>NC_071289.1:74631424-76028508 GCF_943734705.1 Anopheles coustani
TGTCTCAGCTCAGCTCATCTCGCGCCTCCATTCAACATGAATCGAAAAAGGCCCGGGCTACTATCAGCATTATCGCATGCTGCCGGTCCGCTGCTGCCATCGGCTTCCTGCCAGGGTTCCTTTACACACATCTACACACACACACAAACACACACGCACACTGAAGGTCTCTCTTTCCTTCTGCTTGCCTTGCGTTCTCGCTCACACTCACGCGCGACCCAACGGACAAACTAAACGGCATCCACCTTTTTTTTCCGCCGTGTGCCTTTTCCACTCGGTTGTTTACGACTCGTCTCCCCGGGACGCGCGTCCGGCCATCCCCCTTCCCGGTGTTGCCACCGGATCACCGAAAAGCGTCCACTTCTTCTTGCTACTCGATCACTCTGCCGCTCGGTTTTCTCTCGCTCTCGCACATCCTCTAGCATCTTCAAGTCCTGCTCCTGAGGTGAAACCGGGTGGGATGGGGGGGCGGGGGGGGGGGGGGGGTGCAAAGCGCGGCCAACGAAATCTCGTGCGCGGCGCGCATCCGTTAGCGCAACGCTTAACTCATGGCTTTGAGAAAACATCAAATACACAGGCTACCGGCGTTACGCGTTTTGTTTTCGCCCTGCGGCACCAAAAGCAACAAAAAAAAGAGAGAGAGAAAACACAACAAGCAGGAAAACGAAAAACGAAGCGATCCGAAAGAAGCGAGGGAAAGAAAGCAAACGAAGAGGGTTGGAGGAGAAAAAATCGGATCGTAAGAAATGCGAAAGAAAAGAAAACAAATAAAAAAAACCGGCACCGGATCCGTTGGCCCTCTGGTGGTGCGACGGTGCGACGGT
Source organism: Anopheles coustani (assembly GCF_943734705.1). NCBI lineage: Eukaryota > Metazoa > Arthropoda > Insecta > Diptera > Culicidae > Anopheles > Anopheles coustani. The sequence goes on from NC_071289.1 coordinate 74,632,249, forward strand.
GGACTGCGCGGGAGATCGCCGGAGGATGGAGGATCGCGCGTCAGGACGGAGCGAACGCGAACCAGCGAACAAGCCCAGCGAACGAACGAACGAACGAACGAACGAACGATCGAACAGCGTATTTACTGCGCGGGCAACGCGTGGACGCCGACATGTGTGTGTGTGTGTGTGTGTGCGTTTAAATGGTGGTAGCAAACATTTTCTAACCGGAGGAAACACCGTGCTCGGGCAATGGTTGGATGCTGGAGCAGTACAAAAATCGACGAATAACGACCGTACGCCGCGACACCGGGCTGGGGGGGACGGGGTCGGTGCGCAACGGGCCGGGGGCGCGGGTTGAGTATAAATGAATACCAAAATACCACACCGGGGGGAAAAAATTCTCCAAACCAGCAGCGGTGGTAGTAGCAGCAGCATCAGCAGCAGACGATGAAGATTTTGTTTGGTCGAAGGTGTTGTTGTCCGGATGATGGTGGAGATGGCGAGCAAATATACCTACCGTCTGCCGGTAAATCGGGCGGGTTTTGGGTGCGGGATCATCCGCCGCGGCCGTCCGTACCACGCTGGTAAGGGTGTAGTCCGTTGATCTGATGGCCAGGCATGAGAGGTACTTGCCTTTTTGCCTTTCCCGCAATGTTCTATGAAAATAAAATTTTAATCAACTGCAATAAAAACCAAACGATATGGAAACAAACCGTACGTACATGAACCACCTACGCAACTGTCAGCAACTGACCATAGCTATGGTATGCTAGCAAACGATGCTATGACCAACGCGCTATGACTTGCAGCCATTGCCTTTTACCGGTTGACAATCGCACAATTGCTTCGGATGCATTCACTATCCAAATGGTGACGTTACGCTTAACACGTTGCCTGCCAAACGGTTTTAGCACACTATTTTAGTACATCAATTTTTGATAAAAACTGTTAATAAAATGTATTAAACCGGCGGTTTTCGAAATCTCGAAAGCAAAAGACAGGACTTAGTTTTTTACAATTATTATAATATTTCGTACTAGTGAATGATGGCTATTCGACATGATAGTCATGGCAGTAGATGCGTTGACATGCTGACTTCAAGCACCACCCTTTTTAGTACATGTTTTTAGTCTAATCAATTGTGACAAAAATTGGTTATAAAATTTATCAAACCAACGATTTTAGGAAATCAAGCGAAGACTAAGTTTCCCAAGGGATATATGTTGCTATATTAGTGTAAAGGGCTGCGGCCAAAGAACCGGTTAACACGGACGAATTAGTGCAATGTTTTTAGTATAATACAGTAGTAATACGACCTGCTGGGAAGTAGGTAACACCCTTCGCACAAGCAGATCATGACCAAGTACCTGGTGGAAAGGTACGAAGCATATGGAGATTGCCACCACCAGCCCTTAAAAAAAGAGAGAAAGAGAGAGCGATAGAGAGAGTGAACGACAAGAAAAAAGAGAGAGGATTATTAGCGCACCGACCGTACACTGGCCATAAGCTGGCGATGGCCAACAACCGTTTGCCAACGCGATCAGCGGCGGTGATAGAATTACGGTAGAAAAACGAGCAAAAGAATCGAGAAAGGCAAAACAAGCAGCACACATCCATCGGCCATCATAATTTCGTGAGTGTGTGCGGCGAGGAGCCCCCACGCGAAAGGCAAGCGGCGCATTGGAGTTGGGGGGAGGGGGCTTGCGGAAAGGCTTGCTCGGCGCTCGGCGTTCCCCCACGGCGTAATCTCGGTCGATCTTGCACTGCTGCTGCTGCAAGACCATCATAATCGTCGGCGTCAGGAGATCGGGTTTTTCGAAGCCCGGTAGCAGCGTCGATCGGGCGCGTCTTCTGGCTACCGATATATGCTCGCCCCACATCCAGCGACGACCGAACCACCGGACACACGCGGCGCACCCGCGCACTTTGCTGGCGAGAAGAGAGGTTAGAGGAGCGGGCGCGCCGTCAGTTTGATGATCGCGCTGTTTGGAGCGCGCGTTGATCGTTGATCGCGATCGCAGCCTCCCGAACTCGAGTTTGTTGGTTCGCTCGCTCGCTCTTCGGTGGCAGAGCAAATCCACCGGGAGCTCGCTGGCCGCGCTGGACCCGTGTGTACGTGTCAGTGCACGCGCCACACAGCTATAGTAAGGCCAACCCTTCGGTCGTCCCCACTTGCCCCCGTTGCCGACCTCCCGCTCGGTCGTTCCCCATTGATCGAGTAGAGGATTGGAGCACAATGCACGGATCTGTTCCATTGCAGCGCCGTTTGAAACGTGAAGTGCGGACTGGGAATAACGCCGAAAATCGCCCCCCTCAGCTCGAGTGCCACAACTATAACAACTGGTGATGGTGTTGAAATCGACGATTGCTCTTCAGACACCCGTATGCAAACCAACGTCGGACGGCGAACAAGTGTGAGAAGGTTACAAGATTTTCGAGTAGATCCTCTACGGCCGCCGATAGACTTTGACTTTACACTTCCGTTTGGCTGGTTTCGTGCTGGAGCAGTTTCGGAACAACGCAAATGTAATTGAATGTGTGCTGATGTAGTTTCGATGAATAACTTGAGGCCTATTCCCACTTTTTAAACTATCCAACACTGATATTCAACTAAAATAAAAATCCTATTTGTAAGAGACCCATCAAAAGTTAGTCGACATTAAGCTTACAATCTCAAGTAAGTACAGAGGGTTCTTTTATCTGGAAAAAGGTACCAGCATTTGGCCGGAAGGGGATGGTATTCTTCTGGTTTTGCAATTCCAACCAGCACAGTTTACTTCCGACGTCTCCGCTTTGGTGGATGTGCAGCTGCAATCTCGTCGTAATTGCATACAACTTTACTCGCCCCATTCCATCTTTTAATACTTTCTTCGTTCGCTTCTGGAGCATCTTTCACTACCCAACCTTCCACGCATGTGTGTGTGTGTATGTCTACTCGGAAAATGCGCAAGGGGGACAACGTACGCGCAGTTTAAAATTAAACTTTCGAGAAAATGGCAGGTGCCAACAGCGGGAGGGCACCCGTTCCTTTGCTCGAGCACGCGTGAACGACGATGCTGGAACGTAAAGGAAGTCCCAGGAAATGTGCAACGAATGTGTACGTGAGAGTGTGTGGGCCGGGAGTTAGGAAAAGGAAATGTCTGTCGGCCGAATCAAGCCACCCTCCGGTGTCGATGCTCCACCATCTGGAGGCAAAAGGATGCAGCATGCAGGAAAAATGCGTAAAATAGTAATAAAATATGTTGAGTACATAAAGTTGAAAAGAATATGGCGACCCAATCGAAGGCGGCGTAGGGTGATGTCAAACGAAAACAAATACGACAACATCATTTTTAATTTGAATTGTTGGATGAATGGCGTAAGAAGTAAACCTTATTTTTGATCATTCCATGATAATTTTCCAACCATTATTATACACTTCACCATGGAATTTTGAAGAATTCGGGAGAATGGTGATTTAGAATGGATGTTTTATGAAAACTCCATCTTAATCTGTGCTATTTAAGCTGGTTTCTTCCTTTTACAACGCTCTTCCACTTCACAGTGGAAGAAGAAAAGAAAAAAACAACCATTTGATTTATTACGTTCACTGCTTATAACATTCATCAATCTTAAAAACATTGCAGGGGTTAGTAGTAGCTGTAAATGTGAAGTAAAAGATAATGGTTCATTTATCAACCTATAACTACTTCGATGTGGTAAAAAATTCTCTCAAAATAGCTCCAAATTCTACTCACAGTTGTTTTGATAGTGTGTGTGTTTTTATTTCAATTTAAAAAAAAATTCATCTGCTATCGACACTGATAATGCTTCATTTCGTCGGTTAAAAAATCGATCCATGAGCGTTGGGGCTCTCCATTTCGACGGCGTGGGTTCGAATCCCAACCGAGACCGGACCAACGTGAACTGACTGTCCACGTATACAAAGGGAAACAGTCTTGTAAAACGTTAACGGGCAGGCATGACCAAAGATCGTTGTTACGCCAAGAAGAAAAAGATGCTTTAGTAGCTTTACTAAATAGGATCCTGTTTTAAAAATAGCTGGCGAAGAGTCACTATTTCTAATCAACTGCGTCAGTTGGTGTCTGTCCAAGGGAGTCGGTAACAACTAAAGGCTCTCTAATCCAATCCAAAAATTGACTATAAATGTAGACACCATTCGCCGTGCGAGGACATACTGATTGAAATAATCTAGAATTTTACTGCTCTGCTTGTTCAAGAGGGTGAAAGACATAAAGCGTTTTTTGCCATCTAATAGAATTGTGATAAGAACACTCTACTTTGTAGTCCATGGTGATAACGTCAACTTTGAGCCGCAACATTTAACCCGTTAATCCAGTTACAGTCCGGAGACGGAGTTTTCAGGTCCGATCAGAGAATAAACACTTTATTGTCAGATATGGATGGTAACTAAATAAAAATACCAGACGACCGGCAAAAGGGTCGAGCCAAAGTTTATAAATCACCTACCGCTTTCTTTGGGATGCTGCATATTCATATAAAGAGTTACATGATTCGGGTACGTTGCTAAATCTCTGGTAAATGTGAGGGGCCAAAAAATTGATGTGAGAGCAAAACTGTTACTGAATCGTGGCAGCTGATGCGTTCTTTTTATTGTGTGTGGAACCCGTCAAGCAGCACGAGCTGATTATGAAAGCCGACAGTAACTGGCAATGCGTTGGAAGCACATGTACTTCCCGCTTTCCAACGGTCGACGAGGACGGGTCTGGCGGATCGCACGGGCCGGCCGACTCGTCCTGGATCACTGGTGCCTTTATCACCGCCTATTTCCTGCTGGTGAAAATAATAAAAGTTGTTTGTCCTGCCCGCTTTCTTGTGGGTCATTTTTCATCCGCTCGCCCCACGATTGGGCGGCAGCGTGCAGCTCGTGGACAACCCGCGCCCGGACATCGCCGCGTCTTTCCCGGGCGACTCGCAATTAGTAGCAATTAATTGGAGGGGAGGCAGTGCAGATAGGAGTGTTTGTAATTTGTTGAGATTGATTGATGAATTACGGCATAAATTGCATACGCAGATTGCTCAATCTCGCAACTCGACTTCAAGTTCAAATCCGACAATGCGTTCCCCTACCCAATTGAAGCTTTCAGCTTGCGCTGCCCTTGGCATAATCAGGCAGGAAGCCGAAATCTTTACTTCGCGCACTCATAATTATTCCGCGTGTATTTTGCATGATTTTTGGCCAGAGTCTCGTTAGGTTTTTATTTTAGCGAGATAAGGATGGAAACGCGTAAATTGATAAATTTGCTTCTAGAACCCTGCTTTGGTCGTACGATCCTTGCCGTACGAGTTTGGCACCGGGAGATAAGAATGGTCGCCTTGAAATATTTCTCTGCAAAACTAAAAAGATACGTCACGATTACAATAAATTGCGACGAGTTGGGACCGAAATAGCAAAATCCAACTTTTTATGAACTGTTTTCAAGGAAGTCAGCGAATAACTACTGATATGCACGGTAGTATGTAATGAGTCTAATTGCCAAACCAAAAGAGAAATCTTTCCCATTTGAGTAAGGAATAATATTTCGTCTATTGGAATCGATCGTTTCTGCCAAACGTTTTGAATATGGCAGCGCTTGATTGTTATCTGCTCTATGGAAGTCATTTGTGCCCCACAATCTGGCTCTAGGCGTCAACAGGCTGGCGATCGATGTCCAGAACAAATAAAACGTGGCACACCGCGGCAGAACCATCGCGACGCCAAACCGATGTCGACTCCTGAATGGAGCCATTTTTCTCGCGGGATGTCGCCCACTCTGGTGGTAAGTGGTTGGACAAAACCGGGACAAACTGCAAGGAATCAAAACAAGAACAGCACGGCTTTCGATGAAAATAAACATTGTGCGCTGCGGTCGCTTCCGATCCCAGCCGAGTTGCCTGGGAAGCGACGGTGGATTGTTGGCTGCGAGTGACGTGGCAGGGGCTGCAGCCGCCAGCACGACACGGAGTCTGACGCCGCTGAATCAATGGCTTCGATTCTTTTCGGTTGCTCGGCGGAGAGCAGTGGCCGAGCCGTCCACAGCTGGCGATAGCGGACTGATAACGCGCACTGGACTGCCTGCGGTCCGAGTGGTGGTGGTGGTGGTGATGACAGTGCTTTTCGGTGTGCGCGATCGGCCGTGTTTGGTGTCCGGGCGCTTGAGGTTTCGTTTGCGGTGTGACGTGGTGACGTACTGTGGCAATCGGCGCTTTGTAGTACGGCCTGCAGCTGCCCGGCCCCGAAGCGAAGCGTTGATAAGACGAACGTAGCACGCTTCGAATCGAACACACCTTTCACACCAGCTACCTTATGATGGGCCCGGATTCGGACTCGGTCTGCCCAGCTTCGAACACGCAAATCGAATCGGTGGAATTAATCAACGTGTTTCGGCCTCACGTCTGTGCTGCGACCTTTTGAGGTGCGAGCCTGGCCCTTCACTGGCTTTTAATTATTATCAGAAGCCAGCATTCCAGCGTAGCTGTTCGCTGTTCGGCGCTTTGAAGGATAGACCAACCGCATCGAGAGCTGAACTGAATATTGCCCATCACAGACGCACCAGAACACACGGTCGCACATACAGAACACGGGGGGCAAATATTTATAGAACTTCCGTCGAGATTTTCAACGTGCCTTGAATGGGCGAGCTAAGGTGTGTGCGTTTTGCTACTGAGCCAGCCGAGTCAGTCAAGTCAGCCAACTCGCTTCCAGACAGTCTCGATCACTGGCACCGATCTGCTGTGATGCGTTTTCCCCCATTGCATTAATTGCAACCGGGTCGCCGATTTGGCGGCTTCCGGTTGTCGTTCGGTGATGTCCGGACTCCTTACGTAACGCCAGAGGCAGCTGTTCCTCATGCGCTTATCGAGCCTCTTCTACCTCTGTGGAATGCCTCTCAGCCTCGGCATTATACCCTTATTAGACGTGGACTTTTACTATCATCTCTGCCCAGACATTTACTATCAAATTTGACATGAAATTTCCACCCGCTCGGGTGGAGTTTCTCTTTGCGCTATTAGACGAGTGGCCATCATTTTTATGTCAAACGCCCTGCCGGAGCCTATTTTGACAGTAAAATTCTGTTTGTAAAAGTCCTTGTCTAATAAGGGTATTAAGAGTATTATGCAACGATGCTTTCTTCTTCCATGTACGGATGTCAATTGGAACGATCGTGCCCGAATGTGCAGTATCTCTGATCGGACCGATCGAAGCAACTGTTGCACGCTAGTTGTAACTCGCCTGTTAAGTCTTGTGTTCCTATCAAATCCAGCCTCATGCTAGGTAACGTACATCAGACAACCAAATCGCTATCAGTTTGTTTGGTCGCGAGTGAAGTAATCACTCCGGCAGACGATTTATGCTGGGTCGGGTTGTTGTTCCTTCTAAACAGGGGTGAAAGTGATACTAGTTCACTTACGGTGTTTATTAGTTTTCTATCAGCTGCTGCTGGTAAATGCAGCTGCAGCTAGTCAATGTAGAATTGTGCCATGAGAAAACCATTCCCATCATCCAGTTCATTCATTGCATCATTATTTGGGCGACTTTACTTCGATCAATAGTATTAGGTTTGTAATTGATCTAGACTAATATTATTTGGTGTACTTTAACCAATATGAAACGGTAAGACGTTGATGAATGCATTCAAGATGAAATATCTCTGGTGAATATAGTTCTACCAAACATTAAAACACGCGTATCGGCAACCCTTCTTGATAGGACGTAGCGTTGATTTAAATTTGAAAAATATGAAAAATTTTAAACAGTTCCTGTAGAAGATTTTTTAATAAGCTTTATGAAATAATCTATCGAACTTGTTTTTTAGAAGGGTACAATTTCAAGCAACAACAGGTAGTGCAAAACATTGTAAACTATGGTTTCGAAATAAATTATAAAAATCAACTCCGATGAAACTATCTTATCTACTTTGCACCGAAGCAGCAAACTCAACCCACAGACGGACGTCGTTCGCTGCAAAACAGTGCTGTTTACCGAGTGGCAAAAATCGGTTGTTTACAGTGTGTTTTCGCTAGGCGTCCATCGGAAGGGCACGTTCACGTATTAGTCCGACCCGGTGTAGTCTGCCCGTGCACCGTTTCGGGATCCCTCTCTCTTGGTGGAGCGCTAGATGGTGGGCTGGGTGGGGGAGAGGGCACTGGTGGAGCCAATAGAGTGACATGGCTCCCACCCGAAACCGCACGTTGGCGGTGGGGTGGGGCGAAAAAATGGTGATCTGCTCTGGTTTGGCCGAATAACTTCATGCATGTGTGTGTGTGTGTGTATGTGTTTATTGAGGGGGAAAAGAAAATGTGGTAGAAAAAATATTAATGAAATTGAGTAATTTCTATTTATAGACCCGTTTTCCTCGTGGTCCCTTGGTTCCCCTTGGCGCAGCGGCTCTAAATATACAAACCACCACCACCACCACCACCACCACCAGTAACACCATCATACACCACCGTGTTCGGCGTTCGGTGGAGCTGCTGTGGTGCTACTTAAGCGTAGAACGCGCGCCTAACGCCATTTGCAAACTGCTTGGCCCTTCGTTCCGGTGCGCCCCCAAACGGAAGGGAGTTTTAGGAGAAATTACATACAGCTTTTCGCAACGGAAAACATACACGATGATCCCCACGGCTAGGGAGGAAGTAGGAAGATACCTAAATGGCACAATTTCCATCGACCAAAGCGAAACGAGACGTAAATTGCCATTGCGCAGGTTAAAACACGTTGGATCGGATCATTAATTTGAGTGTTTTCAACAATCGAGACCGAATAAAATCGGTACTGTTTTTGTATCGAATCGTATTCGATTCGATCGATGACGTTTTCTCGCTTTCTTCTCCTGTCAAACTGGGCAGAATATCCTAGTAGTCCGATGAGCGTTTCGCAAAGCTTTAGCTGTCAAATCTTCAACCAAGAAGATCTCGACAGCAAAATGGTAGCCAAACACATTTCCATTTTAATTCTTCGAGCTTATTTACACTATTGGCATTCGCTGGCCCTAGTTGGCGTTGCCCTGGCGCTTCATGCTTTTCTTGTAAATTTGCACAGCAACCTCGTTCTCGACCTCGGAGTAAATCTATCATCGTTTCAGCGTCGGGAGGCGGCCATCCTGGGTGCATGTTGATGTCCTCGTGGGTCATCAATTTCCATCGGGCAGCATTCATCAACGCCGCAACGACTACGAACGTGGCTCGATCGTGGATCGTCGGTGGCGCCACGAAACCGCAACCATACTCCTCGCTTCCCTCCCCTCCCCACTCACTTGACCAACTCGTCCAAACGACTCGACATCAACAAGTTTAACGCAAGTACCGTGCAGGGCGTGTCTTGAGCCGGCCGCCAGGTAACGTTGGAGAAAAACCGAAAATACATCAGGAATTTCGGACTATTTATGTCAAGTTATCTAAGGCCGGGCAGGCCTGCGGGTTGAGGGGGTTGGAAAGCATGAATTAATGGCGCACATGCGGGTTCGCTCGGCGGGAAAAACCACGGGGTGAACATTCGACCCGAGGCCCCGATGGGTGATGAAGATGCAGCGCTGAATGCAGCCGCCCCGTTGCCGCCCGGCTTCGAGGACTTTCCAATAGTTTGTACTTTACGGGTGATACTTTCAACGTTGCGCTGCGTTTTTTTTAATGCAGGGATTAAAATCAAATGTTTGGGGATTTGTCAAACCGATTCCAATATCGAGAGCATAAACTAGAACTCAATCACTATAAAAACGAATGGATCTCGTCATCTTCTGAACTCTCAAAGTAAACCATTTCCATTTCAACTGGCTGAAAATTGGGAATTGACTTCCCAGTCGGCAATGAAGATTACAAAGTTGTCAGGAACAATAAATCTATCAACTATTTATTAAAAAGTTGAAAAATAAAAACCAACTATTTATTTCTGAGTAAATAAAAACTATTAATTTAACTAGAATGATGACAAATGCTGAGTGAGTTCGAATAGACCGCGAAGGAAAATAGTTGAGTATGGCAAAACACTCAACTTTTCTAAGATTCTAAGTCGTATGTACTTTCTGCTTGCTTTTTATTTGGCGTAAATTACGGAAAACGAGCATCTGTTTGCATTTTCTTTCTCATCGCACCCTGGCGAAAAACAAAACCGGACATGGCCATCCTTACCGATTCTTCCGTTCACAAACAATTTTCATTAAAAATAGTTTGGCGAGAATAGAGCTCCACGGTAGTTCTGTGTTCCTCCCACCCTTGAATCTAGAACCCTTCGCATGGGAAGGGGGGATTTGGGGAGTGTTCATTTTCCGAGCTTTTCCCAATGGGAATGGCATCGTGCTGTGGACCGTAATTAATTATAAATAGTACGTGTCATATGCCGTTCGCAAAAACTAACTGCGTTCGTTCGTTCCGGCTCGGTTTTCCGCCACGAACCGAACAGTGACGGAGGAAAAACGGTGGAGTGGGGAAGGAAAGATGGTGTGCCACTTTTTGTCGTCGCAAAAACATTTAGGAAGTCCCAATCCAATGCAACCCTAACCAGCCACGAGCTCGTGTTCATAAATACTTGAATATTGAGAGTAAAATGCGTACTGGAAAAGATAGTAAAAGGAAACTTCCACAATTATCCGATCAAGTTTTTCCCAAATCCACTACACACGATCTGGTTTAGGTTGAAACAAATTTCCTTCTCCTGTTTGGCATGGATTTTGAAGGGGCAGGGGGGAGGTATTTTGCGAACTCTTGCGCGCATTGCGCATCCTAAAAATACGACGCTGCACAGAAAGATCACGCTGCTCGGTGACGTCCGTGGCCACCGTTTGGCTTCGGCACTAAACTCCCCCCCTTCTCGCCTCCGCCTTTCTCCTTCCAATTCCACACGATTTTCCGGGGAAGTTGAAGGAGGCGAGGTAATGGTGGGTAATAATTGTTCTAATTAATCGATCCCATTGCCCACACACACCTATGTTTACGTCTCGATGATCGCTAACATAACAGCGGCGTTGCCTTCGTCGCCCTCATTTCGTGTTGGAACGAAAAAGCTAAATTTTTTTAGCGATAAAACAGCTCCTCAAGAATCGTTCGGATTTAATCGTTTAGGAGTTAGTGTTTGGTGTGTGTGAGTTTTTTTTTCGTTATTAAATACTATTCATAGATTGGGTGGATTTTTCCATTAAACAGTACTACTTTCAACAGCATATTTTCCAACTTTAAAACTTACGACAAAAATCCGACGAGAAACAGATACGTGATGGAGGCGCCCAGTTCTTCGTAACGAACCTGCACGAGTAGTGTTGAGATAAGAGTTTAGTACTGTGCTGTCACCGCTCACTATTTTCACTGCAAACCATGTTCCTTCGGATCAGATTTTTGACAACTTAACTCAAGCTCATTGACCCAGTAGACTTGGCAAGTTTTCGTTTGATCAGGAGGCGATGTTCATGGACACATTTCCTGAATCGTAGCCTACTCACTTTTCTAAAAGTTCTGTTCACCGAATCAGAGTAATCAACCTGAAACTCTCTTCGACAATATTTTTCATTCCAAAACGCATTATTTTCTTTCACCGCCTTAAGCAAATTGAAGAACAAATCCGGTTTTTTTAAATTGGTCATTATGTTATTATTTTTAAACATTAGATAATAATTACATTTTTCCAGAAAATAAAAGAAATAATATATATATGATAGTATATACAAGAATGTACACAATGTTAATGTCGTTCAAAATTAGATGATTTAAATTATCTTTGCATTACTGCCATTGCGATTATAGTGGAAAAACCCTTCCACAGTCCAGTCCGCTGCTCATGTCGAAGGGGTTGCATAATGTTTCATCTTCCTTTACCATGGTTTTTCCTAGTTTGTCCGGAGACTCCTTTTTCGACAGTATTTTGCTTTCTCGAAACGTCCTTCTTCTATGATTCTGCTTCTTGTAGTGCACATTGTTTGATGCTGAGTTAAGAGTTTCTTTTGTTTGATATAAAAATAAACAGCTACCACCCGTGATAACACTGTTATATGTTTCTTTTTTTTCACTTGATTTAAAAACAATTGTGAATGCGTTAGAGCTAGCGCCCTCTTCGAACGACCACTATAGTATGCAACTCTTTAGTTTGTTTAGGCTGGATCGTTTTCACCTCGATTATATTTTGTTTGTTTACTTGTTTCTTCTTGTACACATTAGCTAGTGTTTGCTAGTGAAAGTATGTTTATATAATAATATATAATGGTTCTTACCATACGAATAATAATAATAATCATGATTACGATCATAATAGCAATAGTTTATAATAGTTCATTGGTGTTGTCTGATGGATGCGAACATTTTAGATTCAGGCTTGCACAGTTGGTATCATACACGTTTTGCTTACATGGCCACGAATAAAAAGAAAGACTCCAATCGATACAGCTTAGCTAAGACATTTATCTTTTGTTTTTTTTTTTGTTGTTTTTCTTCTGTTAGTCCATTTATCAGGTAAGTATTACATCGCATTCAGGCAAATGACACAGTTTTAATTGTTTTTTTTCTTTTTCACGTTTTGCTTCTTTCCCGTCGCTTAGTCAACAAGATAAATATCATTTAACAAAGTTTGCCATACTTTTGGTTTATTTGTTTGTTTCAGATTGAGTTTTAGAATATTTGTTTTCAGCCAATTCGTTCGATCCCGCCTATATGCTCAGTTGGTTTTAGTTATTATTTTTGTTTTTCTGCTCATATATATTTTTTCATTCATCATGTTTATATCCCACGCCCTGCTATTTCCCCTTGGGGTGCTTCAGCTTCCCGTTTTGTTTTTATATTAATCTTTACACTTTAATGCTTCCCGTTTACCTTTGCTTAAATCGCAAAATATTGTTTTGCTACTAGAAAGTCTTCTTCGTTTCCAATTTGTTTCTACCATTTACATATACTGCTTTTTCATTCCAACTGCGAAAGTTTAGTCAGCTTTGCTTTGACATTTACATTTACATTCCAAACGTTCGCTTCGTTTCGACTGCATTCTCATTGTTGCAGATCCGCAAGTTTCATCGAACAGTTTGATCCGTTTAGCTTGAAGAGTTTTAATTGCAATTCTCTGCCTTACAGTCGACTTTTGCTTTTAACCGGCTATGTGGAAGTTTCCCTCCTACCGACATCAGTACTTTTTAACACTTTCAATCATATAGTTTTGTATAGTTTGTTGATCTGTCCAAATTTTCAACAGTTTTTTTGTTTTCTTTTGATCTCTCAATCTTTGTTGATGTAAATAATTTCAAAAGGGCCCAATAGTAGCTAGCGTGATCGGAACTTTGCGTTTTCCTTTTTTTCAATTTTGTTCTATCTACCTGCCTTCTTTTCAATTCATAATTTGTTCAATCTACTATCCAATTTTATTATTAGCAACCTTCAATTCTGGACAAATTTAATCATTTTGCGTTTACAAAATCGTATGTTTTTCTTTAATCAGTTCCGTGGTTTTCATATCAGGTATCGTGAGGGGGCAGGATCGCGAAGAAAGAGGGATTAATTTTCTGTTTTGAAAGATGTTTCTTTCATTTCTTATCTACTTTCAACACGATACCCACCTTTTACACTCTCTCTCTCTCTTTCTCTCTCTCTCTCTCTCTCTCTCTCTCTCTCTCCCTCTCTCTCTGCGCAATTGATATTAAAGAAGGCCTTTAATTATTTCTACGGAAATGACAGTATTCAAGAAAGTGCAGGGTACGTTTGAGGTGTTCAAATATAATCGAAAAATATAAATGAAAGTAGAAACAATAAACAATAAGATCTGTAAAGAAGGTGGTTAAAGCAGAAGTCGAGTAATTTTCTTGATGATGGACAACAAAACCATTGTAGAACGAAAAAAACATTGAACGGAAAAGTGATAAAACAGCGGACTAATGCAAACCGAATGACACAACTCCTTTTGCTGTGCATTGCTGCCCGATTTTTTCTCTCGCTTTTGTAGGACGCCGCCTTACGAGGACCTGCCGTTTGTTTTACTTTCATCTCACCTTTTGTTTCCCCGTCTGTCGCCGCCGGGTCCTTCACATATTTGGCATGTTTTGTTCTCGCGCACACAACATAAGCTAATTTTTCAACCTCCTTCCCATTCTGTTTTTTTTTCTTTACTTTGCCCTCCATTTTCCTCCTTCGTTTCTTTCCGTAGCAATACTTCTTCCGGTACACGCGAATGAATTTGTCCGCTCGCTCCGTCGTTTATCTTTAGATTTGTTAGCTAAATAATTTATTTTCCTCCTTTCGCCTTAGTATATATTACAATCGCTTGTTTGTCCTATCGGCATTTAACAGTAGTTTTTCGGCGATTTTTTGTGCGCTCCAATGTGCGTGTTACGCCACCTTCCTTTATACAAGTTTGCGCTTCCCGCGATACACCCCTTTTACTCTTTTATCAGCAGCATAATGCTTGTTTCTCCACCATTAATTCCACCGCCCCATAAACCGTCTCCTCGTACGGGAAATGCTTAACTTACAATAAAATAATAATTTTAACATGCCCGGCGTTTTCCACTTTCATTACGTTTGTTTTTCTTGTTCAGTTTTGTTTCTTGCCAACAACATAATAACAACCTCCTTCCCCTTCGTGGGTTCTTTCGCCCCAACACACCAGTTCCTTCCGCATTTGTCTCACCGCGCGAAGGGAGCGAGCGAGAGATACGATTCAAACAGGCAACCTTTTAGTTCATGCAACAACAGTCAACTTTTCCTATCGTGCCTAGTTCATCCGCTCACCCTATTCCTCGACTGATACGATTTTTTCGATTCGACAATTGGTTTACGGTCAATGCAAGTTAATTAAAAAAAGTATATATTTATACGTATATATATATATAAACATATCTATGACGCGCGGCATGTTCTGCCGCGCCTCTGCTAGATAATTCTAAATTCATTCTTACATTTCATGTCGACAAATTCATTTCACCATTTCTCACTTGTGGGTCGGGGGGTGGTAAAGGTTTTTCGAGAATTTCTGTTTTTTTACACTCCTATTTTTTATCGCCTTCTCCCCTGCGATGCTCTTTAAATTGTTTCTTTCATTTACCACCCACCACCACCCCCGCGATCTTTTGTGATAACAATATTATGCTTTCGCGGTATTTTCCTTCCTTCTTTTTTGTGTGTATGTGTGTGAGTGTGTGTGTGTGTGTGTTATTAACCTGCGTTTCGAGTATCACCTTTCTTTCTACTCTTGCTTGCTCGCTGACTTCCTACGACACTATATAATGCACGACTAGATAATACTGGAAATTAAATCCTACTCGAAATCTTCAGTTTGTTTACTTTGTGTTTTTTTCCATGTTTTCCCGCTATGTTTCTTGCTTGGTTTGCTTAGTTTCCTGCTCGCTCTCGAAGGCGCGACACCCACGGCTTGCTGCGTTCTCTTTTTTCGTTTATATGGTTATGTTTAAAATTTAACCTTCTCTCGATTAACACCAAAAATGGATAAAGCCAGACAGAAAATGGAATGATGATGATAATGATGCTCCACTGTTAGTTGTAAAAGGGTGGGAGGAGTGGGAGGGGAGTGGGATGTGAGGAGGATAAAAATAGTTGAACAATTTTTGTGAAACCATTTGCAAACGCGACCAGAACAAGGGGAGGAGAAGAATCGTTGTTTTCGTGCACGAAATGTCCACACACCGAGGGTATGAAAAATGTTTTCACGGGATTCAACCTTTGCGGAAAACGTTACCACTGCGCCATCATCCGTGCAAGTGTGTGTGTGTGTGTCTCTGTGAAAGATGGTAGATGGTTTTATGAATGAAAGTTTATTTTTAAACTTTCTACCTTCGCCTCCCCGTCCACCGAGAGCTCTTTCCCTTTCCTTTTCTTCTCTTTCTCTCCGTGTAGGTTTTCTTCTATGAAAGTTTCGTGTTTGCGCATCAACCGTCGGCAACACTTGCGCATGCACACGGGGTGAGACGACCAGAGAAGATCATTTTTCTGGCTAGAACCAGAACAGGTTCATGGGAGAGAACGAGAGGGTTGGAATGGACATAAAAATACACAAATTTTGAGAAATTACCCATCCAACAACCCAGTTGGCGTCGCTCATGACGCACGAAGCGCGATGCAGAGCATGTGCGTCCCCGGATCTTTCGCTGACCGCCATGTTGGCTAATCTGTTTGTTTGCTTGCCGATTCAGCCAAGGCCCGACATAATTTTCTACAGTATCTACAAGCAAACAGCAGGCTGGGTAACACGTACAAAACCTCCTTGGTTTCCCAAAATCGATGCTCCTGCTTCAGTTGCATGGCCTGCTAGGGTTTTCCGATTGGTTTCCGGGAGCCCGATTTTGGCGGGAAATACTCGAAACGCAACTTCAAAACAGAAAGGAAGCTCTCGGGCATCGAAGACGAAAACGTTTGTGAAGGAAAAAAAAGGGAAGGCAGAGAGTGAAAACAACACAGGCAACGAAAAGTGCAGCACAGCATTCCATTTTCGCTGCCCGCACCGCGAAGCACCCGAAAAGGCGAGCAAACGAACGGCGAACGGAGGGCTGCAGCCCGATGCAGGATGCAGCCCATCCCTCCTTCGACAGATGGCATGGCCGAGGAATTTGTAATCTTTGCGTCCCTTTTCCGTTGGTCCCCTTTGCGCTGTCCCTTCCGTTCCCGGGGACAGGCGAAACACACATGTGCACGGCGGCCCTGACGGAATCCAGCCATTGACGAAAGGCAGTCGAGGCAGGCCAGCTGGGAAGCGCAGCAAGCGGCTGTGCGGGGAAAAGGATCGGCTCGGGAGGCAACAAAAAAACAAAAAGGTCCTCAACTGACGACGAGTGGCCTCGAGGATGGACCAAAAATGCACGAGGCAACAAAACCCCGGCATATGGCAAGGCTCCTAGAGCCTCGGTCCCGACCCGATGGCAAAGATGTGACGGCGATAACGTACGACGGCAAGGAATCGTAAGGACGGCACATTTTTCCTGCTGCCACAACGTTAAGACACTAGCAACGCATTATTTTAGTTCTGTTATTGAATTTGATAGCTCAAAGAATCCACAGAACTTGAACGTGTAGATAAATCAATCGAGAAACTCTCGAGGCGTAATTTAACATTGATAGCAAGTATCAGGAATCCAGAAATACTGTCCATTTAAAGGAAATGTATCTCATGACGGTCGCGAACAAGGATGCATATCAGCGATAAGACGATAGAAAGAATCTTTCTATAGCGACTGTGAAGCCTCTATCGATTGGAAGAATGTATAAAGGAATTAGTTCCCACGTTTGTCGCTAGGCGATAGGCCTTCTATATTAACTTCTTCTTCGATCCTAGGCTGAAGCAGGTTTCACAGGCGCAGAAGTGAGAAGTTTTGGGTGTTTGTCGCCAAATCGGAGAACGGTTGAGAGGGATGTGATGGAAGGGAGGATGGAGGCTTGAGGACTCTGCTTAGAGGTGGAGCATCATCATGATCACCGTGGCGTCGTCGTCCGCCGAGTCGTCGCCACCTCCCGCGAGCAACGCCGAGTCCTTGTCGGAGTCGTCCCGCGCCGGCCCGCGCCAACAAGGCCACCGTCAGTAGGTGTCGGGGCTCGTGTCGAGCAGGCGCTTCTCGGGCGTGGCCGCCGTCACCGCTCCCCGTCCACCGCCGCCGGCGTGATGATGGTGATGATGGTGGTGGTGCAGATGGTGATGCAGATGGTGGTGCAGGTGCAGCTCGGAATCGAGCGCCGGATCGCCCTTGCCGGTGCGGCCATGCTCGCCATCGATGGCGTCGACGGAGGGGCGCATCAGGGCTCCGGTTCCGGCGCCCCCGCCCGTGCCCGCCCCGAGCAACATCGACGCGTTCGTGATGCCACCGCCGCCGCCGGCCAACGGCGAGGCCGCCGCCGACGAGGACTGGGGCGACTGGGCGCAGCGGCATCCGTGGCGGGAATGTTTGGCGTAGCAGGTGGCGCACAGCGCCACGCAGCCCTTCATCGGCCAGTAGCACCAGAGGCAGGGCAGGACGAGCGAGAGCGCGCCGAGGCAGGCCCAGCGGGTGGTGCGCCGGTGCGGCACGCACGAGCACGGATCGTCCGCGCACGAGATCGTCTCCGTCTCGAGCGCCCCGTCCGGCCCGTCCACCTCGCGCTCCAGCTCGTGGTCCTTGGAGCAGTGGTAGTACAGGGCCTTCACGCAGCACAGGCAGGACGCGTAGTCGGTGACGGTTTCCGCGCTGCACAGGCAGCTCTTGTCGCAGATCCAGCGGGTGGGCAGGGGGCGCGGCCGGAGGCACTCCTCGCACCGGCACTTCCGGCACCGGGGGCACGTGATCGAGCCGAGCCCGGCCAGCCCGTCGGTGCCGGTGGGCGATCCGCCCGCTCCACCCCCGCCGCCACCGACCGTGGCCACCAGTTGTGCGTGCCGGCCGCCGTGCAGGTAGTGGTGGTGGTGCTGCTGCAGCTCCAGCTCGAGCAGCTCGTGCCGGTCCGAGCCGTCCTTGGCGCTCTTCTTGCCGGACGCGACCGGCTGCTTGGTAATGACGACGGCGGCGGCGGCGGCGGCGACGGCGGTGGCCGCGGTGGGTGGCCGGGACACGGGAATGATCGCGTCGGGGTTCGCCGTCGTCCTCGTCGTCGGCAGCACCGCCGATTGGGTGGTGGTGCCCTTCGTCTCCGCGGGAGTGGGTACCCCGGTGTCCACCAGTTCACCGCCGCGCGCCGTTGGCCTCGGCTGGCCCGTCGCCACAACAACCCGGGCGGACAGCAACGGCGAGGCACTGGGAAAGTGGTGTTGGTGCTGCTGCTGCTGCTGCTGTTGCTGGTGCTGGAGCAGCACGGGAGATGGAATGTTAGCACCGCCGGTGCCGGCGGCCACCGCGGCCACCGTCCGCCCGAACGGCGTGTCGACGTACTCGTTCGCGAGCCGCTCGTTCTCGGGCCGCGGGGCAGCCAGCGTGACGGGCGTCGTCGGGTTGGAGCTCGGCGCGACGATGGCCGGCTGGGAGTCCACCGGTAGCAGCAGGAGCGGCGGGGGCACCGCCGCCGGCATCGGGTGGATGGTGGTGTGCGTCGCGACCGGAGAGAGCCGGGCGGCTCGGCGCGTAAACGTGCTGCCGGCGGGTGGCGCCGGAGACGTCGGCCTCGACGCGGCGTGGTGCGGCGGGAGTGGTGGCGGGGGAGGTGATCGGGAGCGGTGTGAGCCGTGCAGCGGCACCAGCGGCGCGATCTGCGGCCTCAGCAGCGCCGCCGTCGACGAGCTCGACGACACGGACGACAGCGTGGACGAGTTGCTACCGATGCTGCGGTTGCTCTGCTGGTGTGGGTGGTTGTGTGAGTGGAGGTGGGGCGCCGGCGGGGGTGTCACCGGCCGGTGATGATGCGGAGGAGGCGGCTGGTGGTGCTGGTGGGGATGATGGTGATGGGGGGAGGGTTGTTGTTGGTGGTGGTGGTGACTACTACTATTACTCCTACTCGCACTACCGCTCGTCGTCGTCGTCGTATGATTATGAGGATTATTATTAATAAAATTATTATGATTAGCACTATTATTATTGATGCTACTACTACTACTACTATTACTACTGCTGCTGCTGCTGCTGCTACTACTACTACTACTACTATTACTATTAATATTATTGTTGCTGTTGCTACTGATAATGTTACGCGCTAGGTTGCTGCTGTTGCCGTTGCCGTTGCTTAAATTATTACTTAAACCCGGACCGACGTTGGTGCTGCTGCTGGCGTCGATCAGGTGTCTCGGTTTTGGTGACAGTTGCGGTGGTGGCGGTGGTGTTGTTGGTAGAGAGTTGTTGTTGTTGTGGTGCTGGTGGTGGTGGTGTTGGCCGCCACCCCGCTCGCTCGCCGCAGGACTCGCCGTCGACGTCATGTTCATCATCATCATAACCGCCGCCCGGCCGCTGTTGCTGGCTGTGGTGGCCGTCGGAGGGATCGTCGCCGGGGGCGGGGGGAGTGTGCTGCCGATTGCGGTTGGCTCCGGGGCCCGGGGGCGGTGCACGCGGGGCAACGACTTCGGGGGCCGTGGGGGCGCCAGACTAGTGCCGCCATTGCGCCGCTCCATGTAGCCGATGATCCCAGTCCGCGATCGTGCGCGATCGTCCACCGATGTTGTTGTCGTCGTGGTCGTCGTCTTCGTCGTTTTTTTTCCCTCTTCCGGCTGCCGCCTCTCTCTTCACTCGTGTCGTCCTCGTGTTTTCCTTCGCGTCCTTCTGTTTCGTTCGAATGCAGTGCGTTCGAAGGGACGTGTGTGACGTGGCTTCGCAGGGCACTGTGTCACGCTTTTTGCACGACAACTGCTGAAGCCCGGAAATGTTGCTGCTTCGCCTTTGCTTCTACGGCCGTTCAACGGTCCAGACTTCTTCCGCTGCTCCCGGCAGCCCCTGCGCACTAAATGCAATGGCCGCCCGAATCGTCCTCGTTGTCCTCCTGGACGTTGCTGTTTTTCCCCTCGCTGTCGCCACTCTCGTCGGTATCGCTGCTGCTCGTCTCGTTCGGATGCTTTGGTAGCAATAGGAATCGTCGTCGTGTTGTTGCTGCTGCTGCTGCTGCTGCTGTTGGTGTTGGTTGTAAAGCGCCTCCTGGTGGCGGGTGGGTTGTTTTCGCTTCGTCGTCTGCTTCTTCTTCGTCTTCATCAGCCGAAGGTCACCAAAATCCGTCGTCATCGTTTTGTTAATCGCCTTCTGGAACCGATCCGAGCGGGAGGAGATGAACGTTCCGGGGAGGAAGCGCGGGAAGGTAACCGGGAAAGAATGGAGAAAAAACGAAAAATTAGATAAATTATCAACTGCAGTCAATTCATACATATTGGGGTGACAAAGTAGGCTACTCAAGCATTTTGATTCATGGTGCGTTTTAGTTCTGTCAAATCATTTATCTTTTAAATTATAGCAAATGTAAATATAACAAACTGGTTTGTCCATCAACGTGCAATTTTTCAGTCGGTTGGTTGCACTCAAGAGATATACGAGATCCATTTTATTAAGCAAAGGAAAAACATTTTCCACATACAGTTTTAAATTACGAACAACTTGTTGAAGAAACATTTACAAGAGGAATAAGTAAGTTTCAAACATTCATTTTTTTGTTGAGAAAGCTTAATTAAATTTCAACTTTACCTAAGTTGTTAGTAAATTTTGTTCTAAGACAGAATAATGTAGGCATTTTTAAGCGAGAGTTTGTAGTGGCGGGATTCGAACACGTATCCATTGGGTTGAGAGAAGAGAACGATTCCCACTGAACCACGAAGGCCAGTTCTCCCTGAGCAGATAAATATCAAACATAAAACACACGATGATCGTACATCGGAGAATAATTAATCATACTATTCACCATTGGGTAGCAGAATTCGACAAGTGACACTATTTTACAATCGATGTGTGTCACTTTCGCTGCCACAAGCGCCAGCCCAACGCTTCGATTCGCTCGATTGAAACGTTTGCTAAATTAACGAGCGGAGATAGAATTAAAAAAAAAAAAGAAATAACAGACAAACAGAAAGAATCACACTGGGTGATTTGCGGCCGCTCAATGCCAACGATTTGAGCCCAAGGGTGGCATAAAACGTGGTCGTGGTTATCATCAAACGACGTTAGACCGCGAGCCTCCACGACCGTTATAAAAATACACGCGCGCGTCCATTTATCGCTCTATCGCTTGGACTCTCCCTATCTCGCTCTTGCTCGTGTGGTTTTCGGACTTTCCCGGAGGGAGGCACACGATTCGGCCCCGGGGATCGAGCGAATCGGTCGCGATCACTCACTTTCTCAGCCCGTCGTCACGTCGGGTGCATTTCTCCGGCCGATTTTATTTGCGTTGACTTGTGGTGTTGGTGCATTTTTGTTGCCCCTTATTTCCAACTCCCCGCTGCCCAATCGCGGAGACATGGCGGCTCTGGCAAACACTGACCGATAACCGATAAGGCCCGCCATCGACCAAGGCGAGGGAGAGGCGTGCGATCCGGGAACCGGACACGGAACCCCAAGGGAGTATTTTCTCAGAGTCCTCCTCCTCGTTCAAACCGACCGTTGACCCACCGAAGGATCAGGGATCGTCGGGTAGCGTCTACCACAAACCCATCCGGCCCGGCAAACACGAAGCCACCCCATCGTGACGGTAAATTATACTTATCATACTGTTTATTGTTGTTTGTTTAATTTCCTTGCATTGTTCCACAGGTCATTCCACCGCGATGATGGGCGCAGGTCGGTCTTGGTTGTTTTTGTTTGTTTGGTTTCCGTCAAGCTCTGTTTTGACCGTTTCAGTGTCTGTTTCGCTTAAACAACGGTTCTCTCGCCGAATGCTGCTATTGTTTGCATTTTTGGCATTTTTGCGCAAACGCTGGTCAACGTTGTTATATTTAGTATACACAGGAGAGCAAGGAAAAGCTCATAAAATGGTCACGTGTAATAGTTTTTGTGCTGTTTAATTATTTCCCGAATGGCATCGAGACGAAAAACTGTAAACGGTTTTTTGTTAAAGTCTTGTCTAAAATATACATAAAGGTTTAAAAAACGAACACCAAACAAATTGACCAGCAAAATGAAAAAGCAAATGAAAGGAGAAGGGTGTTTGTTTAGTAAGACAAGAAATTGAAACAAAAAAGAAACATGTGGTTAACTCTTTACCATTTTCAATCTTTTACTGTTTTAATATAATGTTGTACACACGTATTGTTATTTACAGTATGAGTTTTGAAGTTTGAAGACACGCTGTTCTGCCATTTGACTCCTTTGCTTTCCAAGCCGGAAACCCATGTTAACTCCCGGGATGAATGACACGTCCCGGAACCGCCAAACTCGACGCCATTCCTCCTCGTATTATCTTGCGTTCTTCCAAATCCGTCCCAAAACCACCCGAACAACCTGGTGGTGTGCCATCTGCTTTGCCATTAGTTGAAAGTGTTCGCGCGTTCGTATGCGGAATTAGCCGATGGCCGCCGCGAATGGCTTCAAACTCGAGACCAACCGAAGAAACGGGGGAGAAACGAAAAGGTCCAGCAAAAAAAAAAAATTAATCTTAATTTGCATAGTTTCACCTTCGTGCCAGGAGCCAAAGAGAAGGCGCGCAGCAGTGGAGTTTTCCTTTTTTTCTTTTGCTTGCCCGAATAGGAAGGAACGCGACCGAGGGAAGGTCGCTACCGCTGCCGTCCCCTCCAAACCCGCCTCACCCCCGGCTGTTGCCGAAACGGTCGCTGGCAAAACTGGTTGGCAGGCGCGCGCGCGCACGAAGGAAAAAGCGCGACACAAACAAACACAAAAGTATACTACAAACAAATAAACGGCGATCGCGAACGATCCCCGGCTCCCTTCAGGAGGCGTTGGATTCCGTACCAATCGCAACAAAAAAAAAAAAAAAATTGGAAAAAAGAGAAATAAAAACCTGAAATAAAATAACTGGAACTGGAATTCAAGCCGACACCACAACACAACAGCTTCCAACTAGTTTCCCGTGTGCGTGCGAATGTGATTTCCATTTCATCGACGTATGAATGAATGGACGACCGACTGGCGCCAGCATTAACACCTTCACGGACTTGAAGATGGACCGGTTGGGCGCGAGACGAAGGGTACGGGGTGTTGCGGGGAGGGACAGGTTTTTTTTTGGTTTATGTGCAAAACCGCACATTCCATTCCTCAGCATCGTACAACACACAGCTGCTGCTGCTGCTGCTTTCAACTCGTATTCGCTCATTCGGACACCTTTGGAGGGAACGATCTCTTTCTCTGGAGTTTTTCGTCACAAACATTTGTTATTAAGTATGGATTGTATGGATAATAATCTAATGACAAGCCACGAGCGCCTCAGACAATTCCTGATTAACCCTTAAGTGAACCAGAACGTTGTTTGTTTTGGAAAGTAAACCCCATAAGGGAAGCATATGATTTGGAAAATCATCCCGAAAGAATTATGAAATTGCCGAAAATAGATTGTTGTTATTGAAAAGATTTAAAAGGTTCATTAGACAACCGGTATGGTATCGTTCAGAAATTATAAATTATTGTGTATCACATCAGACGCTCAATTCCCAGTTGTGTTTCGCCTTTCCGTGTTCCACAAAATGATGAAAGATGCGACGAAGATGCTCTTGCCAAACAACAACCAGCAAACAGGGCGAACAAAAACATCCCTGTACGGCCAAGCATTCCCAGCAGCCTTGCCTTCGACCTTGTGCGGCCCCGGGTGAGGTTACGGCCGTCGGAGCCTTTTCTACCCGGGCGAGACTTTTCGGAGCCATTACAATGGACACCCGGGCACTTTTCAAGTGTGTGCCGGGCACGTCGGGCTTTCGGGTTCAAGTGGGCCTCCTACCATAAACCGCCAGCGGCGAGGAGAGACGCACCGCCGGGGCCTAAAACAATGGACCCAGGTACAACCAACGATCGGTATATGTAAGAAACCGAGTGGACACGGATATTAAGCAGGGAATGTGTCGCAGTAAGAGGAAGACTCTACACGTTCGAATCGTACCTGACAGGACGATGAGGTAGCGGCTTCGAAACATTCCCTGTGCTGGAAGTCTACTCGAGACGGAAAACGGAATGAAATGGAGCGACATTGTGAAGATGCGAAGGGAATTTTACAACCAGCGGTGGATTGGATTCAATGGCCAATCACAGAATTGTTCAAAAAAGTCATTGAGTAAAAGCAGCGGAGTTTCATGTTTCATTTTCATCAGCAAAAAAAAAAATTTTTGACGAGTTTGATTTTCATAGCCTTAATCAATGTTTTTGAAACACCAAATATCTAAATTCCAAAGGATTTAATGCTGTTCTTAAAATTGGTTTCAATCGTTCAACTTCGAATCATCTTTACTACAATTCTTCCTTCACACTTTTTCCATATAAAGAATTTGTCATAGGAGAAAAGATTTATAATTTGATAAATATGACAAATTAAGAAAAATATTGCAAAGTTTTGTAATTGAGAAAACAAACTGAAACGGCACGGGACACTCGCTTCGATATCTTCGCTCGCATGCACCAGAGGCACCGAAGGGTTTATCTATCTGTCAAAATCTTTTGTTTCCTCTACCGATACCCTGAGTGCGATCAGGGTTTCTAGTGTCGCTTCATTGATCTCATTGTTGAACGCATGTGGGTAATTTTCCTTCAGAGAGTATGTGTGTGTGTGTGCGAGAGAGTTTTCTTACTGGTCCGTTCTGTACCTCCTTTTCCCTCGTTCCAAGATGCGTGCCATAAACTGTACAGCCCACGGCACCGTTTATGCGCCCCAGGGTCCCGGGTTCAAGTGGAGGACATTCGGCGTTGGGACCGAAAAAGAAAAGCGGAAAAGCAGCAGGGAACGAGAAGCGACGGTGATCGGTGAAGTGTTTTTATTGTTTTG
This sequence comes from Anopheles coustani, assembly GCF_943734705.1. NCBI lineage: Eukaryota > Metazoa > Arthropoda > Insecta > Diptera > Culicidae > Anopheles > Anopheles coustani. Next base: position 74,657,488 of record NC_071289.1, read on the forward strand.
ATATGATCATCATTAAGCAGGCTACCAACCAAACCGGCCAGCACACGCTGGGCGAGGGGAGGGCGGGGGTACGGCGAGGGAGGACATCCGTTGTCACCTTCACTTCTCGCACGTAAGATAAACAGAAGAAAAACGGCATCTTTTTCCCGACATTCTTCGGTCGAGGGTTTTTTCCATAGGAGAAGCTCGAGGATCAATGGGCAGGATCGGGCGGACCCTCGAGAGGGTTCGATGAGACGGGACGTTTTCCTCGATCGAACCGTAACGAATGGGAGGTGTAAAGGAAAGGATCATCCTATTAGCAGCAGAACCAGGATGACCGACTCGATGATGCTCGGTATCTTTGTGTGCATGAGTGTCTGGACCGTCACTAAAGGCAGAATGATGGCCAAACATGTCGGGAAGCCATACAGTGACATCTAGACACGTACACACACAAACACACACTCAACGAGGTAACGAAGGCTAATGCTGGGATGAAGTTTTAGTAATAATTCTCAGACAGTTTAAAAAATAAGTTACCTTTAAAATCTCGATCCAACAAACATCAATGTTTTAGGAAATCTTTTTCATAGAAAAATACAACATAAATCACGATTTCAATAAAAAGTAAATGAAAGCTTCTTTTTAAACATGTTACAACAACGGCTTCAATCAAATATCCATTGCCAAAGCAAGTGAACAATTGGCCTACAAAACTCGCCAAGTAAACTCGTTCAGTAAACAAGATACAAAAAAAATGTCCAGAATCAATGGGTTTTTTGAACTACAAAACATGGCTTCATGTAGAAAAAACCATTAGAAGACTATTGAAAACGAATGGAAATTAGTTTGCGAATTGAAATTGTACTATTAACAAAAGTTACACACCGAAGAAGCACAAAATGAATGTAACTATCTGTTCTTTAGTTTGCAGAGAGAATTGTGTTTTATCCATCCACCAAGAATAAATTTTGGGTTCGGTCGGTGTTTGCGGCTCGGGTGAAATCACGTAGGGCTAGCATTTTCCAGAGTATACCGCAAATGAATCTAAATCACTCATTCATTACGATCGCGAAACGAAACAACACAATATAAAAAAAACATTGTCCGCTAACGATCCTCTCTGCTCCTTCGGATCGGTTGATGTATTCAATTTTTCCACCGACGAAAGCTGGCGGCTCACAGGGTGGAGGGGGAGTGGTGGGAATGAGGGGTAATATAACAAGACGGTGGGATGCGTAGCACTGGTAGGCCTCCTTTCCTTCTCCTGTTCGCATCATCGGACAAAGAAGAAGAGGACGAAAAAAACCGGCCCCGGGAAGAATGGATATCTCCTCGGCCGGTTGGACAAACCTGTCCGATCATCAAATTAAATTAGTTCGCTGGGATGGATGGAGGGTGGAGGGGGAAGGGTGGAGAGGGAGGGAGGGAAAAAGTGCGTGCGTGTCGCGGTTGGGGTTTCCTCTTTCTCTCATCGTTTCTACTCTAGCATCTCTAGCAGGTTCGTTCAACGTTTCTCTTCCTCTTCCTCCACGGGGGGAGGGGTGGGGGGACGGGGTGCTTCCAGCGAGCTATCTCGCACACAGGCGCAGGCGGCAGGGCCGGCTCCAGACCGCTGGCGTGACGACAAACCGCTGGCGCGACATCCCGGCGACTCTCGGCGAGAAGAAAACTGGTGGCGCGCGCCCGCGCATGCTCGCACCAAGAAAGTGAGCCACGCACGCGGACCTTTAATTTGCTTCAGTTCCCCCTCCCACCTCCACCTTCCCACCAACTCCTTCGATTCCGCGGCTTGGAGAAAGCCAGCCGTACGGCGTCGAGGCGGATCACGGGCGGACCCCCGATCTGATGGCGTCCGGCTGGCGTTCGGAACTGGGGACCGGGGGAGGGGTTGAGGAGGATGAGGGGGCAGCGAAAGCGATACCGAGGGAAGGAGGATGGAAAACGGATGAAGTGGGGAAGCAACAAATCCTCATTTCGATCATCATCGTTTGTAATTATGTCCCCGCGTCGATTGTCGATCACCGGCGGCTCCAATCATCATCCATCCCCTGCTCTTGTATCGTCTTCCCTCACCCCAATCCATCCCGCCCGGCTTCCTACCGAACCACCCTCAAAACACCTACACCGCCACCGACAGGTCGATCCACTCGATCACCGCTGCGAGAAGTTTTCTCCCTGGGAGGAGGAGAAAAGGGGGCGACGGACAAGGAGCCGGAGCCTGTTGACTTCACAAGCTCCAGATTGAACACTAGAACACAAGGAGTGGTGAATTTTACGGGTTTTTTTTTTTTGTTAACTTCACGTTTTCGAACTTTTTTGGGGGTACATTTGAATTCAAAACAAACGACTTTACAATTCGATCTCCAAGTTGGGGATCTACAAACGGAAGAATAATTTTCGCAACCAGACATTATTACGATTGACGTGGCGTTTGAAACATCCAAATCGCCCAAAGAAAATTATTAACAAGCGAATTAAGTTGGTGAAAAATCTGAAAAAGTTTTAAAGTGACTGTTTGAAAACGGAACGGTCAAATGAGCGGGTACGAGGCCGGTTACAAAAGTCGAACTTTCTAGTGTTAAGGGAAGAACCGGGCGTGCGGGGATGAAAGAAAGACGACGGAGACGACGGTGGGTGACGGTGGGCGACTGCCGCTTCTTCCAGCACACACACTCATTTCGCCTTGATCGTGTGTTCGTTGAAGGAACCTCCCCCGAGGTTAAGGTGGTGGTGGTGGTGGTGGAAGTGCGCCGGGTTCGAAACCGGATTTACCCGACGAGCCCGACCGATCCGACGCAGACAAAGGGAAAACGGCCAAGAGAGATGAGATGCTGCTCCTTTCTGGGCTGGAATTAAGGTGAACGTGTAACAGCAGAAGCTGCAACAGCTGAAACAGACAGCGACCCCAGCGGTCCGGCGGACGGTCGGGCGGTAGGACTGGGAGGGAGGAGGGGGAGGGGAAGGTGAATGGGAAGACACTGACGGCGAAGGCGAAGAAAAAGGGGCAAGAAAACAGAACGGCAGGCGACTCGCTGGAAGCGAAGAACCGACCGACGTCCGCCCTCAGCAATGGATGTGTTTTCCGAGATGATGACGCGAACTTCTTTGCCGATCGTACGGCATAAAGTTTCCGTATTTCGCAATCAAACGCGAGTTGGGAGAGTTTTTTGAATCGATGATCTTCTTCTTAAAATTTAAGGTGGTTCCACAAAGAATAAGACATTTGTGTAAGTTAGCAAACGATACAGATAAAAGTATCCAAGCAAACTCAAACTAATAAATTTAGTACAAGAAAAATTCAAAAACTCAGAAACTCAGTCTAAGAAGTTTACTTCAAATCTAGCTGTGAGTTACAACAAAACTTAAGTTATATTCGATCGCTCACACAAATCGACTCGTTCGATTAAAATTCAACTCGGTTAAATTTCTAATATTTTCCTTCCTATGAATTAGTTTATGTGATGTTATTTGCCTTTGCTAGTTTCTTGTGAGTAACACATTTTATACCAAAGGAATTATTAAAAGCGTTCAGCATTTCAGCTAACGCAGTATTTTATAAAAGTGTAAATATAATTCTATTTAGATTTGAGAGTAAAAATTGAAAAAAAACATTAAAGGTTTGTGAAGTTACACAAAAGAACCAATGGGGGGTGTTCTCAATTATTGAAATGAGACGACCAATCAAGCGAAACGATAACTCTCATCTTGCGTCCCATTTCGAAGTGTAAAACAATCCACAAAAAGATGGTACAGTTTAGGATACAAATACAAAAATACGAAACATGGCTTACCAATATGACGAAGAAATGCCGAATGGTATCGAATCTAAATAGAAAATCCGGCGAAGAATAGGAGGAGAATCTTGAAAACCCCAGTTTAAAGTTAGCTACTGTTTTGCATCCAAAGGGATAGGTTATTCTAATAAGTACACTTTACATTGAAAATCCTTCAAAACCGTATATCGTTGATCGACAATAAAGACGAGCAACGTCCGTTTGTTCACGCAATACGAGGTCAATCCGAGCTGAACCGATCTCCTTTCGAGAGCCATCCAGAAGCTGGCCTCCTCCCCGGGGGGCCGGGAGCAGCAGGAAATGATGATGACGATGATGCGCTGCTGATGATGCTTCTGTTATTACGTTCTCGCTCGATGGCGAGGAAGGGAGGGAGGAAGGGTCGGGATACCTCCCCCCACCAGATGCTCCTTCGGCGATCATCCGCTTCGTTTCTTCGTTCGCCCGAGCTGAAGGCGATGCCTGGGTCGGTGAAGGTGTAAGGAGGGGGGCAGATCAAACCGGAAAAGAGGGCAGCGCTGGGAGGGAAGGGAAGGACAAAGGGAAGACGGCCGTGCCTAACCCATCTTACGTGCGCCGCGAGAGACGTCGTTCGTGGCAATCCCAACACCCACCCCACACCAGCTCACCACCACCACCACCAACCTGTTCCACCCACCCACCCTCCTCCGAAACGGACACGACGGGTAGCATCTACCGGGAGGGCAAGGTTATCGACCTGCTCTCGTGCCTTCTTCTCCCACGAGCGCGGTTTTGTTTTGGTTTTTTTTTCTAAGGTCCGTACGGGATTTTTCTGTTGTTTTCCCCGTTCCGTGTGCCGTTTCGGATTGTTTTGCCTACGCGTCGTCGTCCGAACACGTCGGCCCTCCGGCTCCGGCAAGGCCTTTTCACCGTACACCCGTGGACCGTGTGTGTGTGTGTGCGGTAAGCGGACGGCACGTGAATTTTCCTTCTCCGTTCCAAGCTTGCGCACTGAAATTGCGCAACATAGGCCAACAAGAAACGCAAATGAACACTAACGTAAATGTATACAACAAGTGAATACTCCATATATCACTGGCCAATAGAATAAGCAGGAAAAAGCTCACTCAAAAAGTCAGTTTTAACAAACGTTGATGTACTTAATTTTACGATTTTACAAGCAAACCATATCATTAACCAATAGATAAATTCATCCCTTGAAAGTAACAGAACTCAACAGGTAGAATGAATGTTTAATACAAAAAAAAAACCTTACCCAACATTGAACATAAAAATCAACTCCATCTTTGCATCCATTTTAGCGTGAAAGAAAATTAATCCAGAGAGAGAGAGAAAAGAAATGGAGAAACGAAACAAACACTGATTGATAAACAATTCTGGACGTTGTCAAATGCAAGGAATGGAAGAAGTAAATGAGAAAACCGACACGAAAGAGGAGAAGCAAGCAATAGCAAAACCAAAAAAAAAACCTCGACACAGGAAATGTGAAGCGTAAAAATGGAGCAAAGCGCAGATAGGAGCGGTAAAAGAACGCAAGAAAAGTGCATCGCGTCGTTGCCGTCGAAAACGGCCAAGAAGTTCGTGGCGATTAATCAGCACACACTTCCGGCGTTCTCGGCGACCGACCGGTCGGCACCAGTTCCTTCCTTTCCCACGGGAGAAAGTTGACGAAGTGAACGAGAGTGTCATGTGTTCTGTGGTACGGAATAAACGGTAGGAAAAAAAAACGACCGACGGAGGGAAAAAATTGGAAAGAAAAGCAAAAATGAAAAACAGAAAAAAAGGCAGCAGTAACGTTCAAAGCAGAACAGGAGAAAGAAGGCGTCTATATTGAAGCCGAAGGAAGCTCCCACGCTTCGGTTCATCAAAATGGACCGGAAGTTGTTTAAGCGCGCAAACGGCGGGTTTCTGTCCGCTACCGAAACGCAAGTCTCTGTCACTTCATGGCTAGCGTGCTTTCTCTCGCTCTCTTTCCCTCCTCACGAAGGACCTTCCCTTTTTGGGGCAGGGCCTGGAGGTACGATGGAAAGGGACCCGAACATCCCGGTACCGTTTCGTTAAGTTCTGTACATTATTAAAAAAAAAACAACATAAAAATACTAAATGGTATTCAAATGTATACTTATTAAATTTCCAAACGATAAGGAGAGATGGATAAGCGAATGTGACGAAAGTGACGCCTTTTTCCAGCCTCCACGGCGAGAGGAAAAACCAACGGCCCAATCGAAACGATGGCAGAAAGAGCCAAACAGAGCCAAACAACAAATCGCTGGGGAAACGCTATAGAACGGTTCTGACGGCAATAACACCCACATCCTGTGACGCGGTGTCTCAATGGGGTGGAAAATGAAAACCACCATCACGAACCGAAGGTCGGAGCGTGGGAACAATTAATTCACATTCGGTGGAGGCGCAATTTGGCAACCCTACCACTCAATCGCGTTTTCCCCTTCGTCCATGGCTTCCCGAGGTGGCTCCATTCAGAAACGCCACACCGTTGCGGCCACACAGTTTTCCCGTTTCCATCAATCATTCCCCGGCGGTTCGAATTTCGGCGCAAGCGCAACACACACACACACACTCTGGGATGCGGAAAAACGGTTACCGAACGTAACGAAACGAGAAGGTTGTCCTCGTGCAGAGGGCATGAACAAATATATATATGTGTGGAGGGCATGTTTTTTCCATTCCTCCGCGAGCTGGAGAAACCCTCGCACTGGTGTTGGTGCGAATTCCGCACAACAAAGAACACCCACGCGCGCATTCGTGACGGCGACGTGAAGCTTCTCGGTGGGCGAGTGAGCGAGAGGGACGGGGAAAACACGTGAAACGACGCCTCGAACGTCAACCCACACGCGGTCCTTGAGGCTTGGAAAATTTGTTTCCCGAGAATTTGCAGAGGATTGAATGGCGTAGCTCATGACCCCCTCTGATGGAGAGAGCAGGAAAGGTTCCAGTCATTGTTGGATGTGCAGTCGAAGCTTCAACCCGGTGCATTGATTATGAAAGACATGATTTCGCCCATTTTGGGCCGAGTTTTCCACCCTACTTTCCAGGAAGCCGACCACTTTCCAATCAGCGAAAAACCAAAACGAACAGTGATTGGACCCGAGGAGAATGCCACATATTGGAGGGGCTTCGTTCCACGTATTTTATCCCGGTTCGATTCCATCTCGGTTCGATCAAATAAATCAATATCAGAATTTACAATACTAACCAACAAATGACATTTATTTTTAAAACTTCTAATGAACACAATTGGATGTGATGTGATAGCTTTCGGCTGAATCTTCCAAATTTATTTTCGTGTTTACGGGACAAGAATCTTCCTAGTGATACTCAGTTGTTTTGTACAACATAATGAATTATGATATTCACATTGTTATTTGAGTATTGCTACACTTGAAGCAATGTAAAAAAAAACCCACTCGCCAGAACCATAAGAAAGATGCATTATTTTCATCGGAACTTAATTTCCTACACTTTTCTAAAGCGTTTAGTGTTTCTCACGAGTTTTCCAGTTGTATAATATCGATTATTATCGAAAGAAATTTTCAGTGCACTTCTTCCTGAAACCTATCTAACCGAACGTCCAATCCAAATGGTGCTCCGTAAAAAACAGTTTTTATTACATTCGAATCGACTTAAATAAAAACCAATAGCACAAAAGTTTGAAAATGAATTACTTTAAGGAATTGAATTAGGAAATTTTAACAGAACCAAATCATCCGCTTCTCTGAGAAGCTGTTGAAAACAGTAAACGTATTCTGGATGCTAGAGAAAATAATCCATCCGGTCCGGGAGATTTGCGTCACCCACGAAGGACAAATGGCGTTCGCAAGAAAACAGAGCACACAGTTTGGTTTTAGCGGAAGCTGTAGCGTTGAACGTAATCTTTAGCCTTGCGGGGAGCAGAATTTTGGAGTGATGTATCCCAAAAAAAACAGACGGGTTCCAACAGAAATTGGGCGAGACGATGGACGTGGAGCGGTGGGGGTGGGGTTTGGGGGTAAGCAAAACAAACACACCACCCATTCGAATCGGCGCGGTTCTCGTAAGTAAACAAATAAATTAAAATCCTCCATCGGCCAAACACGCCAGAAAACCTGCCGAGCGCGGGAGAAGAAGTTTATTTTTAACTGACCCACGCGATTCTTTGCGTCCGCCACCCCGAAAACCAACCCATACTAACCCCTCCCCCTCCCTCGCGGGACACTATAGTGTTAGTGGCTGTCGGATCTTCACGCCTCAGGGAAAAGGGCCCCAACAATCAACGGCATTTTGCGTGTGTTGTTGCTTTCACTTTGTCTCTTCTTCTCTTTCTGCCTCCGTGTAGCCCCCACCCCCCCCCCCCCCCCCCCTTCCTGGTCTTCTTCCTTACAAACTTCCTTTTTTTTCTTTCAATGTGGTTTAAAAAATCGAAAAAAAGTGACTCAAACACTCATGTTCGCATGTGGACCGCTGAACTCACGCGGAATTTCCAACCCGCCAAAAGGTCACACCAAGGTAATTGAGGAACGCGGGGGAGGGGGGGTTGGAGAACCTCAGCGTTCGTTCAACTTTCCACGCAATCTTTTTTTTGTTTCCCTTCCGCGCCTTCGTTTGAGTTTTGACATTTTTTTTATTTGCGTATCGATTTATGCATTTCGCAAGATTTATACACACAAAAAAAAAGGGCTAAACTTTTGTGATTTCAGCACAAAAATTCGTCATCGGGTTAAGGCATTCTTTCACTCGTAGCCATTTTAGTCAAAATAGTCAATTGACAGGCGAAACAACTGCTATTGGACATCTTGTTGTTTGCTTCACTGGTTATTGAATTTTTATTTATTTATTTATATTATACCACCCCGAAACATGTGACGGAGGAGCACAGGGACACATGCCTAGCGGGTGGAAAAGCAATTATTATCCGATCGCTTATGAACGACACTCCAATTTTAAAAAAAGCAGCTACAAATGGCTTCCCAGTCAAAAACACTGTTGAAATAAGTTAAAAATCAACTAAATTTACTTTACATTACAAAAGGTATTTCCTAATCATACATCTAAGAACCCTTTGAGAATACTTATGGGAACTTGCGTGGAACATTGTTTTATAGTTCTATTCAATGCTTTTGTCTTGCTTGAAGTACGCGTTGTACATGCACAATTTTCAAATCAAATTAGTTCTGAAAAAATGATAAATACTTTCTTCTTATTACTCGGAGGTAGTTCGTAAGGTATCGAAATAATGTCAAAATGCTTTTCAATATGATAAAATCCTTTTACTTATATGTAAAAAAAAACTTTACTTAAAGCGTATTAAACTTTAAAGGGAGGATTTTGAGCCTAAATGGCCACTTATTTTCCAATTCAGGATCAAACTATTACCAACACCAAACTGCACCGCATTTACCAATTGATTTTCTACATTTTCCACCTAGCTTCAACATTACTTCACCATCAATACCATAAACTGCATCGAAGCAATAGTTTTCCTCTCTTTGACGAAACCAAAACCCGCCGATCGTTCGACGCGAATCGAGCGGGGTTTTCTTGACGTCCATGACCAAGAATGGTAGCCGGTTCGTGGGGAGGTGGTTGGGTGGTTTGTTGGAGTAGGAGGGGGGTACGCTTCATACCACCGCGACTCGTAATTAAAGCCACATGGTAAAAGAAAAACAAAAACTACAACAAGGAAACACAAACACAGCACGATCATAGAGCTGCCGTCTCTCGATTTGAGCTAAAGGGCACCGGGGTTTCGGTGGGTGTGGGGGTATCAGAACACACAGGCTCACACACACACGCGCGCGCACACCTTCTGCGCCATTCCGCCCTTGGTTGCACTTAAAGCTGCAACACCAGATCAACTCAGATCGAACAATCAACTTCCATTCAACAAGAAATAAGTTGTTCGGATGCGGCGGAAGAGTGGGGTGGGGGGAGGCGTAGGAAAAGGGGCAGAAGAATAAAAAATAAAAAAAATAAACTGGTAGCCCTTGAGGAGGAAGTCGCGACTCTGAGCTCCTTCCTTTCCTTTACCCGTCTCATTCAAAGTGCAAAAGGAAAGACAGAGAGAAGAAGAGAGCGCGTCTATCAGAACCGTGTAATCACCATTCGAACGGCAATTGTTCGCTTCCGTCGTCAATTGATAATCATGAATCAAAGCCGCTGTTTCCCTCCACCTTTCCGCACCACCCCCTTTATCGCCATCAGCATAACCACACCGTCAAGCAACTTCCTCCACTCCACGAGCGCGCCATTCAATCTTGCGACAATCTTTGCGTTTCTTCTCCGGGCGTCTTTATGTTTTCTTCGATTACTACTCATGGCGAACGAGGGTGAGGGAAGTTAGCAGGTAGGACAGGCAGGTTAAATTATAGATACCAGAACCTCACGCTTCGTTGTGTACGTGCGTGCATGCTTCTGAGAGGGTGTGTGTGTGTGTGTGTGTTTAAAGTAGTAGTGAACGGACAATTCTCGATGAAGTAATGCATTTCGTCGCCGCGTTTTCTATGCACCGTTGCAACAACTGCAGCTGCATCGGCTTAAGAATGTTGGACTTCTCTGCATCGTCGTTAAACAAGTCAGGTTTCATTTACTTGTCTTCCGCTTTGCCTGATCCGCGCGATTTCTCTAATAAACCTCCTGCTCGAGATTATGTTGAACTAGTGACATTGTTTCATCAAAATAAAATTTATAACAATCAACATTATTATTAGATTCTTTATTAAAGATTCAACAGGTGAATTACCCCAATGAATCGTCAGTTTTAACAAATAGTTTACAAAACAATCTTCAGTTAACATTTATAACATGTTGCAAGTTTAGATCTGAGATTTTGATAATGTATTTTGCTCTTCTTCTTTTATGTAAAATTGTACAGCAAAGTGGAGAGAAATGTTCATCGATTTCTGCGGTTGCCGGGGATCGTTTTGTGTTCAGGAATTCTTCGTGCATCCCGGCAAGGTTTCGATCGTCGTAGCTTCCTTCGGATAAGTCACGATCATCTACCAAAATATCACGAAAAACGGAGCGTTCCAGTTTTTCTCAAGACAAACATTCAACAACCGGACGAACGCTGCTGGGTATGGCAATCAGTCCTCCTCCACCACGTCGTCGGCATCATCGGGTTGACGTCGTCAAGTTACCTACACACACACACACACACACGTGCGCCCCCTCGCCCCCCCCCCCTCCCCTCCAGCCCATCAACCAAACCTCGCGTTATAAATATCAGGGCGCGGGCGCAAGCTCCGAGGCACGCTCCATTGTTCGAGGCCATTCTAATCAACCAACTCACGCTCGGCTAAACCCCCTTCCGGCCGATCGCACCCCCTGAAACACGCCCCCCACCCCACACCATCACCCCTCCGCACAGCAGCCGGTTTACAGTCGATCGGGAACGTCTTTTTTCGCAACGTTCACCCGCGACCATCGCTTCTCGATGGGTGGAAGCTGGAAGGGATGGATTGTAGATGGGGGCGGGGGGAGAGTAGTACCAGGGGGTGGTAATACTGAGCGAGCCAAGGGCAGACAACGCCGTGCCGAACCGATGGGGAAGGGTAGGAGGTGGTTTTACAGCGAACTGTCGGTTAGTAGTGGCTGACATTTTTCATTCATAAAAGAATTCAAAGTCCCCCTTCTTTGCTCACCCCTTTCCTCTAGCGTTCTACCCACCGCGAAATCGCGTTTAACAGCTCGCCGTGTGTGTGTGTTTCTGTGTGGGTTTCACTTTAACTCGCGCAACCCCTACCCTTTTGCGGTGTTTGAGTGGTAAACTACCATTGGTTGGGTATGTTTTAAGCAACAGCAAAAATAAAAGGTTGAATACAAAAACAAAATACAACAACTTATGGCTCGTGCCATTCCGAGATGGAACGTTCTCTAACTCTGCGGTGGGCAAACGAAAGTCGGAGTAAAGCAATCAATCCATATAAAACTCAAGAGCAAAAACAATTAAATCAAGGAAAAGCATTCGTATGCAGTGAACGCAAAATGGGTTTCCTTCTTTTGCTCTAAAGTTTGTTAAAAACAGTCTTGAAAGACAGGAACTGTTTTCATCAAATGGAGAGTAACTTTGGACAATTTCAATACTTAACAAACAAATGTTATGAATCATTTGCAAAGTGCAACTTCAAATAGGGTGTGAATTACTTATAATAATAGACGTTATAAAAATAGTGTCTCATTTTAAAATATAAGAAATTGAAGGATTTATAACACAAGGTCCTATCTGGCGAACCACAAAGGAATTGTTAAAAATAAACGATCGCGCCAGCGATCGCGACTAATGCTCGTTTGCATGCATTCTATGCAAATCGACCATACCAAATGAACTTCAAACTCCAAACTGACCCAGTAACGAAGTGAAACAGGGCCTTTTAAAACCCTCATCATCGCCGCCTCTCCCTCAATTAGCTGGAGCTAAACATTCCAATATGTAAAACGATGCGGTCAACACGCGGTCTCTGTGTCCTTCCCTTACCCGAAAGCATAAAAGAAACATACAATATGTCGCCAAGAGTCGAAGGGGGATAGGGGTAGGCGGGAACGGTGGGAAGATCAACTTAAAAAACCCTCCCCTGACCCCATTAGCACAGCCGCGACCGGAAGTGGCAACTTCCGCTTGTTTGCGCGGCGCGAATAACCATCATACAACACACACACATGTGTGCGTGTGTGTGGTTGGGGTGTTAATTGTAAAAATTGAAAGCAAAAGAGAGATGAGACGGGGGAAGAAAAAAAAACCACAACCCAGACGAAACGAGACACACAATCAGCAATTCCCCCTCGTCGCCCATTTCCGCCTAAGCGCTTGCTTCCGCCCTTTTTTCCGCGAAACCGCGCACGCCGGGGAAGTGTTCGACGCTTGTCTCGAGGGCGGCGGGGGGCTGACGATCACCAGGGGGGGGAGGGCATCAGCTAATCGGCCTCACTCTTTCCCGCGGAAACAAACACATATCAATCGTATATTGATTAGATGAAGGTACGCCGCGGGGCGAGAGGTGCGGGACCGGGTAGGGCAACGTCGTATAAACATGGAAATAACAAACGCATGTCTAGCAGAAGATAACGTATCCGACTTCTTCCTCTCGCCGTGGCGCGCGAAGGAACTCGAGGAGCAAGAAAAAGAAAGAAACTCGCTCCTATCAGTGTTCCATATTGTGTCCCGGTCCTGTGTGCTATCGAAAGCCTTCCCTCCTTCCTTCCACCCCTCCCCGTCTCACGGGTCGAGGAAGCATAGCCGGAAGAGGAAAAGTAATGCTGCCATGCTTTTACTTTAAAAAAACCCCCAAACGGAATGCTATTTACACTCGGTTGGCTTGTTTGCGCGATAAGAAAACACGTGCGTCCGTAGACACACATATACGCACCAGACACATGGTAGTGACAGAAAATGTGGCTCGATCTATCTCATCGGGCCCTTATTTTTTGTTGCTTTTGATGTGTTATATTTCTTCGTGACGGTTGCTACACTATTTCTGGTTGGTTTTGGCCCGTTCTTTTCTTGCAGCACTCGATTGCTTATCAGTACAATGTGATCGATACTTTCATTCATTAGGCGCTGAGGATGGGACTGTTTTTAGGGCCTCGCCAAAAGGTAGTTGTGGATTGATCTTGTCACTTAGGATTTATAATGTTTGCATCATTAAATGATTTTTTATAAATTAATAATGCAAAGGTTATTTGCCATGGAAAAACATAAAAAAACACATAAACATAAGGTAGTTACCAATTCGAATACAATTGATTTATTTTCCCATTTTGGGCGTTGCCTTCAAACGTCCATTTTATCGTTCCAAAAATAAGCTTACAGAAAAGAAACACACTTATTCGACCATTCGGAAGAAGATGTGTGTGCGTGTGGGGGGTATGTTGAGTTCGGAGGAAAAGTATGAATGACCCGATCCTCGCGCCCCTGGGAAATCTCTCCCATTAATGATGGATATATTGATGAATGAACTTACATAATGAATAAGCAATTAAAGACGGTGAAGTTCGGCGCCGTAAATCCGTCGCAGGTCGCAAAACGGACGCCGCACCGCTCTTTTCCCTCTGGGAGGTCACTCCGTGGGTTTGCTGCTGTGTTTTCCAGGCGACGTTTCCTTCTCTACAAAACCGTATGCTACCAGCAAACTGTTGATTGCACGCGTGTTGCTGCTGCTGCTGCTGAACTATAATCCCACACTCGCACAATGACCACAAGCACAAGGGGAACGGATGGTTTTTCCGGTGACTTTTCCAAACTGCCACGAATCTGATCATCCACTTTTCGAGCGACTTTCTTTGTATAACTTTACTTTTGCAGATGCACAGCAATTCTTTCGCTTTTCTATTTGCTTACTTTTCTTTATTTCTCTCCACGTGCGAGAAATGGAAAACACACTGCGCCGGCTGCACTGCTGCTTCCGGGCGACGTTAGTGGGCACGGGGATCCGCTTTTTTGCTGGCGACACACATGCAACCACGCCTACAATACACCGCAAAGCGCACACATACAATACACGGGAAATAACAACAAGGCTCCACACTGGGTGTTGGGTTTTGTGGAAAAAGGAACTTTTCTCGTTACCGTCGATTTCAGCGAATGAACCAAAAATACCACTCGGTCGGAAAATTGACTGAAATCTTGGCTTGCTCGGACCGCTTTTCTTCTCCGCAACTTTTGATGCAACTTCTTTTCTCTACGTTACTCCAGGCAACACTATCCAGGGTCGACTTTGATTTCAACTTTTCAACACTTTTTCACACTTCTGCTAGCCTTGGGCACTTTCTGCCCAGCTTTTCTGCTTTTCGCAGTATTGGACGATTTTCCACTGCTACACACTGCTTATAGCGCGCACAATTATTAGAAATTTTCCATGTCGCCTTGGGTCAACGACAATTTCACAAACAAATTACACCTGCCCTACGCACATACGTACACACAGGACACACGGATGCACAATCTGGGCACAAACAAACGCACAGAGCCACAGGAACCGACCGTATGAGGAGGGGGCGGGGGACACTGATTGCCTCATTTTTCCTCACCCCAACACCGGCCGCACCGTCGTGGGCGGAGTGTGGACACTTTTCGTGGCATTTTCGTCACCGTCGAGTGGATTTTTTCCGATGAAAAACCTCGCCCCAACCCGCCGATGCTGCACTCTCATCCTTTCATTCATCAATGGAAGGCATGGACGCGCGGAGAAGAAGTGGGGAATTGAAACATCGGTACAGCGCAATAATCCAGCGGCCAGCGATCCGGTCGGACACAATTTTCCCGTTTTCACAACACAATTTCCTTACGATCTCCGTGCGATTTTCGGGAAAACCCTTGCTCTCCACTGACACTCGGCTGGTTTGAAGGAATTTTTCTTTTAGGAACCCAGAAGTTCGCGTCCCGCGAAGGTTCCGGCGCGATCCTTGGCTGCTCGCTTTCCCTCGCACCCCACCACTCACTCGCCGCTTTCTCCCTGCCCGACGCTCTTCAGCGTTCTTCCAACACTTCCGGGAAAGCCGCCTGGCTCTTGAATCGCGAAGAAGCGACGCACCGTTTTGTCGACGTCGCCACCGTCGCGTGATCGACAGTGGTGTATAGGAGGTGTGTATGTGTGTCGGTATGTGTAGTTGTGTTTTATTTCACTGCCTTCACTGCCTTCACTGCTGCTGCTGATCGTCCACGATTGGAGACGATGGTAAACACACAATTCGCGGTTCAAAACTGCACCGTGCAACTTTGCTTCATTTGCAAGACGCGTGGAAAACTGCACGACCTGATGTGGGCTCGGTCGCGGTTTCCTTTCCTACCACACATACGCGTTCGCTCGCAACTCACGTGTGTGCGCGCGCCCTGCTGTCGTCTATTCGATCAACCGAGGCTACTTGGATTTAAGCATTAAAAAAAACCCGTGCAGACACCACCGTACTTCTTTTTCCTAATACACTTTTGGTGGCTGTTTTCCTTCGCTTTTCCGGGACACTTGGTTGCTATTTGTGTTATTTTCGTTTTTCTTTTTTCTCCTACCACTCGCCTTTTTCTCCGTGTTTTGCTACTGCAGGCCGGGAGATATTTCGCGGCACTACGAAACTAGTCGCTGCTGCTGCACACTCGAATGCCGTCACAAAACGTTTTGTGTGACCACCGCCCGTCCGTCCTCTCCGTGTGTGTGTTTCCGACGTCAGCCGTCGTACTGTGCGATGTGTGCGCGCCGTACGGTCACCGATACGCGAGTGCTGTTTCGCTGCCGTTCGTTCGGGAACTGGCGCACGGTGCCGTGCCGAGAGTTCCCAACAGCTTCGAACCGGCGGTGGTTCCGGGCAAAGGAACGGATGTGCTGGTAGTGGTGGCGCACCGCCGTTGGTATTGGTGGGAACATTTTTCATTCGCCTTTTCTTCCTGACCTCCAAATGATCCTTTTCTCGCACGGCACAAGCCAGCCAAAGTCGTCGAAGTAAAGTTTTGATGATGTCCAGTGTCCTTTGGATAGTTTGATAGGGTTGATGGACTTCGGGAAAGTGCGAGCAACTTTCCCGTTGGAGTAACTGGGTTTAAAACGCCTGTTTACAAACAATACAGGAACCCAGCCAGCCCAACTCGAACGGGTCCGTTCCTATTGCATAAAACTTCCGTTCCACAGTGGTTCCACGGCTCTCACCAATCCTCTCTCTTTCGCGCTCGCGTTTTTCGTACGTCGGTAACTCACTCTCCGGAATTTACGCAAGAGAACGCGTTAGATGCGACGGTGGGAACGAGTTAGCGAACCACTTCGAGTGAACAGCCTTCTCACTCTGGCATTCGGGTGAAGTACTGTGCTGCACGTAATTCGGTAGCTGGCGTATCGTTCGTACGACGCCGCGCTTGCCACCGTGCGTTCCGCCAAACCCTACCGCATCCTTACGATCAATTCGTAAGCGACCGGATCTCTACCAACACTTTTCCTGCGCTTACGTACCTTTCCCTTTACGGCCAGCACGCCGCAGTTCCCAACGAGGCTCAATTAAACCAACACTACCATACCTCAAACACCGTTCTCCACAAATATCACACCACATGGTGGTGATTCCACGCTGTGGATTCAACGAGTTTGTTGGTTATGCGGGGTGCGGCAGGACGAGATCGCACTGCACACGATCGTGCGCCGCATCCATTCAATACCAGCATGCGGAGCCTCGAAAGCGCGACATGATACGCGCGGGGTTTGTCCGCCACACCCGCCCCGACATCCTACGTCCCTCCTCAGCCCACGTATCAACAACTCCGTTCGCTTGTCCTCTAATTCCTTCCCCTTCTCGAGCCAGGTACCCTCCGTTACTACACAGCGAAGAGGTGGAATGCGAAACGGGTTGTGCATATGAATGTGTCCCCGCACTTTTGTGCCTCATCTAACGCACCTCACGCCCTTCTCGCCCACGAGCATACGAAACAAGCAGAGCTCCTACCCAATTGCTAAGCTTACAAGCAGATGGTGCGCAACGTTCTGCAGGAATGAAAGCAATCGATTGTACGGGGAATTGAATTAGCAGCTAGCAAGATTGCACTCAAATTGTAATTTTCTTCAGCTTCTGGAGCTCGCCTTCATGGTGATCGTAATGCTAGTGGGATTTTTGCACACACTCCCGCTTGAAGTCATGCAAGGTGAAGGCACGTTCGTTTGGATGATTTTTTATTTCACTATCGTAGGGCATTTTTCATGTTTTTGCTCCCAAATCGCACGCTCTCTCGTGAATAAATGCGCACGCCTGCTGCATCGTGCCGTGTTGGTGGTGAATGAAAATGGGTTTCGTGGGTTGAACCTACGTTCCGTTCCGCGACGACCGTCGTTCATTACCGCCGGGGAGCAACGTGGTCCGCGTGGACTTGCGGCGGGCTCACATTTTATTCAACGGAAGCGTTCGTGCTCCACGGACGTGTGTGTGTGTGTGTGTGTGCTTGTGGAGCTCACGATAATTTTCATTCAAGCCATTTTCAACCACTCTCAAGTTCCTTTCTCTGACTATTGCTCACTCTCCCTCCCGGTGGCGCGTTTCAGCATCACGTTCTCGTGTATACATTACGAACTTCATCTCAACTTCTTGCTCCCCATTCGAACCTACCACGAAATGGTGGGGCATTCTTTAACCTACCTTCACGGTTCTGATTTTTTTAGTTTGGTTTTCCCACCTACTGGCGAATGCTTAAGTGAATGTGGGAGCTATTGTTTGATTTGGTTTTTAAGTTATTCTGGTTACCTCCAAGTGGCCTCTTTTTTGTGTTAACCTATACTATACATTCAGGAGAAAAATAATTTCATCATAATAAAAAGTTTTTAAATTTTACTATGCGCTACAAAGGAATTTCCCTCGTGCGATAAGTGATCGCCGACGAGGGACACTTTAATTTTATTTCTACCTTCCATATATAACGCGATTGTCGCTCCGTTTTACGTCTTCTCGCTCACCCTTTTGTAAAACACCCGGCATGTGGGAGAGATGGCGTATACGATCGCGCAGCCTCTAGCATTCCTCTCGATACCAAGCGAAACTTGTAGCACTCAATCTCGTGGATTCAAGCATTGTATGACTGTGTGAGTGTGTGGGCAGCCCTCTCGCTCATTCTCTTTCTTTTCGATCGACGCTTCGAACGAAAGCGATAGAATGTGGCGAACCGAAGGTGGTTAGAGCAGTACGATCACATGCGCCTAGTGCGAAGAGTGCTCTCCAATAAGTATAGAGGCACGTTTTCATGCATTTAAATCCCAACAAATGAAAATGGAAAGACAATGCTACTCATTTCATTCATTCTGCTTTTTTTGGTAGTTATCTTCTAAACAGTTGGATTCATTTTTGAAATAGTTAATCTAAACCTGAATGGAAAATCTGGGTGAAGGCATTTCGTTCGTCGAGGTGTAACCGACTCGCCCACAAAAGCGTACCAGAATGGAGTTCCATGCGTGCGTACAGGTTTTTTTTCCTAGGTCCGCTCTGCAGTGAGAACCCACCCAGCTGTGGTTAGAGAGGTGTGCCCACCTCTAGTGGAAAAATTACATTGAATCAATGAGAGAAATTACGCGGCACTCAATCTCTCAACCCTTATTCCATTCAAGAAACGAACCCATAAGATCGCCCACTCTCCCAGAACGAGCGCGATCCTTCTCTTGCCGCTTTCGTGACGCGTTACTTTTAGACTTTTTCTTCTCTTTTACTCGTTTGTGGAAGAGAAATATTGTGCGCATTGCAGAGAGCGGATGAGAGTGAGTGAAAATGAGAATGAAAATTTTCATTGAATAAAAAAGGCACCACCAGCAAAAAGCGCCGTAGCTGAGATGATTGTCGGTTTGCGGGGTGCCGGAAGACGGTGCAGGGATGTCGGTGGGGTAGTACATGATACCATCATGGCGGCCAGTTGGGTTGCTGAGAGATTCGTTCTCTCGTGTTCGGTTTGGTGCGAGAGATGAATGAGAGATATAGACGCGCGTGCGCACATTTGCTTGCTTCCGCACCCCTCTCCTACCTTCTGGTTCTTTTGCCCTTCCACGTACTAATAATCTTTTCAGCGTTCTACGCTCTCTTTCCCACGCAAGTGAGTTCAACGCTGGCGCTCATTGGGAAGGGTGAGACGGCAAGAGAGACCGTTTTTATGAATGAAAACCACTCGGAGCGGATGAATGGAGCGAAAAAAAAAAGACGGAACCCGCGCGTCCGCGACGCTCCAGAGCCGTACGTCCCTTCGCTTACGACCCTACCGTATTTCGCTTACGGATCCTTCTGCTCCTCCCGTCAGCTGCACGCTGAGTAGTAAAACACTAGTTCAGGTAGAAAAAGGTTATTAACTAAAAAACGAAGAAAAGACAATCTGCTTCCTTCAATCGTCTTTCTTGTTCGTTATACAACCAGTAGAAGCGAGTGCGTTCGATCGGTGTTGTGTTTTTTTTACGCTCGCCGATCGCGCTAGCCCTTCTAAACGAAGCAGAAATAATAAGGGAAGAAAAGGGCAAGAAAGACAAATAAACACCACACCTCGATCGGACGCTGCCTGCGACGTATTGGCAAGATGGTTGGAGAAAACCCACACAGACCGCGAGTGCCGAAGGGTTTGGCGGAAGGGCACGACGGGACTGTGCGGATGTTGGCCGGCTGCCGTGTTTGCTTGGGCGCGGAAGCGAGTGCGGGAAGGCGCGGGATGCGGCCGGAACGAACGAAAGACAGTGAGGGAAAGGTCGGAGCGGAAACGCGACCATCAGCAGAAGTAGAACAGAAAAGAAGGCATGCCAGCGTGTTATTATAGAGTGCGTTCGATCGGGTACGAGGAAAAGAAAGCAAACGTCGTCGTCTTCCAACACCATCCGACCCGTACCGACACGCGCTCCCTTCTGCCCTTCGCAGCTACCTGTAGTTTCTTAGCAAGGTTTGCGGACCAGCGGACGATTCCATTGGAGAAACATCATAAAAATTATTGGCAAAATGAAATGCAGACCATCGTCCTGATCCACTGATTGTTCTTCTTGGTACCACTATCACCCGCATTATTAGTGCATTGTCATTTTCACCACAAAGTTTCCACCGATCGATAGCTGATTACGAAAACCTATGGTTTTTTTACGGACTTTTGCGTCCCTTGATTCTGAAGGTTTCAAATGAGATCATAATGTAAACACTATGTATATTTAAAACATCCTAATACACATTTTTAATTCAATGAAATATTTTTCAAAACTTGCATGTCTTAGCAGAATCGCAGCAAACCCAGAAAATGAAATGTGATGCTATATTTCCTACCCACGACTCCTCGACATTTCTTCGACCCCGTCGGTGGTGCGTCGGGTTGGTTGCACCTATCAATCTCCGTGGCCGTTTGCACCGACAGCTGGGCTAAAGGGTGAGAGATTTGAAGCAAGATCGCGGTCGCACCAGTCACTTTGACGATCGGGCCAAACCGGCGACCGGACCGGGGAGGGACTCGCCGATGTCGGTCTCCTGCCGTGCTTGTCCGCGTTAGCGATGTAATGAATGATGTTAAATTGGAAAATTGTCCGGCCGGCCTCGTTGGCAGAAAGTCGTGTTCGCTTCCGACCTGGTTCAGTCGTTGCTACCGGGATCCGGCACAACACCGAACACAACATTTTTACTCACACTCTGAGCCGGGGAGCGATATCGATCATCAGATCTGGTCCAGATTTGGGCCCTGGTGTCCGGTGGTGATGTGGAATGAGTGCGCTTGTGATGTGGACGAATTCGTGGAATCGAGAGTCAAAGCCGAAAGTCGCATGCATCAGAGTTGGATCAGCGCGATGCAGGTTCTGTCTTTTAGCTGGGCAACACTTTTCGCAGAATCAATCCATAATCGAGTCAAAATTTTCAAGGTACTCACAAGGCGTCCTACATAATTGTTTGTTAAATTATCGAAATAAATCCCTTTCAAACTTGGGGAATACCAAGCCAAATAAGGTATTCATTTTGTTTATAAACAAACTAATCTCTGATAACTATATAGGTATGAAGTAAAACCTATAATATCGCAAGTGTTGTAGGCCCAGAGTTCGAGCCATTATGGCATAAGTTAAATGTTAGAATAGTCCAAAACTCGCCAATAACTTTGAGAACTTTTTTCTAGGTCTAATGCCATGAAGTCATGTCATACCCTTCCCCAAAAAAGTATAACTCATTTTTACAGAAAATGTGTAATAAGTTCCGAGGGAATGATTTTTTCTAAAATTTAATGGAATTGTTAACATTGGGGCTTTGGGAAAAAAAATGTCTAATACTGTCTGTTCTTCACTTTTCGCTGGTTCACCTTGGAAAAACAACATTTCGGCGTAGAACTTTACGAAAAAAGAGACGCAGGTGAATTTTGTACCAAAGTCTGAATGAAACTGATCCTACGTTTCTTACTTCCTTCACCTCCCTTGTCTGCTGCAGATGAATGAAGCCAGAGCCAACGCCACGGAGCAGGAAAAGAGGGCTACCCATAGGGAATGATTTATGTGCGGCGAAGACAAACTAATTCTTCAGATCGACGCCCAGGATCGGCCCAACGGAAGGGACGACGGCGAGTGCACGAAGAAGGATGTCCAGAATTGCTACCTGTCATTTCGTGGCTAGCCGTCCACTGACCGTCCACGGACACGGGCACTCTTCCTCCCCGCTCGCCCCATTGGTACGCAATTAAAGATCGAACACCGGATGCAGCGGCGCGGCGAGTGGCCGGAGTCCGTGTTCTTTTTGCTTTTTTTGTTTTTGCCTCCTTTTACTTCAAACTCACACTCGGACGGTACTCCGGTTTGACCTGCGAGAGAGATAAATCTGGACATTAATCTTGCGCTTCTTGCGTGCCGGATGGGGTGCTCGGGGCCAGTCCCGGCCTCCAGCAGAAGGCCAGGACGAGCGGATGTGCGCGCGCGCATTTCCGTTCGGCGTCAAACCCGTTTCTGCTGATGCGTCCGATCCGTTGCTGGAGACGTAACGCTGTCGAACGCGGTGCATCCATTTGGTCGGTACTAATGGTTTTGCACGAATGAAATTAACACACCCGCCGATGTTTTTTCATTCATTTCAATCACTCGTGTTTATTTCTGGTAGTTTTCTTGGTTTAACATGCGTATCTTGGTAGCAGGAGTGTATAGTCAGTAAATTTGAAAATAATTTTATCTTAACCTGCGTAACGCAGAATTGAGAGAACAATAATTTTGTTCAGATTATCTAAGTTTCTAATTTGTTTAACTTGCCTCTTGAAGCTTTCATGTTTTTTATTGGTGTTGTGTTATTTATTCTTATTAAACATACGTTTTTAATCCAAAATGGTGGCATTATTGCTTAAAACAAGAGACAGAGGTACTGCAGCAGCAAAACATTGAATTTCAAAAGTGTTTGTAGTGACTCAAGGCTCGCACACATAAAAACCAATGCTCAAGACTCGTCAAAAGTAAAATCAATGCTTT
Organism: Anopheles coustani; assembly: GCF_943734705.1. NCBI lineage: Eukaryota > Metazoa > Arthropoda > Insecta > Diptera > Culicidae > Anopheles > Anopheles coustani. The sequence continues at coordinate 74,680,136 of NC_071289.1, forward strand.
TCTGTTACGTAAAAATGTTTAAATATCTAGTATTAATTGTACTCGATTTAATCAGTGCTATCCTGAGCACAAAATGGATATTGAGATCGTCTTTCATCGATTATCAAACTCGTAGCTGCTATACGTTGAAGCTAAATCGCTGTAACATAGGAAGACTAGTGTTTAGGACTGTATATTACTGCCAAACCTGTTAGTTAAACTTTTCGATATTCTGTTTTTTTTAACAGGGGCTAATCTTCGTCTAATATATTGGAACGTATGTGTGCAATAAATGTGCTTCAATGTGATTATGTTTTAATAGGTTGACCTAGACAAAGTGACCTGAAATTTAAGTAAAAAATTTAAACTAAAACTATGAACTTTAAGAAACTATCGAAACATTCTTAACTTCGCACCAACAAAAAAGTGTACATAAGATATGTTACTGAACTATTCGAGTTAATTAATTTGATATATCGACATTTTGTAGATATATTCCAACGCTTTGAAAAGGTTAATCCCAACTAAACACACATTTTAAGAATTTATTTAAGCAAACGTGTAAGATTGTACCTACATATTTTGTGGAAAGTTTGTTGAACAGGGTTTTAGAAGACGTTGGAATTTCATTTATTAGTTCCCGATTTTCACTCTCCATGCCGGATGTAGTTTGCACGCAGAAGCAAGAAGTGTTTCCTGCTACACCGACCCGGAGTGGCAAGAAACGAAGCACGGCATATTCTCCGTGCGCGATCTGCGCCACAACTGATTAGGCCAGATATGGTTGGCGAGAGTCAAAAAATAGAACTCACCCCGGGGCAGCAAGGGCGAGGAAGGGGAAGAACATAAAAGAGTGAACCAAATAAGAGAGGAAAAAAAAGGAACACACGCATAAAAACATAAACTCGAAACGGCGGAGAAACACTTTGATGAAGGGAGTGTGCTGGTTGGGGAGGAACTGGGAGAAGGGTCCAGGGGAAGCAAAGCGGCGTAGGCCGGCCTTACGCGACGACTCCGCTGACTGGTTGTCGCGTTGTCGCCGCTTGTCTACGGCATGTCTTACGCGGGCACAACCTATTGCCTGCCACGTCCGTCACGGATCGCCGAATCGAAAATCCGGAGTTGCCGGAGTTGCATGTGCGCCACAGATGTTGCACCCCGGGTGCTGGTGCGTATATCCCGTACCGGCAGGCAGCAGAAGCGGTGAAGGATTTTGCCGCCCGTGCAGCACCGTACCTCCCGTTGGGTCCGGTTGAAAACTCCACGCCGTCTTGCCAGCTACGGCTTTGGGTGACTTTCGGCGTCTGGGAGTCGTATGGGAGGGGAGGAGGGTGATCTCCTAATACTAAGCATGCTGAAAATGCACATACACCAGCACACCGATGTTAGGCGAAACATCCGGATGTGAGGGAATCTGGAGAAGAAGATAAAACAAACACACACACACATGCCAGAGTGTTTGACTCTCTAGGAATCACACGATGTAGCATCTTGTTGCGGTATGTCTATAACTGGGAGTCCTGCACCAGGAAGGCAAAGAACCAGCACACTCAGCGCTTTACGCCACGGGAAAGGCAGGAAGTGTGCGGGTTCGGAAACCGGAATAAATTAACCGAAATGCTTCAAACCGACGGTTCATCAAGGACGGACGTCCGGGCGTCGAACATTGGCAGCGTTTGAAAATGGAGAATCTGACAGTTCCATTTAAATTTTGCTTATGGGTGAAATTTCTATAATGCTACAAACGGATGTACTGAAAATGTATGGTCGAAGCACCAAATGGGTTTGGGATTTAATTGATATTCCACTTTGAGCGAGTACGGGAAACTGGTGCACGTGGGAGGCAAAACATCATCTACCTATTTTTAACTGGATTGTGAATTCAAAGTAACGAGAATGCTGCAGGTCTAAATTTATAATAAAGAAAAGGCTTTTGGGCAAAAGGAAATAATTGGAAACAGTTCATAATAATAAAGGGTGTCCCCGAAAATATAACCACGATTTCTAAATTACGTCTCTGGAAAACGGATGACGCCAAATAGTTGATTCTTTGGGTGTTTGATTGTTTACATTCAAACCTACTAGATAGTGCATCGAAACTATTTTTTCAACCGTTTCTGTTAAAATGCGAGGCATTTCCGTCAAAAAGCGCAAAAGCGTTCTGCACAAATGGTGCTCGACTCCTAACATTTCGCTAAGGCAATTAGCAAAATCGGTAGGTGTGAGTATCGGAGCCGTACGAATCGCCATCCAAAAGTTTCGGGAGGTGTCCAGTTTCGAGGATACGCCGAAAAGTGGTCAAAAACCTGGTCCTATCGACCAACAGTTGAACCGGGAAAGAGCAAAAGCATTCAAGCAAAAATAGTAAAGTTCCATTCGCGATGTACTAGTAGCTCAACAAATGGGTACCTCAAAAAGTAACGTCCAATGTGCAAAGGCAAGATTGAATTTAAAATCGTATAAAATCCAAAAGAAATCGAAAGGGAGGGCAAATCAGGTCGCATGCGTTAAATATCGGGCCCGAAAGCTGTACGACAAGCTGCTGTGCGGCCAATCCTCATTCATCAGCTCGACTATGAGTCGGCCAAGACCAGACCAATTGAGATATTTTGGGCGCTAACGAAGGCACACTTGAGAAAACATGTTAAAGCTACGGAAAACATCAACATTTTTCAAAAAAACTGTAAAACCGTTCAAAAGTGTCGAAAACCGTTCTCGACAAGTCTGTGCTGAGCCATATCGGAGGCGACAGATCAAAAGTGCGGTCATTAACAAACGATTATATTTTTTAAATTTTGTTTTTCCACAAATAGTCGAGAACAGAACCCAAACACAGTTTATGAAACAAAACTTCAGTTTCTGGCACAGGTTTTATTTTTTACCTAGTTTTTAAATCGTGCTTATACTTTCGGGGACACCCTTTGATCCTTGCTTTGGATTGAAAAAACGAAAAAGGGACGCTCCTATGAAGACTCGGATTGCAAATGCTAAGAAACTTAATTACATGAGTTCAGAAATTAAAACTAATGACAATTGAAAACTATCATTTCTTCGCATTTTTCATACGTCATTGAAAAATAAACGTAATTCTTTCATTAAAACACACGTTCATTATGTATCCGTTTAAATATTTTCAATTATATGCAAATATTGATCATGGAAAACAGAACTCATTTAAAAATTATAAAACGTCAAAGTGCCACAGTGATAAAAGTCCCAATTTCAAGATGAATCGAGCTAAAACTTTTTGTCAAACTACTATTTGCTATGTTTGAGTCTTACAGCCTTTTACTCACTCATCGGCAAATCCAGTAGTGTTCCTGGATCATCTAACGAAGCAAGTCTACTAAAAAGCTTGTCATGTTGAGACATCAAACTTACAACTAGGAACACCAAACGGGTTTAGTACACAATTTGTAGCTTTCTAAGACCGCAATGAGAAGTATCGTATGGTTGATTCTTCAACATTAATGCTCAATGCGCTTTTTTTACTGTACTCTACTTTTACTCTACTATCTACTTTACAGTAGATGCTTTTTATTCGTTTTTCTTAAATGGGTTACGAATATTTCTTTCTGGTTCGTATTGCCCCACCTTCCCCTACCGTTCGTTTGCCACTTATTTGGCTTCGGACGGGGGTGACCGTAAACGAATTACTATTGATCGTGATACATATTTGCATTTTGACAGACGATTCGCCATAAATCCCGCCCGGGATCCAAGGCCCAAAATTGAAGTCAAACGACCCACTTGCAGGTGGACGGATTTGGAAAACAAACAATGATTAACAATATCGATTGTTAATCCCAGATGGATTACACCGCGGGGTGAAGGGGGTGTGAGGTGGCCTAACGTGGGTCGTTGAAGCGTGCCTGAAAATGCATCCAATTGGCCTACATCGGACACCCTCCTCCCCCCGCGGACGGAGGCGTCCAACGAGTAAGGCTATCGATCGATTTGCTTCCAATCGAAAACGGGTCCCTTCGATCAAAAACCGCGTGGAGTGTGTTGGTGGATGCGTGTGTGTGTCTTTGACATCTCGGACAAACAATTCGAATTCTTGCACGTACTCTACCGTATGGTCACGGTATGACGCACATCCGTTGTCGAAGAAAAATAAAGCGAGCAAAAATGAAACAAATGTGGAAAGGAAAGCCACCCCGGCATACTTCTGTTAGAAAACGAAACGACTGGTCGAGTATTTAAAAGCGATCCCCGACGAGCCGAGTTATTCAGAGCACTTTCAACAAGGATAAGGCCCAACGTCCCAAAAATGGTAGCCTTTTTCGAAGTTGCTTATGCTTTACTAGTCGATCGCAAAGGAACCAAAGCTCGGGATTTCCGATCAGCTGAGCTACACAAAAAACGCTTCTCCGTACAAGTGGCTTTCGTGTGTTAAGGTTTCTATTTTATTCAGGATTGCGGGCGAAATGAAGTCGATGGGAAACGGCCAATCATGAACACACACGCACACACACACACAGCATCGCTGATGCGTAGGGGAATCGCGAGGAAAAAAAAGTTGAAGGGAAACACAGAAACATTAAGTGAAAGCAAGCCAATGGCGGGCGACGAGCAAGAGGTGGGTGGGCGGGCGGTGGAACGCGGATGTCATCACGTCATTGTCACAACGAAGCATAATGAGGATGTACTTCGTTTACGGCATGGCGTACGTACCGCTGCCTGACGCGGGGTTGCTCCGGTTCGGGATTTGGTTGGTTTCCGTCGAACCACGCCACCGCCGCCTTCGACGCCTCTGCCACCAGTTGTGGCCCCAAAACGCCGCAAACCACGGTTACGGTTGGTTTATCGTTCTGCGTCAAACCGGGGCGCGGGAAAGCAGGGGGGAGACAAAGTCGAGCGGAGGGGGCGGGGATTTCCGTGTGCAAAATCATTTCGTTTATGCCTTTAATGCTATCGTGTGATGAAGTGTATTATTATAACAGGATGTCAAACAAAACCCATAATTAAAGGATTTTAAGTTTATATTGCAATGCAAGATTTACTTCAAAATAGTATGTAAACGTTAGTTATTGGAAAATGTTTTTGATAAATGCAATTTCTTGCAACTTGATTTCTTATTTTTAGTGAATAAAATAAATTGCGTTTGATCCGATTTTCCAACAGAAGGACGATGATTGCCCGAAGCGCCTTACTTATGCACTTTGGTCGTTCCTTCTGTTGGACTTGTCCTGAGCGATTCGCGCAATCTATAACTCCGAACTTAGTTCACCTGTCAAGAATCACGTTTGTAAACATTAACGCCTACAAAAGCGAACAAGGATATCAGAGTAAACTTTTCCAATGCCTACTCTTCATATCACTTTCCCACCAGTTCCATCTTCTAATAATAATAAAAACCTGAAAGAGATAATCGATCACAATTTCCAAAATGAGTCGAACTAATCTTTTACTGTACATTTCAGTAAAAACCATTCTCATCTTAGGATTATTATTATGAATATTATTTGATTAGTCGATATTTAAGTAACACAAATCCCATGAAACGGGTTTAAAGTTGGGCAGTAAAAAAGAAATGGATTAGGGATTGTTTATCCTATTCTATGCTATTGTAAGTTCTAATCGACAATTCTTTCTATAACTTTTTGTTTTTCGGATTTCCCATTAATTTCTTACACTGGAACATACTAAGGCAGTGTTTGATTTACATGTTTTTGATCAAGTATATTTAAACTTTTGTGAAAAGTTACATTTTTTTGCTCAGGGCTAGACACTTTCATAACCAGTAGTGAACTTGCTTTTGCCACTGTCTTATGTGATGTTTTAGAACAAATTACAATCCTAAGATTTTCTTGTAAAATGAGAAGAAACTGTTGTTCAAGTTAGCTACGTTTCATTACCTGTGGTCTTTATTTTAATTAAATTATTTATTGGAACCTAAAATTGTACATTATACTCAACTGACTCATATCTTCAACATTTTTTTTAAATGTAATGCACCTGTTATATCTCCCAAGGCGGCAATCAACTCGCTTACGGATGTTGATAAAAGTTCTATCGCAAATCAGTTGCGCGTCATCGGCAAACCGAACGCACCGCAACGTCCGCGCCCTCATCGATCAGCTGGGCCGCGGTTTCATTCATTAAAAAAGACACTTTTACTTTTCCTTATCAGCTGTTTGGCCGCGTTATTGATTTCTTCCCTTTCGTGCGAGTGTTAGACGATGATTGGGTGACGCGCAGGAAGAAATAAAAAGTCCTATTTTTATCGTCATCCGTTGACGAGTTTGCCTTCGAAAGACGTCTACGAGCGTCTCGGTTGGGCCCAAGAGTGCCCTATGGTTGGGGTTTTTAATTGAGCCGTTCGAAACGAAACGGACAAATAGCCAGTCTCTGCCACTAATCAGTGGCGATAATAACTGATAAGCGCAAGCGTAACGTAACAGCGGATGTGGGTGCCATGGGGTGGGAGAACGTGGGCCGCATTTCGAGGGGGTTGTTTTTAATTAGGTGTAGTCTGCCTGAGTCTCCCTCGGACGGTATTAGTACTAAGCTGCAATCAAGTGACACCTTCCGACGGGTTTTATTTATCAAACCTATAACAAACGGTTCAAAGCTCAGTTTATGTCAATAAATCATAGATGAAAAAAAAAAGAAAAACATTAACCACAACTATAAACCATACATTCATGGAGTGCTTGAGGAATTATTCATTTACATATTTGTGGTGATACACACTTTCTTTTCTCGCTTAGATGTTGTTCTCGTTTTGTGAGGGAAATATAGAGCGATCACTTTCTTGGCTTCTACGATATTCATTACAGAGCGATCAGCTTTTTTACAACAATAAGATAACGTTTAAGATAATAAGGACGTGGTATTAAGTAAAAGTAATACTAATAAGGAGAGTACACACACATTCTGCGGGTTAAAAAGTGTAGGAAATTAAATACAGATATAACCTATTAAACTGGAGCTGATTTTCACGATTGGGATCAATTTCAAAAAGATGAAAGCTTGAAATAAAGCTCGTTGTTCTTTTTATCATTTTCGTTCCCATGAATGTCACATATCGTGCAAATAGACAGCCAAACGGGTCTTGTGCCGTAACATAACATTAGACAACTTCCAAGAGCTTTGCAGGTTCGGGAAACTCTTTGAAAAATAATTTTCCAATTCACAAAATAGACAGCCGAGTTTTCCACTAGTTACAGTCGTTGTTGGAAACATCTTAAGGGAGGCAAAACCGATGGGTGTTTGTGTGCGAATGTTTTCCGTGGTACACCCTCTTTTTGCTGGCACGAATCATACTCCCTTTCCGACCCTTCCTCTCCCCTTATAGTCCTCCCACTCCCTTTTCTTCCGTTTCAACGCCACGCAACGGTTTCGACTTTGGCGGGTTTTGGCAACGTTTCGCAGAAGAACGCCAAAAGAAAAATATTACCATTTCCCACCCGAACGCTAGCGTCCCAGCGAGCGTGTGTTTCAGGACACCCGTCCTCCTCATCCTCCGCCACTCCTCTTGCCAACGTTACACACGGAGCAGCGAATTTTGATTGAGAAAAAGTAGCATCTATTTTTACCCCTCATTACTTCATAAACAAAAATAAGTTTCGTTCTCCGTCCCGCCGCGGCCGCCCAAAGGATTTTGCGAAAATCTTGCGGAAAATCTACGACCTCCCCCAGCCCCCCGTAGGAGGGGAGGGAGGGTGCCTTCCGATGTCGGGCGGGAAATGACGCTGCTCGGCGGTTTTGCGCTGCTCGCCGAGAGAGTGCTCGTCGTGACGGTGGCCTTTAGGGATGGGCGCGATTTTCCAACCATCTTCCCGGTTGGAGGGAAAGTTCACAACCGCCACGACGGCATCTGCCTTCCCCAATGCCTCCGTGACTCTGCCGGTTCTACCGCTCCGTTAGTCAGTTCGCGCCGGACGAACTCAAGCGGATACGGTAGATTTTGTCCTTTTTCCCTGATATTTTGCGCTTATTTGCGCGCACTTCGCGTGCTACGGAACGCGATCCGCTGCGCCCGCTGGTTCAGCGAACTCGCGCCAGCGCAAAGATCGGAACCGCTTGGGCCAGCTGAGCGAAACCGGGTGCCGATGACGCACCAGACGTTCACGCGGGGGGTTTGTTTACGAGAGAAAACCCGGCCAAGGAACGCAACCCTTCAGTCGAACTGAGAAGAGATTTGCACGGTTGCTGGCGAATTGCGTGCGAGTCTCCCCGACTTCGATCCGATCGGTTGGTAAACGGTGGATCTAGCACACTTTACATGGATCTGATGGATCTACGTGCAATACGTAACACCCAATAGGGGTGTTTGCTACAAATCCATTGATCGATTTGCTGCGAGACGATTTGAGATTTAAACACTTACTTTAAACGTAACCTTTAACTTATCTAGTTCGATTGGTTTGTTGTCATAGAAGTTGACAAGAGAGTTTAAAATAAACTACAGCTAAAGTTTTTCCAGGTTGCCAACTCCTATCAAACATTTCAAAAGGATAAAAGGATTACGAACATTAAGTGAGGTTCACATGAAAAGCGAACCAGTTAAAACATATGACATTATTCGAGAAAACTAGTTAAGTTTTGATGAAACTAAACTTTTGCGACACTTTTCAGCAATTTTGGCTACATCAACTTTGTTGATTTCATTTGTCTCGCCAATTTTGGGTAAAATTTTTATTATATTTCCAGTTAGAAAAAAATAACAAAATATAGTTCCTCTTACTGGTTGTGGGACAAATTGATATTCAAACGCAATTTTCCTACGCGTCCAACGAAAAGATCGATTTGGGAGATAAACTGAATCCGATGGATGATAACATTGTATGTCGAATTCTGGTGCCTATAACTTTTCTCTAATCATCTACGAAAAGTTTGCGTTTTTCAGCTCACATATTTGCGAAAATTTACGGATATTGATCTAAATAGACAAACCTAAATTCAGTCTTTCGACCTTGATGAAATTGGTCACCACCAATCATCTGCATTTTGTTAGCGGACCAGTAATTTAACTATCATGAAAACTAAACCCCTTTCCACATTTACAAGCAAAAAATGTACAACTTACTACATTGTTTGCGAACAAGCAGTTGTGATTAGAAAGTATTAATTTGATTTTTTGTTTTAACTCGTTTTTTGTTAATAAATGAACACGCTATGACGGAAGGGAAAAAAAGGAAAGATCCCAACCAGAAACATGTTGACATCGAAACCGCGCTTGCGATAATCCCCAAAGACGCCGTCGATGTCAACGAGTTTCCTTTCGCGCATTCTCGTCCCGGCGACCGGCAACTACCCGCCCGCCCGCCCGCCTTCCCGTCCGAGTGAGAGTTTCGTGACAGTCAAAACAAATTCTTCACTACCTCCGCTCTCCCTCGTCCCCAGGGAGAGATTCACGAGACGCTGATCCTCGCTGAAGTCCGGAATTGCTCGATAAAAAGGAAGAAGCTGCGAACCGAACGAACAGCTCATCAAGCGTTGCACGCGGAGGAGGGGATGCGGGGATTAAAAAGCGCCCATATCCCCTCACGCAAACGCCATTTTTCGCCGTGCCGTCAAACGGGCCGAGCCGCGTTGTAAATCATTGCAACATTGTTGCATGCAAATGTGATTCCGAAACATGCTGCCCCGCTGGCTGCCGGTCTCTCCTTTCTACCCCTTGTACTTTGCCACCCGGTCGCATTGGTGTTTGGTTTTTGTTTTGCTTTTGGAATCTACACCTCTACCAGCCGAACCTCTTCCGCGGAACGGGCCTGTGCTCCGTAAATGCGCCACATTTCGACCCTTCCGCTCGACGAAAAATTCCCGCGTGACGAAACTATCCACCGAGAGCTACAAGAGAGGCAGGAGGAGGAGTGTGGGGGGAAAGTCAACCGCCAACCAGGAGAGAACCAATTAAATCTCCTTTAAAGAACCCATTAAGTGAGATTGATTAATTCCTGCCAGTGCCGCCATTTTGTCAAATAAGTGGTATTTGTTTATTTGATTCAAATGTTTCCACATCATTTGCGCACTGAACTCTTTCCATTTGCATGTTTTTTTTTACTTAGTTTGAACATATTGATGTTATGATGCTGGTTGATGAAGATATTTGTTTCATCGTGCTGACGCGAACTCTTAATTTATTTGTAATGTAGACACGATCTCGGTAGCAGAAATATATTAAACGGTGATCGATTCTGGTTGATCGTTAACATAAAATCGTATTTCTTTTTTAGAACATTAAAAATTAACGAAGATCAAATCTTTATACAAATCGGAAAGAAAGGAAGAGTATGCAACGAAAAAGGGTGTAAAATAAAACAAAACATGTACAACCGGATACGTGCAACCGTATCTTTACCTACTCAAACAAACTAAGTGCCACAGCAATACTAGATCGTGAATATATGTTCATTCACATGCACCGTAAGACGAGTAACCGGAGAACATAGCGAGATAGAGAGAACTAGGAAGGTTTGCCGCAATCTTGCCCATCGATCGTACATCCAATCCAACGCAGCAGCAATTAATGATTCCACACACGGGACGCTTTCGAACAGCCGCTTCTTTGCTCCTTTCGGTGCTCAAAATCTGACACATGCCGCCAACGCCGGAAGCAGCATTACGGGTCGCTTCGACCGGTCTCCGGCTTGGCAAAGCAGGCCACCAAAGGAAAAACACCGCCCCGGACGGAACAAGAACAATGAAGCGGGTACGCGTGGTGACACATTGCGTTGCGTCTTATGAAATTAATTATTCGCTCAATTCCTCGTGCCTCAAGTGGGAAGCGGTAGTGAGTTTACTCCTTTGATGTTTTGCCACTTCCGGGCTCCGTTTTCGGTGAAGCGCGTGACCATCAAACCATTCAAATATGTAAAAAATAATTCAATAGTAAAGGGTCTTTATTGACGAATTTATCTGACTTTATCGTCCCTGATTTCCAATTCCAAACACTAAAAATTAAAAACTGAACATGTTTTAAACGTAGCTCATATTAAAAGAAAGGGGTTGCATCATTTCAGCTATACTTCATACAGCAAACACTTCGTAATTGCAGCAAATTCAGACCAGGAATCCACATCCCGTCAGCACTTTCGCAAGCTCTGTGGCAACCGTGGACTTGCAGTTCGCTGGTATCCCGATCAACCTACGCCGGCGGACTCAAAGTAGGTAACGTTGGCGAGGACTTTCACTCGGCGTAATGTCTGAGCGTAGGTGTGTAGATTCGAGCTCGTCGTGCCTTCGGTAAGGTACCGATCATGGACTTTATACACAGATTTATCTCTGTTCTGGTACAAAGGAAAGAGTTTTTTAGCAAACAAAACGGTATATTTCTCAATCAAAATAAGGTATTATTTTAAGAAGCTAAATTTTGCTTGGTTAGCACCTCTCGTAAAGAAAAGCATCCCTTGGAAAGTAAACGAGAAAACTGTGGCACCTGAAAACTGTTCAACCTTTGTGCACGTCTTAACTGTGCCACCGGGTTGAACACCACAATGCAGGCTTCTAAGTTGACATACGTATGCAGGCACTTATACAAATTAAACGCAAAATTGTTCAAAAATACATAATAATAGCTTTAAAATATACCAAAATAATAATGTTTATGGTTCATGGAGTCTTACAATGTATCAAAACCACAATTACTTTGGTTTTTCCTTATTTTTCGGCTTGAGGCAACCCAGACCCGTTAGAGACATAGTCGGATGAGTTAGAGACAAAATGAAATGCGTTAGAGGCAACTGTCAATGAGCTATTTCAATACCAGTTCCTTTAGAGACAACAGTTGATGAGCTATCTCAAAATAACGTGCGTTAGAGGCAAAATCGCCCGCTTTCGAGGCAAAGTTGGCTGGCAAAGCCTGTAAAGTTTGTTTTGAGACGAAAACTGAAGAGTACGCTGAAAAGCTGTTACACCACAGCCTCATTTAAAAAAACTCAATAAATTATAACTAATTAAAAAAGGGTTATTCAAACATTTTGTAAAATAGATAAAACATATAAAATGACTGCCATGATTTGTTGTTTGAAATATGGTTGTGGTTTCGATATATCAAAAACAATAAATAACTTAATCGTTGATAGCGTTGTTAATCAATCGAATTGTAGGGTAACAATATTCTCTCCCCCAACAACGCATGCGTATGTTGAAGGTTTAAATTCTTGCTCGCTCCAGCAATCACACGCAATTGATGAGTTCACATTTGGCCCGAAACCCGCAGCGGACATAAATAAGGATCCGACATAAAACTGCTTACCGGAGGAGAAACGCAAATCGTGGGCGGGTGGGCGGCCGGGCTGGAGGAGTGCTTGTGAGGAGCGAGTTTGCAACGGAAACAAAAGTCAATACCGGATGCGCGTTCACATTGAATTGCTGCCACTCGATATAGGCGGTATAGGTTCTCGGCTTCGGAATTCAACACGCCGCGCCGGAAGTGCGCTGAGTACGCCTCGGTATGCACACGCGTGCCGTCACAGTTGCCGACCGGGACCGGGCACGGATCGATTTGGAGTGCCCTCTGTCACCACCATCACCACCACCACCGTGTGCTGATTGCTTCCACAAACAGCAAATATGCACACCCAGCAAGCAAGCAAGTGGCTTTATTTTGCTAGGTAAGGGGGGTTGGTTGTTGCTGTTATCACGCTCCGTCGCCACATTCCACGGCCACGTCTCAATTGCCGGGCTGGGTCATGCGGCCGGAACCGATTAAGATGATTGTGCACGGCCAAATAACGTGCCGGCACTAGTTTCTTGCCATTTACTGTTCCTACAGCAGTCATTTGAAACAGGCTAATATACTGCCACGCTGTTGACGGACTGTTTGCATATCTACTGCTTGTCGAAGCGTAAAGCAAACGGATGCTTGTTGTACGCAAAATATTTTGCCAGTGCATATACAGTATTCAGATAAAGAAAGTCGCGCAAATCTCTCTGAACTGTTTCGTTGCCAAATTCTGCTTTATGACAAAATTCACCAAATTCTGAAAATGATTCCTTCACTTTTCCTAACGCAAACCTATTGGAAAACTGAGACGAAAAAATGTCCTTGCTTTATAAAACCATCATTAACTATCCATTTCAATTTTCACAATAGTTGTAAATTATGCAGAACGTTAAATTGTCTATGACCACAGATAATTTAAACACTCGGACAAAGTTATCTTTTCTCAAGCAAAGTATTTAACTCAAAGAAATTTGTATAAAAAAGAGGATTTAACTTTTATATGCGAGTTTTTCGGTTGGTAAATAATGTTGGATAATCAAAAGTTGTTCGACATATTTCGTAAACTATATACATAAACGTATAAAAGTATAAAGATCGTAACGGATAATAACGTCAGTTTGTGAACCGTCTTTCGAAGTACTGTGTTTACCGAAGAGCATCTTGCCAGATTGGTTTGAGACCTACTGCCACAGATCAGTAAGTTGAACAAGGAACAAATAATTGATAATAAGTTAGCTCAAAAAACGGGGTAAGTCCCAAGCCTTTTTGGTAAAAACCCATCGGAAAATTCTGCCCTTAAGTTTTACCAACTTTAAGCACACCCACAATCCGTCTCTTTTCGCGTTCACTCACACTCGTTACATCGAAAGTTCGGTTTCGCCCAAAACGTGGGCGACATCCTCCATATCGCATTGCCTGTTACCACAAATCGGTAAACCTCCACGCAAAGCATCTTCATACCGGGAGGACTCTCTTTTGGCCTGGCGTCGGAAAATTCGCTCCAGTTCCTGGAAGTCCGAAAATAAACTCCCAGCGCGGCACTAGCCGGGTTTTTGGCCCGTCGGTTTGCGAAAGCCCCCACGCTCACACTCACTTTCCCTCCCCCATTCGACGCCAACGCCATCGAGCGGTCAATCGATCAGTTTCCGGTCGTTACACCCACACTTTCGCCAGCCGTCAAGCGCACGTCAAGTCGGCTATGTTATCCTGGCGCGACAACCGGGGCCGGAACGGTAAGGACTAGACTGTAGTGTGGTATTTAAATGAAACATTTCCTATGATAATGGATACGAAGAATTTATGGTTTACAATTAAAGATAGTAAGTTACACAAAACCAATAGTTTTTGACTTCTAAGGTTCGATTTTGAAAGACAGACAGGCTTTTATGTTTGTATTACATTTTAGTTCTCCTTTTAGAAGTTTCATCAAACAAGTACAGTATCAAATAAAGTAAAGAAGCTTAATTTACAATTAATATAAAACATGCAGTGACTTACCGAGAGCTTCCTTTCGTTCCAACCATCGTTACCTTCTGCGCGGTCGATATCCATCCATTTTCAAGGGCGTTTGTCGGTTTTCTTTCTTTCGCCACACGTACACAACAGATGCCGAGTTTCGATTGTTTTGCTCGCCTGGCAGAAGCAACGATATTGCTTTCATTTATTATCTTGTTTATTTTTTTTCTCTTCGTTTTCCTATTGTGCTCGGCGCTGTTGGGTGAATAAATTTTTACAATCCAGTGTTGTGTCTACTACTGGAAACATCGGCCTCCGCTGCAGCGGTTACACAATGAGAACTGTTTGCATCTAATGCAGACGCTTTGGGGATGCTTTGCGTTACGAAAAATCCAGTTCCGGAAATTTTTAAAATCAAACACACGACATTGATGGAAGTTGACGAATAATTTTAGGACAGTGGACAGTGAAAATTAAAACCACGCAAATGGGCAAAATTTTACAAATAATTGCTTGGAAAATAAGAATTATAAAATTATATGTTTTGACAAAAAATGACTTAGATCGTGGACAACTCATTTGCTTGCTTGCAAACAAATCAAAAACAACAAACATTTAAAAATCATGCACGTGGTACGGAAAAAGAAGCAGTTTTGCCGAAAACGAAATAACAGGAAACCAAAGAAGAAAACAAAATTGCAGCGAACGATTTGATCTGTAATCGGACTACAATATCTGGAAAGTCTTTTTCAGTTCTACCATGAGCGTCCAGTCGGATTTTAGCAGATCATCCCGGAAGTAATCCTTGCACGCATCGATGCTCTGGCGAGAAATCTGAAAAGAGGATAACGAACGCAAAAATCAGTTTTAGTTACAAAGAAGGTATATAGAATACGTTTTACAACTAATAATAAACCTCCGTTATACTTATTAAATAAATACATGAATTTGACGGTAGACCAAGAAACATCAATTGTTGGTAAGAAATACAAACTAAACGAAGGCAACAAAATAAGACAACCGACTCATTGACGGAAAACGTTCATTGAAACCAGCGTTATTGATTTGCCCCAGATTTTCAACAACCACTGCGGCCTTCAAGTGTGAAGCTGCACGCGACAGCGCAACTGCAATGGCACACATGCACTCATACACGTACCAACCAACGAAACTGGTGCATTGATTCATAAAATGTCCACCACTTTAGCTGCCAGGGCGCGGCGCATTCCCGTTTGTGGACAAAATATACAGCTTTATTTGGCAGAAGGGACGGGCAAGCTTTTGACTTACACTTGTTATCAAACTTGTTTGTTGTTTGTAAGGCACTATTGTTTAACCAAACCATTTTGAAGCCAGAAACTACAATCAAAACTCGTTCATGTAACGCCTAGCTTTCGTCAGCAAACCACAAAGTGGCTTGTTATGCAATATTCTTTGTCTTGTCTTTATGTAACTGTAGAAATGTAATTTCCACCTGATACACTACACAACAAAAACATTGCTTTTGAAGTTGAATAGATTCATGAAATAGAAGGATTTTTAAAGTAAATTGTTATTGAAAGTTCGATATTCGTAACACACAGATTGGACAACACATTACATTGGTTTGCTTAAGGGTAAAGACTTTTTAAAAATTATTTATGACTTGTAGCACTTTAACTTCAGAAACATACTGTCTGGAATATGAAAAAAAATACTTTATTCGTGAACGTATCATACAAAGTTAGTCGTTAAAGTCGTATCGTTTCATCCATTTAAAGCTGTCAGTGGCAAAACTAATTAAAATTCACAAAATAACCATCAGAAAATGGGCGCCAACCCCCGCGCCCCCAACATGTTTCACGTAATTTTAGCTTGATAACATTTCGCTAACTGAATGGGAAAAGAAGTCTGCCATTTAAAATGCAGATGTACATCGACGGGTTTCCTTTCAATGGTGGTTTAAAAACCAACCCAATTTTGGCCTCCAAAGCGTCCCTCTGCAATTATCCCTGATAATTGAACAAATAAATAAAATGGACGGGGGAAAACAGGCAGAAAACCCCAGGGCGGCCAAATTGGGTCGCAAAAAGTTTGTTCCCATTGACGTCATCACTCTACGGAGATGGGGAAAGGGTGGGAGATCCCGGGAATATATTCTGCAGCAGCGGTTTCCATTTCCCAACCGAACCGTTAGCTCCGGCCTAAGCCGGGGGCCTGAGCTTCCCCAATGCCACAAGGTTTGGGTATGTGCTTGCCCATCTATGTTCGACGTCATTAATATCGTCCACAATAAATGCTTCCATGTACTGACACTCACACAAACGCGCGCACACATATACCCGCTCGGTTCCATTGCTCCAAGTGTGAGCCGCGTTCGGAAAACGCACAAGAACTTGGAGCCTCCTGGGTTCGCCCTCGGGTGGGGAACCTTTGTTGGCGGGAAAACTCCCGAAACTGGTATCGTGGCGTCGAGATCCTCCATACCAGCGCGTCCCGAAACGAGCTAAACAAGCCTCCAGTTCCTGGGCGCCTGGTCGATGAGCTTATTTTTCTGGCAAGGATGGTTAGGCTGCGAAGGCTCCGCGAGGGATTCACGATTCCGATACACGACATCGACCAAGTGGTGGAAAAAGGACACCCGGGAGCACTGATACCAAGGCTCGTGGCGGGAGCGAGATGGAAAATGGGAATACGGTACGTTATGTACTGGGTTTTCCCGAGCGCGTTTCGGGCGGTTGGTAGGTCTGCGCCCGCGTCGTGGAAAATCGATAAAATCCTGGCAACGAGTACGAAAGTAGGTCACTGGGAAACATCGACATCGCGCCCGTTTCGTTGCCGTTGGATGCGTCGAAGGGGGAAAATGTGTGTTACGGTTGTGATAGCCGGTTTCGGGAGGGAATGCTTTTTCGACCTGTTAAGCCTGGTGGTCCCTATGTTCACCGCTGCTGCCGGGCCAGATTGCACATAATATGGGTGTGTCAGCCGTTGGAGAGCTTTTCCGGGCAGCAAATGTTCGTCATCAATGAAATGGCTTTGAATCAGCAAACCCTCAACCTAGAGCGGCCAGGTCCAACATAGAGGCAATACTGGTGGCGGTGGTGGTAATGCTCGGTTACCAACCTTCATTTGATTTTGGTAAATACATTCCCATTCAAGGCTGGGAAATTATTCCATTTTCCCAGCTTTCCGGGAGGATATAAAGCCAAAAAAGCTGCTGGGGGCTCGTGCAATGCAGAAGGGAAGGTGGTGGTGGTGTGTGTGTATGTATGTGCTTTTGGGCATGGGGCATTTGAAGACTATTTTTAGCTTGGTTCCCCCCACCCTTTCCGTGTGCTTCCGGGAGCAAAAGAAACATAAATAAAGCTGCTCTCGGATTCGGGGAGTAGGAAACCCTGGATACACAAGAACCTTCAACAAAGTGCCAGCTTTCGTTTAAAGCTTACAAACGCCGAAGGGGGCTGAGGCAGGAAACTGGATGTTGTTAGGTTATTTTTAGCCTAGCGAGCCTTTCCCATTGGCAAGGCTCAGAGTGACGAGCCCCTTCCGAGGTGGAACCTTCCCAGTTATCCCATTAAAGGCTGCTGTTGATGCTGTTATGTGAGATATGTCCTTCAGATGTGTACATACAAACACACACACACACACCTTCACTCGTAAGCATGGCCATAGCCAACTGACGTCGAGCCTCCAGGATCCAGGAGTGGCCTTGAATGGTGCTGCGGAAGGAGCTGGAGAGGCGAATTCAGGATGCCACGGATTTCCGCAGTCGAAGCCGCAGGACTCCCGGGATTCGTGGCACAAAATTGGGTCAACAATGACGTCAATGGCCGATCGGAATCGGGAACCCGGGAGGGAGGCGAAACGTCCCGGGATTAATGGATACCATCTCTCTACGGAATGGCCTCCATCGTTCCACTTCGCGTTCGCTAAATCCAGAAGTTTGACAAATGACCAAAAAGCGTGGCATTTTCCGATGCAAGGACGCAAATAGAATTGGAAATAAGTGGAATGTTTTAAAAAATGCTAGAGAAAATACTGTTTTTGTATCGATTCTAAATTGGAATTTCATTTTTTTTTCATCCTGCTGCAAATAACTCAAATGTACTTCAGCAGATTGGATCCGCGAAGAAAACTTACAACGCAGCAAAGAAACGGAACTCGCTTTATCATGTAAATTTGAATAAAAGGTTCCTTTCAAATTTAATGTAAAACCCATTTTAGAATAGGGGTTTTGAATGGAACATTACAATATATTATCTGTAGTGAGTACTTATTTTTTTCAATCTAGCAATCTTTCAGTAGATCGATTCAATTAGAAAAAAAACCCTTGGAAGAGAAATAAAGCTGGATTTGTAAACCGGAGAATACTTTTTGGAATAAATAAAAGAGATAAACATGTGTATGCATTCAGTAAACTGCCCATGCTCGCATATGTGTCCCATTTGCAAAATCACCATTTTGTGAAAATAACGATTGAACATTTTTACGTTAGATATTGTTTTGCTGTTATTAGCGATACAAAATACATGATTGGTTGATCACAATTATTGTATTGTAACATAAACATTTCGCTGAGAATGACATTCTATATAAAATACACGTTTTTAATATTACAATGGTGAAAATAAACTATATGGGACACGATATGCGGGTACTTTCGAAGGCGAAAGTAAAAGTACTCGCATATCAGTCCCATCCTATAGCATACTGTGTTTACCTTGCTCGTCAAAACGTCGATGTTCGGGTTTTCATTCCATATGGATTTTTGCACTTCAACAGTGTATAACTCGTTAAAAACACTTGAATTACAACCATTTGTTGATTATTTTAATTACTTTATATTACAAATTGTTGAAGTTTCATTAACTAGGACTTTTCTTTAATTTAAGCAAAGTAATCATAACAGGTAGGGGGTCCGCGACAGCCGAGCGGTAGCGCCGGTTAGAAAATCGACCCATGAGCGCCGGGGCTCACCACCTCGACGGCGTGGGTTCGAATCCCAACCGAGACCGGACCCTCCCCTGTACGAGAGGTCTGACTATCCACGTACACATAGGGTAAAAAGTCTCGTAAGCCCTTTACAGGGCAGGCATGACCAACAAGGTCGTTACGCCAAGAAGAAGAAGAAGAAGAAGAAGAATCATAACAGGTTGGCTGATAAGTCCCCGGTCTGACACATTGATGGCGCCGCTAGTATTAAATGCATATTATTTTTATATAGTACCAACCTTCAAATGATTCGTGTCAAAATTTGACGTCTGTATGTCAATTAGTTTGTGAGATAGAGCGTCTTTTGTCAAGCAACTTTTGTTATTGTGAAAAAATAGGAAAAAAAGGAATTTCGTGTTTTGATAAAATACTGTTTTCTGAAGGGAAAAAATACAGTGGAAGCAAAAACTTGGCTTGATAATGAGTTTCCGGACTCTGCCCCAGGGAAATCAACAATAATTGATTGTTATGCAAAATTCAAGCGTGGTGAAATGAGCACGGAGGACGGTGAACGCAGTGGACGCCCGAAAGAGGTGGTTACCGACGAAAACATAAAAAAAATCCACAAAATGATTTTGAATGACCGTAAAATAAAGTTGATCGAGATAGCAGAGGCCTTAAAGATATCAAAGGAACGTGTTGGTCATATCATTCATCAATATTTGGATATGCGGAAGCTCTGTGCAAAATGGGTGCCGCGCGAGCTCACATTTGACATTCCACCAAGACAACGCACCGTGCCACAAGTCATTGAGAATGATGGCAAAAATTCATGAATTGGGCTTCGAATTGCTTCCCCACCCACCGTATTCTCCAGATCTGGCCCCCAGCGACTTTTTCTTGTTCTCAGACCTCAAAAGGATGCTCGCAGGGAAAAAATTTGGCTGCAATAAAGAGGTGGTCGCCGAAACTGAGGCCTATTTTGAGGCAAAACCGAAGGAGTACTACCAAAATGGTATTAAAAAATTGGAAGGTCGTTATAATCGTTGTATCGCTCTTGAAGGGAACTATGTTGAATAATAAAAACGAATTTTGACAAAAAAATGTGTTTTTCTTTGTTAGACCGGGGACTTATCAGCCAACCTGTTATATGGGACTGTTATGCGGGTACTTTCAATATGGGACGCAGTCAATTGGGTATTTTTTTCACATTAGCATGCACGGAATGGCCACTTTGAGATTTTTTTTGGAAAATATATTGAAAATGAACATTAATCATGGGGCTAACTCAAAAGTAATGAAAAGTCAAATGGGACTGATATGCGAGTATGGGCAGTAAACTGATTGATAAATAGCCACCATGACCCATTTTGTGAAAAAACAAAAATAGAATATTCGAAATTTTTTAAAAGAATTATGAAACACAGCCAAATACGGTCTAAACTGATAATTTTAGTAACAGGATAAACACCAAATAGCGATATTGAATATCAAACACCAAATACCGCAACGCAAATACTACATAGAGTGTGTTCTAATCTAGGGTTTTTATCATGTAATAAACTTGAAAAAACTAAGTGTAGTTTTTCAGTTTATTTTTCTACTTAAACTGCCCCATCTTCAAGAAATTTACGGCCATTGTCATTGGGAACCATCTCCGCATCAGAAGCGTGTCGTTATACCGAAAGCTTTAGCTGACACGTGTGTAGCAAAGTTATCGTGTGCTTTATGTTTTACTGAACAACAAGCGATAGAAAAAGCACCCAAGCACACACTTAGCCATCGAATAAAGCGACGTTTAGTCACGCCTTGGTACCGGGCTGTCCACGTGGCGATAAATTTTCATGATGACGTTTGGCGAACTATCGAACGTCCCAACGGCGGAAGCATCAGCCCGTGAACGGAAGAAAGGACACCGAAAGGTCTTCGCCTCCGTTGAGAATAGACACGTGTCGTACCGGGCATTGCCTCGGCATTGGTGGCCGTTTTTATTTCTAGCTCCGGTGACATTTCACCAGAAGGCTGGGAAGCAACAGCCGGGAATTTCATCGGAAGGTTGACGCTGATGTGGATGGCTCAGCACAAAACATTCACCATCGTTTCTGAGGTACTGAAACGTGGAAACAAATACTGTTAATTTCTATTGATAATCTATTCAATAACGAACACAATACCCAAGTTTATTCTAGTTTACTTTAAAATAATTGTGAAAAGCAAATATGAAGTGTGACATCTAGAAAAAAATTACAGCATTCAATAATACATCTAGAAAGCAAGCCATGGAGTATTGAAGACTTAGGAACTAATCTAAAAGGTTCGGTGGTGCAAGGTCTCTTACTTGCCCATGGGTCAACTCAAGTACATCGTTAACATTGACAACCGAAAACGGAACAACGTCCCCTGCTTCCCTCGTGCCAACCACTAACATTTTCCTAAAGCGGTCACCTTTGCTTGTAACGCGTCACCAGCCGCGTAGGGAGTACGGCATTCGATCGGTGTTAAGTATTCACTGGATACAGTTTTGCTTTTATAGTGTAAATTAATTACGACCGACGTATTATAATTCCGCCACCGTCTCGACCGACTGGAGAGGTTGTCACCGCCGTTGCACCTTGTACGCAACACGGCAGGCGACTCGAAGAAGAAGGCTGCACACACGGACGAGTAGTGGGAGGCGACTTATGGGCTGAGTTTGTCGACGAAGGAGCTTCGACAACAAAATATGGAAACAACATTCTAGGTGCGGTAATAATGCGAGGAATAAACAATTCAAAACCAGCCTACGCGCGAATGATCGATACCGCACCATTAGGTAGGACGAACGTTACCAGACAATTAAGGCTCGAAAGGCCATCCCCTTGGCTTTGGCGATGGCCAGCGGGTGTTGAGCTTGGAGACAACTGTGTGGTACATTCTATAATTTTATACTGATCCGGAGCTTGTGAAATTCCAACAATGCAATGATCATCCGACGTACCAATTTGAACGGTAGTGGGATTTTTTATATGAGATCGCGGCACAATTTGTCTCGTATATAATTTTATATACATTTTACCAATTTTATATAAAAAATGAACAACCTGCAGATGTCAAGCAGATAAGTGCTAAATGCAACAACAAAGAGGATTATAAAAACAAACTCTTGCGATGAAAATAACACAACGAAGGAAAAATAATTTTAGTCAAACTAGCGGCATCACGTTCTACATGCCTAAAGTTACGATGTAAGCGTCTCTGTTACGAGAGTGTCACAGTCTTAAGGATGGTATTACCGAACAACGCCATTACGCAAAAGAAGAACAGCTAGCGTAACAAAAGTCCAGTCGAATATAATCGAATATAAAACTATAAGCAAGAGAGCGATCTCGCAATGTCATCCGTTTTTAGGGTTTCGTTGGCTCATTGCGTCGGGCGGAAAAAGTACAACAGCAAGAAAAGGGTTCGGTGGTCAAATTTCTCCCAGCTATTTAATTGCACCACTTCCCGATTGACGTCATCGTTGGAAAGGAGTTGCGTGATAAAATTTCGCGCTTTCCCCTTTTGCACCCGGCGGTGGAAAGTTTTTCTCTCCCGTTAGATATATTTAATTTGACTTCTTTTTTTAAGCGTCTATCCGTCTGAGGAAATGAAATGGCCATAGGAAGGGGAACGAAGAAAATGGGAAACAAGTGATAACACGAGTGGCGATTCTATCAGAAACAAGGAAAGGATAAGACCGGGGGCGATCAAAATAAAAGAATAGCGAATTGATGGCCATGCCAAAAAGGTGTGGATAACGTGCGCCGTGTTTACACAGGGAGACGTGAGGCAATTAGACCTCGCCCTGGCTGACGTCATCGCGGCGAAATGTCAGATGGCGACAACGAACAGCGAAGTGCGCGCTTCGGGTCACACTTTAATTTACGTCGTCGACATAAAAACGGACATCACTTCAACGACGCGAACGCACCCCACCTTCCACCCCGCCCACTCATCCCATTCCGGAGTGGTGCCGGATGTCCGGCGTCGGAATCGGAGGCGAACGACAATTTATGAGCTGCGAAATTGCGCCCAATCCGCGGCCGGTTCCTAGCAGGACAGCATATCTTGCACGGACATTGGCCCCGTTAACATGTATATATTTTTGTCGTACTATCGGGAACTCCTTGCAGGATACCGATGAGAGGAGGGGAACTGCTGGCAAGGACTGGAATCCGTGAGGGTATGACGTCATTGACGACTGGAGCGATACCGGAACACGATTCGAGTCGAGGGAAAAGGCTTCGCCTGAGTTATTGCATCAACGTTCCTCTCGAGAAACGTCGAAGCGAATGGAAATCCCATGATGTCACTCGAACGGGAAGTGTGGCCCTTCCACCGGGCCTATATTTACCCTCCATTCTTTTTATCGTGCACGCCCATGTTGTGGTTATTTTGGTCGAGCCTGTATTAAATGTCAATGAACAAAATCAATGTGTTCCGGTGATAAATTCGGTATTGACATTATAGAGCCTCTATCGAGAGAAAAAGGACCATTTGCTTGTGCTAAACATTTCCAAGGCACACTTCAACAACGTTACCATGTTAAATTTTACCCTTTTATTAACATTCTTTCAAAAGTAAAAATGATCATAATGTATCTCGGCCACTTCAAATAATAGTTCAAAAGATACCTCACTTCGGTGAAGCATATCTCAACCAAGGTGTTCAGATTTCAAAAGCGGAACATTCTGTCACCATTGCGTACGACGAAGCAAAGCAGGACCGACCACCGAAGGATCGATGACCTGAATACAGCTTCCGCTCGCTTGACGTCGACGACCTGGGGAGTATCCTGAGCGCACCGCATGACGTCAATGGGCCGCTCTCGGCCACATGATGATGACGTCGTAGTTGCACCAACATAGGCAGGAATATCGGTGCATCTGCAGTGATCCATTGACCTGGATGCGATTCCGGGGGAGGGGTTGGGGATTGCGAAACGTTTTTCATTGACCCAGGTAGAGGAAGAGTTAATTATGTTTTCAATTGAAGTAATGGAAAATGGTCAATAGTTACAAGTAACCAGTTTGTGGAACTGATGAGACAATTTTAGATAAAGATAATTTTCTCGAAATAAGTAATATTAACCATGGACGACACATCCCGTTGTTCGTCATGTTGTTGTAGATGATAACGATGGGTGTCTTCCATTTTCGATCGGATGGTTGATTTTCTTTTTCATCTCTATTACTGCAAGAAACATATTTTCGACCAACCCAAGCAGCTATTTTCATGCGGTGGAACGAAATACTTTTTTGAAAAATAGAACCGCTATTTTTAACCCTCCGCCATCACATTAATGAGGCTGCCCTTTTTCGACGTTTGGACAGCGACAGTGCTCGCCCCGGTTGGTTGGTCGGTTACTGGTGGTGGTGGTGGTGGTGACAGGCAGGCGGAGGCCTCTGCTAAGAGGCACAACATGTAATGGGAGCAGCAGCAAAAGCAGGCAGCGGCCGGATGATGCTACTAACGACTCGGCTTAAAATAAACCCCCGCAAGGTGCATTACAGCCGAAATGGTGAAAAAAAAAAAAACATTTCCACTCCCAGTCCCAAAGCACGGGGGGTAAAACGGTGACAATTTTTAAGTGTTTGGCTCAACCTAATGAAAGCGAATGTGGAGCAACAATCAGATGCAAACATAAACGACCAAAAGCTTGTCCATCGAACCAACATACATACCTACAATGTGGCAAATTCAACCAATTTTATTTTTCATATGTTGCTTCGGAAAGTGAATGATTACTTGGATCAAGTGAACCAATGAAAAACTTTTGTTTAACGATCCAGTAAAATTCAAATCGATCGTTTTTAGCTAAAAGTTCAATAAAGAGGCATTGAGAGGGCAAAGTAGGAATAATTTAGCTCATGTTTTAACCTGCATTACCTTAACAGACCTGATGTGTTTAAAATATTTACTGCCAAGCGGTTTAAGCACATTTTTTTATATCATTTTTTTAAATATAGTTTGTCTATAACATTTATTAAACCAACGATTGTTGAAGGCAAAGCAAAAACTTAGCTTCCCAAAGAATTGATATAAAATATTACTATATTTTTTACGTTGCATTTTCATTTATTTATTGGTTAAAAACTTTTTAGAACTGATTTCTGCTGTCACCCACTTTTGGGTGACATGGCAGTCAACGTGTTAAACGAATCAGGAGAATACCAACATGTTTAGCATTCTTTAAGCTCTTTGGGGAATTCAGAAAAGCTTATCTAAAAATGTTCTGGTCGATAAGCTGTCCTTTTTTTGAGCTTTTTTTTGTAGTTCTTGACAATTAGGTGAGCATTTACTTTTACCGTTTATCTTTCGCGATCTTAAATAAAACTTTTATAGCAACCCAGCAGTTGCTACAAGCAGCAAAGTTTGTTGTTGTCCGTGACTTACCTTACTAACTAGCATATCCGTCTCGTCGAAGTGGCGGCCGAACATTTTCGGCGTCTCGCTCGGAATCGGTTCGATCTTGATGCATACTTCCTGTCCCTTGCGTGCCGACTCAATCTGTTTGTGGTTGGCTTCGATCGACGTAACGACGCCGAGATCCGTGAACTGTCGGGTGGAAAACAAAGTAAAGCAAACGGTGGTTAAAGGATGAAATAGATCAATTGTGTTTTATCGTCACACTACGGGCGTTTACAGGAAATAATTTTTATGTTTAGAACGCCATTTCCGAACGGGAACGGTCCGTTTCGCAACTCCAAACCCGCCAGAGGACTTTCCTTGCTTGCTTGCTTCCGGTGCGCAATAGCGAAATTCCGATGACGCGCTCGCGGGGCGGAAGGAAAGAAAAACAAAACACAGCTTTGATGTGCGAAGTGAGCCAAATTATACGCGATGACAAAATACATTTTCGACCAAACGCGAGAACGCGAAGAATGATTGCAAAAAGCTGAACCGACGACCGAGCGATTGCGTCCGTGGGATTTTTGCCAAACATCGGCAAACAAATGTGACGCACCGACGGGCCACGTTTTTCCGAGATGGCGTGTACCCCATGCGACACTATTTACATCATGCCACAATCATCATCGTGGTTTGCCGAAGGGACTCTCTTTCTGATACCTGTTTTTTTTGCCTACGAAAGTTGATTTTTTTATGCAGGACGATATCGCGGGAGGAACAAATCAAACCCCTGCCCATTCAATAAAATATTGACCATTAGAGGAACGGCATAATCGACCGTGTTCGACCGTGTTCGACCGTTCGACCGTTGATTTAAGGTTCTCGTCCCGTCCCGTGGCCGCAAAAATGGACCTTGATTGACGATTTAGTTGAAAATGGCTCGTTGATACACAGGTATCCGGGGTGGAGAAGGTGCCTTTCTGCGCCTGTCGCTTGCTTTATGTCGCCAAAAGTCGCAAATCTCACGGTGGACAGCAACCCGGTGTCGCCAGCCCGGGGTGGGGAACAAGGCGTAATAAAACCTCCTTCGCGGCTTCCCAATATCATCGCTCGCGTATCGTTTGCATGCACGCGTGGTAGATGGGTTCTCCAATAAATATTCATAACGTTAATAAATTCAATAATTTTACGACTTTATTCTTCATCCGCTGTGTGGATTCTGTTGTGTGTATGGCTTTTTTTTTCTGCCTCCCCGGTTTAGCACCGATTCGAGGCATTTGATTGTGCAATTAGGCATTGCGAGACGCCAACATGGTCCACCTCGAACCACCGGGATATGGGAGGGTAAAAGAGAGCGAACGATGGAGCCAAGGGTCATTCATCTTTGTGCGCTCGACATGCGAAAAACAATTTTGTCTATGAATTTTGTCGGCCACTTTATTGAGATTCTTGCAACGTTGTTTTCCGATCATATATCGAATTTATCGACCCCGAGCCGGCGGCATCACCAAGAACGGGGAAGACAGGTTAAAAAAAGCGTCATTTATTTTTAAAAACTGGTAAGCAATAAAGTAAAGATGTTGCGTACACAAAGCAGTAAACAAAGTAATGTTAATGTTAAAAGTAATAAATTTGTACAGGAAAGCAAATAACTTGTTCTAGAAACAACATAACAAAACCAGTCGGGAGTGCTTAGTGGGCTCTAAAGGTTTTTTTTATCTTTATATATTGGAAATATGCATTACAGTTTTGAATTTGAAAAAAATGCTTAAAAACCAAATAGTATTACTTAATTACGAAAATTAGAATGATATTTTTAGTTTAAAAAAGATAAAGAAACTTATTTGCATCGAACAGCAATAAAGGCAAAATAAGATGAAATAGTCATGAAATTTTGTAAATGTCAGTTTGTTGTTTTCATGGAACGAAAAAGCAAAGTTAAACGAGATTAAGAGGTGATTTTACTACAATTAAACATTATTTGCCAATAATAAAACAAACATTAATTATCATACCATATGAAAGGGGAAGTGTAACTTATTAATATTGTAATAATAATTGTCATGATAATAAAAGATTTAATTATCAATGTTTTTCGAAATTCGTAAAATATAAAGACACACACAGCGAAATGAAATGAAATGAAATAAAAAAAGTGAAGTATAAAAGACACTCACAATGAAATTTGAAACAATATCAAATGGTACACAGTCAACTTAGTGTTTATTTCAAAATTGTTTCTATACATTACAGCACTAGCATTTCTGTAAGAGCGTCAAAAAATTTCCTACAAGTGTACTACAATACAGCTGTAAACATATGCAGCTTGCATGGTGTAAACCACTACCGCAGCCAATAAGGCATACTACCATAATATGCCACCTTGCCGCAAATGGAAACACAATCTCATTGTGCTGCTCAAATGTGCCTGTGTCCGTTTCGGGACTTCCGGCTTTGCACTTCGGCCCGCAGCGGACGAACGGACGAACGTAAACGTGCGCTTCCTACTTGCAACCGCAAGGGGGGGTTTGGGTTTGAGCAAGAACGACAGCCACAAACAACCGAAACAAGCCTCTGGAACCGGCCGGCACACCACATCCAGAGCATTGAGACTAACATCATCGTACTGCGTCAGTCATTCATTCATAATTTAAATTCATTCATTCGTTGCTTCCTGTTGCTGCGCGGTGCTCGGAAGAGCGATCGGGCACTTGCCCGATGAACATGGCGAACCATGTGGCGTGTTGCGCGCTCGGGCGGCCATTTCCGCCATTTGCCACCGGACACGCCATTGGCGATCGTGAGACGGACGTGCGCCAAATCGATCGGACCGAGCTTGCAGCGGCGATGGCGTTGACAGTGACAATTTGTGACGCCGGCCCAAAAGTCAGCCGCGTGAAGCCAACCAGTGTTTTACACGATTGCCATATGCTGGAGTTGGAGTTGGTGCTTGGTTTTCGAACTGTCGACAGTTTGGATCCCGAAAATCCTGCCCCCAAAAGGCATTTGCGTCACCATTTTATCTCGTATCTATCGCTTGGAAAACCATATGCATTCTGCTGCTGCGTCTTCAACAGGCTGCGATCATTAGAAAGATCGAGAAATCAAAGAGCGAAGCGACACTTGAAACGATGCTGCTGATTTGGTCTTTTTCCTCGTGACCGGAAAAAGCACAATTCCACCACCGCCGTCACCGTGGTGGTGTGTGCCATCATACGCACGGCATCATCTCTATCGTCCGGATCGTAAGAAGTCACGCACGCACGCACGCACACACACACACACACACAGGGAGCCGAACGGGGGATGGGGTTGGGGCAGGAAGTGTCGATCAAAACATGAAAATGAGATCAAACGTTCTGTAATAGGCACGGAATGGCAATTTCGAACTCAAGTCGGAGCGGATGTTAGACCGGGTTTCGTTGGTGGGACAGGGAAAGGGTGGTGGAGTGATTAGCAAGATTTGTTAACTATGTTTTTTTTTTAAATCGGTCTGATGGCTTTTTGGGGCAAAGACTTTCGTTTTCTTTTGAAGATTTTAAGTATAACGAAATGTGCCCATATTGACAATTCTCAGTTTCAGTATGAATTAAATCTTTTGTTAATTTTGGTTACTATAATAAATCTTAGGAATGCATGGTCCTCTAAACCTTTTTTAATATGCTTTTACAGGAACTTTATAGAAGGGTTACCTTATTTTAATTTTCTATTTCTATTTAATTTTAGAAACTTAATTTTCTAAATGTATGTAGACTTGTAATTTTATTTTACTGAATAATAGTAGAATGTTAAGTAACAATCTATTTTCTACAGTCTGTATGCTGGACGTTAAAATTTCATTGAACCCCAACACTTGTTGTCGCAGCAGGAAAAGTGTAATTTACTGTCAGTTATTTCGAATCGATAAAATCACGAGCACACCACCAAGTAAAGCCAACGCCCAGCTCCATCTGTAGCATTTAAACAACTTCCGGTTTATGTTTCCATTCATCAAAAAGTCGGTGAAGCCCCATGTGGCTTTCACGGCTACCCCCTCCGTCTCTACGCAGCCTCGCTCTGCCAAAAACCCGAATGTAACGACTGTGTGTATCGATGGAACAAAGGGAAAGTCGTTCCTGATGTGTGCCATTTTTCGACCGTTTCACAGCAAGCACCATAATTATAGTTTCCTTGTTTTTCCTTTTTGTTTTAGTTTTTTTTTCTCCACACCAACGGGTCCCAGGATGTTTGTCCCAGCTCGCATCTCGGGATGCCAGGAGGCCAAGGATAACTGCGCCTGGCCGTGAGGCAGCAACAGGCGGCCGACCTTGCAAGCGAAACGGAAGGCGAAACAAACGGACACACGAACATCAGCAGCAAGCGTTTTTGATGGTCAAAAAAGCTAAGACCATTTGTCTTTTCCTGCTGCCATTTGGCAAGGAGATAATCAGATCCCTGCTGCCGACGACGGTTCACGATGGCAAAAAACAGTTTGCCCTTCCTTTGTCTCTTTTTCCAAGGTGTATTGATTCATTTTCTTTTACATCTTTTGATTGTTCCATTTTAAAGATAATTGGCATAAGTTCAGTATCATTCAAAAACATACTGAAATTCCTCGCAAAAAGGGGCTTGCGAATACCGTTTACATATCAATCACCAAAAGCCATCTTAACTCACATTAACACTTCAGCTTGTGAATAACAAAAGAAAACATAAATTGCTACAGCCCCTTACTTCTGATTCTTTGAATTTAGATTTTTAATATTTGACTAATTGTGTGACAGGATAATAATACTACATCATATATAACTGCAGAGAATGTTTATGTAGAATAACGAACGAAGAATGGATAAATGAAGCATTATCATATCGTCATATTTAGTTTTATAAAATTAAAGCTTTAAATTATTAAAGCCCATTCAATTTTTATGGGATTGATAGTCGGGCGAAATTTTCGTAAAAATTTCCCATCAGGTTTATGAATGAAAATTTACTCTGCCATTGTAATACTTGAAACACGCGCACACTCATAGCTAAATCAACGATGGCTTCTTGCTGCCGATCGGTTCTCTTTCTCTCATTTTCATTTTTCTCGAGATACAAGCCGAGCATCGACTGCGATTGCTCTCGCGATTTATTGAACCGCAGGGCTAGCGGACCAAACAGGTTCGTACAATGGAGGCATTGTTTGTTGTGGCAGGCCTCTCCTTACCTATTGAATAGAAGAGAAAATAGTAAAACACACAGAGAGCAACCGAACAAGAGGACCGAAGCGGGCGTTTTCCACGAGTTTTGTTAATGAAACCATGGGAAGCAGAATGGTGTGTCCACACAACCATCCACTTTGTCCAACTCGGCCGAACCTTCCAATGTGGGCGAAGGAAAAACGAACGTAACAAGCAGAGAGCTCTGGCTCGTTGCTCTCCGTGCCGGAAAAGTGTCATTGTTCGCCGCGATGACAGTGGGAGAGCGACTTTCATTCACAAGGAAAGCGAAGGGAAAACCATAACACGCATAATGGATCCACGCCGCGCTTTCCGTCAGCAGTTTGCCCCCGTGTGGGGTCAGAAGTATGAATGATTCTCGAAGCAGGGTTCAAAAAGGGAGTGACATCGGAAGGGAGGTGTGCGTGTGTGTGTGTGTGTGTGTTTTTTGTAACGAACCATCTCAGCAAAATACAGCTCTTTTCGGTAGGGGGTTCAATGGGAGTTATTTTGGGAAATCCCTCATATGACGAAAAATAGCTCAACAACGCGACGTTCGTGTCTGAGTGTTGGTCGATTTAACAGTGTTCACAAAAAAAAACCTAGTTTTTCAAAGCCGCGCCTTTAGCTCGTGTTTTTCGCGTTTCTTAAGAGAAAACATGACGCGATACTTACTATCGAAACACTATAATAAATCAGTAAACCGTTAACCGAAATGAAGAATGGAAGAGATTTCCATAGTTTATTCGATGCTCCATGGTGTTGTAACATTTGTTAGACATAAAACGAAAAAGTTTGATTTCGCTTCAAAACGACAGAGCTCGGAAGCAACATAGGTTCCCTTTGAACTCCACACAACGTTAAAGTTATGGTATCCGAGAAAAGGGGAAAATAGTTTGTTTACAGAGCGAATGTCCACAATCGGTTAAATATTTGCTGAACGAACGACGCCTGACAGGCCTTCAGGCCTTGCTTATCGAAAGTGACCGAGAATGCGCTACAAAAGGGCTATAAGCGAAGTACTCGCTGTATGCAGCTGCCTTTTCCACCTTTTTTCTTTGCGTTGTACCCCGTTTCGCTAGACATATCTCGTGCCCTGCTAGTTTTTGAACATCATTGAAGCGCTACTGAGTTATTTTAGTTCCGTCAGCATGGAGAAAGTGAACAAAACTTAATCTTGAACTTGAATACTACAGTAAAGAAAGTATCTTCAAGTATCTTCAATATCAATTTTCTGTTCTTTTTGTTTGCGTAGTTATTAATTTAACGTTCGTAAAGCTAAGTAGTGGCGTGCCTCAACTGTTCCATAATGAAGAAGCATTTGGATATCTTACAAACGCCAGACAGCATAGCGCCAGCATATAGCAATTTCGTTAACGCTTGCGCACTTAAATCAGTTTTTTTACGGATTTATCAAAGCATAAGCTGGAAGAAAGCACAGTAGAACATATAATCGAAAAAAGCCTACTTTCGTCAATTTTCCTCAAAGAAGCATCTGCAACTGGACACATCATTGTATTGTTCAATTTTCGTCTGCAGTTTCTATATTCAAGACGACTTCTTCACTAATAGAAAAAGATGGTAAGAGAACAAACACAGTGAGGGTGATTATAATAACATTGTATTATTTTTTTTATATAACCATATAATAAATGTATAAAACCCAAGCTTTAACTTCACTCCACGGTGATGCTCGAAGGCTCGAATGCGTGTGCCCACCATCCCCGAGGCTCGGTTCGGTTGGTTGGCTGTCGCAGCCAAAACCGAAACGGTGGCCGGCCCACGTGGGATGCGGCCTCGAAGGATACTTTTCCGACGAACCGCCCATCAAACCGGTCGTCGAGATCGGCACGCGACCCACGCAGACCCTCGGTTGGTGCTCGGCGTTCAGTTCGAAAGCTCTGCCAACACGGGGAGACAGCTCAGGCTCAGGACGGAATCGGATCGCAGTGGGAAAAACCGGAATGTGTGTGTGTGTGTCTCGCCCGGTGTGTGTAGGAAGGTTGCTTTTAATCAGCGCGTGGGGACCCAAGCGACGGAGGGCCACAGCTGCGGGAGGATGTTGTGTTAGCATATTGATCGAAAAACACACCATCGCCTACGCCGGGGCGCATGGGCACAACTCGCAATCGGTCGGTTTCTCCCCGAAAACTAATGACGTTTCCGAAGCGACACTGCGTCCCATATCGTACAGCTACGATTTCGTAGTCCAACTTTTCGCGTATGGACGCGAGAAGTTCGCAGACTGGATGACGCGCTGACGGACCAGCGGGGAACTAAGTCGTCAGCTAAGTCCGAATTTTACGATCCAAATCTTTATCCTGTTTGATAAGTGTGTCCCAGTAAAATCGAATATGGTAAGCAAAAAACGAGCCTCCCGAAAATGGAGCAATTTTCGAGTCTATGATGTTGGCGATATGGGTAAAATCTGAGTTGGACAATACTATCCTTTGATAATAAGGAATTTCCCATCAGTATCAATGGCTACCGAATCAGAATTTGTTGGAAGCTCCAGTATTAAACTAAAATCTCAAACCGAACCAAAAACGTGATATTCTGAGCGAAGTGGTAACATCTCCAAACTACGACCATATGAACTGATTGTCAAATCGCGCATTAAGCATGCCATATCCGTGTACGTGCAACATTTCTAACCACAAAAATCGAACACGATCGCCAAACCGGCACTGAATGATCGGCGATACCGCGCCAGAATACTTGAGCACTGGTGGGAAAATCTTCCACCAACAGGCCGCAGCAAGGCCACATATGCGCTGGAGTACCGGGTTTTTCGCATGGCAGATGGTGGCAATACGTCCGCTACACCTTGCGCGATCAATTCTTACGCGTGTCACATCCCACACGGTGGCCTCTGGCATCTCGGCAATATGCGTCTTTCCCATCCTGGGATCAGTACGTCGCCGCTCCGTCCATCGCCGGGAGACTAGATTGACACGGTGTGCAGAATGTGGCCCTAGCGTGGTTCACACGCCACGAGGGCCCGCAAAAAAAAAAAAACAAAACGTGGCCCGATGTGGCGATATGTTTTGTTTTGTTTGTGTCTTCCCTTGCTTCATTTCTATGCTTATAATGCTGACGAGCGAAGAACCAACCTCGCACCGCACACTGGCCTCACCTACTGAGTTGTGCCCGTGCCCCTTAGGACCTAACGAGCGTCGGCCTGCCGAGTTGCGTAACACATGTGCGTGACTGTGGCGTTACCGTCACCCGCCGCTTCTCCTTTCCCGGAGAATCGATTGAGCTAATGTAGCGAGCAGTAATAGAGTAGCGAAGAAGAAAACAAATCAAAACCCAGCAGGGGGGGACGAATCTTGGGACGAGCGGTGAGGTTTTTGTGCAGATCAGTGACTTAGAAAATAACCCGCGCGTCCCTGGTGTTTGACGCGCGAAATACTGGGCGAGAGAACGGATAGATCTGGTGGTTCACACGCCTCTTCGTGCCGACCGAGGGATCTGCTCTGAAAGCCTCCGCTTGAGGAGTGAGATTTCTCAAATTTAGACATCCATAACGTCTCCTCACTCTACTCTGTTCCAGTAATTGTTTCCGGTTATTCAACAGTCAACCGACGCACATTTGACATTTCCTACCATATGTAGGACTGATGGACTTACAGCCGATAGGAACCACTCTGTAACCGTTACAGACAGTGAATCTGAATGAGAATAGATGCGTTGTTGAGTAGATAATGATGGTGCGTACTTGCGAACGTCCAGAATATCTAGCAATAGACGTCACGTCTATGGTTAGACTTCCCATCGGTGACTCAATAGTGCCAAAGTGTCTGACGTTTACTACGCTCGCTGCGTCCGATCTCGCATGCGGTTTGGATTATCTTTGATGGATGAGCCCTTCCTTGTCTTTAAGTCTCGCCATTTCTATGACGCTAGACTATATTCAACGTAATGGTATGGTATGAAAAGGGACAACATTCGGTGTGTATTGCCCGAAGATCGTTTGGCTGAAGGATCTGGAGCTGAACGCTGATGTAAAGCGGCTGAGAACCGTAACGTTACGGCTCTTCCAGAGGCGCTTTGGATGAGTTCCCGTTTACGGCCCACGGCTTTGCTGGGAGAAAGTGACGCTGTCTGAACGACGAAGTTTACAATGTTCTGATAAGTGGGTAAGCGCGCTTTGCTCACGAAATCTAGCGACATATGCCGGCGAGAACTACAAACCATCGTTATTGTCTCGGCTCGCTTGACCGACCCGACGACGAATGGCGCACTCGCGCACTCGTATGCTTTACATTCCACGTCCCAAAACTGCGCGCGCGAGCGCGAACGAATTCCGGACGACCTGCAGACATTTTACCAAAGTTCTCGAACGGCCCGGCGTGGGCAAATGTTTGCCGACTTGAGTCGCCTGGTGTGTGGACACTGGTCAGTGATGGGGACGCAAAAGCGCGACGATGTTATCATCGTGGGAACCTAAAACCAAACGGCTCGGGTACGCCGGCGCAATATCGATGCTCTACCACCGATTAGGAGGGTGCCCGAACCACCGCTAAACAAATACGGCGCAAAATGGGAAAGCGGATCACCGCTTCTTTCTTTCGAACCCTTCGCAAGGGCACAACCCGGACACCTCGAGACACCGAGGAGACGCTACGCGCGGTTTGTATATATGTATTTACTTGTAGAACGAAGTCCACATGGCAGTCGGTTATTTCGTAACAGATTAACCAGCACTTCTAGAATATTTAAGTAAGACGCATTTATCAAAACCTTGGATCATAATATTAGCTTTGAAGCTGCTGTCCTACCGCGCATTACAAATAGGCAGGCCCGGGGGTGAGTTTATTTTTGATAAGAAAAACCTCCTGCAACTCACTGCTATCCGCTGTTGATGGGGTAGGCAAATGAGGCAATGCTGGTAACGGATCCCCAGGATATACGCCATGTCCATGTTCTGCCCACCGAATCGGGGAATCCGTCCCTGACGGAGGTGAACAACGACGTGCACAAAGTCTGCTACCAAGGAGAGCTACCTAAGCCAGGTCGTGCGAAATATGGGCGCGAGTTCATTGAACGGATGGGAGCCCACAATCTGCCAACGGAACGCGTTCGCGTTTACTAAGCAGCCCTGGAGCTGCCTTCGCCACGTTTGATACACACACACACACACACACACACACTATCCCGCGTCTAACTGTCTGCACATAGGGTGACTATTGCATAAAAGTTGCCTTTTTGTCGTGCCAGCAGAAAACACGTGGCCTACGGAGGAACTATGTCGGGGTTGAAAAGTCTCTGGACAAATACCAGTCGCTATGGTACTGGAAATTGAACAGAATGGCTCAGTTTTTTGGTACAATTTGGATGACATATGAAAATTGTCGAAATAAAAGTCATAGAATAAGGTTCCGCATGCTCTTGTTCTGGCATAAATATTACTTGAATTTGAACAGAAACTAACGTACAGAGTAACGAACTGTGGCTCGTGCCCAAAACTTATCGTTCGAAACTTAACGTTCATACCGCGTGAATCCACTTTACCGTCAACTCTTCGATTTTCTGTTTCGCCACCACCGGAAGGGAGTCTATCAATCCGCTGGTTTAATGGGGGTTTCGGAATGGCGAGAAGAAATTGCTAGCCTAGGCAACCGGCGCATCAACTCCAGGCCCCGCGAGTGTCGATTTCATGCCGTTGTCACGCGGTCTGCTGCAGCTTATTTGCACTTGAACAGGCCCAACCCTGCGTCCTCCTCCTTCTCCTCCTCGCTCGTTGGGTTGTGATCGACAACATCGGTCCCCTCCGATCAACACCCTCATACGCCATGGGCCGCCGGACTCACCACGAACAATGACAACGGTAGATGCACGTGGGTCCCTGACTATTTGCTGCCGGGTTGGGGTTCATGCGAAATAAGGGGAAAGCCGGCCGAGTCCCACCACGTAACCCGTGAGCCCCGCATCCGACCGCCACCCTGGCACAAATGAATGAAGCAACCGATAGTGACGAAACAAAAAAATGGATAAAACAGCGAAACAATTTAGCCCACGATTGAAGTTTTCCCATGGCGCGTGGGGCAGCGCGGGCGTTATTACCGGAAATGTGACATCATTCAATCCGGCCGCCACCCCGGCGAGCTATTATGGTCACACACTCCGACACCAACACGCGACTGTGATTATTATAGTGACAACATAGAGACGCGAGAAGAGACTAAGAAGCAGCAGCAAGATGGTGGCCAAAGTCAATAACATTGTTTAAACATTGGCTTTTTGCAGGACTAGTCCATAGTTTGCGATGGAAAAAATGCAATCTTTCAAACCGTTAGGGAATAGAACATTTATGGAACCAACAAATGGAAGCGGCTCAGCTAAATAGAGCAAGCCTCTGGACCTTCTATGAATATTAAAAATATTGCCGGTGCGCTTGAAATGAGCTAAAATTAAATAAACAGTTGTGGTTTGTTGAATCCCAAACAAGGCTAAGACATTCAGAGATCAATTCATAAGAGACGAGAACATATCCAACTCAAACGTCACATTCGCCTTAGGCCTCATCTGAGAGTTTCCTTTCGAGAGCGGTTATGTCGATTGAAACAAACTATCAGACAATACGGAAAAAATACAACGGTTGTTCGAACCCATTTTCATCCGTAAAACTAGTACGACGGAAAGTGCCAAACGATTCAGTTGTAGTGACCACACAGGAGTTCCAAAAGTAAGTTGCACTACATAACATAATGTGTAGGCATCCTTTGGCTTTTGATTTAGGAATTAAACCATGGCATTTCAATTGAACCTTGGACCAAGATCCTTGGGTTCTTGGACCAAGAATTGCCACAGGACTCACATGTTTTTGGGCTGAAAATTTCGAAATGCATTTGAATCATTATGATGATCGTATAGTCCGCTATCCAATCCGCTAACCAAGAGTTACTATTTCCATCGTTGGTCATTGAATCTGGAAGCAGCCGGTGGAATAAGGTTTTTGGCCAAAGGAAGTATAATGTATTTTCCTGTAGGTATTAAGCATCCTTAACATTTGTTGACGCAATAGAAATATTACTCGAGTCATTGGTTGAGAATCTCCGGGATAGTATCTCTTAATAGGTACGGCCACGCGAGACGAACCTTTGATGGCGAACCTTTCGCACACTATTACAAACGAATGCCAAAAAAAGGTTCACCGAACCTTTTAGCGTTCACACGTAACGAATCTTTGATGTAGTTTCATTGATAGTTGGTAAGAATAAATCAAAGTAAGCGTTGTAAACAAATGGGGAAATCGA
Source organism: Anopheles coustani (assembly GCF_943734705.1). Classification (NCBI taxonomy): domain Eukaryota; kingdom Metazoa; phylum Arthropoda; class Insecta; order Diptera; family Culicidae; genus Anopheles; species Anopheles coustani. The sequence continues at coordinate 74,717,974 of NC_071289.1, forward strand.
ACGGAACGTCAAAAAGGTTCGCGGCAAAGGTTCGTGCTATCCACCAAAATCGGTGAACGGTGAAGTCTGCTCGAAAAAGGTTCGCGAACTCTGCTCGATTCACTAACACATTCAAGAAAAGGTTCGCCGAGCGTCCAAATTCGAGCAGGGTTCGTCTCGTGTGACCGTACCTAATTTATTATCTTAACAATTTAAATCAATACAAATGGAAGATATCAGAGAAGTAAGCGGTGTTTCTCCTTTGGGGATGAATAAGCTTAATTATTTAATACTCAGCGTTTACAGTTTAAGCTAATGAATGTTATCATGTTAAAAAAAGGGGGGAAACGCACGAAACCGAGGTTTTGCCAACGTTCCTCCATTTTGCAGGCCAAGGCATAAGGGTTGGATTTTACAATCCTGCCACAAAAAAAAAACCCTCTACACGGCGGTAACATATTTTCGTGTACGGCAACATCCAACAGGAACAAGCAAATTATACATTTTAAACACATTTCCGTTTCGTACGATCAGGCTCGATGATTTACACGCATCCTTGAGGCAACGCAACTTTTCTTTGCCCAGTGAGCCTACGAAGCCGCGATCCTCATCCAACGCAAGTTTCTTGCCGATTTCGTCGACACCCAACACCGGGAGGCCGACGTTTCGAGCGAAACTGTATCTGCATCGTACGTCAAAGTCTTGCGCTCATCTGGAGCTCCGGTTTAGTTTTACCTTTTTATAATCAAGCCCTCCCTCCGTCCCGCCCCTCCCACTGTAGGTTTTCTTGCGTGTGGTTTTTGTCTGGGGCGTTGTCTTATCTGCAGCTGCCGTAACGCCCGACATGACAGGAAGTCGATGTCTGCTGCCAGCGACAGGGGTAACACGATCCAAGTGAAGGGGAGGTGGTGCTGCTTGTGTAGCTGGTTAAAGGAATAAGCAACCCCACGACGGTGCAGTTTGGAGGGAAAAACGGTCGGTAGCGTAGGGCAAAAATACAAAACATAAAAAGTTAAATTAAAAATTGCCAACGGTCAACACACAGCAGGAGGAGGTTCTCACATCTCCGCAGAAGGGTGTAATTTGCAAACGAATAACAGCATTTAAAAAAAAAACAGCGCACACCGAGAACGCGAGTGGAAGAAAAACTTAGGCATGTTAAGCTTCATGCAGCAAATCTTATCAAGGAAATAAAACAGCGTTTGAAGCAACATCCGAGCCGAGTCGTCGTTCGGGGCGATGTGATGGTGCGGAGGGAGTTGCGGTTAGGTAGATGTTTTCGGACGAAATTGAAACTAAAACACGGCGCCGCGAGGAGAGCGCTTCAGCAAACCGAACGCATCCATCCGCCCGATCCGCCGGAGGCCTGCTGCGGTGCACAAGCTCTCGCCCCGTCGAGCGAGCGAGCATAAAATCAAAACAGGAAGCCCTAAGTCGATGATCGTCGGTCGTTACATATCAGGCCCTTTCGACCGCCACCCGTTTTTCGCTCCCGAGGGAAGTCGTCAAGAGCCTCCATCGTCCATTCATTCATCCGGCTTGACCGGCTGCGTCGTCGCCCGGGCCCCGCCACGCCAAACAAACGGCCAAACCAAACCGTTCCCGATCCACGGGGCGTCATCCTTCGAGACCGTGATATGCGGGGTAGGGCTGGGGCCGGCCGGCGCGGAGGAAGATCTCCGAAGATCGTACACTAGATCGAGTTGTCTTTTTCTTGTTCGTCCATTCCATTTCTTGTTCCCGGAGCGATTCCGTAACGAGCGAATCACTAACAAGTCATTCGGGCCCGCACTGGAGAGGAAGAACTTTGTGGAAGTGATGGGGTGAGGAGGGGGAGGGGGGGGGCAGGCGAAGATGAAAAGATCGATAGAGATGAACAGAAATTAAGAACGAAAACTTCCGCCGCTCGGAGCGCGCGGGTTATGCAAAGTGCGAAGCATATACACGTAGGCTCAACGTCTCGTCACCGGTAACCCTTAGGGGGCTCGAACTCCCGACCATGAAACTTATTTATTTGGGGATGAAACTTTACGAGAGATGTAACAAAAGATTGTAGGAAAATATCGATAATAATGTAGACGAATTCTACACTCCATTTAAATAGTCACTCGCGTGAGAGTTAAGATACCCAATGGACTCTGAAAGTATTAATGGAGGCGCATTGTATTGAGGTTAAAACTACTATATCAGTTATGTTCTAACTTTTGTCTCATTTGTGGTAGGAAATTTTATTATTTTTTAACATTTTTCTCAAACTTTCATAAATAATTGTGGCATTACGAAAAAACTGTCTATATCAATTTTGTTTTATGTGGCACGACATCCCCTAGTGGGACAAGGCCTCTCTCCGAAGAGAGTTTGTGTGACCGAAAGACGGTATATTATAGATCGATGGTCAGCCGTTCGTAATACCAGAGGCTGCCAGACTCGAGAATCGATCCCACACCTGTGGTGTGGTGGTTCCTCGCGCTACCGCTGCGCCATGGGCACCCCCGATATGTCAATTACTTACTGCAATAAGACCAATAGTTCAATTTCAATTTCTTTGTACACAGTAATTTTCATCGTTTATTTTATCACAACCTCTATGTACTTTAAAATGTTATCATAAAGCTCTTCGGCTGTCCCTAACCAATCATCATGTGACCAACCACCGTTCGTCATGGAAGGGTTAAATATATTTTAAAAAGCTCGTTGGACTCGTCCATCGCATAGAAGTCACATGGAAACACCTAACAACCGTCTGATCGCACTCGTGTTCTCCCTTTTTTTTAGTTTTCCTTTCCCTTAGAAAGAAAACGAAAGGAGACAACAAGAAGACGAAACACAAAAAGGAAAAACGTAATGAACGTGCCAGCGAACGGGCGCACGAGAGCACGCATGTCTCATCGATCTTAATTTTCATGAATGAACAACAAACGCTCCAAATTAGAAGAAACACGAGAACGTATCATAATTCGACCCATCGGCCCCGGTGTATCCCTGGGCCCTGCCTACAACCCCCGGTCACGCAGCAGGGGCCTTCGGGAACAGGTTTCGAGACCGTACGTAACCTGCGCGTCCGGTGAGCGCAACGGGGTCGATCAACCGAAGGATCGGCGGATGGACAGCCGGCCGCAGCAGCAGCAAACCGATAAAATGTAAGCGTTGGGATGTGCGTCGGTCTCGCTGTCTTCGCTCCCGGTACCGGAAGAGACCTCTCCAATTCTCGTTAGGCCGCCCTGGGCAGGTCCAGGCCCCTTCCCGACCGCAGACGGTTTTACGTTTTGATAACTCATCTGGACGCTTTCCTTATGCGTAATGAAGCGGGGCGACGTTATTAAGAATGCTTAAGAACTGAGCACACAGAGTACAAAACCGATGCCGCAAGCGTATTGAAATACGATGAGGAGATGAATCTCGTTTTGATTTGGATGAAAAGCTGATATCCAAAAGAGTATAAGATTATTTTTTCTAAGAATGCATCAAGAAAACATTAAAAATCAAATTTATCTTTATTATAACTTAATTTAATAAATTTGATTATCTGTTTAATTTTCAGTTATAGTCTTTCACTTCACCTACGATGAATGAGATTCTCTGGCAATGCATCAAAACTAATTACACCTCAATTTTGACACGACGGTCAACATAATTATCAAACGGGATGGTAATATTTTTTTTCTCTTGTGTGACCTTCTTGTGAATTATAAGTTTAATATATTTGAACAGTTTGGTGTTTCGAAGCATCCGATTGAAGGTAACCATAGGCTATTCCGGAAGACAGTATCGATGAAATTAAGACCTGAAATCCGGCAAGTGCGGATGGGACGCCATAAATAAATCAATAATTGTTCCCTATTTTAAGGCTACCAATTGACCGAGGCGACCAAAAGTCGTCTGTAAACCACGCGTTCGGGTCGATACGATTCAAATTCTAATTTAATTGGTTCAGATATGTATCCGATCATCGTTCTCCATACGGTTTCGGTGAGGATGGCGGAAGCCTTCACTTTCGTCTGTCTTTTTTTTTTTTCATGCTCCGAAGGAGGAGGATATAAAAGCGATGCTCGGTCGTGGGCTTGTTGTTTGCCCAATGATTAGAACGATGATAATAGTGTTGGACAATCCTCGAGCGAACTAGAAGGAATAATCCGGATCAAATTGAAGCTCACAGGGAAGCTATAGGGCGGGGTGTATTGAATTAACGAGTCGGAAGATTTTTGAGGGGCACATCACATCGGTTACCTTTCAAAGCACTTTCAAGCTCGATCGCTTGACCGAGAGTACCACATCTGCATGATCAGAAATGTATAATTTGGAGGAATTTTTAGGGAAAAAAGGGGAATTTTAAAGTTCATGGAAAATATCCTTTACAAAGTTGTATGTGATCGTCTTTTCATCATTTACTTTAATACAGTTTTTAATAGTACGCATCTTTTAAAGTACATTACACCTTCATAACAACGATTTACAAGTACAACGAACGAAGAGCTTAAAGAAAGGAAATTAAGTTCTCATTAGAAACATTGCTTCCGTTGCGCATCTCTCGAACGACAAGCATAAATTCTGATGCGTTGCTCTGAATAGAACAAAACTCTGTGTAAAATCATCAGGATATGCTGGAGACTGTAAGAACCGTGCACTCAACGAACGAACTCAAAGGTAAATTGATCAAGACAGATTGCACATGCGGGCCCGCTTCCTCGCGCACGCCCGAACACATTCGCAATCACCGGACATCCGGCCACCGAACGAGCGATCTTTCACGACTTTTCAACTTCCGGCACGGCGCAAGAGCCAACCATCAGGGGAAGGAAATCAAAGCGTGAATTAATTCTCGGCTTCCTGCGCATATGCGCTTTCCTCCCGATGCCGGAAGCAGACTTCCCACGAGCCGGAAGTGGACAGGAGGTAGGCGAAAAACGCACCGTAGCCGGATGTACGCTGGAGCGAACCGGGCGCTGCAAAGGCGAATCGAAACCGGAGGAATGTTGGGATAAACTATTTCAAACGTGTCTTAACATTTTGGTGAGAGAAAATAACTAATCTTGTAAGAACGGAAGGAAAAAAGAACGTAAGAACGGACGTTGAAGCAGCTATAAATCAACCAAACAGGGACGAGCTAGCCGAAGAACAGTCACTCAAATGAAGGTATATTTTTTCTTTTATTAAACAAGTATATTGTTTACTCGGGGTCCACACTACAGCGCGACGTCGCCTGACAGGAGCTGAACTCCATATAAAAAAAACCTTGCGCGATGTCGCGCGAATCGCGCCAGGTTTTTTTTGCATGGAGTTCAGCGCCTGTCAGGCGACGTCGCGTTACGCGACGGTGCAGTCTGGAAAGCGTGTTATGTGTTTCGAATATGTTTTGTTTAGCTGGATTTCTCATTCAAATATTATGGGCAGATTCTTTTTAAAGATTCTAAAAGAAAATTTGCCTTAAATTTAACTAATAACTCAACAATTTTGATTGAAAGAACAATCCAGCTAAACAAAAATTATTCAAAAATATTAATGCTCAACGGAACATTCAAACCACGAAATGAAACATCCACCATTACATTCATCTCTTTGGAAAAAAGCTTAGCCATCTGTTTGATACCTAAACTATATTCACTAAACTGTGCTAGCGTTATAGTAAAAGCTCCGACCATCGCGATAAAAGGTGGTAAAATGGCGGTAATGAATTCAATTTACGTACAACATAAAAAAAAAATAACTAACAGCCATCTATAACTAAAATGTAAATGAAAAGTGTAAAAAAGAAAATTTTAAAAGCATTAACTAAAGGGAATAATATTTATTAGTATTTCTGTTTAAACCCTGATTTAGAGATGGATGGAAATACAATGTACAAATGTTATTTAACAACGGGCGTGTTTTGCAACCAAACCAACGTTGCATATCTGCGTCGAGAGTATAGATAAAAAGGAATCGATTTCCAAAACAATAAACAGCGAGAGGCCGTTTTCATGCACCCTGGAGTATGGTCGAAAATTAAGACGAATCTTAACGATCTACAAGGTTTTTTTTAGCCCTGTTTGTAGCTCGTTGGCTTAAAAATAAATGAAAAAAACACTAATATTTTCAACGATTCATCGTCAACATCGGGAGCTCTTAACGTTGTTTTTTCTTCCTCCTTCGTTTTTGGTTGGGTCCGTGGAACAGTTTACTTTTCGCTCGTGGCTTGGCTTACTTTCCGGCTTGCTGGATGCGGAGGCGGATGTTTGTCGGCGAAACGAGCATTTGAGAATATGAATGAAAACATCTGAAGTGCGTGGTTGGAACTTTTCAACGTCGGTCGACTAGGTTCGACACACCCAGCCACCCACACCGGCGCACACACACACACACACACACACACGCACAGAAACAAACCATAAAACTTTAACCATATTTTATTTCCAAATCTTCAATCCAAGTGGTGACAAGACTCCTTCAACTTACGGTGGGAGGAGGTTTGGCTGGGAGTGCAGAAACGATTTTGGGGGGGGGCTTTCTAGTTTAACCAATAATGACGCGCGGTTCACAAATACTACCGTTTTTCACATCGCACTCGCGATCGTTAAGCAGCAGTGAGAAGTCGCGCTCCGTTCATGAGGAGTCCGCTGCTTCCGTCGTCGCTTATTTCATTCATGCTTTTTCCCACCGGTTGTAACGAAAATAAATATATCTCGGCATTCTCTCACGCCGGCTGCCAATCCAGGCGGCAGTGGACGCACGGGGGCGAAACCGGGCGATCCGTAGAACGGAAGGAAGCAGCTGTGTGCCCCGCGAATCGATACGAGCCGACCGGAAGGACCGGATGCCGGGAAGGTCATAATAAGGGCGAAGCGTCGAAATTACAGTTTCCAAAAGAGGTTCGAGAGGTCGATACACGAACGGGGTATGTGTTAGAGCAATAGAGAGAGAGAGACGGAGAGAGAAAGAAAATCAAATTGTCGAGAAGCAACGACACGAAAAACTACTTTTCTAAATTCCTTTTCCATTAGCAGCCGGCTTTGGGGAGGGAGAAAAAACAACCTTCAGGCCGGAAGTAAACCGGAAGAATAAGACCGCAGGCAGCAGAGTGCCGCGAAGAAAGCAACTTGCGCAGCAGGAGATGTAAAGTGGAAGACAAAGAGGAGAAGGAGAGAGAGAGAGCGCAAGAACAAGAAAGCCAAACCTGTGCGCGCGGCGCGGGCCAAACCGGAACAGTTCCGGTCGAAAGCAGAATAACGAGCAAAGCCATCTCGGCTTCCTTCCGGACCCGTCTCCTCGCCTCCCACCGGTCCCCGCTCGGCCGATGTTGCGATCGACCGGAAGAATAACATCCGGAAGTAGTGTTTACTTCATTCTTTCTTGCCCATTCATTATTTTGCGTGCGGACGGACGGACGGACGGGTCTCGCTCGTTTCCGATTTAATCCCTCGTTCCATTTTCATTTTCCACCGCCTCTCTCTCTTGCCTATCACTCATTCCCTTTGCAACATAATACTCCTTTCCATGTCCCTCGCTTTCCCCCTCCCAACCCTGCAGTGGCTTACACCGTGCGTCCGGTCCCTGATGTTGCGCGTCGGGGTTCCGTTGGAGGAAATGAAGAATTTACGATCGGCCACGGCGCTGCTGGTGTGCGCTAGCGCAAAAGGCAGCATGGATCTGGTCAATGAAATGGAGAGCATATGTTTGCGCAGCGATCGTGCCATTCGTTCCCCGTGCGTGTTTGCGGTATCACGCCGTCCCGCTCGCACCCACTTCCTTCCGGTCGGACCTTTTTTTTCACTCCCGCCCTCCTCCTGCTACGTTCCGGAATCGGAACTAAAGCAACCGGCGCGCGTGTGTGTGTGTGACTTCAAAGCAGATCATGATCTATCGGTCTGCATGCCCGGAACAAGGCCCGGCATTGTCAACAAAGTATTGAAGAAAACGCCGTTAACATTTTGAACGAACTTCAAAGAGATGTCTTTTAAGATAACAAAAAATTCCCTTGTGACATAGAAGCTGTGGAGTAAAATGTTACAAAATTAACAAACAACTCTTTTCCACAAGTCATGGTTGAAATACTTTTTGTTGAAGAAGATTTAATATTACAAACCAACGAAACGAAGTCAATAATACTGACATTGTGAACATGAAAAGTGATAGATGCATATCTTGTGTTCTTTACACATGACACTGCTGATTATGTTTATATTTTGTTGATTGTAGTCAAAAAAATCAATCTCTCTATCGTCACTATTTATTTGCTTCTTTTGTTTTTCATTTAAGCACACCGAAAATTAAAATGTTCGATAAATAGTTCATTCTTTCGATGTCTATTTTTAGAGTAGAAGCTTTACTCCAATATTTTCATGTTTTGTTTTCCATTCGTTTCAACATATCTGAGAGATTTTCTTGTTACATTGCTTAAAAATTGTCATTTTTGTTCAATTGAGTGGGCTGCCGTCTTCCCTACGAATGCATGTTTCCCCTGAGTTCAAATGACGTCGTAATGTTAGTAGAAATCGAAATTCATGTCTCCCATCTGGGACACTTAAACAGAGCCGAAATTGTTTATGTTCAACAAAAAAAAACAAAAACCAATTCCGAGGACGATGAAAAACATTGCAATTAATGTGCGTGCGTATGTTAAACATAAGAAACAATCTCAAGAAAACACTCGATCCGCCGTTTTGTTGTGTGTTCGTTTTTTTTTGTTGTTTTAGCCACACAGCCCACCGTAGTGCGATTTATTATCCCCTTCTTTACGTCGTAATAGGCCCCTCGGCCAACCCCTGCCAGGCTCCTCCTCTTGATGCGCCGTTCCACTTCACCCGCTCTCGATCATCAGCAGCGCGTTTTATGAATGAATGGAAACGACCGAATGAATCGAACGGAACGGTGCCGCCACACGTTTCCAACCTCCACCGCCAACCCGCCGCTGACACGCTGACAGCGAGCCATCCATTCAATCCGGCGTAGTCAATGAATGCGTAAATTACTTCGCCGTTTCCCGCGCGATCCATTTAGCTTACCCCACACGCCGGCCCCCCTTGCCTACATCCACAGCCCCAACCCATCCCCCTCCGGTCGTCCCGCACACTGCCCGCAGTGTGTCGCGTAATTTACAGCGGATAGTAGTTGCCGCCGTTTCCTTTAATTTCCGTCTTTTTCCGTCTCCACCACCCAACCGGGGTACCCACCCAAGCAAGCCACACTGACTGAAGTGTTGTGTAGTCTCTCGTCCTATTCCCTCCCCCATCGCGTCACCCCCATTCGTCTTTTGTATCAACGACGCAGTTGAAGATTTAAGCTTCAACAAAACATCGCATTTGCGCGAAGCAAAAGTACTTTGAAGTTTGAGGAAGCAACTCCATTTTGCTTACTCAGGGAATACTCGTTGGCTTTTTTGTACTTGCATTACTTTTTGACATGTACACCTTTTTGCCATAACTTTTTCAACTTACTTGAATTTCAAAAGGCCTATTTATAAGAAGATAATTCGCACTTCTTTTAGAATCCAGGCAAGTCTTCCGAAGTGACAGCACTAAGTAAAAAACGACAAACAAAGTTACTTTCATCCGACAATTGGAAAACCCCCACTTCAACAATGTGTTGGATTTTCGTGAAATGCTTTGGTAACAATAATCCACGACTGTTGTTCATTTTATAACCGTGCCACCGTGTATTTTTCAACCACTTCCGGTGAATATGAAATTCGATCGCGACAGATAGCAACCGGGGGGGACGGTCGAACCCCGTTCGTGTGCGCGAACCACACCAGAATACATAAATCAATCATTTCCACCGTGGCGTGTGCGTTCGAGCGGCGGAAGTGCGTACCACCACGTGGCCACCGTGAGCATGTCGGTGCGTAAGCTCCGTAACAAAAAAAAAACGAAGATAAAGACGGCGACGCAGCACACAAATAGATGTCGCCGCAGCGCACCGGACCACCAACGCGGAAAGGGGCCACTATACCACCACCGAATCCGGCTATCGCGTCAAGCGAGAGGTAGCGGTCCAGGGCTGGAGGAGTTTTAGTTATTTTATTTTTTTTTAGTTTCTCTCCAACCACCGCCCAAAACCAACCGTATCCAGCACCTTCCAGCCATATGCGCGGACATGGCGACGGGCGCAAACGGAATAATAATGATTCGTAATATTTCCGCCTCTTCGGATTCGGAGAATTTTAATTATTATTTGCATTCCGCACGCGGTGTTGTTGCCAGCCCTGTGTTTGCTCGTTTGCGCTGGATGACGGCATTGCGCGTCGCCGAGCAAACAGTTTCTGACAACCCGGGGTCCTCCCCCTTCCCTCACCCAGGGGCCTGGACCGGGCCTTATAGGTAATCGGCAAGGCAAGTTTCGATCGTATACGAATGTATGCTCACCAACCGCGGCAGCTTCCAAATTCTGCCCAGAAGTGCCACCGGCCGCTCAAGAGATGGTTTCTTTTATAGCAGCACGATACATTACTTTGCTGGAAGCGGAAGTTGGATTCTTCCGTCCAATGCTCAATGCTTACGCTTCACGATGACTATGGCAAACGCGATAAGCGGTTGAGAATGACTGACAGCAAGGATTGGTTCAATTGACAGCACTAGATCGTAAATAGATTTGTTTCAATGAGTTCACGCAGCAAGGTGTTATTTGTTATAGCATGGCTTGGGTCGCGCGCGCAAAAGCATTTGCTGACAGGTGACATGTTTTTAAAGAGTCACGTTCACATCTGAACGTTTTGACGTCTGGCCCACCTGGAACGTACAGAAATAGGAGAACCAAGCTATAGATATAAGGCGAGGTGTCTTTGCCATCAAACAGCTGAATCCGTACCAATCAGCTGACCGGTTAATGGATACCAAGTTGACAGTCCGCTGACCTCAGTTTGGACCGTCAGTATATGGAAGTATGCAAAAGATGTCTTAATTTTATTCTGCGGGAAATCCTGCAAACCAGCTGGGACTAGATAGACTAGAGAGACTAGAAGATATTGCGAATATTATTTTACATATCCATTGAGGCTCTCTTCAATGTCTTAGATGTTCTCTTCACCTAAACCCTAGACATTGCCGGCTGGACACACATGAAACTCCTGCTTGTTTGGCCACTTTGACCGAGATAGACACCACGTAACATCATATATCCGAAGTATTGATATCTTACGGTCAATTTCTTTGGAGAATCTACTCCCTACATACTCCACAAACGCAGGTATTTGTCCTGCAGACACCAAGAGTAAAATAAGCTCCGATTTATATTTGGCCGTGAACACGACCAGCATGACCCAAGCCTGTGAGTTTGGAGAACTAAAAGCAATGCTAATATCTATATTGAATATCCCAATATCCGTCCGCCTAAATGACACATCGGTATTTAGTCTAAATTAAAGACATACATTTAACTTTGCATTGTAAAAATAGTATTTTAGAATTTCTAGTATTTAATACCTCTATTATAGAACCTGCAGTACTTACCTCCCTACTAGGTACCGTGATGGGTGTTCCTTCCTTTACAATGCCGGCTTCTACGATCACTCCCATCACGATCGGATCACGGGAATTGAACACAAATTGAGGTAGAATCTGAAGGGAGCCAAGAAAAAAAGACCGGAATGTTCATTTTACATTTTTCAATCCAAAAAGTATGACGAGAGTGTTGTTGGTTTAATTATATTACCGAACGAATAAAATAACTTAAAATAGCAGTAAAATTCGCTTTACGCCCGGAAAATGAAACCCTCAGAGGGTCTCTGAAAGATATTTAAAAACACACTTCACCATAGCAGAGAAAAAAAAGAGATCCAACGTTCACAGGCACGATAACAGATTACTGTGTAAACATAATCGCCGGATATCATAAAACATAAATAAAACAAAAACCACGCACACACACACACACACATAAGCGAGTTAGCTTCCGTTGGGTGCGAAGAGTTGCCTCAGTCCAACCGTCCCGATGGTCCCGATTTCTCCGACCCGCCGCCAGCGCGAACGAAATCGGATGATCCCTTTATGCCCGTTGATTAATTCTACACCACGGCGATCCAATCTCGATCCTCTTGATAGTGTTTTCGAAGGTAAAACACTGCCGTGAAGATGAGGAGGCCCCGCCGGTGAAGCTGGTGAGGTAACAAGATCTCCTTCGTCGGTCCATTCCTTCAGCCTCGGCTACCTCATACCCGAAAGTGAACGATGGAAGTCGCCTTTTCGTTCCACACCAGGCCGAGGCTTGGCGGGGAAGTTATTGCGAAACCGATTAAATTTCTGCCCATTAAAGACGGTATACGCTTTGGTACGTTAGTGGTGATGCCTTTCGACGGACTCGCACCGGCCGGATGTTCGCGCGATCGCGATCGACGGAAGCACACAAGAAATGATTTAGAGCGCGGACCGTGGAAATCACGGGAGTTTTCCTACCATAACTCAGGGCTTATCTAGTGAGTGATGATTCTTTTTTGTTTTGCGATTCATACGAAGCCGATACGTAGGAGCGGTTGAAACTAACCGTCGCTCTGGTTCCGAAGCGAGGCAGGCAAAATGTACGCGCCGTACAGAGGCAGCAAAGAATTAATTAAAACAAACGTGCAGCATCACTCTTTGCATTCCCGATGGCCAAGGTAACCGATACACACCGCCAAGATAGCATGATGCACACCCAGTCACGTCTTCCACAACCCAACCACAACCTCCTTTTGCTACGTGGACGATGTACGTAAGTGTATCGCCTTACCGGTCGTTCTCGATACATTGAATTAACGCAAGCAACGCGTGCGCAAAGTCGCGCAAAGCGCAGAGCGACCTTGGAATTATAAATAAAATTACGCCATCTCGCCGTCACATACACACACACACACACACACACGTACACATGGGCGCGAGCGCCGACAGATCACAGATGGTCGCGTTTACATGTTTCTGTTCACAAGGAAAAGAAAACGGGCGGAAAAAATAAAATAAATAAACGTGCGCAGAACGCGCGCCTCTCCGGCAGCCCATGTCCACCAGGACGGGCATTTTATACTTGACGATTATTATTTCTTCCAAGGGACGCCGTTGAGGATCTTAATCGTGCGCTTTGGTAACGCTTAGCGATTGTTATTCTTCCAGGTGTGATTGTATATTCCGCTGTAGACTTTTGAGTGCACCATTTTTACTCGCTCAATCTGTCGACTGCATTTAATCCGATCGTTCCATTCCTTCGCAAAACAGCAGAAAGATCGTTTGCCTTCCTTGTGTGCCGCACACCCACACTCACCTTGAGCTTGCAAGGGAACACGGCGATCTGCTTGAACTCGTCACGTTTGCGCTGCTTGATTTCCTCCCGGTACGCCATGAACTTATCGAACAGATGGTAGATGATATCGGCCTGGAAGATCTTCACGCCAAGATTGTCCGCCAGCTCCTGGGCGTCGCGTTCCACCTTCACGTCAAACGCCAATATCGTAGCGTACCTGGTGGGGAAAGAAAACATTGCGTTAAACATGTTCCATTTTTATTTCGGGCAAAAACAGATAATTAGAAATAAAACAAACAACATATAAGGACCGTTGTCTTTATCAGAATGTTGAAATGTATACGAAATGCCTCGAAAATGATGAACAACCACAGAACTTTTATCAAAAAACACGAGCGCTTCAAGTAAATTCTAGAGGGTTTAATAAAATTTTCGATTGCTAGCAGGAGTAAAAAAGTAGCAAAGACTGCATTAAAACACGATCTATACAGTCAAACGTTTACGACCGATCCGGTAGTAAATCATTGCATGCACAAGTGGCCAACTTTGAGTCGATTCCCACAGCACCGCAATGCTGCACCCGGCCACGCAACGCTAGCATTTCGATTTTCCTTCGAGGATCGGCATTTAACGACTTTCCGGTAAGTTCCCGCGTTGGCCACTGCAGCCGTCATGTTTAATGGGTTCAAGTCAGCCACTTTTATGACCGAAAGGAATCTGCTGCTTTTGCTGCTGCTGGTTCCCGTGTACCTCCCAAAAGTCATACGGTTGCATGCGTGTGCAGTTAACCTCTCCCAAGTAAGATGGCATCCGATAAGGATCCCCTGGGTTGTGCGAGTGTGTGGTGTGCGTCGAGCGTCGGTGTTCATGTCCCCCCCGGTGCTCGCGATGTTGAGCACATCGAAAAACAAAAATGCTCGTCTGCACGAAACGCCATAAAATCTGCATCCGGGCCGCCGGTCGTCGACAACCGCTTGATGCGGCGTGGCGGATTTTGCGGCCACCGAAAAGGAAGCGGAGTTCTGTGAGGGTAATTAAATTTTAAATACCGTAACGCCGAACGACTTGCGCTGCACTCCATAAGTGCTCGGGCCGTTGAAACAGGAATCGTACCCGTTTGATCATCATTCGGTGGAAAGAACAAAAGGAATGTTTCGAAGCATTGAATCAGCACCGAAGCCATCTAGAATATTGTAAGTATCGATCATCTACCATGGAATATCAATTTCGAATACCTCACACAAATGGGAATAAAACATGTCTTCAACAAGAGTATTTGAGAGCTTCTTGCTCAAAGTTTTGTGTACCACAAAGTCAGCTAACAAAACAAACGAAATGTGTCAAAAGTATTTTAAAGACACCTTTTGTTCTTGCGTCAACATGTGTTTTCTCTAAAGGTTAGTAAAAACTTTGCTGCCAAAATTTTTCCATAGTTGAATTAGATCTGATAATGCATCAAAAGTTGGTCTTTTCCTTTACTGAAATAAAAGAAAGGTGTTTCCCTTACTGAAATAAAATATAATCAAATTTAAAAGCTTAAGTAGATACCTTTTTCATTAAACACTAAACCGAATTTGAAAAAGAAACCCGAATTCTGTACGCCAGTTACGACGGAAAACATTCAGAAAAGGCTTTGTAAAGTATAGTTTAAACAATAATACAAATCTAAAACTTTACCTTTTTACGTGAGGACATGTTTCAATGAAGTTAGCCTCATCTGCTTTCATAATGAACATGAAGAAAAAACTCACTTTATTCTGCAGAAAGCCCGACCGAAAAGCGGATATTATGACAACAAAGTTGACAACTTCGAGAGCGCGCACTATCGACGATGATGCGTGGGTTAGAGGAGATGTTGACGCGTTCCTCGTGTAAAGTAGGCGTTGCAAACTACTCACAGTCACGCCGTAGGAGTTGGAATTTCATTTTCTTCCATCGATTGCCAACGCTCATTCACCGTTTCGATTTCAATGGGTGGAAAAACGTATTTGCGACGAATATTTGCCCTAAGAAATCAACATGTTTCCAATCCAAGTTCTTCGATATACTTACTGATTTTCGTGCTCCAACATGGTAGAGGCCTTCATAACGTCACGCTTCACGACAGGACCGATGCGAATGCCCGAATACTGCGAAGGGAGAGAAAAACAGATGAATTGTGGATTAGAATAAATGGAATCGGCTTCAATGACCAACGATACTGTTCAATAGTAAAAGGTACGGATAAAACGGACGGAACGAAGCCGTCCCCTCCCACCCCTCAAAATTGGGTCTTCTAGTTCCGTCAACCCGCGCACAGCAGACGACAGCCGAACGCATGGTTCAGTGTCGGTGGGGGCACAACTTTAGGCAGCGCACAAATGCACGCTACAGAGATACAGGCTTCGAATAAATTCCATAATATTAATACCAAACACCACTCCGGCCGGCGAACGGGTTCCAGTGGCAGACAGGTCTCGGCGATTAAGAGCACGCCTGCCAAGGCACAGGACAGACGGCGGCAGGCCGCCGAAAAAAAAGACCACTCGGAACAACAGTTGGAACGCATTAAACACGTCCCCGGGGCCTCGCCCCGCGCTGAAGCGAAACACGTGCGCCCGTGATGCCAAGAATGGTCGTAAATTTTGCATCCCATAACCATCAGCATCACTCCTACTTTTGGAAGATTTTAGCGCATCACACAAACAAAACAGAAAGGCAACAGAATAACCATTTTGATGCGTCGTCATTTCCATACCACGCCATACGGAGAGACCTTCGCGGATTGAGACAACAGGACCGCCGCCTTTACCCGGTACCCAGACTGAAGAATGAAATGGGACGAAAGCAGACACGCGGCGAAGGCAAAGAGGGAGTGGAGGGGAAAACCCGAACGAGCAACGCAGACACATTCCTCAGCCTTGACGAAGGGTGCGCTGCTATATGCTCCGTGATCGTTCTGGCTATCTCTCGGCCTCTCCGCCATCGACAGAATGAAACGCAGACGACGACGCTGTTCGTTCGATCCATCGGATTCCAGCATCGAACGAAATAGTGGTCGATCTCGAAAGTTGGAATAATATTTCAATAAATCAATAAACCGAACAGCAGTCGCTACCTCCTCAACCAGGCTAAATGGCTAAAACCAGCGCTGGGTATGTAATGGTTTAGTGCCTCGGAAAACCGTAAGTTCGAGATTTACCCAGAATCAGGATTTACAACCGATGTATTACACTCTTATATTTATGCGGACATTTTTCCTCGAAACAACTCCTGAGGTTATGGAAGAACATAAAAAGAAACAACGAAAATTGTAAATTTTAATCATAAACTTCAGACATTATTTATGCTCTTCACTTTCATGGGATTTTGCTTCAAATTAAAACTGCTTGTGATAAAAATGGTGACCTATACATTAATTCGCATGAAACGTGAAATGTAGCAGAATAAGGCATGCACCCGCTAGTAAACAATGGTGAAAACATTTCAACGCAACGCAGGAATGTCAGATCGAGAAAGTTCGTCAGAGTCATCCGGACGGGTTGCATGCAGCGGACTCCAAATGGTCCGTCTATTGTTCAGCAACTTCCTGCCGCTTGACGCAATCCTGTCAACGCTCGAACGGAACAAAAACTTGCGTGACTCCAAAAGTGGGACGCTGTCAATTGTTTTCCCTCCCTGCTTTCCTCCACCGCAGAGCAACGTGGTCGCGATTGGATGGGAGCTTCACAAACTGTTTCCAACAGTGCACGATCAACAATGATCGCGGCATTTATTCCGCCGCCCCAAATCCCAGCGTCATTCGGTGAAACAAAGCCGCGCTGTAGCACCGAGAGCTGAAGAGTCAGGTCCAAATGCAGATGAGGGTAATTATTATTCCAGCAAACTATGCTAGAAAAGCGCACCCAAACGAGAGGGAGTAAAAAGTGAAACACGAAAGCAGCAACGAGCAACTTCAACTAAGCGTTTGGACTAAGGCTTTGGCGCTTCTGCTGACGGACAATTGTACGAACTACATAGTGACGACTGTGCTGACAACATTTGCCATGGGAATGTACATGACACTTTGTTGCACTGCTCCTTAAACCAATGATTGCCAAACTCGTGAGGAAGGTCGATAATTGAACAACATGATCCAGTAATTACGGCATCTCCTATCGGATGAAACAAGCTTTACACGTGTATTATAATTATCTTGTGATTAGATGAAAATTACTTCTAGAGTGTCATTTATGCCGGCATTGTTTCAATTCTTCAAAGAATGTAACGAAAGCATACGAAATTGGATCATTACACATAGTAACACATTCTAACATCTAGATATTTATTTTTTAACAAAATTATTCGCTACCAAACCAAAGAAGTAATGTTGCCTTAAAATCAAGATTACTGGAACTAAGGTTGGGTCGCCACAGCTTGTCTCACAGTTTGTCCACAGATCATGTCTCTTTACCGTGTTGGTACTGATGACTAAAATAAGCCAATTTTGAGGTAAGAATTGCCGGGAACTGAAGATACACAGATAGGTGTTTTCCTTAAAATTGAAATCAAATAGATTTTCTGATACAGGAATCATATGGTTGGTTGCAGTCGATCCGTATAAATGTGTTTTACATCCTGATTTAGCTGTTTTTCTGTTACAGAATTGAATTCAAACGTTCATTACGAATGTTTGTTTTAGTTATCATAAATTCCAAGATGGGGCTATGTTTATCTGTCAAATCGCTCCACATGAACCAACCTTGGGAGTAACCTTGCTTAAAACGAGAAAAGTATCCATTTTTGTACACATTGTCATTTCTCTCCACGTTAAAAAAATAAAGTGAAATTGGATTCACTATCTTCAGTTGACACTTTTGTATGCTCACAAAATGCAAGTTCAACCTTACTCTTGCTAGTGAAAGAAGTCAGCGTATTTCTCCCTCCCCAGAATCTGCCCAAAGAACGAAGAAGCATTTGCTTCAAGATTGTGAAAGCAAAAAGTAGAACTGAGTAAAAACCCGGCCAGACTATTTCCGCGAACGATCCGCAATCGATATTTAACGCGACACGGACAGTTTTCTCTCCCATTGTCTTTACGGCGATCTCACTCCATAATCATCATCGTCGCGGGAAGGCCGGTGAACAACCCAAGCGTTAAGCCCGCTTCCACGCCACCAATCAACGAAGCGACGATCGGGTGATTAATACAGGAAGTGCCCACGGGGGGAAAAATGATGTGGAGAAACCCGATCGATCGAACAGGATCCACGACAAGACGTTCTTTCCAATGGACCCCTCTGCCGTACCGCTTCCCCCATTTGCCCGAGGGTCCTGACAAATACACTCACACACACACATACAAAACACAGATGACCCGACTAATGATTAGGCCAGCTTTATAATCCCTTAATGGATCTCGGATGTTCGCCGTGGCACCGTCATCACCACCTGACCGGTTCGACAGAATCCAAGATCGCGTTCGAGTCCCGGTCGTCGTCGTCATCGTCGTCGTCGAACGACGATTATCATATTCCAACGGCTATATATGATAGAACGACGTCCGGCCTCGAGTGGACGCACACGCGGCCGAGCACCGGATGTCGCGCCGGAAATGAAAACAGGTTAAATTAAGCAATCGCAGCCAGGGGCATCCCGGCCCGCACGACACACGGGAGCGCGCCAGTACGACCCTCCTTGGTCTTCCGCTCCTTGTTGCTTCGGCACTCTCCAGTCCCCGGGCCAGCCGAGGGTCTGAGTCTATCCTCCTTCCATCCGCTATCGTATAGCTATATTTTCTTATTATTTTCCCATTTCTGTCCGGCGCCAACCCCGCGCTCCGTTTGCTCTTCGGTAAATAATTACCAGGGGCGCGGATTCTTATCGAGATGGAAACACAGCGCCGCACAGAGCAAGCCACTGACCTTGACCGGTTTGAGATTGGAACCCGATCCGGGGCTCGGAAACGGGTTCGCCTGATAGACAAACGAGAAAAGCGAGGTGCGCGACGGTTCAAAGACATCCTTAGAGCTCGATGGAAGGTGAAAATTATACTTGAAGCTACAACAATTTCGACAAACCTCTGCCATGCGAAGGTTTTAATAAGTATCAACGGCAGACAAACAGTATATCAATGGTCCCCCGTTGCATAACGTCCTGTAGCATCCAGCGCCATCGACTTCTGATCCATCCGTGTTCCGATCTCGCCGCTCTACTCAGCAGATTCCGACCACAACAGGTCAACTATCCAACAATGGCCACAAAAAGGGCACGAATGCGTGTCACTTTATGCTGATAAGTTTGTAAGCCGGCACACACATACCTGCTCTGCCCTATGGCTGTTTGAGTGTTTCTGATCATACAATCGCGCGTGTATCCGTGGCGTGGAGAACCCCTACTGCACCGTGGAGCGCAGCGGAGGATAAATTCAACACTTCCTTCATATTTATTCATATCCGCCCGGGCAGAGAGTTGTCTCTATTAGCAACTTCCGCTCGGTTTCAATATTTTATTTATGTGTGCATAATGTATGCATTATTTCTTCCGCGCGACAGCGCACAGTCCCGCGGGTTTCTCCCGGTCCGCCTCCCGGTCACTTCCATAGCTCTTTCAAGCTGTCAAGCATTGTCGATAGCTAGAATAAGGATGCGATACTGAAAGATATAGAAACGGCCCGCAGAATAGCAAAAACATGCACTTCTTTTTAAGGCACGAACTGTTGTAAGGAACATTTGCTAAAGAAATCAAATAAAAGACTAGATACATCGAGGACTCCCTAAATCTTACGAGCAAGCTAACATTGGATCTTTGATTTTGTTGATATGTTGGCTATAAAATATTCCACCGACACAGTTTGCTGCAAATACTAAAGACTGATGTTCTAAAGCTTTAGTTGACTCTAAACAGTGATTTTTGAATGCTTACTCGTCACTTTGTTTAGGTTTGTATTATATATCAGCATATTGTATAGATGATGTACTCTCGCAGAGCTACTATGCATCGAGTTGACTCGGTTTAGCAAGGGCATTTGATAACAGTTGTTAAACAATGACAAGTATATAGAATAGAATGAGAATAACATAGCAGGAGGTAAACTAATGGACTATATATCGCGCCGACTCTGTTGAAGGTGAGTAAATGCAATTGCACTCAAATGCCATCTTGCGCCGCCCCAATGGCCGGAGCGGAAACGAATTGTGCATAACACCGCGCGCCCGGAAGTGGCCGTCACGTATTAGATTATGGTGCTGGGAGTGCGTATGAATAGGCTGTGTTTATTTATTTTTATTTTAGTTTTATTTGCAATGCCCCACTTGCGAAACGAGCGCAAACGAACAAACGGTGACCGTCCATCGTTATGCCGCTCGGTGGAGATTATAGGCCGCTTGGTGCTGGCTGCTGCCGGTTCGTGCACGAGTGAATGCCGCGCTGCTCTCGTCGTTGTTGATGCAAATGGAAAACGGTGCAACAAATGGGACCAGAAAAAAGCGTTTCCCGGATGGACCCCCTTCGATGTAAACATGTATCATTGTGCTGAAGACGCTTCCCCTTTTCCATATCGAGGGGATTCGTGGGATGAATAACATTTGCGAAAACTAATCCGTTGTAATGATATGCAATTTAAGCTTTGAAATAAAATTAGTCTACTAGTTTAAATCAGTCACCCCATGTCATTGCAGATTTTAAGAGTTAAACAATTCTTAGACTCCCAAAAACTAAGAAATCCATCATAATGATATAAAAAAAATGGTGCCTCATCACGTAACGTCCTTCCATCGACACAATTTCATTCATGCCGCTTAACTGACGCCCGATTTTATGAATGAACCTCTCACGGTGCTCATGCAACGAGACCAGTTTCCACTCTTAGGCCTACTCTTCGCGCTTCATCCCTTCAATGTTTCCAACTATAGGCGCACAAACTGCGCCAACCGAGACGCAACCACCAGAGACTAGGTTAGGCAACTTTACTGTGAAGGACAACCCATCCACCGTGGCTGGTGGTGGACGCTGGTAGCAAAAGGCAACAGACCATACCATCGAAAAAAAAAGGAAAAAGAAAAACATGGCAAGAACCATTACCAAAAGGAGACCTCACGCGACGGGAGGAGATGGATAGTTGCGTGGCTCGTTTGTCATTTCTTGCGGACAAACTTGCTGGAAGCTGGACACTCGAAGGCTACGGTTTGCTCATACAAGCGGAGACGATAATTGTGCAGACATGCCGTATGTGTCTGACCAGGATGGCGGAGCAGAGGACTGAAACCGAAGCGCATCAGAAACGCCAATATATGAAATGCATCGAGGAGTATGAAAATGGACCCGATGGACAAGGTGAGGCCGGTCGCGGGATACAGAATAATAAGATAAAAAGTAATAAGCCCCCGAGTGCACGGCTTGGTTGCTTTTTCCATCGGATAAAAATTGGCTCAACATGGCGTGTCGAAGCGTCTCATGATAAAGTGCGATCAAAATGGACAAAAACAACTTTCCCAAAATGAGCAGCACCGTTTATCGCACAGGCACCGCTATTCGCCGCTTGCCGCAAGTGTCCATGTTTGGACGGAAAACGGATACACTCTTAGTACAGGTTTGTTTCAAACAGGAGCTTGGAGAGAGAAGTCTCTCAAAAGTTATTACATCTTATGAAATATTCTATCCAACCTAAAAATATGTGAAACAAAAGGCCAATCCAATAAGATTTACTACAAAAATAATGTAGTTTAATAATCTAATGTAATGATGTGTTTTAAATGACGTTCGAATGTGCTAATACAAGAACGAACATAAGGCCTCTGTTGTATGATGAACAAAAAATTGATCCAATCCGCCTACTTGGATTTGACGTACATTCATTCATTATTTATGAACCATCCAACCACTACTACTACAGCTACTGCTACTATTACTATTTCCAGACTCTAGCAAATCATGGAATGTTGTCTCCCGCTATCGGCTCCTCCTTTCGGTCGAATTCCTCGAATAAGGGAATGACTCCTACGACAAACCATGGGCTTTTCTCCTACGCAACCGGGTTAGGTTAGGTGGAGGGCAGCGAACAACGGAAATGTGGGGCAACCCGGGAGTCTGCTATATATACCGATCCATATTCCCGTCGGCTTCCCTTCGATCTCGTCGTTTATTAATGGTCGGTAGAGACCCCACACCGGTACCCAGGCCAGCTTCTGAGCCGGCGCCGTCCACTCGACGAAGTTTGCCCTGATTCCGATCCCGAGACGTGCGACACAGGACAACATCCCGCGTATCTTTTGACGACAATAAATTGATGACCGTACACTGTACAAGCATCTATCGGCTCGAAAGAAAGGGTGAGACAGGAAGACGTGTAAAGCTTCGTACACAACCATACTGAAGGCGATGTAAATGGGCAGGCAAAAGAACAAAACAACAGACTCCACCACCCAGCACACCCCAACACACCAACGTGGTGTTACGTTCATTCATAATCTCCTACTTGGGTGGACGACAACAACAAGTTTTACGGGCGGAAAACGGGAATCACGTTCCAGTCTGCATCACCCGGGGGTTGCTGACCAAATGAGGAGAACTCCAAAATCAGGTTTAATTTGTAGACGCTTCGAGCAGGCATGAATTATATTTGAAATGCGAGCGATCCTACTATATTGATTGTTGAGAAAATACTTTTTTCTACCTTGCAATGTACCATTGTGTTGAATATTTAATTAACTTGCTTTATGCGGTTGGAACATTTCTGTCATTTGTCGAGTCCTGTACCAACCATATCCATATTATTCGATAGTTCGAACAAAAACAAAATAAAGCAAAGAAAACTTAAGGATTACAAAAAGGATCCAACAGCGTTGACAAGATGTCTAAACCCCAAGTCCAGAAGGTGTTCAAATACCATAAAGTAATTTGGAAAGTCGACGACGTGGGTTCGAATCCCAACAGAGACCGGACCCTCCCCTGTACGAGAGGACTGACTATCCACGTACAACAGGGAAACAAGTCTCGTAAGCCCTTAACGGGCAGGCATGACCAAGAGGTCGTTACGCCAAAAAGAAGAAGAAGAATTTGGAAAGTAGTACAAAATGCTTACAGCTATCCTAAAAAAAATTAAATCTTGCCTAAAATGACACAGAATGAAGCTAGGCTCTTCTGGTATGTCAAAAACAAAACGGGCTTTACTGGAAACTCTCTTGGAGCACACCGGATATTATATTTATCAACATCTGGGATGGTATTATTGAAACCGGACGGAAAGACAAGTGAAATACGAAAAGAAGAACCTACCTCATGTTTGTTTCAAGTTCTATCTCTCTATCGTTTCCTTTTACTACACTTGAGGATGCTTTTGTGTTCTTTGTGTTCCTGTGTTCATTCTTCAAGTGATTAAAATCTTCCTTCTCCAAATGCCTTTTATGTACCTGCCTTATGGCTGTGTCTATTACCAACTATTTACTGTTGACGTACTGAATCAAACATGACCAAACATTTCTTATCGGTTCATAAACGTTTCCAACAAACCACGAATTCGAAACACAAGCAGAACCAAAGTTCACTTCACACCAACAGGGTTGACGTTGACGACTCCGAACCACCCACATCAGCATCTACACAAAGCGATCGAAGATAGAGACCCAGGATGGGTTTCTCCCAAACACCACCAAACCGGAACAGAGAGCGGCAAGCAAACAGCACTTACCAGAAGAGAAAGAATCCCAGGCGGCACCTAATGACGACCACCTTGGGGATGCGCCCTCACTATCCGCCCTAAACGCCGTTGTGCCCACTCCAGGTCCCCATCCTTGTGGTGCTGCCCCTAGGGTCGAGAAACGCACCGCCCACGGAGCTCTCGTACCGTCCGGCAGAAGGAATACTTATCACGGTGTCTGGCCACCCCAATGGACCTGGACCTTCAAGTGGTTCGCTTCCATCTGGTTGCACGCATGAATGTATGT
This sequence comes from Anopheles coustani, assembly GCF_943734705.1. Classification (NCBI taxonomy): domain Eukaryota; kingdom Metazoa; phylum Arthropoda; class Insecta; order Diptera; family Culicidae; genus Anopheles; species Anopheles coustani. The sequence goes on from NC_071289.1 coordinate 74,742,033, forward strand.
TAATCACGAAAGAAAACCACCGAGAATTTATTTATTTATTTTTTTGTTTTTTTTTTCGACCGCCGTGGAGAAGGAGCTCAACTTTCCGGTTACACCTATTGCCTCCTGAAGTGCAGGAAAGTCCGTCTGCCGGCAACTTCCTGCCAGGGTGGGGAGGGTTTTGCGTCATTTCTGTTTCCTTCACAACGTGGGTGAATAAAGCACGCCGCGTGGCAGTCGCTTATTGCGCATAAATCACGTGAAGCATTCGGAATTTGACGGACTCACAAAAAAAAAATTAACTTGGAAGTATCCATTGTTGCAAGAAGTAAGTGTATCACAAGAAACACACTATCGCTTCTACATAAATTACGTTAGATGGAGGTCAGTTGAAAATGAAACTCATTGTTGGGGACTGTGAGGCAGTATTAAAAATGAAAAAAATTGTTCCAGAATATCCTTAAAATATATGCTGAATTTTTACACTACAATTCCACAGGAAAAACCAATCACAACTGCATGAATGCGTTTTAGTTTTTCAAGGTTTTCAAAATACGAAATTAAAAATTTCGAGACAAAAGAGCATCATCTACTGAATTATATTCATTCAAATAAAAGAATACATTCAAAGCGCTGCGAAACACTTGAAGTTTGCATTTATCGTTACTACTTTATTGCAAGAATGATCCATGACAGAGAGAAACAATTATACCAAACATGTAAAAACTCAAAACAAATATTAAAATTTATGGTAAAGACATTTCATAGAATTTATTGGTAGTGTTGAGCTTGATTGATTTGTTTGTATGGGGCTACAACACACTGTATTTACAACCCGAGACACATGCACTCTGCACACAAACAAAGTCAAACGCACGCATCAACTAGACAAATGCCACCAAGATAGGCAGCGTCGGGCGGGCGGGCGCAAAGGGTCGTACAGTTTGCGCTTCAAATCTTACCAAACTCCCGTAAGGCAAACCGGATATACGCTAGAACGTGCCCGTGGCGCGATCAAGATCGTGATCGTGGAAGAAGTCGACCCACCGCGCTACCAAAGCACTACCGGGGCGTAACGTTCCACTGTACCCACAGCCAGGTTTCCTTCCGGCGTCCCGAGCATAAGGCAAGACGCAGTGCGTGCCGCATCAAATGGAATGAATAAATAAATCCTTCGAGTCCCGGGGTTTTCTTCCCTTTTCATGCCTTATTTCCTTCTTCATCGCGAGTGCCAACACCGCACAAGAAGGGCTGCCGGCGTTCGGCAGGAAGGAAACGAGACTTTACGATTCTTCAACCTAAGCGACGTCTTCGATGAATGGAAACGAAAGATCTGACCAGGGAAAAACAAACCTGGGATAGAAATCGAAAACTCTGCTCGAAGTGGAGATAATTAAAAATAATAATGTTTCATAACGTATGCCAAAAAACCACACACTGTTCCGCAAGTTGTTACTTTCTCGTTACGCAAACCGCTTTCCACCGCCTTCCCCCCGAGCACCCGCACGGAGGACGATGTTTTCCCGTTCACTTTTCGCCCACCCTACACTGCACACTTCGTAGCGAAAGTTACTTCACGTTCCTTCGTTTGCTGTTTTCTTGTTTTAGGTTTTGCTTATTTCACACTCCCAAGATATGAATATGCATGGAAAGGCCTTTGTCGCTTTTCTTCATTTTCCCCCAAGCGCCCCTCGCATCGGAAACAAAAGGGAAGGAAAAATCCACCAGAGGACAACGTTTTTCCCTCACCGACGTCCCTCCCCCCTCAGCTTCGGATACGCCTGTTCACAATTGTTACACGCACACACGCGCACACACACACAGCATCGCCGCCCTCGTCGCCCATTCATAAGTAGGAACGATCGTGGAGAAACGGCGCTCGGCCATTGAATAAAAAGTTTCAAGCCCATTCATAAATAGTCGTGAAAGAAAAACACTGAAACGGGTGGGCAAAGAAAAGCGCACCAACCAACAAAAGCAAAAGCAAAACACAAAAAGGGAGAAGAAAACCATGGTTACGCTACACTGCGCAACCCCACGCGCAAAGACGGGTCGTCGCGCGGTGTTTTCTTATGTTTCCCGACGCCCACCGTCGCCGGCATCCCCCTCCCGGTTCCCCTGGAAGCAGGGGAAGAAAAAACAACCCCTCAGAAACACCGAAACACATCCGTCCGGCAGACGACGACGTCAAGATCGTTACATGCATTAATCAGCCCGGCCAGTGGCCAATATCTGATACGGTGCAACAGAAGAAATACCCGATCAATCTATCTTCCTGACGTAACCGGAAAGAGTAGTCCGAGATACGCGCGGTTGTGTCGGGTTCTGTAAACTGTATTTACCTTCGACGTAACTAGTTCGAATTATTATCACTATATAGATAGATTTTCGTTTTTATTTTCCATTTCCCAAAAAAATCAGTATTGCTAGTGAATCGTAAAATTAGAATTAAAAATCAAAGAATCATAGGAAACAAGGTACATGCTGCAGGAGTATAAAACGCTAAATGAGAGGAGATCAGAACAGAAACACTCAGTTCTGTTTTAAGTGAATAATTCTTTTAGTCAATATTGTTTGAAATCGAACCAGGAGTAAAAATTACAAATTTTGAAGTAACCGCACGTCTCCACAAAGTGTTTAAACCCATTCCAACTATCAGGATGTAAAATTTACGATCCTGGAGAGCTGAAATCATTACGATTTTTAAAAAATATCTTCACCCCCAATTATTTTTTTATAAAATGTCCTTTACAGTGCGTGTTACATAAATATGCTTACATTTCTACTTGTACAACTTTTTTACATGCAACTATCAAGGACGTTTACGTCAATCACACCATCATTGCATGAATTCCGAGGCGCAAAAGAATAAAAAATAATATACATGACCACACGCGTTCCAAACCAACGCAATTAATAAAACGATGAAATGGAAAAGTAGGTTACACAAACCGGTTTTAGGGATTCGTTAAGTTTAACGTCAGTTTTGCGCAGGGCAAGTTGATAAGAATGGACATGTTGGAATTTTTGGAGATGAAAATTATCCTTCGTGAACTCGTGTTTAGCATTAATTGTAAAAATTCTGTTCCTAGTATTTAGTTTTAATACACTTTCAGTTACATTTTCCTTCCCTAACAGAGTGTTTTACAGAATGATTGCAGAGTTATCAAGCATTCCAAAAAACTGCAATCAGACCCCGGAGAAAAACAATAAGGTTGCTTTACATTTATTCATTTATCAAAACGATAACTCCGCAGGTCCCGGGCTAGATTTGCTTTATGCAATCCTTCCGGATGTGCCGAGCTTACGTCGCAGCGAGTCGCAAAAACCGACCAACATAAACGCAGAACAATCGCGAGTGGGTTGCACGAGGTCGTGCGCTTGTGTAGGTACCGAGCGAATGTGGCTGTGTGTGGGCGTCCGCAGTGTTGCGTGGCAACAACGCCCTGTGATGGCTGTCTCTGTATGGCACAGCATCGAATCGAGAGCAGAACCTCAAACAAACAAGCGCAGCCTCTCCGCATCCCGGTGCTCAACCCTCCTGCCTCGCCCGGCTGGTTCAATGTTGGGGGTGGGAGGGTGGTTTCGTTCATTCATGGTTTTTCGATCCAATGGCGCTAGTGTTGGTGTGTGTGTCCCGCGACAGCTGCTCTCTCTCTGCCGCTTGCTCGCTCGCTTACTCGCCTAGGCCCATTCGAAAGACGCGGACAGGGGCCAGCGGGGTGGGTGGGGGATCCATTCACAATCTCTGGCCCGAATGGCGACAGCGCGAACCATATATTTCGCCCTCCTCGCCACCCAGGTTCCTCCGGGGCGATGTGGTGCTCCAACGATCATGTGATACAACCATCTGTAAACTGGCGAGGGTAATTGGCGACAGGGTTGACGGGGGTGGGTTGAACGGGATTGGGGGGAGGGGGGAACTGTATCCAATTACATTCATTGATATTTCATTCAATCCCACCTTCAAACCCACCGTAACCACCACCGACAAACAGGGCGCAGAGTCGCTGACTATGCAACCAAGGCATGGGCGGCTTTCCAACAAAACTCCCATCTACTCCACCCGCCCCCTACCCGTCGAGCTGTCCGGGGGCACCACATGCTGGCGGAATACATACATAACGGTTACATAAGACCCGGACCAGGGTTAGTGCAGCTCCGGGCAGCAGCCGTTTGCCAGCTAAATTAGGCCATTAGTAGCACTCCGAGTGGCCTTTGGCACCGAGCCGGCAACCGAGGACCCCTGGAGAAGCCATTTTGTCGCTGCCAATTTAAAGCAATATGGCTGCTGCCCGTTTTTTTTTTTTTTTGTTTGGGGCAAAATTTTGACCGGCCACATACCAGCAGAGGCCAATTTGCGGCAGTACAGCAGTTCGCTTGTATAGACCAAGCACGGATATTACGAGTTTTGGATTGTACGCTAAAAACGCTACCTTGCTGTCACTTGGGAAACAGTTCCGATAGACAACTCCGACAAGAAATGACAAATAAACTTTAAACTAGTACTAACAGAAAATTACTCTTTAGAACACTCTTCGCCAACATTGTGGCTAAAATCATTGGATAGCATAAACTAAGCGCAGAATTATCAAAAATAAATAGATGAAATAAGGTCACTTTAGATTTTCTTCTATTGAGTCTGGCTGGGACTGAGATTTTTCAAGTATGAGAAAATATTTACCGCGTCCACGATGCTTTGTAAAACATTCTCTTCTTTTGTGTGTAGGATATGTTTATGTATAGCATATGTACCCGTGTTTATCTGCTTTTTATTATTCGCCCAATGAGAGATGAAACAGAATTCAGTTAAAAGTTGTGAAATAACTTACGAAAATCGGTTTCAGCCGGGATTATAGCAAATCTATACAAAGAAATATATCAACGAATTTTCCTCCAAAAATTAAGCAAGAAGAGTCTCCTGATCCGTTCATCAACTATTCGCGGACTTACGCAACGAACCTCCGAATGGTGGGGGTTCAAAACTTGCAAACTTTGTTGAATATCTTTGGTGGGAAAATGTCTTCTTCCACGACAGATTCTTCCACGCGATAGCGCGAGAAAATAAAGCAAAAAGCCAGCATCGTCCGTTCACCCCCGCTCCGATGATGCACCGGGCCGGGTTGACCAAGAAGTTCGCTGGAGCCAGACTGGCCCGGGAATGGAACTACGGCTGGCTCCTCCATGGAATATTTGAGCGAGAGCGTAAGGGCGCACGTTATTATCATCATTATGTTGTTCAGTTTCGTTGCCTCTTTCCGCCGACTTACGATCACGACCGCGTCCGGGTAAGCCCCGTATGACTGGAATGCGAATGGAATGCGTGTGAGGTCGGCACTTTGAGGGTTCGGGTTTTGGGGGATGTACAACGAACGCAACGAGATCGTGAGTGCTTTGCAATTCGGTTCGAAGACCACATTCTCTTACGCCAAGCAGACAAAGTAACACTGGGGTCAGCGGAGCTCGCGGGATGGGCTTCTGGCACATTCCTGGAGTGGCACAGCGTGGGAGCTTAAATCCGTTCCGGGCTCGGACTGGAATGTGGCGGGCTTTTGCGAGGGACGATCACATTGGCGCAATTAACACGCAGTCTTTCCAAGTCTGGAGCTGGCGGTAAGCTACCAACTGCGAAGGTGTATCGTGATCTGTCACCCTCCCGCATGCCAATACAAAGCGGGCGCGAGCAGCCTACATCCGGGCGACACACACTCGCAGCACGACAAAGGGGGAACTTATGACACGACTGTACCGTTGGCGGAGGGCGCTTGTTGGCCAGGATCGGGAGGCTTGCGATCAGCGATCGAACAATCTCTACCGTGCGTGGGTGGAACCGCGAACCGGGACGGAGTGTAAAGGGAGTAATTCTAGGATCGCGCATGGGTGTGATTGATACGTCTCGCGTTACGATCGCCAACCTGTCACAGTCACCGAGTGGGTGACAGGTGGTTTCCACTTTCGGCACGCCATGCCACGGCGTCGAAGGAAGTCGACCCCCGTTCGGGTTTGGATGACCATAATTCGACACCGTCGAGCTCGAAACGGTCACCTGGACAGGTTACGTTCGGCACCACACGGTCACCACTCGACAGACATGCCAGTGACACGTGAACAGCGGCAGGTTTATAGAGTTAGGCCGCACTTTGGCGTACGGGGAAGGAGGAAGAAGATGATACTCGCCGCTTGAGTTATGTTGATTACATTCGACGACAATCCCACACTGAAGCCTCTGCCATCGGAGCAACTACAACGTACAAGCCGCGTAGGTTGACATCCCTTTATCGATGCATTACGTGGCAATACATTTGGTAGGAATAACGATCGCAATTTAAACGTAATACTAAATGTCATGGAAAATAAAAACAAATAAAGGGTGTTCCCGAAAGTATAGGCACGATTTAAAAGCTAGGTAAAAAATAAAACCTGTTCCAGGAACTGAATTTTTGTTTCATAAATTGTTTTTGGGTTCTGTTCTGGACTATTTGTGAAAAAAAAAAATTTGAAAAATTTTATCGAATGCTAATCACCGCACTTTTGATCTTTCGCCTCCGATATGACTCAGCACAGACTTGTCGAGAACGGTTTTCGACACTTTTGAACGGTTTTACAGTTTTTTTGAAAACTGTCGATGTTTTCCGCAGCTTTAACATGTTTTCTCAAGTGTGCCTTCGTTAGCGCCCAAAATATCTCAATTGGTCTGGTCTTGGCCGACTCATAGTCGAGCTGATGAATGAGGATTGGCCGCACAGCAGCTTGTCGTACAGCTTTCGGGCCCGATATTTAACGCATGCGACCTGATTTGCCCTCCCTTTCGATTTCTTTTGGATTTTATACGATTTTAAATTCAATCTTGCCTTTGCACATTGGACGTTACTTTTTGAGGTACCCATTTGTTGAGCTACTAGTACATCGCGAATGGAACTTTACTATTTTTGCTTGAATGCTTTTGCTCTTTCCCGGTTCAACTGTTGGTCGATAGGACCAGGTTTTTGACCACTTTTCGGCGTATCATCGAAGCCGGACACCTCCCGAAACTTTTGGATGGCGATTCGTACGGCTCCGATACTCACACCTACCGATTTTGCTAATTGTCTTAGCGAAATGTTAGGAGTCGAGCACCATTTGTGCAGAACGCTTTTGCGCTTTTTAACAGAAATGCCTCGCATTTTAACAGAAACGGTTGAAAAAATAGTTTCGATGCACTATCTAGTAGGTTTGAATATAAACAATCAAACACCCAAAGAATCAACTATTTGGCGTCATTCGTTTTCCAAAAACGCAATTTAGAAATCATGCTTATACTTCCGGGGACACCCTTTATTCCAGATGATGATCTGTATAACGAAGGACCATAGTAATAATTTCATTGATAAAAAATCCTTATTGGTTTTCCAGTAGAAGTATAAAATGTACACCAAGCTTACGAATTAGTTGAGAGAGTTATAAACAATTAAAAAAATCAGTACCAGCGACTTGTTAAAATCCCACATCCTACAACGTGAATGATGAGACAACGTGGATACAAATGGACCCCGGACGGAGTCCTTGCATACTTTTTGTGAGCGATTTGGAGTTAAGGGAAATTATTTACATACAATTAAAGTTTGTATTTATAACATATTTGTAAATTGCAAAAGTCAACTTAAACGTCTAGCGAACCGATAATGATGTTTCACGGAAAACTGATCTTAAGAAGCGATTACAATTGAGAAGTTACGCTTTTCGACGTAACAACAGAATATGAGATATTCACTCACTTCTTCTAGTTCCTCTTATGTTAGATATTAGCTAACGAACCACCGAACGATTTAACGAAAAAGAATTGCATTTCTCTAAGGTAGTAAAGACTCGTTCACATTGCATCCTTCCATCATAACGAGGCGAAACCCAGCGGCTCTCCAACTGCAACACCACGAGAGATACCCAAATCATACATTCCGCCAGCGTCCAGTCAAGGTGTTGCGAGTGGCTGTAAATCTCGGCGGCAACCACAATTGGCCACGATCCGTTCACGATCGAGACCGGAGAATGGCTCCGACGATTCGGCACAACAACCCGGTAATGAGCGCCGATCCGGTAAGGATTTGCGCACGTACGGCATCATAATCAACTGCAGTGGCCATTGCTGCAGCTTTGGAGGTAATTCGAGCCGTACGTTTTGGTGCTTCAAAGTGCTCCTCCTCCTCCTCCGTGAACCACAATGACATTGGGCAGGCGGCGGACGGATGGACGGACGGATAAGCTGCATGCAGTTACCGGTTTCGAAACGGTTCGAAAGTTTGACTCTTTATGGCGTTGACGTGACGACTCGATAGCAGCGAATGGGAGTGGCCCCACGGGGACGCGGATGCGAGGGTTGCATCACGGTCGTCGTGGAGTGCAAGGGCACTACTGAAAGCTGCAATGTTGCAGACGTGACCAGCGTCGACGAGGTTCGGCGTCGCCAGCACGGTCCATTCAATGTCCTGGTAGAACGGAATGGAGGTGCGGCAAGGAAAATAAAGGGGAAAGGGAAGGCTTGGATTCATTTTATTTTTGTTTTACTGCGCCTAGAATGACATTATTATTAAGCACCTTCAGTCCGGGAGTGGTACGAGCGCGATTCGAATGCACTTTACATTTAAGCCTTGACATTCTTCCTCGTTATTACCGCCGCATATGAGGAAGCGGTGTGGAAAGGGCATAGAGGGGAAGACAGGGGGGCGCAAATGTAAAATTACTTTCAATCCCGTTCGGAATGAACTGTGATTGATGCGAATTACAATGTTTTACCACATCGGAAGACCCACGCTGGGGTTGGACCTCGTTCCGGTTGTACCAGTTACTTCAGATGATCGTTCTCTTTTACGGCAATAATACTTCAAAATGGTCGATATAATCATTTGGAATGGCATTAGCAATCGACATATTGTTTACCACGCGTTCAACAGCTATACCGTGGACAATTACGGGTTTAAATGGTTGTTATCCCAAGAATTAAGGGATACACATTACTATGTAGTCCACAAAGTTCATCGTTTTGATGGATTCAGCTCTGCCTAGAATCTACTCATTCATAAGGAGATATATAAAGAACCCGGAGGCTGGGAACTATACAGAATTAGTTCCATGATAGCCATCCGGAATATTACCAAATTCTGATGAGTTTCTTAGCAATTGGAATTAATTATGTGACACAGAACATAGGTGTAATCCTTGAAAAAAAGCTGTGATTATACGTATTCTATAAAGAACTAAATGATGATACACATAGAATGTTTGAAAATTTTCTCAAGAAATGCGTTCAGCGAACTCTTTTTGGATTAGATTTCAGGGTACGCCCAGTTCATACCGATGGTCGCCACGAATATAATGTTCAACCATTTTGGAACGATATTTAAGGGTACTATACTCAGTATATCGCTTTTATCTTATCGACTGACTTCCTTTTATACTTGTGCTAATTGTAAACAGAGGAATCAAAAGTAGGGAATAGGACTGTAGGAACAGTTGCTTGACGACTTTAAAACTGGGAACTGGGTTGACAAATTTCTGTTTAGATGTGGCCATTCCTTCTGAAGCAAATACCGTCTCTTTGGAAAATTTGATATTCAACATATTCATAACAATAAATGTCCGATGCTTGTGCTTGGAGTTGGTTGTTTTCAAACTATACATAGATGAAGCTCTCTGTACACAATATGGTTTATAGATTTGGCGAAACAGTGAGTTTCAACTTTTAATTTTACTATATCTTCAAAACCATGTGCAAAGAAAAGTTCCTCCAATTATCTTATTCACTATACTTCTATTGAAAAGAAAAAAGCAGGACCACCTTGTCGACATTCCGATACCCTAGCCGACACGATTGGGTAGGTTTGTACACAAAGAAAGCACCAACTACTGAAGGCATTCATGGCGGAGACCTGTGCCAAAGTCGCTACGCACCAAATGGAACGCCTCAAAGCACGACGTTCTATCCATCGCCCACTTTCCCACACAATTGCGCACCAGGCAGGAAATCGGCGGAGCAAAAAAGTTCCCGCGAAGCCCCATAACCAAACCCCTTGGCCAGGGGCCAACTATCCCGCGCAATCGACACTCTCCTCTACCCTATCCCGCACGGCAAAGTTCCAGAACGATGGCTAGGTTCTCACTTCTTCGTAACCATAACCGCGACCTGACAAAAAGCATTCGTTCTGCGTACGGATATAGGAAATGCTCCCGAGCGGAACTGGCAACTGTCCAGCGGACAGGGAAGAAGCAGAATACACCAACAGCAAGGCCCGGAAAGAAAAACCAACACGGTGGAATCTTCCCTGTTTCCACCGACCGGTGAATGACCACGAATGGAAGGGATCGAATGGGACTGAGTCGTCGCCGTTATGCTGATGCCCGCCACCCATCCATCCCCTCGTCTCCGTTTCACTTCGGTTGATCTCCTCCGCTCCGCCGATCTCCAAACCCGTCCTCCGTATAGAGCAGTGTTTGCTCCATTCATAAAACGGACCAACCCAACCAGACTCCGATGATGCCGGGACGGCGGATGGGCCACGGCAGCAACTAGAGTGTGACGCCGGTAAGAGCTCACCCCTGTATAGTGTCAACCCCCCGTTCGAAATGGTCAACGCAAAAAAAAAAACCAGAAAGCCCATTCCACCGGGGAATTGCGTTCTTTCCAAGTTCCATTCATAAACGGAAGAGCCGCCTCGCGTCCCAAGTCGTAAATAATTCGCAGTCCGTCCTTTTACGGGTGGGGCAGGTTCATAGTTAGAAGCGAATTTTCGAGCAAAAACACAAATGGAGAACAACAAGTAAACATGGGAGAAAACAAATCTTTAATCTTTACCATCAATCCACAAAAGTTTGACAAAAATGCGACAACCCTCTTGGCCACTCTCGTTTCACACGATCTAAATTCTTGGGTTTAAAAATGACATCGTTCCCGGGTGGAAAAATTCGTACAACAAGTCGGTATGAACCACATTGGAAACCCGCAACCACTGACACAGTTCCGGTGATCAGATAAAAGCAACAATGAAACGATCACGACAACATCCACCGTTTGACGTGGACCGTCGAAGACGATAAGAGAGAGAGGCACGCCCGTTCAGTAAACTTTCGCACCGGTGTCGTAAAAGTGAAGATTTTCCGCATAACTAAACGGGGAAAACATGTTTGTGACCGGTCCGCGGATGGAAACCGTTTCTCCAACCGAATAAAACAGCGCGGTCCGCCAAGAGGGAGAAGCTAAAATCGGCAATCTAGGACACACCGCACCGCAGTATCGTTTCCTCGATACTTTTTCGTGAATGAAACTTACACCCCTCTTACCTTCATTCATGGCAGCATGGAACATAAACCCGGCCAGCGAGCCCTTTTTCGCCCCTACCGAGAGATCTGGATCGATCCCGGGGCGCAAATATGGCGACGAAACTGCATCACCGCAATGCTGTCGCGTAAGCGATTCCCGTTCATCGGGAAAGTGGGACTTACGGCGGCTTGAGGGGGAGGCGGTGTGCATACTACCTCCCTTCCCCAGGGGTAACCCCTTGTATGCGGACTCATTCATGCTTCTTCTCGCTTCTTATCGACGCAAGCCGAAAAAAGAAAACCACAACCTTGTTGATGGTAACGTGTTTCGAAGCCGTTCATCGTCGTTCGTTTGCGCTGCACTTTTCCTCCGGCTTTTATGCAACCAAACGAGACCATGGGAGAGGGGATGGAGAGGGGGGGGGGGGTTGGACTCCGAAGGCGATGCATTTCATTCAGCAAAACAATCCAACCGCCACTCCACCGCGCAGACCGCAACATTCGCAAACCGCCTGATTGTACCCGGGGGCCACTTGGCAACTTGTCGCTAGGATGGGGCTGCTTCACCAGAAGACGTAAGGCCAGTGAAAAGTACGTGGATTGAAAAGTGCCAGGAAGCAATCTCTTGGTGGAAAAAGTAACACTGTACAATAATAAAATGTTGTACAACTGTTTATAAAATAAATCCAAACCGAAACCGGATCCTGTCCTGTACAAGAGAACCGACTATCCACGCCAATAAAGGGAAAAAAGTCTAGTAAGTACTGCCTGAGTGGGCATGACCGAAAACAGTCGTAAACAGTGTATTACATTTACTGCCAAGCTGCCTTAATATATTTTTTCGTAAAACATTGTTTGACAACTATTGCTTATACGATTTATTTACTCTAAGTAAGGTTTTCGAACATTGAGCAATGATTATTTTTTACGAATGATGTTAAAAATAATAAATTTTTTATTCATTATTGGTTTAACCAAATGGTCTTAAAATGGTGTGATTGAATTCGTGTTACTAATACCTATTTTTCGATGCTAATTTTGGGTTGGGATTTTCAATCGAACATCGAAGATAATCTGTAATAATGTTTTCATGAAGAACATTAACACTCAATTCCGCACAATTCACGGTGTCGCACCGCTTTACGACCGGCGCGGTTGCACCAGTTCCTCCGTATATAGCCGTACTGTTTTTCAATCTTTATTAGAATTTTCGTACGAACCCACCCTGTGAAAAAGCAACGCACCCTGAAATTTGTTTACTTTCCATTTGTTATTTGTTTACATCCAGTAGACTGTGATGCGTGTCAGGAGACAGCGTTGACAGCACACCAAAATGATGCGATCGGATGCAAACTGATACGGAGCCATTACATCTATGCGTCTATGCTAAGAAATTACCCTTTCAGAGAGGAAAAACTGTTTACAGGAAGGTAGTCCTAACATTTGTTCTGGTAACAGTTGAAGACGAATCCATCAGCTGTGTATGTAGCTCTAGCGACTTATCAATCCGCTCACAAAACGGGAACGAATAGTTTGTCCATCCCAGATCGTCCCGGTTTTCCAACCACCGGCGTGACGAGAAGAGAAGCGGGAGGTGTTTTCTGTTCCACTGCACCAGGGCAGCCCTGGTTTTTAACGATTGCTTCCGCCAGCGCACGCTAACAGCCAACGTTTAGTGCCCAACGTCCGTTACGATGTCCTGGTCCCTGGTGATGACCGGGCGCGTCCGCGAGCTGCTGCAACTACTGCGAAGAAGGGATCGCGCACGGCAACCGCCCAAGGGGTTGCCCAACGCCAACCCCGAGCCAAAAACGTGAGAAACAACACCCTGCCACCTCGTGTTGTTGGTGTGTGGTGGCGACCCCGCCGATTTCGATCCGCCCCAAACGCCGACGGTGCAAACCAGCCCCCGCGCAGCTGCAGCAGCTTTCCCATCTCCAAATGATAGGGGATTCGTCGTCAGCGTTTCACCCACTTCCCGGCCTGTCCTCGTTCGGTAAACAGGCCCTAGTGTTCCTAGGGGGTGTGCTCCACTTGGCAATTCATTCATGCTTTATCGTCCCCGAGTGTGTGTGTGTTTGTGTTTTCACTTGAATGATATTTCTTCCCATCAGAGCTCGTTACGTCTTCGCAACTGTTTGAACAACGCTGAGCAAGTCTTGCTTGTTTAAAACCATTAAAATTGTAATAGTTTACATTTTAAGGCAACAAGTTTCCTTTCATAACGTATATGGGCTAAAAGAAATTGTTTCAAACAATATTGTGCACTGGGTTACGTTCAATGTTTATGATAATGGTAATGATGAAAATGGTTTCAACGATGTTGTTTTTGCTTTCTTCCGAGAATAATCTATTCAAACTACCAATTGATTGCCCGATAGACGTTCGATTCGAACACAAACGACCTCTGTGCCTATGTTTGTTGCCGTTCCTGCCACCGCAGGTGATAGTGGACCGTTTCCGGTCGTTATCAGCGTTACCAGTGGCCAGTTGACGGACAGGCCCATTACAATGTTTACACGACCCCGCGAGAGGAGGTCGTACTAGGAGTGCAGACAGTTAAGCGTCATTAAACAGCAATAAGCCAATCCTCGTCTTTCCTCTCCACTGCTGCCCCCACACCGTTTTGGTCAGGGTTTGTTTTGGATTTTCGTTCTGACACAAAATACAAGCTCGCACACACAACAACAAGCCCTAAGAAGCTGATAGACGCTGAACAACAAACTCGGAGAAAATGATAGCGCTGACCAGTTCACATCGAAGACCCTCTATCACATTCAGCTAATTGTCAATTACTACTGGTACCAATTGCTCAGTAAACGATTTAATATCAGTAAGTGAAGGGAGGCTTAAAAATAGACTGGATTTATTTAGTAACACTTAGGTACCAAGAAACCACGCGCAAAATCATGTTGTCCGTGTCGGGAAAGAGTAAAGGGGGAGAATCGTTTTCTATACAGCATTGTTCTAGAAACGGATTCCTTCAAAACCTCAGAAACATAATTCTAGTATTTAAACAATCGGTTTGAGAGATTTTAGCGTAGATTTGACCGACAAAAATCTCCCAAAACGGCACCAGATGGCGAAGTGTCGAGGGTTGTTCCATACCTTCCAGACAACCCACGAACGCAAAATAAGCTCATTACTGAAACACACACTCTCTCGCTTCCAATCATTCACACCATCGTTCGACATCACCACCTACGACGTCCGGGCACGACGCACTGGCCGGGCCATCGATTTATGCGCGCCAACTCCGTCTCCGTCTATCTCATCCCGCCGTGCGTTTCGACAAACCCGCCGACACCTACGACAGTGCGTCGTTCAACCCAACGGTTGAAAGCATTCTCCAGCGTGGAGGAGGAACCTTTCCCTGTGGCCAAACCACCACCGTTGAGACACACAGTCTCGCAATTCGTTCGCCAACTCAAACCAGGCGTTATACCGTTTCTATAGGCGATATTGCATGGGTTGTAAGGCAACACGTAATTTCTATCGAATGCGGACGTCAAATGCACACAACGGTAGACTTTGAGAAACTTCAATCTCCACATCAACATAACTTGCATAGACTACAAGACGGGCATCAACCACTTGATGCAAGCTATCACTCTAGAGACTCCGAAAATTATGGAGAAAGTTGACAAAAGCTCAAATATCCAATTTTTAAAATGACAATTGGCAAGGAGAATACGGACCACTTGACCGGACGATATCTTCTGACAACTAATGGAGCAGTGAAATAAATCAGGGATCTTTTGATCGACCCCGGCTAGCGATTGAACAACCCGTTTTAACACTCCATGAGTTTAATATTAGACATAAAGGTGTAGCACGATATTTCATAATTTAAGAGCGATTCAATCATCGTCGGAATCCAAAGGGACGCCTTCAAAGTACACAAAATAAAATGCTACACCTATAGTTACAGTAGTTATGCTTCCTACATTACTACATACTAACTTCAATCAAAACAAATTCCAATCGGATAAATGTATATTTTAACATTTCACATTGGTTAGAACATGAAAACAGAAATGTTTGATCAATATGCAAATCAGATCGATCACTTCAATTATCCCAGCCATCTTCTCTAATCCAACAGAAACGTCACGAAAACCGATGTTCCCTGCTATGGCGTATCTTCTCTCGCTCGTCCTTGAATTCCTCTACCCCGGACGACTAGCGAGGAGGCGTTGAAAGCATTCCACAAAATGGAACGTCGATCACACCTCGCCGAAGATCGTAACCGTTTTAATTTTCGTATTCGTTTTTTTTAGGTCGTTCAGATTTCTTGTTTGCTAAGCAGAAAGTGTTAAAAATGGACCATTTTAGACTGCTCCGTTTCGCGTCGATTTCCGGTCGAACGAAATCGCTCGTAACACAGCCCCAGTTGGTGACAAAAATGATCAATAAAACAAGAGGAATTCACAAATCCTCTCCGTCCAGTCGAAGCCCGGAACGGACGACTCCGTTTTGGAATGTGAATTCGGTTTTGGAATCGGTTTTGCTGCTCGGCATTGCATTATTTTTTTGTGATCAAAATGCAAAAATTCACATAAGATAACACGAGCGAAACGGAAAGGGTAATTGGAAGACAACTCTGAACAGATCGGTCAGAACAATTAAGACAAAAAATCGGAGCCGTATAATATAGAAAACTAACAGGCATTCAGGTATAGCCGTTTTAAATCGTTAACAACATACAGTTTTTGGTTAAAGCACAAACAATCCAGAGAAAAGAGGAAGATTAAAAGTAAGCTGTAGCAATCAGCAGAACACTCGAAAAGCACCGGATTTGAATCGTTATCATAGTCATAGAGATTTATCACTTCTCCGTATATTATCCCGGTTTTGTACAGTTTACTAATCTTAAAATAATAGCTCTAAACAATAAACAAATATGTAAATTACAAGATTTTGAATAGGGAACCAAATAGTTTTAATTTTCTTTTTCCATCAAATGCCTAAAAATGATATTTTACATGTTGGAGCGCTTTTCCATGATTTTAGTTTTGATCCAAACCATCAGTACCAAATTACTTTGCTAATGATACTGAAGTTAACCACAGTAACTATCCTCAAGTCGATTCTCGACCACGTTCCATATGAATGTTAAAGTACGCCACACCCACCGTTACCATCCGCCCAGCCCCGATGTACAGAGCGCACGGGTGCCGGATGAATGGAGTGGCCCGCTAAATACCCAAGACGCCGGCAGGTAAACAGTCCGGGCCGCTTTCCCACCCCTGATGTCTTATTAGTAGAGTCGAAAAACAGAACACGCAATGACTCACACACCCCTGGTGCGTGAGCGAACCACTGTTCTCTGGCCAGTTTTTCGCACCCTCGTGCACCCCCCTCCGCCTGCTAAGCACCGACCGATTTGGCCGCCCGGTCCCCCGGTGGACAAATATTAGCCAAAAGTCAACACGCGAACGCACGAGCCGTTAATGAAACACTAAAAGTTACCCACGGGTGCCCGTGGATGACAAAACAACGGCGAAAATCGAGGAAAAAAAAACAAATGTTTAAGACGAAACCGAGCGGCCCGTATCTGAATCGATAGTGAACGGACACGGTCCCGGCAAACGGGATTGCCCACGACAGAGTTCGCCGGATGTGACGTTTGTCAATTGCACGTTGTTCGCGGACGTGTACTCTCCTCCTTCTTGGTCGCAAAAGCTCTCGAGAAGGAAGTGGGAGCAAGACAACATTAAATCAGTAATAAAAAAAGTATAAAAAGATATCCCCGAAAGCCGTAAGCTCGGACAACATATTTTGCACCGTGCGGTACGCCCATGTAAATTCATCAGTCGCGCCAACACACACAGCCACACATACGCATGGGTAGCTCAAGTAGTCCAGCGAATGAAAAACGCAAATATTTTCAACGACACAATCCCATAACCAGCAAACCCGAAGGTGGCCCCGAACGATGATGAAGGATGATGAACTGCAAAAGTATGATGGTGTGTTGCCTCCAATAGAAGTCAGAACGGCAAAAATGAAAAAAAAACAGGAATATCACAAGGCGTCCACCGAGATGGTAGCGATTAACCAACAAACGGAAGTATTGAAATCGTATCGTCGCAGGTATCGTATCTGTTGAATGGAAGATCTGTTTCATTCATCGCAAAAAGTCACCTTGAAGGAATCCTTATACCACGAACGCGTGTAGGTATTGAGCGTAAACGATATTAACATGCAGCTAGAAGCGTAAATCGAGAGGTTAACTAAAGTCACAAGTCGAATCCGACATCGGTGGATCGACGAATGAAAAGAGTGTGTAGTAGAATAAGACTTTTGAAATTAAAAATTAGAAAACTCATCAGCTTTTTACACTGATATAATAATGCAATAATATATGAGTTTTCTACAGTTATTTAAAAAAAAGTATCCTTCCGTCTTTGCTTTAAAAACGTCGATAAACAAAACACCATCGTGTTAAATCGTTTCGTTTTCATTTAGATGGTACAAGAAATGTGTTTTGTATTAAGCCTTCAAGACTGATTCTTTGGTCGATCGTGACACAAGCATGTAGGAGGCACGATGCTCCGGAGCAACCCAAAACTGGTAGACTGAAACGAATCGTCCACACGAAACATCTTCTTCTTGTGTTCAACATATTCTGCGTGTGTTTGTAAACTTTGAAGGGAAATAAACGGATTAGCAACAGCATGAGGAATTCCTATTCACAAAAACCCCTGTGTTACGCATCCGTAAGCCGCATCCAATCGGACCTATAATCGTCGCGTCCACCTTCTTGATCAGCTTTACCCACGTCCACTTCCGCGCATTCCTTCCGGGGAGGTTCAATGTTGTCTTCTGGGGATATAGCAGCATCCCGCAGAACGGGTCGGCGCTCTTGCGATCCGGTTATTCATGTTGCCTGTTGTCCTTTACCCTATCGTAAAGCTGATCGCTCTGAGTGTCGAAAGAAGACACCGAACGGTGCCGGTCCTCCCGCACAGCGTTCAGCTTCAGCATTAATAGCAAAACGAAGACTAGCGTCCCAGCTTCGCTCCGTCGCTTGTATGCCGGGTGGAAGTCATACGGGTTCAGGAAACGCTTATGGCTTTATCTTCCGACCGAGGGTAAGAGGATAAGCCGATTTACATCGGACTGTTTTTTTTTTTATTTTCGTTTTGTGTACTGTGTGTTTGTGTGCCCCGGAGCTACTGCACTTCCGAGCAGTTGAACGCATTCGTGGGACGCAATGCAGTCAACCACTCGCTGGACACAACGCAACGAACCGCTGACGAAGCATCTCGCTCGGAAGGGTACCGGAACGGCAAATAAAGAAGGTAGGCAAACATTGAGAGATTAAAACTGCTAGATAAATGTTTTCACTGCTACCGGTTACGCTGCCTTCCGTTTTGGTTATCGCTCAGCACGCTTGATCGAGTAATCAAAAACCGTCGTGTCGGTAGAATATGCTTCTTCTTGGAAAAAAATGCCTAGCATTCGGTACAGCGTTTTGGAAACCATTTTACAGGCGGGTGTGATGCAAACAAGGCAAACCGATGAATATAAGATATTGAGATCTTTCTCCATTCATCATTGGAGCGACTTTTGCATAAAGTTTGTTTTAGTGGCGTTCAACCACAAATTTATGATTGGTATTGTGGAGTGCATATCGTTCTTTTCTCAAAAAACAAAATACATGTTTTGCCAATAAAATGACCAAATATAAATAGTTAAAAACAAATGTAAAGATACACTTAATTTGCACATAGTATCGGTTTATGCTTCGGAAAAGTTTGAATAAATCTTATTATTTTCAGCCTGCATTAGCATCTCGAACTGAGCGCCGAAATGTATGCAACCGGTATACACGGTGGGTCGAAGAGACTGGGAACGCAAGGCACAGCAAAGCCGCTGAACACTCAATCGCCTTTGAAATTAAAGAACCGATACGATGTCCTTACAATTTTTATCCTTTGGTAAATATTTCAAAAACTGATGTTAAACGGCAATCATCCGTTGTGGAATGTCGGGATGTTATTAAACCAAAATTCGATAAATGCTTGTTTGTTGTGCGGTCAAATTTCAGCTTGTCCACGATGTTCTGATCTACACATTCCATTCGAGGAAATGAGTGAAGGATTTGATGTAAAAAAATTTGCACAATAATAAAGAATGTATTCTAACAGTATTGGGCCAAACATATTTCAATTTCAGAAAGTTTTATCCAAGACAAGGTCTACAAAACCCCCCAGTGGGACCGTCTCAGCTAAAAGTAAGATGCACATAATGAAAGCATCGACTCACCGGAATCTTCGACGTACGCAGGAACTCTAGCAATGCTTCGAGCGAACCTAGCGTTGAAGCTTGCACGTACACACCACGGTCACTAAGCTTGATACTGTTCAGGGCGGATTTTAAGTCACGAGCCACTATATCCCTAAAAATAGAACATCGATTCGTTAGCCAACAGCATCGTCGCACCAGCAGGCCATCGTTAGCTGCGGCTCGCGTAAATTACTTACCTAAAAATCTCCACCTCATCCGGCTTCTGGGCGATCTGCAAATTCAACCCCGCGATCGCCTTCTCCAGCTCCTTCGCGGCGATCTTCACACCCTGCGCGGCCATAATTTCCTTGTGCTCGACGTACGCATTTTTCACGCGCAGTTCCTTCATCGGCTGCGGCATAAGCAGGGCCTTGATCTGCGTAACGATCGGGCCCTCGGTACCGGCCAGGATCATGGTGTCACCCTCCCGCAGCTTGCCATTTATGAGGATCGCATCGATCGTCGTGCCGAGACCGGGGATCGCCTTCACCTCCAGCACGGTCGCCTGCAGGTCCTCGCTATACATCAGTCGCTTGGCCAGCTGCTTCTGGCAGAATTGCACGATCAGGAACAGCAGGTTGCCCATGCCCTCGCCCGTGATGGCGCTCGTCGGCACCAGCGACACGTACGTCTTCGGGTCGGGATTTTCGTAGAAGAGCGCGGCGTTCAGGCCCTGCTCGGCGAACTGGACAATGATTTCCTTCGTGCGCTGCGTAAACTCGAGCAGCGTGTTGGACGCCTGTCCCTTCAGGATGTCGCGCACGTCCTTGCGGGGCATCGTGTTCCAGTCGTACAGCCGATCGATCTTGTTCAGGGCCACCACGAACGGCGTCCGCTTCGACTTGAGCAGATTGATCGACTCGAGTGTTTGCGGTTCCAGTCCGTGCATAATGTCCACCACCAGGATGGCAATGTCGCACAGGGACGACCCGCGGGAGCGCAGATTACTGAACGACTCGTGCCCGGGCGTATCGATGATCAGCAGACCGGGCAGCTTGAACTCCAGTTCCTGGAAGCCCTTCACGAACTTGGTCTGCTCCTTGATGTTCTCCGCCGGTACGTTCGTGGCACCGATCTGCTGCGTAATACCGCCCGCCTCGCCATCCTGCACGTTCGTGCGGCGCAGCTTATCCAGGATCTTCGTCTTGCCCGTGTCCACATGCCCGAGCACACAGACGACGGCGGCGCGCAAAATTTCCAACGTTTTCTTCTTTTCCGCATCCTGCGTGCGCTTAGCGATACGATCCAGCGCTCGTTGGCGCATTTTCTCCGCTTCGCGCTGGTGGTAGTTTCCTTCCGCTTCCGATCCATCATCGTCCTCATCGTCATCGTCGTCGGAATCATCGTCGTCTTCGGAACCATCATCGCCATCATCATCATCGTCCTCATCATCGGATCCACGGCTGTCCTTCGATTCAACCGACTGTTGCTGGCTTAACGTACCGGCTGCATTTTTCTTGTCTTTCTCGTCGCCCTTCGCTTCCGGCACTTCCTCTTCCTCGCTGTCCGACGCGTCCCACGATTCCTTTATCTCCTTTTCCTTCGGCTTCTCCTCTACCTTTGACTCTCCCTCCTTGCTGCCGTCGTCACCGGTTGGCGTTGTTTCCTTCGAGTCGTCAGCGTCCTTGTTCGCCTCCTGGTTCTTCTTCGGACGGATGCGCGTACCGGGGCGCATGCGGCGCTCACCGGTCGCCTCGGGAACCTCGATGCCCTGCGCCTTCAGTGCCTCCAGCATGGCCTGAGCTCGGGCCCGGTCCTGCTTTTGCTTTGCGGATAGCAGTTTACCTTCCGCCTTCAGTCGCTCCTTGCGTTCCTTCTCCCGTTGCTTCTTCTTTTCCTTCTTTTCCTGTTCCAACCGGAGCTGCTCTAACCGGTACTCCTCGGCCTGCTCCTCGAGCCTTTGCTTTTCTTCTTCCTCTTTTCGCAGGCGCTCTTCCTCTTCCCGGATCGCCTTCAAGCGTTCCTGCATGACCGCTAGGGCTGCCTTGTTCGGTTTCTTCTTCTTACCATCACCGGCCGCTCCATCACCACTCTCGGCCTTCTCTCCCTCGGGCTCCTTGACTTCCTTCGCCGGGGCATCCGCTGGGGTAGATTCTTCGACGACAGCAGTTTCTTCCTTCTTACCCTTCTTTTTGCCAGTCTTCTTGGTACCTTCGGCGGAGGCCGGTTCCACTTCCGGCGCCACAGATGGTTTCTCTTGCGGTTCCTTACCAGCATCCTCATCGTCATCCTGTTGCTTAGCGGCCGCTTTCTGACGTTCTTTCTTTTCTTTCTTCTTTTCAGCTGCCGTCTTCAGACGAACACCGTCATCGGCTTCCTCCGACCGGGCTTCTTTCTCCACTTCCGCAGCAACTGGTTCATCTTTCTTCTTTTTCTTATCCTTTTTCTTGTCCACTTTCTCTGGCTGCTGTGCCTCCGGTTGCTGCTCCGTAGCTGCCGGCTTCTGCCCAGAGTATTCCATATCGAGTTCCGCCAGCATCCGCTCGATCTCATCATCATCCTCATCAGCCTTCTTCTTCTTCTTCTTTCCCTTTTTGCCACCCTTTGCCGCACCATCCTCGTCGTCGTCCTTCGGAGGTTCCTTCTTGGTCTGTGGTGCCTTGGTCTTCTTTCCCTTGCCTTCCTTACCGTCGGCCGATTGCTTGCGCACCACTTCCTCTGGCTTCTCATCATCGCCATCGTCGTCATCGTCGTCGTCGTCGTCCATCATGAGCAACGAAAATCCGACCGGTCCCGACTTGGCACCCTTCTTCTTTTTCACTTCCTTTTCCTTGCCATCATTCTCGCCATCCCCGGAGTCACTACCAGCACCTCCAACGGCCTGTTGCTCCACCGGCTCGCTGGCTTTTTTGTCCTTTTTCTTCGACACAGCCAGCTTCTTCATCGATTCTGCCACCGCGGTCACCTCCTCATGCTCCTCGTCATTGTCACTGTCGGAGGCAGCCTTTTTCACTTTCTTATCCTTTTTAGACTTCTTATCATTTTTACGATTCTCCACCTCGATTTCGGTTAGATCCGTTTGCGGGACCGTTTCGACATCGCTGGTGCTAGAAGGAAAAAAAAGGACATGTGAGATTTTTATTGCGCTTTCCGAAGCCCACGCCGAACTATCGGCATCATAAGCTTTCACATTTGAGAACGACGTACTTTTCCTCCAAACCAGCACCAGCCGCTGCTTCCTTCTTGCCCTTCTTAGCCTTTCCCATCGTCCTCTAGGTTTCCGCACACGTAAACCACCGGAAAAGGAGATTTCGCTTTCGAGCGACCCCAACGCTGAAAATATTTGTTGCGACAGGGTGAATGGCACGGTACTCTATCACTGTACCGTTGTGTTTACCGAACAACAATGATTTGGTACTGTGGCCAATTTCTAAATCAATCCTGTTTTGAATACGTGACACGTTGTTCGCGCAAGTAGCGGCACAAACTATCCTTTCGCAAAATTCACTTTACTTTCCACAACACTTTGGCTAATTTGGAGAACGTCACTTTGACAGAACAACAAATTACGTCAAACTTTGCTTCAAAAGCTTCAAAAACCTTGGTCGCAGCCTGAAATAATGGCAGAAATAGCTCATTTGATAATAACTTTTTGGTGCCTCGACCAATTTTAACAGTTAACCCCTCTAATGAAAGGACTGTTGAAGGCAAACAATTTGATGTAACAATTATTCTTCCTCAATCTTTAGTTTATGAAATAAACATTTGAATGAAATGTAGGTACAGATACCTTTGTCGTCATGTCATCCAGGCGGCTAGTGATATATTGTACGTACAAAGCTAGTAAATATTCGTTGAGATCCTTGCAACAGTAATCTATAAAAATAAGTGGCCTTTCTAAAATAGTTTAGAATATTTTATGAAACCATTTCAGTTGAATTTCCACAAAATACCTACAAACTATGTTTCATCTTCGAGATATGGCATCCACGCGAGTAAAGTTTGGCACAGTAATTAGCGAACTCATAGTTCCACTGGAACTAGTTCCCTGTTTTGACAAACGTCAAATCAGTCAAAATTTCAAACAGTCCCGCTTGAAGCAACAGTGAAAATAAACGGTCGCCATCTCTGCTTCACAACGAACATTGTGGTCTTTGTTTAAGTTGAGGATTTTTGCATTTATTTAGTTTTAAACGCGAATTATACATTGGTGCAATAGAACGAAAAGTGAATTATTTGCCAACGTACGATAACAGCATAGATTGCACAGAAGTAACTTACAATGGATCGAGCAACAACAGTATCGGATGCGCTTAAAGTATGATGCAAAGCGATCAAGTATTGTTTGTCGTACCTAACATTCTTTATCCCCCAACAGCGCCAGCGATTGCTTGCAGCGCAGGCCATCAGGAAAGCAAACGATATTAGCCCACAAACAGTGCGTCATTTGAAGGATCAACGATCGCCAAAGCATCCGCCATCGACAAACGCTTCCATGTACGCCTTCCCGGTGGCCGCCTCGGAAGTTTCACCCCAACAGAAGTCACTCAACATAACCGAGCTGGAGGAAGAAAAAACCATCCACATGGTCACCACACCGAGTAAGTACACGTTCGAACCGAAAGAGATTGCGGCGCGCTCGACCATGAACACACAACCGTCGCTGGCCGATGGGAGACCGAACCCGAGTAAATTTCTATCGGCCGGAATCGAGGAAATATTGGCTTCCAGCTTCGCCGATAACATACGCTCCATGGGTAAATCGCTTCGGGAGACGGTTGCAAGCGTACACGATGAGTTCAGTGGGCGTCAGATAGCGGATCTAAGCCTACCTAGAACCGCGGACATGAGCAAGTTGTCTCGTGATTCGCTCGCTTCACTGCCCTCCTCGGGTCCTATCCCAGCGACCGACAAGGACCCCTGGAGCATTACACAGCCGGCCTTCGAGAGCAGCTGGATGAGGGACAAAATAAACGAACTGAGCCAGATGGAGGAGGACAGCTTTCAGGTGGCGGAAAGTATGGAGGCTCGCCTGCTGGCGGACGAGATGGCTTGGGAGCAGGAAAACGCCACCATACCCGAAATGAATGCGAAACTACATCAGCCGAGCCCGATGAAGGGCGCCCGTAAGCCGCAGTTGAAGGATCATGTCGATTTCTCGTGCTTTTCCGGATACTTGGCCCAGGAGGACGATACCTCGCGCAACTACAACACAGACAACGGGGACGGCAATGAAGGAAGCGTCTGCTCGGTGGGCCACTATTTCAATAAAATGTCCGACAACCTGAAGAGCATGATTGGTGATAAAAGCCCCCCGAAGCGCAGACCTCTTCCACTGATCGACATGACGAATGATATTGGTATGTACGAGATGCACAAATTTCCCTGCCAAACATAGCTAGATGAATGCATACATTGTTCAATTGTTCATTCACAGAGAGTCCACGAAGTCAAGCGATCGCTAAGATAGAGTTGGATAAGGAGGACGATAAGGAAAACAAAGAAAATGCACTAAGTGTCTCGTATCTTACCAAGGCAATAAGTGAGTATTTGAAACGATTCTATATTTAAAAAAAAACTGCATTTCACTTGGTCGTTAATAAGGGAGGAAAACAAGGATAATTTTACAAATATTCCATTGCATTGTGAAACAAATGCATGGCACATTTACTGATCATTCGTCCGATCGTTTGCAGTTTCGATGGATTTGGAAGCCTCACCGCATAATTTTATTCACAAACTGGAACAAGTTCAGCGAACCAAGTCCGAGCATAACATGGCCTCCAACAGAGCGCATGTAAAGGCGAGCGCACTGCCTAAATCTTATAGCAACTTTACTCCGAAACCGGCACCGAGAGATCCGAAAAGCATACAGCAACCCCGGGTGTCCCGTTCCGGAGGTGCTCAAGAACAGCAACACCTGCAGCAACACGAGATGGACGAGTATCCGTATGAGCAACAACAACTCGCGGACACACTGAGCTTTTCCGAGTCGTTGTTAGATTCCTCATCTGGCATGCCGGTGCTTCCGATATCGAAAACATCCAGCCCCAAATCTTCCGACACGCTACCATCGTCGCCATCCCAAAGCGGCTGCGGTCAAAGCAATAGATTGAACCCGTCGATGCCGACGACCCCGGCGATGAGCACGAAGCACAAACCGGCGGCACTCGTCGGTACGTTCCGCGTTTCGACGGCGCAAAAGCTCTCGGAAGAGTACATGGACATGCCGTCGATTCCGCGGATCAAAGATTCACCGCTGTGTCAGAAGAACATCTTCAGCGATCGTCCCATCGCCAAGCCGAACCGCAAGCGCCGTTCGTCCTCCGCCACCCGCCATGAGCTGGCAAACGGAGGCAAACGGATGGAGCTGACCGTACCGGTGGCGGAGCTACATCCGCGCTCCAAATCTCCTTCTAACCGGGAAGAGCTGCAGGCGGTTAGTGGTAGTGCGATCGTTGTGCAGAACGAGGCGCATCCGAGGAAGCATCCTTTCGATATCGGCGAGTATTACGAGACGCCGAAAAGTTCACAGCCGAGGAATGCACCCCCTGTTAGGAGTATATTGAGCAAATCCCATCTTTCGCCGGAACCTCGGGCGCCGAATCGATCCCCGTACTCGTCGCCGGCCAGAGGAACAACTCCGGTAAAGTCGTCCGGTGCCTCGACACAGTATGAGTACGAGCTGCCCGTACCCGCGGGACTTCCTTCCCGCTCGGCTTCCCAGTGCTCGGGCAGCACGGAGTGGAGCCACCGGGGAGATGGGACGCTGCCGTTGAAAGCGACCCACAGCGAACTATCGTGGGGCAGTACGCGGTTGCGAAAGAGTGAGAAAAAGACCATGCAAATAAAGAACACCTCGAACCGCAAACTGATGGTCAAGGCGGTCATCGTCGGTCCCGGGTTCCAGTTGTGTGGCACGGAGCGGAACGGTTTGCTAACGCTCCAGAGCCAGGAATGTCGCACAATCACGGTCGATTTCTGTCCCACCGTGATCGGGCCGGCGATCGGAGCGCTGTCGTTTCATCCACCGAACGATATGCACGTCCAGCGTGTGGTCAGCCTGTTCGGGTACGGTGGGGAGGCATCGATCAAGATTGAGGGCATCCAGAAGGGCCCGAGTGGACCGTTCCTCGAGCTTGGTAGTGCGCGCAACCTTGGCCGACCGCTCGAGAAGTCGTTCTCGCTGTACAACAAGGGCAGCCTGCCGGCGTTCGCGCGCATCGGCATCGACAAGAAGGGTCTCGACCAGGCGCTACTCGCCACCGCGGTGTACGTGCAGCCGCAACGCACGATCATCCCGCCGAACAGCTACGCCCACATTAAGGTCGTGTTCAAACCGCGCCGCCAGGAAATCGCCAAAATCCTGCAGAAGCAGGTGGACGTGCTGTCCATCACCAACCTGCACATTCTCTGGGGAGACGAACCGACGAGGCACCGGATCCGCAGGAACGTCGCGATGGCACGCAAGAACAATCTGCACGATCCGAAGATGGGCGCCCTGGAGACGATTTGTCATCCGTTCGGCGACGAGCAGGAACAGGACGGGCTGCATCTGTTCTCCGAGCACGTGTTCGACACGATCCACGAGCTGTTCTTGACCTTCCGCGAGTACGAGCTCGTGCTGACCGTCGACCGAGCGCTGGACGATACGATGCTCGATCTCTCGCTGGCCGATGACAACCGCACGCTGTTCAAAACGATGTACGCCAGCTCGGAAGCGGGCGGCTCGCCACATCTTCCGCAGGACGATGGCATCTCACCGATGCCGATGGTGCCAGTCACGGGCACCAGCAGCGCCACAGCGTCCCTCGGCATACATCGGCCGGACAGTGGGGAATCGTGGTCCGTGCGACCAACGGTACTGGAGTTTCGGGCGTCCACCGAACGCACCAAACAGTTCGTCATCAAGAGCAACTTTTACACGGCGCAGTACTTCGAGCTGAACTCCAACTATCGACAGCTGTTCCGGCTGTCCCCGTCCGAGGGCCATATCCGCCCCGGACAGGAGGTGGTGGTCAACGTTTCCCTGCAGCACCTGCAGCCGCTCGGGGCCGCCGCACAGCAGCCAATGTTTGTGGTGGTGTATATTGAGAACGAAAAAATTAGCATTCCAGTGAAGATACACTACGGAAAGTGATGTCGCGGTGGCCAATTGGTCTACCGCTTGCCAGCGCTTTGTCGCTTTCGTCCATTTTGTAGCTCATAAGACTGTTTTTGCCGTGTGATTTGTACCAGTCGAACTATCATTGTTCCATATTTATGTTTAATAAAGTATTTCTTATGCACGTTTTGATCAACCGTTTGCCTTTTTCTTGCGAATGATTTTCAACGATCCACCATACGATCTTTTGAAACGTAAACCGATAAAAAATGCAATGTTATAAAAATAAAATTTAAAAATGTTAAAGCTCAAACGAAATCATCATATGTAACGAGAGTCATTAAAAAACATAGTACACCATTTAAAAACGTGTTCAGTAACCTAGCCCATCCATAGGTGAATGCTGGCTATTCTAAGATAAAATCTCATAGCTTTTCTACTTCGTATTGTCCTCGGCTGTGGTATACGGAACAATTACGAAAAATATATAAGATATTCTGTGGAAACAAACAGAGATGTTGGGGAAACACGCACAGCACAGAGAATAACTCAAGGACATGTAAGCTTCCGTGAAGTTGTTTTTAACCGCAATATTATTTCCCATGAAACGTTCTTATATTTTCCTTCAGATTGGAGAATTTCCGACGACGACCGCATGGCTTCTATGGATGAATTTTAAGAATCAATTAGTTTTACGGTCAAGAGAATTTGATGTGCGTTAATCATTACTCGAATTAGTTTGCTCAGGCTTAGGCTGGACAACTTTAAAGCCGCATAAAGTCTGGGTTTAATGCTAAGCTGTTAATAGTGCTTTCCCACCATGGTGGGGTATTTATTCTTCAAAAAATGCCTAGCCTATTACGAAAAAAACACACTTAATGGATTCGAACCATCTTATTAGTGTTTTACATAGAACCGTAATGGGGGTCCGCGACAACCGAGCGGTAGCGCCGGTTAGAAAATCGTCCCATGAACGACGGGGCTCACCACCTCGACGGCGTGGGTTCGAATCCCAACCGAGACCCGGACCCTCCCCTGTACGAGAGGACTGACTATCCACGTACAATAGGGAAACAAGTCTCGTAAGCCCTTAACGGGCAGGCATGACCAAGAGGTCGTTACGCCAAGAAGACGAAGAAGATAGAACCGTAAATTATTGTTTTTATTCATTTCATTTGTAAGTTATTCAGTTGCATTATAACATTATTTGTTAACCCCACAATCGGTTTGTAAATCATCGAAGAAAAATTGTTTCATTGTTGTGAATGGGCAAATGATGATTTCAATTGCAATCAACGCGATGATTCTTTGTCACGCGAAAGAAATCCTCTTCGTAGCGAAAGAATTTTTTTATCGACAACGAAGAAAAATTTCTTTGTCCGCTATTCTGTTGTCGCTAGTCCTTCTGTTTTCTTCTTTTTTTCAGTCGTAAACATATCCATTTCTTATTGACGGATTCGAAACTATTGTAGCGGTGATGCAATCATTCATTTGAGTTGATGTTATTTGAAGTAATGTTACGAAGAGACCTATCGTCTACATTTTATTATTTTTCAAACATAACCAGTGTGCTCATGGTAAGCTACTCAAAAGCTGTATGTTAATTAAATTAACAAATACATTTTTATGTTGTGTTTCGAACGTCGTACATTATTTAGCCTTGTTCAGAATGCGGTGTAAGTGTTTTACTTTAAGTTGCTCCGTTTTGCTAGAACAACGGTAGATAAAAGGAAGATTGCTTGAAAAATGTTTGCCGTTTCCGAAACCAAAACCATCGGTCCATAGTTATCGAATGAATTAGAAAAAGGTATCCCAGATGGCTCTTCTACATGCTGCCTCCTCCAGCTTTGAAGGTTCTTCTTAGGCTTCCGGAGTGTCTTTTCTTTTCTCCCCCATTCAACGATAAACCATCCAACGGGTAGTATTACAATTTGGATCCATGCGAAACGGCCATCCAATTGAAGCTGTTCAAGTACCCTGAAGCTTTCAATATTGTTTCCGTCATCATGCTTGTCATTATTCTCTACCCAAGAGGGTTATCTAGCCTGACCAGAGCGTCCACCCCTTGGCAGGAGAGTTTCAAGCTGGAAGGTTAAAATTTAAAGTGATGTCAACGGGAACCAACGGGATCACTTTGCATGCCGGTAATTCGATATCGCTTCTGTATCGTCGGTCCCATCGTTTACCCTCGACGCGCTTTAAAGCTTGTCTTGGGGGAAAATCGCCACGCTGACTCACTCTGGCCGCCGGCTGCGCCGTGAGGTGTGGTGGCAAACAGGCATGCGGGGTGGTGAAATCTAACAATTTATCTCATATCCTCGACGGTACCGGATGTTTGCGGAACATGTTGCTCGCTGCCAACATTCTGTTCTGTGGGTAATTTGAAATAGAAAAAAAAAAATTTAAAGCATAGCACAATACGATGCTGAGTGTATTTTTATAACAGTCTTGTGAAAACATAGCCTACGGGGAATGTCTGAAAAACGAAACACAATCGGATGTGCTTCATAACATGTTTGCACGTTACATGTTTGACTTTTCGACATGCCTGTGAGTTAAGCTTTTGTTAACGTAAGTTTATTTCCAGGAATTGGAATTTTTTATTAAATTGAAAAAAGGCATGTCATAATGATGACACCTATTGGATGTAAAAGAAAGCTAACGATTACAGTACTTACGGTAGAGTAATAATGTCGCCATTTTTCGGTAAGTTTGTCACTCAAAAGAACTTGTTCAGTACTGTTTGCAATTATTTGTGACTTCTTGCTCTCGCTTTTCATACATAGTTACAGCTTCTGGCCCTAATTTACTGCTAGACCAAAGCATCGTTAGTTGTTCTGGAAACATTTTTAATCAGCACCGAGCACATCACATCTAACTAATTCGGTTTTTGTTTGATAACAAAAACAAAAGCCAGCTTAAAACCTAAGCTACGTACTTTTAACAATCGGTTGTGTTATGTTTTGATTTTCCTTAACCTCGCTTTGCTTTTCTCTTCGTGGTGTTTATTTTATTTTTCTTCCCTGAAGGCTCTCAATACTTTGACAGTGCTCGTAATCCTCTTGCAGGAGATTTTACCGTAACTTTGTGCCGTGCAAACAACGGCACCTGTTCGCTTTCCGGTAGCTTCGAGACATTCGCGAAAAGTACCAGGCGTCTCCATCGGTTCGCATGGGCCAGATTTGTGCTTTGCTGCGAGAAAGATGCCGTGGAACACAAAGCGCTAATCGTCGTTTGGTTTGAAAACTTTCTCAAACCAACGCTTTAACTTCGAATAACCACTGCCCTTTCAACACCCGTACCGTTGGATCAAGAGAGAATTAGGGAAGGAACAGTTGTGGTAATGGGTATGATTTCATATGTGTTTGATGTAAACTTTTCTAATCAACACTGGGGAACGACGTTAGCTTGCACAGAATCGTTTTATAGAGACTAATTTGGCAAATCTTCGCCACCAAGTTTGAAGCGCTTTGCTACTCTTAATCCGCTGCACTCAAGCTGACAGTTAACGCAATCTGTTCGTTATTGCAATCTCAGGAAATGGTATCGCGATACTTCACTTCTACTCTTCAGATTCTCCCATAAATAACTCAAAATAATATAATTCAAACGCAAAGGACTTTATTTAAAACTGGCAACTGGTAAGGGTAATTGCTTATACTTGCTAACCTACTTATTCGCTTACGTTCCCCAGGAGGATTGTTGCAAAATTCTTGATATCAATCAAGGGTGAACAAACCAAAAGTAATCTTCATTTTTTCCATTCATCCCTGCGAGCTTCTCATCCCAGTTGATATTTGAATCGAAGAGAACGCGGAAAAATAATCAACGCAAGTTCGTAAAGTTTCGACTGCTCGAATCCGATTTTTCATCCGTTTCTTCCAACTTCATTTTATTTGGCGATAAAAACTACTTTTTTCTGAAACTTCTCCAAAACAGACCGCACTCACTTGAGCCTATCGATCCACGGATGCGATGAATTAATTGCCCGAGAAATTATTAATTCTTGCGAACGCTACTGAAGTGTCTTCCATGCAAGTTGGTCGTATCGGATATTAAAATATGCCAAGTGTGCTGGAATGCCATCGAGAGAACATCGTGCTGCGTGAGCACAGTTTACAAGTAATACTTGAAAAGGTATGCAGAACCTTTATGATATATTTTTGTGTGATCAACCATGGTTTGAAACTAGGCTGACAGCGAATAAACGAGCAGTTCTTACTATTTAGAAATTTTCACATACATAACAATTTTATGTACAATTTTTTGAAACATTCAATAATTTTGTTAATTTCAATTAAATTTAAAGACAGTTATCAGATTTATGCTCACCACAGTGTTTTAAAAAAAAGACAATAACAAAAGAATTCAAATTTTCCTAACCGATATGTTATTGTTAAAAACTCAATAAAAATCTCCGTACGCTTTGATGGTCTACATATAATAATATCTAAGAACTGGCATGCGTTTTCAAGCAAATATTCTATTAAACTAATCGGTTGGAATAATAACCCTCGAAGTTCCCTCCAATTTCCCGATGTTTTTCGACACACGAAATCGCAATCATTCGGACAAATGTCGGCAATTTGTCTGGCATCAAATATCTCGTCCCCTACCGGGTTTGGGAAAAAGCACGTTTCCGGCCGGTTTCGCGGCGTGCGTGATTTGCGTGATTGATAGCAAATATCGGGTGACAATCTACCTGAGGGCACATCAAATTAACCGTGTTTATTTGGACCATGACAGAGACACATCTTCGGTGTGTTACTGCCCACGAGGACGAGGAGATGCGAGTTTCCATAATTGGGAGGAAAATTACTCACAGCCAAAGATATTTAGTATTTTCTCTTCATTAACCCACCTCCGTGTAGTGCATTCCCATGTGCATTTATTTCGCAAAACTCCGCGGTGGGCTTTAATCATCAAACCGATCGTATTCAATTGGACAGTATTCAGCACTACCCCTTTTATCCAGCATTTATATAGGTTCATATTTCGTTTGAATTTTATTGTCCATCCTCAGAGTGGACATAATTACTTTCACATAATAAACATCATATTCCTCAGAAGTCCACATTATTTGATTTTCTTTTCGTTGGCTTTATGTTTTTATAGACAAAAACGTGTTAAAACGAAATCTATGTACTGAGCAATTAGTTTTGAAAGTTACTGTTACAAAACAAATGTTTCAAGTTCAAACGTGGAGTTGAATACTCAAGACTCAACCGTTGATAATTTTACTGAATTTTGCCAGTTTGTTCTTCAACTACTCTGGTCATCAAATGTAAATCACCGAGCCAACGATGGTAAATGTCCTTCTTATGAAAGTCTGGAAGCGGCGCGACTGCTATCGGCTTTCTTCCATAAAACTGTTGCAAACGGTAGTAAAACTGTCTACATACTATGGAAACAGTGAATGTTGTTCTCTCTCTAATTTATCGATGCCAAAGTCAACTGTCACAAACGTTAATCGGCTCGTCAAACCTTCGTTGGAAGGCTGGGTGTGGGTCTAACTGGCTCGCTGAGCCGGCGTTTATCTTCCAGATTTGCTTAAGCTCGGCCCAACAAATCCCGCCACCCGAGGGTTCTTCGGCCCTAATGCTCGCTAATAAAATAAATATTGAATGCAACTTTACGATCGCCGGCGTTGGATCGCAGCGAGGCATCATAAATCATTTCCCCGTTGAGTGTACGAAGAAAAAGTATAACCATCCAAAGGAAAGTTTCATACCGCTACGCTACCATACCAATTTGAATGGGGGAAATGGGAAAATTCGCTAGAAAAAAAAATAGTGACGAGTGGCAACACTATCCCCACGAAAAAAAAGTCGCCGGAACGGAATGGATCGTATATTGGGAATTGAAATAACCTCATCGCACGCTGGACTTCCAACGCTTCGCTCGGAACCGGATCCGAACCGACGGCGTGGAAGAAAGTTGATTGTGATGAATGACCCATTAAAATACGTGTTCGCATCGTTGAAAACCGACTCACCGAAGCAAAAAAGAATAAAAAAACAAAAACGACTCATAAAAGCAGATTGAAGATGAAGCACAGTTTTATGCTACCCTCAAGACGTACCAACCCCTTAACAGTCAACATACCGACGGGTCAATTTGACTTAATTTCGGGAACTTTTCGTTATACAAGCT
The DNA here is from genome assembly GCF_943734705.1 of Anopheles coustani. NCBI lineage: Eukaryota > Metazoa > Arthropoda > Insecta > Diptera > Culicidae > Anopheles > Anopheles coustani. The sequence continues at coordinate 74,775,793 of NC_071289.1, forward strand.
TATACTCTAAATGGTTCCTACTATATAATAAAAAGTCATCTCTGCACATTTTAAATATTTTTCCTACTAACTTAGTATTTAATACAACTTATTTTAAGCCACTCTTTTCTGACATAGCTTGATTTGAGTAGTATAGCATAAAAGTTCCATTATACATAAGAGTTCCTTTAATTCCCTGCTCTTATTATTTAACAGCTTTTCTGGACACATTTTTTCTGGCATTTCTTAAAAGAATCATCTACGATATTCGCATAATTTTTCCTCGAAATTCACTTTTCAATCTCTTCAATCATTTTCCAGTACTTTGCGCACTATAACATTAAAAACAAATAAAATTACGCGCTCAAAGTAGTGGCGTCAAATTGACGCAAACGGTACGTTTAGGTAGACACTTGCATAACCGGTATTTTGGCCATGGTCCGGAAGTTCTGCGACACAACAATAGCACTCCTTACGCCTCACAGGAGCATTGTCAACTCAAATGCGTCTCAACCCTGGAGTCATGACAGGCCACCGAGTAGATTATGCAATGTGATCATCAATGTCAAATTTTGGTCATTATTTTGGAGTCTGGCAGAAATCGAAATTCACCGGGGGCGTCAAATAACGTTGAAGAAAACCTACAGCCAAACTCAAAGGAACCGGTCTGCTCGGCCTGGCGACCTGCAAGTTAATAATTAACTTGACACTATCCGCGTGACATAAAAGAACTGTGGCGGCTTTGAAAGAGAAACCCGGGTGCAACCAGAGTCACCATTTCTGGCTCGCAAAGCAGTTGACAGCATCCCGGATGAAAGGGTCAATATACATGTAGGCATAAGCAATGTGCCGGAAAGGAACTTAATAAGATTGGTGTACATGAGAATATATTCTCCTTAGGATATATTCCTTAGGATATATTCCAAGGATATATCCTTCAATATCAAACCACACCACACGCTTGTTCGAAATTGTTTTGTTCCTAAATAAACTGAACTGAAAGGAATCAGAATGATTAAATTCCTGTACGTTAGGCTTATTTCAAGTTTATAAAACGCTATTTACTGAATTGCCTTTCATTTATTGCTTTTTTATTTATTACGACTATTTCGATTGACTAAATGACGGAATTAAATCACCGTTAATCATTGCAAAGCTGATAAAAATCTTTTTGTGATCTCATTAAAAACATCATTTAAAAATTTTTTGCCATCCGGTAATGCGTTGCGTTTCCCACGTTTAACTACCAGCAGGATGCTTTTGTGGTGGCGCAAATAACCGATATCTGAAAGCAGTGAAAACTTTCTGCCCTTACGGCCAGCCCTCTTCGGTATCGATTCTTCAGCACCGTTGTGAAGTTCGGCACTTCAAAAGTAATTACAGCTACAGCGCGAATACTTTGGCCATTAAATTCAATTCCAATTTTCGCCATCAACGCGTCATGCGCTCGCGTGCTGTTTCCAATGTTGGGTGAAAGCACGACCGCCAGCAGGCTGCCATTTTTGATCAACATAGTTCGAAAATTAAACTCGAACTTGCACCATCGGCGATTTCCGGCAAGCACTACAATATCGCCCGTCGTGTGCAAACCGGTGGCAGTGCGGCTTATATCCATGGCAAAACTTCAGCTGCCACTTGCAGCGGCTGGTCGGTTTGTTTTTTAAACCCCGGGCCTTCCGCTAGGACGAGTGGGTGAGTAATCAATCAAGGACACGTGACCGCGGGCGGACCGGAAACGGTACAAAGCAAACGACGGATAAACTCGTTTCGGTTAAACGTTTCCGGCGTGTCAATTTATTTCTCCTCCTTCCTTTTTTAAACGCTTTGTTCACCACCGGAAGTCGCTTTGGTTGGCCAGGGTAGGCCGTTACTAGCGGAATATTACGTCTCTGTGAAAAGGTATAGCTTTCTATACCGAATCGTTTTGAATCGTTCGTTTACATTGTTCTAGTTTTGGTAACATTGAGCGATTTTATTTATTTTATCTAAACTTGGACTTTCAAAACAAATAATTAATTTATATGCTTTTACTAATACATTTTAATACAATAGAAGTCACGTAAAATGTGCTCTGATCTATAAATAAAAATGTCATTTCTTAAACTATAATCTGATATAAACAATGTTTTCTCAATTCATTGTTTGGTTGAGAGATGAAATAATGGCTATATTCCCCCGGCAGCTTATAAAATAGCCACACGAAGCAGTTAAAGTAAGGGACACGTGCTAATGAGGAAAACCTCCGGCCTACCATGAACTGTCTCAAACTTTGACAATCGTTGCGTGAATTGTTATCCTTCGTCAAAGAACGTACCGGTCCCAAAATTGTCCAAATATTTCGGGTCAAATTTCGGTTTCCAACTAAACTGATCAAATCCTGCGTACCTACCAATAAGGCTCAGGTGTGATGTTGAAAAGCATCGCTTCCGATTTCCCTAGCCCTGCCGGGAGGCGTTTTCGATCGTCTTATTCAGTCCAGCTTTCATCAATCAAACGTCTGCCGGTTCTACGCCTACTTTTTGAACTTTGTTCGCTTCCGTTCCCTTGTTCGGCTACCTCTTGTCATCATACTTATGCGATGACAGACTATTTGGCTGCCTCTGAGCAACGGGCAGATGCCAATCAACTTGTCAGCATTGAGACAAACGGGAAAACCGACCAGCCCCCAGGGAACCAGAGCTTTCGGGAAGCCCAATAATGTCCAATGACAGTTACTTGAATTTTTTTTCCGTTCCTTGAATTTGTACCTTAACTGTTGGATTCTTTTACAATTTTTCTAGTTACATTTCAACAAATCAACATCGTAACGACCGTGTTCTTGGTCATGCTTGCCCGTTAAGGGCTTACAAGACTTTTTCCCTTTGTAAGTCCTCTCGTACATCGAAAGGTCCGGTCTCGGTTGGGATTGAAACCCACGCCGTCGAGATTTTCGCGGGCCTCAACAAAACAATCTTTTCTACTAAACCATAATTTTTTAAAATATGTCTTTTTTATAGATAATTAAATGATTCAAAACGAAAGAAGTATCTTGATTGGCATGATTTTGCTTTAGGAAAGGAGAGATTTTATATCTTCTAACCGTAATTAAATTTGTGCAAATTTTTTCCTTAGCGTTCCGAACAACCGAAAACAATTTTTGAAAAACACAATGATCCAGTTAATCATCTGCCCGCGTTTCCGGACAACACGCGACCATAAATTAAAATTGAACTTTTATAAACCAACCCTCGGAGAAAGGTGGATACGCTTCGCAGAACCATGAAAGGGTCATACGAACCACCAGAAATCGGGCAGGGAAACAACGGCGCGTAAATTAGTGTTCGAAAATAAACACGGATTAGCTTCAAACGGTTCAAGGAAGGGAAAAGGAGCTACGAACGAATGTTTTCCCGTCATCTCTCCTCCAGATGGGATTATCTTCACGCTGCTTTCGGTTGTTGCTGGTAATTGTTTGCACTGATGCTTGAAAAGATTAATTCCTTTTCCGTATACTTGGTCCCTTTGGGGATCGGGTTCCACCTGGAGCCCGTCGACGAACGAGAGCCGAGCTGCATTTGGGAGTGTCTTGAACGTGGAAGGTGAAGAGCTCGGTAACTCCGATAGCGGGTTGTAAATGTTTGTAGCATTAGCCAGCCGGCAGGTACTGTTGGAATATCGGATTCATTAAGCAGCTCAACTCCCTTTCAACGCACTCGTAAGGAACCAACGAAAGGAGATTTCTTAGCCGCCCTGATTTATGGTCCTTAATAATGCATGCTGGACTGTCGAGATTGATTAGTCCATTGGGGAAGGAAAATTAAAACATCCTGTCTGAACCTTGCGCTGCCTTGGCCTGATCTTGCTTAAGAACAGTACAGCGCCTCGTCGGCTTGATGCTTCGATGTTTAGTAACTTGAGAAACACCCGTAACGTTACGTTGTGGCAAGGCCTCTAGCCGACTTCCTCGACCTTTACAGGATAATTTTATAAACTTATCCGACACAGAACTTCCTTGTGGATGTACTGCCTTAGACCTCCAGCTCCTTAGTTGAGGGTGTCCGGTTGAAAATTCTTGAAACATATAATTGCTAGGTTAAAGGAACCGTAACCCCAACCAAAGTAGTGTTGACCTTCTTCAATTTCAAGCATTAATATGCAAAGTTTCTCTTCCATCGACGGTTCGTTCGAGCGAGACGATTCGATTTAGTTGATTGTGCAAGAAAGTAGAAATAGTTTTTTTCAATTCAATTTAAATCAATTATCGATTGAATTCTTTCATCTTTTTACCACAAAACTGATACGAAATATAAAGCGCTCATTGACATACACATTTCCAAACACAAATGACAATACCAGCTTAAGAATGTCTGCAATTTATCTCAACTGTTGGGTTTATATTAAATATGTTTTCGAGCATTTTTCCCTTGTGCATATGTGAGTGAAAATTGAGAAGTTTTTTTTAACTTACAGGAAAATTGGTTCTTTTTCTGTTTATATAAGTTAATTTATAGATTGAAGCCATTAGTGAGCGATGAATGAAACAAAACACGAACACGATTATGAGAAAATACTTCCGTAAATACAATCAATTACAATCAATTACAAGCCAAACTGGAAGTAATTTGTTCGTTATTTCTTCGCAATTTCTGGTGTCATGTGTTTGCATTGTGAGTGGTAGGAAATCGTTTCACTCTAACAATGTGAAAGGAACATTTTCTTATTAAGGCATCACCATCGATATTCATGCTGAATGAAAAGGCCTAAAGAGTACCGGGAAAATGTATCGCACAGAAGGAAAGCTAAAGCCTACAAAACACCGCGGAAAAGCTCCAGCACCCGGGCGAAGGAGTGCACATAATATTCCCTACTGGAAACGACGCCACACTCGACTTTTCTGTTGCTAACCTGCTTGCGTCAGCCATACCACAGACTTTAAGAACGACAGCGTCCATGTGTGCCTCTTCAGCTGGTTCTACTTGAAAGGAAACCCATAAGAACGAACCAAACGAAACTGACTCCTCACCACGGTCTGGGAAGTGGGCCGGGCATGAATAATAAGTGGGAAATTATGTTTACCGGATAGTTTGCCGCTAATGAAAGCGACCGGAGCGCCACCGGTGGCGCGCTTCCGGCCGTCTCCCGAGCAGTGAATGTGTAGGGTGATAATTGCGCCCCCCTCTCTTGGGCGGGAAATTGAAGGCCAATGTCAAACGGTGCTGTTTGTTGTATAAGGCCGGGGGGAGTTACGAATTTATCAACTGCCGACGCACGATAAATCACCCGACCGCTTCGGAGCGACAAGCGAGACGCATCACGCGTACCGTGCCGGGAGGTTATGTTTTTCATTAACCGAACCACCAGTCCATTTCTCTTAGCTCTGGAGCGTTTTCGGCTGGCCGTGGCTTCTTGCACGCCCGGCCAGTTCCAGCGGGGCGTGAAATAAGGGAAGGTTTTATTTAGCTTGGTTTAATTTGTCCCGTGTGTTGCTGCTCCTGGTATTCACCTGGTAGTCGTTTGGTAACTAATGGAATTCTTCGACTAAAATCAATGTTTACTTAACAACGCACACTTTAGTTTTTGCAATTTGTTAAGTACACTTAATCGAGATAGGCCTAATATTTTCCTTCTTTATTTATTGAAATTTAAAACCAAAAGCAGCTGCTTATTTTAAGATGATTTACTTGAGTTTACATCATTACTTCCATGATAATGCTTCCAACATAATACTGAGCTCAAATGTGCTGCTGACCTTAAACGACGGTATTTTTTTTCTTTTGATTAATTTTTCAAAAATATAAATCCAACAACAAATAGCATTTACATTTATTAGCAAACCCAATTTTGCTGGAAAGGAAACTGTAAAATAATAAATCCATCATTTAAGAAATAGAGTAAAAATCTAAATCTAGCACTTTTTAACTATATTATGCGTTTTATTTATCCTTCAAATCTAGGGGCTTTAAGTCTTACTAATGCATTCATGTTGGATACTCTCCTCATCGATGCTTTGAAGTATCGAAAAAAGCTTACGAATTAACTATGCATAACATTGGGGGCTCCATCCTCGGTGTATGTTTGTTGCAGTTTCTACTGGTCATGACCGATCAAAAACTAATCTTATATAGGGCAGATCACAGTTCCGAAAAACTCTCAGCTGAAAAAATAAAACATAGCATCCACACAGACATTCACCCTGCGTGGTAAAAGCTGGTCCTTCAGATCCATCAAATAATACCAGCCGAAGCCTCACGGGGGGTTACTTCAGAAAGCTGCTGATAGGTTTTTCAGAAAGAACCCCCAAAAACATCCCACCAATGTGATATAGAAAACAACCTGTACCAGAAACGAGGATTAGTCAGAGATTGTTTGGGAAAAAATGTCACCGAACCTAAAACCTACCAGTTTGGATCAACGTAAACCCCCTGGACCGGACGATGCAGAAAGTCAGACGCCATGGCCCGAGGCCACCTACGGCTGGGTTCTACATAGCGAAAAAAGTTGCTTCGGAGACCAAAAGTGAGAGTGCACCGGGGACCGAGGGCCCCAAAATCTCACTTAATCAGTTTTTGCGTTACCAGTTGCACGTCCTCGGTTGTAGTCAAGGGAAATAAGGCACCGAAGGTTCGGAATGCTCCAACCGGAGCAATGGGACGCATTCCGAATGGTGCGGTGAACAAATAAAACATTTCGTCGCAAAACATTTCTCCCAATGGCAATGGAAGTGTAGATTAATTCGAAAAGTGGAGAATAAAAAATTCATGTCAAGCATTTTTTTTATAAACTAGCAGGCTAGAATTAAAAGACCTACCAAATCAAAATCGTTGGTTGTATTTTTTTTTTCAATTTTTACTAAAATTTAATTGGCCTAGAATATCGAACATTACAAGGTTGGCCGTCTAACTGTTTCACTCCTAAATTCATGTGTACTCCTAACATGTACTCTGATAAAGGAATAGGTGTCGAGATCAATTTCGTGGAAATCGTGGATCAAGTCTCGATCGACTTGATCTCCCAAAAAGATCAGAATTTTATTCCAAACGCGTGGTTCCTTGGAACTCTGGAAGGCCACTAGGTTTGTCCGTAGCGTAGCAGTGTCTAGACGTGAATATGAGCAACGAAAACCCGATTTGCTTTAGTCTACATGAGGATATCCGACAGCCATCCAATGCCGGTGCTATTGAATCCCGAGAAGTCTCTTGAGAGCTCGGATACGGATCCATGCCAAGCCTCCGTAAACCAATAAATCCGATATACATATCTGTCATCCGTATTTTATCGCTGGTAGCAAATTTCTAATTCTTCTGAGATATCGAATCAAAACTTGAGGTGAATCGTCTATACCTGGCATATGGCGATGGACTTTGATCGTAAAATAAAATTTCGGCCTAGAAAGAAGAAAATTCAACATCAGCGGCAATTCTTCGGTACAAGTCAAGGCGAAAATCGTTAAGGATTACCGTCCTTAGGAGGACTTTGGATTCGTTCTTTAGCACTGCCAAAGTTATAAAAAATTAGCCTATTTCTGTGAAAGTCTTTTCTTCTGCAGCTCTATCATTCCAATAATACCATTACGTGGAGTACAAAAATAAAAAATTTTCAACAAAAGTGGTAGATTGTATCTGGAATGTTATCTTAAACAACCATTGAAAAAGAATAAGAAATACAAAATCCTTAGGTCCCAGCTTTGTGCAACGTATAAACAACTTTTGTTTGTTCATAATACGGTCCGTAAATGGAGAAAAACAAACCCTATACAACTTCAACCTTAACCGTGGGACATATAATCTTCGCCGATAATCTTCCCCGTTCCCGTTGTGGCAGTTTGCTTGTCCTCCTCCGCACTTTCTACCCTTGAGAGAGCAAACCGACGTGGCCGGAAAATCAACCCCAACGTGTGCCTCGGGGCAGCGCTCTGTCAGCGACGGCCTAATTGCACTCAGACAACCGTTGAAGCCAGACTAAACTTCGCTGTTCCGGGACACGATGCGATCTATTTCTTGCTCCATTGTTCCACTCGAACACAGGACGTCCTAAGGCGCGTCTTATCAAACCCGGGTACCAATCATCGCAACGACAAACAACGGATGGCGGCAATGTTTCGTCCGCAACTGGAAAATATCAAAGAACAGTCCACAAAACACAATTACCCTCCGGCAAACACAATGCCGATAATGTAAGTCGAAACATGTGTGCTAAATTGAAAATTTTCTCCACATGTCATTTTTCGAGCCACAACAAACAGTTGATTGTTTTAAAGTATACATTTTAAACTTCATGTCCACAATAGAAGTAATTAAGCGAAAAAGTTTCCAAAAAATTATTCGCAAAAGTGTTAATTTTCATCAAAAACCATTTATTGACAACCCTACTGAATTTTCCCTAGTTGTCCCACCGTCTCAAACACTTCAAACAGATTCATTCAACGGAAAGTCCATAGGCACCGACCGATAAGGTTCTTTGGAAAGGGATTCATTTTGATCTGTGAATTGGAGCAATGAACCTGCCAGCTACCCCAGCCTGGACGAACGATAGGAGAAGTACCAATTTCTCCAGAAGGCCCCTATTTCGAAAAGTTGGAGAATGGTTAACCAGGGGAAGGGACGGGGAAGGATTCACCGGATATTGAATGAACGTAGCGAGCGTACCCCTGGCGAGGAATGAACGATGAACAGGATTATGAACGTCCAAGCATGCGCTGGAAAAACCAGCAGCAACAAGTTGAAACCAATGAATCGCCCTGGTTTTTTCATGGATGAATCGTGGTGTTTCGTTCGATTCAATTTTTCCCTACCGGAGGAGAGTTTGGTCGGGAAAACCGGCCCTTTTGTTAAGGGGTATACTGCTTTCTTCGCCACGAGGTTAGGGTGAATATTTTACCCTCATTCCTGTCACGCAAGGGCTGCTTGTTCAGTTCATTCATTGCACGAGCAGTTTCCTCCATGCACGATTGAGAAAATCCTTTTCGGGAAGGAGTTTGTCCCTGTTTATGATCTGCTGAACCTTTCAGTTGTACACGTTCACTTCAACCGAGAACACGTAGAGGGAAAACGGTTTTTTTTACCAACAATTACGAGGTGGAAAAATTAACGGACAAGATTTCTTCGATCTTTTTAACAGAATCACAAACAGATTGCATATCATTTGCACTGAATAAATAATGAATGAAATACACATGCTACTGAGCTGGTATGTATTTTGTATAACCATTGTAACTGATTTTATCGAACTTCTTCAAGCTGTGTTACGCCAGCGATCGGCACAGTACATTCGGCACTTTACCAACCCGGCTTTGCGCATAAAAGGACTTTCTCAAGGTATTAAAAACATGTTGTGTGAAGGTTGCAATTTTTAAACAATACATATTCTTGCCTTATGCTCAACACGAAAGGCGAATTATTATAAAAGTATCCTGCTGCAACCTTGCTTAAATTAGTAACAGAAAGGTTCCGAATGAAGAAAAATTCTTCAAAATAAAAAGCCTACATTTTTTATAAAATACGACAAATTATAAAGAGTAAAACAAAACGGAATATAAACGCAAGGCCCAAAATATAAATGCGAGTCTAACATATGAACAGTGATTAAAATACTAGCACTAGCATTTCTATAGTATGCGCTAAGTAACTAATAAGCTCAATATCACATAAAACGAATGAACGAAGGATAGGTTAGTACGTGTAAAACTTTGCACCAACGTTTTTCACCTCAAATTCCTCATTCTTTTCAGGTCGTTACTCATTAGAAACGAAGAAAGGTTGCCTACATTTGTAGATTGAACGTTAATTAGATCAACGTTTTACGCAACGTATAGTTAACATTTTTCTTGTGACTTTATGTTTCAACTTCAAACTAGAATTTGATTTCACCACATTCAACACATTCAGTAACGAAAAGTTGTTTGGGACAAGTTTCAAACGTTGCGCCACGAATCCTTCGCGCTGCATTCCAATGCATTCCATCAAATGCGCGTAAGAAATGTTTGCTCTGACAACGATAATAACATTTAAACTTTCCTGGAAATGACTTCCACTCCCATTCGCTCATATCCTTATTAGCTAAGGCAACGTTTCCGCGTTTTGACGTGTTTGTATTCTAGATGGTTGCCGTCAATCGTACCTCGGAGACGGAAATCACGCTAGAGTTAGAGTGCGACGATATGGTTTATACTGCGTTCAATGACCATCTGTTTTTATAATTTTTCTCAATGTTTTAATACCCTTTACCGAATGAAAGCAAGACGTACGTATGGTACAAAATTGTACACCGAGGAGACGTCGTATGCAGTAAAAGTCAACAACAAACGAGTGTGGATTTGTTCGTGTTAGTTTATCAGTTTATTCACTTTGCCTTTTTTTTTTGAAGGGCTCAAAGTTGGAAAGAGTGCAAATAGGATTTATTCATTACAGCACGTACTCATACTCGACACACAGTCGAACCTGTTACATTCATTCATCTCGCGTACCTCATCTTTATCGTCAGCCGCGTATCGTCAGTGATAAAATTACCCTAATTGTCACATTTGTTTTGTTATTAAATAATACTAAAAACAGCCTGCACACCCACGACACGATAAACATGAAATGTGAACTTTTTCCAAATCATCTGTCATCGACCACCATGGGTGCTTGCTGGTCGATGCTTTTATGCTGCTCGCTGCCGTTCTCCCGAACCGTCGACGCTCAATCCGTTAAGTTTCGGTCACGTTTTATACGCGATAAAGTAGCAATTTGTCTACGCCAATTCGGGTGCGAAAACTCTCCACGGACGGGTTGTGGAGAAAGACGCCAAGTACAGCATGGCACGGATCGGGCTTAATCAATCGACGGCCCAAGAACGACGGAGAATTACAGCGCGAGTGGCACCGTACCGGAAAAATGCTTCTGTTTCATCGAACATTTCACAGACTGCAATGGAAGGAAAGTGGAATCCTTGTCAACGATGGAGAATTAAACGCTTTCCGCGAATGTTACGGAGGAAAATGAAATCCTTGCGACGCCATCATCCACATCATCCACGCTCCCGCTGATTGTTCCCGGGGGCGAGTGGAGGAAGGAAAAGTTAAAAGGACGAAAAAGACGCATATCGACGCCAACAACCGTCAGGGAACGCGCCTCGTTCAGTGCGTCCACGGAATTAGAGTGTCGTGATGATGTCTACCGTATCCTTGAACGGATTCGTGGCGGCCAGTACGGGCGGCGGTGGGGGTGGTGCCGGCTGGCCGCCCTGTGCCAAGCTACCGGATGTACCCGCGGACGGCACACCACCGGAATGGACCGCTGTTCCAATCACCGCCGGGATCGTCGTCATCGTTGTCATCGTCGACGAGCTGGAGCTCGTGTTCGCCTTCATGCTAATCTCCATGTTCGACAGGGCCGATGAAACGTGCAGAAGGTTCTCCATGAGGATTTGGTAGACTTCGCCGAGCTCGAACTCCGACCGGGACACGATGAAGACGTCTGCAGGGAATAGGGCCGGAAAAGGGTGTAAGTGTTAGTAATAAACTGTTCAAACACTACAAGCAGCTTGGCTTCGATTATCTCTGGTAATTGCAGGCCTAAGGTGAACGTTTTTTAAACATTTTAAAACAAGTTATTTGTGTGTTATCAACATTAACAAAATATTGCAACAATTTTTACTTTATAAGAAACAAATCATTTTCTTCCATTTACCACTGATAGAAACTTCTTATTTCTTTTTGTCGTTGTTTCCCCAAATTAAAGGATGATTTGGCCACTTGGCTTTTCGTCCGTATCATTTACACAAATTCATCCGAATAAAAGAAAAGTTTCCTTTATGAGGCAAATTTTTCAGGAAAGCTGAATTATGAAGACATTCCCAAAGATGATTTAGTACAAAGTTGGTGGAGTTCATAAAACAAAACCAAACGCAACATTGTTCACTACAGTCCTTTTCAACGAATAAGATAAAAAGTGCATCAGATTTAGAAATCCAAGTCCAAAATCTTAACAAATATCCCTCCAAAAGGCGAAGGTAAGCAGGATGAGATGCAACAATCTGGAATGATTTAATGCTCGGGCCTTTATTCCTTTACGACCTTCTATTAAACGTCCCTTCCCGTTAAACGACTCTTCTCAAAATACCAAGATCCATTGCCGTCCTAACAATCATCTACGGTTGACCGAGAAAACACAGTTAGCATTCGCATGATTTAACCGAACGTGCGGTGCCGAGCTCTACGGAAAAAAAAACTCCCATTTTCAACAATACGGCAATCCACAACACGTACTCTTTTGTTGACCCGTTCCCTCCTCATGGAGCCCATATTTGCAAGGATATTTTAAAGTCTACTATTTCGCAGAAGGATCACCATACGTGGGACCGGTGCCCGTCTCGCCTTATGTGCATTTCGTTACCATTTTGATTTGCGGTGCTTCGGTTGACTTTTGGAAACGGAAATCAACCATTTGAACGTAAAAACAGTTTCGAGGGAAATGGCAAATCAATCAATGGGACCGTACGATTATTCGGTCACTTGAATGTCAGCCCCTCCAGCCGGCAGCTGGAAAGTGGACGAGATAGAATCAATGTTGATCTGGGGAAGCGCGTGAAACACCGAGTTTGTTCGATGAAACCGCACAAATTATGCAAATTAAATCTATCCCGGTGGTACATTTCAGCCAACTTGCCCAAACGTAGCATGTAGGCTGATAATGGATAGTTTCCGCCCACGAACACTAAAGCCCTTTTTGAAACGATGGCCACAAAATAAGAGCTATCCCTCGAGGCTTCTGCAGACAGCTGACAGTTATGAGGTTATTTAAGTGAAAATTGAAATCAAAAGTGGGCTTCTGTTCTGAATGTGAAAATATATTGTTAACATAAAGGGACACAAGTTACACAACTGTATAAAAATTGTCCATGAACTGAACATAATAGAAGAAAATCAATCTGAAACGCCGAACGCGGTTTTGACATGGCATTGTTTTTGTTATAATGAAGCAAAGAAAACCAATGTAACAAGTAGATATCGGGATTCCATAACGGCCTCATCCATATTCCATCCTGTTTAATTACCTAACAATGTTTTCCTTTGGCAAACAGATACCGTTCATGTAAACAGATAAACCAACCCTTTGCGATGCGAAGACCCGTTGATGTGGACAAATTGTATCAACATATTCACCCACAGCGTACGTGCCGAACAATTCCCGAGCAATAGGGCTTATGGTTTACCACAGGTAGAAATGTCTGGGTTGCCTCTTTGAGTATCTCACAGATAGTGGGAAAGTAAATTCGACTACCATTCATCAGCCCTTCCCTAACACCCGAAGCACATAGTGTGTAAAATGGAAAGGAAGAATATAAAAAAAAATATTTTTGAAACGAGCCACGGAACAGTAACAGCTATAACACAGTAATAAACTCACAGAAACCACCCAGACACAGCGAAGGCACAACCAACCACAGCAGGTTGATTTAGTGCGTCCGTTTCGACTGGGATTTCGACCCCATGCCCCACGCCAATGGAGGCAGGAGCACACACACACACACACACACTAACACATGATAAATGAAGCAATAAATCCACTGGCCATCCGGAAGCATTGCCCAAGGCGAAAGGTTTTTACACACGCAGAACCTTTTAACGTGTCTTACGATCCATTTAAAATAAACTATTTCAAAAACCTGTTCCTGTTATTTCTACACGTTCAGTTTAATGTTATGCAAAAAAGAACACACACACACATTTGTGTATATTACAAAAAAAGGAAAGCTCAGTCGCACTTTTGTGGCAGTTGCAAACACCTTCGGGTTATGAGTGGGTTCGATATAAAACTCCTGTCACTTCAAGCACGACCTTTTTCTGTTAAAAATAAGATTTTACTTTATGTCGGTTCTGGTTTTACTCGACGGCAAAAAAAAAAGCAATATCAACCTAGAGCTTTTCCCAGCGGTCGGGAAAGGATGCTCAAAGGATTTTTGCTTCCCTTTCATTTTCATTCGAAAGTAATCCTACTTCCACCAGGAAAGTAGGTCTTTTTTCTTATTTTATCTTCGACAGGTTCAAACGAAACCGGAACGGCAACACATTTGGCCAAAATGTTTCCCATTTTTATAGAGCCCATACTATTCCAGTCAGTCAGCAAACTAAACCGAACGTTACACACCGACCACATCCTTCTAAAGTTGAAATGCGACCCACGCACGAGAGTATTTCATTTGAATTTACTTCCCCATTTTTCGACCGGAGTGCAATTTATTGGTTTTCAATGGTGTCCCGGGGCCGTTTGTAGTGCAGTCAGCACATTATTTTATTACTCCCGACACTTGTGTTGAACAGTTTTCATAACATTTTTTACCCCAACTTGGGTGAAAGATAAACTTTCGGACGTAACTTTTGACACTCAATTTCCTTGCGGAAACAACTAAACAATTTACGGTTGAAAAACCACATGATTTTGTAAAGTAAGGTGATGCAGAGTGTTTCCGTTGTTCCAACTTGGTCAAAAGTCGACAATCTACAGCGTGTCAAATACATCCGTTCGTGTCGTACCGAAACAATGGCGCAAAAAAAGCACAAAACAGCGCACAGCCGATGATTTGTTAAACACAAAGTTGCGCGAAAGTTAAGTTGTTTGAAGCTTACGCGTAACAAATGGTTCGCTTATCCGAAGATTAAGATGAACAAAAAACTTCTGTGCCGTCTTTGTCTGAAGTGCCGCGAGGTTTGTTTCACTTGCTACCACCGAGGACCATTTTTCCGAGGAAATACAACAGAGGCTTCCGGTGGTGACAACGCAAACGGAAAGAAAATAAAAGTCAACCTAAACCTAGGGGGGAAGGACAAAAACGCACTCGCACTCTCGAAATTGATATCGTCGCTTAAAGCTTACCGTTTCTATCCTTCGTCAGCCGGTGCGCGTAAACGTTCAGGATGATCGATAAATCATCGGTGGTTTTAAACTCCGTGCCCAGATTGCTAAACACCGTATCGCCGGAGCTGCCACCGGCACCGGAACCTCCACCAGCTCCGCCGTACCCGACACCCATTCCTGTCCCCGGACCACCGGCGGCAAACATCATTCCACCACCTCCACCACCAGCAGCGGCAGCGGCAGCACTGGCAAGATTGTAATTCGATGCCGAATGGTTCGATAATTGTTTGTGCTGTTTTACGTGATTTATGGCCGCCGACCACCTGCATGGGGAAAAAAAAACAAAGCGCAGAAAAGCGTCAGTTTTGTGGTGAAATATTACCATCCACCACACGGAAGAGTGTGTGTGAGTTTGTGTTTATGGCCATTTAATAGTGTCAAAAGGCGTGCTTCAACTTACCGCTGGTTGTCGATGAGCTCGATCAGAATGTTCTCGAACTCGCTGTTGTTCATCGGCAGCCCGGGCGACGGGGTCGGTGTGTTCTCGCCTTCGGTCGAGGTGGATGTGTCGAGTGACTCCATCTCGGCGTCGTCGATGCAGCGCAGTAGGGCCCCGCGCACCGACAGGTACAGATTGGAGAGGTCCTGCATCTGTTCGTTCTGGCGCAGGTTCTGCACGACGCTGATGGCAATCTTGTGGTCCGATTCGATTAGCAGCAGCAGCTGGAACATGAGCTTGTAGATGGCGCGACCGAGCTCGAGCAGCAGCTCGGCCGTGGCCGGGTCGGTCGAGGTAGACAGCGATACGGCCACTGTACCAGCTCCACCTCCGCCGCCACCACCACCACCACCACCGCGCTGCTCGCTGCCTTCGTTGGCCGAGTCGACGTCCGACGCGAAGAGTGCCAGCTTGCAGGATGCCTTCACCTCATCGAGGCTGTCCAGGACCGTGTCCTTGCGGTCGAAGAACGTTTCCAGGTGCTCCTGCACTTCCAGCACGGCGTAGCGCAGGTTTTCGAACAGCCGAGGTGTCGTCGCGAGACTCTGATGGTACCAGATCTTCGGCGGGTCGCCACGCGTCGCCAGCAGGTCCGCCAGGACCGAGATTCGATGCCCCAGCTGTACGCCGCAGCCGGTGAAGAAGCGCATGCAGTCCTTCGAGATCGAAATCGAGCGCACCGTCAGCTCCTTGATGAGACGGAACATTTGATTCAACAGGTCGGGTGCGTGGGACGACGGTTGGTTCACGAGCAGCCCGACCAGATTGCGCCGCCACATGTCAACGCTCTCGTCTCGGATTGGCCCAGTCCGGAATGGATGCATACCCGGTAGGTGGGGCGATGCGTTGCACGGCGTAATATCACCCAGATCGCCCGCACTTGAACCGCTGGTGTCGCTCCGTGACACCGAGTCGCGCCGATGGCGTCGCTCGCGCAAACTCAAGCTCGTCGGTGGACCGCTCAGGTAGGCCGCCTTGGAGAAGATCGGCCGCGGCTCCTCGTCCAGCGGTGACTCCGACTCAACCTCCTCGTCCGACGAATCGTCCGCGTTCGGGCGCTTGCGGCGATTCAACACCGGCGTCTTCTCGCTTAGGCTCTCGTCGACGTTCGAGTGGGAATTGCGAGCACCGGCCGACAGCGAGTGCTGTTCGTTCTCGCCCTCCGACAGGGGCCGCCGACGAACACCCCAGTTGAAGTTGTCCGTCGATTCACCCTCGATGCTCTCGCTCTCGTACTCCAGAAAGTCAAAGTCCTTGAACACACCGAAGTCCGGCGCACCGTCGTCGCGCTTCGAACCGCCACTCAGGTCCTGCTGGGCACCGGACGTTTCATCCGTGCTGGATGCGGCCGAAGACTGGCGCTCTAGCAGATCCGACGATTGGCTGAATATAACCTGTGCGGAAAGTGAAACGAAGAAACCGTTAAGCAAAGGAACCTGTCATTCGGAACGACCATCTAGTAGCTGTGAAAATAGCAAGGGGAGAAAACACCAAGTGTTCAGCATAACCGTCTGGCGGGTTTACCCAGCAGTGCAGAAGTGCGATAAAGGCTACGGAAGTAACACGATTACACGAAGTACTCTATTTTCTAACGACATTTTTTTACACCTCCCAGAGTACGTTAACATTTTCAAAAATTCCATTCAATTTCAATTTCAAAATATTCTCTGTCTCCAGACGACATTTTGAAGAACAAAAACTACTTGAAATTTATTCAACATTTTTATGATTGTTATAATACGAAGATCGTTTACAAAGCACTATGTCGTTGAAGAGGCATATTTGTAGCTTTCCAACGTTTTATTCAAACCACATTTTATGTATTAGATTTATTTAAATCGAATCTGCAAATATCTTTTCAACAATGCCGACATTCATGAATGGCTTTGCTATCCTAGAACTACACGCAAATGAATTCAATTGTTCGCAAACACAATCGACACAATTTAAAACAGGTAAAGCACGTGCGAAAGTGTGATCACAATAGAGTGTATTAAAGGTTCTCCAAATTGGAAGCCATGAGCAACACCCCATGTTCAAGGGCGTCAATCTGTTTGCCTGTAAATACATTCACATCCCAGTCTTTTGTGGCTTGCTGTGGCAACATAAGTATTCAGAGTTGGTGCTGACTACAGTATTTATTGCAGCCAAAAAAGATTTAATATATGGAATTTCCCAATTACACTGGAATTTTGCTGGAATTTCCCAGCAAACTGAAAAATGAGAATTGCAATGTTACTTTAAATTTAAATATTACGTGGCAACTGTTGTTTCAGGAGATTGTGGTTATTTTCCCCTTCGCGTTGAACAAACTTACGCCCGGAATAATCCAGTTCACGTTGTTTTAGTCGCTTTGATAGAAATACATCAATAATCACCATTTTGCGCGTGAAAACAAGCGTTGCCCTATGAAGCTTTTTAGCGGTAGTGTCAACTTTACTAGTGTTGTTTTTTGGTTTATCTATTAACATTGTTTTCCAAACGGTTCACCACGCAGTTGACGGGGAAATGAAAATATTGACTACGTGCAATGCGTTCTAATCTAATTAAACCTATCGAAAATCGTCATTATCAGCAGGAGCAGCATTTTAATGTTAGGTTGATTCTTTGTCCAGGCTTTCAAAAACTTGATTCGCAGTCCGATTAGTTGTTTTAATTTTATAAAGGTGTTATTTTGCAGTTTATTTTGTTTATTCCACTGCATGATGCATGAACTACGGTTCCAGAAGGAAGCAATTAGCACCATAGCTCAATTCAATCAGTAGCAGAAACAAGCACGGAAAAAGCATGTCCGCACAAGCTTAAGATTGAAGAACATATTTTGCCAGTTCCTTTTCGAAGCTTTCTCACCCTACCAGACACCCTACCATGGTTCACCATATCACCCAGCTATCGATGACAAGATTCCACACACACTGAACAAGTTAAGGGTGCCGCTCCTTCTTTTCGGATGCTCTTTGCCACCAGCTGGAAAGCAAACCGAACAGTCACGCTCGTTTGTGCTAGCCGACAATGGCCGACGAAAGGGCATCGATAACAAACCACCCCAATTCAACCCACTCGATCCGCACGTCCTTTCCGGCACATTAGCCAGAATTGTGCAAGTCGCCACATAGGACACGTGGTTCGGTGAAGAAAAGTAAATTATCGATTATGACACAACGCGAACAGCGGACCGACAGATGCCAGTTGTCACCCGCAATATAACTCGCACAAGGTTATAAATCCTTCGGACGCACACCATTTTCGGTTGCTCCGGATAGAAAGCTTATTTTCGGCTGAATCTTTTTTTAGCCCTCACACCACGTGCATTGTTCGCGAGTGAAGTCATATTTTCCCCTAACTGATTCTGGTGCTCAGTGACGCTTTAAGCATAATGAAAGCGAAAATGTCTTTTGCCAAACATTTATATGAATGGTACATTATAAAAAGCTCTTTGAACTCTTTCGTATAACTGTCGCTGTTGTCCAATATTAAGACATATTTAATGAATCATATTATTAGTCTCTTTAAAAAGTGTATACCCAAGAAGAGAATACCCGTACAATTTTCCAGAAGTTTAGCTTTAGTTTGTATATTAATTAAGTTTATACACTAGCTAAGTAATAGTTTAAGAAAAACTTTAAGTTTAAAGAAAAATATTATACATTTTAGAAGAAATATAATATGTTTATATAGATTTAAATTACAAAATCGAGAACCTTTGCTGAGCCAGAATTGAATCAACATAACGAAAAGTATCGATCGACTGGGAAATTTTACATTATTGCTTCATCCGTATTTCAAGGTCATCAGGAAAGCATCAAATTCATCCAGAGACCAATGGTAACGGAACCAGCTTCACAACCTCTAGGAAAATCCTAATTTCTGCGAATAACCGGCTGATCGGCTCGCCGACTTTGTCGGATCCTTGGACACTCCACCAGACAGAACTATCCCGAAACGTTCCAGCATGTTCAATTAGAGGGAATTTCTTCTGCTTCAGACGCCTGCCGGGGTAGTTTTAATTATGGTCACTGTTGGCAAATAAACGACCTGACAACAGATTGACAAGTCTCGGAGCGCCCAGGAATGAACGGGTTAGAAAAAGTATGAACCCGTTTGCCCAAAGGATTGAAATAACACCAACCATTTTAATTGGACTAGCGGGGGCAAAATACTCGCGGTCAGTAGCTCACGGCTTGGAACTTACAAGTTAGTGGCAACGTAAATTGCAGGAAGGAAACACGTGCGTGCAATATTATCGGCTTTAACGAAGTTTTATCGCGTTGATAAGTTGAAGAAGTTTATATAATCTGCACTGCAAAAAAATGCAGTAAGAACAATATTCATTCACTTTGCTATTCAATTATGTTATTTATATTTGCTAGAACCACAACCAATTTGAAATTATTGTTTTCTCAAGTAAAACTTTCTTTTCAACAAACGGACAGCGATAACTGCGTGAACGTTCGTTATCTTCGATTTCTAGATTCATTTTCTGTTAGAAAATGGGTGGAATTATTGTTCAAGTCGTTGAATCAGTTCGATTTTCACAAACTATTTTGAGAGGAATCCTCACGCAATCCGATTGCACCGTCAGAGAACTTTGTACTAAGTCCAGCAAAGTTTCCCATGTGAGTTTCACCCACAAAACAAACAATTTATAACACAATACCCTATACCAGATTTTCGATGAATCCTTAATAATAATACTTAAGCAACAAACTACATGGAGGATGAAAATCATTCGCCCGTTAACAAACGAATTATACTTATTTCGCCAATGAGCAGCGAAAATGACGCCGGCACACACTAGCACACTTGCCGGAATCCGGTCGCATTTGTCTAGGAACGAATATTTCCAGAAGCACATCAATCGTAAAGAATTTCGTAGAATTTACCATCCGATAGAACGGCGGCTGAAAACACTTTGAACACATCCTCTGCCACCGCCTGCTCGCTTTGCGTTGATGGCAAAATTGGAAATAAATTGATATCATCATCGCGTCGCGCGTCGCCGCCCATCCGTAGTAGGCCATTGCCCTACCGGTATGAATTTCCAGTTGATTGCACAAGATCCGCTTTCTTTGCGCCGTTTTCCATTTTCTTACACCTGACGTTGATGCACAAACAAAATAGCCTCATCGTTCATCCGTGGTCGTACCGAGAGAATGTCCTTGTCGCGCTGCTCAAGAGCTACCCACCCCGGCTGACAAGCGATTTCATAAAATTTGTGCAAAAACGCCGGCACTCCAGCCAGCGTTACTTCGGGCACCATGCGCAAGGTAGGTTAAATTGTGTGCAGCTTATGAACCATCACGCTGCTGATTTCGTTGAGATGTTTTACTGTATGTTATTTTATTTATTTTTTCACCACTGCTTGCGCGAGATTTTACGCCCAATTTTGCAAAGGAAAGTGGGCAAAAGCATGGTGAGCAAATGTGTGTAGCAATATCCGAGTGTCTAACGCATACGAGGGCGCCACGGAAGGGACCGAAAATCGCAACATACATATTTTATACCTCGCCATTCATTCGTGCACGTGCCGACATTCTTTACCTCGGCATAAGCGGATTCCGCGAACTAAGTACTCCAGCTTTTAGACAAATGGAAAACTCCAAGCAGCAGAAGAAAACAACAACCCGGGACAATGTTTTGTTTTCTCGCCGCCGAATCAGTAGTCGGCATTAAAGGATAGCACTGTCTCCACAGCCATCCGGAGCGACAAGCATTTTTAATAACCAAACTCAAATCATTTCAATCCACATTTCCCATATTCGCGGGTTCGTTTTCATTCGAAAAGTATAATAACAGAAACATTCCGAAAAGCAAATCTATTCTAAATACGAAAGTGAATCGACCTTACCGTAAAACTTTTTTTTCTATTTTCCTCTCATTCGTTTATGGAAACTCCTGGACATTTGGAAATAGGTTTTAACATTTTGGTGCTTGCACAATATCTACAATTGTTCTACAACTCCTTTTGATGTTTCCATCCCTTTTTAAGCAAGCGACAACGACACAGAGAGTGATTTGGTGATAGCGGTAGCGTAAAGTGTGTTTTTCTTTTAATCAATACTGGTGCAGCGTTTTACAAAATCAGGTTGTATTGTACGGCGTTATGTATAAAACCGAGCGTGTCGGTTACCGTAAGACCCGAACACAAGAATGACACGAACGGCAACGGCAGATCGAAACATGGCAACATGAATCAACAATCAGCTAATGTGAGGCTATCGAAAAACAAAAGCATCATCAGGCACATACTTCCCTGTAGTATAGATGTATCAAAATGTTTCATTACCTTCGAGTACAGTGAGCTTATGATATCGTCCTAAGCGACATCGAAGCGGATGGGACAATGAGATTGGGAAAACACATTTAAAAGAAGGGGGTGAAACATTGTAAATGGTTCAGTTAAGTTGGGGGGGGGGTAGGTTCATTATGTTAATTTGAATGTATTGAGTGAAAATATTATTATGTTTTACGGATTTTACTGCCATTCTCTTCAAAACACTTAAACGGTCAAACTGTTCAATTCGGGTGAGAATAAATAGCAATTTCAAAACGATAGTACTTACCGAAGGGCTTTTGGGTAAACCGACGCGTTGGCCACATGTTGTTAGTAGGTTGACCAAACATTCACGTACACGACCCTGTAAAAAGACACAACCGCAAATAAATGAAAACCGTTAAATGTGAAATGCAACGATATTCGATGGACGATCATATTTAAATAATACACTCACTTGCGACATCCATGGACGCTTCCAGCCACTCAACGGGGCCGTGTCCGCCGGAGACAGGCTTGCACTGCGGCGTGGTGAGTTCGGTGTTCCCGCGTGCCCACCATAATGGGCCCCGGTTCCGGTCACATTGCTTGAACCGTTGTACCCTTTGGCGCTCGTTTGACCACCGAGAGCACCACTGCCCGCCGGTGCCGACCAGTCGTGATCGGTTTTCAGCAGCAGCTTCCGACCGATCAGTGGCGTCTGGGAGACGTCGAACGAAAATTCCATCGTCCGCCCGGCGAGCTCCTTCTTGCAGAACACCTCCGAGTCGCTGAAGCTACCGTGCAGGTTGGCGTACGAGGAACCACCGTCGGTTGATTGCGGCACGACCTGCAGGCTGGAGCTGCGAGTGACGACAAACTTCAGGATTTTCAATGCCTCCTTCCAGTTTGGGCTCTGGTGGAAGAAAAAAAAGTAAATATCATCATTAAAGGGCATCATCGATGGTCTCAAATGGTCAAACTCATAAACATTGAAGGTAGAGGGAAGATATAAATGAACCGTTTTCCCAGAATACGTTTGCATTGATCTTAAAAAAGCCAATGGTAACTCGCAGGCTGTTCAGAGTACCATTCGTCAACATGAATTTTAATTTGGAATTTTGAAATAAAACAGACTACAAAACAACATTTTGACAAACCAACACCAGTCTAGGAAAATTCATGGAACAAACGCGTGTATGACGCATTCAGTAAAGTATCGTGTGAAGGATGACGAAAATACGGCCAATTCATGTGAAGTGTCATTAGCATACATAGTAAACATTTTAATTCGTTTACGTCATGGGAAAATGTTCCCATACGACATCAGTGGTTGTTGGCGACTCGACAGGCGTTGAATTAAAAAAAAAACTATACACAGTTACGCCGTTGACGTTGATGCTTATGACCGGTGAAAATACCTGTATGACTTAGATGATATTTCATTTGTGATTGTATTGCAACTCAACATTGCAGGGCAGATAATTGTGGTTTATGTAAGTATATACACCAACTTTTAGAACCCAGAAAAGAAGAGTTTACGAACAATTCTTTTTGCGCGTGGGCCATTTAGAGAAAATATATGAAGTTGTTGGGTGAATGAGTTGTTATCAAACTCGTAACCAAGCAAGAATTCGAAACATCAATTGACTTAACAAATAAACTGCGAATCAAAGAAGAAATGCAACAAATAGTTCAAACTAATTTGACAAAAATAACTGTAAAATAGATAACGGATGATGACAATAAACTTACATCCAAATACTTTGAGATGATCCTCAGCATGTCACCCGCGATCGGTTGCACCGTAACGGCGGACAGATCCACGTAGTGCAGCATACAATGGATGACACTGAGGACCTGCAGTTGCACCTGCACCCAACCCTTCTCCAGCACCTCCGTTAGGAACGCCAGCATGTGGAGGCCCATGTGCGCGTACGTGTCGTACAAGTACTTGACGACACACTTGGTCCACTGGAACGATTCCTTGCTGAACGTCTTACGGCTGTACAGCGTCATGACCGTACCGAGGTTCTCCAGCTTCAGCCCCATCTCGGACGCAACCTGGGCAATGTTTTCGGCGCTCCGGATGCAGATTTCGTTCGCGTCTTCGTAGTGCAGCAGCATGTACGGCAGCAGGGCAATCACGTTCATCGGGAAGGCACAGCTTTGCGTCGGATCGCATACCGGGAGGCTCAGCAGTGGGGTAAGCTGCGACAGGAGCGCGATCGACGCTTCGTAGGTGCCCGAGTGCGTGCAGCCCTTGAGCAGGAGTGCATGCACGCCCGGGTAGGTGGACCACTTGAGCTGCTGCTGCAGCTTCTCCACTTTATCACGGGCGTCCGGCCGATCGAGTGGCAGTCGGTGTAGGACGCGTGTGAGCAAACGCAGCGCGAGGAGGAATTCGTGTTCGTAGTCACTCTCGAGGAGGGACACGGCGAGCCAGAACAGCTGAGCCAGGATGGTCATCTTGTCGTCCTGGGTGGCCGTATCACCGAGCAGCTTGAGGCTTTGAGCGCTTCGCGATCGGGACAGTGATGTTTGTCCAACTGGTCCAAACTTGGCCGCGTTGCGCTCGAGCTCTAGCGCCGCATTTCGGTTGCGCAGTTCGATCTGCTTGTCAATCGGTGAAGCGGCCGCTTTGCGTGAGCAGTACGATATCGAGTAGCTGGTGCTACGCGTATGGCCGCCACTCATCGCATTGTGCAGGCTCTGGCCAGGTGATCCTCCAAGCATCCCGTCGCCGGTTCGCTTACCACCGCCACCTCCGTACATGCCCGCCACTCCCACACCGTCCTTGTTGTTCAGATTGGGCGTACTCTTGAAGATATCCTTCATCACGTCGAGCGGACGGAAGTCCGAATCCAGACTGTCGACCGCGGCCTCCAGCGTAAGCAGCAGCTCCGTCACGTAGCCCTGCATGTCCTCACCCTGCTCGGCGACGGTTTCGATCAACCGGGACAGAATGTCGGACAGCATGCGCGAGTTGATTGGGACATTGAGCGAGCGGAACACTTGCAGACTGCGCCCGGCATAGTGGCGCGACGAGCAGCTAAGCCCCAGCTGGAGGGCCGTCTGGGCCCACCGCTCCGGGATGCGGGCGTGGGGGTAGCTGTCCGTGAACGCTTTCACGATATGCCGCAGGAAACACTGCAACTGATCCGCCGACTTTATGCTCCAAACCTTCGCCGTGATGTCCTCGTAGTTCCACAGCGGCTGCTGCTGCGCGCCCTCCTGCGACAGGAACCGAATCAGACTCTTGATGACGTGCGCCGTCGGCATGGTTGGTCCCGGCTGGGGCGGCGCATCACGCTCCTCCGTTACGATCGTCGGGACGGCCGGGGTCTCCTCGTTCGGTTGGTTCGAGGCAGGCGAGAGTAGCTGCGATTGTTGCGACTGCTGCGCCGCACCATTCAACCCGAAGAGATAACTGTCGAACTCCTGGTCCGGCTCGGTAAAGTTGTGATCGATCACGGGCAGCGCCGGTACGACAATGCCCAGCTGCAGCTTGGACGTGTCGCTGTTCAACAGGACCTTCGCCACTGTCAGGTGATCGTTATGTTCTGCCAGCACAATCTACACACAAGAGAAACAAATCGTACACGTTGACAACACACGGCCATTGCCGACTAAATCAAACAGTCCATCATGTAAATCTTACCAGCAAGTTGAGCAGTAGCTTTTTACAATGATCCCGCACTATGCGCCGAGTATGGTCGAGACCTAGGAACAGGATGTGCAACATAAGCGGTACGTGCAGCGTCCAGTCCAGGCCGGGGATGCCGTCGACCACGATGTCGGTCAGCAACATGACCGCCACGTTGCACCGGTGGAAGCCACTGATGGGAATGTTCGTGTCGGGCAGAAACTCGGTCAGCGGCGCAAAGTAG
Organism: Anopheles coustani; assembly: GCF_943734705.1. Classification (NCBI taxonomy): domain Eukaryota; kingdom Metazoa; phylum Arthropoda; class Insecta; order Diptera; family Culicidae; genus Anopheles; species Anopheles coustani. The sequence continues at coordinate 74,801,230 of NC_071289.1, forward strand.
CCACCGTACTCGGGCATCGGCAGCGGATGCGGAGCCGTCGGCTGCTCGGTGCGTATTTGCACGAAATTATCCTCCTGATTCATCTCCGGCTCGTTCATCATCAGCATCACGTCCTCGTGCCGTGGCAGCACGCACGGTCCGGACGCCGTGCGTATCTTATCGCTGCCCCGCGGAGGCCGGTAGGCGTTTGCGAACGTCCTGAGGGCACTGTCCGATTTGCATGTCCTGTGACGTGGGAAGTTTATTAATTCAGGAAGGGCATAAAACGAAGGATCCGTACGAGTTTATGCAGTGGACAGAGCAGTGCAAAGGACAACGCAAGAGACATTGTAACACATCTGCGGTTCATTACCGACAGAAAAGTGTGCTGGACCAGTCATCATTTGTAGGGCACATGGGATGTCCCTTTCAAATTTTACACGACAGTCATCGAATGACAGTTTGATCCGAAGATTCAAGCAACGTTAATAATGATATATGAATAGTGAAATATTGTTTCAAACTAAAAAAACCAAAAATAAAACTCCGATGCAAGCAATTTCTTGCAAATGCAGTTCAATCGGGGCAAATTTCTCGAACCAGTGCTACTTACCCAGACTTTATCGGATCCTCACCACTGTGGCGCTTCGTGTGGATGGTGCCCTTCTCGACGTCCACATCATGCACCTTCGGGTCGTTATTCCCAGACGCTGGCCCTGTGCCAAACGAAGAAGCGTACGATTTGGTGTGAGTAGGTGGTGCTCATTTGTTATATGTAGGTTATTTTTAATTTAAATTGGCTGAATTAATTGACGCCAGTGTCGCAACGCGGCATCAATCTGGCTCCCCCCACCCACGGTCGAGGCGAATCGATTCCTTTCTTTCCCAACTACTTCCAAGGATCACACTAATTGAATGTCCAACCGTGGTGTTCTTACCGTCCGAATGGCTTGACGCTTTCCTCATGCTCGTTAGGCGATAGAACGGTGGCGTTTCCGTGCGCTCAATTAGGCAGTTCAAAGTTTCCACCGTTTGCAGCTCGCTCATCAGCTCGTCCAGCAGCCGGTTGGTGCAGGATCGAGCCAGGTACAGGGCCACCCGTTTCGCCTGTCGAGTGAAAAGCGGCCGGGAAAGCGGAAAGAAAACGGTCAGCACGAGTTAATTTCCAACAATCCACCGCTGGATGGATGGCCCTCGGTCAACGACGTGAAGCACCAGGCGCCTCCATTAAGGTGCGGAGTGTTTATTGGTTATAATTACTTACATAAGCCAGCAGTTCGTTCGGAGCCATCCCGGAGATGATCAGCAGGTAGCGCAGGATTACTTTGAGATTGTTGGGCCAGAACTGGCACAAGGTACCCCAGAGCTCCTCGATGTAAGGGTGCGAATCTGCAAACTGTCGTAGAATGCAAGCAAGGGAAAATTATTATTTATTTATTGTACTCCCTCCTTAATTCCTGTTATTTGGTATAATAAACTAAAAGCTATTCGAATGAAGTAAGTAGATGTACGGATGTGCTATGAAAATATTTTCATAATCTTTTAGTATTATGAAAGGCAAATAATAGTTAAAATATTGATTTTATATATGTTTAACTATCGTCCGCGTTGGGGTTGGCCCATTGTAATTTAACCATCTTAATGATACTAAAGAGAGTATTTTACGTGAAGAACGACGTAGAAGCAGAAGTATTAAATAAATGCTGACTAATCGGCCTTTCAATATAAATCAAACTGTTTGATGGAGGCGCATGGTGTTTTATCCATTGCAACTAAACTTCTTTAGAAGCATTCGACTTTTAACGGTTTCGTGATTAAAAAAGGCCAAACCGAATGGTAAACTTGACCTGTTTTTATTTTAAGAGGTAGTCTAGGTATTACCTATTTTCGGTTAAAAGTTGAAATCAAAATATTATCCTCTTGGCAAGAATTGTTAGCCTCATTGAACTCCAATGGATCTGAACAGTCTGACTGCATTTTGACACTTATAAATCATTTCTTTACCGATTTCAAACAATCACTTAGCACTTAGTACTTTTCCTCTGCCCAAGCCAAGGCAGAAAAGAAACAGTAAGTTAACAATCCGGAAGTGAAAGATTACGTTTATCTTCAGAAACTGGTCCGAAGACATTGGAATAATTTGCCTGATGGCAAAATTACCCGTGATGCGGACGAAGCTTAGCGCGTCTGGCTGGGAGTTGTGGCTTTCGAACATAATGCTCCATTAGCAACATTGAATAAGCCGTTGGACTTGCGGTAAAAAAACAAACAACCTTTCCGAACAGTATGCCAGACCCTTACCTTCGCAGTTATGTAGAATAGGTTGTTCAGTATCATCTCCGTGGCTTCCGTGGAACCGGATCCCTCGCGGCGACCCCGTGTAGCCGAGTCGGGATAGTACTGCAAATAGGCGAGAAACCAAGCATCAACTTTGATTCCGATCCAAGGACGGGAGAAACCAAAACCTTGCGCCACTCGCAACACCACGCGGGTGAGGGGGGCAGTTACGTAACGCCGGAGCTTACCATAATGTAGGACAATGGTGTTGCGGGTGGAACGCTGGATGCGACGAGCTCCACGTTTTCCAACCACGGTAGAAGGCACTGGAGCAGTAGCGCACGTGCCTCGGCGCGGGCGGTCTGGAATCGATAGGTTATCTCTGGAAGTAAAATCGATGAAGCACATTTGTGTCATTTATTTTAGGTTTTGTGAAATCAGTTTCAATTGTGAGGCTTTTTCGCTGCACAGGAAAAGATCAAATAAAATAATAACATGTTGGAATTATGACACAAAAGCGTTGAATACATTATTATTAAAAATTTGAAGCAGTGGATTGTGAAATCAAAATGTCAAAAGATCAAATTTCTTTCTCTATACTTTTATTTATTCGAAACTGTACAGGATATTTGCAACCGTTATGATCATGCTGTACAGCGAGAATATGTCATGACAAACATGAAAAGATTTACATGAGTGTGGAAGCAGTACATTATGAAATGTCAGCAAATACTGCCAGACGATTTACAGCCACCACAAATCCACACAACGCGGTATAATTACAATGGTTTTAACCCAGTCGCACAGTTGAAACCGACCGCGGAAGGTTTATTAATTCCTCGTCATAAAGCCAGCATCATTGTAAAAGGGGAAATTGGCGGAAAATGCCCGCCATGAAGCGACCCATACTCACCGGAAAACATCGACATTGTCAACTCGGGACGCAGCCGGGCAATCTGGCGCGAGAGGTACATCTGTGACCGACAGTAGGCTCCACTGAGCACGGCATCCAGCGTGCCTATTTTATCCGGCTCTGCAAATGAAATGGGGAAGAAGATAAAAAGATTATATCACTACTGCATTCGAAAACACTGATTACGGCCCATTCACAGGTTCATTGAAAGTTAATTTTAGTAGAAAGTACGACTTATCTATTAACGAAGATTCACAGAAATGCTATAATTTACTTTAATCGGATCTACCAGATTACCTTACATAAAGCTCCCCCAATAAGAGCAGACTTAAGCAAAATAAAAACTCCCCCGTACTGACAGCCTTAAGCTATCCACCCAGCGGTGTGGTGGAATGCGCTAAATTTTCACTCCACCACAGACAGATACGTAGAACGTTTACGGGTCGGTTGCGAGGGAACAAACATTTCATATTCCGGCCACGGTTTTGATATTCCATTTTCCTCCCCAATAAACAGACCGCCCAAAAGGAAGAAGTGGGGGCCAATTTGGGAGCACCATTTGCGTAACAGGTAGTCTGGATGGCAACAGGAAGTTCCACGAAATCGTATCCAACGTAAGCATCAGCCGACAGCATCTTCGGGAAGAAGGCAGTCGGCGGCACGCGAACTTGTGTCGTGTGCGCCTCCCGGGCATACATTATTCAACAGGAAATTGATGGAACACCAACGCTGGACCGGTGTCTACATCGTACTGGCAGGATGATTTTTCTATTATTATTCTTTGCAAGTCTTCTAAAACTTTCTCAACGCCTAACATTTAATCTTCAACAAAAATTCCTAGTAAAAATACAATACCGTTCTTGCTCGGAATTGCACAAGAGCATCATTGCCGAGAAATATAGTAACTTAGAAATTCCTTTGAAAAACCCATTTACCCCAAAAGTCGTTCATTCATAAGGGAAAGAAATAAGACATTACTTAGAAAATCATAACCAGAGGACATGTACACAGCCAGAATCTGTTTCCCTGTTGCTTGCCGGAACGGAAATGTTAGAAATAATTTCGAACACAAATGTACCTCTCTGCTGTCCCCATTTGAATGAACATGAAACTACGCCAACCCAAACGAACCCTAACACAACTCTGCCAATTCAGAGAAGCCCATTACAACCGCGGAGCATTCGTTGAGCACATCTTTTTAATGTGCACATGGTTTGTTGGTGATATCAATTATCGTTTACCGACGGGTGGGTGGTCCTCCGAAGGTTGTGAAAAATAGTCAAGACTGAAGACCGTTCACAGTTCCGGTTAATGCAGACAAATGGAAACCTGTGACCGTGGAGCTTCAAGGTTCAAGCTTTAACCATCCAACCATCGTACGTAGTTTGTACATTTCTTAGCGGCAATTCATTACCCCGGCTGCTTTCTGTATTTACCGGACCATTAAAATCCTTTTCGTGAATAATGAATATATGCAGAGCAAACCACTACAAGCCGGTTTTCCGATCGGACTATTAAAAGTTGTTCGGCCGAATCACGTAAAACATTAGCTTACGTTTACCCAGATGACACATGTTGTGAAGAAGTGACCAATAAATGTGACCATCACCAACGGAATGGTTTAAAAAATCATGAAAATGAAATATCAAACCAGAAACTATCTGATGCTAATAGGTCGAGACAGCAAACTTGATTTGCTCTTGTTGAAATACGTGCGTTGAAATACGTTGATCAACCTCGTTCCCCCGAAACGATATAAATATTGATGACCAGTGCTTGCAAATAATCAGCAAACCAATAAATAAACTACCTCGGGGTTCGGGGATACAGTGTGTGTGTGTGTGTTCGATGCAAACTTCCCCACACAGTGGTTTTTTATTTTCTATTTTCCCTTCCCCAAAGTCGTGAACGAATCTTTTTCACCCGCCCGACAGCATGTTGATCGTAAAAAGGAGCAACAAATGGATTTATAGACTTCCATTGGGGGCCGTGGAAAGCATTCGCTGGCCGTGAGAAAGGGTTTCGTATGGAATATGGCCTTAGGCGCTCTGCTCTGTCACCCGCTCGGTAGGGCGATGAATATTCCCATTTGACGACCGGAACCGGGGTGGTGGTGTTATGAGTTGTAAAAGGGAAGGCAAAAACACACACGGGGAAAGCGCACAACCCTTTTCGTGATATGGAAATAAAAATCTACCCTCGGCCGCGATCGAAAGTATTGGACCAGCAATCGTTCGGGTTTTGCATTCGGTGCTTCGAGCTGGAATGTGCGAAATCCATGTCCATCCACAGTTCGCTGCGAGCTGGAAATAATACCAGTCCCCGGTGGATGCGTTGGCGAGTGGTGGAAAATTGAAAGGATAAACCAGTTCGGAAATTGATTCTCGGTGGTTGCTTCTTCAGTCGGTTGTTCGCAAAGAGTTGGTGTGGAATTTGATGTATCGTGCGAGGCGAATCCGTGGTACGGTTCGATGTACCGTGTTAGCCACGCTGGTCGCGTACATCATCGGCATCTGCGAGGGATCGCAGGGCGGCCACCGTAAGGGTCCACGGTACGACCCACTGAGCTACTGCGACGCGGATTACTGTCCGGCGGGGAAGCGCAACGTTGGCTGCGGCTGTGACTTTGACGCACCGTTCGGGCCGGGCTGCACGGGGAAAACCGCCTCGCTCCACCGGCTGACCGACCGAGACCGGCAGCTGATCCTGCACGAACACAACCTCCGACGAAACCAGGTGGCTTGCGGTGGCCTGAACCGGTTCCGGTCGGCCTCGAGAATGGTGCAAGTGGTAAGCATACAAGAATGAACCGTACGTAAGGGAAACCGGTACGGTAGCTCTCGTTTTCGATGTCTCGGAACGTACCGTAAACTCCCATTACTCGTCCTTTGGGTTAGCATACAAACCATTCACTGCTCTCGATCAATAACTTCCATTACAAGCGACCGAAGAGTTTATAAAGGGAGCTACTTTGAATGCCGTTCGATTAACGACATAGCAAGAGGCGTATCGTGAATTTAAAATACTTTTAAAAAGCATTACACAACAAACGAATGGAACTATTTCAAAGTATCGTTTCAAATGTATCTTTCTTTGATGTGATTAAATTAGATTTCAACTCCAGCAGAATCATTGAAAATTTAGTTAAAAATGCAGGGTACCACATGGGAATAGCTGCTACTCCCTACTTCAAGCTCCGCGAAGCGAACGTATGTTATCATTTATATTCAATTTTATCACAACTTTTACCAATTCATTGGATTTATCACAACATTTTACCATTTGACGTTGGATTATTTGTAAAATCGAATTAATTTTAATTCAAATATTTTCTTCTTTTTATGCTCCCCTAAGACCAGACTTACTAATGTTGTGTCCCTGTATTTTACACTCCTTTGCTGGAGCTTTAGGCTGTTACAACTTACAAAACATACTAAACTTTAATCTGACGAAAAAAAGGGCATCATAACCCGTTAAAGCATGTTGTGAGATCAAAACCAGCAGTACAATTTAAAAAAAATGCTTATCGTGCGTCTGACACACTTCCCACCAAAGTACCTTGGGGGGTTCTTTTTTTCTGCTATGGATCACCGAAATTCTCAGAACTGGTGTTACCTCGACGAACCCGCCAAAAGCCAAAACACGTGTGCTGATGCAAACTAAGCCGACTAAATCGACGCGTTCGTGGAAATTTGGTGATGCAGAAATTCTCCTTACAATAATCCATACGCAGCAGGAGATTAAATATGTATCGTTGATTTATTGTGGTGTTTATTCCACCAGCAATTTTTCTTCCAGCACAGTAACTCCATGTCGTATGAGGCTATTGTGTATAAAACGTATTGTTTGCCAACCAACTTTTGTCCGCCTAACTAGTTACGCAGCATCTGTCTGTTTTAGGAAGTCGTTTTTTGTTGTTCAAATTTTTCATAGCTTTCCATTTGGTTGTCCATTTTTCGTAGCACTGGAACGAGGAGCTGCAAGCGTTGGCTGAGTGTAACGTGAAAACCTGCACCTACGGTCACGACCCATGCCGCAGCACGGAACGGTTCCGGTACGCCGGTCAAAACATTGCCAAGCGGACCGTCTGCGGGCGAGAGCTAAACCAAGCCGAAGTGTTCAACGGCTCCATGAACGCCTGGTTTGACGAGTACCAAGACACGACGATCGCCCAGTTGGTCAACTACCCAGCTACTAACCCGCCGTAAGTATCGGACCGCCATCACAGGGGGCACGCCACTTCCATTAATCGATTTCTTGTGCCCAATCGATGTTTATCTTTCGGCGCAGCAAACCGATCGGCCACTTTACGCTGATGGTGAACGACAACGTGTACTTCCTGGGCTGTGCGCTGATGTCGTACGCCGTCCGGATTGACGTGTACTTTCGCGAAACGGGCGAAAACTGCCGGGCGTACTATTTCGCGTGCAACTATTCGTTCATCAATCTGACGCACCAGCCGACGTACGGCAACGGCACGAAACCGGCCGAACGGTGCAGGGCGCGCACGAAGAACAAGCGATATCGGTGCCTGTGCAGTGAGCACGAACCCTACGCCACACTGATGGATTGGGACGAAAGGTTAATAAGGTAAGGTTGGTTTGCTAAGCTATCTCGCGGCAGCGGAAACCCGCGAAGGACGATGGAGTGACACGAAATCCCAGCACCTTTGTACCCATTGACAATCAGCGATGGTGAGATACATTTTAGTCCAATCTTTAGAAGAACCTTTAAAATATAAATGTATATAACTATTCAATTGAAAAATGAAAGAAAGTCCCGAACGTCTTATCTAAACGTATCGCACGACAACGAGATGTGTACTGAAACGATAATAAATTGTTATATTTAAAACCGAACTCCGAACCGCGTACTATTCGACGATGGAGAGTGTTATGGCATACATTGTAAATTGGTTTAATTAAATAATCCACCTCAAAGCCAGCCAATAGCAAGCTCAACTCAGCATATTACCTTCGTTTAACACTTCTATAGGCGCATACTGAGCACATCATCATTTCTCGTCTGCATTTACCGACAGCTATTGTCGTAACATTTTCCATTTGCAAACGCACATAATACATTCTGCTGAAGCATTTTCCCGGTTCCCTGAATTATTACATCCGGCTGCACCCGCTTTGCCATTGCAGCATTCGTACGATGCATTACGACACATTACCAACGGCTCGCGAGGCCACGTGAAGCGCGTGTTCACCGAAATTGTTTCCATGTGCAGAGGGGAACGTACGCCTCTACACTCCGCTGTGTGCTTGTTCATTTAGTCAAACGATGGATTTCCATTACTTCAAAAGACGAATAAAAAAATATCCATCTAACCACTGAAATGATATAGCTGCACTGATTAGTCTAGCAGTTTAGCGCTTATTCGCCGAATCCGCTTTTGCGGCAATGTACGGTAGGGTATTAATTAAAGCTAAGCTAGCTAATACTGCGATCAATACGTTGGGACTTATCATTGGCTAAATTGACATCCTCTCAGAGATATTTAATATATGATTATATTTTCTTCAATAGGCAACCAATTTTAATTTAAAAATAAAAAGACTATGTCTATGTAATTACCTGGAAGCAAGCCTAAAATTTTAGAATTTCTCTTTCAAGGCAAGATGCCGGCCCGATTAATTCCTGACTTCCCATGACATCAATGAAAATCTCTACACCACTTTCTTTTACATCAGCGATTTTGATGCTTTTCAAGAAATTTTCCAAATCATATAAATTCCATGATAAATGTTCACCCCTTAAAATCATTCTTTATATTTCATAATATTAACGAAATGATTCAATGCAACGATTCGTAAAAATAGAATCTTTTAGTTTCAAAATGTAATGTCCACCTTCTATAAACTTTAAGTGGAATGTGCTGAAGAAAACTTCAACCCAGCGCTTGTTTAGTAAAGGGTTGGAAGGATACAATAAAACCATTGCACAAAGCGCTAAAAGATGGTAAAACGTGTAACAGATGTTTACCCAACCTCTTCAAAATTTAAATATAAAGAAAAAAATCAGTTTAATATATACCATGTACCGTGAACCATACAGCGTAAGATGTGTTTAGTATCGATGCCGACAGTTATCAACTTACCACGCTCACTTTCCGTATGCAACGGCCCAACGTTGCCGAAGAACCGTTTGTCCAGTATCTGCAGCAACTGGAGCGCCGTCGAATGCACCTCTACCCGGGGACATCCGGTCATCAGCAGCGTCACGTTGATCACCGAGGTGTAATGGTCACACGGATATTCACTGAGGGAGAAAAAAAAAACAAATCCGTACGGAACCCATTAGAGTCGGCACGCAAATCCTTCAAAGCATCTTCTTCTCGGAAGCAGTGTTAAAAAGTAGACCAAAACAATAAATCCCTCGAGCACCCAAGTTTTTTTTTCTGCAGTTGATGCCACTTTTAACAGATAATGTAGCCGTTCACGCGGTATTTCGGACGGGCAGTAAAAAAGCAGATCAAAAATAAAACCCATTAATCCGCCGGCCGGGGTTCGGGTCTGCCGTAAACAAAGGGCTATCAGTATTATAATCAGTCCAGCAGCCTTTTCGCTGCTCGTTGGAAAATTGAAGAAATGGACCGAGAAAAATGCATATAGCTAATATAGAAGAAGCCTGATAAGCGGGACGAAAACCACACCGAGGTTGTGTCAAGAAAAACATAATGCAAATTTGAACTCGACCTGGCAGAAAACAACAAGAGGAAAAATGAGCAGACAATAAAGTAAAAACACCAACGGCGTGGAGCATCAATTATGTTATCGATGCAGAGAAAAAATGTTTCCTTTCTCCCTTGGATTCGGTAGTTCGGGAATCACCGCAAATGCTTAAAACCCAGCTGGGGAAAACCCTGTTCTTCTGCAGAATATTGTTCTTCAGATGCCAACGGTTCGTGTGGCTGCACGCCATAGCGGTACAATACCAATTCATTGCCCCCATTGGGGGGGAAACCTTTGCACTAAAGTGTTCCGATTTTCTCCAATTCCATTGGCATCTCGTCTTCACCGAAAGTCTTGCTCCGTGCTGGCAACCTTCTCCCTCCCTCTACCGGGAGCGATGAAGGCGGGTTTGATGGATCATAAAGTAGAATAGGTTCGCACTGGCCCATCTGCACGAAATTTGCAAGCTCACGACGGTCGTAAAAGCGGAAATTGATAAGGAACCTGAGAGCACATAAAACGCTTCGGGATCGCCGTTCCATTCCGCAGGCTGGCACGGAATGGAATGAGCGTTTCTTGCGGCAGCCCTTCCGTGTCGCTCTGGCTAGTATGTTTCTTTCCGTGTCGGTGTTCTGTTTTGCGATGAGATTTACACGGTTCTACTTTCGGGAGCGGGAGATTTCCACTTCCACCTTCGATTCGTGGTGTGAAGCTGCGGCGTGACGCCATAAGCTTGGAGCTTGAACAGAAAAACACGTGAAAAAAAATTGTAAAAAGATTTCAAAAATAATATTTCAACGTTTAAATGACACACCGTAATTCATACGATCTTCGAGGAAAAAAAATTCTACCTTACTTAAAACGATGTCTTGTAAGCAGCCACGTTCGTAAGCTTCCCAACAGATAAGCTTGTTGATTGTGCAAAATGAAGTACGTATCTAAAAAAGTCATTCTCATCAACCAGCATTACACCTCCCACGTCTCGCGCGTAGAATGGTGATTGAAAAAGCATGCCTTTGTGACAACCGCAAGCCGCCAGCACCGCGGCCTCGGCAAAGGCATCCAGTCGACGGCCCACGACGATGGTGACGAATGATACGGCGGACGTCGTGCGGAAAACTGCTCTTTACGAGCAGCATAAAGCTTTAAGGGAAACGATGGCTTCTCGCACCCGCCGGATGCGACAAAACCAGGCCCCGCTGACGGTGTTTTTCGCCATCTGATTGACAATGACGTTCTGCGGTCATACCAGTGACGACGCCGCCAGCAGCCACACAAACGAACCTGTAAGCTATCGATAGCACTTTTCCGTAAGTCTCCATTAGCAAACAATTTCGCTCGCTCGCTATTGTGTGGGATTCGAGCGTGCATAAAACGGTAGAAGTCTTAGGAAATTATTGCGTAGATATTAATATTTTTATATCGAAAATTGAAAATATTTTATACTCTACCTTAGGAACTTGTTTTTAATGAACAAATCATCAACTTTCACACAACTTAACAGCAATGTGCAAACTGAAATCCAAATCTAATCAAGACCCTGAAATATGAAGAATAAATGAACAGAGAGCTACAAACTCACCGTGCACTGAAGATGACAGCCAGGGCCAGGAAGCAGGCGTCTGCCTCGCGCGGTGAAGCCGTGTAACACCGATCGATGACCCATTCCAGCAGCTGGCCTATATCCGGGTTGGACTCGAGCAGCAGGACGACGGTTTCCTTCGCCAGCTCATAAATCTGCACACGGACAGGAAGGAAGGAACGATGGGAAAATTGAGAAAAACCACCAAAGCACCGTTCGCGAGTTGTCGATCGTAAGTCTTCGCCAGGAAGGCGTGTAATGAACGACCCGAGCGAGTAATCCTCCGGTCCAATGTGTTGTAGATGACCGTCCACTTCATAAAGCGAAAGCTTTTCAGATCAAGACATGTAGAAGTGAAAGAGTGAATATTTTTCCAAACAACCGTATGCTAGAGATTGAGAGCATGTTTCATGGTGCTTTTTTTTCTGTAGAACACTTCTTGCACATGGGATCTTTAGAATTAATCCAAACACAACAACCGACTGATTTTACAGGACAAACCTACTGTATCAATCCTTCCGAGAATCAGTCAACCTTTAATTAAGAGGACGGAAAAGATTCATTAACAGCGACGGCTAGTGCTGCACTTGTTTGCAGGAAATCGCACAGTGGTTCTTATACGAACAGTAAAATAAATGTTGTTGTCAAAATTCTACATTAAAAATTTTAAAGTGGCCAATACGACTCCATTTTAGTAAGGAAGACACCAGCATGAGCTGTGTTGAACTTTTTCGCTTTGTTATGAACATCGAACGTAAATCCACCTAGCGTCATATGTTTGCGTGCCACTCGGGCCACGATTGTCATTCATATCAACACGTGTAACTCAAAAGCTGTTCCTTGCGGCCATAAGCTGGAATCACCGCAAGCAGCAACCACAACTATAGTGGTTTGCAAATGCTTAGCCATCGTCCATATCCTTCTCATGCAATCTTTTCTGCTGTTTACAAAACCGTAGAAAACAACACCACTGATATGAATACTCACTTTTTCATCTTTCGACGTCATTAGCATGTCCAGCCAGCTGTAAATGGCTCCATCCTCCGCCAGATGACCGGGATCGAAACACGGTCCGCAGCACAGCACGGCTGAAATGGCCTACAAGAGATTAGAGAGGAAAATTAGAATCACAGAATACAAAACGCACGTCGTGGGCGAGAACGAAGCAGTGGGGGGAAAAAATGAAAGATATCCAGCAGATTGGAGCGAAAGCGAAAGGAAATAGGGAAAATTTAAGAATGAAGGCCACATTGCTTGGCTTATTTTTTTGCGTAAACGCCAAGAGCGTCGTCCGAAGCCGCATCAGCTACGGAGCTCTACACCGCGTAAATTGCTGTTTCGTTCGTGGTTCACCACCGCATTCAGAAGCTTATCAATACTTCGTTATACACGCTGTACATTAAAAACCTGAACACGTGCGAAATGGCCACACCACACACAAAAAAATCGGCCCAAAGAATGGTACAACCGTACTGCAGTACAGAATTTGTATTCATCGTTGTTATTTTTTACGACTCGGACAGTCAGTCACGGTGGATTTGATGGCGTGATGGCACTGATGGTGCCAATTCAAGGATGCTTCGTGATTAGTGTTGTCTGTGTGCTTCTTTTTGCATGATTATGAACAGATACATTCAAAATGTTAACCACGAGAAAAAATACTTCGATCATCGAAATCGAAAGCAGGACTATGATCTATTCTAACCAGAATTTTCAAAACCAGAAGGGATGAAATCATATAAAATATATTAACAATAAATACTTGAATGAATGCTCCTAATAAAACAACATTTTCTAGCACTTGCGGCTGTGAAAGATATTTTCCTAGAAACAGAGAAGTGAACATAAATGATTTCCGTAGTAAATTTATGACTGAAGTAGCCTATTGTAATGCATAATCAATCAATTTTAATAAGTTCTCGGTAAACAACATACCTGTAATGCACTGAACTGTAGCTTTTCTTCCTCGGCCGCCAACGTTGCACCGGTTGCCGTAGCCGCCGATCCGCCACCGGCTGCCGTGCTGCTACTGGAGCCGCCCCACACGCTCGCTCCAATGCCGGAGGCGCCGATCCCGATTCCGATTCCACTGACACCACCAGTGCCGCCACTACCACTGCCACTGCCGCCCACCCCATGATGACCAGCGTGGTGCGACCCGTGACTCTGGTGCCCGTGGGAGGCGAAGGGAAGTGCGTACGCCGAGCCACTCCATGCAACGAACAGGTTCACCAGGTTGCGCTTCAGATCGCGCGACAACAGCGTGGCGCACGATTCGAGCGAAAAGTTCTTGATCATCTTCCGGATGAAGTCACAGAAGTGTGTCTTCACCTCGCGCATGCTACTGCTGTCTTTGTCCGTTTCCGTCTCCAGGTACAGCCGAGCACCGTCGATGTACTCGACGAACGTTGGATGCAGCGACATTGTTTCCCGCTCCAGCACGAACGGGCTAATGCCGAACGTGCCATTCTCGGCAATCTTCTCCAACACACGCACCAGCTGTAACCTCAACGCATCACGACGCCGCCGGCGCCTCATGTTCTCCTGCTTTCGGTCGATCGCCTCTCGGATGTATACGACCAGCTCCTCCATCAGATCCCTGTGACGATTGTACCGGAAACGGATGAGTGACAACGGACATAAACGATTACCCGACCCGGTGCAATCAAACTGACAATCAATGTCATCCTTTCCCGGAGGAAATCTCTCCCGCTCCTTCGAGCGAGCAGCACGTGAAAGGATGGCACAACGAAACAGCTGATAACACGGCCTGCAGTTGGCTTAACGTAGATATTACTTCAGTGCATCGTGATTGATCATCCCAAGGGCGTTGATGGCCGCATCCCGTATATCGACGACTTCACAGCGCAGCAGCGGTATCACCAGTTTGTACAGTGCCACGGGGGACGCAGTCGTGCCGCTGGACTTATCGCTACGGTCCGCCGACAGTGAGTCCGGTGAGGAACTGTGCGGGAAACAGGGTCATAGGAGCAAATCGACAGAAAAAAAAGAAAAGAAAAGAAACGAAAGATAGATCGGGAAAAAAGAACGAGAGAAAGAGAAAAAAAGAGAAAGAAACAGTAAAAGCAATATAATCTATTAGTTCTAAATAATAACAACCATTACATGCTACACAAGCGCTGCTAAGGAAAAAAGTTGAACAAAGTATAACACGCAATATATTAAAAATGCAGTCCAAGCACAGGATAAAGTAGACGGCCGACCGGGACCTCATTGTGCGTCATTCTACCATTCCGATTTGTCGCGTCCACTTAATCCCGGTTTGCTTGTGAAAGGTGACTTTAGATACATTGATTTGCATGTTGATGGTGTCGAAATGAACACTTCAGCCCGTTTTCTGAACAACTAATCGCATGACCCATCTCTTGAACGTTTCAAAGGCATCAAATTTACATGGCAAGAGGGATGTGTAGATGTATGTGTGGCTAACAGCTAACGGGTTGTTTTAATAACTCTGATTAATAACCACCATTCCACCAAAACAATAGCAAGAGCGTAAAGTCAACGTTCTACCATACCAACTACTGAAAACGTATGTTTGAATGCAAATGTGACATGCGATGTTAGTGAAAACTGTTAGTAGGAAAACTCATCTGTATAAATTGTCGTATGATTGTTACGAAACCTGTTGCCTTCAAAATAAAATTAAATATTTAAAATACCCTGAAACAACCGCAACAGTTGCAAATCCAAATGGTATGTCGTACCAAGCATTGATTTTTAAATAAATCGCCTCTACAAAGGAGACAAAAGTTAATAAATACATGATTAAAATTTATTTTAAAAACTGAAAAAACGACTTCAAAAGAGTCAGACAAATTGAACAATACCGGGAACATGTTTTCCGACAAAATGTTTCTATGTTGTATCCATCATTGGACATTATGTGACAACGGCATTTACAGTATGCGTTTATTCACAACAGACTGGGGCTTCCAATTTAACAATTAACTGATTGAACTGTTGTGTGTCATTTCCCAGTGGAGGAATTACCTCCACAGTGACACATACAATTAACTTTACAATTCGTGTCATAAATATGACTTCTTCGTCCATCCCCAGTTTTAAAAAATCTTCGTTCCCTGTCAAGCTTCTACCATCGAAAAGGCTATTAATCCCACGCACGTTGACAAAAGGTGAACAAGATGGGTTCCATGAGATGATGTGTATTAAAAAAAACCTTGAAATCATTGTTAAATCATAACAAATAAAATGAGTTTGTTTTGTTTTTTTTTGTTTCTTTCATTGCATGGTGACACTAGGCGAAATCCTTGGAAATGGCCAAATTGGTGCAGCAAAAAAGATCAAGCAGCTAACATCGCCGGGTAAACGCAACTCTACACGCGAAACTTACACTCTAGCAAATCCACATTGAAAGAAGGTTGAAGAAAAGAAAAGAACGGAAAAGAAATAAACAGAAAAAAAACAACATTTCGTGAGCTGTGTTAAAAATGTTGTTCCAAAGTAAGAGATACTGGAAACGGAATCGTAAATGGTGCCATAGCGTGAACGGGAAACGTAAAATATGAAGTCCTGCTCGAACCCGGTAAAGGAAATCGAGGGGGAAATATTCGAAAAATATTACACAACAAATAACAACAAACGATAACAACAAAGAATGGACGACAATGGTAAAGTTTGTATTGAAACAATGAATCCTGGGTGAGGGGTGAAGAAGTTCATAAAAATGGGTTTGAAAAAGAAAAGAAAAGAGAAATAAAAACAGAAATAGTAACAGAAACAAACAAATCAAAACAAAACGTTACCCTTGTCTCTTATGTCGGGCATCTTTGCGACCATAGGATAGAGGTAGGGTGAAGCGTGTCACGATTCCTTCTGGTCCAAACACGGATGACGGTATATTGTCCAACGAGTCGGACAGCGAGCGGGAATCCGACTGATCATGCAGACTGCAGGATTCGCACGTACGTACGTTTATTGCCGTGTAGAATTGTGTGTATGTGTGTTTATGTGTGGGGGGTGGGTTGGGTTATATATATATATATATTTTTTTTTTTTTCATTTTGTTTCGTGTAGTATCAGCATTCCAATGCACGAAGGTGTGTCATTGCACCACCGCAACAATATAGTTTTATATTCCATCGGATGGGAATTCGTTGGTCGCGCAGCACAAGGAATGCAATTGCAATGTTACGAGAGTTGCATTTGCAGCATTTGTGTGATAAAACGAAGGTACATTTAATAAGAACAACAAATCAACAACAGTAACGGACACAAGGAAGCAGCGTAACGTCGGTATCGCATGGTTAAAGTTGTTTTGGCAGTTGATAAACCAACAATGGAGCGACAGTAAATATTGTTGGTGGTAGCAAAGTATTAGTCGTGTGTTAAAGTAGTAATAATAGTAGTAGTGGTAATAGTTGGTGTTGGTAGTGGTGGTGGTGGTTCGTAGTGTTGGTAGAAGTTTGTACGGTGAAAGGACGGTTGTTCAGTTTTAACGCAGGATATTGGCACGTTGGCGTGAAGAGAAGAAGAACATGAAAGAAAAACATACTGGTAAGTGTTGCAATCATCTTTTCACAATGTTCGCTACTACTGGCTAGGTGAGGGATGTGCGCTCGCGTCCGGTGCTCATCTGAAAGAATGGCAAAATGCGTCCCCAGGACCTCATCCCCTTCTTTACACCCTTAACTCCCGTCCTTAACCGTATGAGCGACAGCTACTTCGATTACTAAATCGTTTGCTTGAAAACGTAGTTGTGATGTGCGGGTTCGACAAAAAAGAGGGAAAAATGGTTGTATGGTTAAAACATAAAAAAACACACGCGAGGATGAAAATGGGGATGGTACGATCGCACGCTTGTTGTGATAACCATGAACTGAAAAGCTTAAACTTTGTTGCCAAATTTGATTTCCCCACGCCGTCGTTGAACATGTCGTTCTGTATGAGAACAGATACGTGGAACACAGGTTCAAAACACACACAAACGACCAAGCGAACCAATAATGGCCTACGGTCTCGTGCTATGGTCAAACAAAACGTCCCTTTCCACACAGGACCAAGAGCTAGAGGTGAGGAACCGTGCTATATACAGTATGTGTGTTGTTTTCCCCCCCAAGTAGCTGAATTTCCCCATTGCATGTGAAAACAACACTTCCTTTCGAACGACGCTTCGAAGAATTCATCAAGAATTCATAAAACTTAAGAGAAGATGGTAACAAAAACGGTGTTTCGAATGATAACCGGTTGCGAACGGAATGTTAAACATGAAAACCATAAACTTCACCAACTATTTACAAATGTGTGTGCGTTGTATAAAATGCTGTGTTAGTGTAAGATACGAATCAGTCGGAAGGAGTGATAGCTAGTAAACATTCGAGTATGATTTCCAATCCAAATGAAATAATAAAGAAGTAGTTAGAATTATTATCACACAATTATTGTATCAATCAAGAGATAACTGAATGTGAACTAAACAGAAACAAAAAAACACTGGATAGACATTCTTCCTATACCATGTCTGTCTAATGTCTAGTCTAACAATTAATGTTTTATAAACCAGCCAAAAACATTAACATTTTTCGATTTCTTTAGAGCATAGTGAATATAGCATAGTAGCTAACTGTTACAGACACGATATGATTTGTGTTAGTTCATATTCAAATCATCTACCATATATCAACAATTAATAAAACTATATTTCACAAATACACTGTATTTATCTTTTCACATGTAATTAATAAAGTGTTAAAACACGAAGAATTGTAGAGAAATCTAGGTAAACCGTAGGGTTAGTGATTGATAATGGGAAAATGATCGCACACGTCTGAGAGAGAGGAGGGAGGGTTGGGGTAATGACAAATGTTTGTTTCTAACACGCAAGTAAGAGTAGTTTTGTGCGTTGCACAGGACGAAGATACAAACACGTAAAGAGTAATGTAGAACAGGAAAGGTATATGATTGCTAGTGACGGACGGACGAGAATGATATATCCCCGTACAGGTAGGGAAACATAACCGCCAGGAACTGATTAATGTATACTAGCGGGTTTGTGTTTATGACTGGGGAATGGATGGTGGATTGAACGGAGCAGCAGTAGCAGTCACTCACCTGAGGCTGAGATCGGGCGAAGCGCAACGCACGGCTACGCTGGGCATTTGTGGGATAAGACGCATGGCGAGGGCGACCTGGTTTTTCCACAGGTATGCGAGCGAGTCCCGTTGAGCTTCCGACGGTGGTTTTTTCGTGGGCGCCGAACTCCGCAGCAGCGAGGCACGGTTGTCACTAACGGGACTGTATCAAAACAGTTGGAAACAAAACAGATGGTAAGTGGTGATTGAATCGGAAATGAATTGAAGAAGTTATAAGGATGCGCGGTGGCAAGTGTAACATGCCCACACTTACGTTGGGTCGATCACGTTGAACAGGCTCGTCACGCGCTGGTAGCAAATTGGCCAGGCCTGAGCCACCACCGAGGGGCACTGCTGGAGCACGCGCGTCCGTTCCATGAATCCGAACAGACAGACGCTCCAGGGATCGTACGCTTGGCCGAGAGCTGACTGTGACAGGCAGAGGGTCAGTGTGGATGCCTTGGTCGACTCCTCCACGTGCCCGGTTGTCCACACGCCACTGTTTCGATCAACGATCCACTGCAGATCGATCACGTTCGCGTTCAGCATCGCAGTGCGGTCGGTTTGCGGTAGCATATGGAGACACTTTTCTAGTACCTGAAACACAGGGGAAATTAAAGAGAAGTAAGTAAATGAGCTTGCTCTGCGATGGAATCGAGCATATCGTAAAAGAAATATCACACAAACCTGGGGGCAGCATCGATCGATGACATCTATCAGGGCAGGTTCGGTCTCCGGTATACCCAGCAGTTTCTTCAACATTTTAACCTACGCAAAACACAATATGAATATGTAAATGAAAATCTTGAGGAATACACACTTTTGGTTACTTCCCAAATGAGTAAAATCATCAATTTATCACTTTTGGTTACATCCAAACAGATTAAAATCATTACCAAAGGTTACTTTGATACTAGTCCGCATCAACGGATTTCATCTCATCAACAGCACCACTGACCCTCTTTAGTAAATAAATAATTATTCTAGTATATAAAAATTACCTAAACTACTCAGCTATCAAAGAGTTCACATAATCGATAGTCATAGTTTATTTTAATGGCAATTTGAGGTAATCAGAAGGGGATTTTGCCAACCCCTGCTGAGTAGAATATAGTTAAGAGCAAAATAAAACTCCTTCTACACATAGAACTATTGGAAACTAGAATTGACTCACCTCCTTAAGTATACTGACAGCGAATTTACGTGGCTGTGACCTACAGTTGCACAGCATAACGAGCGCTAGCCCCTCCACCATATGCATCGTCGTGGCAAGTGGTTGCTCGTGACCCTTCTTGGTTCCGCCGGCAGCTCCACTGATACCGCTACCGGTGGTCGAATCGCTCCCTGTTCCGGATGCCGTTCCACCGCCGGCAACGGAGCTGCCTCCTGCAATTCCACTACTACCGGTCGTGCCCGCACCGATAAGCCCCGTCGTGATGGTTGTGGCTTGTGTGATGGAAGAAACACCCGAACTACCACTGGAGTTGGAATTGATTGTGGCCGCGTTCAACGAAGCGTTCGTTGCGACGGTTTGTGCTAGCGTGGGCCTCGCCAGGCCGGAATCTTGCTGATTTGCCCCCGTGCGCACCATGTGTAAGGCCTGCCTGCCAGCACCGCTAGCAACACCCGCGTTGGTCACTCCCGTTCCCACTTTGGTGTTGAGAGTGTTGTTGTTGCTACTGCTTGTGCTACCCGTGCCGAGTGAGTTACGCCACACCGTGAGAAAAGCGTACAGCATACGTAGACCGTTGTCGAGCAGCTGCGGGAAGGTGTCGACTACATCGCGGGCAAGAAATTGGCTAAACCCTTGGATTACATCCTGCCGCCACTCGGGGAAATCGTACACCAGCGTCTGCAGCGACTGGTGCGCCAGCCCACGCAGCTCCTCATCCATATGGATCGTCAGCCGGGACAGCATATCGACCAGCTCGTGGCCGGTCATGTTGTCCGGCGTCAACCGCGGCACGGCTGCGATGCACGTCCGGAACAGGTCGATCCGAGGCTTCCGCTCACCGGTCAGCATCTCATCCAGCTCCTTGTTCTGGTTTTGTATCACCGTCATCATCAATGGCCGCCCGCAGTGAATGTCGAGCGCCCGCAGAATGTCCACGAACACGCGCCGCACGTGCGGAAAGTAGTTTGACATCCCGATGCTACGAGCCGTGTCCTCGGTGAGCATCTTGTTGAGGTAGGTCTTCTTTACCCGCAGCGTGTTGCCGGACGGAAGGACACCGACCGTGCGCGGCATCGGCGGCTCACCGTCCTTCTGCTGCAACGAATCTGCCACCACCATGAAGGCGCGCAACCCGATGCTCATACGCTCCGGTGTCATGATGATCTTGATCGGTCGGCCTACGCACAGCAGCTCGAACACGATCTCGCGCATCGCAAAATCGAGCCGTTCCTGCGCGATGAACTGAATGATCTTCACAAAGATGTTTAACGGTGTATCCCGTGGGACGACTGCCTTCGAGCCACGGGGAAACAGCGAGTTGACGATGCTCTGCAAACGGGAGTGTGTGGCCGAGTTCGATTCACACTTGATGCGGATGATGTACACCCACAGCAACCGATATAGTGATTCCAGCGCCACGCGGCTCATCTTGGGGTCTTTGTTCTTCAGGTTGCTAAGACACATCGCCAGAAAGCAGTGCCAGTTGGTCAGGAAGAAGGATTTTTGCGAGACGCACAGCAGACATGTGACCAGCGGGAAGAGGGCCAACTTGTGCTTCGACTTCGTGCACGCGTCCAACGTCTGCGAGTACAGCAGGTCGATAAAGTTCTTCACGCACGGTACGTTCACCTCGTTCTTCACCGTGGCCGCGACCGGCACCAGGATCTCCACGAACAGGCCCGCCATCGCGTGCTTGATGTCTTTGTCCTTCACCTCCAGGAAGTACTGGGCGCATTCGTGCATGAACTGAAACGATGCCTCAAACTCCTCGATCGGGGCCATCTTCACGCGGAAAAACTTCATGCCCATCAGCAGGCTGATAATACTGTGCGTGGTGAACGGGCTCGGTTCCTTGCTGCGCAGCTCCTTCAGCTCCGTCATGAAGCGCTTCCGCACGGACGAGAACCGGCTTTGCGCCAGCACGCCCACCACCTCCGCGTACAGGTCGGCGATGCGATAGTTATCGTTCGCGTTCGCCGCCGTCTGTGCACCCTCCTTGTACTTGAACTGGCGGAAGGCAAGGTTTTCGATCTGCCGCGTGATGTCATCGTGGCCCGGGTGGAACGGAAATTGGCGCAAGATTTCGATCAACGCCAGGCAGAAGATGAACTCGACGGCCGCCTCGCGCCGCAACAGTTGATACTCTAAATCCTGCCCCGTCTTGGCCGCCGGATGGTGCGACGATGAGCCGGACGACCCGGTAGTCCCGACCGCTCCGGTGTGGAGATCACGCTTGATGTTCTTATCGCAGATCTGGTGCTTGTGCCACGCTAGCAGTGCCTTCAACAGTGACGGTAAGCAGTGTTCCGCCACCGAGCCGAGCGCCTGCAGTAGCTGATCGAACTGATAGTCCTCGCCGCGCTGCAGCAACTTGGGGAGATTCTTGTCCGAGCCGTCCAGCATTACGCTCTCGATCTTTTTCTCCGCCTGCACGGTGAAATCGGTGAACAGCGTGCGCATAACGATCTCACCCGGCCGCAGCGTCCCATCCGAGGCGGCCATCATGTCAATGGTGGCACCGGCCGTAACGGACCCACTGTTCGCCGAGATGATCGCTGATCGGTTGTGCGTGTTCCAGGGAAGCAGGGCGAGCCGGACGGCGGTCGCGTTCGGCACGCTCAGCGGTGACTTGGACGATTCCGATGATTCCACATTGACCGGATGCTCAATCACCGTGATGGTGTCGCTATCGTCTAGCAGTTGTTGGGCCCCACCGGCCTGTGCACCCGAACCCGCTGGGGCCAACTGTGCCAGCTGCATCTGAGATCCATTCTTTGAGCTACGATCCGAACCAAGCTTTGGAGTGTTCCGTACGCTGTCGGACTGACCGGCGGTCCCGGTAGACGCACCCGACCCACCGGATTCAAGCTTGTTTGTGCCGGTCTGGTGCGGGGGTATTCCTACATTCGAGGGGTCACTGTTGTGCTGAGATTCTACAAAAATAAACAAACAAAAACATATCCATTATCAAAACCGACCATTACCATTGGAATAAGTTAGCAAAACAGAAAACTTAAAATATTAATAGACAAAAAAAACTTCCCATTGAATTAACTAATATTCTGAAGGAAATGTTGTCCGTGATTCTATCCACTTTACGGGAAAAACAACAAATTATTTTCTTGAACCAACGTGCATCAACTGTTGATAGAAGTTTGCTTTCGGCGTTGATTTGTCTTTGTTTTATTACTTTCAGAAATCAACAAAATCGTTCGCACCACTAACTGAAGCATAACGAGGGAACTAAAGCAAATTCGTTCAAAAATATTGATCTGACTTTTAGCGGAGCTGAGCATATACAACATAAAATGGAACTTCACATAGTGCTAAATTGAATTATGCTACGGATAGTGCACGCTTATACTTCCCTCGCAGGTTATGTTTTTTATCACTTGTTAATTAAAACCATTGTTACACGTTCACGATAGTAAGCACTCAATTTCGTTTTTGTAGAACCACCGCGATCGAAATACGTCCATACACATTACTATGTTTTGACACAAACAAAACGAGCGTCTCTATAATTCGAACTGTATAGCACAACTGAACAGGCGTCCTTACACCTCGGCTGGCCACTTAGTACCGTGGCATGGTCCAATGACAGTAAATAACAGAAACCCGACAACGGAACGCAAGGCCACAATGGCACGACGGGTCACAAAACGTACGACCGATAAACGGAAGCTAAGGAAAACGGTCACAGCCACATACGCCACGTGACATTGGCCGCTAAAATCCTAAAGCCACCTGCAGCCAAATTTGTTAAAGGTGGGTTGTTTTACAATTGATTATTCATGAAACTACAAGCTGATGCATTCATTTAAATGATCATAATGATCTGATTTGTTAAGAAAACTAAATTATGAAGTACAATGTTAAAAATAGCTTTGAAAATACATAGACTAAAATGTAGGAATAAAATAAACTAGAATTTTAGAAAAGTTATTTGTAAAGTTTGGAGGTATAAAATGAAATTTTTAAAAAAATGTAATGCTTTACTAACTTCTGTATCAAAAAAATAAAAGATCGCTGCGAGGTAACGTATGACCAAAAACTGAATCGTGCCAAAAATATAATCGATTAACCGATCGATCTCCTTCATACCCGTCAACCGTTTCCCAGAAAGAAAATTCAAAAGAAAAATAAACCATGAAACCAACCCAAAACCTTCCCCAAAACAAATGGCACACGTGGGGCAGTTTCTAAAAATAGGCAACCCATCCTTGTATCATCCACGAGCGATGCAGGATGTGCAGGATGCGTGGGGAAATGTAAATCCAGTGCCAGCTTGTCTGCTCCCCCTCTTCTTCTGGTTCGTTATTTTCCATTCTGTCAACGGGACCGGGTTTGTTTGAATTTGTATTTCACCTTTTACGGAAAATGTGGGTATTTGTAGTCCAATGTCCAATAGTTACAGGTCCAAAATAAAACCCAACAAAATAAAGCGACACAAGCGAATTATACCAATCCCTAAAATTCACCGCTAATACTTCCGCACTGACCTTACCAAACCTTGCCACAAATTCGATCGTGACATTCGATACGCCAACCCACACCGGGGACGTGTTTCCTTGCCCGTTTTGACCAGGTTTTCCCTTATCTTTACTAGGTTATTTCTTTCCTTCACGGGCTTCCGGGCTGTACTCACGTGTCGGGGAGAGCAGTGCGATGGCATGTCCGAATCGGGTCACTATTCTAAGCAGTTTCGCATGCAGGCTACCGCGTTCGAACATAAAACACGGTGGGATTTTTCGGTGCCTCCTTGTTCGCGTGCACCGGGGATCCGGAAAGATTCACCCCCCCGGGTTTAAACGGACGACGATGTAAGCCACTGATCCCAACCGGAGACACACTACTATCCGACCGACCCACCGCGAACGGACCAGGGCAGCTCCTGGGCACGGGGACACGGAACCACGCGCACCGATCGGACACCGAAACGGCGCTGCGGGGACGGACGCAGTTTGTTTGTCCGTTTTCCGGTAGTTTGGCGGTGGTGGCACCGAATGGCGCGAGCGTTCCGCGCGCGTGGTCTATATAGCAATGTGTGTTTGGCTGGCCCGCGCGATTAAGGTGCCATTTTTAGCACAATATATAGCGTGATGCGCGTTGTCGTTATTTATGTTTCGGTGTTTCGGTAGGTGTGTGCCACAGATGTTTGTTCTGTTTCTTTTTTCTCTTCTTCTTGTAAGTAAAAATCTAACTACTCATAACTCTACGCAAAAAAAAGGTAAGAAAACACATCGGTCGCGCGCAATGACTCCATGCCTCGAAACGGGTGACCACACAACCACCACACAACAATCTGATACGGATTGTTCCTTCCGTGGCAACTTCGCACGTCACTGTACCCGTGTGCGCGACACGATCGCCTCTCACATGATCACTTCACGCGGCGGACGCGAATGAACACAGCACAGCTTCGGCGGATTGGGAATCCATGCGCCGGAACACGGGCGAAAGGAACCGTGTATATTCCGTGACACTATCGCGGCTACCGTTGGAAGACGACAAACGACGTGCGACGTGCAGCAAACGGCTGAATGGACTAGATATAACCATAATTAGAGAGAATATACACATGGTAAACAAACACTGGCAAGCCTAGACCAATAATAGCCGTCGGTGGTGCGCGCAGTGGCCCCACCACGAAACCGTCGCGTCGTTACGTCGTTTCGGGTGGAAAGTATTACTTGTCAAAAAAACGACATTTGGCTAATTTTTCTAGTTGTTTTTTCCCCTTATGTGTTGTGCTCACTAATTCCCTTTGGCACAGGGACCTATTTGGGGGGTGGTCACGGTACCCCGCTCCGTTTCCGCACGTTTGCCAAGACCAGGAAGCGGGTTTGCTTGCTATCTGCGGCCAAAAGGTAGGCCAACCCGGTATCTTACCGACACATCTCTCTCAGCGCAGAGCTCGACCATATTCCTTGTCGCACTATCGGTGGTTCTGTTTCATATCTAGCCCTCCCCCCTTCACGGTTTGGGTTGATGTGCTTCTGCGAGGGGGGGATTTCTACTCTCTACCCTGATAACGGAACGCATCGAGATTGCATTCGAAGCGATGCCAACGTAAGGACAGAGTAAGGCACCACCAACACAGGCCACAAATAATTCCCTTCCATCTACCGGGGCACAGATGTTCCGGATCATTTGTCGCTGGCCACTTGACAAATGGTTTATCTAGAGCACAATGTAGCTTAAGATGGGTTTAAATTTACCCCTATCTTATCGAACGCTACCAAAATGGGAGACGAACTTCCAAACCGAAACGGAACGATTCAATGGTGAGGTTCAATTAGATGTTCACACTTATTTATTTTCATCATCTCCGAGTCCACTACAAAATTGCCATCGTCCACCGGAAGGCAGTATTTCTTTTTTAATTTAAACACACAAAAAGTATTGATCACGCACGTCCGATCTCGGCGATATCGATCGGCACTAAGTTCGCCCCGGATCGCACAACTCAAACAGTGCTATGCGCGCAACACCATCGGCTGGGCTTACCTAATACGCTGGGTACGTATTGCGCGCCCCCCAAAACGGGAGAGGGGAGGCCAATGTCAACACGGGATGAACAGAAAAATAATCTTCTGCTACTCCCTCCCGTCGCTTCCCGCCACCTTCACTGCCCTGCCGTCCGTCCGTCAAGCCGTTTCAAGTCCGTCAACAAATCCGTCCTTCCGCCCGGGTGCTACTGCTACTCGCGCGTTCCGACGAATGCCCGACGCGGGCTCCCGTTTCCTGGACCGCGAATCGTGCCAGTCAGTGCGCTTCATCGTCGCGACGTACCAACATATACAAGCGGCAGTGTCTCCAACCGGTCCCGGGACCGACCGGGTGCGTTCGCGCGTCATCCGTCCGGTGCTCGAGGAGCGCGGCATAGCGGTATGTTGTTGTTATCTTTCCGGCCAGAACTTTGCCAGTGCGCGAGCCCCGAGATGGTGACGATACAAGTGTAATATCACCACCCACCCACCGACTCCGCGAACCTTCGACAAAGACACACACCGGACGCCGAAGTTGCTGTGTCGGTCTCGCGTCTCTTTTTTGGAGAGTTCATTTTTTATCTATCCTCTGTTTAAGAGCTTTTTTTCTACCTCCCCCCCCAAACTCATGTGAACCATCATCTCGTCACCCGCCTCCGGAAGGGCTTCGACGAGTGGCCGTGTGTTTCTGTGAATGTATAAGGAGGGCGTGAGTCAAGCGAAAACAAATATTGATAGTTCATTTCTCGCCCAATTTTTCCATAAAACCATAACTTATGATCCGGAGCGGTCGGGGAGAACGGTGACCCCCGCCCCTCGGAGGACAGAGTTTGCTGACTAGCGACATTAGCACATGATCTCAGAGCGAGCGAATGGTGTATGATTTTATTTTTCTTCTGGCCTTTGGGTCAACAAATCACGATGGTGCTAAAGTTTACGCTTGGAGTGGTAGAAGGAAGCCATTCGGAGGGATTTTATTTTACATCGGCAAACGTTGCCGTTGTCGGTAAAGCAACAAACTTTGGCAAACCACTCAAAGGCAGCAATCCAAATAAAAAATTATTGCTGACAAATGTGTTATGAAAACTTGTGTGATGTCTACAATATTTGATGATGCTGAATAGTGTAAAAGCCTTCTGAAGTACTGACCACAAAACTATAATAATTTGGTGATGATATTTAAAGTTTGTAACACAAAATGGATCTACTTAGTGTAAGTAGCATTCATCAATTGTTTGGAGGTAATTGATTTCCATCTTCTAAACCATGAAACATAAAGCAGATTGCTAACCAGTAATGTTACAGCAGTACAGTCAAAGACAATGCTTGACTCACATGGCCTTCCAAACAGGGGTTTCAGTCTATGTAAATGTGCAAAAGGTTTAAACCTACAAAGATATGTTACCAAAACAAACTTAAAACAAAGTTGGCGTTAGATATTTATTTCTGATTGATTCTCATACATTCGGTTAAAGCTACTGATCGTACAAAGAGGTATGCTACGGATAAAACGGGATCGCAAACAAGTCATCCGAGGGTTGGAGTTTACTACTCCAAATATTTAACCTTCCCACTCGACTAAACTAGACAGCTGTGCAATGTAGTTGATAGCTTTATCAATACGAAAGACTATCACATCCATGCATTTTGTTTTTGGTTAGTTATTCCTTATGAAAATTTCTCTAGTGTATACAGGGGGTTCTCCTTCTTCATAAATTTTACCGGATAGAACTTTGACCTTTTGAATATACGTTTTTCTTGATGGTTAAAGGCAAGGAAGGTGAAAGAAGCTATAATTATTTTCTATGACAATACCGAATTTTACAATCATCTAAATGATGTAGCATAGACACAGTTTCTGTAAATAAATTAATAAAAATGTTTTTATGTAGAAACATAACGTAATCTTGACTAGCTAAACAATATAAATCAACACAAAATAATGTAGGTATGATGGAGTTCGCCTGTTAAAAAAGAGCATCAGCTAATTATCTTCAAGGCAGGGATAGGGTTCGGGTATAATTGCCCTTAGAATCCCCACGTAATTAGTTATTGTAAAAGCCAATGTGCGGATGGCTTAATCAGCACCAACAAGATGACTTTTTCTACCATACATTATTCATAAGATTACCTAGTTAGATGCTAAAAATCAAGAAATAATCTTTGGAACAGAAATAGTAAAAGACGGCATCATCCCCACTCCGCAGTGGGGGGATATGTACGTGCGAATTAAAAGCAAGTGTTCCCCTGCAGAGTGTTTGTAAACAATGAAGAAGCAATGATGACGCCTCTAGCAAAGCGAGAATGAGCAAAACAAAGCCATCTGCATATTTAAGTAAGATTGCAGCATCTATTCGAGCATGACAATGTTTAACGAACAAAATCGACGGTATCAATTTCTATGACGCTCAAGAAATGTTAGATGAACAATAAATAGAAGGGATTCTGAGCAGAGCCCCAAGACCGTCCATGACGCCTACTTTTTATGATTCAGTGACCCCTACCGCCCCATAGGAATGAATATCGAAAAGCTTGTGGAAACGTTAACAAACCGTTCCCAGTCCAATTTCGTCGCATCGTCCCATGCATTCAACACTTACCCGTGCTGGATAAGGCCAGATTTGTGCTGTTCCCGGATGTGTTCTCTTCGCCATTGTCTAGCGCATCCGTGTCTTCATTGGCTTCGAGACGCTGCATTTTGTTTGCCTTTGGATCAGCCGTCCGCCGTACAAGCTGGGGCCGATCTGCCGGCAAGCACCGTTGGCGCGTAGCAAACAAGTATTATCGTCTGAAAGCAGTGTTTAACACTTTTCACTTTTCACTATTTATCGAGCGATTGCTATCCTCGCCAATTTTCGTGTTTGTTACTTTGTGCTTTTTTCACTTGATTCTCGAGATAGCTGTCACCTGTCAGGCGGCGATGTCAGATCGAGCGTTGACGTCAAATGCCCGGTGCTGTGAGTTGGTTTGTTTGCAACCTTTCAACTGCCAGCATGTGCAACAGCTGATTGTTGTGTACACTTTTGAAATGTACCATTTAATTCTTTTAAACCTCTGATATACCTTATACTGCATTTATCATGTTGATATTCCTCTCCTATAACAATTTCTGTCTTCTTTCAACTTGAAGTTTTAAGAAAACCAGCTTACCGGCTTTTCTACAGATCAGCTGTTCTTGTAAACAATGGTAGCTCACAGCTTTTGGCTCTCACGAGTTCGTAGATATGTCAAACATGACACATTCACAGATTGTTTCCAAATTTGTGTTAA
This sequence comes from Anopheles coustani, assembly GCF_943734705.1. Lineage (NCBI taxonomy): Eukaryota > Metazoa > Arthropoda > Insecta > Diptera > Culicidae > Anopheles > Anopheles coustani. The sequence continues at coordinate 74,830,708 of NC_071289.1, forward strand.
TTTTCTCAAAAACTACAAAATACCGAAGTATCTTAACTTACGCAAAGTTGTTGATCCGAAAAAGCTCTTTCATTTAAGGGGTCATGAGTGAAAATCAGTTCAGCGATCATGAAGTTATTAACAAATTTGCTATTTCAGCGTCAAATATCAACCAAGGTTTCTGTACCTGTGCACCCATACATGTTTTTTTCAAAATCTGAGGATTTAGAAAGTATTGTTGGTTTGTATGCAGTTGTTTGTCTTCAAAAGACCTTTCAAAAGAAAAATTTCAATTTTAGCCATTATTCGCGTGATCCTTTTCTTTAGAAGCATTGTTAAAAGTACCTTGGTACACCTGCTCAACAAAGCTGTCATTTCTGCGGTGTTGAAAACCGTCGTGCAAAAATCGCCCAAAACACAACAGGATCAAAACATCAGTGCTCGTTGGGTTTATTGGATTTCAAGGATCAATTCTGGTGGCTATGAAGATCGACATCCATCCACTGACGCACGATCCTACGTCGGCATGGAAGGAAATCTCAAAATCACAGAGGGTGATCAAAATCAACACCAAACCACCGGCTGCCGAAGTTCCAGCAAACAAGGTGCGCGTAGTTTGCATGTCCGATACGCATTCGCTGACGCACCACATCAAGTTCGACGTTCCGGATGGCGATATTTTCATACATGCGGGAGATTTTACGCGATGCGGAAAACTGGACGAAGTGATCGATTTCAACGAATGGCTAAGTATGAGCGCTAAAATGATAAATGCCCTCAATATTGGTTGGATAAACAGAACCCTTTGTGTCCAATATTTCCTCTGCAGAAAAATTACCTCACAAGCACAAGCTGGTCATTGCCGGCAACCACGAGCTCAGCTTCGATAACACCTTCACCCATCCATTCCAAAATGCGAGTGCCTGCTGCAAGAAAACGGGCTCCACCTTGCTGGACGAAATACCTACCCTGGGAAACTCGAAAGAGAGCCTGGCTGAAGCGGTCAAAACGGAGAACATCCGGCAGTACTTGAGTAGCTGCGTGTACCTTCAGGACGAAGCAATCGAACTGTACGGGCTCCGGATATACGGTACACCCTGGCAGCCCGAGTTCTGCAAGTGGGCCTTCAATGTGAAACGTGGCCAACCGTGTCTCGATAAGTGGGAACAAATTCCGGAGAACGTTGACATACTCATAACGCATACGCCACCCGTCGGCCACGGGGATCTGTGCTGTTCCGGCGTGCGTGCCGGATGCGTCGAGCTGCTCGCGACGGTGCAACAACGGGTGAAACCAAAATACCACGTCTTCGGACACGTGCACGAGGGATACGGGATCACCTCGGACGGTAGGATAATTTTTGTGAATGCTTCGACATGCGACATCAACTATTTACCCAATAATCAGCCAATCGTTTTCGACGTCACGCTACCAAAAGGTCGAACCAAAGACGACTAAACCAGACGACGTGTGTGTAAGGTTTCCTGTTTTGGGCTACCAACTGTGCCATACCATGACCGAAAACAAAGGCCGCTCCACTTGTAGCTGCCGCACTTTTGTAGGATGCACATTGATGAAACATAGTCACTTTGGAACCATCGCTAACTCTTACACCAAGAGGTTCTTTTAGAGACAAAACAAGATCGGTGCACTATGGCTTCAAACCAAAGGAAAACATGCAGATGCAGGAACGTCAAAGTATTAACTACATGAAAAAGAAATTTCACCCCATTAATCGCGCGCCGAAGTTGTCTTGCACGTGCTCTTATCTACTATATCTTTTGCTAGAAAATAGTGAAATAGTCTGACGAACACCGACAATTATACTCCACTTCTCAGGCCACATATTGCCGAGGCCTTAACCAACATAACACTAGATATTGAAATAACAAAGCAACTTATCTGGCTTCAAGCTCTCTTAAAAATGTGCTCTACCATTTACAAAACTTCAAGATAGACACAAAAGACTATGACAACGAAAGCAAGGCAAAGCCACGCGTATCAACTACTTTACCGCACACTTTATTAAAGAAGGCGTTGGGATTTATTTTTTGTCTTTTGGGCTTTAAAAGCAAAGGGAATAAAAATTATATTATAGTAGGATGTGGAAACCAAGGGATGTTTAGATTTAGATCGTAGAAAACGTTTGCTCAATGATATTGATTATTTTGTAACCATTGCTAGAAACGTATCGCCGTTGCGCTTGTGTAGAGTGAAGTTTTGTGATTAATATCTGGTTTATATTCCTGGAATACCTTTTGCCTTTTTTGATGCGGCTATGATATTCGGTGTGTATTGTTTCGCAGTACTATTTGTAACATAATTTATTTAATGTAGAACAGAAGCGTGCCGTTGTACGTCAATAAAACCATCTTTCGTTTTAATTGAAGTTTAAATGTTTACGAATGTACTTACGCTTGTCCACGATTTTTCATGTGACTGAAACAACAGAGATTCTGATGGGGTTATCGAATGTGTCTGTTCAGCAGTAAATAAGGACAACTTTCGTGTGGTAGCTAATGTCTTTACTAGCTTACATCCTTTTGTTTATATATCAAAGTATTAAAAACTAAACATAAATTGTACCATAACATAAAGTGTTCAATTCATTATCATGGAAACATCTCGCGAATAGATGGGAGCATATTATTATCGTTAACTCTAGCGATCGTTGCAGGGAGAACAAAAAAAAAGAAAAAAAAAAATGCCACTATCATGTAATTTCAATCTGCCTGTCTACGATAGTGGTTATTGCACCCGGGTAGTTCTGTTCCTCGATTTTACAATTTGATCTATTTGAATCTTAACGTTTTTTTCTTAATCCGGTTTCATCCGGATACATGAACTTCATTATGGTCAGCTATTTTAGTTATGTTGTGTTTATGGGTTTAGTTTTGTCTTGAGCTATTTTGGACTGCGTTTTTCAGCATAACCTTATCCTACGTTTGTCGATTCTTAATCTTACACGACGTGTTTACCCTTATCTAAAGATCCTGGCCAGGCAGCGTCCACAATTTTGACATGCCAATCTTTTAATTCATTATGAATTCCTGTTTCTCTTTTGGAAGAAAACTGTACAGCGTGGAATAGCGAACGACACTGTTTATTTTGTAAACTTACTCGGGAAAACAAAAAAGGCGAACGAACTTGCCTACCTAATGATCGGATTTGGTAGAAAGAAAGCGCGCGCAAAAGGAAACAAAAATTAAACCCTGATAAAAATATACTTTCTCCCCTCAGAAACGGTGTGTGAATCTCGCGAGATGTCGAATAATGTGCCTCTTGTTAGTTCCTTTCTACTAAACCAATTTACTGACGGGTGAGTTTTGGTGTTCCCTGATTGACTTGCTTTTAAGGGTAGAAAATCCGCGAGGAGGGGCCCCACCCCTGTCGCCATCGTGTGTGACAAGCGACGAGGGCAGCATTCTTTCAATGGCAATGGATGGTTTTTTTATAGGCTTTTCTGTGCCAGCGTGTCGTGGGCGCATTCTATCGTGGCAAACTGTGTCCGTCCTATATTATCCTATGTAGCTCCAATGCGGTGTGGCAATAGCTTGCTAAAAATGTGGCGTCGTCGTTTCGATGTTTGGGACAGACGATACGGTGTAATTGTTGTAAGTGTGAACGTGTGTATTTTATTGGACATCCATCCCCAGATGGCGAGGATCGTCCTAGTAAGGAACGTTGGAAAACAGATACGACACACTCTCCCCGTTGTGCGTCCGACGGACGGCCTCGGCGAACATCATTGACACGTCGATGCACTGCATTTGGGAAAACATAATTGGAGTATTGATTTTATGCACACAACGGCCGCACCACAACACGGCACGTGTCCTTACCTGAATCTTCGGGCAGTCCTTCATATGGCCATCCTGCGGGATCGTATTCGTAACGACGACCGCCTCAAAGCAAGCATTGTTTATCCGCGAGATGGCCGGCCCACTGAAAATGCCGTGCGTCAGAATGGCATACACCTTCGTGGCGCCCGCTTCCACCAACTTGTCCGCCGCGTGGCAGATCGTACCGCACGTGTCAGCCATATCGTCCACGAGGATCGCCACGCGATCCTTCACATCACCGACCAGCACCATCGAGGCCACCTCGTTCGCCTTCTTCCGCTCCTTGTGAATAAGCGCAAACTCAACATTCAATCGATCCGCGATCGAGGTGACACGCTTCGCGCCACCGGCATCGGGCGAAACAATGATCGAATTGCGCCACTCGGCGATGTTCTCTCGGATCCACTTCAGTACCGCCGGTTCGGCGTACAGATTGTCCACCGGGATGTCAAAGAAGCCCTAAGAAATGAAAATAAAAATATTAAAATAGCAACAATACTTCATATGCTTGTATTTTTAGCTTTTGATGACCTTGGCGATTTAACAAGTTGCACTAATATCCCTTTTACATACCTGAATCTGCGAAGCGTGCAAGTCCATCGTGATGATGTGATCTGCACCAGCAACGGAAAGCATATTCGCTACCAGCTTGGCCGAAATGGGTGCCCGACTCTGTATTCCCCCCCAAAAAGGCGAAGACAAACGAAGACATCCGGTGGAGCGGTGATCATTAGCGAGCGAGTAAGGTTTGGTGGAAAAGAAAAAAAGGCATACATTAGTCAATTATTACCCCACGCAAGAAATAGTTCCCTCCTCAGCGCTACTGGTAAACGGTATTAGGCTTAGGGATAGCATAACAAAACAAAACCATCGGACAAAACATAACAAGAATCCCAAACAGAAACGCCCAACCAGAAGAATTTAGACCCACATAGTTTTTGTTTGTTTCCTTCTCGGATTATTAGTCAACATCGCTACATACACGAAACGCGCAAATGCGCAAAACCACACATTAGCCTCCGCAGTTCCGCAGCGATCATGCACTGAAAGGGTAAGAGAGTATATTAAGATGAACCCGTCGGGGCGATGTTGTTAGACCCGGAATCCCGGGGAACCGCAACGTGATGGACAATATTCACAAGGACATACAACAAGGAATGCATATAATGCCTGTACAGTCGCGCCAAAGGAAAGCGATCAAAAGTGAAGAATGTAATCTTGATTAATGCACTCCGTTTTCATAAACAACCACACAATTGCCATCATTCAAACCTAAAAAATGGTGCAAAAGGAACGAGTAACAACTGAACAAACGAATGAAATATGCGCATGAAATGTTCTCTTGGAATGTACGGGACAGTTTGAAACACCGAACCAAAGAAGTGTGTAAGGGATACAGTAATCCTGAAAGGGCAACACAGGAGTCGCATAACAATCGAAACCCATGCTCTCATTGAGGTAAATGTTTCAATCACCGATCGAGCTTGGAATGAAAAACAAGAGGTCGCAAGATGTATGATTTATGGTGTTAAAATGTCCATTTCGTCACCGTAAACTACCGGAAACCACAAACAAGGACACATTGCAAACAAAACTATTGTACATCGCCACATCATACAGACACACGACAAACGGCAAACAGTGTATTTTGTTGCACTATTTATAGCAAAACTTTCTACATAATCATGTGTACGTGTGGGTGTGCTTTTGTTTCGATTACAGTCCTTTCTTATTTACTTAATTTTTTTTTTTTTTTTCATTTGATAGCAAGCGAAATTATGCCTGAGGAAGGTACACTCGCTAATTGCTGTGGCCTGGTTGAAACCAATCAACCAACTACTCACTAGGTACGCCTCTGGTATGTAATCCTACGGTGGGTTGATAAATGATAAATACACACAACAATAAAGGGGGTAGAGACGGGTGAGAAGAAAAGAAAGAAAGAAAGTCAGATAAAAAAGCAAGCAACCATCGACTCATTATTTTTAAACACGTGTACATTGGGTTACTATTATTACATCGTGGTACGAAAAGTGGCCCATCATTGAATTGCTCCAAAGTCTATACAATGAGTTCAGGGTACTGTTTGTATATTCTCTGTATCTTTAATCATCAAGTTTAATGTTTGGCGGTTTATTTCTAACATTCAATTGGACTATTCAAAATATACGTGCCTGCAACACGTGTGTCTGTATGTGTTTCGAAAAAAAATATTTAAAAAATATAAAAAGATAAAAAAAAGTATTTACTACCAAATGGTCAGCACTTATTTACAAAAATCAAAGAGACAAAACTAAAGTCGTTAAAAATAGTATGACACGAAGGGAACAACGATACCGAACGGAAACAAAAAATCAACATCATTTATATGATCTTGTTTTTCCTGCGTGCAAAAACAACCATTTGTGTGAACCTATTGACATAATAGGGGTGGCTGGGGTAATACGCACCCCTGAGGCAATACGCACCCTTTCCCATTTCCATTGAAAAACGAGTTTTCAACGCGTAAAAAGTAGTCACCCTGCAAGATCAACCTGAAATATGGTCACCCTGTGAGTTTGATAGCTCTACATCAACAGAAACGCGAAATAAACGCAAACCAAAATGATTCTCAGCTCAGACAGTTTTTGTTATAATGTGACTTACCATTCCGCTAAGGAATATTAAGTGCAAAAACCGATATTTACCCACGAGGAATACGAAATTTATTGAATTGAGAATCAGTGCTTGAGACTATTCATGAAAATTTCGGAAAGTATGCAAATTTACTCATATTTTAGTTGAAAATGTGGGGAACTATGAATGGGGGCAATATGCACCCAGTATGTCGGGGTAAAATGCACCAGTTTGTAAACAAACTATCTTTATTTGACAGTGGATGTTGCCTCGTTGTTGTGGTGCGTATTGCCTCTTTGTTATGGTGCGTATTGCCTCTTTGTTATGGTGCGTGTTGCCCCTTTGTTGTGGTGCGTATTGCCCCTTTGTTGTGGTGCGTATTACCCCTAGCAAAGGTGCGTTTTGCCTCAACCAGATACAGATCGATCAAAAATTGAACTTTTTCAAAACTGAAAAAAATACGTTTTTCTTAGCAAAAAAAAGCAAACATTCCTGAATTGGTAACTAGTTTGAACCTTTATGAATCCTATCCAGTGATAAAATCAACAATCAAGTGCCAAGTTGTTAGAAAATTTTATAGTTTTCCTTAAGGGGTGCGTATTACCCCATCCACCCCTACCATTAGCTTCATGACATTACAATGCATTCCATTAATTTTGAATTTAATTTGGATGATCATGAAAACGTATAACCACTTGGCGTAGATTAGCACGCACCTTCCCGGGACGCACACGACACAAATGTATGGACATTGAGAGGCATAACGAAAGCATAAAGTACATAAGCATATATGCATAGTTTCCCTTCACGTTGTGGGGGAATTGTCGTTAGGGTTGATTTCTGAATACAACGTAATACACCGTACCATTAGGATATCCAATGGTTCTATTTACAATCGCTAGGTGAAGAAGTATGCCAATTGATTCATTTTAAAATGTGGAAATGTTTTTCGTTGCGTGTACTTTCAACTATGCTCATCGCCGTGCCACCGGAGCCGGTGAAGAAATATTCGAACCGGAACAAGAGCTTTAATGCGGATTAGCGCACTCACCCCTTAAGATAGTGATGTTTGTTGATGATAGTGATTGTTAGTTCCAATCAAATAGTCATCATATATTTATATATCCGTTCGTCAAAGTTTTAGTTCCATTGAGAGCTCTGCCTCACCAATCTACCGGGCGAGTGGGTTAGCGTGGGGGAAAATTAGTGCCAAAACGGTACGGGGACTCATTCCGGAAACGCGATCTGCCAATTAGCTCATTTCTCTGGTGGTGGATGGTGGCAGTGGTGTATGGGATGATACTAGTTCTGAAACCAACGACAAAAGGATAAATAAAAACCCGCGCACGCAAGATGACAAACAACCGGGACACAATATGGACGGAACAGATGAAAGTGAAATAAAATTTGGCAAAAATACAAATGCGACCAAAACTGGGCGCCGCAGAACTTAATCTTACACGGCAAATAGTTCTAAAAAAATAGACATGAAACAGAAAACTGATTCACAGGTACCGTACCCGGAACTTCCACTCATTGGTTTTCATGAGCTCGGCCAGCTTATCGTCGCCTGTCTAGTAGTGTGTTGGGGCGTGGAGGTCGTGGACACAAGGCCATAAAACACGCATCGGTATAGACAATCGAGAGAGGGGAAGGGAAAAAAGAATATTATTTAAAACACCGTTTTAACGTGTAACACCGGCAAGAGATGTATTTCCAAGGAGGGATGGGGATAATGGTTGGTTCCTGGACAGACGATTTGGGTATCACTTTCACTCGTCCTATCGTCCATCCGCACACGGCTTTCATTCCGGTTTCCGTCAACCTGATCGCGATGAGCCACCACCAAGGGATGAATCGGAGGGAGGGCTTGTCCTACAAAATACGGATCCAACGGGTGATGATGCCCTATCAGCCGATGACCGATGTTTGTAAACAGTTTCCCTGCACCATTACGAAACCCACTGACGTATTCTGTCGTGAGGCGCAGCAACGTTACTCTAATTCTCCACCGTCAACGCATCCTTGGCAGAACGCCGAGGATCGGTTGCTCGGGCATAGGGCGGGAGTTGTTATTGCCAACAGCAGCGACCGAAGCGGAAACACGTTCCCTGCGTGCCTTTTCGAACTGTTTTTTCTCCGCCGAGCGATAACCTCTGCGTAACGGATGCACGGCATATTACCACGTTCTTTGCACCGGAGGACACGGATCGGAAATGAGATCTTATCACCACGCTCCAATTTACTATTCATGTGTGTTGTGCTGAGCTGTTGACAGCAAACGTTTCCCCCGGACTGGACTGGATTCAAGAAAAGTAAACGATCGATTCTTACTTGTTTGTTTTTCTTCCATCTAGCTCCGCTTTTGATTATTAGATGATCGTCATTTGCAAAGTAAGATCGAAGTAAACACGTTAGCAACAACAGTTCAACAATGTTTCAACTATCCTACAACACCGTCGACACACGCTGGTGGCGGGAAAATTGAACAGTAACGGCGAAAAATATTTCCACATCATCACAATCGGAATACGGCATCATCTTAAAGTACTGCTTCTTAACCTTTTCAGCAAGATGGTCAACAAGTCACAGAAATGACTGTATTTCTTATGTTTCCAGAGTGTCCCATACACCAGTAAACAGGATTTTAAGACATTGACTGTAATTATGTTAACAAAAAGTACAAAAAAAACAATATTTCTGACTGCAACTGCGTACTCTGCATTCTCTTATTTAATACAAGATGTTTTTGAATGCTAAAACGGAAAAAAATGGGAAGGAATTCTTTTTGTACACAAAAAACAAAAAGCAGGGAGAAAAATCCATCCAAGCCCCTCTGGCATATTCGATGTGGTGTATCCTTGTTCATAAGATGGCTACCGGTTGGTAATTACCTTATCTTTCTTGTCCTGTCGTGCGTACGGGAAGCACGGTATCACAGCGGTCACGCGGGACGCTGATGCGATCTTGCACGCATTGATCATAATTAACAGCTCCATCAGGTTGTCGTTGATCTCGCCGGAACCGGACTGCACGATGTACACATCTTCGCCCCGGACGGATTCTCCAATTTCCACGCTAAAAACATTTTGGAAAAGAGTAAAAAACAAAAGCCGTTAGTGACAATCAGCGGCTGGTGAAATACGAGTGAATTCTTATGAACTCCTCTCGATTTTCTCCAAATTTCTGAATGTGTTCTACCCTCAAAATTAGTATTCTTCTTCATCACCCAATATTTTGCTTTTAGCATCTTTTTGCTTATTTGACAAAATACACATAATTCAAACAACAAAAATCTATCTCATAAAAACAATTCAGCATCATTCTCGCAACACGTGCTCCCTGAGCGAGGTGGTAGATGCACCTTCCCTCCGGTATCGTCCCTCTCGCTGGAAAACAAACATTTTCTTTGCTCACCAACATTTACTTGCGGCAAACTAGAACTTCACCGCAAGACGCTATGCTTGACACTATGGTACGCGTGGTTCGCGACATGTATTCGTGGTTTCAACACCACGCGCTCGCGAGGATGGCGCAAGCGTTCCATCGGTGTGCGTACCGCTTCGACCTAAGCTAATTTACCGACATCTTTCACAGATTCCACATGGTCTGGACAATATATTTTCTCTTTTAAACTAGGGGAAACAAGGGGGTTTGTGAAGGTGCTGTAGTGCACCAAACGTGGTCATTTATTTGCCATCGACCACGAATGCACTGACGAAAAAGATCATTTAAAAAACAACTAAAGAATGATGGGCGAGAATAAATACAGCATTAACTGGGACGTCTTATCAACCGGCAAGGAACAAATTCTAATTCAGGTTGATAACAATCAGCTGTTTACACCCATCCGAAATCTCCCCAAAAAAAGTAAACAGAAGATTAAAAGTCCTTTTGGCAACGCGAGCCAACAACAATTCAACCAAAGCACGAATCGACGCCAAGTTGGGTAAGGAAGAAAGAGTAAATAGAAAAATAAAACAAACACATCGTTTGATCGATTCCCGGCCGAAACCTTCGCAAACTCATCCACACGAATCGAGCACGAGGAATGGAAGGCATGGCAACCGAATCTTCCTTCCCTCCCAGGCCTATGGCAGTCGAGGATGGGACGGGTTGTTGCTGACACAAATTGAGCTTAATCAATCTACAACTCGTTTATGCTTCGTCTTTTCCATGCCCTTTAAACTCTCCGAGAACGTTGCGTTTGGATCGTAAAGAAAATTAAAAACAAAACTAATCATCTCAACCATCCACTATCTAGTGTGGCAGTGCGTTGTCCAGTTTTGTTTTTTTTTGTTGCTTTTTTTACATGTTTACAGATCCAAACCAAAGCCGGCATCACCACGAACAGGATTCTGCCGGCTCTGCTGACAGTTCTTCACGTGGGAATGATTTGAGCGAATCAAAAAAGCGACACGACCTCCCCAACGTTACATCATATCACCTTTTATGTTATTTCTTGTTTTGTTCACATAACTTTCATTAGATTTTGTTCCGAATGCTAGTCGAAGTCTACCATTTAAAATCAACTGAGCAAAAAACCGGTTCCGGAAACACGCAGCGGACCTTTTAGCATGATGTTGTCCTACCTCCGCAAAATCTTCAGCCAAATACGGCCAAGATAAAATATTTCGTTACATGGCGCGGGGCGGGGATATTTGTGGTAGTATTCTCGCGCACTAAACCTATCCCCAATTTCCCCGCCCGCCGTCTCTACAAGCAACACAACAACATCATGATTCCACCGCTCGTCAAGGTTACTCTGTGTATGATTAATTTGCTGGGAGAGGTAAGGGCAAGGGGACTATGACGTGCAGGAAGAGCTAAGACGGTTGGGAAAGGAGAGCAAGAAACTTATTTTTAACTGGTTCCTTGATTCGGTGGCCCTCCAATGCCCTGTTTCACAGCAGCCCAATTAGCAGCCTTTACCGATGGATCCACTCCTGTCTCACCCTTCTCCAACTGAGGGCCATTTTGTAATCCTCACGGTAGGGGAAACATCTTCCATGCCGTTTCTTGTTCCTTCTTTTCGTCAGCAGTACTTCAAATCGTTCACATTCGTACGACACAAACACCGCATGATGACACACTACTTACCAGGTTTCTAAATTGCTGAACTTTTTCGTCACCACCTTGCCCAGATCAATACCGAGCCGGTCGACAATGCGGGACGCGAGGTCCGGATGGGACGAGCCGGAAAACACCTTGATGTTCGGCATCCTGGACTGCAGCAACAACTGGCGTGGATCAACGATCGGGATGGCGTTGGAATCGGTGGGAATATCGGTGCTACCGTTGCTGCCGATGGTGGAGCTTGCACTGCTGCTGATGGCGCTGCTGCCGATACTGTGGACCCCCGCCGTTGATACACTGGGCACGAGATTGGAGCTGCTGCCGATGCTGCTGGTGGTGCTGCTGCTGCTGGCGTAGCTGATAACTGATGCCTTCTCCAAGCTGCTCCGGACAAGCGTTCTGGCGCGAATCGGATGAGCTGATCGGACTGGCATCACACAATCTGTGGTGTCAAATTAAATATATGTACGGCGTGTGACGGCATCAAAGGGAAAAGAAAAAACCCCTCCATTCCCAAGTTCCTCATCCTGGTACACAGGATCGCAGCCGCTTCTGTACTCGAACCGAGCCTGATTGACGTTTCAAACGTCTAATGCTTTCAGGTACCGCTCGTAGTGGTTGCTAACTGCGCCTGCTGCTGTTTGCATTTGTTTCAACTTAAGCGTATGTTGTCGAACGTTACATCTGGATAGTTTCTTAAAAAATTAAATTACCCCAATCGTAAATAGGCAAACATATGAGGGTATTACAATTGGGAGCGCGGAAACGATACACTTCTCGACACTGCCCCATACAAAAGGTAAACAACACTTTGAAAAAAGCGAAAAAATGGCTGGCCGTCTCGACGATCCAAAACGACGCCACCTACGTGTCGAGACGATGCGCGGAAACGAAACGACGCGGCTAGCCATTTTTTCGCTTTTTTCAAAGGTGTTGTTTACCTTTTGTATGGGACCGCGACGAGAAATCTGACAGTTCGTATCGTTTCCGCGCTCCCAATTAAAATACCCTCAATAATCCAGTTGCTTATTGGATAATAGTACTGCTTTTTTCTAATAAGACATTTGCTTATAAGAACAGTGGCCATAGTATTGGTGTTAGATCCCAGAACTATGTCTATCTCATTTTTTTGTTTACTTCCTTCTCAGCACAGACAGTTCACAACGCGGTCGATGCACAATGGGCTCTGTTAAAAACCATTTTTCCACAAGGGTTATTTACATGTTTCCGCACGTGTTTTTGTATGTTATTCAAGAGTCCGAACTTAAGCGATTTATGGATGATAAAATCTTTGTCAACAAATTTCTTGCGAAAACCAATGATGGGATTCGTAAATGGGAGTAAGATAGAGTAAGCTTAAAGGTCTTTTAGATGTGAGATAATATAAAAAAAAGATGCACATGCAAGGGTTATAGTGCAATTGTTACACCGCTTTAACATTAGCTGAGTTTTTTTAATTTTAATAAAAATACTCCATGCAATGCCAAAAGCCGCATATATGACCACCGTGAGCAGGTAAAGAGCGACAATCATCTTGCAATGTCATTCCCAAGGAGTCAAACCTATCAGGTAATGGCATAATATTTTTGTGTTTCACTACTTCTTTTGAATGTGCATGAAACTGCGCTTTGTAGGAAGAAAAGAGGATAAATTTTACAGTCTAGTAAAATATTCAGCGACCATTGGTAAAAAAGTGTCCAACTTCTCTGGGGCTCTGAAGAAGTTTGTTCTAAATGAAAACACCTTCTTTACAACTGCTTGATAGCGACACAGCAGCAGCCGATGGTAGCATAAGCACTAGCGTGAGGATTTCTAGAGAGAAGGAACTAAAGAACGGCCTCCCGTATGACGATGTTGGAACAACCGAATTTCTGCTGTTGATATTTCTCACTTGAGTTACCATAACTGTACACACGCAGTATCAATTCCGGACCAAAGGAAGCACCGGGTAGGTAAAGAAATAATGCACATCATCTTCTTGGAGCAAACAACGTCAAACGAAGAACCGAATGATGTGCAGAATTTGCAAACATGTTTATAGAGCCCAACATAATTCGCCGAATAGAGTAATGTAGTAAACATTAGTTCAATGATTTTGCTGTAGAAACGGCAAGCATAACATAGCCGCATCAACGTAGAGAAAGTGTTTATATGACAAAGGCTAGCCACCTACAGTGTTGCGTACAGGTCGTCAAACAGTGCATAAATAATAATGGTGTGTTTGTGTTTATTCGCAAAGGCAATATTCTAGGCTGGCGAAGCCGAGCATGTCTTTCGCGGTGCAGCTACCTCAATCCCGATGAAAACGTTCTTTTCCGTTCCTCGATTACTTTGCAGATAAACATCGGCAGTACGAAATCAACAATTGTTTATAGAGTTCAATTTTTATAAATTATACACCACCCGTCAATACACAAGTACTTACTAAAAGGACTACTTTTGCGTTACTCGAAACACCTCACCAAGAAATATGGCGAACATGGCAGTATCCCGCATTAAGCGAGAGTTCAAAGAGGTCCTCAAAAGTGAAGAGGTAAGTCATATGAGTTTAAGATAGCGATTCGAAAAAGTGGTCGTCTATCATTCAGATATAGGTAGAACCTTTTGAGCTGATAAGCAGATTGCATAATATTTTCGACTACAAAAAACTGCAAAAATGTTTTTAAAATAGCAACGCGCTCATCAAAGAACATTAGCACCGATTTGAAGTTGCATTATACTCCTTACGTTCAATTGTGAATTGTACAAAAAAATCCCCGTCCCATTGCACATACCTTCGGCACCTTGTCTTGCCTTCGGCTTCTGAACACTCTTCTTGCTCATTGCGTCGCGTCCCTGTTCAATGTTCACACTTTGCTTAAATTGCAACACTACAGCTTTCAAGTTTACAGATTAAAATGTAGTGCAATTTCCTCTTTGACCACTTGTGTGGAAGCCTTCGAACGTAGCTGCGGATGACGAACGATGCCTGCTTCTCGTGGATCGACACTATCACCGATTCTATCATCCCTCATGCACAGACCCGGCAACGACCCAATCAGTGGGGCACATCTTCGTCACCTTGAACCGTTTGATTGTTTTCTAACTCGAGCTGAGTCGTTTAATTACAGTCGCATCTTAACATTTTGAAATTGATCACTATTTTTTATGTATAGAAATCTAGAATTCTATACATTACTCTGCTAGATATGGACTGTTTGCAATCAACAATGACCTTTACAATACCGAACAAACATCCATTTAACTAATCAATTTGGATTTTAGAATACAAATGTGAAATTTAAAAGCAATTAGAACAAACCATCCTTTTAGTGGTTAATACTACACTTCTCGGTATTGATGTGCACATCTTCCGCAGAGGAGCCCTTCCCAGACAAGACATACTATTTTTAGTTTTTTAGAAAAAGTTATGTGTAATTTTTGGATTATAAATTTCCTCTTTATTACTTTGATTGATCTTTACTTGATTTTCATTTTTAATCATTTTTAATAATTTCAATTTTCTTTTTCAGATTGTTCAGTGTTCCATAAAATTAGACATGGTAAACGATAATTTCACGGAACTTCGAGGAGAAATTGCGGGCCCCCCGGATACCCCTTACGAGGGTGGAAAGTTCGTACTAGAAATTAAAGTTCCCGAAACATACCCGTTCAATCCACCGAAGGTGATTTTCAAACCCCCCCACTGATCTGCTCCCCGAACCCGCCGTAAAAATTAACCTATTTTTATGTTCGTCCACAAAGGTGAAATTTATGACCAAGATATGGCATCCAAACATTTCCTCCGTAACTGGTGCGATCTGTCTCGATATACTGAAGGACAACTGGGCGGCGGCGATGACGCTGCGCACCGTCCTACTATCCCTGCAGGCGCTGCTGGCAGCGGCCGAGCCGGACGATCCGCAGGATGCGGTCGTAGCGACACAGTACAAGGACAACCACGAGATGTTCATCCTGACCGCGAAACACTGGACCAACGTGTACGCGGGAGGCCCATTTGCGAATGCGGACTTTGACCAGAAGGTGCAGCGACTGAGAGACATGGGCATCCCGGAGTACGATGCACGGGCCGCCCTGTCGCGCCACAACTGGCACCTAGAGCGGGCCTCAGAGCAACTGTTCAGTTAGTCGAGCGAAGTGCGTGCAGTTCGTACCTGCCCGATATTTAATGTTATCGTTTCCTCTGTTGATGATTATTTAAACCATTTGCCCCGCTCTTGAAAACATTCTTTGCAGACTTTTTAAAATCGATAGCAGAAATTGTGGAGAAAAATGGATTTGATTGAATGACCTTTTTTAAGCTCTATTTGGCATTTGCATCTTAAATTTTTTGCACACACCTACTAATACTGTGTCGTTCTAAAAGAAAAAAATACGGGGGTAGGTTAGCAATAGAGTTCTATTTTATTTATCCAAATCGTCGAACAAACTGTCTATGTCCCATGTAGAGTAAAAGTGTGGCAAGCTTTCTCGAACGATAACCTCACCTCCGCTGTTCTGCACTCCAACAAACACCTACAAAAGACAGTAGAAGTAATTCGAAGTGCAAGCCTACAAAATCAATCACACGAATCCGCGCAGGGTTACGTGCCTTCCGTTAGCATTCGAATAACGGAAGTGGACGAAATGTGTGCATGGGAAAACAGAGAAACCAATCTGGGTGGTCCCGTGCAGCCTCTTCTCCGATGCCGTTCGCTGAAAGTCTATAGAAGTGTAATGTTGATCAAGTTCTGTGAAATAAGATACGAAAGGAAAAAGTGGAAAAATACATTTGATATACACGAAACATGGATTTGGTTTGGTTAGTGATTTTATTTTTACAGTGGAACCTGGTTATTTCTAGTAACTTGATCTAATTTCTTTCTAATTTGTATAAAATAGCCGATTGAAATCAAACAATTTTCTTATTAACTCATCCATTTTTCCAATATTTCTACATCCATTTAAATTGATATATTGCTCATGAAAAAACGTGTTCAAAAAACCCCACAATCAATATACAAAAGTGCTTTTCAAATAACAAACAATAATTTGGGACATAAAAAATATTCTGCGTATCTGATGATCCAGCGTCTAAAAGAGTTTTCTACTTCACTGTAACGCAACTCAATCGGCAGCCATCATTTAGTGCCGTTCGTTTTCGCCTTCAGACTGGCAAGGTTTTTCTGCTTGATCGACTCGCGCCAGTCCAGCTCCAGCTTGATGTAGGTGCCGCCCTGCTGGTACGTCTGGTACTGCAGGTTCTGCTCGCCTCCGGTGCGTTTACCTACCATGGCAATGATTTGCTTCATCGCTCGCTCCTCAAACTCACGCTGGTTGTCTTGGTTGCTCCGAGCGGACATATCACCAGCCCAGTGCCGGCCGTACGATAGCTTCGGCTTGCGCTTGACGTCCTTCTGCTGCTGCTGCTGAAACGACGGTGGACTGCTGTACTCGGACTCCTCGCCGTCCGAGCTGCTGCTCGTGCTGCGGCTCTGGTTGGTACCGGACTTGTCGTACTCGTCCGAATCGGACTCACTCTCCGTGTCCATC
Organism: Anopheles coustani; assembly: GCF_943734705.1. NCBI lineage: Eukaryota > Metazoa > Arthropoda > Insecta > Diptera > Culicidae > Anopheles > Anopheles coustani. Next base: position 74,847,753 of record NC_071289.1, read on the forward strand.
AGCGACTGTGACATCTGGCGACTCGAGCGGTGATGGTGGTGGTTCACCATAGCGTCACCGTCCACGTGGAACGTTGGCAGCAGACCCTGGCGGGAACGGTGCGGCAGGATACCGATTCCGTTCCACCACGGTTCGGCGGACGTATTCGGGGGTTTGAATGGCGACGCTTCGTACAGGCATCCACCCTCGGAGGCGTGCAGGGCGAGCTGCAATACCGCACGATCCCGATCCGTGTCCACCTGTACCGTATGTTCTCGAAATTGGCAACCCTAGAAGTAGAACAACAATTATTAAATTTCAATTTTCAAATTTAAAAAAAAATGTTTCAGAGTAAACGGCACTATGACGACCAACGGTTGAGTGACGAATTTCTTTCTAGCAAACGTGTTGCTCGATATCGATTGATATCCCACTAATGGCACTAATGAGCCGGTACTTACCGACGGGCCGGGTAATGTTTCATATCGGTAGGCTTGCTTGCCGCAGCAAGGATACCGACCGGCCGGTCCTGCTACCCGGCCTTCCGCCGCTGGACCAAGGAATTGTGGCTGTTCCGGATGATACTGGCACCACATCATCTGGCTGACCGGAAAATGGGTGTCGCAGATCGAGCAGTAGAGAAAGTGGCAGTGACCCCAGAGGCGCCAGTACACCTTGCGCCAGGAGCGCAACTCTTTGTGCAGGCTCGACACGTAGTTGGTAATGTTCCAGGACGGATCCTTCACATGCGCACTGATCAGCTGGCCCCAGCGGTTGAGGCGAATGTTCTGCGGCAGGCAGTGTATGTACGAGCTGACCGTTTGTGTCAGAAACTTGCCACACTTCAGACACCGGAACATGCCCGCCAGCGTCGCATAGTGTCCCCGCAGGGCCTGTGGTTCAATCTCGCACAGGCTCTGTATGAGTTTGGTCCACAGGCGCGGGGCGATGCGATCCTTCTTGTCCTTCACCAGCTCCAGCTCGAGGTTGGTGAACATGGCCGCCAGCCGCGTGATGATGCTATCGTTCAGGCAGGCCAGATTTGCGGAAGCCTTCACGACTTCGTTAAGTCGAGCGTGGCAGAACGACAGACAATCGAGCAGCAGTGGCTCCATCTGCAGGAAGCTCGCCGAGACCAGTATCGGTATCACGTTCGTGGGATCCAGCGTCGGCCAGTCGTCCTGCGACATCGATTCCTTCTTCACCCACTTCATCAGCCACTCGAATATCTGCAGGTCACAGTGCACCGAGATGTCCATATCTTCCAACCGCTGGCCGGCCGTCACATCGGCGAAGTAGCCCATTTTGGTGATCAGCAGCTTTTGCGGGCAGGAGAAGTCCCTCGACGATCCCTTCACTTCGTCGCAAACGTGGATGATGACTTCGGGCCTCGAAAAAGAAGAAGTTGGTAAAATAAAAGAAGCATGTGAAACGGATGGCGACAAATGTTGCGAAATGCTTTCTGCTTACTCCGCCCGGCTGTCCGGAATAGCAATCTGCGCAATCGAAGACTTCCGACGTACACCCGTCTTTGTGGAGCTGCTCGCGATAAGGAAATTCTGCGATACATCCCCTACGGCGGAAAGGGTAGACTTTTTGCCGCTGCTACCGCTTTGCGTGTCGGGCGTCGAGGCACCACTAGCGGCCGACTTGTTACCACCGGAACATCCAACCCCTACCGAGGTCGCATTTACCGTCTGCACCCCGAGCGGACTGGTGCCATTCATTTTCTGACCCGCGCCGCTCTTGTGATGGTAGCTGGATGCGTTCGATGGGCAGATAAATGGCAATACCGAGTCCAGTATGCCCTCGTTGAGCACCTCGTCCAGCTTTTCGTTCAGTATGCTTTCGAGCCGATTTTTCGGCACCTCCACTACTTCGGGCTTGCTTTTCTGCGATTTTTGCGACACCGCCCGCTTCTTTGGAGTCATTTTCTTGTCCAAAGTGGAGCGCGTACCGGACGACGTAGACGGTCCATCATCCACTTTGGAGTCTTTTTTCCCACCAGCAGCCAACGGTACCGCTTGGCGCGCAGGAGAAATGGTGGAGCTAGTATCGGAGCCCTTCCCTGGCGTTCCGTCGGCGCGGTTTTGCTGGATGCTGTTTACCAGCTCGTTGCGGGCCAATTGGTTGTAATCGAAAGTTGAAGGATTCTTCTTGCTACTGTTGAAGGAATCATTCACTTGACATGTTACGTTAAGAAACTCGAGAAAATCATGCATCGAAATTGCTTCGGTCGTTTCTATTGTAGTGGGTTCCGCCATTTTCTTTCCCTGCTTTCGTTTATATTCCTCGTCGACTGGTTTTCACTTTTCCTCACTGAACAAATTTGGCAATTCAAGCGAAACAAGATAACCGCTGGTTAAAAAGTGCACCGACGACCGAAACGATTGTAATTTTGAAGAGTGAAAATATTATTTACACACCGTCACCCATGGCAACGATGCATACTTCCGGTGAAGGATTTGAATTTTGTTTGTCTGGTTTTGCACCTATATAATTAGCAAGAACTCTTATTGAATAAACTAAATGTTGTAAACTTTGAACTGCAACTATTTTTGATGAGATTGTAATAGAAATATAATAGTAAACTTTCTTGTGAAAACATAAATTTGAGATAATAATTTGAATCTTCCGACACAACCATTAGGCACACAAAACATGAATTCGAATCGGCAATGTTGGTAACAGGATGTTTTGACAGCTGTCATACTGGCATCGGAAGGACGTGACGTCACGAGAGTCTTTTCCACACGTTTTCGTAGTGAACGATAGCCGTGAATTTTAGCACAGAATGGTAAATATACGAAATTATCGGTGAAATTCTCGTTCTGCACGATGATGGCACACTGGAAAGCGGAAACGACTATCAGCGCTGATGAATGCTAGTGGAAAATGTGATGGCTGGCTGTAAATTCTGGCCGAAATTGTTGTTTTAAGATCATCTTTAGCGGAGCATCGGAAGACGAATGCCCGACAACCATGTTTGACAGCTATACACCGGAGCTTGGCCGATAGTTCGGAATGATGCGAAAGGTTATGTTATGAATGGACAATGCTTTTGATGCGAGTTTACAAGAAAACTATCGTACCCAGTGTGCCGTTTGAAATGCGTTTCGGGAAAGCCGTATTTTAACTGCGAGCCATTGAATGTAATGTTTACCATGCCATTTCACAGGGTCGCGTTCGTACCAAGACGGTCAAGAAGGCCTCTAAGGTCATCATCGAGAAGTACTATACTCGCTTGACGATGGATTTCCACACAAACAAGCGTGTCGTGGAAGAGGTGGCCATCATTCCGACGAAACCGCTGCGTAACAAGATCGCTGGGTAAGTGACAATGCTTGTTTTTCGCGGTGACCCCCCTCCCTCTGCATTCGATTACTAATTCCTATCGCCTCGTCCGTTTTGCAGTTTTGTGACCCATCTGATGAAGCGCCTACGTCATTCGCAAGTGCGTGGTATTTCTATTAAGCTCCAGGAAGAGGAACGCGAGCGTCGCGACAACTACGTGCCGGACGTGTCCGCGCTAGAACAGGACATCATTGAGGTTGATCCGGAGACGAAGGAGATGTTGAAGCATCTGGACTTCAACAACATCGTCGTCCAGCTGACCAACCCGACCGCCCCAGGATACGGCAACCGACGCAACTAGAACTGCATGTGCTAGAAGCTGTATCGTGTAAGGTTACTGTACTGATTGGTTTTTTTTACCGTGCCCGCGCCGTGTGCAGACCATGTGTGTGCTGGAGAACAACCCAGAGAGAAAAAACCAAGAAGAATACAAGGAAGCGTTGTGTTCGTAAAGGAAAAACCATCTTGTGTTCGTTGTGTCCAAGGGAGTGTTGATGAATGATCCCACGATTTGATGACATGTTTGGTGATTTGTGAAGTGGGGATCTGTTGGTTACTGGTACCCAGTCGACCAAAACATTAAAAAGACAACGAATGAGAAAGATTCCGGTTTATTACAAATGAATGGATATTGCTGTTGATCGTTTGTATCACCGATTCAGTTCGATCGCGACTAGAGTTTTCATGTATTGTTATGTCCCTTTTTAACGTAGTCTAAACTAAAACTTGATGATTCTCTTCGCTTCTACCGTTGAATGTTCTATGTCTGAATGAGATTGTCTGGTTGTCTTATTTTTTTAGCTTTTGAACTATGTTTGACGATAAAGTCCTTCTATCTTTGTTGCTGGTCAACATCATAAAAATGAGAAAGAAACTAATAATAACTATTTCCTTTCAGTTTGGCTCGCAATATAATCGATTTAAACTTTATTACGCTTTTTCTGCTTTATGTTTCGATTATATTTTCGACTATAATTATAGGTACATTTTTAAAGGTATACCGCAGGAATAATTCCAACATTCATTTGTTGTAAAACAAATTGCATGCACGTATTTACTCGTACGAATTTGATAAAACGTCCATATTTATTACATCTGATTATTTGAACATTAGTGTCAAATGTCAATGACAGGTTCTACATGAGACTACCTGCAAATGTGAGTAGCCTTGGTATATAGCGAAATGTTTGACACACCTCGGATATCCTCTCATCTCACTTCTCATTCCACGAGAAACGGTCGTCAAACTCTCCAAACGTCGTTCGATCAGTCTTTGAATTGAACTCGGTTGAATCGGACGCCTTTCACGACGCTAGTGGCGAGAGATTGTGAATTGTTTCACCAGAGTGTATAGAGTGTTTATTTTCCACCAAACATACTGCGGTTGAGCTGAATTTCGATTAGGTTAGTTTTATTCCTTTTGTATTTCACCTATTAGTCATGCATTTCCTTTCGCCGCATCCCTCGGTAGAGTGTGATAATGTGGCGATGTGTGTCGGAACGTTTTCTTCCACACGCAGAGTTGGCGTTGGAATGTGTGCTCGGTAGCGATGCAGCATACTTTGAATGTAGTTTTTAAGGCATTTTCGGTGACGCTATCATATTCCGTGTAACCCCAGCTTGCGCATTGAATCGAGCTCTGGTATTTTCATATTCAACAATCATGGTAATCATGGCGTATTCGGAAAAATATCTCCGGCTGTAAAACGGACCCCGCTGAGTCAAGCGAAGAAACTTGCGGCTATATCTCTGCAAATGTGTGTGCGAGTGAAATAGACGCTCATCCGTGTGCATGTCGTCCACGGGACACATCTCAACTACTGCGGTTGGAGTGAGTGAGCCAAAAGTGAGGAAAGTAACGTACATCCGGATAGAACGAGAAAGCAAGCAGCTTGTAGGGAATGAGTGTGTTGGCAGTCGTGTATGTGCTTCCCAAGGGGAATAGAAGGAATAGAAAGCCAAAAGGGCAAGACAAAGAGAACGACAGGCAAATTCGAAGCGGTGGCGAAGAAGAGTGCGCGAGAAAGCAGCTCAAATGTAGCTCCGTGTGAATTGGGTGGAATGGTGAAGAGTGGAGTAGATTGACTCGCCCAGTGTCTGGACATCTCTGCTCGGTCAGCTTCCGTGCGTGTTTTTTAATGCGGTTTTTATACTAAACACGTTATTTCCTGCCTACTTTTCATGCAGTGTTTAAACACTTTTAGAAGTTTTACTACTTTGGTAGGATTTTAATTATAATCCCCGGCGTTGAAGAAAATTTGCACCGAAAGACTGTTGGTGGTGGTGCGGCGTAATCGTTTTCATTTTGCGTACGTATGGCATTTCCGCGCGCCCATCTTTGATCGCTGGTGTTGGTTAAGCTGTCGCGGGTTTGTCTAGTTAGTCGATTTTCTTCACACCTCGCTCGCCTGGGAGAAAGTTTTCTTGGCTCTGCCCCACTGTCCTGGGATATCTTGTAGCAACGTTCATGTCAAAAATGTTACACATTTTTGCAAACAGATAATGTAGATCTTTCTCGTTCGATGCACGATACCGGCAGTTGGACAGGGAACACACGACTTCTGGATGATTCTGCTCATGCCATCTGCGTTTGCAAGCAATAACACAACGGGTCGGGGCCTGCAGTTGCCGGTGCCGGTTGCGGTATTCAATCGCCGGTTCGATTATGATTCATCATTACGAGCATGCACGAGCATTATTTGGTTGGTTTGTGAGGTGATGAGATCGCGTACTTGAAACGGGGCTTTGGGCCTAGGGGGGCTGTGTCGGAAATAAAATTTTACTGTTTGCCTACGTGTGTGGTTGTGACGGAGATCCCTTTTGAGCAGCCCCATGGGTGCATAGGTATGCGTGCAACAAATGCCCAATCGCATCTGGTTTCGCTAGTGTTGTACCATATCGTCGAAGAAACACGTCTCGTCATTGAGGTCTTCTATTTTCTGAAGAATGGAAATGGCAAGATTTAGAATGATGGGCTAAGACTTGTAAAACTTTTCATCAAATTCAAGAGAAGCTGACGCCGCACTCCATTCATCAGCAATGCTAAATTGGTGATACAGTCGACAATCGAAGTAAACATTGCTTGTTGCTAGCCATGTTTTTCTTCTGGAATGGACGTCTTACCTTTTCACTGCAGATACAATTGTTCCTTAAAACAGTTTTCCAATGCTCGCACAATTCAACGTGAAAATCATCCCAGCTCGAAGGTTCACTGACCTCCCGAGATTTTAAGAAATGCGCAACGTCTCAACACACGTTCCCATCGTGTGCAACTTCTCAACCTACCATCTTTCTAACGGGCGGACGGAAATTGTTCTCGTGCACCTGCCGCTCGCCTGAAACCGTTGCCAAAAACTTTTTCTTTTATTTTCTCCGTAGCGTACCGTCTTCCCGGCGCCACCTCACCATTATCGATTGCCATATTTGTATGGCCAATTCCACTGGGGCGAAACTGTGGTCAAGTTCAATGCGTCCTCCGCTGCGGTTGAGATATCATGAATTCGCCGTAATGTGTTAACTCAACACTGCAGCGACTGCGTCTTCTTTCGGCGAGATGCAAGCCACATTTGGCCATCATTAACGCTCGTCCGTTAATGAGTAGTATTTGCCCGAACCCTTTCTAACCCAAGCGGTGGAACGTGTATTGCAATTAACCCTGGAAGGAATGATTGGCTCTTGGAGGTAAACGCAATTGTATTTTTGTTTTCTCTTTGTAGCGAACGGAACCTCATTCTGCTCCTATTCTATTCTTAGCGGTACATGTGTTTTTGCCACCGATATGTTGGCGCACCCCACCTTTCGAGAGCCTACGGGAGTGAAAAAAAGTTTGGTTCGCCACACGGAAAATCGATTTTTCACTCAAATCTAAACCCGAAAAACGTCCGTTTTGCTTTTTCCATCAAACAAACTCAGCAGGCGCGCATCATTATCCCAATCCAATCGACACGCAACTTCCTGATTGATCGATTCCGTTCGTCCGACGATCGTAATTGATTCATCGAGTAAAAGGAAAGCGCACAGCAGATGTAAAACAACCGGCTGATCGCCCAGGTTCCAAACACCCAATGCCAGTCGAAGGGGAGATTCGAATCAAATCAAACCCAACTGTAGAGTGCGTTCCAATAATTGGAAGATTTAAACGAACCAACGGAGGGACCATCGTTTTTTGTTACCAAAGTAGGTTTTTCAAATTTCTTAAAAGTTGGTCCGGCTCTTTTTGCGTAACTTTAACACCTATGACAATCAGCAACGGCAAAATTAATTGCAATTAATTATTTGTTCGTTTCACCCCCTAATATATCTCATTTGCATTCCAGGACCATCCAGTCTGGAATGTTATAAATTTGTATTGAGGGCGCAGGTTTCACTGTTCCGTTGGCTACTAACATGGATGAACCCCACGATGTCAGTGGGTGGGTACCATTCAAACTCGAATGCCCTGTCCAAATTGCACCGATAAACCGGAAACAGTGAACCGGAACCTGCACCCCAATCAGTGGCGGAAATTCGAAGCAAATTAGAAATGAGATGGTTAAGGGTTTGAAGTAAATAGTGGTGGAATGGAATAAGAATCGATGACCATAATCTCAGACCACGCGAGCACATTATGTCGTCGTCCAATTTGTTTGGATCCCATTGCCATCGTCGGTCTTGTGGATAATCGTGCAAAATGGGTCGAACGTCCATAATCCACATCGTGCCTTGGCATGCGTATTCGCGCGCTGTCATGCGGCAACAGGCCCGTTTACCGTTCGTACGTCCCATGTTTGTTTTGCCGGTCTCGTTTCGGATCCCATACCGAAAAATAAGCCTCATAAGTGTGTGGGGTGCATCCAGAATGGAAAACCCAGCACAAACAAGCACACACATACTTCCCACATAACCAACCTGATTGTTACGGACATCTGCATTCCATTTCACCGAACCTTTCCAAATTATCCACAGGGCAACGGTAACCGTTCTTTGCCATCGAAGCCCTTCCATCGTCCCAAACGTGAACGACCGATCCAGTTCTGGAAGTCTTTCTGGGGTTTCCCAGATGGGAGCGAGTAATGATCCGAAGAAGGTTCCGGTTTAAATTTAGACCCTCCACGAAAGAGGGAGAACCCCCTGCCACACAGTTGTTGATAGGACGGTACGGTATATTTTCCTAGTCTATTATGTCACATGCATATTTTGCGCCCGCAGATTTGAAAAAAGGAAACCTAATGTGCTGTTTGATGAAAGTTTTACTCGTGCTACCGGAGTATCACAACATTTATCGTAACGCTTCGACTTATAGCCCACGATTCCACTGGGTTTCCTCTTGTTGTAGATTTTTTTTTCGATGCCTTGACTACTCGGAAATCGATAGTTTTTCAACATCACATCTGTGTATAACTTTTCTTTTACTAAGTAACACCACAAGGACATTGAGAATGTTTTAATTAGATCCACTCCAGCGCGCCGTGGTGAAGATAGACCCCGGCGAGCTTTTTACAACCCTAAAGTGTCACTTCCGGATGCACCTGTTCGCTGCGGGTTGATTTATTTGCACACTTATACATTTGTAGTGCCAAGACAGCCGGAGAGTTCCACAATGGTTCAAGTGTAGAAAGTTCGGACGCGAAAGTACTTTTATTTCGCCCAATCTGTAGGTGTAGAGTTAAAATTCGCGTACGATTTGGAAATCGACACTTACCAAACAAGTACCGCCGGAGGTTTTGAGGCTTGTTTTGGGAGTGTTTTCTTTCTTAGTCATGCTTTCTTCACCCCAAACAGATGGCCGACACGAGTTTTGGGCTCTTCGGGTCTTGTCTCGTGTTTGCGGCTACCGTTCAGAGATGTACGGAGGGTGATAAAGTTTGACCCAATTGGTTTTCCGTCCCGTAAATTATCCACAACCCGACGAATCCCACCTATGTTGGGCTCACATCATCATAATCATCATCAGCGTTCCGTCAGCAATCGATTTCTAGGGTACTTTTTTCGAAATTTCAATATCGGATAAGTTGAGCAAACGGTGCTGTACGAAATCACGTTGAAAAAGGCACAGTAAACTCGGGCTCGGAAGTAGATGAGCCGATAAGTAAGCACCACGTCTTCGTCGCCAAGCCTCTTGGTGGATGTTTGCGAGCAATAAAATCGCACACCGGTAAGACGAGCCGGAACAGTGCGGATTTTCTTCTTCCCCCCTTTTCCCCTCACCAACCCGGTCCGAGTATCCCAATGAGCGACTGTTGGACGAGCCACTGAAATGCCGTATGGATTTTTGCAAATGAACTTCCCTCCGTCCGGGGGTGATACTGGGTGGAGGAATCGCGTTGAGTTGCATTTAGGTCAAACGGAACGAGCAAAAGTGGTTACCGCCACATGCTCCACAATGTTTCGGTGTGAAAGACTGTTAAAATGGATCACAAAAAAAAAACAACATCCAGGCGGACGATCATGAATCATCGCCCATCGGTCGTTGTACTTTTGGGTGGAAATTGCATGTTCGACTTGACCACTACAGTACTTGCGTGGGAGTTTTTTTTTAGTAATGAATGGAGCACACGCTACAAGTATAAGTTAGATCTACAAACAATATGTAGTGTAGAGTAAAAGACGTGTACTATCCCCCCATCTTTTGGTTTGATTTAGAATATCATATTTTAAACTCCATTTTGACGCTTACTGAATTCTCTCATACCAATTTCACTTTCTACTGTATATCGTCTCCGCAGTAATATATGCCATCAGGCATTCTCCTTTCAAAACGGATTCTCTACGCTTCCAATTCACCTTCGGCTTCGACGAAGGCAACCTGAACGATTTACACTCCGTCACAGGTGGTACGAGTCCCGCGGCGAGCTGTTTTGCTTAAGTCTGTACGTAAATTTACCGACCGCGTCACCCGTCGACGTCGACGGCACGTGTGTGGGATGGTGCTTTGAATGGAGGCGCCTCCGGATCCTGCCCTGAAGAAAACCGGTAACATCAAGCCTTAACTTTGAGGGGGTGCCGATGTCGTCAACGGCGATGGCGGCCTCCTCCTTCGAAGTGTCCGGTGCGGTTTCGGTCGGCAAACACCTACATGCATTCGATTGCACATGAATATGCATAGATCCCTTGGCTTTCAAATGATGAAGCTTTGACACAGTTTGCGGATTCGTTTCGATGCGAGTTTTAAGAAAGTTTACCGCAGTAGTATATCTAGAAGAATCCCATCCTAAAACATAACGTGTACATGCCTTTATAAAGTTTCGTTCATATCATTTTATAAAAAATTGTGGATATGTTCGATGAAATACCATTGCACATGGTATATACAGTACACTGGCCTGGTTATCAGGCAAAGATAAGACCTTAGAATATACCCTCCACCCTACTAGGGGTGCAAGAAACTGATTCATTCGGATGAGTCATGCAAAAAAAAAAAATATCCCTGCACCAAGTTTATGGACAGTAGTGATGCAAGTTGCTGCACTAATTATGACCATTTGCGGTGTGGCGTTCGGTTTTCTTTGGAACCGGTTCGATAACCACCAGAAAGATATTTTTACCTCAGGGAGGTTTGAAGCGGGAGTGTGGGAGGAAAATTGATAGATTTCTCAGCCAAACGAAACCAGACGGTGCGATGTTTAATTAATGACTGAACACTGCCTATCATCCATCTCCGGGGTATTTTTATTTATTGGAATGTGTTCCATATTGAAATCCAAAAGCCATGCTCTAGTATTCCCAAATGTTTGGTGTTCCATTTTCCAGCAGATGGAAGTAGTTTTCCTCTTTCATCACTGCAGAATTCTTACGAAAGTTTCGTGCTTTCTCATGCAAAAAAGGAAGGACTGTCCAATTTTTTCCGGGCCTGCAATCGGTTCAATATGATTCACTATTCTGTAGGAGTTGCAGCCTCGCTCCCAAATGTGTAGGCCTACACGGCCACCACGGAAAAGTCGTAAGGGTTTCGTATTATTTTGCACTCCCTGTTCAGCACTGCGTAACAGCATTTAGTCGCGCCATCGATCAGAGCGTAGGAACGAGCCCTTCCTTCCGACTGCGGGGAGTGTCAGTTCTCTTCTTTTTTTTAGATAGTTAGTAGTTTCCGGTTCACTTGCGTTAGATGGTGCAGTTTGGGGGCCGCTTATGTTCGGCGACACGATGCTGTACCCACCATATATCGTCGGCCTACACTACGTACGAAACGCATCACTCCAAAACTGCTGTTGATGTGTTCATCATCGTCATGTCTTGATATTTCACAACATATTATTTTATAATACTGAACTCATAAACAATTTTGCCACATTCAATGTTACATGACACATCGAGCTGACGACAAGTTGGTTGTTCTTTTCGTTACCATTTTACTTTTGTATACGAACATGAATTTGATCTTTCATGATCTTCATAACTTTAGGAATATTTATTTTTACTTCCAGGGGAAGTTATTTAATATTAAATGGTCGACACACTCTGTTCTCTGGATTTCGCACAACTAGCATCTGTAGTAAAGCTAATGAGTTAATTTTACTCCATCTTTCCCCACGCGGCTTCGCCGATGGCAGGGAATTTTATTTATAAATTAGCACACGCAGCAAGGCATTGCATACCGGCAAAGGAAACAGCGTGTACCCATGAGAGAAACACGTGCTTTTCGCACATTTTCGCACCATCATTTGGCTTTGGTAGACGTGATTTACCCGAACAAATCGTTTTGTGAATCAGTCACGACGGTTTTTTGCTTCTTTTCTTCATGCTGGCTGTAATCAAGATCTTCAAGCTATTAACACTTTTGCATGTTTATCGCTTGATCTTCTTTTGACTAGTATCGGGAATTTGTGTGTGCTCATTTGTTTCTTAAAACTGGGTACCTCATGTATTGTAAAATTCGCTTCAAAAATTAATCGATTCCATTAAAGAACACAAATCTTATTACATCCGAGAATAAATCGACATTCTCAGGGGATGCGATTATGTCGTCGTCTAGCAAAAGTGGCAATCAAGTTTCATAATTTGCGGCGCCATCTGGCCCCCACTCCTCCATCCCGTTTACCTTGCTTGGCCGCAGTGGAATGTCAAACAACATACCGAGAGTTATGCGAAGGTTTCACTTACCATAGAAGTAAGAAACCCCTCATGAGCTATCTCGTTTACGTTTCTTGTTCACCTGCGCAAGCCAAGTGGTGGCTCGTGGGAACTTAAACGCAGTTGACAGAATGCACACTTACTCCTTTCCGATCCGGTTGGCTTGTGCCGTCCGCCATGGAAATGTAATCGATGTTTGCACAATTTTCACGCCTGATTTGTTGCCCACCGTATCACTTTCCACGCCCGAGCCCCGCGACAGATTCGAGGAGAATGATTTACATCGCCCGCCAGTCGTTTCCTTAATGTGCAAGGCCTAGCGAAACCGTACACGGGGTGCAGCATTTCATTAGCGAATTGTATCATAAATAAACGCAGCAATAGGAGGAAGCATTTGTCGTAAACTTTGCCTTTTCCCGATAATTACACAAATAGCAACGGGTATGCAATTACAATCGATAAGGAAACCACCAAGTGTTACCGACGAAAGAGAAGGGATTGGAAGAGTGACGGTCGGCCGTTTGGTATGTCCCGCGAAAGACAGCATATTCGAAAGTGCATTTAGAGATGATCGATCTGTCGTCGAAAGGCGAAAACGATGACGCAGACGATCGCCTCATGTCAACAGATTTTCTATGTGCATATTCAATGGATCGATCTAGGACAAACAAACAAACACTCCTATCACTTTTCGTTCGTCGATGAAGTGTTTAGGGTTGTCTAAGGTCTGCATCATTTGTGTTTGAAAATATGAAACACTTGAACACATAGGTTTGTATCGCGATTTAGGAAGTAATCACTGCAAATGTGTGCAAAGGAAAGAAGCTTTAGCATATATCAAACATCCAATCAATTCGTTCCATCTCCCCATCTCGACACACCGAAGTTGTTGTTGCTTTAAAAACTTTTACTTTAATTTTGAACCAATTCGTAGAGATGTTTCTTTTCTGTTTGGTATTCATTTCCAATCAATTAGCCTTCTGTCTTGCGTGGTTGTGTTTTGGGCAGCCGGCGAGCGCGGGTGTGCGCCTCTCGAATCTCGGGGAGAAAAGCGTTAAATTACTAGATTTGGAAAGGGAAAACTTCACATGAAGCGAAACATCGCAAGAGAAAGCATCTGGTGTTGTAAATATTTATTTTCAGATATTTTACGGAAGCTCATACTAAGCCGCCATCATCCAGCCTTGATAACCTTTTTAATTAACATTTTAACACTCGGTATGGTTACACATTAAACATGTGTACGGCTTGAGCGATAAGCATTTTTTGCCAAAGAAAAACCAAGAAATCTGGAATTAATGATCACATGGTGGCACTCACAGGATAGTAGTTTTGATCTCTTGTGATTTTGATTTTTTGTTGTTCAACTGTTAGTTCATCGCAAACAATATCTGTTCCGTGGTCTATGGCCTTTCACCTTGTGCGATGTTTAGTAGCTACCTTATCGTTTTTTTATTGTGGAAGTTAACATGGAATAACGTGTGTAGTGTTTGCAAAAGCAAGTCAATAAACGTTACTTGCGAACCATTTTTTCTTGGCATCGGTGAAGACATTGGTATTTAAAATAAATAGTTTGCCAATTCGTTTTATGGATTTTGTTAAAAATAGAGTATACCTCCTAAACTAAATTTGAACAAATTTCTACATTGATAATTTACATATTATTTTCCTGAAATTTTTTCGCATTGAAAGCCATTTCCGTAGCATGTAATATCAGCAATTTACTTGGGAAATGGTAAGGTCATTGCTCACTCTATGTTTATTAAACGTTAAACGTAGCTATTTTTTATGGGCTTTGATATTAAATAAATTGTTCAGTTAGTGTGATTTAAATGTTTGTACACAGGAATATATGGTTAGGAAGGAACTTATGTCTCGTCTCCGAGTTATTGTTATCTGATAAGCTTCATTTTTAAGCCGTGTTTGAAGTAGAGTTCAGATAAGCAATTGTGAGCCATTCGTTCCAATTCGTTATATACAAACTATCAGTCGAAGTGCTTTACTTTTTCCATCACCTATTTTCGCTTCGAAAAAATAAGTTTGCATCATTATCGTCTCTTAGTGCAGACCCTAAGGGTAGTAGCGCTCATTATTTTTAGACCCACCAGCTTCAGCTCTCTACAAACGCACCTCTACGGCACGCGCTCCAACTATTTCGCCGCAAGAACAATTCTAACTGCGTCCGCAGCTTTATTTAAGTCGCGCTGCAATTGCTCTAAATCCGTACGCAACGCATGGGTGCGCAAATCCGCGGATGGGATTGGGCGTACCGAATCCGAAGAGCATCAAGAACATAACGAGAAGAATAGAAGGCGGGGAGCTACTGCAATGGGGGTTGGTTTTCGCCCTTTTTTGCATTAGATTTGCGCCCGCCATTTGCCAAGACAAGAAAAAACGACGGAAAACACAATAAACAAGGGAAAAATGTCAAGAGCATAAGTTGACAAAACACGATGGTACCTGCGCAGGGCTCCGAGGGCTGAATGGGGACGGGGTGGTGAGTTTTTGAAAAACCGGCAATCAGGTTATATGCAATCCCTCTCTCTCTCTGCATCAGTGCATTTTAGCCAGGGTTCGATGATCGTCACCACCGTGTGGTGGAGGTGGAACTTCCTATGGCCCAAGCCGAAGCTGGAGTGCGGATTCAGGCAAAAAACCGTTCAGGAGTGCGATTTCTATTTGCAGTAAAATTTAATGTTGCTCTCGGAAGCGAAATAACAGCTAGAGGCAGACATAAATCTCTTTTTGTTTGAAAGGAAATTGATCATTCCAATTCAGTCACTCGGTGAAGTAGGTTGCCTTTTCACAGTTAGTTTGATGCGTTTACAGTGGTTTGTGCCGCAAATAACTGTTTCAGTTGATTTTCAATCACCGTACGGGATGAATTCTCATGGCTCATGTTTTCTTCATTTCTCATGTCTTTCTAGAACCGCTGAACGCAACACAGCAAAACACGATGGCCGTGAACGTGTACTCGACGAACGTCACGACAGATAACCTGTCCCGCCACGACATGCTGTCGTGGGTGAACGACTGCCTGCGATCGCAGTTCACGAAGATCGAGGAGCTGTGCACCGGGGCCGCCTACTGCCAGTACATGGACATGCTGTTTCCCGGTTCCGTGCCAATGAAGCGTGTCAAATTTCGCACCAACCTCGATCACGAATACATCCAGAACTTTAAAATCCTGCAGGCCGCCTTCAAGAAGATGAACGTCGATAAGGTACGATCGGTGTACGATGTGCGCTTAGTTTCGTTTTAGCTCGGTTTCCGTTGCGGTCCGAATGGGGTGGACATGTCACACCAACTTCCTACGCGGATACGAGACCGAAGGTTTTTTCCAGGAACACCAACCCTATACGGTTAGAACGTTGTCCAGGGGGAGGGGAGTAGAAAGTAGCGAAGCGAAAGTTCTCAAACAGTGCGGTACATCGAAACTGATCGATCGACGAGAGTAGAGGGTGAAAAATAGTTTTCTGCAAACTTGTTCGTTGCTTCGCTGGTTTCCGGTTTTTGGAATCCGCCATCCTTTCTATTTGGCTCATCTCAGTTCCAATCGTTCCTCCTCTTCTTCCCCTCGTTCTCCCACACGCCCGGTGCATACTCCACAGGTCATCCCGGTGGACAAGCTGATCAAGGGTCGTTTTCAGGATAATTTCGAGTTTTTGCAGTGGTTCAAGAAGTTCTTCGACGCCAACTACGACGGCCGGGAGTATGACGCGTTGGAGGCACGCGGCGGCATCATGCTAGGCCAGGGCTTGCCCGGCATACAGAACGAACTGGGCGTCGGCGAGCTGCCACCGGCGACACGAATTCAACGCCGTCCCGTTGCCGCCACCCGTGCGCCGCCTACCGGTACAGTAGCACCAGAAACAACCAAAAAAACATTACAAACCCATTCACATACACACACACACACACACACACAGACATACATATTGTCCAGAAACTTAAATTTCTATCCTCACATCCATCCTATCCGCTGTCATTATACCTCCCACAAACTCCTTATCAAAAAATTCTGCAAAAAAAAAAGAACAAAAACTTCTCTGCTCCAAGATGTTGTTCGATCGAGTTTAGTTACGTTCGCTGGTGGTTCATAGTCTGAACTCATAGTCTCTGCAAAAATGTAGCTGCAACAATGATGTAAACAATTTGTGTGCTGGATTATTATGAGTGCCGTGTGTTTTCCGAAGTGTGCAACACGATATATGGCACTAAACAACTGGGTGTGATTCCTGCACCGATGGTCGGCCAATTCTGTGTAGAACGAATACTGGTAATTGCTAAATCTTTTAAGAAGGCTGTATGTTCATTGTAGTAGCGAGCTCGTAACCCATTCTTTTAGTTTCAACATTTAACTCCGACATTGCATAGCTGAAAACTACGACCAAAAATTTATAAGGTTTTGTCGTAAGCCACGTATTCGTTCAACAGAGGACGGTCGATCAAAAACAAAGGCCTGCATTTACACCGTTGCGGTAGAAAGAGGAAATGATAATTCAACATTCAACTGCATATAAAATATTATCTTTAAGAGTGTTCTTTTACAACAAAAAGTTGATCTTTGAGAGAGTGTAGGTTGCGTACTTGAGGACAGAGGGTAATGCAACTCGAATCAAGTGATAGTTATTATGGTTGTAGATTGAAACGCCATCTCAATGTTTCAGTGTACAAATTCCTTCACAGGTGGCAGACCGGAGAATGATTGTAATGTGTCCCGTCTTTAAAAAAAAGCGCACACGCGTGGTATTAAGTTATTATGTGAAGTATGTATATTGGGTCATCATACTTATGACGAGTGTTCCATCTGAGGTAGTCGCATTTCAATGGATTTTTTTTTGTATTTTCGCACTTTTAATTTTAAGTTTTACTTACCTTGTAACTGAATTTTAACTATATTTACTTTTTTTGCCAGCTTTGTTTTTTTTTTAATTTTTATTTTATTATTGCTTGCTGATACATTCAAACACCGCGTTCGCCTGGTGGCAGTTAGTGTGTACGGTGCGACATCTAATTTAATTTCCTTTTTCTTTCTTCATTTCTAGATCATACCAATCGATAAGCTAATTAAGGGTCGCTTCCAAGATAACTTTGAATTTTTGCAATGGTTCAAAAAGTTCTTCGACGCAAACTATGACGGTAGAGAGTACGATGCTTTACTAGCTCGCGATAACCTACCGATGGGTATGGGCTCCGGTGCTGGTGCACCGAAAGGCAACGGCGTGTCGGCCGTCGTTGCGCCGCGCAAAATGCCCGTCGGCACCAACATGGCTGCTCGTGCTGGAATTAAACCGAGTACGTTATGACCTGTCTTACCAATCCCCCCCCCCATTATACATGGCTCACCCACCGTCCACTAAAAAAAAAGAATATCAAAATAATACTCTTCGGCCACTCTCTTACTACTCACCTATTCTCCTCATTGTTCCCACAATTGATCACTTATCGCTAGCGTGGGGAGCTCTGCTAACTTATCGCAATGTCCGTTGCCTAAATTTAACCCCGATGGAGTAACATGAAAATTAACCTCACTGACTAAGTTTGGGCCAAGTCAACCTAACGCGGTAATGTTCTTTCTCGGTCTGTTGCGTCTGTTCGACTCTTTTAAGACATTGTGAGAGTTAGTAACGCAGTATGTTTTTGTCACCTTTCTTAAGCAACTCTATCGGCATTGGCTTATTGTTTTCCCAACGGTAATGTAGTAGTATGCAATCTAATGCAAACAGTAAAATTAAGAAAAGACTTCGACCAAAGCAACTAACTCCATTCCATTCCAATTCCTGCTGATATTGCCTTTATAGATTGTGTTTACCTAATATATTTTAATGCCGGCAATTTTAAACCAGCCACTGGTATTGCATGAATCGTAACAGTATTACAATGTGCTTAATGTAAGCGAAGGCTGGAAGAGGAATTATTAATAAGGGATGGTACGATATTGTCTAGAATTATGTTTAACGCTAACGCATAGTTTTTCCATCCCGAAAAACTGTTAATTTAACAGAACAGGTTTTTGTTACAATAATTTAATGTGAATCTCATTAATGTCACTTTTTTTAGCAAAACATACGACTACCTTAGTGTATTTCTTGTTTTGCAAAATGCGTAAAACACAAACCTCAGTTTCAATGCCGTTTTAAGTTGGGCTCTTGTGGAAGCTGTACAAAATGTTGCTTGTTTTATTAAGAAAACATTTGGGCACTGTTTTAAAAATTCAAATGAAGCTTCTAAATAGGCACACAAAATACACGCTCAGTTCAGCAACGTAATAACACTTTCGTCATGTTCCTTTTATTATTAAAAACTGATAAGAATCTGGTTATTTCCCGCTTAATATTGCATTGTTTGTTTTTGGCTCTAGTCTTATCGTCAACCTACAAAAAGGGAACATGTCCACAGCGACGTTAAATCGCACGTACTTCAGTGTTGCAAAAGGATACGCATCGCGCGGAACCGTGTGCAGTTTCTTTTTTATCAATTCTGCGTGTATGCCACGCATGATACAACAACCATTTTACTCGGCATCGTTTTCACATTGCAGGTTTTTTTTTAAATTTATATTTTAAACACAACACAACATCACGTTTATGATGAAGATTATTGTTCACATTGGTGATAGTAATAATTGTTTATTTTTTTATTGAATTGTTTATCCTGTTTTCGTTTCAATCAAGCACTTTGGTTTTGTTGGTAGTCGATAAGTAGCTTTAGGAGAAAAAAACATACTTGTACATATATTGGCGAGAATGCCAAATCTGTGGAGGAAATATGCGGATTGCAAAGGGCTTTAGAACTTTTAATAATGTATTTTCACTTGCTCTTGTAAAAATGGCTTAAAAAGCGTTCGAATGTTAAGCAAAACTATTCAATCGTTTTCAAATGGCCCCGGCTTCGTTCCTCTTTCTTTCCCGTTGTGTCGTTTGTTCGTCGATGTGTGCATGGAACCAATGTGGTTCGATAACGGTAACATATTTCGAGCAGCACGAATAGTATGAGTGTACATTTTGTAACATAGTAAAAACACATAAGTTCACATTTGGTTGCTCATTTTTTCATCGGAGGAAATCGTATACGCGCTTTCCTTTATTTCCCGTCTGTCTATCGCATATTGGAGTAGAGTAGTTGTGCAGCTCAAAATAAGTAACACTCTTCCATCCATTATTTCCACACCCGTAGCGGCGCAGTATTATTGATAGAACTTTTTTCTTCCTTTTTATCTTTTTATTTATCGCTTTTCGTATCTGTGTCAATTATCAAACACCTCCCGACGACCCACCTGCATTCCTCCACTGACACTAAACCACTTACGCAACACCTTCCCCCGATGGAATTGTCTCTATTCCACCGCTCGTGGGATAACATTATCTTTTCCCTTAAACCACCATTTACCCTGTATGGTGATTTGGCCAACAAATCCTGCATGATTATGACACCACAATCCAACCACTACTATACACATCATATCGTAAAACAATGGCTAAAACTTTTAACGACTCCCCCACGTACACGGTCGACGATCCTTTCCATCTCCTTCCCTTCCTCCAAAACACACAAACATATCTAACTTTATCCAGTTTCCAAAGTTGCACCCAACCGGCCATTGGTGCAGAGTCCCCCGAGTCGGTTTGGCGGAGGCGGCGTGAACGTGAATACCAGCAAATCGTCCTCGCAGAACAGCGTGACGAACCAGCAGATCGAGGAGCTGACGTCACAGATGACCGAAATGCGGTTAAACTTCGAAGGGCTGGAGAAGGAGCGCGACTTTTACTTTAGCAAACTGCGAGATATCGAAATTCTGTAAGTGCTGTTCGAGAGCTGGTGCTAAGGAGCAATGAAGTACATTTTCTCATTCCATATCATCATACTTTCCCTTTGCAGCTGCCAAGACGATGAGCAAAGCCAGAGTCCGTTCGTGCAAAAGATTCTCGAGATTCTCTATGCGACAGAGGTAAGCCTAAAGGGGAGTCCCAATTTCAACGGCTTAGTATCCTGCTCAGCTTCGGTTGGTTATGTTTTGATTGTGCTTTCTTCACGGTTGACTTTTGCAGGACGGGTTTGCGCCTCCGGATGAAATACCGCCAGAGGAGGAGGAGTACTAAGCCGCAAGCCTCGATGTTGTGTGCATAATCCTGCTGCTGACGCCGCTGCCGTTGTTGTCGCTGCTGTGCGGTAGGAGGATGCTGAAGTCGATCGCTTTCGCTTGAAGAGGATAGTAGGGCGGCAGAGCCCTTTTGTGTCAAGTGATCGTCCCAGATTCGGTAGCACTAGGTGACGAAAATGACGGGAAGATGGAAGAGAGAGAGAGCTACAGCGAACGAAAGGACGTGGAGAATGAGAGAGGTGGAGAGAGCAAGAAGGGAACCGTTTTTTTTTTTTTTTGAAGGAGTGTGGACATCCCAAAGGAAATAGTAAAAGAAACACAACAAACAAAAAATCTATGAAGAAAACGGAACCGCATCAATAAGCAATGAGAAAGGTGAAGTTGGGATTTTTTCTATTATCTCCAAGGGACACTTTTATCACTATAAATTATTAACTTCGCCCAACTTCCCTCGCATTTGCGTGCGATTGAGGAGGCATAACATGAAACATACGCGTTTAAAAACCCAATCCACTGATGGTGGGACGGCTCTTTGCTTTATAATGAAATAAAAATCCTTAAAAGGCCACGGATCAACATGTGACCCGGGTGCAGTCGTCGATCGACGGCTGTTGCAAAGTACACGAGCGAGTGTTTTCGGTACAGCACCCGCTTTTCCGGGCGCATTGGCATATCCTCTTCTCTGTACTTTATCTATAGAAAATGTGGCGCTACTTTGGAAACGATTACTTTTCCCCTAAAATTCCACGCGGCCCAAGAGGCAAATGTGGAACATTTATATTATATATATATGTATTAAAACAAAAAGACTCAGCATAACGACACAGAACAAATTTATAACTCCTTGGGAACATATATTGTGTAACGAACGATGTTGTTGTAACCTCACTGATCGCCTCTCCCTGTTAGGAAGATCGGTACATGTGACGGGCGCTTAGGCTTATGAAGGCGAGAAAAGGGAGTAAACAGTTCAACGGAACAATGGCAAGAAACATGTTTTACGTATTTTACTGAGGACCGATGACGTGTTACGTATTAGTGAGTTTCCTATGCGATACGAGGGAAATTGCAGCGCTCAAACGGTATGAAATTCTTCCTTGACCGCTTCGAACCTGGTTCATATTTGTTCAAGTAAATATATCGCAACGTCTCTCTTTCCGATGTTTTGAATATGCTGAGTAATCTATCGGAATGGGTATGTTCCGATTGGTTCACTTTTATTGTTTACTCATCTGCTTATTTGGCCATGACAAATTACCACATCGATTGTTTAATATGCCCACTAACTCTTTTTCCATTTTTTTATCATGCTAATGTAATACTATCTCCATGCATAACTTTTTTTTACCCTTTCACCATGGCAAGAAGAGATTGGAAAATGTGAGCTACAAGTGCACTATCGAAACAAGAAACAGATTACATATGAACGAACTGTGTATTAAACAAATCTATTAATATTGCATAGATATATTTAGCTCAAATGCTCCTGTTATAGCTAGCAAACAGTGGCACAGTGAAGCAGTGCAACGAAGAAAAAGTGCAGCGGCATGCGAAAAATGACCACATCGGACAAACTGATCGAATTATGATCGTTGAGTGCTGTGTGATCCGATGCATTTTGAAGAATGCCATACGGGGTCGGCACGTACAGGTGGGATGATTTTTGCTAACTTGCGCTGATTGCAAGACGGTGTTTTGATTTTACCTTTTTTATTTATTCATGTGCTATAGTTGGAAAGTTTTTTGTTCTGAATTTTTCTTTACGGTCGCCTCGGGTGTCACGTGTCGCATACAGCGCCCATAAATAGTCACCTAATTTCGAAGAGCTGTTCAGAAAGTATGCATTTAAAATAATGAAGCGATCATAGTATAGCAGTTTTTCATGTTTTGTACTCCTGTCTTTTTCTTTTTCAACGAAGCGACGCCACGTGTGTTGAGTTGTTCTGTACTAAAGATTGTCCATTTATACAAAGAAAATCGTCTTATCGTATTATCGTGAACATAATTTCCTATGCAAATGATGTAAATCCTCGAATCATGTTAGCTATAAAAGTCATAACGTTTTCTTTCTAAAGTATCTTCACTTTTGTTTTGTTCGAATATAGGAAATGCTAAACAGATAATGAACAGGTGTATTGCATTGGGATGTTTTCGGTTAATAAAAATGATGACAACCAAGGAAATTATCCTAAATGGTAGAAAGATTAGGCAGTTCACACACGTTCTCACAAATGATTTTTTTGCATTCTCTAAGTTTTTCTAGGTTTTTGTGTTAACTTAATCATGTTTATATAAGTTGCTGGCTCTTTCTCTTTAAATGATTATGCACCTATTTAAAGAGTTAAGTGGACAGTCGTCAGTGGGAATCAATTTCGTTTTCTTTAAATAATATTTCTTTCGGTTTTTTTCGGGATTTAATTAGGTTTTTTTTTTTTTGAAAACCTAACTTTATTCTCTATATAATGTGCGTTAGCTCAACCATTCAAAAGCGGTTTTAGCGTTGGGCAACTATAACAAAATGCATTAAATATGCACTAAATGCAACTATTCTACTTTCCTGATATCTTTTGCACTTCCTCGCATTTATGCGTTCCATCGCAGAACGGTCGATGTTTGGTTTGCTTGCAGTTGCACAACCAATACGTGCCAGTCTTCTCCACCTGGAAGCGAATAGGACTGAAAGAAAAACAGAAGACCATAAATAGGCTAATACAACCCGCACTGTTGAACTTTCACCGCTAAGGTTGGATCCAGGACGACTTACCGATGCGTGATTTTGTATTGCGTTAGTTTATGGGTTCCATCGCACAGGGGTTGTCCCTTCGACCGGCCACAGAGGCACCATGAGTACCGTTTTCCTGTAATTTTTGGGATGCAACATGCTATGAATTGGTTCAATTAAACCGGTCTTCGCAATTTGTCTTCTTTACCTTCCTCCAGCTCCATCCGGAACGGCTTCTTGTCGTAGATTACTCCATTGGTCGGTTGCTCTTGGGATGTGCTGAGATGTTCGATAACATTCTTCGGGAACTTTGCCTCGTTACCGGTGGAACTGTACCAGCGCATGGTGCAGGACTGTGCTGCGCGCTAAAATTGAATCTGATTATGAGCCATTGGTTCAGACAGAGATGCTGCAAAGTAAACTTACGACCATGGTGATTGGTGACGAGTTAAAAATGTACACTTTCTGTAAAACGTTCATGGCTGCCGGGTGGAATTAAGTGAGCGTAAACAATTGATCGGGAAGTGGGTTAGCTTGCGATTTCAGTTTCGTGGTACGCTTTCTGTGCCCTTCGTGGCCCGGTGTTGTGATATTGCACTTAATGCTGAAACCAGAAACAATCTACACTGGGGGAGATTGTCCGAACGAAAGCGAATGTTTGTTGAAAAAGTGGAAATTAATGAAAACACGCAAGAGTATCCGCACAGATGACGACCGTCAAACGTCAACAAATGACAAGTGCAGAAGGTAAAACCCACACAAGCGCACAGTTTGCGTTGCCTTCAGCAGTTGGCCATGGTAGTCGTGTGCGGCATCGATGGGATGTGGTGTGATATCGAGCTGTCAAAATGCTGTTCCGATTGCAGATCGAGCGTCTCTCCGCTTGCGAGGTTGGTTGCCGTAGCGCACGTAGATTGGATTGAGGAACGTGGCCAGCACAAACTTGTGACGATTTCTGTGTATTGCGGACGAAAGTGCATCGGAAGTGGATCAACCGGAACATAGCGATTCCAGAGGTCGGTTAGTGAATTACGCGGATCAATCCACGCACCGCGACGAGCCGCAAGCGAACGCAGAGGGATGGCTGGAACAATCTCGGACATCAAGAAGTTGGAGTACGATATCTACAAATACTCCAGCTATTCATCGTCCTACCTGCCCGAGTAAGTATTGCATGGGAACGAAGAAACGAACCGAAACTTGGCAAAGCCAAAACAATCGGGCGCAAAATCGCTTCTTGGCGGTAACTTTGCGGATGGCAATGCACAGGTGCGCTCATTACGAATGGCGCCGGGTCGTTATGCTGAAGAAAAAAAAACCCAGTCCGGCAAAATGGCAAACTGTGAGCGGATGACGTACACAACGTTATCTCCTCTTCGGTTGAGCGCATAACTTTTAGACCCCCAATGGTGCCCAAATCTCGGGTATCACCACTGGTGAAAAACAGCAGCTCGCCCTTGGCTCCGAAATGATGGCGCATCATATTTTGTCGCGCTTTGGACACAGCGATGAAGAACCAGTTGGTGTTGGTGTGTTGGTAGAGCAGTTGAACGCCGGAACAGGACCGGATTGGAAGCGGAAGGAAATGGGGGTTGGCGGTATGCGGTTTGGTGCATTTGCATTGAAAAGAACAGGTTCATTGGTGAAGGGTACAAAAATAGCGCCGTTGTCGGTAATCGCCACTGCCCGCCAACGCCGTCATTGGCCAGTTGGCAAATTTCGTAATGGTTGGAAGCGCGGCTCATTGTGATACATATTTATTTACCTTACCACCTGTCCGGCAACACCGGGCCGCGACCCGCGGAGGACCTTTGTATCCATTCTTATACGTACCCGCCGACTATGAGGCGCTTGTTGTTGTTGTTGTTGTTGCTGCTGTTAGCTCCACCATGAACCCGAAATCTTATCATTCCGAACGTGCTTCTTTGCGTTATCGTATGGAACGTTTGATACTTTCACTCTCCGTTGTGTGTCCTTCGTGGCATACGTTTGTTGATGGCGGAAGAATGCGCATGACTAACCAATATTTAACTTCCGTTCGATTTTATCTCATTCCACAGAAACATCCGGGAAGATAATCCTTCTAATCAAACATCGCGCTGGTCATCGAACACCAACACACCGCCCCAGTTTCTCATCCTGAAGCTCGAACGGCCGGCAATCGTGACGAGGATCAAGTTCGGGAAATATGAGAAAACGCACGTTTGCAACTTGCGCAAGTTCCGAATCCTCGGCGGGCTGGAGGAAGAACGCATGGTGCTGCTGTTCGAAGGGTATGCTTTAAAAGAATGGAACGTCTACAATCGTCTTGTCCCGGTCTAGTTATTAATTTACTCGGGTTTTTTTCTACTCATTTGCAGCGGGCTACGGAATGACGCGGTGCCGGAAACGTTCAATTTGAAGCATCGCACCAACTCTGGCGAGCTCCTGCCGATCAAGTTCGTACAGATCGTGCCACTGCTGTCATGGGGGCCGAGCTTCAACTTTTGCATCTGGTACGTCGAGCTGCTGGGCATCGAGGACTCGATGTTCATCCTGTCGAACCTGCGCAAGTACAACATGCTACGGGAGGTCGAGATCGTCCGGCTGTTCCTGAAGCACTGCCGCCAGCAGGGGTACTCGAAAACCTTCCGTGCCCTGCAGGAGGAAACGGGAGTGCGCCTGGAGGACGAGCAGATGACGGAGCTGCACGAGATTCTTGTAAATAGAGGGGATTTTAAGAAGACTGAAGAAATGCTGATGGAATTTATCGACAGTACGTTTGCTTTTAAGTCCTGGCGGACAGCAGAACTTAGTAGGATGCTATAATTTGTATCTTGTTATCATTTAGACGGCCTAATGGATCACTACCTCGCGAAGCAAGAGTACAAACCGCAGTGGAGCCTGCAGCTGACGCCGGAAAAGGAACCGAGACCGGGGCGGCGCGGAGGGCACCAGCTGGTGATCGATCAGACGAACAGCACGATCTACCTGTACGGTGGCTGGGATGGTAACGAGGATCTCAGCGATCTCTGGTCGTACGACGTCAAGTCGAACCGGTGGACGTTGATCCACGAGCGCTCGGAGCTGCTCGACGGTCCGACTCCCCGCGCTTGCCACAAGATGGTGTACGACACGAGAAACGGACAGATTTTCATGCTCGGGCGCTACCTGGACAGTGCGTCCCGGACGGAGGAGAACATCAATAGCGACTTTTACCTTTACAACACCATCTCCCGGGAGTGGTACCGCATTTCCAGCGATACGAGCCAGGACGGGGGGCCGAAGCTGGTGTTCGACCACCAGATGTGCATCGACGTCGATAAGCAGACGATCTACGTGTTTGGCGGTCGCATCCTGGAACCTAAGTATGCGTGTGTACAATGTTACTTGTGATTGGTTTTCCCCGCCTTTTCCAAAATACCTTTGAACCCCACTGGATTTATATGATAATTAACCTCCTCATCCTCCTCCCTCCATAGTTCACGTTCCTTTCCCGCACGTCCATTTACTTCACTTTGCTTGCACTTTAAAATCGTACATGGAATGTATTCTTCTTCATTTTGTTAGGTAGTTGATTTTTGTTTTTCTTCTTTTTTCTCCTTCCCGTTCCATTCCGGTTCCGGTTTGTTTTTTCTTCTTTTGCCTCTCCCCTGTTTTGCATGTAACTTTTTCGTACAAGTTACAGAATTTCTTTATCGTTTAGAAACGAGGAGGAAACGACAGGCAACTATCGGTACTCGGGCCTGTTTTCGTACCACATCAGCACCAACACCTGGACGCACATTATGGTGGACTGCGATGATCAGCTCGCTTCCAGCCCGCACGTGCACAGCATTCGATCGCGTGTGACACATTCGATGCTGTTCCATCATGTGAGTAAACCTTGCGCGGGACGCGAGTCAGCCATTGCTGTGCTGTGTAATAATTATCAATGGTTATTTTGTTCGATTACAGAAACATCGCAAATTGTACATCTTTGGTGGGCAACGCGGCAAGGACTACATGACGGACTTCCTCATCTACGATGTAGACACCAACGAGCTGTCCAACATGACGCCGGAGAATAACAATACCGACACGAAGAACGTACCGCAGTCGGGATTCACGCAGCGCGCAACGATCGACAGCGAAAAGGACGAGATTTACGTTTTGACGGTAGGAGCCGATTGTGTAAGAGCCCGGACGGTGTGCAGAAAGCTTTTACTGATCGATGATCTCTCCGTTTTGGTCTCTCTTTCTCTCCGTTTCGGTACCTTCCACAGAGCCTCAGCAAGGAGAAGGAGCGCCGCGATCTGAACATAAACTCGTTCTGGCTGTTCTCGTTGGCCAAGAAGGAGTGGTGCTGCGTGTACAAGAGTGAACACTCGAACGGGGAAAACTGCTACCAGAAGAGCAGCCAGCACGCCTGCCATGAGCCATGCCCGCGGTATGCGCACCAGATCGTGTACGATGGCGTGAACCAGGTGCACTTCCTGTTCGGCGGTAACCCGGGTACGAACTCCAACGTGCGGCTGGACGATTTCTGGGTGCTGCGGTTGGAGAAACCGAATCGTGCGAACATCCTGCGCTACTGCAAGTACCTGTTGCGCAAGCAGGAGTACGAGGAGATTACGAAAAATGACCCGCTAGCGGCGATACTGTACCTGCAAACGAAGTTGTACGACATTATTGACCACAGCGATCCGGTACAGCTGAAGGAGTTCCACAAGCTGGCATCGCTACTGTTCAAATCGGACACGGTCGATGGTGAAACGGAACCGACCAGCCTGCTAACTTGTTCTCTAAGTGGTGGCGCTGGCGCTGGCAGTGTAGGATCTTCCGTTGGTGCTGGTGTTTCTGCCCCGGCCGTTGGTAGTGGTACGGTCACAACGGCAGGAGTCGGTGGTGGTGGTGGCAGCAAGCACAAACAACAACGTAGTGACGACGATCGGCAGAAGGAGGAAGAAAACATGGCCAAAGTGATGCGCGTGGAGTCACCGAAGAGTCTCGCAGATGAAGCGGACACTTCCAGCATCAGCTCGATGAGCAGCAGTGACTGTTCGAACTCGCAAGGACCAGGAACTTCGGCCGCCCAGAGATTGGCCGCGGGAACAACGGCTACGGATGGTGCTGGATCGTCGCCTGCCGTGTCCGTCAATCCCACAGCGTCCTCCAAGGCGACAAGCAGCACGGTGGACGATGCCGGTGCCACATCGTCTACTTCCCGCTCCGGTAATAGCGCACGCAATCGATCGGTCGATCAGCAGTTTGAGATGAAAATAAGGCGCTGTCTGCTGTTCAACAAACTCGTCGACTTGATGCCGGAAGCTCTATGTCAACCGAAGAAAAATATCAGCGATTTTGTACTGCTGTAGTAGTGGCGAAACTCTTGACAAGGATTTGATTTTGATTTGTTTCCCCGTCATTCTGTGTCACACAAATGCTCCGCGAATCCTGCCAACCTCTCTCCCAAGTGAATGTAAAGGGATTAAATTGTGTAAAGTTATTAGTTGTAAGCGGAAAAAGGCACATCCGGTTCAGAAAGCTTGCATCACCTACCCGTGCACACAAGTCACCGTCAAACCGTACCGGTTTATTACGTATCGTTCTTTTTCGTCAACTCTTATGTGATAATTGCAGTACCGTAGAACAAAACCCTAATAAGTAATGATCAAAAAGCATAGCTTTCTGAACGTGTTACGGCGTGTTGTGTAGGCTGATGTAGAAAGTTTGTGTGTTTAGCCAGTAATAATTTCACCATTTGACTTCACTTCTGACGATACTCTGTTGTACGCGCGAACGCTCTGAAGAATTGTTTTATTGTTTTAAACTCAGATTTGTTTTACACCTTTCAAACCCTTCCGTGTGGGCAATCAATGCATCTATCCCGTCGAATGATGATAGCTGGTGTGGGCAACCCCCATGGGTATCGCCTAGCATTCACATTTATGTTTACTCGAAACTGTATCACTTGAGACGCAACTTTTGAATGTTCTTTTTTGTTATCACTTTACAAATGTAAAATAAAAATTGTCTTCAATTAATTTGAAATTTAATTTATATTGTCGATGCGATCCGATATTTAGGGACTACTAGTAGAGCAAAGTTGGTGTTGGAAATCACTTTTTCAAAGGATAACTTTTTGGGAACGATGATCAAGTATCCGAATAATTGAAAATCGGTGAATCGACGGTAGCACTAGATCACTTTAACGAAGCTATGCTTTTCTCACCTTAGATTGTAGTCATCTTGACACTCACAACTGTGAGAGCTGTCAAACTCACTTTGACGTCGCAAAGCGCGTCGTACGTGGGTGTGAAAGAGACTGCGAATGATTGCATCTCCGATTCTGTCTACGTGTTTTTCGCCCCGAAAGTGTCGAGACCGTCGATCTCGCGAAATAATTAATAATACGGTACGGAAAATAGAACGTTCGTGGGATTTTCTTTCGTTTTCAACTCGAATCGGCAGCGGCGAACGGTTGCTGAGTGTTTTGCTATCTAGTAGTTTGGCTGGAAACGATTGGCCAAACTACGCCGCACCTCACCACATCTTGTAGTGTCGCGCGGGTGCGATGTGTCAGTGATCCGAAATCCTGCCATTCCCGATGTGAGTTTGCCTTCGAATGCTAAACAAAACAAAAGGGTGCCGAAGAAAGTTGTAACGTACGCTGTTCCTGTTCGCTGCTGCCTGCAGTTGCTCCGGTGCAATACTTACGTTAGCAAACAGTTTGATGCCGTCCCGGTGGCCGGCCCGTACTAGACATCGACCGCAAGGAGCGTACGTACAAAACATGAAGTGCCGTTCGGGGGGATGGTGGTACGTGGTGGCAGCTGTCGTCACCCTGCTCTTGGCCTTCGTCGGAGCCGACGAGCACAATCATATGGTAAGTAGGTTTGGTTACTTTGATTGTCTTCATGTTGATTCTAACATACGCCACGCTTCCTTTTTAGTACGAGGATCACGAGGAAATTGTACTATGGATGAACACGGTCGGTCCGTACCACAACCGGCAAGAAACCTATGCGTATTTCTCGCTTCCGTTCTGTGTCGGTGCCAAACAATCGATTAGTCATTACCACGAGACGATGAGCGAGGCGCTCCAAGGGGTCGAGCTGGAGTTCAGTGGCTACGAGATCGATTTCAAAGGTAGGTTTATTTATTTTTCATTAGCCTTCCTCATAAACGAGAGGCATGGTCCATCCTGCTTGGTACAGCATGGCAGTTATCCTTTTTGACGAAACTTAATCTTATTTGCGAATTTCAATTAAAAGCTACGATGTGGCTGCAATCTAAAGTAAAATGAAACGATTATGGTCCATCATTTCGTAACACATGTTTTAGTACACTCTTCAATAGGACTCTCCTAAAACTAAATAAATTGAGAATTATTGAATAAGTTAATAAATCAAGAGATATTTTGCTATCCCTTTTCGTGGGGTTTGAAAGTAAGCGCATTCGTCCAACCTGCGGCCGGTGCTGAGAACTTTCGATCTACGTCATACTCAATTGCAACCCCGCTTTTAAACACACTTAGTGCAGTATTGCCTAGTGTACAAGCGCATCCCGCTGAACTAAAATTAACCCATTTTCAAGTTCTTGTCTACCGCTAATTTTTGTTTAGGAAAGAGAAAAAATCTGCAAAAAATAAGCAACTCTGAGGTTTATGAGTAGATAGTAGATGCATCAAACATTGAGGCATATTTTATTAATTTATCTTTTTTATATATTTTATTACTTTATTACTAGTTGCATAATATAACCGGGATCCAAAAAGTATTGATTTTAGATCAGTGTCCAAAAACGATTTATCTTGTTTATGCTGTTAAATTTCAACGTAGTGTCGAGGCGTTTAGGGCAGAATGGTAATTTTACCAAATGAACTTGCTTTTAAAATCTGTAAACCTCCCTTTTCTTATTATGTTATATTTAATTTATTTCATTGACTGATGTGTTGCAAAACTGATCACTAATAGTAAACTTTACTAAATACTTTATCATGTGGTTTGATTGCTTTCGATCATGAAATAAAATGAACAGGTCATTTGCAATTTCTTGAGTGTACTGTTTGCTTACGTAAAAAAAAAAACGAACGTAATGTGATGCATGTACATTGGTGTGTCGCTCAAAAGTCTTTCTTGTTTTTCATCCATTTTCTTATCAGTCGTCACCTTTTATTGCCTTAGCCGACATTAACAATTCCTCCCACTTAATTGCTATCCCTAGTTTGTTGTTTATCTTACTGCTAAGAGGACAAGGATGCTCACGATGGTTAAAGTGGCTGTACCGAGTTGCAAAACGCTAGCAGCCCCGCTCGAGGGCTTTTTGGTGGTGGTTGTCGTTACCCCCGGCGCAAGGGTTGTCGTTACTCCCGGCGCAAGAGTTGTCGTTACTCCCGGCGCAAGGGTTGTCGTTACTCCTGGCGCCAAAGTGGTTGTTACGGGGCCAACCGGATTCTGATCGCAGTTGTCCGTCATACACGTGCCACAACCGGTTACATTCAGGCTGGATACCCAGCCGGCGCAGAAATTCGTAGTATTGAAAGTACATCCACGAGCGAAGCTGTGCAGATTGGTAGCGGTTCCATTCGCGAACAAGCGGTTAACCTGTATCCGGTAGCACTTGAACTCCGTCCCGTTGCCTTCCGCCAGGGTTGGATTGTCTGGGTAGAAAGTCGCGTGGTTTGCATTGACGATAGAAGCATTACATTGCACCACCTGACCCATCGTCTCGCAATGGTCGAAGCTCGACGAACTGACACAATTTCGGCAAAGCAGCGCCGAACCTGAGAAGATCGCACAAAATGTGATTTGTAACTTATGGTTTCACCGAATAAACAATCTTTCGCTCAGCAGCAACCACGAGTACGAACCATTTCCAACCAGTGCCGCCAACAACACCAACATCAACACTCTACAACTCTCCATTGCTCTACGTGCGTTTGGTTGCTGTTGTTTTAAAATACCACGATTGAGGATGCACTTGCGAACTACCAGCACCCGATACCAGCTTGCTCACAAATGAACCGACCACGGTGCTCGCTGGTGCTGTTATATACTGCAGGGAGCAACGGTGGCCCCGCATGGTGTACTGCATCTTATCTTTGTGCCAAGCACTTGAACTCTTTTCGCACACGCTCCGCTTAAAGCGCAGCCAAGGAGAGGCACCGATTCAGAGGCTGCTTTCTCGCACTGTCCCTTAGAGTCGACCGATGATTCATTCCGTGTACACTTGGAAGAATATGGGAGGGCTTTAAAAAAATCCCACCACCCCATCTAGCTCATCGGGAAGATGTCATCCTGTTCGTCATCCAGACAGAGCAACTTGTTTGTCTGGTCCCATTTTTTTCAGGATGCACTTTGAGACGGTCGGCGGACGCGAAACAAGCAAATGCTGCCCGAAGTGCGTTCTAGTTGTTTGCGGAGGGTTTACAGCGCAACGGGCGCCCATATTGATTGCCATTCTGAAGGTCGAATATTGGTCGGCCAGTTGGCAACGTTTGCAAGTTCCTTTTTATGGCACAAATTGTGTAAAATTATGAAAAGTATTCGATAGCAGCTCATTGTTTTACCTCCTACGCAACGAGGTTTGGTTGGGATAGCAAAATTTTCAAACTTGAAAGCGAAACACTTAGCGTTGCCATCACTCGGTTTCAGTATCATTGATAAGTATTCAAGCTAAATGATTGAATCCGATTATGTTGGTAACCGTATATCTTTATCGAATTATAAATAACCCTTATTCGTGAATCTTTTGACGAGTATAAAAGATTCATAAATCAAAATTTAAAAAAAACAAACGATCGGATGAAATTTGATGCAAGTGGTTTTACAATCAAACCATCGTCAAAACATGTGGTATGTATAAGTAAAAGTAATAGTACTTGCAGAAGGATTTGCTTTCAATTTTTTTACTGAAGTTTGCCCATTTTTACCTTTTTTCCTACCCGTGAAAAAAATGCACTCTGTTGTATGACTTTGGAGGTAAGGAATAGGGGGATCCCATTTTACTGATCAAATCGTTCCTGAAATGACAGAATGTTCCCTTCGAGGACTAACCGTTCTCGACCGGAAACGTAGAAGAGTTCTTAGACGAAAAAAAGTTTGATTAACATAAAAATCTTTCTTCACTGCCTCCCGATGTGTAGTAATCATATTACTACTCAAATTCTGATGAATGAAAAGCCGGACAAAACTGTCACTTCCGCTAGGAAACTAAACTGTGCGTATGTAACGGTTGAATTTATCACCACACCAACAACATCTTGTTCGCAGCCCACTGGCGTTTGCGGACCGCGTGCATGCAACCAGCACCGGTCTGAAGTGGCTCGTTTTACAAAGTGCCGATAAAATGTATCACATTGACCATGAACGCAATTGATACCGCAAACGAGTGTATCTAATAAGGCACAACCAATCAATGGCACGTATGGTAGGGCAAAAGTGGTTTCCTGATTTTGTTTACTATTCAATGTTTGATTTAATTACTTATAACCTAATTTTATTCTAGGAAGAACAAAGCATAGGGTTCCGCACAAATGTTGCGCACTTGATGGAGTTAAGGCGTTTGCGACACCCTTTTAAATCTCATTTCAAATAAAAAATAGCAAGTACATGTAATGGCATTTAATTTATAAAAAAAATATTCATTTTGTTATCTGACTTCATGACAGTTTTGCTTTTAGATCAATTAAAATGCCCAGCGTGCAATGTTAACCAAAAGGTTAAAATTAAAACAAAATGGACCGAGAAAAATGTGTTTGCATACTATTATTAATGCTAGGAATATTATAAGCCTATCATCAAAGGTTAAGTATCCAAGGATAGCGCCGGGAAACTTGACGATTTGAGGCGTCATTGTAACAAAAAGTACAAATATATCATATCAATTCTTATTTGTTTTCGGCTAGTGCACTTTTGGAAATTTTATTTCATGTCTGTCCTATGTGTAATCTCCGTTCGTTCAAACATTGGCTGAGCGCACTTGCACCCCACCATACTTTATTGCTGCGGAATCGTTTGATTTCTTTAATTAGGTAGGTGACATAAACGAGGTGGAACATCGTGTATCGTGTATCGTGTGTCGCCCCGGTTCGGGTTTATCTTGGAACAGTACATTTTTTCTTTCTTTTCTTTATCGTCTAGAACGGTAAGGATTTGGCATGAGAGAACGTTATTGTTCGGTGGAGATGTTAAAATTAAAGAAGTTACCCCAGTTACGCTGCCGTTAGCGATAGATGAGCCGGGGGTTTTGGTATCGCATTGCAACTATTTGTATTGCTTAGTGTTTAGAAACTGTTTGCGCAACCCATCATAAGTGCACCAGCTGCCAGCAGCACCACCGTTAGGCCGTTGACGATCCTTATCGTGTCGGCTCCTGAGTGTTTGGTCTTCCCCTCCGCGAGGCCAGCTACGTTGCGTCCCAACTCCACCGGGGCCGCGGCGTTGCAGTTGCTTCCGGTGCACAGTTCACAGTCACCATTTTCCTTGGCCCAACCGGTGCACGGATCTATCGCTGCCGTCGTGCACCCTTTGGCGTAGAACACCTTCCTCGATGCACCAACGCCGGTAGTGGCGGACAGCGTGTAGCACTTGTGCTGCATACCCTGATGTCCACCGGTGGAACTGTTGTCCGCCACGTGCACCTTCGCCGCCGGATTAATCAGGCGCAGCTTGCTAACGGTCGCATCGAGCTGATCGTCGGAACATGGTTCCGTTTTGGCACCGTGCTGGCAATGGCCCGCACTTTCCGTGCTCCAGCAGACGCTGCACTGCTGCTGCACCACCGAGGTCGAATGCGGCGTGCCTGTTGGAGTCAACGGAGAAGGTTTTGAGTAGCGGATGGATACTATTTTTGGACCAAACACAGCTTAGAACACTCGGTGCGTGCACCGGGAACGTATAAACACACACCTTCTGAAGTACTCTCTGTCTTCTCAGCACTGCAAATTGAAAGTAAAAACAACACCACGGTGAAAGCGATCATCATCGAGTAGGAGAACACCATCGTCATGAATATCGATCACCAAGAAGCGAACGGAACTGCTGCTTGTAGGAAACTGACCAGCGGCATTCGGAACCGGATCAGTTTTGAAGGCTCTAAGCTGCATCCAACACCTCCGCTACGTCGAACGGTGAAGTTTTGCCAGCTGCACCAGGGGGGAGGAGCCTTCGTGCCTTCACGACCCTTATTTGCTCATACCTGCCAGTATTGGTAATCGATCGGGATGGCAGCGTCTTCTTCCACTCCATAGAGCAACCCTGTAACGTTCAGAGAAAATACCGTCTCGCTCAAGGCGTCATTTGAGATGCTAAACAACGCCAATCAGCAAACGACCAAACGGCTGCGATGGTGTAATTGGACCCCGGTTTAGCATTCTAATTCATCACGAGCTACAATTTGAAGCTCCGCTAACGTCACTTTGCAAACACCTGTTGCCAAAACGATTAGGTCGCGTTTTGTATGAGATTTTCCTTTCCGTTTTTGTGCATTCATTTTTCAATTGGAAACCGTAAAATATTCGTCGACCGTAAATTTTGAATGTATCATTAAATGGTTTCCTTTCTTATACCTTTCACAAAGGGTTATCCGCTGACACACCTCCTCCGGTGTTTCCACTCTCGACGCGCGTAGAGAAATATAGGAATTACTTCTCTGTTATTGTGTTGACGTAATTGCATATTTAATAACACATTGATCAGCTTGTTGACTCAGCCGGAAAGTTCTAAGCAGGCTAGTCACTGTAAGCTGGACACTTTCCTTCTTACAACGTAATATGGCAGTCGGCGAATTGAGTTGCAATTTTTCAAATCATTGGTAAAAAGAAATACATTTAGTCAATTATCGAAACAAGTACATGACCAACGAAAAAGCGACATGAGAAAGATAAACTATTCAATGACTACTTTGTAACAGAAGAATGTGTCCCATTTTTACAGTTTTCTTTTACATGTCTACTATGATTCAAAATATAGAAGCAAGCTGTTTTGAACAGTTCGATATTTCAGCAGAATAACGAATGAAAAATCAAGTTATTGAATGTGTACTTTCAAAATACAGCAACCAATAACAACATTATTATCAAGAAAGTCAAGATATCCTTTACTGAAATGCAATCCTTTCCTCTTCTTTTAGATGATATTAATCCGACGGAAATTTGCATGGTGGAGCTGACGGAGGAGAAGCACAAAGCGTTCGTGTACGCGGTGAAGAACCAGTACTGGTACCAGATGTACATCGACGACCTGCCGATCTGGGGCGTCGTCGGCAAGGAGGAGGACAAGAAGTACTACATCTACACCCACAAGAAGTTCGACATCAGCTACAATGGCAAGCAGATCGTGGACGTGTCGCTCACGCCCGAGCACAAGGAGCTGCTGCGCGTCGGCGCCAAGATCAAGTTCACGTACGAGGTCAACTGGAAGCCGAGCTCGGTCAAGTTCGAGGATCGGTTCGACAAGTATCTCGATCCGAACTTCTTCCAGCACCGCATTCACTGGTTCAGCATTTTCAACAGCTTCATGATGGTGATCTTCCTCGTCGGGCTCGTCTCGATGATCCTGATGCGCACGCTCCGTAAGGATTACGCCCGCTATAGCAAGGACGAGGAGGCGGACGATATGGTACAGTTGGCCATCGAAGCATTTGTCGCCTGGTTCCGTTTGTTGTTAACGCTTTGGTTTACTTCGTATAGGAACGCGACTTGGGTGACGAGTACGGTTGGAAGCAAATTCATGGCGATGTGTTCCGTCCGGCGTCGAATGTGATGCTCTTTTCGGCGCTGATTGGCACCGGCTACCAGCTAACGTCGGTGGTGTTGTGCGTGATTACGTTTGCAATACTTGGCGAACTGTACACGGAGTATGTGGAACAAATGAATCAAATTTGTTTGTTTATGAAATGGCTGTTTGGTATGTGTTTCTAAAATTCCTCTATGCCTTCCATTACAGACGTGGTTCGATGCTTTCTACGACGATTTTTGTGTACGCGGCAACGTCCCCCATCAACGGGTACTTCGGCGGATCGCTGTACGCTCGCATGGGTGGCAAGCAGTGGATCAAGCAGATGCTGATGTCGGCCTTCATCGTTCCGGCCCTCGTGTGTGGGACTGCGTTTTTCATAAATTTTATCGCCATCTACTATCACGCGTCGCGAGCGATCCCCTTCGGAACGATGGTAAGTCGCGCGCAACTCGTGTTGAGGGGCATTCGTAGGGTTCAGGATGTTACGATATGACTCGTTGCTTTCCACACATCATCTCAACAGGTTGCGGTTACATGTATCTGCATATTCGTCATCCTCCCGCTGACATTGATCGGCACGATTGTGGGCCGCAATCTGGACGGCCAGCCGGACTACCCGTGCCGCGTCAATGCCGTACCGCGACCGATCCCGGAGAAGAAGTGGTTCATGGAACCGGCTGTGATCATTCTGCTCGGTGGAGTGCTACCCTTTGGGTCGATCTTCATTGAAATGTAAGTTAGACCCATAATATATATGATAATATGTTTTGCTGTAATACTTTTTTGTTACCATTGAAATTGTTTGTGTGTGTGTGGGGGGGTAGTGAATTTACATCTATCCGGTTGATGATGGCGGACGTAGAATGGAAGTTCCACGTTTTCGGGTTTTGTTTAATGTTTTTTTCATGTATCAAAAATCGCATCTCACCCTTATCAGTCCGTGTTTCCTCCGCCGAAACGGAGGCAACATATTTTGACTCGCTATCAACAGGGTCCCTTACTGAGCCGACGTCCCGAATGTTCAACTTTATTTGATTTATACGTCTTTAGAGCTGAATCTATTCAGGCCTGTGTTGTCCTGTACAAAGAATATCACAAATCATGCTAAGACAAAACCCTTCATTTGGACATTTGGACTAAAAAATATTACTTTGCTTTTATATATTTTGCTTTTGCTCCTCTCGCAGGTACTTCATTTTCACCTCATTCTGGGCGTACAAAATCTACTACGTGTACGGCTTCATGCTGCTAGTGTTCCTGATTCTGATCGTCGTTACCGTGTGCGTGACGATCGTGTGCACCTACTTCCTGCTGAACGCCGAGGACTACCGATGGCAGTGGACCAGCTTCATGTCGGCGGCCTCCACGGCGATCTACGTGTACATGTATTCGTTCTACTATTTCTTCTTCAAGACGAAGTAAGTACGCACCCTTCCCTTGGACGCTCCGGGCCATTTATTTTCATATGCCCCTTTTTATTCGCTCACCGCAGGATGTACGGCCTGTTCCAGACGTCGTTCTACTTCGGGTATATGGCGCTGTTTTCCGGTGCGCTAGGGATCATCTGCGGGACGGTGGGACACTTTGGTACGAACATTTTCGTGCGAAAGATATACTCCAACGTCAAGATTGACTAAACAACGTCCTGGGATCGGCATCCTTCCACATACAAGCACGTGCGCGCACACATATACACACACATACACACTCACGCCGGTGTAGAGAGACGGATAACAATTAACCGGTGTCAGTGTCGTACTAATTCTAGGCAACGTGTTAGTGTGGGGGGAGACCTGGGCTCCCGGAATGAGGAGGTTGTTGACAAACCATGGTCGTAATCTAGTTTATTAATATTCCTTTACACGTAAGCCGCGCCCGAACTGTGCTATCGAGTGCATATCCGGTGGGAATGTCTGCACTGGAAATCGTTACATACGAAATAGGGCGACTTGTCCAACGACGAGTCATCATCGGTAAACCAATGGAAGTTGTGGGAAGTTTTGTGGGGGGGACAAAAACAAAAATAGATACAACGCAGACACACACGCATACACACTTACATACACATTATGCCCTTACCGTGATCTTGCACTTGATGTTATTTGAATTGTGAACACCTTGACTTGAGTCCTGCCCTCGGAAAGCCAATGGCAGTCGATCGTGGAGCCCTTTAATTTGTAATCCCGAAATCAGCGATTTTTGTCCGATGAAGGAAGACTGTTTGGTGATGTACTGAATTAAATTGAGTTGAACTGAAAACTATACCACACTAATAAAGGTGCGTTATGCATTGATAAATCACTCGATGTTGCTTGTTTCGGGCCATTTTTAGTTAGGGCTTTTTTGGGTTAATGCCAAACAACTGCGAATTGTTTAGTTTATTATTTAGCTTAGGGCTGTTTTCTTCCGTTTGTTAATCAATGCTTATAACTGCGGCAGTCATATATTTCCACTTTGCCTTAATCCGACTAAACTACTAAGGTACAGAACATATATAAAAACGACGATCCTGTACATGTGTACTTGTGTGTGTGTGTGTGCGCATGTGCATGAGTGTGTTAATGTGAAATCGAATGTGCAGCACAAAAGGCATACAAAAGGGCATACGTGTCTCGGCGTGTGACGGATGTCACGGGTGGTTGCTGAACCGTACGATCGCCACCCACCACAGTGGCCACATCCGCCCGCCACAATGTTAACGCGATCCCCTCGGTTAGCGCGTGCAAAAGCTAGTTACTTGTGTCCTTTTGTGGTTTAATTTGGAACGACGACTTATTGTTAGCATATTGGGAAATAGAACTGAACCTACCGGAAGTCGGAAGCCAACGGACGGACCACTCCGTTAACCAACCCCAAGCGACAATGTTAGCTTATTTCATGAAATGGTTGTTTTAAGAAAGAAAATAGTCCGGAGGAAACCAGATGATACGGGGCGTTTTGATTGACTAAACAAGATGAATTTAGTTTGCTAACCTGATCACGTTGTTCATAGTTAAAAATGCAACACCATCAAAATCAAGTGTTGTAACAGATTTATGTACATTTATGTCAATTATTATTTGATATATAAAATATCTAAGCGGATTAGATTTCTTCACGCCGATTAGGGTAAAAATCCCTTTGCCTTTCGAGAAGTAGAGAAACTCAACCCTGTATCAGACTAACCAATCAATTCTTCTTAAAATCAGGATCAATTTAAGAACAATACTCTTTCTACAATGCTTTCATGATCACGTTTATTTTAAAAATTGTTCATACCCTATACAAATATCCGTTTGCAGATACTCCGATGGTAAACATTATTTCGATAAAAAAAAACAAAAAATACAAATCTTGCACTTCCTGCCCCCGCGGGGACTTCCTTTCCTATTTTTGCCTAGTTTCTTCTCACACCCACACTTCTTCTTTTCATCGTCCGTCTGGCACTCGGTTTCCATTTTACAGCGGCGAGTATAGGTTGTTAACAATGTGTCCAAAGTGACCGTACTAAAACGAACAAACAAAGTACCTCGATAAAATCACTTCCCTCTCTAGCCCTCCGGTCCGGTACCGATTCACTAAAATTACTTAAACACGTACGTTAAAAGCGGAGGAAGGGATTCGAACCTCTTCTCTTTGCGATTCCTTTACGGGAAGTTTAAAAAAACAAAACAACCAATACTTTGTATCAACGGGTGTTAGAATCGAAAAACTTCCCAGCAGCAGCGGGTACGTGGTGGAATCTAAATAAGATGCTTCCAGCTATCGAAGGCGGGGTGTAGATAGTGTTGGAGTGGTTAGAGCTGCACGCCGCGTAGCGTAGCGTTTGAAAAGGAAGTAGTAGGAAATAGTTGGCACATCACTTCCCTTCGGTCGACTCCTGGAGAAGCTCTCTTCTCTTCTGTTCTAGTTGTGGTTAAGTGTTCTACATTCTCGTTCATTCTTCCTTGATGCAAATGCATTTTAAACGCCTTTTACACGTAAACTTCACCGTGCTTCGGTTTTCTTGACTTGCTCAGCGTTGACGCAGCGGAGGACGTGCTCTCGCTGGTGCTGGCCGTCGCCGTCAGCGCCCGATGACCGGTGCCCTTCTCGTTCCCCACCGCAACACTCGTGCAGACCTCTCCGTCGTCGCACGGCAGCTCGGTAATGATCGTGCTGCTGCTGGTCGTGGTGGTATTATTCGTGACCGGTGTCACGGTGAACGAGAGCGGGATGGAGGTAAGCGAAAGGGGTATGACCGTGTCGGTTGGGGCATGCCCGCCCCGTCCAATGCCCCCGTTGCCCAGGCTTCCCGTTCCGCCCGAGCTGCTACCGTCGATCGTGTCCAACGATGAACCGCCGGAACCGGATGGCGGAAGTGCACCGGATACGGTCGTGGGAAGCACCAGCACGGTGTTGGTCTGCCCACCGAGCGGTGACGGTGTGGTGGTTAGGGCGAGCTCGAGGTTGGTGCCATCCTTCCCGAACGGCGACACTGAAATGGAAATAGGTGGACATTAATTCCTTCGTTCGTTCGTTCTATAAAACGGCCGAATAGCGTACCGGAACCTTTGAGCGCCGATGGCAATATCGATTTGGCCAGGGCGGCCGTGGCCGAGTGGCCCGAGTGTAGCGTGTTGGTCGTCGAGCTGGAATCGAGCTCCTTTATGGGCGCCAGCAGGAGCGTCCCGACCACCGGAACTTCGTTGTTGTTGATGGTGGCCGTGGACGTCGGGTAGATGGAGGGATTGTTGGCCAGCTGAAATAAAAGAGGAACACAAAGTTATACGAAGAAATTCCATCGAGTGTGGAGTGAAAGTAATATGATCACTTTGTCATACAGTTTTGGATTCATCACTCCACAGTATTTCGTTTACTTTTAAAAATATTCTCGGATATTTTATGCTTCTTATGCGATTTAAAGTGTTATACAATTGTGTCGTGTGTTTTCCATTCATCGCTTTAAATGAATACAAGCTTTGAAATGTGATCAAAAGAATATTTGATTTGAAAAACATTTTCATTTACGTTTTTCCTAAAAGCCGATTGGTTTGTCTGTTGATGGAATGGCATGAATGTAATGGCCACAATATTATGTTTTATCATTGACTGCTCATTCGAATCAATGAGTAGGTTAATTTTACCAGAACTAACTTGCTTGAAAAAGCTTTAAGTGCTCTTAGTGCTCAGAAGTTTTATCAGCAAAATTGGGGTTCGGGAAGTTAATTTGCCGTTTCTCTGCATTCTTATTCTCATCCTCACCTGTGTCGCCATCAGCGCCACGCCGGACGCAATGTTCGCCGTGCTCGTGGTCATCGTGCCAAGCGGCGGAATGCGGCTCTCCTTGGTGACGTCCGGTGTCGGTATCCGAGGTCGAGCCTTCTGCGGCACGTTCGAAATTACGGATCCGTTAAGGCTGAGCTTGGAATCTACGGGTTATGAGCGAAAGGAAAACATTACTATCTTACAACGAAAGGGCAACACCGATTTCGGGAGGAGTCGTTCGTGCTCCTTCTCGGGGTGGACATACTTTGCTTGATAATCTGTCGCGCGTGTCGTCCGGACTTGCGGTTGACGAACCGATCGT
Organism: Anopheles coustani; assembly: GCF_943734705.1. NCBI lineage: Eukaryota > Metazoa > Arthropoda > Insecta > Diptera > Culicidae > Anopheles > Anopheles coustani. The sequence continues at coordinate 74,890,211 of NC_071289.1, forward strand.
ACAGGCTCACTTTCGGTGGTGGCGCACCCGTCACGATGGGTTGTCCGAGACCCGCCTCCGGGCTGGAGTAGACGGAGTTGTGACGATTGCGCGCGAACAGCCCACCGGACGAGTAGGCCGTCGAAGAGCTGCGTCCCGAGCCCATCCGGCTCACCTTCCCGAGCCAACCCTTGCGCCGCTCGGCCATCGGTGTGTCGACGCTTTCCTGTCGGTGGAGGAGAGGAAGGAATTAGCTGTCGTGTGCGATTCGCCCACCTACCAAGGACCTACATAGTCCGCGTACATCTCGTCGTTCATCATGCGCTTGCCACCGACGGCCCCGATGTTGGCGTAGACCGCGTCCGCCTCCTTCACCTTGTAGTGCTCGGCCGAACCCTTCGGCTCCTCGCGCCGATAGTGCTCCGAGGCGACGGTGTACGGCAGGTCCTTCGGTACGACCTCCTCCCAGTACTGGTCCTTCAGCAGCTCCGGATGCTCGTCGTGCATCTCGTCCACGATCATGTAGGACGCCTTGATGTGCCGGTCGATCAGCCAGTTCAGCTCGATGTCGTCGTCGTCCTCGCCGAACGGGTTGATCAGCACCTCGGCCACCTTCAGCCAGCCGACGTAGAACACGAACTGCAGCACGGTGAACAGCGGGAAGAACACGTCCAGCTCCTGGTACGTGCCGTCCGCCGCGTTGAACGTCGGTATCATCTGGCTGCCCATGATGGCGGCGGTGAAGTACGAGTACAGCACGAGCGTCACCACCTGCGTGTAGACCAGTGGCACGCACACCGTGTCGTACCCGATCAGACCGCCGAGCCGGCGCCGGATGTCCGACAGCTCCATCAGCAGCGTCTGGACGATGTGGTCGGACGGGATCAGCTGGTCCTTGCGCGCCCGGTTGATGATGTTCGTCGCCCAAACGAGCGGCATCCAGTACTTGGACATCGGGCTCTTCGCGTCCATGATCTCGAAGATCTTCCGCTCGCTCTCCAGCATCAGGCCGGCGTCGACCAGGTGCTGCCAGCCCGGGAACCGGCGCTTCACGCGCAGCGAAATCTTCTGTAGCGTAATCACGTACGACAGCACCATGTAGCGCATAATATTTCGTCGCATTAACCGTCCCGTTTCATCCTGCAAAAAAAAAACGCACTTCCATTAGCTCGTCGGTCCTAGTTCCTCGTTGATGCCTCGACTTGCGTCACTTACGTTGCCCTGGATGGCGGCGCTCACGAACAGCGCGAGCGTGTCGGGCCAGGGCAGCATCCGGTACTGTTCCCACCAGCGCTTCACCACCAGACTGACGTAGAAGCCGAGCACGAACGACAGCGGCACCGTTTCGCGCTGCTGCCCAAAGTATGTCCTTATCCGCTCGAACACCCTGGAACGCGTCCGTAACACGTGTCATTAGCGGAAACCTCGGAATGGGACGCAACCTTGCTGCAGCAACACTCACCTTTTGCCATCCTCGTTCAGACCGTACCGGTAGGTAAAGTTAAGTGTGTAGTAGACTAGTAAGTACGCCAGCAGTTCCCGCCAGACGGCTTTATATACACTACCGCGCCATCTGCAAAGGAGACAAGTAAGGAGAATTCGTTAGTGGTAAAGTTTTTAGAATATTTTTTTAATGTAAAATTGTTAAACTTCTTCTACATAAAAAGGAAGCACATCCCATGTCTTGGTCATGCCTGCCCCCGTTAAGGGCTCGTACAGGGGAGGGTCCGGTCTCGGTTGGGATTAGAACCCACGCCGTCGAGGTGGTGACCCCCGGCGCTCATGAGCGAAAAGATTGTATAATTTCATTTATAATCTATTATTTATGGTTGTAAGTAGGTTTGTTACTTGGTGAGAAGTTGTTCGGTTAAAATAGAACCTTCAACCTCGTTTTCCTACCGGCAGGGATCGGCAACGTCCGGATTGTCAACTGATACAAATGTACGTTTTTTTTTGTAATGTCATGCAATAAGCACAAAAACATACGAATATTTTCGTTCATTGTTGGCGTACGCTTTAGGCAAGTCAGGAAATTCAAAAACTTGTTTTAACGTCGTTTTACAGCAGCTTGTATCTGACCAATGTTTGCAGATTTGTTCGTAATCAGGCCCGTTTTGGGATAGGTGTACTGACACCTTCCTAAAGGGCAATACTTAGCTTAACATATCATTTTTTGCATATTTGAATACCCACGTAACCTATTTTACGTATTTATAGTTATTCATATTCGTTCATTTTACGTTGCTTTTTGCCTCGAGTGTTGGGCGAACCATCATTCTTCTTCTTGGCGTAACGACCTCTTGGTCATGCCTGCCCGTTAAGGGCTTACCTATTTATTTATATTATATTTATTTATTTATATTATTCTTATAAAGTGTGTGGCCAACATCACGGCCTGGACTCTGAGCTTAATACTAAGGACTAACTCTAGCATAAAGAAGCAGCAATTCATTTTTAAAGCGTAACATAGAGGAGTTAAAGTCAAAGTACTCATAGTAATTATTAAAGTTTCGCATCATCACTAACAGAGGTTCGTTATGGCTGTATAATCGCCTACGTAGTTGAGGTGCTAAAAATTGTCTATTTCTTATAATTCTAGCAGGAGCATATATGTTAATTCTAGCCAGCAAATCAGGGGCGTCAATCTCTCCTGTCAAAAGTTTACCAATGAATACGCATTGCGCAACTTTACGCCTGTGGTCAAGGGATTGTAAACCTAATAACAAGCAACGTGTACGATAGTCAAGTCGAAACGATACAGATCGAGAGAAAAGTCGTAACGCGACACAAGTAAGCCGACGCTGAACTGCCTCTATTCTATGTGTCCAATAATCGGTAGACGGAGACCAAATGACGCTATTGAACTCTAAAATTGAGCGGACCAGACTGACATATAACGCTTTTACACATGTAGGATCTGTGAATTCCTGACACTGCTTGCAAACAAATCCTAGCAACCTCGTAGCTTTATCTATTATTTTCTTGTAGTGCACATTGAACGTTAACTTACTGTCTAGGTAAACTCCGAGATCGCGGACCTCGGTTACGCGAGCAATATCGGTACCCATGATTTTGTAATTATGAACGACAGGTTTGTCTATTCTATGATAAGTTAACACACAACACTTTTCAGTTGAAATACTTAGGTCGTTTAGATGGCACCAATCACTAAAGTTATCACAGAATGTTTGCAAAGTATCGCAGTCCATTTCAGTCTCAATTGGCAGATAGATCCTTAGGTCATCCGCATACATTAAGCAAGCCTTTTCGGGAATCACAGTAGTCACGTCATTAAAAAATATTGAAAACAGCAGAGGACCAAGATTGCTCCCTTGTGGTACGCCAGAAGTACCTTCAAACACATTGGAGAACACATCACCTATCTGCACGGAGTAGCGACGATCGTGGAGATAAGAGCTGAACCACTCAACCAGCGATGGTGACACACCCAGCCTCTGCAGTTTAGCCAGCAGTAATGAATGATTCACACGGTCAAAGGCCGCTTTTAGGTCCGTGTATACAGCATCCAGTTGGAGTCCGCACGCGAAAGTTTCATGGCACACGGTGACAAATTCAAGTAGATTTGTTGTTACAGATCTTCGCGGATAGAAACCATGTTGGCGCCTGCTGATGACATCCCGGCAGCAATTCAGAAGATCACGATGGACAATCACCTCGAATACTTTTGAGCAGGCGCACAGAGAAGTTATGCCTCTGTAATTCTCAGCATGCTTTTTGTCGCCTTTCTTATGAATAGGAAACATCCAAGAAAATTTCCACGCAAAAGGGAACGTACCCTGTTCAAGCGACATGGAAAATATCTTGGACAGAGGCATTGCGAGAGAGGCACTGCATTTTTTTAATATCGCTGACGGTACACCATCAGGCCCTGGCCTCAATGATTGCTTTATCGTATTAATCGCTTTTTTTACCGATTCCACCGACACATCAATATCAGATGGAGTAAAGTTGACTAATTCACGCGGAACATTTGCAACTGCGGCATTCAAACGAGGCATGTCGTAACTAACTCCACTTGAGAACTGATTTCTAAAACGGTCTGCAAAGAGATTACAGGACTCTTGGTCATTAGCGGAAACTGAGCCATTGTACGTTATGAGCTGAGGTATTCGGGTATTAACGCGCCTCGAGTTTACATAGCTCCAGAATTGGCGTGGGTTACTTCTCAGGTTCTCCTGAATCCTTCTAACATACTGATCATGCAATATTTTGTTCAGTCGTCGATACAGGTTATGTGCCATAATGTGTCTCATTTTTGCATAGTGGGTCATTTTTTTTCTATAGCTACGATAGCAAGAAGCTTTCACACGTTTCAGTTCCTGAAGCTGGCGCGTTGACCACGGGGGACCACGCCTCCTGATTCGTTGGGGACAGCAGCGTGTGAGATAACCCATCAATATGTTATTAAATTTATCAACAGCCAGGTTTACATCGGGTACTGACTCAATCATGGTCCAGTCAGTGCTCTCGAGAAGCTCCTTTAGTCGTGCGAAGTTGGTCTTTTTAAAATCAAATCGATGAGCATAGTCATGTGTGTCTATTCGTGGGGGAACTGGCGGCTCAGCTTCAGGCGATGGGTAGTGTAGCAGTAGTTCAAGCGGTGGATGGTAAGTATCAGCGTCTACTACAGGAAAAGGTGATTCGGTCAGTGAGTAACCAAAGTTAACCACGTTATTGCACACAAAAGCAAGATCCAGCATGCAGTTGCTACTATTGCGGATTTGATTTATCTGGTTGAGTCCTGCATAGTTTGTTGCGTCTATTATTGCTTGGCATCCTGGTGTGACACGTGATGCAGTATAGTTCAGCTGGGGCAAGCCGTAATTATCGGTAACCCACGATAGAGAGGGGAAGTTGAAATCTCCAAGCACAACGTACATGTTGGAGTTCCGGTTATTGTGTCTATTGTTACCAGTTATTGTGTCTAACGAGTTTGTTAAAGACTCTACTGATCTGGAGGGAGGTATACAGTTCCGATAGTAACAGTGGATCGTCGCAAGTATATGTTCACCCATATTTGTTCTATATTATCTGGTGAAGAACAAAGCGATGATCGATGCTTAGATGCAACAGCAATCAAAACACCACCACCCCTGAGTTTGTTACTATTTTTGACGTTGCGATCTAGTCTGTAAATAGTGTAGTTGTCGTCGAACAGCAAAGCAGACGGAATGGCCTCATCGAGCCAGGTTTCGGTGAGTGCAATGACATCGTAGTTAGAGGTGGTTGAATATGCATACACAGCTGAGCATTTTGATCGCAGTCCACGAACGTTTTGGTAAAATATAGAGAGGTCATTCCACTTGCTAAACAGACGGCGGTGGTCGGAGAGAAGGTGAAAGAGAATCAGCAGACGAGGATGTTGTGCTTGGCATAATCGCACTATTCGAGTTCAGTTCTTCTTGTAGGCTGGAGTGGTTAACATCACGTGTGCTCGCAGGATGAAAAGTGCTTTGAGGTCGCTCTCTCTGCTCAAATTCACGGTAGACAAAGTCACTAGGCCACGTGGAAGGAGACAGTGCCTTTTCTCGAAGTATTGATGGCACTCCAATTTTGAAGGAAATGTGGCGCATCGTCGATAAATCTCGGTTACGCGCATATAAAGTATGAACAATAGTATCTTCGATCCCCAAGTGCTCGTCGACAAATTACGAGACTTGTTTCCCTGTTGTACGTGGATAGTCAGTCCTATCGTACAGGGGAGGGTCCGGTCTCGGTTGGGATTCGAACCCACGCCGTCGAGGTGGTGAGCCCCGGCACTCATGGGCCGATTTTCTAACCGGCGCTACCGCTCGGCTGTCGCGGACCCGAACCATCATTACATTAATTGAATAAGATCTACAGGTTCGCATTAACGCAAAATTTACATAATCTGGCTTGAAGATGGTTGAGAATATATTATTTTATCGCCGTTTTACGTAAAAGGCATTTGAAAGAAAACATCCTGAAAGTGCCAAGTGTGCACGGGCAAAATAATACTTATAACAGAGTTATTTGAATAAGTTGATCTAAACTTACTATAAACTGAAGATTCCCAATCATTTGAGTTATACAAAACAAAATTGGTTAGTAAGTTTGGGCAACAATGGCTAAGTTCTATTCAATCATGTTAGAGTTTTGTGCTTTAAAAATCCTTTTAAAGATTTTTGCTTGACACTGCCAGTACTTTCAGTTGAGAAATCACTTTTTTGTAAAATTCCCTTCAAGATCGATTATTTAAAGCTTAAATCAGACTACTAAAGTTTTAAAACATCAACAAAAAAGGAGGATTTCTGTCGAGAGCTGCCAAAAATCATTTAAGCTCATAAAAATCTACCATTCCATCATTTGTTTGAAATTCTTTCGATTCTTTCTTACTGTGTTTGAAAACGACACTATTTAATTACAGACAAATTTGCACACATCCCTGTCTGGCATTTCGTGCGATTCCTCCATCGGCTATGAACATGTTCATCAAGATTTGTGTTTTGACAAGCCAATAAATAAACATTTTGTCACGCCAACCATGTCAACGGTGGTGGTCACGTGGAAAACGCTCCCGAGCTACAACCGAACGGCGTGAGGATCGATCGTTTCCTTTAAGCCCTTCCAATACATCTGTGCCAATAGTGCACGGAAGGGACTGTGATGGATGCGCTTGTCCTCACCCTCTGGCGGTGAGATTGTTCTTCGGGAAACAATTACCCAGCACATCACTGTGAATGTGCACACAAGTGCTGGAAAAATCGATTTAAACAGCATTGTGAGTCGGAAAAGCAGGTTGGGCACAAATTAAAAACATTCTCTTCCACGTTCCAGCTCGATTTAGATCCGGGTGGATCGGGGTTGCCGCTTTTTACCGTTTCGTGTTTTGCTGACGTTATTGCCCCAGTTGCTGCCCAGTTTGAATTTGCCTGCTTTTGTATGAATGGTGCAGTAAAAAACAGCCCAACGGTAGGGTGTATTTACGGAGGGTAAACAGTTCGAGCTCCGGACTGACCAAAGCACGACCCGGCGCGCGATTGATGGTTTGGTGGAATGTGCGCATTGTTGGATTAGCACGAATCAGCAATTAAAAACAATCATCTGTAACCCTGTAAAAACAACTGCATTCCGGATCTGTTCCCGCGAGGAGAATCTTCTGCCTTGCTAATTAGTGCGAATTGTTCTCTTTTGATACTTCTTTTAGTGAAAATAAATTTTGAAACCCATATGTTTTCCTTGGAAATCCCCAAACATAAAGCAGGGAGTCAACTCAACTATCCACCACATATCGATTGGTGCACTTAAAACATTCAATATATAATATAATTGTCAGATTTGACTCGTTGATTATTAACATAATTATATGAACATATGATTTTAAAAACTTTACCCATCCTAGCTCAAAACAATGGTTAAAATGTTTCGAATTTATATGTGAAATTAAGATGTGGTCTACCCCAGTTGTTTGTTTAATATTAATAGTATTTGATTCGTTGCAATTATCATACAATTTATTGGCCAATAACTTAATTATCTATTGCACTTTCAATAACCAAAAAAAATCAAGTAAACAAAACCACATAAAGTTGACCAAACTTATTCGCAAAACCTCCTAGTTGTGCGGAACTGGACCACAGTGCCGCGACACATCGTTTCATGAGCAATCGGATGGGAAAAGAGCTTGCCAATAGTGTGTGAGTGGTGGAAAAAAATATAAGCATGAGAAAATGCCAGCAATTTGTACGATTTGTTCTTCTTTTAGCGTGTCCTCGATGATCGACGGCATCAATAGGAGATCGCTATCAGGGGATGATTCAATTCACCCTTCTCGTGCACTCGTTCACAGCAAATACAGATAGCATGCAAATAAAAGGATGGGTTGAGGAATATAAAGGTGATAAAAAGTGACTCATCGTACAATGGCAGCGTAAGATAAATCGTGTTAACGATGTAATAGAGGGATTTTCGCGGACAAACGTTTATCACCCAGCAATGAATTGTTTTTAACGGCTAACATGTTCTTGGGTTGCAATAAATATTTCAAACAGTTCGTGAGTTTTAATGAATGAATGATTGATTACGTAACAACTACTGTTCAGCTAATTAAAAACCTTATCTCACAGTGGACAAGTTGCCCAATTAACGTTACAAAAATAGAAAAAACGCACATTTAAAGCCACCAATTAATGGGCAAGGTTGTGTGTCCGTTGCAATCACCATGCATCAATCAATGTAATGCTATTTGTGATCGTTGCCATTTTGAGCGAAAAACCTGTCCGCGCTCGCGAGTCATACATGCGGAAATAGGATGTTTGTCTGTTTATTTACGGAAGCACACATAAGCGCACACACACACACTCAAGCTTCATAGTATGCTCTCGTGGATGCTGAAATGAGCCACAGGTTCAAGGCCACACTTAATTGGTTGCATATATAGGTCAGACCGGAACCGCTTTAAGCTCAGCAAGAACTTTCAGACACTATCGTAGCATCTCAATCGGATTGAGCCAGAATCAAACCGGTTCCAGCCGGTCAATATACTTGAAATGATCCTTACTTCATCAATTAGTTTTTTAGGTTTGTTTTATGGGGTCAAATTAATTTTAAAAAATTAATAAAACGCCCAATTTTTGGCATTTCCAAAAAAATGTTTCAAAATGGTGGATTAAGATTAGACAGATTTGCAAGTCAATTTTATTTTTTTAATTATTTTCTTTGAGGAACTCTACTTTGAAAAATTAAAATAAATTTTTCTATTTCCTTATTTTTTCTCTTGAACGCATAAAAGATTCTTTTAATCTACCAAAAGCATAGGCTACAACTTTTATGGTCTCATGTTTGCATTTCGAGTAAAACTATCTTGCGCCATTTTACGATTATTATTTAGCTTATTTGAATTATCCTTTTAAATTGATTTATTGATATCCACTTTATATATTTTTCTTGATATAATCATATATTTAATTCCCTTGTTTAATTTAATTTAATGTTTGCCAAACCAATCCACCAATGCTCACCGGTGGGACGCTTAAAGACATTGTCAGCAACGGGTGATTTTGAAATCGATTTGCAAACAATTGGACAAATGGAAATCACGTTTGCCAAACATTCACCAACGAACATCAGCTGGAGAGGTAAATGGTTTCCAGTTGATGGACATGACCGTCACAGCCGGCGCGAATTGAAATAAATTATTTACCCGGCTGCGAATATCGTCCGCCGATCGGATGACGGTTTAAATACGGCGGCGCTCGGGCCGGTTGGAAATAATAAAAAAAATCCCCACTCGAACGGGGGTCGTAAATAACCCGAGGGTGGGAGGGATGAGGTAAACATATGAGCCATCTGCAATTAACACCTGATCCACGGACGACTGCCTGTCCTCTGAAGTTGTGTGTTTGAGCGAAGCAGCGGAAGATGGTCCGGCTTGGAGATGCATTTACGAGCGTTCTTTTGAGGTCTTAACCTCCAAGAAAGGACACAACACGGTCCGGTTGCAAGGGGTTTCAGGTTTGCACACACTTTTAAGACCATCGACAAAACGTCAAGGACGGTGGCTACCATGCCGTTGACCGAACCGGTTCTCGGCCCCAAGGAAGGGACCGATTTGGTCCGGTACAAAGGGACACCAACTTCCGGTAAGCCATGAGACCGCGACCGGATCCTTTCGACGGCCGAATCGATGTTCGCCTTTTAACAACCCTCGTATCGGGCAAGATCGGTGAGTTAATCGAATTCAATCAACAGCTTCCCCAAGCTCCTCGCTTTGGTTCGGTTGGGGCGGAAAAAGGGCGAAAAGAAGGGCCCCGTGCCGAAAGGGTGATGCAGTTAAACACCTCATAAATCTTGCGTTATAATAGCCCACCTCCGTTCTGCCCTCTAAGCACGCCAAACCTCGGTGTTCTAGCACGCGCTTAGGTCAGGTGGTAAAGTCAAGCAGTAATCACACCACACGAGTGCCAGCGGTTTGAATTAATAAAAAACGTGAGAAGGTTGGGTCTTAGAAGGGAAAGGGGGAGCCCAAAGGATAGGCGTGAGATAGGCACCGGAAAGGTTAGAAACTTTTTTTTTATAACGCCAGGGTTGGCAGGGTTTAAAAATCGATTATGATGGAATTGTGATTTATTATTTTTCAATCTTGGCTACAAAGAAAATGTGTGCTACAAGTAAAACATATCCCAACTGAGCGATGCACTTTCTATGGATAAATGATGCAAGTATTCGGTAAAATATAAATTTTAGTTCCTGAAAGGTTTGGCATTATAAGCAAAAGAAAAAAGGTTGCAATCACCAAAAAGGTATCCATTTAAATGAGGGAAACAACGACCGATTGAGAAGATTCCATTTGACTCTTCGAAACGTAATTAACGTCGTAAATAAACGTAAAAAAAACCCAACGATCGAAAATTAAATACTTTCAAAAGCAGGACATTTCAATATCAATTGTTTTTGGATTACAAATGCTGGATGCTCTCAATTTGATTTCCAATTTGGAAATTATTTTATAAAGAAATCAAATTTATATTTTCGCTTTCGTTTTGGTACACTACGCTTGGAAATACATTTGTAATATTAAAATCGATTCAAACGAAAGTAAACTAGTTTTATCGTTAGCTTTGAAAATTATTTGAAAAACAAGTTTTAGAACCAGAGGGATTGTATATCATCTTTTATTCAGGTAACGCGAAGTTACATCTCGATGCTAAGAAATATGTTTCAACATCATCCATGTACGTATTTACTCACAGGGTAAAAGATATTGTTTGCGAACAAGATAATTAGAAACAAACGTCCAAATTGCGTGACACATAAAAAGGAAAATAAAATCCAATTCAAATAACGCAACCGACGAACGCAATAAATCATGCTGCGAATGTGTGCACGTTTTGCACTTTCCACCGGGCAATTTATTAGTACGCCACAAGCCGAGCGACACCGGATGGAGGGACCTTGGGTTCAGGACACCCTGAAAACCCTGATCGCCCTGCGAATATTGCGCGAATGCCTCGGTGATGACAATGGACACATTTTAGACACGTCCAGCCACACGCCAGGTGCCTTGTAATCAATTGTCAACAGCGCCAACATCGCCAGTTTTATGGCCAGCAGCTCGAACTCCAGAGGGCAGATTGGGGTGTTATCGAGCGTAATCGCTTAATTAGTATTTAAATGTCGTCTTCCATTTTTCGTCACTGTCGAATGTCGAGTCTTGTGGGACGTGGGTTCGATCGTCAACTCAGCGTATGTTATTTGCTAGGTGCCATAGACTTATGCAAGGCATACTTACTTCCAAAGAATTCGCCAAAATACGCCAAAATTGCTCCCATTGGGAACCTCCGCGGAATATGAAACGGTCATGCTGTACCGTGGGTTACCTTCATCCGGATGACGAACGAAGACGGTGTGTTTGTTGTTGACTAGTTACTTTTCGGTTCACGATGGCACATTGACACACGTTCACACTGTTCGAACGCTCTGGATCGAGACGTTTTCGACAATAGCACCACTTTCCCCCTTCCCGCGGGCCACTGTTGTTGTCGCACACTCACGCTCCGTTGCCGCAAACCGGCGCCAAAGGACACATCCTTCTTCCAGCTGTCACTTGAAACTCGCACTTGTCGAAACGGTTACGCATCGGCGGCGTACGATATGGCCGAAACGGTTCGTTTCTTGGGGTGATGGATTGTGGTTTTACAATGAAGTTGACTGTGTGTTTCCACTACCGGTTACCGACGGCACTGCCGGATAGACGCTCTCATCGCCTCCTCCGATAAAACCCTTAACACGCGATACACGTATCAATTCACCACCGTTCGTTCGTTCGTACGTTTGAACTTTCGATTATTTATTTACTTTTTTGTACCTTTTCTCACTTCCTCTCTCTCTTCTCGCTCTCTGGCTTGATCAACACAATACTGTGGGCTGTTGTTTCACTTTTCGTTTCGTATTAACCTGCTTATTTTCTTATTTCACGTGTTACAGCACCACAGCCGGGGAAACAATTTTGGGGAAATCTTCTCTCGCGCGTGGGCGTAATATGGCCGACCTGGGGATCACACTTATTCAAATGGGAACGTTGTATAACTTTTGCACGCGTCTGCTTCCTACACTGCCCTGGCGAGTTGCGCTGAGGAATACGATAAATGAAGCTCGGTTAAGACAAGCCGGCAGAAATCGACCAGACATCAAATACAATCCCAAACGATGATCGCATCGCAAAAGGAAACTCGGGTGTTTGTTTCTGGTCCAGACTGCGACGGTAAAATTGACACTTCCTTAAATGGCCCCGTGCGAGGTCGGGTGGCGTGGGAGGCGATTTCGCTTTCGTGACCAGCTAACCAGCTCCAGTTCCGGGGGAGGCCCCCGTGGTGGGGCCGTTGAACCGTTGCAGATCGGAGAACCGGAGGTGCCGGGCAAGGCGTCGGGTTGTCTGAGCGATTCTACCTGTAAAGTGTCCACTTTCTTGTTCCTGTGTGTGTATGTGTGGGCGATGGGATGTGATTTACCATTGGGAAACGGAGCTGTCGATTTGTCGAAAGTTCACAACAGAAACAATCATGTGGGCCTTTTAAACCAGAAACAAGGATAAAATTGTCTTGTTTAGGTGTGTTCGATAAATAAAATTCATGAAATTAATTCATATTCATTTCGTTCAACAGTTTCCATGTTTACCATAAATTCAATTGAGAACGAGAAAAAATATTGATTGATACGTGGTATCACAACTCACTCTTCTTAGAGGTTTTTTTAACAATTCGAACGAACAATTTATAACTATCTTCATATCGAATAATCACAAAACTTCAAGCAAAACATCTTGCATGGGTCTTGTTTAATATTTAACAACAAAAACCAGAGCATTTTTAAAAATTTGGATTCGATTTCTGCTTGAATCGTAGCAAACTCTGCAAAATGTAAATTCCGATATCTTAAAATTTTACAACATTCACGTCTTATTAAATTCCAAATTGCGCATTGTAATCAAAGTGTATCAACACAAAACAACAGAACATTGTAAAATATGGCAGTGGCTTTGCGGGAAAATTAGACCAACTCAATTGGAAACGCCAGGGCAGCTGTTTTCTTTCTAAGTACACTAGCATTTTTTTCCGTACACAAATTCAATAAACATTTCCCTGCTAGAACTTTGCACCTCACGTAATCGAATTTGCACTTTGCTTGACAGTCTGGCCATAAGTTATCCTTTACTTCATTCATTCATAGCTGTCCGCTAATGAATCGGGCTGGAATCTATTACAGCATTTCCGCAATTTACACGTAGTCTGTTGCAACGTTACTGCAGCAACCAGGCTTGCAATAGATCCGTTGGGCACAAACACACACACTCAAGACCGATTTTCAGGAGATGAAGCGATTGGACCAAGAAACAAAGTGCTGTTGCCAATTGCCTATATCGTTGCAACGGCTCAACGGTTTCGTCGGGTACAAATGAAGGTAGTTGAGGGAGGTTGATGGCGACGTGAGAGACCCGACAGGGTCATTAATAATCGCAGCAATTATTCAGCCATCAGGTGGTTCGCCGGATGGCGCTGATCGTGGCCCGGACACGACCACCGAAAGGGCCAGGCGCGTTCTCAGCCGCCGGTAATTAGCCACGATAAGCATCTTGCCAAATATTGCCCTCCTCTGTCAATCGACCGAGCGAGGGGTGGGTACGGTGGGGTTAGGTTGTCCGGCACTGGAAGCTTCCCCGGAAAATCGTGCCGTAAGTCCCGGTGCCGGTGCCCACCGTAAAAACAGGTTCCATCGCCAGTGTTCGGACCGAAACGGCCTTTTAAAATGGCCGACCAATAACCGGTTAATTAACAAACAAATAAACCCATTCGCCAGGCGATCGATGGTTGGTGCGATTGTGTCTGTTCTTTAACATCGCTAGATTCAACGCTCATCTCTGCCCTGCAGCACCTGTCAAAAGGGCGAATGCCGAACCTAGCGAAAGGAGAGGCCGCCGGAGTGGCGAGGCAAAGGGTATTCGATGTGCTGAACAATCGAAATGCACACACGTTTCGAGTCTGGCGATCGGTTGATCGGTTTGTGGGAACATCCTGCGTGTCGGTGTGTAGGTGACGAGGTGTGATCCATCGAACCGGTTCCGTCTGTGATGGCGAACCACGAAAATGGCGAAACACGCCGGTCGATTGTGCGGCAGCCTAGCAAGCGATCGTCAAACGTCAGAAACCCTTTACTCGTGTCCGGTGGAATCTCCCAGCCAGACGATAAATAATGGAATTAAACAGCAGGTTCATCCCGGGGCAGATGATCGCCAGGGTCTCAGTGTCTGTGTTTGCATATGTCTGCGTGAGGAAAAACAATTGGCTTTGCGGGGGTTGCGTGACGGATCGCTGTTTGGGCGATCGTTGTCTGAAACGCCGGCACGCGCGAAACCCGACCTGCAAACCCGATCGTTTGGCATTTGCATGGCAATTTTCGAACGAACGGAGAACCGTTCTCGAATTCAGCCCTCGGCACATTGTGAATGAGGTCTCGGTCTTCGGAAAGACAGAACAATCGGAGAGGCAAACACAATCGGATGGGCAGAGCGGCCTCGTTCCGGATGAGGTGGCCAAATAAGATGCTTCATCATGGCTGCTTATGCTGCCAAATGACCGCTGTTCCATTGTGCAGTGTGATTGTACGGTTCTCTCATACCTTAACTGTGGAAATTGTGTGCTTGCTATCTAATTTCAATGCGAAGAGCGAACCCTTACTTAATTGTAAAGAACATAAAAAGGGTTCTTATATATCTTTTCAACACTTTTTAAAACGCGAACAAACGGTGATCCGCCTTTGAGGCCTAATGCAGATTTCACTCGTTTATCCAATCCAGCCAATCGTAAATAAGCAAACAGGCTCCCGCCAATCTGATTATCCCCGTTTTATGGCTCAAGATAAAACAAATCGACGGTGCATGCACACAATTTACATCATCCTTTACTATCGGATACGTAACCGCCGTATACCCATGGATTAGCTAGTTGCCTCTGTCGTCTTGTTTTGTACCGTTCAAATGACTCGTACCGTTCCAACACAGTTTTTTGATACTCGTTTTTTAAGGTATTGAACATGTTTTCCAGGATGCTTGCATTTGAATGTGCCGCCTGCAATCAGCTCCATCGGTTTGGTAACGCCGGAAGCATACGTCATTCTGATCTTTGGAAATTGATAAAAAAAAGTCGCAACTTAGGAAATGTGTGAAACTAAGTGGAACTATCACACAGATCAAATTGGTTCTACGCAGATTACTTCTAGAATTTCGATAATCAAACAACCGCCAGCTACATTCTTTTGTTCACTTACGGACGGAGTTTTAAAACCTTAACCTTCGAAAGTGTGATCAAATAAAACGAAAAGCTTTACGCCAGCGTTCTCGTCATTTGACTGCTTGGATGTAATCGCCCATTTCGAAAGGCGGTAGCCCGTTCGATGACAACCACACCACTATGTGAAACGATCGTGTGAATGTCGGTCGTTGCCATTTTACAGGAGCGGCCAGTTGAAGCGACCCAAAGGTGCGTTTCACGGGGTTCCGGTCAACGGTGGTGAACATTTCCGCCACGATACAGCCCAGTCACCACCGAATGCCCCCTTTCTCTACTCCACTGCAACTAATTAGAATTCATTGAACGATTCGACGATTCGACCAACTTTCCAACATATGCACGTTACTTTCGTTTGCACAAACCGGCAGCGCTCGATATGTCGTCGTTCGGTATGGGTTCGAGAAAGAATTTCGCATGAAAGTTGGTTGATGTGACTCACATGGAAACTTGTAACTTGTTTTCGTTGGTTAAACATTCTGCAAGACCAGTTTCATTCGGTCCAGAATCTGAAAAAGTCTCTTACAACTCGCTTCTTAAGTTTCTTTGTTATGTTCTGAAAAAGTATTGTAAATTTGTTTTAAGTTTTTCTTGTTAATTCAAAAATCTTTTGGTCTTTTGAACATTACCAAATGCCAAATAAATCATTTAGCGCTCCATTTTCAAACAACTTCATGAAGATGCTTCAGGCTCCGGAAGGTAAGAAAAGAATCAATGTTGAAGATAAGTGAAAGAGAATACAAATGTGCAATCCTAGTTTTCTCTAAGTTTTTGTTTTATTACCACTGACCTATTTTCGTTTCGCTAATATTAAAAATCATTTCATTGATGGTAGCCTCTAGTTCCATCATTGAAAAAATTAACCTAGAGGTAATTGGTTTCATGAGCATAGTTGTTCGTTTTTTACAACAATGTATAATACCGTTACTCCTTGTATTTACCACATAACAAGACGGAAACAATACAAAAACTTTACAAAAAATGAATTCCATACGACCCCTAGAGTGCGGAATAGATCATGAAAAACAAACGATCGAGCGTTTCTTTTTTTCCAGATGCTGTACTGTGGCTGTTGTATTTAAAGATAAAATATCGATAAACAAGTCTGCAATATGCAGAACGTAGAGAAAAACAAACGTACCCTTTCCGATGGGGGTTGATTCCACCATTCTGCACAAGTCAACAAACTCACCATGATGATCCATCACCATGGCGACAACCGGAAAAGCCCACATCTCGACAAGAGATGTGACATTTTTGCACAATTTAAGCAAATTTCCCCGTTTATCGTTCGTTCATCCGGCGGGTTTACTCGTGGTATCCGCGGGCGCAATACTGAGAGGGTTCGGCAGATACGAATGACTGATCGGAGTGTTGTGTTTGTTGTGAAAATGTAATCAAATAAAATGATACAGTTACTTTCTACTGTTGATGGTGGTATAGAATAAAAACCCACTCTTTTGCCAACGTTGTTGGTCATAATTAGCTCATCTCTTTTCTCATATCATAAACAGTAGAAGCTATTGTAAGGAAAATGTATAGAAGGAAATTTTACAATCTATACAATTTATAAATCTGCTCCCTTCATGTTAAAGCATTACCCAACCTTCTTTTTCCTCAACTCAACTCATCAGCGCGAACAGAAGCACGAATGACATGTGACGGTTAGTTATCGTTTTGAGGCACATCTAACATGAAAATACTATTTTTGCACAACGCCTCTCCTATCGCCGAACCATCGTCAAACAAACGCGGGCCATCATGACCTCGATTTGGATGCTTCCTTCAACTCCTTTCCCTCCAGTTTTCCCCTGTGCCACCGTGGTGCAAACGTCGTGGATGAATTATGGAGCTGTATTTGCTCAGGTTGTTCATATAACCGCGCGGCGAACTACTTTTGTCGTTACGGGGACGGTAATAAAGTGGCCTGACGGACATTACTCGGGGATTCTTCGGAGCGGATTGTCCCGGCAAATATTACTTTTCTTACTGAAAACATTGTTTGAAAAGTACCATGACTCACTTGGTACATGGTTGACAACATTCTGGAGTCTTCTTTGTTAAGGTATTAAAGTGGAATCACAACCAACAAATGGATGAAACGAAATTGAACTGGAACGTAACAATTGGTCCGAAAAGAGTTTGTAGATGAAAATGTGATACAGAAATTCAAGGTAAAAGCGCGGACAGCTTCATATTATCGCATCCGTTACGAAATGGCACGAAAGAAGGTAATCTGCTCCTCGCTTGCTGGGGTGGAAAGTTGTTTTTATTTTCGAATCGAAAAAACGGTCGATTAACCGGTTCAAAATAGTTCGTTGGCTCACGCACAATCCGAAGCCAAAAGTCAACATGCGATGTCGAAGGTTTACAAAAACAAGAAAACAAATAAAAGGTCAGGTGGTGGTAGCCGGCGGAGTAAGGATACATCTCGCAAATACGCTCAAGTCATCTATATTCATGTAAACTCGTTTTATGCTTCATTTATGCCTCGATTAAACTAGAAAGGTTAAACGAGGCGCACCGGAGAGTGGCTTCGAGACTTCGCCGGGCGCATGTGTGTTCATCAAGGGATTGTGCACGAATTCGTATCGCGTTCGTGACCCTGCCTAGTCGGTTTGGGGGTACGGGTTCGAGGATCAAGTTCGTCGCAGTCTCACCAGTCCGGGTTGGTTTGATGGTTGGCCGGCCGTCGCAGAACTCGAAACGACCAAATTAAGCAACATATAAGTACACACACACACACGGACTCAGCTGCGTGTCGATTCGAAAATTATACCCCGAACCGGTTGCCAACCTTCCGAAAGTGGCAGTCGCTGAGTTTGACGTCGCGCACATTCCCGGCTCTCGAATGCTGCGAGTTTCATCGCCTTGAGATAGTTCACTAACATCACGCGGAACGCGCCCGAGGTCACGCTACGCCGAGAATGGCCTTCCGAGGACAAAAGAGGATAAACACACACACACACTCACAACACATACGCAGAACAATAAACTTCACCTGATACGCCCAAGTGTGGCCTCTTCTCCCACGGGTCACTGGAGGTCAACAGTTTGATCATTTAATCTTCTAAGTTTTACGAATTGATTTTCAAATTACACTTCTACTTCCTTCGCTGCTGCCAGCCGTCCTTTTTTAAGCGACAATGGTGTTCGCGAATTCGTTTCTGCTAACGTGCGCACGTTGAGAAAACTTTAATGCGATAAGAAAACACAACAATCGATCAATAATCCGGAGACGCTTCGCTGAGTCTGAGCTGTTTGCCGCGAATGGCGTGAGGTTCTAGAAGTTCTCCACTCAGATCCGATCCACTAGAAGGCGCACATACAAACACACACACAACGACGCAGAACATACCGCGATCCAATGTGACCTTTGGGTAGGTTTTACGAAAACGTGAGAGGAACAAAAACACGGGCCTAACATGACAAAAACATCCGATCAGACATCCAATACTTTAAAGCGGATAAATATAGATACATTCGGACATCATTAGGAATGGAAAGAATAATGATTCAAACACAGGTGCTATAATGCGATAAAACGAGAATCTTATTCTTGAAAATGACTTTTTATGTGCGTCGATGCCTTTATAGTTTCTTTACAGATATTTTGTAAAAGGTTGTTTATGTAATGGAGAATGTGACGCAAACTTGGCTATGGTTAGAAGAATCCGTTTCACAGCCCGGTGTAGAACGAGTTGGCTTTCAAATTCTTTCCAAACCGGTTCCAATTGGAGCCTCGAAAGGAAATCTTGGATTCTAATTTGGTGAAAACGCGTTGTCACGCATTCAATTCGGATCAGGGATAGAACAAACCCGGTTAGGACCGCGAGTATAAAGGTACTCTCGACGCTCATCTCAAAAACAAGGGTTTCAGTCAAACGATTATTTTGCGCCACGCAACAGAAATTCTAAAGCCACATGGAAACCCCTTTAATTTTGAATATCTATTCTTTTTGCCCTTGAATTTTTTTTCCTACCCTTCAATTTATAATCATACTCAATGTTTCAAAAGCTGTTTCAAAAATATCTTATTTTTAAGTCTAAATAAGGTACTACGAAGGTTTCTTAAATTTGTTTGCTCCAATCGGACGATTACTATAGGAGATAAAATTTAGAAAAATAAGAGGTCTCGATGTGTTTCACACATTCCTATGCTGCTGATGATTTTGAAAACAAAGAACCATACGTTTGGCTTTGAACCCACGGTTGTTTACAACAGTTTTGCCATGCTTTAGGTGAAAGGCAGTTCCGGGTGGAATTGCTATCACATTCCGCAGGCAAAGGTTTTCTTTTGCTACTCGTGCGTGCAAAATGTTGTATGATATTTTGTTCACCAGCAAAAAAAAATGGTGTTCCTGTTATTAAACCCTTCTCTCGGCCAAAATCAAATTTCGCGATCACGAATGACGCGAGCACCCAAGATCACTCACATAATGTTTCTTCCTTGTGTAGTGTTGCCAATAAAAACGTGAACAAATTAAGCCTTCGAAACAAAACGTTGCCCCGAAGCAACCATCCCAGCAGCCAGCGACGTTCCGTTGCGAACCGATCGGACCAGGTTTGCAGATGACGGCAAGGCTCGCTTGGAGCCTCGATCGCGCTTACGTAAGCACGAGCGACACGGTGTGAAGGAACGGCGCCCAGAAATTAGTCGTTCTTCTTCACCGTATTATCCCCTTCGCCTACTTGGACGCCCAATGTCGGATGCCTCCCTTACCACGGAGCCCGGAGGGGTTTTCCCGCTTGCGGCGGCATTGCAGTCTTTCGTTTTTTGGCGAAACCGGACGGCCCTGTGCAAAGTCTACGTATTTGTATGTGTGTTTGTGTGCATGTTTATATCTTTTACGTTGTGTTTTTCCGTTGTTTTGCCGCGCCACTGCTGGGTGGTGATGGTGGCCACTTGCTTTCGATTTCAAGCGAAAGAAAACGTCCAAACGGCTTGATTACACCGAAATTGCAACGTTCATGATGCGTTACGATGGCGGCGGTTCCGTGTGGTGTGGGTCCGCTTCCTCAGGGCCACTGGCGGCTCGGGTGGCCAAGTGTTTGTTTGTTTGTTTGTTTGTTTTGCTGATGACATGAGTCGTAACAACTGAGTGTGGTTGCGGAGATTATGAGCTTCCTTAACGATTGCTCATAGCAGTTGTTTCACTCTTCATACAAGACCTCTGTGTGGCTCATGTATGCGTGTGCTTTGTTTGAAAGTTTCACTTTTCCCAATAGTTTGGCTGTGCTTCCAGTGACCTTACTGTCAGGATGTGATTTTATGTTAGATCAATCTTAACGCGCCGGTTCTGCGTTTAAGAAAAGATTTACGATCCGTGTGAAGATCAGGGGATTTCTATAAGGGAATACACAACTTTCGATCAAATGGAGAGGATTAAAACGGGTTTTAGTAATCTCTCGTACCTTTGCATAACTGCAAATTGTCCGTCTATCGTTCAGTTAACCCCCCTTTGGTTAGAAGTTACAACTCGTCATTAAATGCAGCTTAAGGGGCATAGAACACTATCGGAATTAGTATTCTCGCTTTGCTTAGCGATCCGTATACACATTTACAGAGATATACGCCACCATGTTCTCAAATGTTCCACTCCCTCGACCAGCTTTGTCATGCGATCCATGTCAAATCCATCCGTTTTTTGCAATGTTTCGCATTGTGGCAGTAAAATATCGTTGGAATTGTACTTTGCCCGGGTGTCACACGGGGTCCTGCAGCGCATGTTGGTCATTATTCCGGTACTATGGGGTTGGATTTTTGTGAAAGTTTCTTCCAAGCGAAACCAATTGCCGGATTGTCAATGTGCGTGGTAGTACGTGGAATATTGATACAAAATACCTCGTATAAGCATATTATGGCGTGTCTTGTAATACCATTCATGAAAAGGGTTGTTTAAGCAACATTATTGAAAACACTATCAACTTTTGCCCTACATCAATCATTCATTTAGCACCACTGTACTTCAGATGAAAACTCCTATCGATCGGTAACAAACAATGTTTTCAACCCCAAATCGCTTGATCATCTGGAAGTGGCATACAGCAGCCCGGGTACATGTGACTGTGTTGGTGGAAGGGTGGTTTTTCTCCGCGGGCCACGATCTGTCAAACGGGATGGTCGCTGGTACGTGTCCAACTGTAACACCTTTCGACTCTCGGATCAGCCGGCTCCAATTCGTCCCAAGTGCCGTTGTGTATGTGCGGTGTAAAAAGTACCAGTTTATCTCGTTACAATGAAGATTGTACACTCTAATTTTAAATTATGTTTTTTGACAAATACAATCATTCAGAATATTGACCGAGTATTATCAGCTGAGGGAACAAAGCGACGAACCTTTGTCTTCGTCAAAGTAATCCGATTAAATCCATTCGCGCGGTATGAAAATGCACTTATCATGAATCAATGCAATCTAAATCGCTCACACAAACGCACACAAACATAAACTCACAGAAAAACGAAGTAACATTAAGTACCACCCGAAATCGATCCACTTGAGGTGACACAGTTTAAATGGAACGAAATGCCATCACGCGCCTGCCCAACAACTGTTGCTCGCGTGTGTTGGTGCCTGCCGAGGATCGCCCTTGTTGTTGTTATTGTTGGGCTCACAAGGGCTGCCGGAAACGGCACTTGACGCAGAATCACCGACGGACCAAACTAGAACACATTGGATACCCGCACGATCACCAACACTAGTAGCAGCAGCAGCATTCGAGCATATTTTTCGCACTGCAACCTACGACTGGTTTTCACAGAAACGAATCGCGAATGCAAGAGATTGCGCACGTCGTCCACAGGCTGCAGGGCGATATCATTATTTAGGCAATGCCCTCGGACACCTTGAAGTTTGCTTGCGGTTAGCAATTAGTACACTGAACTGGGGGAGAAACTGGATAAAGCTCGTTGGTAACTTCGATGATGGAACAGTAGATTCTTTGCCATTCCCGAAAAAGCCCTTCTTTTAAATACGATCACCGTACTGGTTAAGAACTGATCACTGCGAGTAGAACCACGGAGAAAACGGTGGCGCTGGGTGTCACCTGCCAAACTGCTGCACCCGTGATCTTCTTCGATCGTACGAACGGCTCGAGCGCAGGTTGCGAACTGACGTAGCGACGACCGCCTCCGATCACCGATACCAGCGGAGCAACACAAAGCGCAAGATTCTCGCGTGTTCGTGGAATCGTGCCGCAGTGTTGGTGCCGCCAGCGATCACGCGCCGTCGTCCGCGATCGTTTTCCGCGAGCGATCGGTGTGCGCGTTGCACTTTCGTTCGAACGAGAAAAAGCTCTCCTCTATCAGTGCATCGACTGGAGCTTTCACGCATCAATGATTTTCCACGATCAACAACAATTGCTAACCTCGGGGTGGTTCTGAGAGAAAAGCAGCAATAGAGAGTGAAAAAGAAGAGAGAGCTTTTTCACTCAAATCTTCATTTGTTGATTTTTAAACGATTTATAAAATAAAATTCATTGGTTACTGCAAGGAGGAACGAAATGTGAGATAGATGCAAACGGAAAGGACCTAATGGAAATTTTATGGTTTATCATATTCAAATTGATTTGTGGTTTTGTGGTTCAAACATTTCATTTCATTTCATTTCATTTCCCCAAA
The DNA here is from genome assembly GCF_943734705.1 of Anopheles coustani. NCBI lineage: Eukaryota > Metazoa > Arthropoda > Insecta > Diptera > Culicidae > Anopheles > Anopheles coustani. The sequence goes on from NC_071289.1 coordinate 74,913,134, forward strand.
CATTTATCATGATCCTACAATCCTAAAAATGTACGTACGATTTCCCTCACCGTAAACCACGCTCAAGATTACAATTAAAATGGCAATGATTTAAGCAATCCATTTTGTATTCTGTCTCAGTTCAGAAGTTCAACACGTTAACTATTTTAAAGCTACTAACCCAGTGTTTTCTAGCTGAGAAAATGCAGTTTTTCTTTCTGTTTTCTTTATTTTTAATAAAATACTTTAATTTTCTTGCAGCTGTATTTTTTATTGACCGATGAAACATTAATCATTTTGGAGATTTATTTACGACCTTTTCCCCGCAGCAATCATGTAGTTTTACCAAGATTTCATATAATCACCTTCAATACACATCCCGAAAGTCAATCTTGCTCGTACAAATATCATTAGAGACCTCAAAAAGTTACATTTCCTAGAGTTTCGTTTTCCTTTTCATCTACGATAGTGTGAATTTAATTTTAGTTTTACTTGATTTTGTTCAAATTTTGAGTGAGCGCAACAATTTCGTAATCACGGGCCCGAAATCGAATGAAGTGTGGTTTGGTGTCCCTTTTTGAGTAGTAGCCAATTCGCTCGCGTTCAATTCAGCGGTGTTTCCGAATTACCGTATTGTTGTGACACTCCTAAATGCTAGTCGAGGTAGGGTGGTGTGTTGTTTTCATTTGTATGCAGTTAGTATGGTTACACTTGTTATCTCTAAATTTAGTCTACTCAAATGTTTGTTTCAAAACAGTTTTGCCTTTCCATTTTACCGTTCTCTTGTTATACTGTTTTCAGTCGGGTATTTAGTTAATGTTCTGCAACTAACGTTATTTTCTCTCGTTACAATAATACAGGCAATGCACACAAGACAATAGACATCCTTTCCTGGCGGTGAAGAATTTTCTCCCAAAGAAAAGCGGTGCGCTATGTAATACTTCTATCATATTTTATTTGTTTCTGGGCATTCAAGATTAGTTATAGTGAAGGGACATTTAAATTTCATTATAGTACGACAGTTTGGTGCAGTTTGCTGGAGGAGCTAGTTCGCGCCGGATGTAAAACCGGACACTGACTCTCCGGAGCTGATTTGTTGCTAGCTTAACAAGGACATGTGTTTGGTTTAATAAATAACATTTTTCATATTAGCTATGTTACGCGAAAGGCGGCTTAGAATTTGATTCCCGCCTGAACCTGGGCCATCAGGGTGGCGGATGCTTGCAGCTTCTTGGTTTCCTCCGGAGTCAAAATCTGTTTCACCACGTGACTGACACCGTTGCGGCCAAGCACGCACGGAAGCGAGAGGTAGACGTCGTCGGTAATTCCGTGCTCACCCTAGAAGGTAGGTCGAGAACATTAGTACTCTTGAAAAGTGAAGGTGACCTAAGCGCAGTTCAATAGAGGCTCCCGAAACTTACCGCCACCAACGTAGAGACGGCGTGCACATTGTACGTATTGCGCAGAATGGCCGAAGCCAGCGAGGCCACGCTCAGGCCGATGGCCCACGAAGTGTAGCCCTTTAGACGAATGACCTCGTAGGCACTGTTCACGACCTGATGGTGCAGATCGCCCCACTTTTCCGCGTCAGCGTCGGTACCGATGTCCGGGTTGATCTCGGCCAGGCGAACACCGGCCACATTCACACCGGACCACACCGGCACGCTGCTGTCACCGTGCTCACCGATGATCCACCCGTGGCAGGACGTTGGCGCCACTCCGAGCTTCTGCGACATCAGGAACCGGAATCGGGACGAGTCCAGGTTGGTGCCGGATCCGATGACGCGGTTCTTGGGCAGACCGCTCAATTTCCACGCGACGTAGGTCAGAATGTCGACCGGATTCGAGACGACCAGCAGCGTACAGTCAGGGCTCTGTGCAACAAGTTTCGGGATGATGCCCTTCAGAATATCGGTGTTACGCTGGACCAGATCCAGTCGGCTTTCACCCTCCTTCTGGCGCACTCCGGCCGTAATGACGATCAAGCGGGAACCAGCAGAGACGGCGAAGTCTGCAGTGAGTAATAAGTGGAAAAATGATTAACTTTACATATATATTGGAAGATTACAGTTATAGATAATTATTATGTTTAATTTATGTTCAAGAACCTCACGATGATAGAAACAATTAGATAAAACTCCTAAAAATTCCTTAAAATTGATCAAACTCCTAATCAACGGACTTAGTCATGCTTTTGATATATAGAGGGCGCTTGTCTATTCGCTCTGAAATACTTCATGTGAAACATTTCATTCATGATTTAAATTCTGATTTTGATTGGACCACGTGGTCGCCGTCTTTTCTAAATTATTCTTCGTAAAGAATTTTGTTTGTTTGATGAGCTAAGGAACGGTACGATTATTGTTAAATATATAAATAGATAGAGATATATTTATACTTTGAAATCCGATATGTGTGCGATGGCCGTGACATTGGCCGAGATAAACCGAGCAAACCGTTTTTCGCGGTTAATTAATCCCGTTGTGGAAAAGAGTTTCAAAACATTCTTAACGCACTCATAACGGCCCTTTGATAGGCATAAATGCTTTGTTTATAAACGAGCCTCCTAATCAGGCGATTATCACAAGACGGTGATAGTGTGGTTGGTTGCATTTACTGGCCATTTTTTTCACGAATGGTGAAATGCTTACTAGTCGCTGATAGAAGTGTAATAAAAATAAACAACGAAGGAGATTGCCGCCTTGGCAAGATAAGAAATGAAGGGTGCGTACTCGAATTGAGCGTTTTTTTGCGAAACATTTACCACGACACATATCTTCAGCGTTTTGGTACGCGGATGATTCAATGTTTCGTTTTCTTGCTTTCATAATCAGATTACTGTAAAACAATGCAAACAAATAATATTGCCAATTGATGCGTAAATTGATAAATAATTTAAAATGCCAGCCAATGTAAGCATGTAACACGATCGTTCGTACAGTCTGGTACTTAATGGAAAAATCATTGGTTTTTCTTTTTCTCCCTTGATAGCTTTTCTTCTCTTTCGTTAGCGCACTTGCATTCCAGCGATGCACCGGCGGAAAGCCCTTTCCACTTTCATTAGACAGAACCGTCCCGACCACTCGAACCTCCTGTACCTTCGCAAGAACCTTCGCGTCCGAAGGGATAATGAAGTCGGCCAAAGTGAATCGAGCTGGTGGCAAAGTTCATTATGGGGTCATCGTCGTCTGGCTCAACAACGACCGCGGGGGGTGTGTGATTGTGTATGCGTAGTCGGAAAAAATGGAGCATGCGCATTCAAAGGACACGAGCATTTCACTTGGGGTAGAATGCTACTCCCAGTATGTTGAAATCCGGGCCTGGTAGTTGCACGAAGAATAATGTTAATTTTTAATTTAGAAAAAAACCGATTGAAACACAAGACACTGCAAGTGTTTTGCACAGGCGAAGAGATCTGATGTAATTCAATTTATACTTTCCTTTTCCTACTGCAATTTCCCCTTTGCGTATGTTGCAAAATACTGTGCTCTTCTACAAACTCTCGCGGATAAAAAACTGTTTCTCGCGTTTCCGAGACGCTGAATTGGGGCAGTAAGCTAACGAAGCACGAAGGGAAGAAAACTGCTGTCGGAGAACTGCTAACGTTTTCTCCCCACGCCCCTCTCCATGCTCCATCCTCTCTGATGTGTCTAGTCCGAAGAACGAGTAGCAATGTCCGAATGATAGTAAAAGTGTTCTTGAAATGTCATTCAGACTATCCCGAACGGAAATTCCCGATTGGGTAGCATTTTCACTGATTTTAAAACAACCAAAAACCGATTGGCACCTTACAGAGGAAGGGATTGAGCAATTTTGGCGATGGACTTATCGGTAAGAACACTGTATCACAAACGCACACCTTAATTAACAAATTCGAGGGATCAACCGGAACACTAAACTGTATTCGAAAAGGGCGCACTTTTTCACTCGGAACACTTACCGGTGCTGGCGTCGACCTGAGCGTTCTTCATGAAGGCGGAACCATGCTGTAGATCCAGCATCTCTCCCTGCAGCTTGTCGGCATTGACATCAATCAGCGCCACCTCGCTGGAGACGCTCTGTAGGGTGGAAGGTTTGAAAATGAAAGTAGTTAAAGGTTGTGGAAAACAATTTTCTTCCAAAAAAGCAAGATCCGTCGAACAGGTTGCAACCTACCTGGGTTAGAATACTGAAGGCGCAGGCCATGCCAACCTGGCCGATGCCGACCACGGTGACCTTGTTGCCGGACGAGGTCATCGGTTCGGCCACTTGGGTGAGCAGTTTCGCTTTCACTTCAGTCATGTTGATGGGTTTAATTTGCGTAGGTTCTCCGGGAACGATTCTGGAAAGCGAGATCAAAACACATTCATCAGCACTTTTGAAGACACTTTGAGATTAGAATGACTTGAAGACTTTTTTCTTGTCCACCAATATGTAGCCTAGGTTGCAAATTCAATCAATTCTAATTAATTCAATTAAGCTTCTATCATTGTCAAGATTCGTATTGGCGACTCTTCAGGGACTATTTTCACTGCTTGTGCTGGATATATTTTCCAACCTTTCGAAACTCACTTTTCACACTAGATCAAGGTGCCAATTAGTAAGGCTGCCTGCGGTTGATCCTTAAGGAATGTCGGCTGATGCTGCTGAGCTGTGCTCCGGTGAAGCGCCAACGGTGGAATATTTGTACTGACCTCGCTGTTCGGTCGTCGATATCCGAACGTACGGAACGCACGAGATCCGGTGCGTTTCGCCTGTGGTGCCGCGTTTTTTGAAGGTGACCTTTGGTATCGGCACCGAACGCCCCGCGTTGTTGGAAGATACGGCGGCCGGGTGTGCGCTGAGTGTCGCCGATTATGGGCAAAAGCGGGGGGAAACGAAGGAAACGAACTGTGTTGGGGAAAGCAGAGACAATACGGACGCTTCCGACGTCCGCGATCCGTCCTCGCGCGTATCCGCACATCCGCGCGCGCTGCAAATGTGCGTTGATTTGATGATGATGAAATTGTGGAAATATTGCTGTACGGCCTGGCTCGGCCGGTGAGTTACCGTGGCGGTCCATCTAACAGCTGATTGTGTAGGTCAGGGGTCGCCAAAATGCCGGCAACCGATGTACCATTTGTGAACTAAATAAACTCGAGTAATGAAACTACTGTTTCACTCATATTAAGTCTGTCATTTTTCAGTTGTGTATCACTTTGTAGGTTGTTTTTCGATAAAACAAATAATTTGTCTTTTGAAAACAACATTTCGAATTATTTTCTTTAATTTCAAATTGTGATTTGAGTTTCAAATCATCGCACCAACATATATTTAATGCAAGAAAATGTTCTTTAAATTATCAAAAAAATAGAGCAATCAAATTTTAACCTACCTAAAAACCAAATTTCGAACGAAATCCACATAGCTTTCAGTAATCTTATCACAATCAAATTGACGCGCGTTTATCTATTTTCCCCCCGAGCCACCCAAACCGACTTCGCAACCCCTGGTTGGCCAGGGGAAAGAACCGAACCGAAGGAAACGTGAGTGCTTGGTCGCACGTGTGCGGTTACGCAGCCGCCGGGTGGATTCCCCTTTCTTACGTTTTCGAGACATAAACAACTTTATATAAAAGATATTACAAACATCTTTAAATCAAAGATCAATCATTCAAATCAAATCAAATGAAAGATCAATCATTGGATTCATAACGTTAAAACGTCCAAAACCATACTTCTAGAGCCTACTTGGAAAATAATTTGAACAATTTTTTATGGAAACTTGTGTTAAAAATCATTTAGAACATTCTGTTTAAATTGTTTTGCTTTACATTTAAATTAAAATTAGTTTAAATTTTAGAAATAATTCTACGTACTCTAAACAGCGAGTTGGATAAACATTTAATTAAAAATTAGTAATATTAACAATTACTTTCTAATAAGTTTCTCACCAACGCAATTCTAACCGACAAACCGTCATCCGAGTGCTGTTCCCCACCACAGCGAATCGAAATGGGAACTCAGAAAGATGACGGAGAAACCGACAAAGCGTGAGATTGTGCTTCTGACTCATTGTGGACTTTTCACGTAAAGATTCAAGCCGAAGTGCGGCAGGAGGAGTATGCATGCAGCTGCATGGTTCGAATACCTTCCAGCGTGGTGTTCGGAGATGACGAAATGTTGCCCGGAACATGTGTAACTTTTTAAAGGGCGCTACAAGCGAACGTGATCGCAAAAGGAAGCGAAGAAAGATCTGGCCCTTTGCCAACGATCACCCCAAGGAGGTATCAATGCAAGACGATCGACGAAGGACCGTAAGAAGGTGCGGGTGATGCAGCTGCAGTACTTGGTATACACCTTTCTTCCTTTCCGGCTGCAAGAACGCACCCGTGCGTGGCTTCATTGCTCATTGCAAATCTCTACTACTGACACGCTTTCAATGTCAACCGGTCGCGATCTTTGGCCACGCGACTATTCGCACGTACGGCAGACTGTGGTAGCGAATTTGTCTTTTTATTACGTTTTTTTGGTACGAATGAATGACGACAACCACTTGCTGAACAGAGCATTAGTACCGCGTGTTTGTTTGATTTGTGAACAAGTTTTAAGACATTGTTTAGATCATTGAAATATTCGTTGCGAATTTCACCATTAGATGTAACAGTTTTTTTTTAACTTTCTACGTAGATAAATTAAACTTCAGGTGAACCTGGACAAAACAAAATCAGAGAAATATAACTTTATATTTCCAATTAAATAATTATGGTTTAATTATGTGTCTTGCTAATTGCTGTTTGTAAGCAACTGCCTAACAATACAAGTGAGCAACTGCCTGCCTTTGTGGAGGCTTTCCCTAGGATTATCCTAGCCGCAAAAATTAATCCGGCAACAATCTTGCCTTTGAATATTGGAATGGTATTGATGCTTCGATGTCTTGTTCTGAATAAAACCCAAATTGTTCAACTATTTTGAAACATCCTTCAGTTATATATGTTAAGACACGAAAAGTGTCGTCTGCAATTGACATTCAATCGTCCAATAAAAGAAAGAGGTTTAAAATAAGTACAATTTATAATGTTAACATTATTCACACATATCAAAAAGCGCCACCTACATGTGATTATGATGCCTTGATGAAATAAAAAACAAGAAAACCTTTCTCAATTTTTACTAACTATTTGATAAATAACAACATTGAGTCAAATATATTACCATGTTTAATTATAATATCACACCTTGTCTCCGCTGGTACTTTACGCCTGCGCTGGCATTCGCTCATAGATTGCCACACAGTTGATATTTTCACTTCCAATGTCGAAATGCTCGAGCAGCTTCCACTTTTGCACGAACTGTTCCCCTGGTGCCATCGGTAGTGGGTTGGTGTGAACGCCTTTTTCGTTTTTCGGACCAATTAGTATCACAAATCGACCACCGAACCCAGCTACGTACTGTTCGAAAGCGTCGCCATTGTTAAAGTAGCAAAACAACAAGGCATCGATTTGATCTTGTTGCATTTTCTGCGTCACTTCCTGTACGGAGCCAGCTGTACCGTTTACGAACGTCAATGGAATGTAGCGTGCTGGGGCGTACTTCGAGTCCCACCATTCTTGATCGATTTCTATGCCAATCACACTGATTGCGTCTGGAATGGTAGACAATAAAACAATTTGCATGATTTAACCGATATTTACAACAAAAATAATTTGTTTAAATTAAAAACAACAACCCGGTGAAGACAGACCGAGTTTGTTGTATGAAAATGGTTTTGTAAAAATAACAATAAAAAAAAACATAAGCACTTACGAAACGCGCAGCCAATAATCCACTCGAGTAATCCGTTGCCACAGCCAACACTAGCGATCGACCGAATCGTGAGCCGTTCTAGGGTAGCTCCGAGTCGCTCAACGTCCTGCTCCAATGGCCATGCCCAGAGGAAATTAGAGCGTTCCGCTGGCGTCAAATCCTGGCCAATTTCGGTGATCTTTCGCCATTTGTTCGTTCTCATGAAACTGACTATCAACCGTTGATCCTCGTTGTCGCCGGCGCCTGGTTGACTACGATCGTACATTGTAGTTCCGGGGTAAAACGTACGAATTCTTCACTACTACCGGCACTTTGAACAAAGGCCCCGATCTTGATGAACTCTACCTCTAGACTGCCTGTTTCAATCGGTGCCCTGTGCCGCCTTGCTGCTAGTAATAAAGTGCTGCGAGGTGCGTTTACGCCAATGTACCTCACAGAAATTATTTATAGATCCTAGACCACCGCCGCCGTTGGTGTTCGGCCTGATACCAATACCAGCATCGATGCTGCTGCGACCATCTGGCTGTGCGTTTTGTTTGCATGCATTTGGCGCGATCTCGACCTGAGTCGGTCTGGGAGGGTATAGCGACATGTTGTGGTTACTATCGCTCGGCTGTGATGCTTCCGATTGTGCGGTACTTATGTAACTACTGTTGATACTATTGCTACTACCATTGCCGGTGGCGGTGCTGCTGCTGTGCGTAGTGGCTGGTTTTAAGATCTTTCGATAGATTTCAAGATTGTCAAGACGTGTCGTGAACATCGATTTTGATACTTCCTGTCTAGCGGCAACCCCTGGGGAGCCGGCCACCACCATCGGATCACTCGTCGAGCTTGTATCGTTTGAATTCGTCCGATCTTCGGTATGCGTGGGCTGCTTCGGCACGTCGATCGGTGTTTTTGGCGTCCCAACAATCTGTATCACACTGATGCGATTCGTTTGCACGGGCATTGGCGACGGTTTGGCGCTCTTCTGCGCTTCTCGTTTTATTGCTTCCACGTGGCCCCCGCTGATGCTTCCGTTCGCCAACACGACTTGCTTCAAGTCACCTTCCGGGTGAAAGCTTTTTGCGTGTCGCACGATATTATCCCTTCGCGTACTCGACACACCACATATGGCGCACTTGTAGCCCCTCAAATTGGAGTGTGTCTTGAGATGCCGTTCCAAGTTACGCGCATCGATGAACTCTTTGCCACAGGACTTACATTGGTATCCCTTCACACGGTGGCTCAGCATATGATGCTTTAGGGCGTTGGGACGTAGGAACGTTTTCTCACACTCGGTGCACGCGTGCGACCGGTTCCCGTTGTGCACCACTAGGTGCTTCTTAAGATTGCCTTTCAGTGTAAACTGCAGCGGACACTGTTTACAAGCAAATTTTTCCTTCGATGTATGCTTAGTTTCTTTATGCGCCTGCAACTGCTCGTCCGTTTCAAAGCTGGCCGTGCACCGGGTGCAGTAGTGCCGGCCTGATGCGTCATGCGTTTTTCGATGCAACTCCAGGTCTCGCTTGTGCATGTAGCTTTTTCCGCAGCGAACACACGCATGCCGGGTGGTACGGTGGATTTCATCGTGAAACTGTTTGTGCGACTTGGAGTAGACCGTTTTGCGGCATGTTTTACACTCATAACTCGTCCTGCTGGACGATTGATTGGACGTCGTTTTGGCTGCTGTGCTTTCTTCGTTCGGTTCCATTGACTGGTGAGCAGAAAAATATGCTGTAAACAAGGAGTGAAATGTAAAATCACCAATTTGAATAGATTAATATGAATTCAACGTACCTAACAGTTGCAAAAAGTTGTAGAACTCATAAAGATTATGTTTTCCACACAACGACTAGCGTTATCACTAAGCATTTCGTAAACATCAGCTTCGCAACCCACCAATCAACAAGAACTGTCAATTGGAATGCAATTTCAACACTAAATGTCAAAGCTCTACAGTCTGCTGCCAAGGTATATGACTATAAAAGGTAACGAAAATTACGATTTTACTCACGGAATTTAAAAATATGCTGAATTTAAGTTGCAGACAATGAATTGAGATGGTACTGATAGGCAGAACAATAGCTAAAATCGATAGAAAACCAGCAGTTTGAATGGAGTGGAATAAAAATACATAAAATGAATAAAAACTGGTGTGTGTCGCGGAATACGAATCAAATTTGACAAGTTGATATGAACTAAAATCGTATCAATTAAAAATTACTAAACGAGTTTCCCTTCTCTTTTGATTATTTACGTTGTATGAAATTTACTCTGGTCATATGAAATTTTGTGACGCCATTTTGCGCCTTTCGCAAACTATACCTACAAGTATGTACACACATTGAGTACGAACGCCGCAGATAAAGTGAAGTGAAGTGAAGAAAATGAAGTCAACTCTTGGAGTCGAGGATCGTCGCACGTAGAGGCAAGTGGCAATTTTCGCTGGAAAAAGGGCTCGAGCTACCCAGCGCAGTGGGTGAAAAACTGAACTAATCCTCTGACTTGGAAGTGCAGCGATAGTTTGTAGAATATATAAAAATCTTCCCGAAGCCCTTGCGCTGGTTCCGTTGTAGGGAGAGGCCAGCGAAAAAGTGATAATTAGATGAATGAAGAAAGTGCAGTTACCATCTTGTGTGCCCTGGAAGAATGTTCTCCTGCCTCAGCCCCTAGAATACCGAGACGCTCCTTTTTGCTGTGTGAAACCCACTTTGCTAGGCATTCGTAATGCGTGTGTGCGATAAATAAATAATCGAAAAATCGGCGAAACCGTTCTTTATTGTGCGCTTTTCCGCAGTGTCGGAAAGCATCGAAAAAGGAGTACGGTGTAATTCTCAAGGAGCTGATAGTCGAACGAAAGATTGAAAAAGTCGAAACTAGGTGAAGCAAAGCAACGCAAAATCGTTCGCAAGTGATGCATAGTGGTAGCGGCAGGCAGTTTGATTTTTGGGTGTTCCGGAGCCCGTTTTTCAGTGCCATTATTCCTGGCCGCCAGGAGTGTTTGGAAAAATCAATACTAATATAAAAATTAACAATGGCGGCTCGAATCGTTTCGACGGAAGGAGTTTTTTTGGTGAGTTGATATTGCGAGAATCCTAGAAATGTCAAGAGAGCAAGAGAGAGCGAGTGAAAGAGAAAAAGCAAGCACGAAGAAGAAAGAAACAGCGCTTGCAGCGCGGGTGCGAAAACGAGAGCACGAACAAGCGTAACGCGAGAGTGGCAAGAGCACGAGGGAGAGCACACTCCTAGAAACCAGTGGCAGCAAACTGCTGTGTAAAGTTCTAACAAATAATTTGCGCATCCTTTGGTCGGAAAATGTTCACAGTTTCAACATTTGCATGGGTAAAAATGTCGGTCGCTACAAGTGGGAGGACGATTGGCATGAAGGGCTCCTCAGTAAGCGAACGCCCGAGCATTTAACCCCACTTCGAAGTGTCAACAAGCCGAACGGGAAGAAGTGAAGTTGTAGCCTTCGATAGATAAGTGTCGCTTTACCCGATGAAGATGTCGATTAAGCACAGTTGATGCTGATAAAACATGAAGCACTGCGTACGCAACCAAGAGTGAGGTGGGAAATGTGCACCGAGTCGTTCTCCTTCGAAGGAAATTGAATCACAAAAGCAGCAGATTGCAAATTAACCACCAACCAAACGATTGTGCCTTGCTGGGTCAATAGAACCGTGACGAGTATCAATTTAGAAGCCGTTAATATCTATCAATTTAGTGTAAAACCCCCACAGTTGGTTTAGTTTAGGCATTGGATGATGAAGGAATGGACCTTTTTTTTCTTCTGGCAGAGGAACCAAATTTATGAGCATGATGGGAAGAGACTTGGGAGGCCATGTAAACCATGTATTTCTCTCAATTTGGTGTCCTTTTTAAGGATTAGTACTTTTGTGACTACCAAAATTAGCAACTTCTGGGTCGTAATTAAAATTTTCTTTTTCTTTTGTACTTTTTCCACAGCGCTTCGTGTGGCTCCGGCAGTGAAGGGGACGCGGTGTAAAATGCACCCCAAACGTTATCAACCCTCGAAGAAGAACACCTCGTACAACATGCGAATGCGATATTAGAGTGCTGTGTGCATGCACATAACACACAGAAGAAAAAAAAACACAATAGAAAAAGAACGAAAGAGAGCGAGCACAAAGAAGACTCGAGCAGCTCATCGAACAAACTCCTTGCCGTCCTTGCAGCACGGGGAGGAGCAGCAGCCCTAAACTTTCGAGAGAGGGAGAGCGTGTGCAGCGCAAAACGGAGAATCCATCCGCCGGAAGGACGAGCTCTATAGCAGGAGCAACTGACTCCATCCATCCATTGCACAAATGTAGAGCGTTGCATCGCAAAGGGGAGAAACGAGTACGAAAAAAACACACCACACATACATACACAAGGCTCTATCAGGAGGCAGGAGGAGTGGGTAGAAGGAACCGGAACCCCCTGGACCGAGAAGAAGTTTTGTGGCGCAAGGAAGAACGTTTTCAAAATTTGCTATAGCATAGCGACCAGCAAGCAACAGACGCTCATTCTCGGTGCCAATCTTCTTTTTTAATTAGAAAAAAGTTCAGGCTCACCTCCCGCGATAATACTCGCGATAGCGGCTTGTCCAGTGGCCTACATACCTTCGGGGCCTGGTTCGGATTCGAACGTCTACGTGCTCGGACACACGGTGGTGCTGTTTTCATAGCCACACACCGAAAATGCACAGCATGGTGGTCGCTACTAAACAGCACAGGAAAGGATCACGACGCAAGGACACCAACGGCAATACTGTGCAATGTGCCCAAAATTCGCTCAAAAGTTTACTTCATTGTGATTATTTCAACATTCCTGCTACGGTCGGGGCGGACGCTTCCGTTGCTGCGTACGTTACCAGTGATTGCGCTGGAAGCAACCATCTCCTGACGGCCGCCTCCACTACTTTACTCCCCGATGAACGATTAGTCACAGCCAACTTTTCCACCCATCATGGCGGCGATAAACGTCGATGCAGCAGAAACAGCAGAAGAAGACGCGAAGCAACCCGATGCAATGGTGGCAACGGTGGCAGCAGTATCCTTTCCCTCGCCAGAATGCCCTGCAGCAGGAGTATTTACACCCGCATCACACCCCCCACACAGGCGGTCGGTGCTTCTGATGCGACTCTAGCACGATTTCGGCAGCCGGCAATCGGTTCTGCGACGCACCACAGGAGCAGAACGAAACGGCTGCAGCGATGTCTTGTTCAAACATGTTTGGCCTTGTTCTTGATACTAGGGTGCTGTGATGCAGCGAAACAAGAAGGTGAGCTATATTTTGAGAACAATATCCCCTACATTTTGATCAGTATAAAAGCGACAGATTGGACAGCTATCCAAGGAAAATGTCAACAACTTCATATTGGCATTATCATTTCCTTACTTCGATAGAAGATGTTTATCTCCACAAACAATGTTTAACCCTTCTCATTCTTTGCGCTTCTTTTTCGGAACAGTTTTACAAAGTGGAACGGGGTGCGCATTTCCCAAGCGCTGGGAAGGTCAATGGTTTCAGTCCGGTGTACAACAGCCAATTACAATAGAAGGATCCACGTTAAGTACTAGAGGCCGATGCATCGCTAGCGAGGGCGATAAGTTTTTATTAGTTAATGGGTAAGAATTATGTCCGTCCCGCGCTCTTCAACTAATTTTCTCGATTGCCACTAATATGCATTTGTTTCTCGTTTCTCGTCTCGTTTTATTTCCATTTGAATCTTCTTCTTGCTGCACAATGTTTGTACCGGGCCCGATTGCCCAATTGCAAACGATGCACCCGACGACCCTGCACGGAACCATCATGCCACCAACGCTTTATAACGCGACAACTCGCTGCCTCCGACAACCCCATCACACCTGCAGCAAAGGATGTCATCGGTGCGTTGTAATTTATCAGAAGCATATAAACATACTCCAGTATAAAGAAAGTGAGTGTGAAGATTTTTATACAGGCCAGTTGAATCCAGCTGCAATGCCTATTCATAGCGTTTTAAAAAGTGATCGGGGCTTAGCTCATCCCAACATGAACGGGCATTCAAGAATATCGTCATCGGATCCGTATATGCGATCCAATGAAGATAGCGACAATTGTAAGCAACAGAAACTACTATTTTATCTTTTTTATAAGTGAATATCCTCTATTGTTTTCTTTTTAATGTGTTTTTCCGTTTTCATTTTTCATTCGCCTCTATTTGTGTTTCTTCGTTAGATCGCAAGTCAGTTTTTTCTTTTGTCGAAAAAGAAAACGGTACTAACTCTAACTCTACTACTACTTCCACTACTAACCTCCGCCGCCCTCCCACCCCTCACTATCTTACTGCGAGTCCAGACACACAACCGAATAACCGATCCCTTGCGCCATTTTTCCTTCATAACAACAACCGCATTTCCCTACACCTCCCCACCCCATGAAGCGACCACTATTCTAACCCTTAAATATACACTTTTTGTTACTCTTCCTGTGAGACTTCACTAAGAATCGATGAAACACCTGTCGCTGCCACTCTGTTTGTGTCAGAACGAAGTGGAACCGATTCCGTTTGGTTTTCCGTATTATAAATGCTGCCCTTCTTTTGTATGTGAACTGCAACTACCGCAGTCTGGAACTAAGAACGTATTGATTGGTGGGATCATGATCTCAGTTTATACGAAACATGATGATATCGATACTTTTTAACTTTTTTTTCTACCTACCTCTTACTACACATATGTGCCATTGATGCCTCAGCTTAGGCATGCATTCTGCATTCGGCTGTAATGTTCTATAATGTTTAGAGATGCTATAATGAATGAGAACTAACTAACGGTGGCATAGAATTTTTGCATTTCCTTTAGCATTGAGCCCGTGCCATGTCCGTGATAGTCTTTGAGATAAAAATAATGGTTTGGTCTTGGTTAGAATATAGGTTATTGATATTGTTAATGGGGTTTGTGATGAAAAATTTTATACCAAAAACTCAACTTTCACTTAACAGAACGCTATCTGTAGTAGAGAAATACTTTCTTGAAGTAAGTTAAGATTTCCTAGGGATTTTGTTATGCCGTTTAAGGAAGGTTCCACGTGTGTCACCTTTCCGGCTATACTTTCACGGTACACGCGTCAGTTATAGTCTAGGATTAAGGCAATGAACATTCACGAACAGGACAATGGTATAATTTGCTTGTCTTTAGTTAAATTAAAGCAATTTAATTTGCCCCCCTTCGTTGTGCTGTGTTTTAAATCATATTGTTTAGTTGGGTTGTTTTTCTTTTCTCAACATCACCATCATCTCCCATGTTTGCTTTCCTGCAAGCGCCAGTTTCCCTCAGATTTCATGCCTCTCTGTAGTGAAAACAAAAACATCACAATAACTTATGATTCTGCGCACAATCTCATCACATTTGTTCAGTTAGTTTTGTATTTCTTGTGTTTCTAATTTTTTTTATTATCATTTACTTTCCATTATAATTACCTTGCAGCAACATTTCTGTACTTTCTGTAATTGAAAACAAACAAAATCTTTTCCCTTTTCGCTAGTATGTTTTTGCAAGGACATGAGGAATTAAAGTTGTTCAAGCTAAAAATATGAAGCACGTTAAGATTTTTGTTCTTCAAAACATTTAACTTTTATTCCGTTTTTTTCGCTACTAAATTCAATTGACGTAAATTGCCAGCGGTTTCTCGCATATCGTGGTATACGCTGGTCAATTCCAACCAGGTCGCAGTGATGAGCAGAACACACGTTATCTACTTTTAAATAGATCGTTGAAAAAAAACAACAACAAAGTAATTTAAACGTAAAAAAACTACTGAATGTTGGGATGGGTTTGCCCGATGTAAACTTTTCAGTTTTTGATTTTCATAACTTTTTTTCTGTTCCTCCCGTTTCTGATTTCGTTCGAATGTTGCGCCTGTTTCCTTTTTTTCGAATAACCGAATGTCCAATTTAAAATAACATTGAAAGACCAGTTTCAGAAAACCTTAGAATTAATTTAGCAAACTCTACTTGAACCATACACTCGCGAAAACAGGCTGCTGGCGGTGAACCGACACTATTACCAGGAGTCTGTTTTTTTTCGGCCACTTTCGTCGGCAGCATACTCCTTGCTTCCAACCCGTTTAATCGACAACCCAAAAGACCCTTTGTAAGGGACGAAGACGAGGAGAAAAGATGTTTTGTTTGTTTTCCCTACTTCATCGTACACCTTGGCTTCCAATGCCTCAATATTTTGGTTTACACGACATTAAAGTAGATGCAGTCACAGAACGTCAAGTGTATGAGCTTATTTTCCCAGCACAAGAGCCATTAAAGTAATAAATTGATCGGAAAAGGCAAAGCTATATTGCTCAGAACAGAACTTTACATCTTCCTTACGCTAAAATTTCGAGTTTGTTTGTGAGCTCGTGATGTGCTCAAAGCATTTGTAAAAAGACTATGTGTTTGTGTGGCACATCGATATACTTATTCGTTCCCTTTTTCTTATGCGGCCTTCCAAGACTCCTCCAATCCTCTCGTTCAACACAACACGTCTTTCAAATAAACTTTTCATTTCCTTCATTAGAGCAGTAAATGTCACACATTTCAGTGTAGCTTTTAATGGATTCTGTAAATTTTATGTATATAAGAATGCTTCAAATGGCTAAAACGCAGTACCGGGTCTTTAACGGAAACATTTTCATTGCGCTCTAGTATTACACTGTTGGTTCGTGGGAGCCGTTTTAACATTTAAAATAGGATCAATATAGTAACAAAAACCCGCAATTCGATTTAAAGCAAAATTAATCGTTTTAAGCTCCGTTTTAGTCATTGCGTGTATTTTAAGTGGTCACGAAAGACGCCAGAACATCCGGTTGAAATCCCGTTGGCTGGCGACCTTGGCCACCGCTTGAGGGCCTAATGGTGTACCGGATTTTCTTGTTCTGTTCGAACATTACTGATACGTAGATGGTTGTAAATTTGTGTAAATTTATGATTTACTTCTTTTCGTTCCTGGTTGTGGCTATGTTTCTTTGGTTTTACGTTTTGTCCCCATCCCCTATTTCTCTATCTCTTTCTCTCTGTCTTATCGTCGACCGGAATCGGTGGAAGGAGGAAGTGCAATCTACTAATGATGAACGTTTTCGTTTCCGATTTGTTTTGTTTTTCCCACCTCGGCCGGTAAATTGTGCTGTTGAAAATTGACTTACCTTCCAGGCATGGGATGCAAGGGTCGCGAAACACTGCACAACCTTTGCGAGCAGATCCCGGGAGATGCTCTACTGTACAGTATGTTTAAAATTAATCCAGAGCCAATTAAGTGTCCTCTGTCAGGTGAGTGAAGCGTGTGCCTCATTATTGGAACAAGAAGATTATTATTGTTCACCTATGCACTTTTTAGGTTCATATACGTTCACCTACAATCGAGGCCATGGGGAGTGTAGAAGTCCCGTGTCGAACATGGAAATGTGTACAGAAGACAGTAGATTACTGCTAAGTTTTCAGGCTTGCCCTGACGTACCTGGGACCGAAAGCACGGGTAAGCTAAACTGTGTGCTTGCTTTCATACACACTGAATTTCAAACAACCACATTTCATGAACATCTATTCATATTTATTTTGCTGTATCTATTTCCAGTTGAGGAACTAACATGCCTAGCATGGTGGAAGGACGGTAATTCACGTTATCTTGTGGGGTTGGTTTCACATCATCATGCCACCTCGAACGAGGAACGATTTAGGTGCTTTGTGTACGAAAAGCTAAGCGGATCTGGTAAGTAATCGCGGGTTTACAGTAAAAACTAAGATTCCTAGAATTCACCTAACATCGTCGTTTTATTCTTTTCAAAGATGCCGAATATAAACTTGCCCAGTCAGGAGATGCCACTTGCAACGGACTTGAAAGTGCGGAGGTATGTTCATGACCGTGAAATGATGTAAACTTTGTATACTTATTTACTGTTTACATTGTTATTTTTTCGTAGGTTGGTTCCAGGATCATGACGCTGAAGAAGGCACCACTGATGGACCGTTGTGATTTCCCGGTTTGGTTTAAGGGCCCTCGTTTTTGGCATGCCCTTATGGGAAGTGCACACTACGTGTTTGATGCGAGGTAAGGATTAGACCAAGGCGCGAAAAGAATTAAATGAGATCCATCCTTGGCAACCACCATTCATTAACATCCCTTCTCCTGTTCGTTTTAGTGATGGTTCGTTGCACATCAAAAAGCCCAATGGTCACACAGTCGCCAGATCTCTGTGCGAACAAATCAACAAGCAAACGGCATCCGAGATGATGGTCGTCGTACACCATACGATGGGCTGGTAAGTGGGCGAAAAGAAAAGAAGACATTTAACTACATCCCATTTGGGCGAGAATATTGAAGAGTTTCTCTTGCTTCTGGCTTCGTTTTTCGATCAATTAGCAAATCCGGGTTTATGTGCGTGATGTTCTACAGACGAGACACGCACGTAGCGGAGCTACAGATGGGCACACCGGCTGCCAGACTTGAAGATGCATGCACAACCGAAAACTTTGATGTTCATCGAACTCCGTTCGTGACGCTTTTAGGTAGGTATCAACTGACCGGGGCAGAAGGTAGTCTAGTGTGTCATATTTAACTCTCTTCCCCTTCAGCTAATAATTCCGAAACGCAGCTCTGCCCGATGGAGGGCCAGTACATGATGAAGGGCTTCCTTACGCCCACTTCATCCATTTCGCGCCACAAACGCAACCACAACAATAAGGCCCGTTCGCACCGCCACTGGGATGTGGTGGGGTACCGGAACCAGGAGAGTGCCATCGCCAGTAGCAGCGTTAGCGCCGGTGGTACCGTCGGTGGTGTCATCGGTGCCGGAGGGTACATGGGCCTGGAGACGAAGCGGAGGGCATTCCTGCCACGTTCGCGACGTACGGCAATTGAGCTTGCGCGGAACGATTCGTATACGGTTCACGCTGAGGACGGTGCTGTTGGTAAGTGTCCCGTGGTTTTAAAGAAGATGTTCAGCGGGTCTCATCTCCATAAATTGTCACATTACACTGGTGTCATTTTTTTTTCTTAGCTACCGACATTGCCAGAGCACGACGGGAAACGGCCAGCGGATGTAATATCAATCACAGCACCAACCGCCATTTGTTAATCGGATGCAACGAAAATAGCATAATTGAAGTGAAACCAAAATGTAAAATCGACGATGAAGAGTGTAAGTATAAAATTACTGATCATAATTGAACACGAAACGAAGATTTATTGCTTATCTTTTTGTCGTCTTTGAAAAGGAAACAATTATGAATGTTTGAAGAAATCACTTGTTCAATATTAATTACATCAATTTCTGTAAAATTTCAGTGTATACATGCCTCGGTCATTGGCAGGAAAACCAGACAACGTACATCATCGCCAAGCACGCAATGTCCCAGCATGGTGTGTGCATCAGCTACGTGCCAACGGAGGGCAGCCATGTGCAGGTCTACGTCGGGGACACTTGCCACCGGGCCGGTATGCAATCGGGCCAACACCGATCAATGCCAGCCAACGTAACGAGCTACGGTAAGTGGCATTGAAACTGACAACAATCCTTTTTGGTGGAATTAAATAGATAATGAGTGGTTTTAGATTTGTTTTGTAGTTCAAAATGTTTCGTTGGTGTTAAATGCGACACATGTATCAGGGAAATCGATTGGGCAATTTTTTTTACCCAAAATTCAATTTTGAAACAAACACAAAATGCTTATGAATCCTTTTTTATTATTATTTCAGGTAAATGTGGCGAGACCAATGCCGCGGTCTCTTTACGTCATCAAACTATCAGCTGGCTCTATTCCGTCGTATTATCTATACTTCTCATTCGGTATGTCTTGCGATGATCATCTGCGACTAGGCAGTAATCGTAAACGCGACACCTCTTCATTGCACGGTGTGGCAAGATATGGCCGAGATGAATGAGCTGTAAGTGATGTATTTGTTGTGTGTTGCAAATTTGCATGTCAATCAGATTAAAAACAAACAAGCAAGCATCCAGGCGCCGACAATAGGCTAGGCAAATTAGCGTTCGTTCGGTGGAATGCGACCATAAGCGCACAGATGGTGTGTGCAAGTACTTCTGTGGCACAATAGAGGCAAAGGATATCGTGTACATCGATACAAAGTGTACAAAGCGAAATGTGTAGCAGCTTATTGGGAATAAAAAGTGACGACGTGTTTTATGATTTTATTTTATTATTTATTAAATTATGTTCTTCGTTGCGTTTAAATCTCTATACTTGTTGTGATACGATGAAAATGATAAACTAAAAATTACACACTTGCCGTGCGCGGTTGAGCGAGGGGACAGTTTGATGATTGATAGGGATAATGATTTACCACAAAAATTGCCCGCGCTAAATGGGTCGGATCTTTTTACGTTAAGGAATCGAAATATCGAGCCGGCTAACACACATCCACTCACTCGTACAGGAAGCTATTTAATACTTCATACGCAATTGTCGATTTGGTGATGATTGTTTTTAATTTTTGGACCTACGAACGAAACGGAAATTAACGTGATGGATGGAACGATGTAACGCTTTGTAAAAAAAAAACATACAAAACATTATGTGGTGGATTAATGATGGTCTAATTGCGTATGCGATGGCAAGCTTTTCTCGGAATACTCGGAAGTCGAGCAGTGTTTTGGTTCCGCGGGGCCAAGGGCAGCATTTCTTCCCTCAACCATATTATCCATGCGTTCGCTGGACTAGCAGCTGGTTGACGTAAAAAACCAATTGTGAGTAAATGATACATTGCTAAATAAAATACATACGACTAATGCACATATATTCAAACAAAACCAACGAAAACTAAATCTGAACGGGCAAGGTAACGGGCGGAGGAAGGAATGATGCAACAGGGCAGTAGTGTGTGTATACAGAAGAGCAGAATGTTACTGCGTCGCATTGAAAGAGGCAGCCACATGAAGATGAAGGCATTGATTGAAAAGAAAGAAAACTTACACCCGCTAATAATGCAGAATAATAATCATTCGTTTTTGAATTATGTATCCAAGGTTTCCTATTAAAAGTGATTGTACAATGGTAAAACAAACAAAACAAAACAACAAAAAAACAGAAGCAAACAAACAAACAAGAAAAGAAAACTATGCACTATGAAAGATTGTGCAAAAACCTAGCAGAAATGGAAAGGGACGCTACACGGTGCGCAAAAATAGGACAAGACAAGTAGCAAGGATAGACAGATGATAACAGAAAAAAAGAACATATATATACATAACTATTAAGGACGAGCAGATGAGGCGCAAGGAATATGATATGTCGCTGATCGCGGTCAGGTGAGGAAGGAATAAAAATCACACAATGTGGAAACCCACTGTGTACGAAACGAATGGTGATGTTCAAAACGAATGAGGGCTGGTAAAAGTTTTTTAAGCGGGCACAGGACACAGAGAGTAAACTGAAACCATAAACAGCGGGAACCGAAACACTTACACAAACATACACAACACACAATCCACATGAAGGACGAAAAAGTACTCTAGGCTTTTTAAATTAAATTATCGTAAAACCAGAAAAATTACTAAAAAGATCTGATATTTTTTGTGTAAGTACTCGAACCGTGAGGACGAAAAAAAAATCGTGAAGACGAATGGAACGGAACTGAACGGAACGGAAGATGGTGGAAGTGAAAGACACTGAAAAAATAAACCAACTAAAGTAAAGGATAAAATGTGATCGTTATTTTACTGTAATTAATTTCGTTTTTTTTAAAGAAAACTACAGATGCACCTGGATAGGATAACATAGAATTCAAGTGATACGGATTTTTATTTCTAATCATTTAACCTAACGAGAGCAGAAATGTTCGTGGTTTTAATTATTTTGATAAGAACATTATCATAATCTCGATTCGATATTATATTTGGAATTGTTTGTTTTATACATTCCGTACGATAAGTAAAATATTTAGCCTTCAACTCAAACTACTTTAGTACATAGTCGATTTTATGCCACATTTTTCTCCTACATAGTGTAGTGCTATTGGCTTGCTATGAAGAGACCACGTGGATAAAAAAAAATTCGAAACCGGACATAATGGTTCTACAACATTGAGGTTTCTCAGACAGGATGAGTAAAAGTAGAGGTTAAATTTAGTGAACACATTTGTAAAGAAATCTTCGAAGCAGATGACCAGCACCAAGGGCAACCCTTCACATTATCCAATTATCCGCAGGAGACTCCAATCGGTCCTCATCTCCACGGCGTACATGCTGTTCCACTCAGCATGCGCTGAGAACGATCATACCGATCGAAATCTTAAGATCTGTGACTTAAGTCAATGCCAACGATGATCGCTGTCAACAATGCCCGTTCATAAAACACGCAAACACCAACACCAACAACCGGTCGACGGTGACGGGGTGCACAAGTGCATGTGTGTGTGTGTGCGTGCTGTACCTTTAAAGCTTGTGTCATTTTGTAAGCTCCTTCGAAGAATGAGCTGCGCCGCGCGTTCATAAGCCGATAGATCATAAAAAGTTTCAGCGAGTTTGTGCCCTTTCCCGCTCTGCCCGTCGGAAGCCGCGCTCGCACGTATCCCTTTCGCTCGCGTCTCGGTAAGCCGTCGGTTCGCTTTCTTGAGGCGAAACTGGATTTCGTCAGTACGCAAACACCCTTCGACCAGTGCGGCCACCGTCGTTCGCGAACGTCTCGTGTGTGGCTTTTCCTGCCCGTCGATTGATCTTGCCATTTGCCCGTCCGATTCACTTGCGCCCATCGGGACGTGTACTCCACAGTTTTGTGCGGTGGAAAGAATCATCACAATTAAACGAGCTAAAGCAGAGGAAAAACCCTCGCAATCGGGGTTGTGTCAAGCGGTGCTAGAACTACGAATCAACAAGGTAACCCGTTTATTTGTCGACTCGCAGTGTGCCCTCTCGTCGTGTGCGAGTCTCGTAAGTCATCTTTTTTCCAGTGTTTCGTGCGACCCCGCGAGATGATGGTGTTTTCCTCCAGCTCCCTCGCTGGAAGGCTGTGTATTCCCTCCTGGACGCGTTTGTGCAAGTGGGTTGGTGTGCGGCTGGTTGGTCGCATGCATCGATGCGTGCGCGTGTGCGTGAATGCGTCGCTCGCTGCCGCGTTTGGCGAAGATAATTTATGAATGAAAGTAAATAGTTGATGTACCCTAAATACCCGCGGTGGGAGGCACACGCAACGCAGCAAACATAGTTTTCTGCCAGCGCGTTTAAAGTGAAGCTTTCGATCTGCTAATTATTACGAGTTGGTGCCCGGGTGAGCAGCAGCATTTGCATTCTGTTCTATTGTTTGTGCGTCAATTCTACAGCGCGAGTTTGAAACTGGAAGCGGTACGGAATTCCCTTTCCCCAAAAGTCCTTCAGAGTTCTGTGTGTGGTTGTGTGGTTTGTTTTCTCCTTAAAACTATTGGTTCTCCGCGGTGGTGCTGTGATGATGTGTGTTTTTTTTTAATTTATTATTTGTTTCATTCCATCTTGCACAAGATCATTTCCTCCACCGTTTCGACCGTTGACACGCGATTGACCTCCCCCTGTTGCCCCATCCCTCCCAGAACCATCCCTTCTCGTCATACAACCGCCATCGGAGAGGCCCGGAGTTGAACCGGGTTGGTAATTACCAATGGTTGCCCTTTCGAGGAAGACTGCCACTGGCCTGCCGACTAGAAGGCCTTTAGTGTTGAATCCGATTGTTGTGTGGCGATCGTGTTTTATCGTGCCTAGGATCAACTCCATCCGATCGGAGTTAGATTTGACAACGATCGCTGGTTGATCATGAGACAGCATAGTGGATGGAATAAAACATTTGGTAAAAAAAATCTATGCTACTGAGCGCTAGAGTCAACATTAAGATTGTATTAGGCCCGAACAACGCCCGCAACACGGCTTTACTCGGGCGCGTCCAGGTAGGAGATGTTAGGGTAATATGCACCGCTTGGGGTTACAGGCAACCCGGTTGGTTTTGCCACAGCTGTGGAACTTTCATTATTTTGGGTAAAGATTTTGTAAAAAAGGTTGTCAAACATCTGTTGATAAAATTTGACCAAAATCCACCTGCCTGCTTGTTCTTTTGTGTGTCTCGTGTAAATCTAGCTAGCAGAATGATGGAGACTCAAAGTAATGGATTGAAAAACAAACGAAAAAATTCCAAAAGTAAGCTAACAAATGTACTAAACAGCAATCGTTTACAGAGCAGAAAAATCGTCAAAAATTGCGAAGTGTAGCGTTTCGAATCAAGAAGTCAGATAGAGCGCCCCAAAGCATTCGGGCAAGATTCCATAGCAACGTTTTCTAGTGTTAAACAAACTCATTTCTTTCATATTCTTCTAGGATCAACGATCGCTTTGGAGAAACTAGTATACTTGTAACTTACCCATAAAGTAACTGGTCATTTATTTGAAATCTATGAATGCAATCGATGTGGATCATTTGCGTTCGAGATAATGCGCAGCATAAAACATGCAGCTGGGTAATATGTTTGGCAAGAACCAATATGCAGGCCCGTAGCCTATGTCTACAGCACCAAATATTTACCATATTGGTCACTTCTTAATTTACAGTTCCTTTTATGATAGAAGTGATCCTTTTATGATAGAAGAAGAAATTTGCTTGAAGTCCCAGCTATGCTAGGGGATGGAACTGTGCATTTCGACATTGGTTGTTAAATTGAAAGCAACTTATGTCATTAGGGGACTTTGCAACTTAGAGATATAAAAGTAAAGATTTTAGTTTAAGTCATGCAAATAAACAAATTGGTTGGACAGCAGGAAGGTGCATAATGCCCCCCTCTTCCCTACTATAGTATTGTGTGTCAAAACGCGCCGCGGAACACACGGGATGAGCCCGCGAGACGGAAAGTACGGTTCGCCCGTTGTCCATTCTTTAACTGTACCCCTTCCCCGCGGAGGGGGTGGCCCCAACCATTGTCCACCACTAACTCCCGTCTCCCCCCTCGACGATTTCGCCTGATCCCTGTCCCCCTCTCCGCCTCGGTCGCCCCCGGAAGAGCTGGTCGAGTGTTGCGTTTAGGCATTGCGTTCCGATGACGTCACTCGCGCTGGCTTCAGACCCCGGGGTCGCGCGAACACGAAATAAATAATATGCACACGTACGCACACGTACGTCCGTACCGGTGACGCTTGTCGCACTATATCCGTGTGCCAGCACACCATCACAGCACACTCTAGCGTGGCATTGTGGCGTTTTTTAGCATAGTGTAATCTCTCCACCCAGCAGATGGAATGAATGCCGATTAAAGTAATAAACAAAACAAGAAGAAGGAATAAAAGTAAGCGGGCGTGAATGCGACCGCGAATCGCTGGTCTTGTGCCACCCCGTTCCGTGTGTTGTTTCCGTGGGACGGGCAGATCGTGCCGTTTTACTCGCGTGTTTCGTGTGTGTTTGTGTGCGGGCGATAGTGTGTCCCTGTGGGGAAAGAGTAAACGCGATCGCGGGGCAGCTGTCAGCGAAGCGATTCGTCATCAACGTGTGTGTGTGTGTGTGTGTGTGTGTATGTGACGACGTGTTGTGTGCTGGAACGAGGAAGGGTTACGAGGCCGTGTGTGGCGCAGGAAGACACGCACGGTGATGTATGTGCGCGCGGTGACGGCGAACGGCCCGCATCATCATCGTGTCTCTGAAAGTCGGAAGATCCACTACTGAATGGTTCTACTGAACGCGGCCGGGAGCACCAGCGCGGTTCAGTGTCCGTCCGGGTTGAAAATATGTGTCGGTGTTTACGCGTTCCGGCCAGCGTATTATGACCTCTATGAGCAGCAGCAGTAGCAGCGGCACACGCAGCAGCATTCGGCATGGTGGCACCAATCGGAGTCTAATTAACAGCAACAACATCATCAACAACAACCACAGCAAGCATGCGATCGATCCGTCCCCGGTCGACACCATACGGTGCACGACGTCGCTCCGGGACCATCCGTGCGGGTCACCAACGACGGTTGGCAACGGTTCGGTGAGCGTCGGTGTGCAAGATGGGACACAAACTGGGCCACCGTATCGTCGTCCACCCACTGCCGCCACCTCCATCAACAACAACAACAACAACGACAACCGGCTGGCCGGGGCCGAAATGTGTGGCCTAGAGGCGACCGGAGCGACGACGTCAACATCGACCGCGCCACCGACGCAATGCCGCAACAGCGTCACGATGAGCAATAGCCGTGCATCCGCCGGAGACATGCCACTGCGTCCGGCATCCGCAGCCTCTACGGCGTCCACCTCGATGGCGTCCAGCACCGCGAGCGGGAGGATGCAAACGTCTGATGGGCGTTCACCGCAGCAGTCGGGAGGAAAACCCGTACCGGAAGATCCGTACGCCGAGCTCGAAAGGATCCTCGAGAAGGCTCAGGTAGGTTTAATCAACCCGGTAATAGTTTTAATATGTACAATCACTCTAAATAATGTTTTAGATAAGAGACAAAACAAGATGAACACGAGACAAAAACTGACGAGTTAGAGACAAAGTCATATGCGTTGGAGACAGAATCTGATGAGCAATCATGGGTGGGTTAAGACTGTATCGTTGGGTCGCTTGCATTTACGATCCTTCTTCTTCTTCAATATTCAACAATGCTTTAAGAATAGATCATTTCCAAAACGTATTTGGATCGGTAATTTCAATGGTTTTGAAGTAGAATGAATTACCAATGATTAAATCATTTTTAATCTTTTCGCTGAAGCTCATGAATTTGCTTGAGTTGAGTTGGACGTGCATTATCACTGCATGCTTTTTCAATTTTTCGATTGCTGACATCATCTTTTACACTTGTTTACTATCAACATTCTTTGAGCAGGATCGTGGTTTACATATGCGTCTTAGAAAGTTCTGAACAATCATTCTCAAAGTAATATTGTTTGCCCTCGCTAATAATGTGCAGATGTGCGTCGAAATGATCGACGTTTTCGGTAAACTCATTGGAGAAACCGAAGTGCCGGTTTTCCCCGATAACCGATGAAACTGGTGTAGTGAAATAATCATAATTGTTTAAGAAAATAGGAATAATACGTTTCAATCATAGAGTTTGTAACTTGATGACTGGTAAATTTTAAAAATTTGTTTAACTTTGCTAATAGCTTTGCTGATATTGTGATATTTTGATTAATCTCATTGGCTGATTATAATTAAAATAGTGAATTTTATGAAACTTCCCCAAATAATAGGAATGTTTGTATCCATTACTTTTGTATGTTCGTGTTGACTTATTAAAGGCAATGATAAATCGATCTGATCCTCTGATTATTTCCGATGGCTGACTTCCCTAATCCATCCGTCTTCATGCTCGTTAGGGTGGGAAATGAAATAATAATCGAAAAAAGCATTTTGACGTGGTATTATGCGGGGTATGGAAATTATTTTTAACCGAAAATCAAATCCCCATGCTTATCCCCTATTTTCTGCACATTTTTCTTAACACTTCAAACATTTGATTGAATCATTGCCATCACGCCGGGGTCCCAAGTGTTTATCCGAAACGGCGATGAACAAGGCTCGATATGCATGAAGACATTAATGTTTATGCGATATGCGTTGGAGTCAATAATTGCAGACAAAGAGCGAGGTGCACAGAGCGAGAAAAAGAAGGAGAAAGGAAGGAGCAAAAAAAACCTACCCAATTTGGTGAGTCATACCCTTGAAAGGTTCCGGAAATCGATAAAGAAAAATGAACTGTAAACCTCGCGAAAGCCTCGCGACGTTGCACCCGACGCTGGTGGCGCTTGGGTTGGCCCCAAAACCGGTCTGTTTCGCGAAACGATAATCCTAGTGTTAATAGCCAACCGAACGCAAGCACACAAACATTCACAACCAGACATACGGACTTCTCATCCACGTTACAAATATTTATGACGCAAGGATCGCGGAATCCAGCCGAGCCGCAGAGCCAGCGTTCCTCCACTTTAATCTGTGTGTATAATGTGTCTACGAGAGGAATAAATTACCGATCCGGTCGGCCCGAGCCGTCGGTTCAAGCATCTTTTCGATCCATCCGTACCATAAATATTTTCAACCCCGCGAACCACGGGGTCCGATAAGGGTCGGGGCCACCGCCGGCGACCGCGGAGCAGACCGTTTCGTCCGATTGTGAATCTGTGCGGTTTGCCGTTTGGATGGATGGCCTTTCGCCGAGCAAAGGCGTTTAGTTGCGCGGCTAATTTTTCGTTACATCGCCCTATCGCTCCACGACTCATTGTGAATGAAGCGAGTGTCTGGAAGTGAACTTCCAACAGAGAAATATGTATGTCGAACGGAGATGCGTCCCGCAAGATGGAGACAAGCAGGCACATAAAGAATAGACCAGCAAAGATTTAAGTCGCAAATGTGTCGCAGAAAAGCGTTATCACTCAACATTGGCAAACATGCGCGAGTGGCTTTTGTCGAACACTCGTTAATGAAACACGCTCAGCACGCTCCACATATTTTCGCAACTCCATAACCATTTGGTCGGCTTGGATAATTCTATTAGAAAGCTATTGCCGTATGTGGCTACTATGGCCACCGTTTTTGGGTAGTGTAAATACTGCTGGCCACCTTTAAGTTCCTCTAATCGATGCTCTCTCCTGGCGATAATCTCAACACTGAACGGTACGTAATTATCTTCACCACAAATCGCCGCATCCGCCAATGGCGTGCGCTTGTGCAAACACTTGTGGCCACCACTAGGAAGTCGTTGTTGTGGTGTGGTGTGGAATGTGTGTGTCTGTGGAGAAGAGTGTGGTCCAGGGTGCAAGTGCACGCTTCCCCCCGAGAACGGTTCTCCTCCGCAATGGCGCTGGCGGCGCGCAATATTGTTGCCAATTGACACGCAGGTATGTGATAATTACTATTTAATCGCCCGCCGCCATATCGATGACTGCCCCCGGGGAGAGTTGTTTAGTAACTCGCATGATAAGAACATGAACAGTGGCGAGAGCACGGGCCTCGTGGCCCTCGCGGCACCTCCATGAATCATGGAACGGTGGAATGGCGGTCGAAGGAACAGTCACGGACGGCTGCGGGTGTCGATCCTGTCACCTTTAGGCCTTTGTGATCATTGTGGCACATCTCCAGTTGATGCCAGCTCAGCATACCTCAATGATAAATGATCGCGATGAACTAACGGTTCAACAATTGCGACTATGCGTGGAATTAAATGATCCCGCGTGGGTGGGCTTTATGAGAGTTTTCGTCATATGTTTTGTACTGCTACCAATTCTATCGGCTTTGCAAGCGAAGATCTCAAGCACGACCGGAAAAGAATACTTATTTTAATTATCGTGTCAAGAAGAAGTACTTTATTGCGCCGAAATGATATCAAAAACGATTATAATTTAGACGATTTCAATTTATAAGTCCAGAGAGCGTTTATTTCAACTTCAATTCTCTTTATCAGTTCGCAAAATCTTTTATTCATATGTTATTTATAGGATAGGATTTGCAAATATATGGCCAAAATATTTGTGTAGACTCATCTACTGTAAGTGCATGTTGAAGATGCAGCCTTTTTCTTTGGATAGAGCAAGCTTTGAAACGTCAGTAAAAGTATCAGTAACGAACATCATAGATGCCATGAAGGATTTCAAGATGTCATATTCCGGTTTCACAATCCAATAGCGGAGTTTACCGGGGCGATAAACTCGTTTAAACTGTTTCTTTAACCATACATACCTCTCGTAACCGTCATATTACCAACGTAAAGTATATTCTTCT
Source organism: Anopheles coustani (assembly GCF_943734705.1). Classification (NCBI taxonomy): domain Eukaryota; kingdom Metazoa; phylum Arthropoda; class Insecta; order Diptera; family Culicidae; genus Anopheles; species Anopheles coustani. Next base: position 74,942,555 of record NC_071289.1, read on the forward strand.
CGATAAAATTGTTTTCCCACTAGAATATGAAATATGCCTAAGTATTTACTACGCCGTTTCCAAGACTTACGAAGCTTGTTTTGTAGTTTACAGTAATTTTGTAATATCTCATGGTACGAACAAATCTATTTGTAGAAATAAACCCTAACAATTTGGAAGATTCAGGTTTTGTTATTGAGATTGGCAATGTTTTGCCTCAAATTGAGCGATTTGGTTAAAGTTTCACAAGGAACTCCCCTTTTGGTTTGATATGTAGTTCCCAAAGCGGTAGTACACCCAAACAAACATGCAACAACTATAATGTATTTTATGTTATTTTTGTGTTTTTTTTATTTGCATTCATTTTGCTTTAATTGCGTTGCTTACAGATCATTGTCTTATTAACTAGTTTTATATTTTAGAGTTTTTTGCAGTTCCTTCTTTGATACAACGTGGGGCTTGAGTGATTAAACCAAGAAGCTCACATAGTTGAACAGAATATTGAGGAATTCATGGAAGCCACTTAAGGGTCGATGGAATATCGATGCAGGATACTCCGGATGCGTCTCTGGGTCGATACATAGCGGAAGTTCCGTATCCTGAAGCGCGGTGTGCGCTTAGCTCGAGGATGTTCGATCCAGTGGAAACAGTGGCATTGCATCGTTCCACAGCATCGCCGCCTCCACGTCTTCTGCTTGGTTGGAAAAGTCCTCCACGGCGGCCGTTCCGTCGTCCGGTAGCACCTCCCCTCCAGCGACCGGAAGCGCATCCCCCTGCCAGAGCATCATGCCGTCCGGCGCCGGGAGGATGCGTTTGCCACGCGAAGAAAAGAACGTGTCCTTGTGCTCGTTGGCCAGGTTTTCCAGCAGGTTGCGCCGCAGCCGGGACTCGACCGGGTGTCGCACCTCACCACCGAAGCCGGGCGACGCGAACTTACCGCCCGAGACCGATGCCACGAAGTACTCCTTCTTGCCCCGGTTCGGGAAGAAGTACTCGTCCGGTGCGCCGGACCCGAGCAGGACGTCGAACTTGCCCTTCTTGATCATGAGCTCGTTGCCGCTGCTGCTGGCCGCGGGCGACTTTTTGCCCCGGTTCGGCACGAAGTAGTCGCCCTTCTCCAGCATCTGCTCGATCGTGAGCTGCCGCTTTTCGGCCGGAATGTGGAAGCCTCCGTAGCGGCGTCCGCGCGACGGCATAAACACCAGCCGCGACGGCATGCTGTCCATTTTCGGTTCCATCCGGCGGTGTCTGGTGGCGTGCTCCGTGGTTTCCGGCCCCGTTCCTAAACCTTCGCCGGGGATGGTGGGTCGGGAAAGGGGGAATGTTTCTCTGGAGGAATTCGTAAAAAGAATTAAGCGACAGTAGTAGTGCTTGTGCTTTACTAACCAAATGCACCTAATAAATTGTGTCTAATAAATAAATCTATTTGATACTTTTTTTTGCATTTGAGAGATTCAAAATTGTCCATCTTTTCCTATATCAACCCCGAGTCTTTATTCTGGCTATCATATTTTTGAGATTTTTGAATTCCTGTTGAACTCTGATGTTTTAGTTTTTATTTAAGTTAAGGTACAGTTTGTTTGTTAAAATAGTTAAAGTTTTCAGCTTATGTAAAATATCAGGTTCAACTTAAAATTTTCATTTTATTGGGTAACGTTTAAAGTACTGTTTAGTGTGTGTTGGAGCCTTTATGTGTTAAGAATTTTCCGTTTTTTGCTGTCGAGCTAAAATGTTGAAAAATGTAACACGATATATGTAGCATAAAATACGATAAGAGGTAGAAGAAATACACAAGAGGTAGAAGAAATACACGACTGATGAAAATGTTTTAAGGATAGAAGGTGTATCATCCGTAACTCTGCTGGCGATGACTCTTACAAGCCTGTTTTGTTTTGCCATACAGATTTTGGGTTAAGACATTCAAATTACTCAAAGGTCATTGCGTTCCTGCAAAATGGGGCTCCGACTGTCCAGTTTATCGCATCTGACCCAAATGTGCTAGACCATTAGCATAATGGCGCGAAATATGTTTTGAATATACGAAATCATGGTTACAAAACTGAGTAATATTTCTGATTTTTTTTCTGATCCAATATTTTGGAAAATTTGAAATAGTTGTTTTCAAGCGAGATGGTGGTGAAAATCAGTCGATAATGTGGATGGAAAAGAGGAAAGAAAAAAACAAAACAATATCTTTACGTAAACAAAGCGCACATCTTGATCATTCGTCATATCTTGTTGTTTGTTGTTCCCCACGCGTGCGTTATCTAAAAGATTGATGAGCTACGGTACTTCGCATCATAAATGTCACACCATGATAAAGGCGGATGACCGAACAGGCAGCACATCGAACCATCTGGTTTATTTGTGAACCCATGTTTCTTGTTTAAAAACATGCGTGTTGTTTTGAATGCTTTTATCCCAAGAAACCTAACCAAGAGCAATGGTAATAACCTGTACTTGTACGATTTTTTTTAATACATCAAACAGGTTCTGTAATGCACCACCGCGAACACAAACCGACCCACACTGTCCGAAAGTGTGTTGCAAAAATTCATAAATCCAACACCTCGCAATCGCGCTTGCCCACGGCAATGTGTCATCGGCGAATCCCCAAAATGGGCATCTCCCGGCCGACGACCCGGTTGGACCGATTCGCGACGTCCACTCACTTACCGGGTCTTGCGGTGTCGCTTACTGTCGACGATTGCGGCCGGAGTTCCCAGCGGCAGCGGCGTTGTGGCCCGAGTTGGTGCATCCCCGCCAAGCAGTGCCGATGCTCCCGGATGCATCTGGTGTTGCACCGGGGAGGGGGAGGACGGAGGGTTCGCTTCCCGGGCCACCACGGTGAGGGACAGAAACCCGCAGCACATCGCCATCACTCCCACGGAGAACCGCGGCCCATTCGGTGCCATATTTGTCCGGTTGGCTTTCCACAATAAACGAACAAATCAAAACGGTGCACCTCGGTTGGTTCCTCCGGACTGGTGTCGGTTTGGTCCACACGCAAAAAACCACTTTCTTTCCGGATCGTCACCTTTTAACCAACCAGCACGATAGGCGTTTTTTTTTTTTCTCGAAGACTATTTTTCACAATCAGTACAACTATTCGGTGGAAGTAGACATTCCGCTTGATGAAGTGCTTAAAATTCACACAAACTCTCAAATGGCTCTAGCTTAGCACTGTCCGTTTTCTTCCGGTGCAAAGGCTGCTGCTGCCTTGGTGCATCCTTGCCGGCAGACTACCGATCCGGAAGGGCCAGGATGCGTCTTAAATAGTTTCGTTTCGTGTCCGGGTCCTCCTCCGTTTGCCAACGACGACCACGCGTATCGGGAATCGGAAGCAATCCCATTAGGAAAACACCGTCCGAGGACCGACGCGAAACGAGATGATGTGCTCCGAGGTGTTTAGGTGTAAGGACATATCGTTTGCGACAGTTTGGGACTGGCCCGTCTGGCCATTCTTATCCAATTTTACCTCGGGAGGGCACGGTCCGTTTCGGTCCGCCTCGATGATCGAACGCTGGTTGGAAGTTATAGGCAAGACAGGAAGCTCCGGAAGCTCATGGCGTGGAGTGTCATCCCTGCAGAGTCGGTGGAAACGGTCGGGATCGGGAATGTAATCTGTTTTGTCATGTTAAATAAATTGTCGTGGGACGACGCGTGTGTCCCGGTCGGATGGTGGGGATCTGTCAAAGTTCGTTGGAAGGTTTGTCAGTGTTTGTTGGCTTCTGCGATTCTGCTTTATTGGTTCAGGTTTTTACTTTTGCTTAAGTTAATTTTCCTTTAAATGAAGGATAGTTTCTTGTTTCTTATGCGTCAAAACATTTGTTTGGAAAAAACTTGGGTCTTTTGGTATTGGTAATTTCTTTTGAAATTCTTGCATTGTTTAACGATCCAACGTTTCATATTGATGTACAAAAAGATTGAACCGAGATTTAACCAATTTATCCATAGCTTCCGTAGCTAATTGTTGTAATTTTTAAACAGGGCCCCCATATCCATTTTAAAGTGGTCATTTGTGCGTACACAGAAAAGCTATAGGTGAAATAATGTTGCTTTTCATCTAATATGTCACTGTTAGAGTTGTGTATTTCAGATTCAGATTCATGAATCTGAATGATTCTTTGAGTTTTACAGATTCATGAATCTTTGGATGAGAATTTCATGAAACCGAAAGGTACATCGACTGATGAGAAGTGATGGACCAAAAATGGGTAGGAAGATCCCCTTTTGTTTTTTTTTGTCGCATGATCCACGCCAATGAAAGAATCGTGGAGATTCGTGACAGATCCATGAAAGATTCATGAAGATTCATTAAGGCTTCGAAAGATTCATTAAGGTTTGAAGATTAGAATCCATCTGAATGAATCTTAGGTGAAAGAATCATATGAATGAATCTCACCAAAAGATTCATTAAGCACAACACTAGTCACTGTCCTACATTTTCAAACTCAGTTGTTCGTTCGTTTTGAGCTTCCATCGCTTCTTTTTGGACATCGCAATAGTTATTAAGCATTTACTTTTTATTATTTTGTATTTTGGTCGAAAGCGCAGTTTCTTTATTGGCTTTGATCGCTTTTTGCAACACTTGCAAACGTTGTAAACACGAATCCTCTCCGTTTTCTTCGTTCTTGTTGTGACCTCTATCGAACTTACTCGAATTGAGCAAACTTAAGATGTGTTTCGTTGGACTTGCTGCTGAAGTTTGAATAGAAGAAGCTAGCAACAAAGCACTGATGGCAGCTGCCCAACACATCCAACTGCAGATGGTCAGGGATGGGTCGCAAATTCCATTCACGTCATGCCGATTATGTTAATTGAAAAAGTAATTCCACGAAGGCGGCTATAAAATGCCTCAATCCGGCAAACAGTTCCGGAGGTCTCTCCGTCACAAGCGAAACGTGCGAAATACTGTAATCTAACTGTCCATTAGTCATCGATGAACTTGCCATTCACTTCGGAAGTGACATGACACACTGCACTCTGCACGGACGCACCCCATTCGTGTCTCATCTTGCTTGGCTCAATCGAAACGCTCGGCGAAACACTCGTTGGCTGTAATTTGAAATCATAAAATTGTAATGCAATTTCGCTCGATTCGTCTCAGCTCAGAGGTGCGCTTATGCATATGCCGGGTTCAGGCGGAACGAGGCACAGCTGCTGCTTAGCGGTTCCTGGTGACCTCCGGCCGGAGAGTTACCGCTTTGGTCCAACAATCTAACCCATTGTCGTATGCCTTTCTCTTTTGCTGCTTCTAGGCGGAAATATCGGAAATGTTTGCCCAGACGGTGCGGGAGGAAAGGCAGAACTGTGCCGCCGCATCCTGTTCCGCGACCGGGCCGAACCAGCAGGTGGACGGCGGAGGTGGTGGTGGTGGGGGTAGCGGCCAGCTGCTAAAGCGTAAAAACGAGTCGAAGGTAAGAATGATGGGCCATTTCCGGCGTGTGGTGACCTCGTTCGCTGTGCCTGGGTTTTGTTTTGTTTAATGGGAGTTTGGTTGCTTCATTTACAGATGGCCGGAGCCCTGTACCACCAACCGCAACATCACCAGCAGCACAATCATCGACAGCACTCTAGTCATCACCTGAAGTACGCGACCATAGCGCACGCGACCGTTACCCCGCATCAGAGCGATGGGTACGAGCCCGCGACGGCCACGCTCGGCCGAAGCCGACAGCAGCTGGAGCACGAGGCGAAACGGACCCGCAACACCTTCGACCCTCGCTACCGTTCGCACGATCCGATGGAAGTGGTCAGCTCGACGACCGTCGGCGAAGCTCCGGCGTCGAGTCAGAGCACGATCGACGTCGGGAGCTACCTCGGTCGGAACGCGCCGGAACACTCGGACAGCCTGTCGGACGACATGAGCCTGCTGGACGTGGGGGGAGCCGGGTCGACGCACGAGGATAGCGTGGAGGGGGCCGGCGGTGATACGTCCGACGAGCGCGAAACGACCGTCCGGAGGCGCTACCAGCGACATTCCCCGAGCGGTAGTGCACCACTTACGGGGCGCAGCTATGGTGCGAAGGCGGCCGCGAAAGGGGGACACCACCACACCATGGACCCGCTGGCCGATCGGAGTAACAAGAGTAGCACGAACAGCCTGCCGTCCGTCGCCGGGCATCGCAATTTGGCGCTGCACCTCAAGTTCAAGTCCCACCAGAGTGCGATCGATGCGAAGCGGAAGCAGTTCTTTCTCACGCTCGACCAGGAACCGTTCCAACCGCTTAACCGCTCCAACATGGCCGATCTTCCGTCGCCCAGCAGCACCTCGCTGCACAGCGGACACAGCCAGCTGATCGCGGAAGAGCTCGGCACCAAGTCCAGCTCGGCACCGGTTCTCTTGAAGGACGAAGAGAACGTTCTCACCGCCGCACGGGTAGGTAGGGAGTCGGGGGTTTCGAGGCAATGTAGAAGGCAAAGATCGAAATATGATTCCGATTCCTATGTTGGAACTAGTGTAGGGGGATGGGATCCGGATCCAGGAGTCGGATTCAGATTCCTATCCGAATTCAGATTCAAAGTCGCGATGCAGATCGTTTGGAATCTACATCCAGGTTCTAGATTCAGATCCCTCGCAAAGATCTAGATTCAGATCCCTCTAGGTTTTGATCCCCATCTAGGTTCTAATTTCAGATCCCCACATCTAGAATCAGAATTCAAAATTCGGCATTGGAATCTCTTGTGATCGGAATCAGAGAATTGATACCAAGTCGGAATCAGATTGGCAAGACCGAGTCCTAGTTAGAATTGGATTTTCTTATCACAAATCGCAACATGATTCCAATGTTGAAAGATCGCCTGCAAATCCCTTCAATTGCCTAACCAAAGGCGCCCCAAACGATCACGTTCCACCGGCTATTTGTATACCGGTTTGCCATTTCGGATTTCCCGTGTATCACCACTCTCTCGTTTCTCCAGATTTTAATCATACGTGCGTCATGCGGTCGAATCTCCTACGTTTTGCTAATAACTGTTTTCTTCTGCCTTTTCTTTTGGCTCGCAGGCAAATCTACGCTACTCGAGGTCACAGAGCGATCGGCATTTGGCGGGTAAGTGGAACAGATAAGCGTTTTTATTGCAATCTTTCGCCGGTTTATTTTTTCTTCCCCTCCTTCCCCTCACCCCGTTTGTTTATTTTTCCCTCGCGCGCGCGATTCCGTGCGTCGGTCGTATTTGACTCGTTGCGTTTGTCTTAAATAATTGGGTCTTAAGCTGTGTGCCTCCGCTCGGAAGACGGCATTAAACTGTCCTCCTCTTGTGCGTCTTCGGGTGAACGATTCTTTCCGTTACGCGTCGCACTTTCGGAGTTGGGGTTTGCCTCTTACTTCGTCTTAGAGCGTGGTTTAATGGGCTGGATGATAGTGTTTCCAGAAAATAGTGACTTCGAGTGTGTCGTCAGGGTACCTATTTTTAACGAATTAAAGTTAAACCAATGGCCTGTTTACCCTGTCCTCCGAGTCACACTTTTTTGTGAACTTGCGTTGTTGTTTGTGTCACTCAGTGAGTACACAATGTTATTGCCATAAATTCAACGATGATTAGAGTGCAAAGCAACTGCGCCGCTTTCGGGACAGCGCGCTCTTGTGCGCGTTGTATAGATTTTTGAGCCGTTTTGAGCCGCACGAGGGAATCGGTTTTCGGTTTACATTATTGGCGAACTCTCCGGAAACTGATAACCCCATATCGCATGCTGATAGTGATGGCTGTTCGTGCAAGGGTTTCTAGCCATCCCCCCAAAATCCTGGGAAAAGCTGGCGTCGGTTGCGTCCGGTTATGTGTTCCCATGAAATGCTTGGTAAATATTTAGCACGACTTCTAACAGCTGCGCCTATTTGCTCCTCGGCGTTGTTGAAATATGGCTTTCGTTGCAATGGTTAGATTAAATTTAGACAGAAGATGATTACCACCGAGTTACTACACCACACGTCAACACTCAAAATGCAATCTTTTGTGCTCTGGGAAGGGGAAGACTAAAGTTTGTGTATTCAATTGAGGAAGGAAATTTCTTTTATAATTTTACCATTCAACCTATGCAAATCAATCATCATGTATGAGTATTTTACTTATTTTAATTTATTCGCATGATCTATTTTATTGCCAAATTTGCATCGTATCACTTATACTTACTTCAAGAAAATCAACCACAATGTCCAAGAAAGTCAGTTAATTTTCCATCCGAGCGATTAATTACTAGCCTTGCAGCAATATTCGAAGTACGTCCCAAAATGTTGATCTCCACATATCGGATTTTTATGTCCACAGGTAGCTGGCTTCAATAGCTATACTTTAACCTCCGACCTAACACGGTGACATTTATTATTAAGTTTAGTTTGAACGGCCAGGCCGTATTAATGCTTCTTCAGCATTCTCGCTTGTCTTGCTCGGTTACTCAGTAAACACGGTGACATTTAGGAACAAACAAAAAGTATATCTAGCATTTATCTACACATTTCTTAGGTCTCTTTTGTGTGTAACCGATTTCTCGTTATCATTTATCTCTTTTCACCCAGTGCTATTTCTATTCAAGAAGAAAATCGTCCTGAAAGAAAGAACGAACTCCAGTTCAAGAGTCTGTCTGTGTTGCAAGAGGAACATGCCTAGGCATTCGATGGTGATGGATTAATCGATGATGAACGCGTTCTCATGCCAAAAACTAACAAGAACAAAAGAACCATAACACAATTGCAAGCTTTGCGAGTAGATAAAAAAAATATTAATCCATTGTTTTTCGCTAAACGTAAGAAGTGGTACAAAACGCACATTGCTTTTTAGAGCATGACTCCGGCTTTCCTTAGAGTTGGTGTGCATGATAGAGATGTGTTAGACCCTGAGGGTTTGGGAAGTGGGTCACCCCGAAGGCTTTTGAAAAAGTTTACTGCAAGGGGAACACAAAGAGCATGGTAATTAAAGGAAAAAAGTTCTTCTTTCGGCACGGTTCATCTAGGAAACTATCGATCGATGTTTTATGCCAAAGGAACTGGTCTTTCGACACAGCCAAGTAAATAAAATTGTACAAAGTAAGTTAAAATAAACTGTTATATGTTTTTTCAAAGTGGCCTGAAAATGAAACGCAAAACAGTTACCTAACTAAACATTTCATTTAGATTCTGAAATGGGAATCGTAATGCATTGTGTATTATGGTTGAAAGTTGAAATTCGTGCTCAGTGCTCAGTGCTCACATGGAATTGTTTTAAAGAAACTGTTTTAATTGACTGAATAATTTCCCACAACGTTCGCTAACGAACTTACAAAGAAGCTGAAGCGCAACTTAACACACTAAGGCAGGGATGTCAAACATGCGGCCCGCGGGCCACATGCGGCCCGCAAGAACATTGGGTGCGGCCCGCGACCCCTTTGAAACATTACATCGAAAGTTTGGATCCTTGAGTATTGGCTTATAGCAAATACCAAAATATTTAATGTAAATTTTTTCACGAACTGCGAATTGCAAGAGAACTGAACGAATGTCAATTTAAACAATTTCAATAAGAAAGTGATATGCAACTTTGCAGCAAAGGTTTAACACAGATTTTTCTAGACAAGTGGATAAATAGTGTTTATAGAAAACAAACGTGATGAACTACAAGACCATTCCAAACAAAATAACAAATGCGGAGCAATAAGTTAGCTATTGTAATTATGTACCTTTACTTTTCTAAAATCATTAACAAAATACACAATAGTGTTGAACTGCAACATATATTTCAATAAACTTGATTTGAATTCGTTAAAATTTGGAAAACGATTGAGCAATAAACTCTCTCTTTTACTCAAAATTTGTAAATTTTTTAAGAAGTAATATAATATGAAAAAAAGTGAAAATGTAAAACATGATTGACTGTTAAGATAAAACCACATTGATAAGAACATATTTTCATCACTCCAATCAATTATATGGTTTGGCCCGCGAGCCTATTTTGGTAGAAAATGCGGCCCGCGAACCTATTTTGGGAGGAAATGCGGCCCGCAAGGTGAAACGAGTTTGACATCACTGCACTAAGGCATCTGTTCCATCACAAATCTGATTTTTAATGAACGTGCATAGCGTTTTAAGTTGTTTGTTCGCAAACCACAAACTGGCGCTGTGGTTGTGCTTTAATGAGCAAAACTGAAAACCCATAATTGATTAACACATTCTCGATCCAATCTGTATCCGTAGGGAGTGGGGAAAAAGGAAAAACAAAACAAATTAACCCCCTCCCTCCTCATCATACTCCCACACACACACAATAGATTGTAAGCGAAGTTGGAGACACTGTTGCTGTCATATCCTAACGACCTTTTCGAGGATGTATTTGCGATGCCGAGGTTCGTGGGGAGGCTGATGGCGGACGGACCGTTTCGGATGTTGGTGTGTCCACTTTACAGTACCAGTCCACCCTCACACCGAGTCTCGGCACTGTGGGGGTGGCTGAAGGGCAGCGTGGTGTTCCCACATCACATCATATCCTAAGGCTGCACATAAGGCTTTCTACGCTTCGAAGAGCGAAGCTTTTCACTCACATGCAATCTCCGCTTATTTCCTGTGCGCGCTGTTTTTCCCTCTGCGTGTGTGTGTGTGTGATTGTGGTGTGGGAAAGCATGATGAATTGTAGCGAGATGCTAAACGATGAACACCGAAGGAATAATGGGCCATGAAAGAGAGAGCAAGAGACAGAGAGTCCTGTGAGAGTTCCGAGGATGAATCCTTACGTTCTCTTCAGCATTTTCCAAACGCAACATTTCCTTCCCTCCCCTCCCCCATCCCCACCCTAACCCATCGTCAAGCTGGTGGAATGAGGGCGTGCTTCCTTCCTGCCCAAGGAGGAGGGAACGCGTGTCCTTGTTGGCGTCACTCATTGTCAGTCGGTTCTGCGTGTCCTGCCAGTACAGGTTGCTGCCGTAGCTTGGCCAGCCGGCCGTCCGAGCGGACGGGAGTTAATTGTTGTTTCTTGCTTGCTTTGCTCGCTTAGTCGCGTTAGTAGCGTTTGCGTCCCCGTTTGTGTTCGGCGTATTTTAATATATATACTCCATATAGCTTCGGTTTAACTATCGCAAGGCAGTAGTAAAAAGGGTAGTAAGGACGCGCCATAATTGTTGCTATTTAGTGCTGTGCCGTGGCTATCAAGCAAGTGAATATGTAGCTCTAATCGTGTTCCTTTCGACGCCGTTTTATCCTCGAGTTAAAGCTTGAGCTTCTTGTGCTTTGGGGTGGTTTCCGTGCTGAGTTATGAATTTAATTAAATTGATCGTGTGAATATTATTCTCTGGCACAAGCAAAAGCTATACATTGTGTTACATTGTCCCGTGCACTGTGAGGCACTTCGTGAATCGAGGGCGTTCAGCTTCGTTCTTCCGTTTTGTTTTTTGCGTAATTAAAATCGACACATCGCCATTAACAAAAATGCACCGCAGGATGTCCAGCATACGGGAGTACAAGTTCTTTCGCAGTTTTTCGGCGAAAATCGAAAACTGGCACATTCGCAAGGCGGAATCGCTATGGAAGCGGATGCGCGAGCGGAAAATTGCAGGTAAAATTCAACCCAAAACACAATTCCCAAATGTTGTGCGTAGTATAACCGACCCGATTCCCACGTTCTTCGGCGGGTTTTCAAGCTTTGCTGAACGGCTTTGCTTTTCCTCCGGATGGAAAGCGCCGGGTACTCCGGAGTACTTTGCGCGGGTCGGGTTGGGGTAAGGTGGGGCGATGCACACGAACCCGGAGCACACTTTAACCAGGGTCACCCCCGCGAGGGGGTGGAAGCGAGGTCACGAGGGCAGGAGGCTAATGGGGGGAGACAACGATCCTGATGGAAAATCATCTGTTGCTCATCGTCCGGTGCGCATGGGGGAGGGAAAGAGAAAGAAAGAGAAAAGTACGGGGCAAGGAGTGGCGATGGGAAGAATCCGTTCATCCGTTGATCGGAAAACTGGAAGGAAAAGCGTCCGTCGACGGGATGTTTTCATGCCGTTTTTTTATTTTTTCGAGAGAGAGAGACGTTAACGAAAGGAACAAAAAGCAGTAGAGTGTGTATCCTTCGCTCTCTCTTTCTTTTTAATGAGTTATTTTCCTATTTTTCTCCCTCTCTCCTTCTCTTTTGAGAATTTAAACAGGAGCTTCACAGGAATTTACACAACGCCAGCATCAGCGCCCGACGAGAACCGTTTGCATGCCGCTATGCATTCCCATGCTGGCTGCTTTTTCCCATTTGAAAATCTATTTTTAAAACGTCCTTGTATTGATAAATTGATTGATGAATAGCTATGCAAACGTGCAAAAAGCATGAGGAGAAAAAAAGCGAAACTCAGAAATAGAAAAACGAGACAGAATCCTACACTTTGCTGGCTCGATCTAATGCTGATGGCGGCAAAAATGGGGCCATTTGTAAAAAAAAAATGAAATTAAAAAAGAACCCGGAATGCCATCCGGAAGCACCATCACATCCAACGGCGGGAGTGTTGTTGGCTGTCGCTCACAATAATTCCCTTTCGCAGCTAAACGGGTAACGTCGAACCATCCATTCCATTGGGGGCGATGACGAACGGGATTCGCTTTTAATGGAGCAAAAAATAGTTAAAACGTATTAAACTTTTTATTCCCATAATACTCACTTCACATATTGGGTTCGAGTGTCCTACAGTTTGCTTCACTTAAATAAAAGGGTACATGTAAAACAAAAACCCTTCGTTCTCCACCACTTCCGATGGCACTCTAACACACACGGCATGGACCGTATCGGTTTAACTTTCGAGCGCCAGAAATAGCGTTCGATAACGAACGGCACCGACGACGGCTGGCAGATAGGCCAACCAACGAACAACAAAACCTAATCAAAATCCTGCAGAACGCGCGAGCCTCTGCGGATCAGCTGCCTGCATTATTTGTTATCGTAAAACCGAATGGTTCGATATCCGAACCGAATGGAGTGATAAGTTGATTGAATTAAACTCCATCGGAAGCGCACTGATTGGAGCATCGTTATCATGGCACAAGCAAAATGCGTTTAACTCTACTGATTGCTAATTGTAGGGATTTTATCCTATCATGTGAGGATAATAGATCCTCTATCCTTTCCATATGAGTGTTTGTAAATGTCACTATGTTTAAACAATACACAAGTAAATTAACATAAACTAGTTGCTGGAGGGACTGTTTTGCAAATTTGGTTTTATTTATATTATTTAGAATTAATCTAGTTTCAAACTTTACTGACGCACTGACGCAGTTTTGTACATCTGCTACAAACAGCGTAAATTAGAGCATGTACGAATGAAACAAAAAATCCGTTCTTATCATGAATTTATTTCTGTCAACTGTGGATTATTCCTTCGTATGCAATAGCATTTAAGCTAAAAACATACCAACATGTTGATGTAACTGGGCTTTCTTTTCTTTACCAGACTTGCGAAAAGTAAGATTTTTTTTTACTTTTAGAGAAATTAGTGTAGTAATTTGATTTTTTTCCTCAAAACTTCACTACAAACCGATCTTTTTTGTTAGAATAATGTGCTTTCACATACATATTATAATCTGTTAGCTTCTCGAGCTTGGACTTATAGTAAAACTAAAATACTATTTCCAATGCATGATAGTTGGAAATAGTATTTCTAAAGTTGGTGATTCCATATATTGGTTCTGAAACCTGTTTGGAAATATTCAAAGAAAATACAAACTTCAGTATGCTTCTTCAATATAGATGATTATCTGCGTCCACAGATCAATCTGTCCAAGGATGTTTGATAGGCACAGATTCGTTGTTCCTTTGGGCAATTGTAGGCTTTAAAATGGGGTCCGCGACAGCCGAGCGGTAGCGCCGGTTAGAAAATCGGCCCATGAGCGCCGGGGCTCACCACCTCGACGGCGTGGGTTCGAATCCCAACCGAGACCGGACCCTCCCCTGTACGAGAGGACTGACTATCCACGTACAACAGGGAAACAAGTCTCGTAAGCCCTTAACGGGCAGGCATGACCAAGAGGTCGTTTACGCCAAGAAGAAGAAGAAGAAGGCTTTAAAATTTAAGAACGAAAGTCACACTATTCAGTTTATCCCTTTGTCGTCCATCAATGGATTGACTTGTCTTGTTATTCGGCGTGTTTTGTTTGATCAAATATTGCATACCATAAGTAGAATTGTCTTCCACGCACTTATCGTTCGACTTTTGCTGACCGAAAGGAAGTCACGGATATTACACCTGAGGCGGCTTTCGGTAGCTTCTTATCGCACGCCAGGAACACCACAACACACTCTCGCCTTACGGTTTGTTTAAAATAACAGCCCAGGCTTCGTGCGGGTTTCGTGACCGACTAATTCAATCCCGTGGCCAGCTGATGTCATCGTCGGCAGCAAGAGCGGAGGCATCTGCTGACCCTGCGGAGACACTGGAGCGCAGTGCGCTCAATCAGTGCGCCGTCAAAGCAACGGTCGAACGCAGGCACCGAAATCGACAGCCGAGTGACGTGGTGTAGTGGTGGCAGGACAGGGGAGGGGTTGGCAAAGGCGCGGTGTCTCGTGACCAGCGGTGAAAAAATTAGAAGCATCTGACGGTGACGGCGATTGAAGGAGTTTGCTTGGTTGGGAGCTTTTCCGGATCGTCACGCCAACGACGGTGGCCACGACGATGGAAGACGATCAGTACGCGTCAAAGAAGTATCCGATTGCGGCGAAAACGCGCAAATCAAAGCTGGACTTCCTGGCGGGCGTTCGGCGCCACTACGAGCAGAAGCAGCGAAAGCAGGAGCTGGCGAGGGAGCAACCGAAACGAGTCAATTTGTCCGTCCCCGGGACGCCCGTGTGTTCGCGCTACCTCCACACCCTCTCCAGCCAGTCATCCGTGGCCGGTGGTTCGAGCGATGGAGACGAACCGGATGGCGGTGGTGCGCAAACGAACGGTGGATCGGTGAATGAACTCATCGTCAGCAGCATCGTGCTGGATAAGTTCCTGAAAGACATGAACGCCCTGTCGGCGGAACGGGCCAACGGAGTGGCGGAGGGCCAGCAAGTGGAGCCAACGGAAAGGGTGGATGACTTTTTCAAAACCTCCGACGAGAGGAAGGCTTACCATCGGACTTTCTCCGAGGCGGTCGGAACGGTCGGGAGCGCACCGGTGATCGAGACGAATCCCGTCGTGAAGCGGTACTTCGAGGAGTCGGCCAACCAGCGGAGCTACCGGCGAGACTTTTCCGAGGCTTACGGTGAGCTGGTTGAGCCGGAACCGGATCCGCTAGCGACCAAAAAGAAACCCTCGAAGAAGGGCGCCAAAGCGAAGGACACTCCGAAGCCGAGCGAAGCACGGCGCGAGAAGTTTATCAGCGACTCGTCGGACGATGAGCGGTCGGCGGGTGACGGGGAGGACGCGAGTGACACTTTCCTGCAAGAGCTGGCCGCACTGAAGGAATCCAAAAAGCAGCTCGAGGAGAAGCTGAACGCGTACCAGTCAAAGTCGGTGGCAATGGAGCAGGGGGAAGTCAAGAGCACCGAGCAGTTCTTCGAGGAGTCGGAACGCGCCCGAACCTACCAGCGGACCTTCTCCGAGGCGGTGCAAACCTTGGGTGCGCAGGATGCACGCGACCCGACGGTGCTGCAGTACTTCAACGAATCCGCCAGCCGCCAGACCTACCGCCGGGAGTTCTCCGAGGTGGCATCGACGGTGACGACCGCCGCCGGCTACAAACCGACCGTACCGGGAACGCCAATCAGTTCCCGCCATCTGAAGCGACTGCAAGAGGAATCGTCGACGGCCGACGGGAAGGTGGCCGACGGGCCTTCGCTGGCCGAACAGCTGGAAAGCTTCAACCGGGAGCTGGAGAGTTTGCGGCTAAACAAACCGCCCGTGGCCACGGTGGACGTTCTCGCCCCGAAGGCACCCGCGGGCGGTGGGGAGGGGTTCTGCGTGGACACGTACCTGGCGGCGTCGGGCGAGAAGAAAACGTACGCCCGGTCCTTCTCCGAGGCGGTCCAGTCGTTTCCGGCGCAGGCGGACGTGAAAAGCCCCTCGGTTCGGACGTTCTTCGAAGACTCGTCGCGCAAGGGCACCCTCCGGCGGGAGTTTTCCGAGGCGTACCAGGAGTTGGTCCCAGGGGCCGCTGACGGTGGAGATGCATCTTCCAATGTCGCTCAGGACCAAGCCGACGGTTCCATTTCACGCCCCGTTGAGTCGCTCCCTATTGTGGATGACAATTTGCTTCCGACTCCCTCGGGCAGCGTGACGCCGGAAGCACTGACAGCCAACACCGAACAACTGGACCAGATGGCCGCGGGCCCTCGGAAGGATGTGTCCGTGCCCGGTACTCCCGTTAGCACGCGGAAGGTTCCCACACTCCGACGCAGCGCCAGCGTGGATCAGCAGGAACGGACGGAAAAGCGAGCAGAGTCGGAACGGCCGACGGTGACGGAGCGAGGCTCGTGGAACCCACCGCCGATGACCGCACGCGTTCCGCTTACGCCGCAGCTTGATGGTAGGAAAAAATTTAGCACAGAAAAATTCTTTGCCACGAAATTCTTCAAACGGGCGCGTAGTTTCAGTGCGGACAGATTCGGGCGGGCCGGCGTCGACGGCGATGGGGACGATTCCGGAAAACGCAACCTCCAGCGACCAGCAGCAGGAGAAGTAGGCAATGAGACGAAGGAGTTCGAGCCAGGAACCGACCGACAGGACCAGCGGAAGCAACAGAACGATGGAGTCACTGAAACGATCGAGTTGGATAGAGAATTTTGGAAACAGTTTAGTAGCAGCAATAACGATTAAAACATACCGATCCACAGTTTGCATGCAGCTTGTTGATGTTGTTGTTGTTGGGCACCAGCAATCTAAACTATGTTACTTAGAGTAGAGGTTTTTGTTTTTCAATAAACACACACACATGCATTAGACGTTATACGTTAGATTGCTGCGAAGATTTGGTTGAGTGTTTTATTGAATGATACACTAGCGCAAGGTATTCCTATAGCTGCATTTATTATGCTTGTTAGCTAGATTTAGTCAAGTTTTTGTTTTTCGTGGGCAAAAATAAAACTAATTATTTTACCAAATTGTATTTTTAAAGGATAAACAACCGATTTAGAGGGGATTAGAAATGAACAACACTGACGTGGACTACTTTTAAGTAAAGTTTTCCATTTTGTATATTGATGCGACTATTTTTATTACTTATTTTTCTAGGATTCCTAAGAAAATGTTATTTCCTTTGATTAACCCAACTCAACGAGTTTCCTTTTGTGATTCGTTGTAACTCGTCAATTTAAGAAACGATTTCGATGGGGCGGAAAAAATGGGATAAGATCGTTGAAAATCTTGCGAATAGATGGAGTTGGACATAATTTAAAATAATGCACTGCAAAACACATGAATCTATGTGAGCATTTAGGTTTTAGACAGCAACAAAAAAATATCACATTATTGAAGCTGTTAACTGTTGATAACTTGTCGATTGATTATTTTGAGGGTTTTTTTTTTGTAGGAATGTTTTTTTTCCTTCTTGGCATTAGACAACTGGTGCTCTCTGGTCCATTTGCTTTGGGAAGGACCGAAAAAAGTATCAATGCATGATGTGGCCCTATCGTCATTTGACTGGAAGAATGCTCTTATGCTTGACAAATTTCGCCGTTGCTGAGGTCTTATAAAAAAATGGAAAGTAGGTTTCAAACTTGTTTCAAACTTCCAAATGTTGCGCAAAATTTTCTTCTTTATTTTGCAGCCTTTATAAGGAACAGTTATGTTTATTGACTACACCAAACCCTACGTGTTGGAAATATCGGTGACATTTGTATATACTTTCCCTAAAACAGGATATTGACCGTTTGTTTTCGTTCGATTGTGCCAGGAATAAAATGTGGATTCCCCTGAATTTCAATAATTATTTTTTCAATCACTTCAAGATTGTAGCGAACTGAATACTAATTTTTCTTTTCCACCTCGCATTCAAGCGTAACTATTTCCAGTTTGCTAGTGAGGTTAATTGACTTCACCTAAACTCTAGTCCTTACATTCCGCTCGTCTTTACCTTCATCCAACGCCGAACTAATGACCACTTGTTGTTTGACCACTTGTCTGTTTCCTTTTTTTTGTTAATTCCAGAAATCGAAGCGATCGAAGCGTGCCGCTGGCTACGTGCCGCCGGTTTTCCACAGTACGCGCAAATGTACGAAGGTAGGTTGATGTTGTTTTTGTGCCTCTTCGTGCGCATCATCGCAGCAGGCGCTGGTAGTAATAATAGAACGTCTTACTAATCACTTTCCCTCCCCCTGCCCTGCCCCCTGTACAGATCACCAGTTCCCGATCGTCGTCGAAGATGTGGCGAAAGATCATCCCTTCCTGGAGAACGACCCGCTGCAGTCGCTCTTCCGTCGACTTCACACGCTAAACCGTTGCGCAAACATGCATCTGGACGCGCATCAGCACACACCAAAGCCGTCGGTAAGTAGAATGCACACGATAAGCCGGCCCTGGTTTGTTTGCATCGGCCGTACAATATTTGTTAAGTAACGTTGCATCACCGAGCGATTGATTTGTTTCAACGGGTGTAAAGTTTATTTCACCTTGAAAATCGTAATCCGTGAATCTTGTTATTTAAATAAAACAAATGCGTATCATGTCATTTTAACAGATATTTTTTAAACATCGAATTAATTACATATTGTTTTCAAAGCTCTGTCTCTAGATACCGGAGTAAAAAAAAGTTCATACTCGATTGACCCCCTTATCTATTCAGTCTCGTTTTACTGTACTTAAAAGAAGATTAAAAGATTATTTTTTTAAGTTAGAAGAATGTTATAAATTTCCGATTCATTCCTCCTCTTTCTGTTACACTTTTCCAACTTATTTT
Source organism: Anopheles coustani (assembly GCF_943734705.1). NCBI lineage: Eukaryota > Metazoa > Arthropoda > Insecta > Diptera > Culicidae > Anopheles > Anopheles coustani. The sequence goes on from NC_071289.1 coordinate 74,961,343, forward strand.
ATATCTTGTTGTTCTCTCAACCATAACCATACTAGGACGAACCAATTTGTCCCAATGACGAGGAAAATTTATCAAAATTCTGTTTTATTGTGGTATGCATTTGTAATATTTTTATCAATTTTTTTTCTATAAGTTCTCAGAAAAAAAAAATATAGAGACGAATGACCGAATAGGTCAAAGTCTCTAAAATTAAAAAAAAAAAAAATTCTCAGAAATTTAAAAATCCATTTGTTCCTCCACATTGCTGGATCATATCGAGTCGAATTGACCAACACATGTTGCATTGAGTAATGAATGCTTATAATGAGCACATAAATTACACTCTGTGGTACTACATAATTGATTTCATTAAAAGTGTTGTTTTCCAAAAATCAAAATTTGATGAATTTAGTTGTTGGATAGCTGGATTGTAAATTTGGAAATGTTTGGTATTTTTTTAATTACGCTGTTCAAAACAGTAAAACACTTGCATCTGGATGACGCTGTTATGTTGTTACTTTTTTCTTTTTAGCAACGCGATGACTCAGATGACGACAGTTGCGCGCTCAGCGAAGCCTGGACATTCCAACACAACAGTCGACGCTGGTCGCGCGTGGATGACGCGATCGGGCTGGTTAGCGTGATCAACAACAAGCAGCAGCAACACCGGAAGGACGGACATACCAAAGGCACCGGGAAAGGCGAACCGCCGGTAGATGCGTCCGGAGGGAACCCGCAGCAGCAGCAGCAGCAGCAACCACAACAGCGCAAGCACAACAACACCCTGCTGCGGGCCGAGGACCACGAGAAGCTGTGGCTGGAAGGCGGCGGCAAGATTACGATCGGTGTTCCGTCCGATACGGACTCGCAGGATGACAGCGTCGGCGGGACGGTGCACCTGCGGCGGACCGGCAGCGAGCGGCTCAAGGATGGTGCCAAGGCGATCTTGCGTCGGGTGGAGTCAATCAAGTCCCGGCGGCGGAAAAAACAAAACCGCGACGGGCTGATCATCCTGGCGCCACCGTCGGGCGGGTCGCATCTGTCCCCGCACCGCGCGCTCGACGACGGTCCGAGGTTCGACATTATGTCGTACTCCAATCCTACGTCGCCCCGCCCGTCCGCCGAGATGCTGCACTTTGATGACGCGATCGATGCGGCCGGCAACCGGAAGAATCTGTTCGCCAACGAGCTGGGCCGCAATCTGCTGTCGCCGAACGTGAACGCGTGGGAGGGTGGCAAGCGGTACGGAGACCGCTCGTCTTCCCCGGTCACAACCGGTGGCGGCAGTGGCGGACCGCTTCAGTTTCGGCAACAGGTTCAGCTGCAACACGAGGCCCGCTCGGGCGATGATTCATCCTCGATCTGTAGCGAAGACAGTGGCGGCGGTGGGGACGCATCGAAACCGGTCGGCTGGAAGTATCAGCGAACGAAAAAGGCACTCCGGAGCAAGGTGGTGACGAGCACGGTTGCGGACGATCCGTCCGGTGGAGCGTTGTCCGACTCGGAGTACCAAGCGTCCACGCGTCGAACGCGCATCAAGGTGGAGCTGGCCGGGGACCTGCAGAAAGGATCGGGCGGAAAGGACGCTGTGTCCACCACGACCGGCAATGGAAAGGCTGCAGGCAAAGTGGGGAGCACCACGAGTGGTAACACTTTGGCCGCACCGGACACGAACTCTCCCTCGAAGCTGCACCGGGGAGGATCGCTCAATCTCGGCAAGGCTTCTAAACGCTACCGGGACGCGTTCAGCAATCGGTCCGTTCGGCACAGTGCAAAGGTGGGTGACGATTCCGAGGGTCGCTCGACGTCGAGCAAACGGCCAACGGTAGCCCGCTGGCATAGCTTCCAGCAGCCGAAAGTGTCTCCGATCGGTGTGCAACAACAACAGCAACCGCAGCAGCCGCTCCAACAGCTCCAACAGTCCGATCAAGTGAACGTGATCGTTCCGAAGGAAGACCGAAAGCAACATCTGCAGCAGCAACAACAACGGGGAGGCACAACACTAGTCAGCAGCTCGAATGTCAGCGTCAAGCTGCATAAACCGTCCCTGGGGGTTGGCGCCGACGGAAAGCAACAGCTGCAAATTCATGGCGATCCCACGCCAGGGAGCCGGTCGGGAGGCTCCACTATGGCCATCACCACCACCGGCCTGCGAATGTCGGAAATGTCCTGCGGCCAGCTGCTGGTCGTACGGAAGCTCGGTCTAGCCAACCTCACGGGCTACATGGAACGCTACTGCCCAACGCACCGTTCCGGCTGGAACTGGGACCTGCCAAAGTTCATCAAGCGTATCAAGACGCCCGACTACAAGGACCGCAAGGTGTTTGGGATGCCGCTGGTGCTAAATCTGCAGAAGTACGGCAGCACCGTCCCGTACACGATACGGATGGCGTTCGCGTGGCTCGAGCGGAACGCCCTCGACCAGGTGGGCTTGTTCCGGAAGCCGGGCGTAAAATCGCGCATCGCCAAACTGAAGTCGATCATCGAGGCGAGCAACGATGTCGGGTTGCGGAGCGAGATGTTCGACGAGTACCACGCGTACGATGTGGCCGACCTGCTGAAGCAATACTTTCGCGAGCTGCCCGATTCGTTGCTGACGGCAAAGCTCTCCGAGACATTCATTGCTATATTTCAGTGTAAGTTAAGTTTGATCTTGATTGAATTTAAAAGGAAGTGAAGCGTCCATTACTGATTTACCGATTTCATTTAGTTTGCTTTGAATCGGTAGCTATTTGCATTGTGCGCTAACGGAGCCACTTTTGTTGTCATGGCAACGTAAAATTTAACATTTGTGCAACTTTTATTGATTCGGTTAACTATCCCGTTGCTATACAACTTTTTGCTTTTACTTTACTATTTGTGCCTTACTGAATGCATCTTCTATAAATAAACCATTTCTAATGAACTTTTTCTTTATCTCGTTCAGATCTACCGGAGGAAGTTCGAGCGGAAGCGGTCCAGTCCGCCATCTTGCTGCTACCGGACGAACATCGGGAGGTGCTTCATCTGCTGCTTACATTCCTCGACCAAGTTGTGCAAAACTCAAAGCTTAACCAAATGACGGCGAACAACTTGGCCGTCTGCTTCGCGCCGTCGCTCTTCTATCTTCTGTCCGGCAACAGGTACGGGTGTACAGGTTGACTTTGCCCCCTCGAGACGACTTACATTTCCATCCACTCCCCCCACACAGGTATACGGCAGCATCGCCGCGGCGTAAGAAAACCGGTGCCGGTTCGGGCACACCGGACGAAAGGGAACTATCGGAGGCGAAGGCGTCGCACGAGTGCCTGGCGTACATGATCGAGCGCTTCCAGAGCCTGTGGACGATCACGAACGATCAGATGCGGCGCTGCAACTTCAACTACCTGGACGAGTCGAAACCGGTGCTGCTAGCCTCGCTCGGAGCGGAAATGCACGTACAGAACTGGCGCGGCTACCTATCGGAGTCGATCAACGAGTGTCTTCGGGAGGGCCGCGAACGGTTAGTTCTGCAATGATCCTATCTACGTTATCATAATCCTCGTTCACAAACCTAGTTTATTGAATTTAATATTGTGCTCGTCTCGTTCCATCTTTCCAGGCCCCGTGGTTGGGTTTCGCTCAGCTCAACCGATCCGTCGGTCGCTGTGTTCTTCAAGAAGGTGGGCGACGGTCATCCACTGCGGTTGTGGAAATGCGTCACCGAGGTCGAGGCCCCACCAATGGAGGTGATACAGCACATCGTCAACGAGCGATCGCTCTGGGACGCGTATCTGTTGAAGTGGCGCACAATCGAGCAGCTCGACCAGGATACCGACGTCTTCCAGTATGCATGCGGCCAGCCGATCACGGAGTACTGCGTCGTTAGGTAATGATGTAAATTAAATAATGCAGCGTTATCGCGTTTCGACTCCACGTAATGTCTGGTCCACTTTGAAGATGGTCACCTTTTATTTGATCAATATCTAGTGTCTCCTTGATATGTACCTACATTTGATTTTCCATATCATTGTAACACTTTCATTTACTTTTCTCCGGAACAGACAATGGAAGAACGATCTACCACGCGGTGCTTGCGTGATCGTCGAGGTATCGATATCGCACGAAAACGCCACATCGCTGCTTAGCGGCGTGAACGGGGTTGTGCTGGCCTCGCGTTACCTGATCGAACCGTGCGGAAGCGGAAAGTGCAAACTGATGCATCTGTCGCGCGTGGACATGAAGTATGCAGCCCAACCTCGACACGACTCATTCCTGTATTATGTCTTCTAATGTGTGTGTTTTTCCTTTTTCTTCCCACCCAGGGGTCGCACGCCGGACTGGTACAATAAAAACTATGGACACATATGTCAGCAATACCTTTCGAAAATCAAAAAATTCTTCGAACACTGCACCGAGGGACCTGAGACTAAAGTGTAATCATAGAAAATGGACCTTTACCTTTCACAAAACGTGCGTATGTGCGTCGGTGTAAAGCAGCACGAAGACGAACACATCTGTAATCACCTGTATTAGCGCGGAGAAAGAAATCTCTCAGCAAGAAACACCGGGAAGCGACCCTTTCCACCGTTTCCAAATCAAACTCAATCCAGACTGATGGTAGAAACAAGAGTAAACGCCAAAATGCTCCTGGCCAACGAGGTTTCCTCTCGACAGTTCAAACCACAACCACACAAAGTGTAGTGAAAAAACATTGTTAACCTTGTGACATTTATATAGAACTATATACATACACCTTCATTGAGCAACAGAAAAAAAGTGAAGACAGTGGAAAAATATTAAGTAACTCTAAAACGCCAAAAGAAGATATATTCAGCGTGTAGCGTGTACCTAAGCGTGAACCAGTTATTGTTTCCCCTTCTGAAACATTCCAGACTTTTGCATTACCAAGTGCCTACGATGAATACAAACCAGAGCAAACGTACCAGATAGATACAGCTGATGCGGTGAAGCGTGTGGAGTGGAGAAATTATATGAAACAAAACCCGGGGTCTACGTCGCAAGTAGACAAAAACAAAACAAACCTCCCTTGTTGCGGTAACCAAGCTAAAAGTGGGAGAAAGTTAGTGCATTAACTCCACGAACACAACACCACAAGTAAAACTAGTCCAACCAGAGAAAACTTAACCAACGTATTGCAAAGCTTTTTGTTTTTGCATCAAACTTGTTTGTAATATGGTTTTTTGGGTAAAAGAGTAAATGAGGCCCCGGCCGCCATGTTTTCGATCGTGGCTACACCTCTTGTGGACGTTTAAACTGAATGTATGCAATTGGCGATACATTAATTCGTTAAACTCAACCTACGAGTATTTGAACCGTAGTGTGTACCGTTAATTTCGGCTACGCAATCAACCTAAGGGTGCGGTATGAGGGGGGCCCACGGGCCCCCCTTATTTCTCAAAACTATAACAAACTCTCTTTTTCGGTAGACCTAGCGCAGTCCGCTCGCTTCGCTCGCTGCGGGCGCGCCGCCGTTTCCAAATCATTTCTTCGGCTAAACTCATTGTTTCATGCTGTCCATCATGTGTGGTATAGTTTACTTACTAGTAACTTAACATGAAAAAGTATATTAACCCGCATTCAACCCCCACTGCGTGATTAGTTTAAACCGTTATGGTCTTTAAAGCGAACCGTTAGCGTTCAAAAATTCGAAACGAATGCATGTGTGGCGCTTTGCATAGCTTCAGGCGCTAAATGTGAACCAGTAGGAAGAGGAGAATCTAGCCCGGGGCCTCATTTACTCTTTTACCGTTTTTTGTTTGGCTTGTACTGATGCTACAAGTGTACGTGTAAAGAAAATGACCAATCCAGTAGGCTTTTAATTTTCAAACCTTGTAGATAGTGTTATAGGTTAGTTTTTAACGTTGTTGTTATGTTTAGGGTTACATTTTAGTTCTACCAACACGAGCAATAAAAATCACATACTTCGTAAGATGTAGGAGAAGGAAGAAGGAGCACGCGTGCTAGCGGTTAGGTGGCGAAGCAAAAGACACTCACATACACCCAAGCAATAAACCGCCCCCTGGAAGGGGAGGCGGTCAATCAAACAACTTCCAACACTCCAGCCGGGACCAAGTGGGAAAGCTGATACAATTGCTTTTGCCCAAGATCAGGATAAAATGGATACACCCCAACTTGTTGCGAAATTCAGCCCACGTGGTGTAATGTTGCAAAGGATTTGTCCGCAATCCTGTTATCCTTGTACGTGTGGTGTGTGTATGTATGTGTGTCCTGTGTATATGGTTGTTGGATGTGTACGAGCGTTTCAAGACAGATTGGTGAAGTCCAAACGCCACCAGTAACAGTAACTTGCGTGTTAACCTTTAACCTGGCCCCCAAGCGGGGGGCGCTCTCTTGTATATTTCATGGTGCATATATAGCCAAACATTAAGGCAACCTTATCACGGCCAGTGGCCCCCTTCCCAGTACCACGTGGTCGCTAGCTAAGAAATAAACGGAACAAAATTGATTCGTTGACCGCAACCGACGTTGTGTACATCAACCACACAAGAAACCAAACACGTTGAAGAGTTTTCTTTTCCACTCTGTTAAAAAATCTCTTTTATTTGCTTCTCGGTCGACTACTTACGTACTAGGTGTTTTTTTTTGTTGTTTTATTTGTGTTTGCATATTTGTTTGATAGGTAAATCTTTCAGTTCCTTAGCGATGTGTACTGTTCTCTTCTTTACTTTCTTCTGTAATATCATCACTTTCGTCGTCGCGAGAACGGTAGCTACTCGAAAAAAGCTCGTATACTATACGCCATGGGGGTGGGAGCCTCTCGGCACAGTCCATGGCACAGGGAAACTATAAAACTTGCGACAATTCGCCACAAGACACAGTTCCATTTTAATTAGCAGAAACTGCTCATTTGTGTGCAAATTTGAGCTGATATCAGCTTATGGGTTGTTAGCTTTTTTTAAAGATCTATTTTAAACTCAACAAAACGCTATTTCAGATCGTAAAAATAATATTTAATCCAATTACTAAAAGCAGTTCTGAAATTCTTTTTATCGTTTGATACAGCGCCCCCTACGAGGGAAAACTTGCTGTAGTAGCAATACCGACTACTAGAGGGCGCTGAACGTACTACTTTACAGCGCCATCTTGGGGCAAGTTCTGCTTTGACACTTAAAAGGTTGAGGTTTAAAATAAAGCATGTAACGTAAATTTTAAAACTGCAAAAACAAATGCTTACATACTGATTTATGAGAATGTCGAACACCTTCAAATCGACACTGGGGAAAGGGGATTGAACGTTGTCTATCGTAAATGGCACCGTGTTTAAATCTAGCACAGGGTAGGTCCCCGCTCTTTAGCTCGAAGGGATCCGCTCGCCTGAAGGGATAGCACCACCACCAGCGACCTTTTTCCTTCTGCGGCGTCCATCGCCCGCCCTGTTCTCACCGTCTCCCTCGTCCTCCTGGCTGTCGTCACCGTCGGTCGTCACCATCGGTTCGTCGGTGTGCTCCACCTCCAACACCTCCAGCTCATCGGCACCACCGTTCGTCGAGCAGACGGCGGAAAAAGGCTTCGGAGGCTGGGCGATAAGATGGTGATGGCGCGCCAGCAGCTGGGGCGGGGAGAAAGCCACCGCCACCTGCTGTTGCTTCGCCGCCGAACGACGTTCGCTCGATGCGTTTTTCCGTGCCGCTGCATTGACCGCTTTTCCGTACGATCGACTACTCTTGGCACTGGGATTCTTGGACTGGTGCGATGCTGGTGGTGGTGGCGGCGGTTGCGCTGGTGGTAGCTCCTGCAGGCCCTCGAGCCCACTAAGCCATGACACTGTTGGGGGTGGCGGTGGTGGTGCAGGTTGCTTGGTGCTGGCTTGGTGTTCCGTAGCTGCCCCGGGTGTCGCTCCGCGTGACGTAACGCTGGGCGCTCGACCTCCCGTCCGGCTGACGGTGGGTTCCTTCGACGAGGGCTGCGCCGTGGATGGTGCACCACCGGATGTCGATACGTCCCCACCACTACCACCTCCCGCGCTGTCCTGCTTTTTCCACTTGGTGCGCCTGTTTTGAAACCATATTTTCACCTGGAATGAAAACCGAAACAGGGGAGAAAAAAGACATAAGTCAACGCGCGGGACCTTCAATGGACAAATTAGTCTCCCATTTATTAAATAGCGCGCGCGTTAAGAAAACAGGAAATGGGAAACGAAACGGTATGCACCGCAAGATCAACCTTTCCTTCGAGGGGTGACGTGAAAGACAAAACAACGACACCGTCGTCGTCGTCGTCGTCAGATTAATTATCCCACATTTCGTGCGCCACCAATCGCTCATTCTCGGCGATTCAAACGGCAATTCCTCACTTAATCCGCGCGACCAAACGAATGGGGTACGGCGCTGACGGCCACGGCGACGACGGCGACGACAAAGACGACGATGGTTTAGAGAGATTAGGGAAGGAAAATATTGTTGTCAAAATGATGATCGCCGCCCGCGACTGACACAAATGAGCGTTGCGTCGTTCGTTTTGGGTCGTTCTTCAAAAATTTCCCAAACACACACACATACCGCCGGGACAGAAATGGCCCATCGTGCGGACGCTTTCTTTGAGGGCCGTACCGGCCCGTGATGGATTGCACTAAAAATAACACATTACGATGGTCCGCATTTCTTTTTATAACTGTCGCGTTTTTATGATTGTTGGAAGGCGTCCTCGTCCTTCCTCTCGCCACCCGACCAAAAGACGGCCGAACACCGCGGGGACAACAGCACACGGTCGCGATCGAAAACTCATCGCGGAATGATGAAGATGATCGACGACACCCGAATGGGACGACGAGGACGACGAAGACCATTTGTTAGGAGGATGGATTGGAAAATAAACATTTCATTTTTAATTTTGTACCATCAACACACACACACACAACATAGATATTCATCTTCGTCATGAGGCAGCGAAAGAAATGGATGATGAGTTAGAAAAGATCTCACTTTTGTCCCGCTTCGGTTAATCCTCCAATCCCCGGGAGCCGCTGATGGTAACGTTGGATGATGGCAAGGAGCGTGATTCCCTGTGACAAACACAAGTGACAGAGTGTGGAGGAAGTAGTTCGTAGAACAGTTCAACTCCACTAAGCGGCTCCAACAAGCCAGAAACCGGGAGGTGACAATCATAATAAACATGAACGTAAACGAAACGGAGGCCCGAACGGAACGATCGGTCTACCGGAGATCGATTGGAGTTTTCCTACTCCTCCTAAAATTGTCCCCCCTCCCCTCCATTTCTCCGTCTCTCTCTCTCACTCTACCGGCGAAACTTGTGGAAAACTAATAAAAGTAAATCATCCCGCCCGGTGTGTCCGCGTTGGCGTGTTCCTAAATATCTCATCCTTCTCTCGGTCCGCTCAAGCACGCGCTCGCACATCAGAGCGTCATAAATGGATTTAAGTGTCGTTTCATGTTTGCCGCCTTCGCGAGCTACCAGCCGCGTGTCGCCGGATCACGCGTTAACGCCAACGAGACCGGGTAAGAATTAGACACGGAAAATCCGAAGAAAAAAAACATTCGGGAGGACAAAGATTACCCCCGCAGCAGCACCGACCAGAGCTCGCGGAATGGGAGAGCGGGTCGTCGAAGGAAATAGCTCATCCAACACACACACCCAGGATAGGCGTTAAGTAGAAGTGGCGCAAGTGAACATTCCACGGCTTGCTCTCCCCTTCGCACGGTCGCGGTTTAAACGGCGCAGTTGTCAATCAGTTTTCAGGGAAGTTGGAGGGAAAAAAATAAATAAACAAATTAAGCTCTCCCTCACAAGCCGTTTACGATCGTCGAATTTTCTGCTCGAACCTGCTGAACCGATATTAACTAATGAGGATCAAGGGACCCTCGGAACGGAAGTCAGAAATATCTTCATCACCGCCAGCATCATCATCGTCATCCGGTGGGTAATTATTAGAACAACATGCGCTCTCCAAGAAGAGGAAGGATTAGTTTTACTTCCATTTAAACCGAAATGAGTTGGACACCACGTGGTTGGGTGGTGATCGAAAAGTTTTCGGTTTTGTGGTGGTCGCATCTCAAAAAAACCCCCTATAAATAGGTTACGGATTATTTCCTGTGGAGTCGTCAAATGTCGACAGGAGTCTTTAATGATGCTGTTTAGAAATCTTTGTAAGAAACCGCACGGTATTCAAAACCGAGTGGTGCTTATGTTAATTCATTGTGGTGCCACAAACGCCAATTGAGCAATCGTGGTCCATTTATTGATGCCGTAGCTCTTATAACGCTAGCGTGTTCAACAAAGATGTGAAAAACTTGTCTACTTGACAAACCAAACGCTTATTGATTATTATTCCCTAACAGTTCTACAACTGCTTCCCGTTAACAGAAATTGAACAGCTCATATTTCAACAACACGCGACCCTGATTATAAGACATGACGTAACTACTTTGGCTCAACGATAAATGCCAGGCCTAGCATATTTCGTCTTCCTTCCGAAAGAGAGAATCTTCCCTGCACGCACATCGCACACAGCTTTCAAAATCCCATTTTCGTGTAATGGTTACTTCTCCTCTGCAGGAATTAAGATCCTAAATTTTCCCTTTTCACAGATTACTGATTATTAAATTAGAAACAAGTAGGATATTTAATTGAAACCGTTGAAGTGATCTTGGAATTGACTGATAAACTTAATGATTCAATTGATTTTAAGAAAAAAATCAGTAAGCGGTGTTGTTGTTATAGAAACGCATGGCCACCTTTTCGCGTGAAATTTAACCTAACTTTCAATGCCGCACGTTTAGGATTATTTCAAGGAACGGAATTAAAACAAATTTGAGGGTATTAACCTTGATTAATTTGTAAAACAATTTTCTAATAACAGAAATCTGCATGACAAGAAAATTGTTTGTCGTTCCGTTTCGTTCTTTCAAGGTAGAAACTTAAAGGTAGCAAACTGTCTTTTACACAAATTCGGCTACATTACATCTAAGTACTAGAACTAGAATTTTCCATGTAAACCAACAATAGGTCGCTCGTCTGCATGCCCCACCCACCTGCGTTTCGGTAACGTTCAGCAACTTCGCCATCTCGGTGCGCTCGTTGGACGAAAGGTACTTCTTCACCTCGAACTGCTTTTCGAGCTCGAAAATTTGCCGTCCGGTAAACGTGGTGCGGGCCTTTTTCTTGCGTCTGTGATGACCGCCGCCGCCGCCGGTTGTTGTCCCCGATTCCTCCCGACTTTCTACCTCCATCGTTGCCGCTGCGGCGGACGGGCTCGAGGAAATGGCCACGGGCGAGGCGGTGATGCTACCCCGCCCGTTCGCTACTATCGTTGGACTACCGGTGGCATCGGTCGTGGCCAGCATCACCGAGGCGCCACCCGCCTTGGGGAGCGAAAACAGCGTCGACATGGTCGCGGTGGCCGAGGCGATCCCGTCGGTGGTGGCGGCGCTAAACCGACCGTCCCCGGTGGTGGTCGTGGTGGACGAGTCATCGTTCGACATGCAGATGTCCGAGTCGGCATCGCTGGACGGGGTGGCCGTTGGTGGTGGGGCGGGTCTTCGTGGGTGCTGTGTGCTGACCGCCGGATGCTGATGGCGCCGATGCTGCTGCTGGACGTACGTGGAGGACGATCGTGTGGACTCTTGCGTCGAGTCTGCAGAAGGGAAAGGTAAGATAAAGAAAAAAGACCAAATGATAAGGCGAGCGTTCTGAAACAGTTGAAAAATAGCATGCCACACCGATTGTGATTAAAAGCAAACATTTTGAATTCGACCAAGAGCGTCGATCGTCGACATGATCGGGAGAAATTAGTCGTACACACTACGGTTTTGATTTTGAATACTTTCGATTTTCAAAAGATGAAAAATCTCTCTACCGTAAACTAAAAGTCGACAATTAGATCAACAAAAACACACACAAAAAAAGGAAAATTATCAGTAATGAAGAAAACATTTGAAAATTTGAAAAAAATAAACAATCGAAAGAAGGAAGCACAGAAAGTTCCAGTCCCGATGAAAAGTTGAGATAAAGAAGTTGTGAATTAATGAAGTGTGAAGCAAACAAAGGGAGAAAAGAATGTATCCCTGAGGACTCCGTAGCAGCCATTTGCGCTTTCATAAATTAAATCACAGATGCTTTGGCGAATTATATTCTGTCAAAACTTTTGCTATTCTTCCTCGTTTCTAGTTATCAAAAACATCAACCTTCGTCGCGATAAGAAAGAGATTGAGAATCTCTGGTTTCAAATATGGCAGCATTGTAGAATGTTAAACAGGAAAGATTATTTTTTTCAATATGTATAATGCAATCGTTTACAAACGGAAACCCTATTTCTATCCCTCTCTCCTTCCCCCTCATCGCACGTACCTTCCTCTGATGTTATCTTGCGATCCTGCAGCCTGTCCAAGGACATTTTCCGACCATCCCCCTCCCGTCCCATGCCGGCCGGTTTCGATATGCAAAGATCCAACGGCTGATCGTTACCGTCGGCGTCCCCCTCCTCCTCCTCCACATCCGCGTCCTCATCGTCCTCCTGCTCGTCCTCCTCATCCTCCTCCTCGTGGCTTCTCCGATCCTCCTCCTCCTCAACGTCCCGATCGACGATGATATTTTCATCCGACCCTCGTTCTCCGGCAACAACATCCATCGAACGTCGTCGATAGTAGAACGACGCCATTACGCCACCGCCAACGGAGGACGCCTTAGCGGCTTGCGTGCCACTTCCCTTCCAGCCAAGAATGTCCATGATCGAGTGTGGCGTCGGTGGCTGCTTCGGCGGGTTGGCATAAACGTGCGGGTGCCATTGGGTTTTCTGGCGCTTCTCCTCGTCGTCCTCGGTGGCGGCACTGTTACTAGCGGGCGGCCCGCTTTGGTGGCCGTTCCCGACGACCGTCGTCGTCGTGTCAGAGGGCAGCGGTACCTTCGGCGGGTGGTTGGTGGCGGGCCCGCCTCCGTCCGCACCGTTGTCCTTCTCGCCGTGACGGGTCGGCGAGTGCTGGTCGTCGGGCACGTTGCTGTGGTAGAGATTCTTTACCTCCAGCACCTCCTCCGCTTGGGTCATTTTATCCAACCGCACTCTGCTTCCCAACTAGTGTATGCTTTTCACCATATCGTAGCAAATATCTGCAAGAAAAGAAACACGAACGATGGTGGTGCGTTAATAAAGCATGAAACAAATCAAAATACATCAAGTAAATTTGAGAAATGACACAAATCCAAGAACCGCCCTTATCGTTCGGAGAGACTTCAATGCCGCGATCGGTTAGAAGCACGCGAATTAACAAATTGACATCAATTGATGTTGAAGTCGGAATAGAAATCATGCTTCTTTTCTTGTACAATTTTATTATTCCCGATACACATCATTCGAAAGCGGTTCACAAAAATGTTGTTGACAACAGTAAAAGTACTGTTTCGAAATCATTAAATCATCGCAAGTGGCCAACAGTAACCAAAAGGACGCAAGAGAACAACACACACGAGAACAGAAACACCCATGAACACTTCGTAAGCAAATCAAGCATCATTAAGACTCCGCCCAAAAAGACACGCACGGGTCGCTATTAATAATTATTTTTATGTCACTATAAATATGACGGGAAGGTAAAAAATTATGTGACAAAATGTGGCGGCCCATCTGTTACGGACGTTCATATCTCACGCAGTGAGATAATAATAAATCGGATCAAAATGGGCCCGGTTGTTCCCTTCGTCATGCCTTGGACCAAACGTTGGCCGCCAACGGTGGTCTCGTCTTTCAGCGGGAACGAAGTTTGGGACGTACTGACGCAATGTTGTTTTTAATTGTCTCACATACATCTCGTCAAGAAGCGTGTGATACAGAAGATGAAAGTAATCTTTTCACTAGCGCACAACGTACGAGGTGGACTTAATTAAAAACGGTTTGAAAAGCATAATCTAATTGAAGGGAATGATTGCTTTTGGTTAAGCATCATTTAGTGAGGTTTTGTGGGGAAAAACGGGGACGTATTTGAATTTCTGCCGAATAGCATTGCTTGCACTTTCCACACCAAACATCACAAGGATTTGGTATGTTCAACCTTCACTGAATTTTCAATCGTATTAATTCATATTTTTTGCAAATCTCACTGTAGAAATGTTACAGCAATTTCAATTTAAATAATTTCAATCGACACAAATTTCTCGTGTATTTCCATTGGTTTCAATTTTGTTAAACATCCCTTTAAAACTATTCAACCTTGATATAAAATCTTTTTGATACATGTTTGATCGAAGAACTTTTTTTCTTAATTTTGAAATCAACATGTATCGTACCAAAATAAAGCTTTCAATGGTCGAGTAATATTTACCGTTCAACGGCCGTTTTAAAACTAACCATATTAATAAAGTAAAAAGTTATAGCGTCATCCATATATTGATGAGGTAATACTGAACGTGTTTAAAAAATGTTTCAATGAAATCAATACCAAAATTTAATTTAAATACGGATGACAAAACTTTTACTTAAACTTGTATTGTTTAGCATATTTGAAATAATGATAAGCTGCATATTTTCAGTTGACTAATTACAACTAATTACATCATTCATAGGGGATTGCACTCCACAATTCGGCCTTTTCCAAACAATTATCTGGATCGCCCAGCTATGGTTCCGTACAGTTTTTTTTCGTTCCCGACACAAGGGTTAACTAGGACGCATGAGATCCATTTCTCTTTCCAATCAGCATCATGCCGCCAATCGATAGTTTCAATTCGCCCTACAATCCAGGGTCGATTTTATCGAAACATTCAACAAGGATATTGGTTAAAACAAATGGCCTAATGGATCATTTCAAAATATAACCTTATTTATTTGCTGCCCACCGTCACAATCGGGGAAGTAATTTGCAATAAACTCAATAACACAATTCCACCCAACGCCTAAACAATATTGAGTGTAATTTGCAAACATGAGCTATGGTTTAAATAACAGTTTGTTGAAATTCCTTCCTGCTTCGTTCAAGGCTCGGTTGCATCGCCATCGATATTCACCAATGAACTCCCACGTTACTTCCGCCTTCCTTCCCCGCTTTGTCGCTCTCTCTCTCTCTAACTCTAACTTTCTCTGTCTCTTACTTTCCCATACTGCATCGATCTTTGACGTCGATGGATGTACGAGCAAATCGACGAACGGACCACTACCGCTGGATCAATAATTTGGCCCGGAATAATTTCTTTGTGCCATACCGTCGGAAGTTTATCATCGAACACTGCCCCCCCCCCCCCCCTCCCCCCTTCTATCCTACCCCGTGTCCACCCCCAGCGAACAAACATTGCACATCCTGCATCCCCTTTCGAAAGGTTCATACTGACCCCGACTCTCCCTCCCACCCAACTGTTATTGACTTCCATCCATCGCGGCCCTGGCTCTCTTCATCCGTTGCAACATAGCTCAGTTCATGGTGCATCCTTTTGCAAGCCCACCGCCACCACCCTTTAGGGGTGGTGGAACCTAAATCATCCCCGCTTCTCACCGGAGGCGATTTTGAAACGTTGAACGCAAAATTTATTCAATTATTAATAAACAGCAAGCGGACAGTGTGCTCTCCCGGCAAACGGGCCTTTCGACGGGGCGGGATGCGGTCGGAGGCCCCCAAGAAAGGATCACATTGCCGGAGGAAGGCCCAACGATTGGCAAATGATGCACACACGGACCGCTTCGTCCACCGACGACACTCGAAAAGCTGATGAGACGATGATACATCATCACCGGGCTGTGAGTTGTTTGGTGACCACGTAGGCTCCACAACCTACCCCTACACTACCCTACACACACCTTCACACACACACCGCATTTGTGTTCGATCAACCAACATTATTGGTCGGTCCAGCATTAAACTGTTGGCTGGCGAATTTGGTCGACCGACGATTTCATATCGATTTAATTGTCCCTATGTATCGTTTATGCACTGCCGGATCTCTGTCACACAACGTTTCCCATTCCCACCCTTCCCCCTTCCCCCCTCGTTCCACATATCAACATTATAATCGTCAATAACAATTTCATTAAGCGGTGCCCTTTCCCATTCGGAAAAGCCGTTCTGGGTCGGGAGGGAGAGGGAGCAGCATTTCCGATTCGCAAGAGGGAGACAATAAACGGGAACGATATGGAAAGAGAAGGTATCTGTGCTCAGTATGTTCTCCGTCGTCCTCGTCGTCGTCAGCAAATCGCTAGCATGCCTTGAGATTTCGAGATGGTGGCATTTTAAAAGCAGTAGCAACGAGCCAGCACGACTCGGGTTCTTCTCGAAACGGGGTTTTTTGGCATGGCATGCTGAAGTTGCAGCAAGAAGTATGTTCCAAATTTCTCTTCCTTTGTGTGCATATTGCGATTGTAAATCGGAGCAAGCGGAGCAAAGATCACCAGAATGCCATGCATCGGAGAGCGTTTCCTTTTCGTTTTGGGCCGAATAAAATACTCCAAAGCACTTGTATTATGCCCGGAATGTGCACCCTCGGTATGCTCGGTTAAAAAGGAAAGAGATAGAGAAACGTAGTGGGGGGACGGGAAGGGAGGGAGGAAGGCGAAAAAGGGACAGAAGAAAGATCATCGTCATAACGGAATGTGTATGTGCGATGCTCTTTCCCATCCCTGGCAGCCGTTCCCCTCACTTGCAGCAATCCCACACGATATCTACATATTGCCACAACGACGGACAATTATTCGAATGATGATTTCGCTCCCGTGAGCGTGTGTGTGTGTGAGTATGTTTGCCTCAGAAATGAGTCAATTACCATTTAACATCGGCGCACTCTATGATGTTAATTGATGGCTTGTGAAGTATCTCGTCGACCCCGTCTCCCCCGCGCGCCGCGTTTCCCGCGTGCCCTTCACCTCTTACCCTCCCGCTAGCCACCCTCGCGAACAGGGAAGAAGGAACGCGGGACAATTTCCGGAAGCAGCATCGTTTACGCCGGGGTACGTTTCCCGTGCAGCGTGGGGAGGGAGGGGAAGAGCCCGGGATGACGATGATGAAGATGATGTGGATGCGATGATGCTGGTGGTGATGGATGCTGCGCCGAAGCTACCGCCAATGATGATGCCACACAGCACCGAGTAATTTCGATCATCCCATACACACACACACACACACCCGTGCCACTGGAGGAAGGGAACAAGCGGAGGAAGAAAGTGGATGTGTATTTTCCTCGTTCCAAGTGCTACTACTACAGGTTTAAATTTTGAAACGAAATGTTACCAGAAAAGGAATATCTCAATTAATATTTACATACTTTAAGCAATTTGTTATAGAACTCTTCATATGCGAGAATCGCTTCAAAAACTCTGCAACATGGCCTACTGATGGACCTAAAACGTTACACTTTATTATATCGAGCAATAAAACGAAGTGTCCTAACGAATGATTAGCAATAAAAGCAATTTAATTACAATTGAAGCACCAACTCACCTAGAAAAGAGGTTCCCTGATTTTATCCAGTTTTGTGATTTAGTAATAATACATTGCCATTAAAATATCATGTGTTACATAACGAAGCATTTTATATCATTCAAATTTGCATTTTATTTCTGTTTTTGCCTCAAATTCTTGCGTAAAAAAATTAACAATAATCCCAGGACGTAACTGCAAATGTTTGCTTTAATAGTTTGTCCATTGATTCAGAATGTTTGATAGATACGAAATTTGGGTCACAAAGATGGACTAAATTTGATCAAGTTCCACTTCGACAATAATAAATCCACTTTGAAAGACACTTATCAATCCGTCCACCGTCACGTGCATAAACGACGACGGTCTACCTTTGCCGCGCTGAACCAATAATATTCGATGATAAATCATGGCGCAGAATAAGACCACCATTAATAGCCTCACCGGATCGACCGGGAGACTGTGCCTATGAGGGAAAGGGATCGAGATGAACCAGCGAGAATTGGCTGGAAATCGGGACAGCCGAAAGGAGTCGCCCCTCGGGGGGACCAACCCAATCCCCTCCAACCCCGCACGGTTAAAACGTTAAATGTACAATAACGACCATTTGGCTAATTGTTTTAGCAAGCATAATACATGCACGACTGCGGAGTTAATTAGCGCCCGAGCGAGCAGTCGAACAGATGGATGGCGCGCGAAGGGAAGACAATCTCTCCACACTCACTCGCACACTTCCCAAACGGATCCCCCCGGCCCTGGCCCTGGGCCGCCGCCACCATACACGCAGCGCGGAAGCGCTTATTTTTAAACCCGATGTGTTTCAACGTTCGGCTTAAAGCCGGATGCCGGCCCGGCCCATCCCCATCGGTTGAATCAATAAACTAAATACATTGAAAAGCAGATCACAAGTTCTAACCATTTGGAAACGGTCCAATTCCTCCAGCGGAGTGGAATCTTTATCCTCAATTAACGCGTCTAATGTGTGCAGCGCTTTTACGTGATACGTCTATTACGAACTCGACATTGACGTACAAAAGTTGAAAGGAATCATTTCGTTTGCCAGTTTCTTGAATAACAATTTTTACGATTCATCACCAACAATCTTGTTATTCTCATTCGAAGGGTAACTATCGCATCATGTATAATTTACTATACCTATTTTAATGAAATGTTTTTTACAAATTTTTCGAACATAATTTGCGGAAAATCTAATGCATACAAGGGTAAAATCTCGAAGTACACCTATAACGAAAAAGGTTATAAGAAAGAGTAGAAAATGGCAGGACAGATTTATTTATGCTGATCCTGCTGTTACCGTAACGGTTTTTAAATAAACAGATAATGAAATAAGACATGTCATGCAAACACAAACACATCCAAACCAAATTAATAACTGGTCGTAATTAATGCATGTCCTTACGAATGAATATTATGGTATAGTGCCACATTACAACACAAATACAAATGGCAGAAATTGTCCGCTTTCGCATCATTCCCTAGGAACGCAACGTGACCGGCACCAGATTCTTCGTGTAGCATATTTTACGCTTCATCTATCAAACTTCTGCTTGCGTGTGGTGGATCACAACATAGTCATCATTCTTGCGACTTTCTCCACACTCTCGCGGATCCTCCATGAATGCCGATAATTTTCCATCCTCGCTCGCCAGCACCTCAAAGACGAAGGGACGAAATAATTGAGTAATACCAAACGGCGCACTTTGTCCAACGCACACAGACACGGACACAATACATAGGATACGCAATTACATTCGCATTATCCTCCCCGCCCACCCCAATGGCGAAGGATGGCCCAGCATTGGGACACAATGAAACGATTCGGTTCAGCATCGTGGGGAATTCGTTTTCCTTTTCCATTCGTTGCTTTTCCCGGTCGGAGTAATACACTTCCACCAATGTCATCGCACAGCGTGCCAATGGGTCGGTATTAGATGGCTCGCGATACACAAAAAAAAAATGGCAATGATCGCTGGAAACTATTACAAATGTGTGCAACACATAGTCGGACAATCAAATCATCAATCAAACCTGTTACGATTTCCGAATTTAAACTTACTGGTTTAGGTAGGGAAATGATATAAAACCTTAATCGACGGCATAGCATTATCGATTTATAGAAATTTCTGCATATCGCATAACATCTTTAGTAAATGTTTAATTATTATAAAAACCGTGAAACGTAATAGTGTTAACACTTTGTTGATGGCGAAGAAAAAAATGATTTATGTTCTGTTTCGTGGAAAATACTAGAATATGCCCAAAGAGTCAATGCAGTAGAACAAATAAGCCAGAATATGAATTTTCATGTAAGCGTCGATACGCCGATCCTCATGATGGACATATCCTTTATTCGTCACCAAAGTGATCAAATCTGACTCACAAGTCATATTCTTGGCAACTATAACATTAAAAGCATGTGGTTTTAACGAAATAAATTAGGTAAATGAAACTGCTATAAATAATGAATGGATATTTGAAAGAGTAAAGTATTCAATTACATGGAAAAATGAAATCAACGAAAAGGGTAAACGATTTGAAGTTTTCAGATTACATTGATTTACCCGTCGCACTTTTCAATCCCGTCGGACTTTTTCGATTCTTGAAATCTACACTTTTTGCCAAGCAACTAGGATAAGTTAGCTCTGGAACGATGTTATAAAGCCCTTCGGCCTCCATTGTAGCCGACATACACCCACTGTGCATTGGGG
Source organism: Anopheles coustani (assembly GCF_943734705.1). Lineage (NCBI taxonomy): Eukaryota > Metazoa > Arthropoda > Insecta > Diptera > Culicidae > Anopheles > Anopheles coustani. The sequence goes on from NC_071289.1 coordinate 74,981,399, forward strand.
CCCTCCAGTCGCACAGTAGTAGTGTCCATTTAGTGCGCGGGACAGAAGCTACCGAGAAGCCATTCGCGTATCCTGTTCACCCTGTCGTCTGTTGTCGGCCTCTTCGCCGTTCCTCGACATCCAGACGTTTGCTGCGGGCTTGCAAAATTGTAGATTTATCATTTAAGTGGTGTCTTGTTTTGCTCTCGTCTCGACCACCATCGCCATTTCGTCGAATTACCTCCCATTAAATGACGTATACGCGCGGATCTGTCTCCCTCGTTCCCTTTCCCATTTCCATCGCACTGTCTCCTTCTCACGTTTACTTTCCCACTTGCGTCGTTCTGGCTCCTTTGCAGGGCTCCCAAACGGAAGCAACCCCGCGATGGATCGCTGGATAAAGTGTCTCGTTTTTCGGTTCAACGATTGGTTGTGTTTTATTTTCTTTCACCCCCTCCCATTGCCACCCCACCCTCACGGAACGGGGGAGCACGTATGGTGGGGGGTTTTTTATTTCATTTTCATTCTACGCTCGGGTACACTTACGATACCAATACTTTTCGCGACCGCATCTATAAACCCTACCGGCACCTCCTTGCCGCATCACCCTTTGGCGTTCGCATCAGAATGATTCCAACGCGCCATCCATTAGGGGACATTCCGTCCTCCCGTCCTCCCACCCTTTCGTCCCCTCCCACCCCATCCGAGGCAGTCTATTTAACTGTAATTAACATTTGCCTTCGCATCATGACTTTTTCGCTTGAACATTCAATTTTCTGTGACGGTTTTAAAACATGTTTTCAGATCTGTTTTCTTTTTTACTTCTTTTTTATTTTGGTTCGTCGTGCCGTGCCATGCAATGAGGCCACACCACACCGTCGTTGGGGGCTGCTGCAGCACGGAATGCATCATTTACCGAGCAGTGCATTTGCATGTGCACGGAAAAGGGACGCCGCCCCGTAATGGACGATCACGATGAAATGCACACGATGCAGTTTTTCGCCCGGTCCCTTTAATCCCGCGTTATGTTGACGGGCAGCCAGCAGCGGGTGCTCTTCTTATAATAACTATGCGAATGCGAACCAAGTGCACATACACACATGCCGGGCATCATCACGGGAATGCTCTTTCGCATGGGTGTCATTTATTTATTGGACGAAGCTTTGCTTACAACAAATCGTGCGTGCCCGCTTGGGATTAGGTGGAAACGTGTAGTGCAAACCAAATTCAATTAATGCTTATAGAATGTTTTCAAATCATTTTCATTATACTTTTCGTACGAATTTGAGCGTGACAATATTAGAAATAACATATTGCTAGTCACAAAGCACGTTCCATGTTCACTATCATGCCGGATGGTTGTATCTTTAATATAATCCTTCGGCTTGCTATTAAAAGACTGGATTATTCATACTTTTAACTGCGAATCTTTCCTTCGACCGTTTGTTTAAATGTTCAATTGGTTTGTCTTTCTGCATTTAATCCTCAAGAGTAGAAGGGAATGGTGAGTTAATATTGATTAATATAACAAACAACCCGAGACAAACAGTATTATTTCTGATTGTTCAAATGTATTTGAAAATTTTCTTTTAAATTCCTTCACAATTTTCACCTTTTTTTTTGGTGAGAATGATAATATTTTTACTACCTGTTTGTAGATGTTTCATGAACAAATAGTTGATTCTTGTTTGTTTTAAATAAATAGTAGGCCTACGGAAGGCCTACGGAATTAATGTACAAACATTTTATTTTAGTATGAATATATTTTTTTACATAAAACAACACTTCATAACTTCCACGAATATAAAAACTGTTTGGAAACCTTTATAGCTCCCACGGTACCTGAATGAACCAAGGTATTAAAAATTATTCGACGAGGTTGTGTACTGTTTTACTTCGAAGCCGACATGTAAAAACATACATCCTTTCTCTCGATCGAATTACCCATTCGACAATAGTTGTAATTGTACTTAAATGGCAATCTGGTTTTTATTATTACGTTCACGCGGGGACGTGCCCGCTTTGCGCACGGTTATGAAAGTGTGCAATTAAAGTCATGGACTGCTGCGCAAACGCGAACACACGCAGAACGCGCAGAGAGGGAAAAAACGGCACTTGCATTTTAAACACCCCCTCCCACAGCGCCGATTCAAACGATCAATTAATTAACAACTTTTCTGACGGACAGAACGAACAGCACCAATTCAAGCAATTGATAACGAAAATAAACCACTCGACAAGGATGGTGAGGGGTTGAGCGCGGGAGAGAGGTATGGGGAGTGGACGCTTAAATAAAGCCATCGATAAATAAAGAAACACGAACGATGGAGACACTTACCCGGCGGGGGGGAGGTTCTTTCAACGGGTTCGCGCGTAATGGCTGGCTTCGATAGTAGGTTTCTGTTTTTACAACAATCTTCGTGGAATAGTATATTCCATCCGCACCTGTGCTGTGCCTGCTGTGTTTATCTGGTGGATTACGGGTTTATTACTACTTTCGGTCACACTCTTTTCACTTTCCCATCGATCTTGAATGGGCCTTTGGTTGTTGCACACTGCACTCGTTGTCTTTCTGCCGCGGACAAAAGTGGTAATGGTAGTAATTGGAATAATAATCAATACACTTCAGTTGCACAACCCTCGTTACTTTCTATATCCACTTGTTCCTTTTCGGCTTCTTAGCGGCTGGCGAACGGAACACGGTTGGAACACTTGAGAATCATCACACACAATCACCGATTCAAATTGCTCAATAACTGTCACTCGCAGCCGTGGTCGTCGGCCAGCTCGCTCGTCGGATGCTGCTGCGCCGCTGTTGCCACTCTGGCTCGACCTGGATGATACATATTATAACCATTGCCATGCTGGCCATCAGCCATCCTTTCCAATCCCTCCGCGTCCCTTCGCCCCAGGCAGCTGACGCATCCTTTCCCCCCGTTCCGTTCATTCATTCATGCGCGTCTGCCACTGGCGCACTTTCCAAAAACCCCAGGGACCATAACTTGCTTCGATTTATATATCCCCACACGACTCGGTTCCCGGGGCCACAGATTCCGTCTCCGACGACGACGACGACCGTGTGTGTTCGTCCGAGAACGCGTCGAACCGCACTACAAACACACTTCTTGGACATACTTTAGTGGCTCGATCCAGTAACGCCCGCTAACGATTCCGCTGCGTGTAACGACACGCGATCGAGCGCTGCGGGTCGACCGTTTTCAGATGGTTCAGGAATTATTATTCAATTTACCCATCGCATCATACACACACACACACATACACACACGCATGCTTTCTCCCTCTCGCGCCGCACTGTCCACGTTGACACGACGGTGCGAGAGGTGGAACGGGGCCAAAAACAACCCCTTTTACCGAACGGTTGTGTCGTGGTTCTACGTAAATTTCCTACCACCGGACGCGGCGAGACAAACTTACCCCGACGCTTGCCGCGTCATCCGCTGAAAAGGAAGGATGGCCCCCGCCAAAGACAGCGGAAGCACGTGGGTAAGAAGGCTTGTGATGCGGGTGGTGGAGGGGGGTTGTGTGTGTGTTTGCACAGCGCAAGTGATTTCGTTTCCATTCCATCCAATTGACACACTGGTATCCTTTGCTCGTTCGCGCACCATCAACCTTAAGGCCTGAGGCTAATTTGTCGTAATGAAATTATTTTCCATCGCGAACGCCGATATGTGCGCCGATGTGAATGAGTGGTAGGATATTTTATTTGAAATTATAAAAATTATTTCCTAAGGTGTTGCTCGCAAAAGCTTCCTTTCAACGTAATTAACACTTGTTATTTTTCTTCCTTTTAATTGCTGGGCACGAAGGTGACTCAGTTATCTTTCTTCGATTGGGCTAAACCCTTACGCCTACGACCGCTTAGAAGGGAGATTTATTCAACCCTCTTTTATTACAACGACTTGATCAAATTGAAATTAAATATTGCCTATATGAAACTTAACCTTTTCTTTTTAACATTTTTATCCTTTGTAATGGTCATCATAAATCAAAACCATAATAATTCGTTTACGGATTATATAATTATCAAACCTGCTTCCCGATCTAAATTTATATACCAAATTTAAAATATACGTAAGAAATATATCAAATAAAAATAATGCATTATTTAAGTCGCAGCTATGAGGGTTAGTAATAAAAGGACGGCTACTGCTGAGAAGTAATAAAATAATGCCTGCAGATGCACGTGCAGGCAGAGTACCGCTCACAAGCATACGGCCATTCATCAGCCAATCAGTTTACAACCCCTATATTAGTAAACACTCGCTTGGCGCTATTAAACGACCCCTCCGCGTAATAATAATCGACACACAGTGTTGCAGTTAAACGCCGGTGTAGCATTCCAAAACGCAGTTCTCTCGCCAAACCCCAAGCAGGGCAATAATAATAATATCAATAAAAATAAGAGTAGCATCGCGCAAAATCGCGGTCAGAAACATTCTCGAGTGATCAACTTGCACTACTTGCACAGACGGGAAGAACACGGTACGCAATGGGGCACACACTTTGCGCTGTGGCCAGAGAGCAATGAAAGAAGAATTAGCACGCGAACACCCCGCGGAGCGAAAGAGCGAGATGCGCGCGATTGCAAATTAGCTCACGGCGATGATGACGATATGGCAAAGGGGACTACGATTCCAATGGAGAAAAACGCCGCGCTCGTTCACGTCGACGGCTGCCCCGCGGTTAAAAGCAGGTAAATGGTGAAGTTAAATCCGCGAATGATGGGAACAGAAGTAAGGCAACCGAACTAATCGCCCAGCGAAATATTACGCGCGACGAGCACACAGAAAGCGCCAGTGGCCTGGTGCACAGTGAGTTTAGTGATATAGTTACCGTTTGCACTCCGGTTAGTCATTGACCGGTAATTCTGGTTCCTATAAATGTCTTTTCGACGACTGCAATCGCACACAGCGGGGAAGAATGCAACTATCACAACTTGCATCCCAAGCGATCCATAACCGACCGAGTAGAAAGTAATTACGATAAAGAGATGGTAAAGCAAGCTGATGACACAACCAGAAACGTCCATGAGCTCGACGAGCGTGCCGTAATTACGTTCGGCAAAAACGTCGTTATTGCTTGAAAGAATCAGAAGGGGCACTGCCGGGAAAGCCTCCTGGAAAAACGCTTAAACAGAGCGCCTTAATTGAAATAAACAGCGTCGTCGTGCCAGCAGCGAACAGGAAACGCGGGAGGTACAACAAAGCAGGCGTGTGTAAGAGAGAGAGCGAGAGAGAAAGTGCTCGAGAGCAAACGACGATAATAATAATAACAGTAGCAGCGATAATAGCAGCAACAACATAACACAGTAACAAGAGCAACAGCAGCAGCAGCACGACCGTAACTGACACCCGAAAACACGCACCGCCGCCTCACTTGCCTGCGCGCTGCCTAAACACTCAGCTCACTCAAACGGCACAACACAACGCACCTAGATATAAGCTCCTGGTTCCCGGTACCACCATGCACACTGCTCAATGTCAATTTATCGACTATTAACAAAAACTCCGAATGTCAATTTACAACTGAAACCATTTGTCTGATTTGAGAAACAAACACATCATGAAAGGCAGTAAAAGATAATCGACTCCCCTCGCGCACTAATGGAGCATAGAATTACATTCATATTCATCGCACACAACACCATCATCCGTATATTATTACTGTCGCCGCTTGTTCACCCCACCGGCGCTGCTCCTTCCCCTTTCGTAACGTTGCGGCGGTGTAGGTGCGTTGGGTTGCACGTGCCAGTGTGTTGGAGCCGGGAAAAGGATAGCAGCATGGTGAGTGAAAGGCGTGAGACGCGTCGAGAGAAAGGACGATGTTCTCTTGACACGTTGTGAGAGAGAGAGAGAGAGAGAGAGAGAGAGAGAAAGAGTTGAAGAAGGATAGCACGAATGGATCAATTGATATGGTTGTGTGAAATAAATTATACACAAATCAACGACTGCGCTCCATCACCAAATGCGGGATGGAGCAGACCGGGACGCTATCCCGATGCCCACGTGGCAGAGCGAGAAAGAAGAACAGAATGAGCGGAACCATTCGCCATTCGAAACGGGAGCAAGAGAATTGTGCCACTTTTACTGCGAGGAAGATGAGGGATAATGGTGTGCCGCGATGGCAACAGGAGCGAGTAAACGAGACCACCATCTTTCGATCGTTTCGGGGCTCGCTTTTGATGAGCTGGCCTTATTACCGGGAGGAGAAAATAAGATACCATCATAGTCGCAGCTATCACCATCGATTGCCCTCAACGGTCGACTCGGTGTGTGGTAGTTATACTTGATTGCTACTGCAACGTAGGATCAGGGCAGGCGTGGGATTGGAAATTGGAAAAACGATTCTGATTTGAATGTCCCATGCTCGTTTATACGTGTACAATTTTCGTTTCTTTTTATTCTTTCATCCCTGCCAGTCTTTCTGTCCCTTGCGTCCTTTCCACTTTCTTTGTAGCTGCAGAAATCATTTATCGCTTCCTCCCGGTGTGGCAGGTCAAATAAACTACCCTCGGGAGGGAGAAGGAAGCATCAGTATTTACAGTACTACAAGTGTATCATCTCCGCTATCTACCGACGGTAACCACGCGCCATATCCCGTTTCGCTGGGCGCAGCAGCACGCCAATACGCGTGCATTTCGCTTCGCATTGCCTACTGTGAGCTTCCCGCGACAACACAACAATCGAACGGCAAAAGCGGCGTACATTATGGGGGATGCTTAAATGCTGCCACCAGGGGGGTGTTTCTCGCCACGGCATAATGGAATCGTCGTCTTCGGTTAAGTGTTCGGACTGCGATTTAATTCCCACTTGTCTCTCGCGGTCCTCGTTGATTGATGTACTGCGTACGTTTTATTAGCTACAACGACGAATGAAAGATGATATTGGATCTACTTGGCGGGTCGTGGAGAGCAATTGTTCCGTTGCTATGACTTAATTCTTGAACCAATTCTTGTCGCGCTGCTAGCAGGGGCAGTAAATTGAGAAACCAATCTCGGCTGCAAAGAAAGCAAGAATGGATCGTAAAAAAGAAATGGCATGTTATGCTTTAGTTTCGGTTAAATTATAAACTAGAATTTACATGTTGTTTTATAAGTGACCCAGTCGTAACGTTTCTTTATTAAAACTTTGACCAAGTTATGTAAAACAAAAATGTACTTCAACATGTAGAAGTTCTTGGCGTGAAGTAGGATTAGCAGGTAGGAAAAATCATAAGTTAAATTCTTCTTGGCGTAACGACCATCTTGGTTATGCTTGCCTGTTAAGGGCTTACAAGACTTACGGATATTTATATGACACTGCGGATATTTATATGACATTTTAGGTGTAAAGCTTTTGTCACTCACATCATCAATATTCAGTTATATAGATTTCTCTCAATAACCTTTAAAATACTAAATGTATTGTCATTTATAGGGGTCAGGCGGTTAGCAAATCGGACCACGCTATAACATTACCAAGGTTTTTACTCATTTCTTTCAATTTATTTATTTTAACATCACATAACATAACCGAATCTTTAAAATTCACAAATCACATATTTGCACATTTTGTTAAAAACAGTACAAACAAATATATACGTCTAAGGATATGCCGAATGTCGATTCACCGATATTTCAAACTATGTGTTTGAACAGTATGTCGATTGGAACCGGTAATTACCGGTTCGACAGAACAGTCGATGAACTGTCAAAACAAACAACAGAAAATTACTTGGACTGTTATTTTCAATTTTACAAAGATGTTTACTTTCATGTGATTTATGCTTAAAGAAGTAAAAAGTAACATTAATAACGATAACGTTGTTATGTTTAATTCACGCAAAAAGGTCTCCAGAAATCACTATTACACCAGGCACATTCTCAGATGAAACACTGCTGCATTTCGTCAACGTCAACATCAGCCACAACTTGCTTAGCCGGCAATTTTTATCAGCTCGTTACGCTTGTTAATCAAGAGCTGTAAGCGAATAGAACACGTTATTTCCTATCTCTTGTGCCTTTAGTTCAACAAGCGACGTTCAATCGTGCGGTACAGTGAAGGTTTCAATCACAATCAACCATGAAGCAAGTGTTCCTCGGTCAAATTGTACATTCCAAATCGCTTGAGGAGTTGGAAATTTACGTTGATGGTTTCCTTGCAGTCAACGATGGAAAGGTGAGTGATTGGGGCAAATAATAGCAGACTGCTTAGATTTCTATGTGTATTTTTATCTGTTCGTCCCTCGTTTAGATTGAAGCGATTGGTGATCGCTCGCAGCTATCTTCCCTATTGCCGGAGGCAGCCGAATATGCGAAAGTAGAACTTTCGCCATCTCAGTTTCTGCTGCCTGGACTGATCGATTGCCACATACATGCCCCCCAGGTGCCAAATATTGGACTAGGGCTGGACAAACCGCTACTCGAGTGGCTCGAGTCTTACACTTTCCCACTGGAATCAAACTATCGTGATGCTGCCTTCGCGGAGCGGGTGTACAAATACGTGGTGGTAGGGAATCAGTTGTCTTCAAGTTGAAAGTGTCGCTTAAAATTGATTCATCCACAGAACAACACGATTGTCCATGGGACCACAACCGCGTGCTACTTCGCCTCGCTGTACACTGAAACGAATAAAATACTGGTGGACGAAATGCTACGTCAGGGGCAGCGGGGTTTCGTCGGGAAGGTCTCTTCAAACCGTATGTGTCCGGACTTTTACATGTGAGCTTCTTTTAAATGTGCACAAATATTCTCTATCGTTCCTTCCTGATGCTCACATCTTTCCAGTGAATCATGCACCGAAAAATCGGTGGAGGACAATGTGGATTTCATCCGGTATGTGATGGCCAAGGAAAGCGATTTGGTACGCCCGATTGTTACGCCCCGGTTCGCGATCACTTGCGACGATAAACTCATGCGTGCCTTAGCATCGCTGGCCGAACAGTATGAGCTTAACGTGCAGACGCACGTTTCGGAAAATCTCGGTGAGATTGAAACCGTCAAGCAGCAGTTCCCCAGTGCCCCGCATTATGTCGGTGTATATGATGAGGTGGGACTGCTGACTGGGAAAACCGTACTAGCCCACGGGGTTCACCTAGAGGATGCCGAGCTTGAGATGCTCTCTGCCCGCGGAACGTCGATTGCCCACTGTCCTAGCTCTAACACTAACCTCGGGTCGGGATTTTGTGACGTCCGTCGGTTGCTAGAGGCACGGGTAAAGGTTGGTCTTGGCACGGACGTATCGGGTGGCAGCGATATGTCCATCCTGGCGGCGATGCGTGCCGCGCTGGGTGTCTCGCAGCATCTAAACTTCATGAAAACGCAAAATGTTAAAGGAACCGGACGAGTCGAGGGTGGATCGGATGGGCAGCAAAAACCCTACACACCGTTCAACTACAATCAGGTCTTATATTTGGCCACTCTTGGAGGCGCGCAAGGTAAGAACATTTTTCGTTTTTCGTCGTAAGCTCCTATTGATCTGGAAATGTTCTACTTTTCATTAAAACACAGCACTAGCACTGGATGCAAAAGTGGGAAACTTTGTAGCAGGCAAACAGTTTGACGCACTGCTGATCGACACGGAGCCTCAACCGATTGGTGGATACCGCTTGCCCGAAGCGTTGACGAAGGAGAAAACTAAAACCCAGCTGCTGCTAGAGCTGGTTCAGAAGTTTGTCTACGTTGGTGACGACAGGAACATCTTAAAGGTGTTCGTCGCTGGAAAGCAAATCAAGCAATAAGCAATAAGTGTTGTGACTATTCATGATGATTTTATAGCCATATACTGATGTCGGTTCACTGTAACAGTTTTTTAATCGACAAAAAATAAAAACAACAACGAAATTACCAAACACTTTTGTTCATGTGTTGATTTTGCCAAACATTTGGTTGGCGTTATCAATGTACGCATTCGTACGGGACACGCTCAAAGGTTATCAGTATGTCGGTTCAAATCCCTCATTGTTTCGTTTATTTCCTATCTCCGATTGATGTATTACTCTCTAAATTTTTTAGCCTGGAATGTCCCTCTGCTGCAGTCGCCCTATTTGTTGTGCATTTCGCGCATTTTATTCCGTAACTATTTGACATATACTCGTTCACATCATTAAACAAATAAGATGATAAGATAACGGCTTTCAACGACTCATGAAGATTCTGTATCTTACAGCGAAATGGATTTACAGGAGAGCTCTCGTTATTCAGTCTTAATTGTAATTTTTGTATGCAATATCGCTATTCGAAGCATTTGATACTTTAAAAGTTATGTGGAGCAATTAATAACAGAATTAAAATAAAATAAATAAACTGCTATTGACATTGAAAATAAGCATAATGAAATACACATCCTTAAAACCGTAAAACGTGTTCTTTCGTAAAGCTATAGCTTTGCTTATAAACGCCTCATCCGTAGTTTCCCGACTATACATGTATTTTGTTTTTATTTTTGTTTATTTTAATCTTATCACTTACTCCAAGGGTTGAAACGTCGAAGGATATCCTGCTTGAAATGTCTCTTCATTCAATAAATCCTACATAGCGTGCATCTGTAGCAAAATATAAATTAAAAAAAGAAATATTAATGTTCCTTCCTTTATGGACATTTGTTTCCATCTTATCCATTGCTGCCATATGATATGAACATTTGGTTGCTACAAAATCATTGGTTCCACGTTTCCGTATCCTTTGTTCTGGTTTAGTTTCCTACTTGCACAAGCATAAATTATGCATGGAGTAGTTTTATTATGCAATAGCCTTATTCTTATCTTTCAGACAAGTGTCAATCACTTCGTTAGGACATATTTATCATCCCTTCGTTAGCAGTATTTCAGCATTTATTATTATCATAAAGTCATTCGTCGGAACCGGTCACTTTGAACTGGAGCTCCAGAACAAGTAGTTCTCGCTGTCCATACGATGCGGGTTACATTGTTTCTGCTGCTAAGTGTAAGGGCTGTGCTCGCTTCGGTTATCCCCAACCGGGCCAAGCACTACGAGGAAATGCGTGCGGCAATCGTTGGGGCCGAGCAGGACTATGGTCTCGGTGGAAAAGTGTTCCTCAATCCGGACGAACAACACGTGGATCGAGTGTTGCGTGAGATGAAAAAGCGGGAACTTCACCCACCGGAAAGTGGCCTACTGCCAGCCGGAATGCACTTTTTCGACGCGCGGCAATTGATTGAAGACAGTCCGGTCTTTCGGGCGCTGAAATCGATGCCCAAGGGTGCTGTCCTTCATTTGCATAACTCTGCTGCGGTGTCCTCGAGGTGGGTTATCAGTAACCTTACGTACCGGCACGAGGCAAAGCTATGCCGAAAGGATGATCGGTATTTCTTTACTGTGAGGTAAGTACGGGATGGGCTTTCATAGAGCAGCAGAAGTCGGGGGATTGATGTGAAGCTTCCCAGATATCTATATCTTGATTCAATCGCTTATTTGACTGCTCCAACCAATCATTCCATGGAACCTTCCATTTTTAGACCACATAGTCACTGCCTGGAGAACCAAACGCACCGCATTACGGACATGAGAAAGGAGCACACGGAAGGCGCCGAAGCATTCGACAGTTGGCTGGAATCGATCATCAACATGAAGCACAAGCCGACGGCCAATATGTCCCGCTTGGCCACCGTGAACGAGCTTTGGGTAGATTTCGAGAGTTGTTTCGATGCGATAAAGGGATTCCTGCAGTACAAACCGTTCTACGAGGCGTACCATTGGCAGCTTCTGCGCGAGTTTCACGATGACGGCGTGTTCTATATCGAGTTCCGGATCTCGCTGGGTAAGGTGTACGACGAGGGTGGCAAGGAATATGGTCCGCCGGAGACCACGGCCATGCTGCGTCGGATTGTGGACGAATTCCGCCGGCAGCATCCTTCTTTTCACGGTGTGAAAATTATACTAGCGAAGCATAAAAACATGGACGATGCGGAGCTCGAAAATGCATTAAAGTTATACGATAATCTTAGGTAAGCAATCAGTTGATATAAATTACCTTTTTATTTTAGGGACTAACATTTAGTTTCAAAAGGAATTTAAAAAAATTAAACGATGTCTATCTTCCAATGGTGCTTCTTTAACTCTTCCAATGAAATAGCACTGCTTTTCCTGGCTTCGTGATTGGGTTCGATTTAGTTGGACAGGAAGATAACAACCGTTCGCTGAAAAGTTTCATCTCTTCACTTCTACTTCCACCCATGCAGCCCCGAGCTCCTAATTATTTTTTCCATGCTGGTGAAACAGGTAACATAGACCCCAGGTCGTCAGGTTGGGTACACCTTGGGGCATAGTTTGGACTAATCCTTTCCGATCTCGATTGTTGCCTGGCAGTCGGATACTACACCGAGGCGGACGAAAACGTGATCGACGCCGTGCTGCTCGACGCGAGACGTATCGGCCACGGCTATGCACTGTTCAAGCATCCAATTCTGTGGAACGCCATGCGCCGGAAGCAGATCGCCATTGAAGTGTGCCCAATTTCGAATCAGGTGCTCGGGCTGGTCCGAGACCTGCGGAACCATCCGGCGAGTTTTTACGCGGCCCACAACATTCCCATGACGATCGCGAGCGATGATCCGGGTTTCTGGGATGCAGTGGGGGTCAGTTATGACTTCTACTATGCATTTATGGCAATTGCACCACACACTGGATTGGGGTTTCTCAAGCAGCTCGTGTGGGATTCGTTGAGGTGAGTACAATACTGGACAGTCTCAAACGGACGGTGTTGAAATGGAGTTATTTCGGTTACAGATTTAGCACTATCAGCGCAGATGAGCGTCTGAATATTACTGCCACGATGGAAATGCAATGGGCCACGTTCATCAGGGAATTTCGTAATCCAAATTTATCCGAAACATAATTGAACGTGAAAATGAATAAATACGTGTTTGCTTGAGTAGATATTGTTGAGTAGAAATTTAAAATGAAATTTTGGTTGCATAAAAATGGCAGATACATCCGAGGATCAGAATTCTTACGAATTATTTCTCTAACGCTTATCAACAAAAAGAAAGTCCGGACAAATTTAATAATGTATCTCACATAGACGTAGGATAAACATTCACTTGCTAAAATGTTTAGAGAATAAAAGCAAGAGCAAGATGACACACCTATTTGGGTTGAGGTGTTTAAACAAGAAACTAAGATAAGCTAGAAAAATGCATATGTTGGTCGATGGCCCAGCACGGACTCAGCATCATAAGGGTTAGCAGATTTCTCTTTCACATTCGGAAACACACCTTCGTACATTCACCAACATTCCACTGCGATTTATTCCTGCAACAAGTAGCCGCATGCCCCGCTCCCAGAAAGGTTGTGCAATTTTCGTATCTTTCGCGCAGCCTCCGTTTTTCAGCTGGGAAGGACGAATCGAGAGCACGAAAGGAAAGGGTACTTAAAATCAGCAGGGTTTAATTGCGCCGGTCTATGGTTTTGAATTGATTTTAATTTTACTTCATACACTTTTCACAAACTTTTGAACTAAAAAGGGATGTGTGTACTGTGTTAATGGTAGTTTTTAAATAATCTTATTACCAAAGCTAGAATGTAGAATTAACGTGAAACACACTGTAACTGCCGAGCAGCGATCGTCGAGCGACTTTTCGCTCTCCGCTCTCCAAATCCGCTAGCATAAAAAGAGAACGAGAAGAGAGAAAGAGAGAGAACAAATCCACCGAAAGAAAAGGGAGCCCCGAGAGCGGGACAGAGAGAGATCGTGTGTCGCGATCAACGCACACAAGAGCTGTCCCTCTTTCCAAACCCAAAGGGGAACATCGATCGTACACAAAAGGGTGTGTGCGTTCCCGGTTGACAGTCGCAGAGTGTGTGTGTGTGTGTGTGTGTGTGCGCGTTAGTGTTGAGCAGCAAAACGGGTGAGTCAGGCGGCAACAAACCCCGCGCGACTTCACTCCACCCCAACCCCTGCTCCGAGCGAGGGGTCAAAAGCGTACGATCGAAGGTTTCCTTTTTCTTTAAGGGTACAAACGACGGGATGGAACGAAGGAGCGGCTAAGGAAGGGAAAGAAGGAGAAGCCATTCGAAAGAGTACTTGGGAGAGGAAGAAACACACAACACAGATGGCGATACACGGTGGCCGTGCAAGGGTGTGCTTTTAACCCTCGAGAACATACGGCAACATCCTATATGTGGCTAATGCTCCCCCTCGGTTGAAAGAGAAACGACGTTAACCACCACGAGATGACGACGGCGACGGGAACACATTAAATGTACTGAAGCAGCGGGGGGTTTAGGAAGAGGCATGGAGCGGGAAGAGCGTCGCACCCTCTACTTCAGCTGGATATATGTGAGTGAGTGAGTGTGTGTGTATGTCTCAGAGAGAAGAGGGCAAAACGCGTTGATCTTTCAAGCGCGCCACACGAGAGACACAGTACAGCTATACACACACGCTCTCGTACTACACCTTGTTTTCAACTGTCGATCGCGGAGACCGACCGGGGGCTTTGGCTTTGTGTGTGATGCCATGCCGCCGCCTCAACGCTGCCGCCTGCTATGCTGCGGCAACTCTGGATGTTGATTATTACCTGTTAGAGCGGAAGGCAAGTGTGTGACACGTTTATAAAAGTTTTTCCCGAGAAAGTGCGGCCCGTACGTCTTGCCCGTCCAGCGAGCGGGGCGCAGTCCAGCAGCAGTCGATCGCCGTCGGAAAGACGACACGCAAGCGCGTTTTGCTCTCCCGATCGTTCGGGGTGACTTTTCTGGTTGCAACCCTTGCCCAGCGCGCCGTAGCATCATTTTTGTTTTCCGCTGCTGCGCTCGATGCCGCACGGGAGTGGATGGGTGAAAAGTCGACACTTTTTATCCCGAAATCGGACGCGTTTTTCCCAACCCCAAGTTCCGGGTTCGTGCAGTGAAAAGTGCAAGGCATTTCGGCACTGCCTGAAACGCCGTCGGTTAGGGGTGAAAAATTAAAAATGGCGAACGGAGGATAACTGTGGTGAGCCCTCGCAAGGAGCGATCGTCGCATAAGATTCGTCACCCTCCGTGTCGTTTGTTATCCTGTGTGCGTGTGTGTCAGTGTTTGTGCATGTGTGCTAGCTTAACGGGCTGCACCTTACATTTGAAAAAGTGTGCTAAACGCAAGCATAAAGGCCTTCAGTAAGCACGACCCCAGGTGAAGGGTGGCCAGTTAGAAGGCAAAGCGAAAAGAAGGAGATTTTAGGTAAAGCGTCTCCTGCTGATGCAAACTGTGTGTGGCATGCAAAGGAAAGATCAATCGTTAAACGCTCGCATGTCCACGTAATCATCTTCCGCTTGGTCAGTGTGTGGCTTCAATGAAATGAAATAAGGCGAAAAAAATAAGGATTCGAGAGAATCGTGTGGTGAGTGAAGCAAAGAAGAGAAAAGGAAAGAGAAAAATGAATGTGTCGCCCAAGAAAAAGTATGCCGCCTGCGGAATAGGTGCTGGTGAACGGTGCTGGTGGCGGTGGTGAGGACCGTGGTTGGGGAGTGCCGCGCACACAGCACGATGCTGTGAATGGAAAGAGGAAAGATATCGGAATTTGATATTTAGATATACCGCACTGGCAACCTGGCGAGATCGACGAGTTGTGCGACACGATCAAGGGTACAGCGATTAGCGGGGGAAGGAGCGGGGGAAGCGGGTTCGGTGTCCGCGGTGGTGGGGGAAGAGAAACTAGGAGCGGTCCCGCAGCATAAACGCGGCGAGAGCGCAGAGCATATTATAGCGTCATCATCGGAGGAAAGGAATGTTGACTTCATACCAACCCAACAACCAGCAACAGGTAAGAGAGCCGAGAGCTTTTTCTGTGCTTCAGCCTGTGGATGAAGTATGGGGTCGGGTGGTAATGGTGGTAGTGGTGGCGGTGGGGACATGGTAAAGTGTAGTGGAAAGGTGGAAGGACGAATGGAAAGGTAAAGTGCAAAGGGAGAAGAGGCGAACGAAAAGGTGCTGCAAGAGCGGGAAACTCCACACACAACAAAAGGAAGCTGATCGCGCACGCCGCGGCCGGGATGATCGCGGTGTAAAGGACCGGTTGTCGGTAGGGGGAAGGCGGGAGAAAGGGGCCCAAGCGGGACTTGTCTCGTTAAGAAAAGAACCTGAAAGGAGAAGAAGTGGCCCAAACAACAAACGCACACTCATCGAGCTGTTTTGCATACATCTTGTTTTTTTTTGCAAGAAAAAGGGAGGGGAGAATGGTATGCAAATGGTCATCTGCTGCGTCCAGTGGTGTACCTAATAAGATTGTAATAATTTTACCTAAGATTTTCTGTATTGTCACTAAATTTGAAGGGCACTTGTATAATGCAAAGTTTGGTACTCTTTCCAATTTTCTTTGTTAAAATATTACAAAGTGTGGCCACATCATAGTTGACCAATGTTCGGGAACGGTACTTTTTGTTTGCATATGACACTATGTATGCTTTTTGAAAATAGGTAAAATGTTTTGAGGCTTAACAAAACCATAAAATATTGACTCGAAAAGTTGTAACATATAACCTATAACAACCCACTTGTTGATGTCAAAACATATTTTAGTATGTTGCAATTGAAATGAGCCAGTGAAATTTGGTCTTTACGGCATTTTAGTGGAGCATTTCACATCAACAACACATTGTTGCCAAGTTTACATTTACAGGCTGGCCCCGGTTTTCGTCAGCCCCGGTTTTCGTAGTTTGAAAAATCGTTCGAAGCTGGTTTAAGTAGCGTGCTTTGTTCTTTACTCATATGATTCAATGCATTTTGTATGACAGAAGATCCGAACATGGACTAATAAACGAGTAGTGCAGGTTTTCTGCTTCAGACTACTTTGCTCAATTAAACATATCTTCCAATTGAAGCACTGAATGTATTATTGTAAACCTACACGGCATGGAAACCAAAGAAGTAAAACCGGAAAATAAAACGGTTGATGGCCATTGATTTGATGATTAAATACACAAACTTTGATATAGTTTGAAGAACAACTTCATATCAACCATTGAAAATTCAGACGAGAATAATGATCACATCCAACGTTTGTTTTGTGTTAGTCAAGTCTTGAGTAGGTATTATAAACGTAAGAAATTTAGTCCGCTAGCCCCGGTTTTCGTCGCTGTCAAAGTCCCGTTTGGTAACGAAAACCGGGGCCAGCCTGTATTTGATTAAATTAGTTTTGTTGCTCCTGAATCCTCAGTAAAACACGGTTGAAGCATACATTTTTAGTGTTTTTAATTTGTGATTTTTCTATTTTCATTACTTTGCATATTTAAATCTATGCTGGTAGATATTGTTTTTAATGAATAATTTAAGGTATTATTTGTTCACCGGTCTATAATATACCGCCTTTCGGTAAGACGTAACTCTCTTTGGAGAGAAGCCTGAACCAGACAAAAGCCATAGTTTAAACGGCTCCTGTGAAAGCTCGAAAACCAAAATCCAGAATAGAAGGTTTTTTTTCTCTCGGTACAACCCTGGCTATATGCCCTCCGTCTCATGCTTCCCTTTGGTGGTTCAGTTCGAGCTGGCGCGAGTGCGGCGCGATCGTTCGGGGAATAACGGCGATGGAAAAGTGGTTTTGATGATGCGCGATTTTCTTCCCCCCCGGGCTTGTGTGTGCATTTTGCTAGATTCACGGTCGTTTGCTTCGCTGCAATGCCTAGAATGTGGCGATGGTGTGACATTGAGTGTATAAAAAAAATATTACAAGTTATACAACCAACTTCTGACCTTTTTGCTTGTCGTTGGACGAACCTGTTGACCAAAGTACAGTTTCCTGGTGCTGTTTAAAAATTTTCCCATGATTTTTACTAACTGTCTTCTCATAATCTGCTTTGGTTCACGTGTGAAATGCTTTTTGTAGACCAATGGAAGCATACAGAAAGTTCAGGTGAACAATACAATGAACGGTTAGACGTTGCTCTTCAACAAAATGCACACACTCTTGATTGAGTATTCAGTAATGTATAAAGAACAAATTCTTTACGTTTTTTCCCCGAGAAAAGAGTATGGTACACAATACAGGGGGATAATGAGGGTAAAAGAATTCTATGTTTACAAGAAACAAGAAATAAAAATAAAAAAATAAAATAAAGCTAAAAAAACCGAATCCATGATAACAAAATATCGAAATACATCGTATTCAGAATAAACAATAAGGTCAAATCGTTATGTAATAAAATCGAATAGTCCGAACTGAACACAATGCAGGATTTTTAGGAAGGAGCTAGGAGAATCAAAGCTCATTCTTATTGGAAGGTTTAAATCTTAAACGAAATCAAATGTAATTTTAGATTGGATGCAACCCAAATGAACGATAGAACCGGTAGTTCACGGTCAGCTTTTTACTGTTGGTACAAATAGTACAGCGCGCTTTCTTTTGGAAAGAACATTTTTGCGTTTCCTTTTTGCTGGTACTTGATAGAATTAATCACGTTTGCGTCCCGGGAATTACAGCAAAAGAAAAAGAAAAGATTTTTCTCTCTATTCGTCCATTCAAATCACGCACGTACACGTACATGAACATTTAAATGAATGTTTAAAAAACGAAGAAATGTGCCTCCCCCGAGCACATGCGGCGATCGTCGTCGTGGCGATGAGATATAACCGTTGCCAAAACGTGATCGTGTCGTTGCTGGCCGGTTTGGGGTCCGGTCCGTGCGTGGTTTGTGCTGCGTAATGCGATTGGTATGCCCCGCGGATGGCGGGAAAAAAACAAGCATCGCACCCGATCGCGCTGGCCGGGACCTTCGGCATACGTTTGGCGTCCACGGAGGCAAACCCGGATCGACGAACGTTAACACAAACGAAGGAAGGCATCTTATTAACGAACAGGAGAAGGATGCGGCAAACGAGAAAGCGATACGCGAACGCGCTCATTTGCATGCCAACCGTTTGTTTGACGTTGACGGAGACATTTAAATTTTCGACAGGAATGTCAAGTGGCCAGCCACAGCAATAAGGTAAAAAGAAAACGGCTTGTTGTAACGGGTGTCGTTCGGATGGAATCGTTCCTTCGTGCTCTCCTTGGAGCGGGAGAGGTGTTCTCGTAAACGACGGCTGCGCACTGCTTTTTGGAACACAATTTCAACGCCGCCAACAAGGACACAAGCCCTTGACTATCTCGCTTTGGCTTTATTGCTTCGCCGCGAGCTCTGTACTCATAACACATTCCCTGTCAGTGCGCTGGTGGTAGTTGCCAAGCGAAGAGTGCATTTTCCCGTAGAAGAAACTTTCGACAGGAAGTACTCCAGCCAGGGAGGCCACTTCCTGTGCTGTGGCGAACAGTTTTCCGGATTGCGTTCCCGATTCCGGGATGGAAACTGGGTTGGTGGAAAGTGCGATAGAGCGCCGTCTGGGTGGATAATTTCAGTTCACACTCGCCGCCCATTACACCGAACTCCCGCGGGTTGTCCGGAAAAGTGTTGAGAGTGCTGAAAACCCGGACTGCCGTTTGGCGACGGTGATTGTTTCGATTGTTTGGCGTTTGGCTGTCGTTAGGCATGGTTAATCTGTCAAAATTGCAAGAAAACCGTGGACCGCGGGACGGAAAACATCATAAATCAGTATATTTGTTTCCCCCCTGTCCCGCTCCCGTGTCGGTGCTTTTCCCCATCCACTGCACCTTCCCTTTTCAGAGGAAGGTTTTCCTTTTGCGTCGCCGCGCGCGCTCGTGTTGTTTATCGTAATTTTCTCACACCGTATAGTAAAACTTCATTCATCGTGGAAATGGGGGAAAGAGGAGGACCAAAAAGAGCGAGCCAATTGGCGTGGAAAAGAGAGAGAAACCAGATGGCGATGGACACATAACCGTGGACGGTGCTGGTGCGCGTTTGACCATTTCCCGTTTGTCCGGGAGCGACAGTGACGGGGGCTCGCGATTTTCCGAGGGAAATCTCGGTAATTAGTATCGATTACGGTGCAGTGAAAGTACTTTTCGGGGTTCGGGTTTCATTTTTCGGGCGATCCGATTCAAACGCTACCCAGTTCCATTCCCTTGGATTTGTGGTTTCCTCTCCTCTTTCCCCGGAACGGTTGTATTAGGAATGAAATGAAAGTGTACGCGTTGTGCAGAGTACGGAAAAAGTTTGATTGACAAATTATCCCTTCAGCATTAGACTCGACCGCGCGGTAGAATTCGGGAATCGAACAGCAAAGGAATTTCTTTAAGTTCCAAGTACACATATCCCCACATACACACACGCACATGCACGCACACGTCGTCGCATTCGGGTCACGTTTTCGTGTAAAACACGCGTCGACCGTGTCCGGGTTTTAAGGGGCTGCCCAAAGGAACAACCGCCCAATCCGGGCGGAGAGCAAGCTGCCCGGGGGAGGGAGAGGTTGGAGGTTGGTGCTGGCGGGAAAAAGCTGGCAAAAAAGTGGGTCATGAAATTAGTCGCCGCTCGGTCGGTCGCTTTTCCGTCGCCAAGTGGTTGTAGTAGGCCCAGCATCATCAGCATCAGCATCAGCATGCATCATGCGGGGTGCTACGATTTAGCATAACTTTACCGATTATCGCGCTTTTATGCTGCAGTGTGTTTTGTGGAGTGGGCCAATGCAGCAGGGTGTGAAGGAATGCTGTCCAGCAGCAACAGCAGCAGCAGTAGCAGTCAGTACCGTGTGCGTGCATGTGACTCTCGCAAAATGACACGCTTTTCCCTTTACGAGGAACACATTTTTCTTTCGGTTACAACTTTGACGAGGAGTGAGTGGATGCTGATTCGGAAACTTTTTGGTGGACTTCTGGATGGTATACTCTCTAGTATACCGGGGGGTGTGTTTTTGGGCGTGTGTGTGTGTAGAAAACTGTTCCAAACGTGAAAAGGACAATTTCGCAGGGAATTTCTTACGCAGCCGGTGCTGGAGATTAAGGTGATTTTTGTTTATTCCTTCCCGACCCAAGGCGTGCAGCATTCCCTTTTCCCGAGTGTGTGATGTGCGTGTGAAGTATTAGTCTTCTGCCGTGCAACTAGCAAGATGGCCGTAGAAGTTTAGCTCCAAACAAGAAAAGCATCTCGAAAGAATCATGTTTAGCTGCCTGTGGCAATTGTGGGACTGGTAAGCTTGCCTAGCACCGCTTCATAACTCTGTGTGTTTGTGTTTGTTTGTGGTGTGTGTTGCACGGCGTGTGTGTAATGTGATGCGAAAATGATTGTTTTCATGTTGTTGCAAAGAGTTTTTGTGATGTTACTTTTTTTTCGTTCGTATTTTCGTGTTGTTTTGTCGAAGTAAAATCCACCAGCATGTTCTATGCCATCAACACTAACTGATTTCTCATCCACTTCCCCCACACGTCAGGATTGATCCACCCACCTTCACGACGATGGAGAGCAAAAAGCTGCAGCAACTGCAGCAGGCCAACTCCCATTTGGCTCCGATGCCACAGATGAAGGGCCCATCGCAGCAGGGCCAACACCATCATCAACATTTTCAGCAACAACCCCACGGAGGAGGAGGAGGAGGGTACGACTACGGGACGACAGGCCGGTCGCCGATGTTCGTCGGGAGTGGCGGTCCCTCGCAGTACCAGAGCTTTGCGACGACGGCGACCAACTTCGCCCAGCTGAACCACCCGTCGGCGGCCCTCCGCTCGCCGTACTCCACCGGAAGCCCCAAGTCGTCGCTCAGCACGAACAGTGGCGGGGTGGCGCTCTACGGTGCGACGGCGGACACGGGGGACCTATCGTCAGCGAGCGGTGCAACCCCGCACCATCATCATCTGCACCAACCGGGGGTTCAGCAGCAGCAGCAGCAGTACCGTGGCAACAACTATGCCTTCGAGCAGCAACTGTACCGGGTTAGCTCACCGTCGAGCGGAGGCAGCGGTGGTGGTGGTGAGCGGGAGCGACTGTACCAACGACCGCCGGGCGCTGCCGCCGTTGGCACGCCACATTCGATGGCAAGCAGCAGCGCCACCATCTCCGGTGGCGCCCCGATGTCGAAGCTTGAGCTGCAGTTTCAGCAGCTGCAGCGCGAAAAAATCCAGCAGCAGATAAAAACGGCCACCGAGGCGATCGCGCACCAGCAGCAAACGTTCGCGCTCCGGCAGCAGCTGAACCCGCCCGTGCCGAACTACCACCTGAAGCAAAACTTGCTACAGAATCTGTCCCAGCATCACCAGCAGCAGATTCAGCAACAGCAACAGCAGCAGCAGCAGCAGCAACAGCAGCAGCAACAACAAGCTCAACAGCAGCAGCAACAGCTGCAGAAGCAGCAAATGCATTATTCTCAGCAGCAACAGCAGCAGCAAAAGCAACAAGCTCAACAACAGCAGCAGCAGCAGCAGCTACAGAAACAGCAACAGCAAATGCAACAATCGATGAAGCAACAGCAAATGCAGCAACACCAGCAACGGTACACGACGGCGGGCGGCTCGCACCAGAGCCGGAACGTGCCACCGTCGAGTCTGAACCTGATGAACCACTGCCAACCGGCGGCCACCGAGACGGACAAAATGCTGCCACGGACGCACGCACCATCCGCCTCCTACCAGGGAACGCTGGATCACGCGCACCAGCAGCAGTCGCTCTACAGCGAGGAGGAGTCGCTCTACCAGAAGGGAACCGGTGGCTTCTCGACCGTCGGGCCGTCTCCGATGGGTGGTGGCACCGGTGGCCCGAACGAGATCATCATCCAGCAGAACATTCCCGGCCAGGTGGTGAACCAGGCCTGCCAGACGCAGATCAGCTCGATGATTGCAGCCGCGGGCGGGATGAAGTCGTCCCCCTCGGATACGCTGTCGAGCCCGTCGCACGATTCGATCGAGCGGAAGAAAAGCAGTGGAGGCAGCGGTGGAGGCAGCAGCAGTAGCGGTGGCCAGCAGCATACGCTCAAGTCGCCGGTTACGAAGCGGCCAGCAAACGCACCCGTCGCACTGTCCGGGTGGCTGTACAAGCAGGGCTCGGATGGGTTGAAGGTGTGGCGCCGCCGCTGGTTCGTCCTGTCCGAGTACGTGCTGTACTACTACAAGGGGCAGGAGGAGGAGAAGCTGCTCGGCACGGTGCTGCTGCCGTCGTACAAGGTGTCCGCCTGCTTCCCGGAGGACAAGATCTATCGGAAGTTTGCGTTCAAGTGCGAGCACGCCAACATGCGCACGTTCGTGTTCGCGGCAGAGAACGGGGAAGCAATGAGCCAGTGGGTGCGCGCCCTCACGCTGGCCACGATGATGATCCAGCAGGGCGGACCGGGTGACGCGGAGGTTTCGATGGCACTCGCGCAACATCAGCAGCATCAGCAACCGTACCAGCCGCAGCAACACCACGGCGGGTTGACAAAGGGACAGGGGGAGCTGCTTTCCAGCGACTCGAGTGGAACCGTCGGTGGTCCGCAAGGCTCGCAAGGCTCGAACGACACGATCAAACTCATACAGCAAGCGAGCAGCGGAAGCAGCGGAAGTGGTGGCCTGGGAGCGTCCCATCAGGCGAACGAAAGCATGCCCTTACCGCAACCGCTCTACGCCAATGCGCCTCCGAAACCGCGACGCGTGAACGATGCCGGCTACTCCTCTCCCAGCCCCGAGCACACGATCCTCCACGATCGCTACGAGCAGATGATGCACCAGCACCAGCAACACCAGATGGCCACACCCGGTCAGTTCGCGGCGGCAGCGTCAGGCAGCACCGGGCTGCTGGTAAACCGGGCGGGAGGACAAACCATGCTGACGGCGAACGCCATCTACGGCGACCCGAAGCGCATCGAGCGAGACCTGTACATACAAAAGCTGATCGAGCAGCAGCAACAGCAGCAGCAGCTCAACGCCACCAAGCAGCAACAGCAGCAACAGGGAATGCAAGCGTCTCCAATGCATGGACAAATGGCGCGCGGTGCCGGTACCAACCCATTTCTCTATCCCAGCAACGATCGGCGCACGCCGGACACGTACGGTCCGCCGGGAAACGCGGGCATCGACCCGAAGCACATGTCCGACTACGAGGACATCTACAACCTGACGATGCTGTCCAAGTCGCTACCCTCGAACGCGGGCTCGTCCGGGCCAGGTGAGGGGGATGGCGCCACCGGCTACAAGCGACCAACGAGTCCCCAGCACTACGGAAGCAATGGAGCTTTCCCTCCTTTCAAGGCAAACACTACAACCATGTACTCTGCCAACCCGTTCGAGGTAAGTGTGTGTGTGTGTGCTCTAGAGGAGGGGTGAAAATTAGTTTCCTATAATGCCCTCCCTTAACCGATCTTCCTCTGTTGTTCAAGTGAGCAAGTGCTTATCCAGTTATACTACTTGTGCACCACGGAAGTGTTCCGTGTTATGCGAGACACGACTTTTCCCACTTCAAGACGGATCGTTGCTGAGACTAGTAAAATGATCGTTCCATCCGCCGCGGAAGAGAAATTGATAGTTAACCGTAAAGCGCGATTCACAACAAATCGAATCAGGTGCAAAAAGATCTGTTTGCTCAATGAATCGTCAGAAGTATGATTGGTTCGTATGGGTATACGGGTCTTTTCCTATGACAATAACCGTACTGTATGAGTTTATTTGCAAGTGTAAGCTCAATTGAAAGTGTATAGGGGCGAGCGGGGCATAACGGGCCTGTTAAGAAAAAGTGGTCACTTCTTCAACTGCTGATAATTATAGTTTAAATGCGTTCGGATTGCACCAAATGTATGTAAAGTAATCAAAGGCTATGTAGTGTAAGAAATAATCTCAGTTAAAATATTTCCATAAAACCATGATCATGGAAATTATGAGTTTGGTTTGATACGATCTTACATTTTTTCCAAATTTCTTTTCCTACAAGATCAGGTTCGTATTACAGGTCAATTGCATTTTTACCTCACTGAGGGAAGGAACTCATTTTAAGTATGATTAAACGTTTAGAAAATGTATCCGTCTTTACGATTTACGTAAAATGGTTACTTTCCGGCGACGAAAATCGTAATGTGTCTTTAAATGTTCATAGAAACCTTCATTGTGTGCTTCACTTCGTTCGATGGGACTTAAAACGTTGTTGGTTTCACAATGGTCCGAAGTGGGGTTAATATACCACAGACCCCGGCGAGACACAATGTATGCCTTTGGTTGCATTTTTTCAACCATTGAGAAAAGGTTTAATTTCAACTAAGTATGGGAACGAAATGCTTTGCCCGGGCGAATAGAAACGTGGAACGAATTCATTTATTTACGCCCGATTTCACTCTATGTGCGCAAGTAATGGACGCATTTACCATGCGTGAGGTGATAGTTTGATTTCTAGTCGCCACGGTTTGCGCCACGGTGATTTCAGAAAAATTCCCAGCCGATCTCTGGAAGCGACATGACGACATGTTCATTAGGCAGAGGTGAACGTACGTTTAATTTGAAGAAATCGCGCTTTGTAGCAGCCAAACTACGTGCAAGAAAGCCAACATAATTGACATTACGATTTTTGTTGATTTGTATACGTGTAAAAAAGTTTGGAAATGATTTATTCGAATATGCAAAAAGTTTTAAAATGTGTGTGCAATAATGGCGGTTTGAATTTTAGGAAAAACCTTTGTGTTTTTAATGCTATTTTAATTTTTTCAACTAAAAGTAAACGTATGTTAGGGAATCTACATTTATCCTACATAATGATTCGAATCCGTACTGTTCATCAATGCCAAATTCATGAGCTTAATGACATTAAAGTGCTAAATGGAGTTTATCTAGAGTATTTATTTCTTTTTCCTTGGTACAACCTTTCGATTATTATATTTTTAAACTTTTGTTTAACATACTTCCCCTTTTTAGAACGCTCCAGTGACACCGATGCAACAGCACGTCCAGATGCGTGCCCGGCCCATTCCACCAAACATTCCCCGGCCACATTCGGCCGACTTCCTCGACTACGAGACGCGCCATCCGATGAACCCGGCGGCCAGCAGCACCAACGATGAACCGAGCCCGGCCCTCCGAACCCCACGACCAAAGTCGAGCCTCGACATCAACCGCACGCCAGACCATTACTACTACTCCGAGGCAAGCTACGCCGAAAAGATGCGCCTCCAGAGTGCATCGTACCTGCAGCGGGCGAACAATGCCGCCGCGTCGTCGACCGGCGTTTCGCGAAAGCAACGATCCGATGACGTTCAAGGTAGGAATGGTGAAGGAAATGAGTTTATGATTAAAACATAGGGTTATTTAAATATTTTCCAAATCACAACCTGTTTCTTTGTAGGATTGTTCACTGGCGGAACGATGCCCCGGGATGGATTGTACCGTAGTGGAAGCGGTAAACTGCTCCCAACGCAACAGCAGCACCAGCAGCATCAACAGCATGCGGAAGCCGATTACCACCACCCGGAGGGTACGCAAAGTATGCCCCGACCGTCGACCACCGAGCGGCCGACCGGTGGAGGTCGTCCGTCGGTGAGCAGTCTCAAGAAGCAAGGCTTCTCCCATCAGCAGCAGCAGGAACAGTTTGCCCGCTCGGCCAGCGCCCGGTTGCCGCGCAAGGAGGAGGACGCTTCGCTGCGGGACGGCGAGCGCAAGCGGGAGGAATCGATGAAGCGACTGCTGGAGTGGAAGCAACGGATGCTCCAGTCGCCGCTGACGAAGAAAATCACTAGCCAGCATTCGGCATCGATGGCTTCGGCCGAATCGCTAGATCCGGGCTCGCACGCCAGCCTCATTGCTGCCGAGCGACGCCATGAGGAAATCTACGGGCTGAAGTCGAGCGATTCCGCACTGCTTCGGGGGGATTACTACGCGACAAACTACGAACGTCAGTCTACCGGTGACTTGACGGGGGTTGGGACTGTCCGGGGTGGTGGAGGAACGGAGCGACACGGTGGAAGCACGCTTAACATCGCGCAACAGGCGGCCTACGGCAGCGAGATGAAGCTGAACGGCGACTACAACAGCTACTCTTCGGATGATGAAGGTAGGTGGCAATCTCTCAGGAGGAGCGTCAAACGCTTGATAACGATGCCGATTCAAGATAACTGCCACAGTGGCCTAACAATTAGTTCAGCTTGCTGAAGCGTACTATCCTATCCTTCTTCATGTCTCCTATAGCTGTGTGTTTTGTGATTTTACTATTGCTTTTGTAGCGCATCCTACCAACTGTGTGTGTGTGTATGTTTGTGTACTTCCTAGCAAAAAATTTTTTTATTTAGTTAACTGTACCTCCAAACACTCCCTGTTCGGGTTTTGAATGTTTGTGCATGCCTTCCTCATAGTGCTATCCTTCATCTTGTGAGATTTCTCTTAGTACACAGGAATGATCTTGTGGGACAACTGACGGTAACGATCATTATTTCTCTTCTCTATGTCGAAATTGAAAAACAAAATGAAAATCTTTCGAAATCGAAATCGAAATCATATTAGTTGGTTAGTTGAAGTATCTTTGCAGTCGTAATCGTAATGCTTCCGGGTTCTATTCGTCTACATTTCATCTTCGTTTCCCTCCTTTCGTTTCGTAATGTTTGCATTTCGTATCTCTCTATATGTTAAAACTATTCTAGCTTCAATTTCAGTTTTCCTACCTTCCTACCACTTCCCTGTTTTTCATCCAAATACTATGCCTTTTTTCCTTTAGAACATTCTGGATTTGCTTAGAAAGCTGTACGCTATTGAGTAATCATATACATATGTCGTTCACAATAAAGGCGCATCTACTTGTGTGGGTATTTTGTCATTCGCGAACAATTTTTAAACGGAACGCGGTTGTTCTTGTCTTCCAATGTCTCCCACGTGGAGTCTATTGCATTTTGTTAGAGCAGAAGCGGCGGTTGTATGTTGTATTGCGTTTGTGTTGTGCGTGATGCGCGTGATGGTGGTTCGTTTAGTTTGTTTTGTTTTGTTTCACTTTCTATTCCCATGATTCTTGATTTCCATGTGTCGTCTGTGGGTACCGTACAACGATTGCGAGACCTTCCTGCCAACAGCGTAGAAGCAAAACGATTGTCACGATTGAGAAAAGAGTGACAGAGGTATGAGAATGATGTGAAAATTTTGAAATAAAAAGTGTTGTCTTTGTATATTTTTTAAAATTTTTGTTAAAACCAACCAAAGCCCCTCCGTACCGGACCTCCCCCATCGATTGGATAGGGAAGTTAGTGTATACAGTCTGGTAAAAGCAAATCCTGAATCCTGAGGAACGGTGTATCCGAGAATATATCTGTGACCGTGTCTATTAGGTGTACCTTAGTACTAATACTACCCTTTCTCTTTCCATTAAACACATTACTATCTTATTACTACTAGTTTCCTCCGCTACCATCTGCAATCCAGTGTTTGAAGGTAACGCAAAAGAGAGTATTGATAACCTAGTAAAGGGAGGATGCTATTCCTAAAGTGGGAAAATCTGCCCCCCTTCATGACTGGAAAGGAAAAAAGGTTGCTTACTGAATTGAGATTAACTCTCCCACTCCTCCGTTTCCCTCCGTCCCTATAGTACATCCGTTCTTTTTCCAAACAAACTGTCTGTTAGCTTAACCAAGGTTTCGGGTAAAATCGGTCTTTCGAGGGGCTTGTCTTTGTCTTTCCTCTCCTGGAGCTGGAGATAGACTTTTTGCCGGGTTATTGGTGGATGTACCTACCTCACAGAGAGACCCCCTTAGTGTTTAGAGGCAGCGTAGTAGTGTGGGCAGGTGGAGAGAGGGACTGAGTGGGTCTGACAACAACCTATATCTCATACCATTCGTTTCGTTGCTGTTGTGTGTGTTTCTTATGTATCGTGTTAGATGGAAGAAATTTTACGCCGGCAGGAAGGTCGTCCCCAGTCGTTGTTAGTATCGCCACTTCCGGCAAAGTGGAAGCGGAAGCACCGTCGTCACCGAAACCACTACCACCACTACCAACACCACCAACACCATCACCACCACCACCACCACCACAATCATCGGCACATATCCTAACACAACGCAACCACAGTGTGACCACCGGGGGTACGAGCAGCACGGCCGAGGTTGGCGTTAGAGGAATGCACGCTGGTGGCGGGGAGGCAGATCCGCGGCTAAGCAGCAGGACAGGACACAGTAAGCAGGAGCACGAGAATGAGGATGAGGATGGGCGTGATGAGAAAGGGCAGGCAAAGGTAGCGATCCTCTTCCCGGCCATGCTCGGCGATCGGAGAAAGAAGGCGGCCGAGGCAGAGGATGAGCCGGAGGGAGTCGAGGACGAGGAGGAGGATGCCGTTTACGAGGATAGCTTAGTGAACCACGCCAGCGCGAGCGCAAGCCCGAACCTGAGCGTGGACGCGAATGTATATGAGAACAGTTTCATAAAGGCGGCACCAAAAGAAGATAGGAACGAGACGAAGGGGAACAGCTTTGGGAGGGAAAATGGAAAAGGGTTACCGACGGCGAGCGCCGAACGGCACGAGCGCGCGAAGGAGCTCTTCGAGCGCCATGTGAATAGCGGTGGCAAAAGTAGTAGTGGTAGAATTCCGGGACGGGTGAAAGATAACCACAGTAGTATTACATTCGATCGCGATAGCATTAACACCGGTGATGGTACGGGCAATGGTAAGTCCCCCCACCACCCATCGGTGGGAGGTCAATCTTTGGGTCAGCGAACGAAAATGGCCTCCCCCGGGCCGATCGCAGCGTACGTGCCGGTTTACAAGCAAACAACGCCCCTGAGCGTGGTGGGTTCTTTGCAAAGTAAATCGAACGATGTTGATGATGTCCCTGCGGAAGCAAACAGTAGCTTGGATGTGGTCGGGGCGATCGGGAGGGAAGTGCTGGGGGAAGAAAGTGCCGGCGAGGATGCCGACGACGATATATTCGAGTACACGGATGAAGATTTGGATGAGGCGTTGCAGCAGCAGCACGACGCCAGTGAGCAGCCTGCGTCGGAGGGCGTGAATCAGGAGCATCGAAGGACGGAACCCACGTCCGTCGGGGACCATCCGCCGTTCGTACGGGAGGAGATCGATGATGAGCTTTCGCTGCAGATCCTCGAAGGTCACTACATGCCGATGACGCCGCGGAAGAGCGTAATCAGCTCGGCGAACAGCCTCACAACGCTGGCGATGATGAACCGAGCGAACAGTATTAGCATTGGCAATCAGCCACCACCGGGGGGCGGCGGCCGGTTACGCCCATGCGAGAGCCTCACGGCCATGGACATCCTCGACTCAATACAGAAGAGCAGCAACGAGATGCAGATCTGCAGCAGCAATGCGTACGACGAGAGCACGTACATCGAGATGACCAAGGGCACGCTGGGGAAGAGTGTGTTTGCGGACGATCTGCGTGGGAATGGCGGCGGTGGTTGTGCGACGACCTACGAGATGATTATGGTTCCGCCACCCCTTCCGACAGGAGGTGCGAAGAAGGCGGACGGTGAGCTGTTCGGTCGCTCGACGGCGGAGGATCAGCGAACCAAGTTGATCGATTCGGAGCCGTTGTACATGGAGCTGTCACAGCTGCACAGCAGCATAACCACGCTCAAGCAGCACGACGGAAATGGCCGGGCTTACCTCGAGGCGGAGGAGAAGATGAAAACGCCGAACCATAACGTCGAGGGAAAGGAACAGCCGGAGAAATTCGGTACTATCGGTCGGAGAATGAAGAATGTGATGGGCGCGGGAGGCGGTGGGGGTGCATCGGGTGGAGCAACGGGACTGGGGAAGAAGAAGAAAAAGGATAAGAACAACTGGCCCGACATCCTGATGCAGTCGAGCGGCAGTAATAACAACAAGAGCGATGACAGCGATAGCGACTCCGACGTTATGGCGCTTTCTTCGAAACAGACGAACAACGATTCAGGCGAGGGCAAACTGCAGCGCGCGGGCAAGAAGAAAGGGGGCGGCGGGAAGGAGAAGAAAATGTCGACCGGAGGTGGATCGGTTGCGGCCACGGACCTGCTGTCGGCCAAAACGGCGTCGGCTCGGTCACGGTTTAGCCTTTCGGATACGTTCCGGCCAGCATCGTACTATTTGGGTGCGAGCGGGGGCAGCGGGGGAGGAAGTACATCGTATGGTGTCGCTGGCCACGGCACGACCGGTACTGGGAGTGACACGCTGCTCGACAGCTCCGACAGTGAGATCGTATCGCCACCACCGATTCCAATCTCTTCGCTTCCCCTGGACGAAGCGGATGGCGGTGCTCGGGGAGACGACCTGGCGGGAACGATGATGATGGCACGGTACGGTAGCCGGGAGCGGTTTCGGTCGAGCGATGCGATCGACCTGATCCGAAGCCACGCGCAGGAGAAACGCCAATCGGTGCAAAGCCTTCTCGCCGGGTTGGGCAACGGTGGAGGCGGTGACGGCGTCGCGATAAACTTCCAGGGATCGTACAACAGCAGAGCGGGGGCGGGTTTACGCCGGGAGAGTGGCAGCATATCGTCCAATCGGTCCAGCATTATCTTCGGCACACCGAACCACCAGCAACCGGCGCGCCACGACTCTCCGAGCTTTGTGCACGATCGCTGCTACGATGGCGTTTCGAACGCGTCCTCGGAGTACGAGATTCTGTTGCGCGGGGAAGGGCGCCCCAGTGGTGGCGGTGTGGCGACGGCGGGGACTTCTGCACGCGGGGACGATTCGTCGACGCGCAGCTCGATCACGCTCTCGGAGACGAGCGGATCCATCGAATGGCGCAGCCGGTCCTGCATGGACGTCTCGGTAAGAAACAAACGGAGGCCAATATCGGGCAGCTCGATGAACTGCTCGATCGAAATGGCACTCGTGGACGGCACGGGGGGTGGAGTCGACTTTGATGGTAGTGTGGCCAGCAGTCAGCCGTACGATCGCGCCGCGGAACTCGATGACGGTGCTTCCGGCGGCGCCAGTGTTCCCGGTGGTGAGTATTCGATGCACTTCCTTAGCACCGCCTCATCGAACCTGTCCCAGAATGGCCACGACAACAGTATCTACTACGAAAACGTAGAGATCGTGGGTGGTGTGGTGGTGGAGTCGTCTCCCTCCTCCCGGCCACCGTCGTCGGCCGGCGGAACCATCCTCAGCCCGCTGAGGGAGAAAAACCTATCCCTGCACGATGCCCGCTGCCAGTCGGAGTACCTCGGAACGGTTCCCGAGGGCCACAGTCTGGACGTGGACAGTGCGTCACTCTCGTCGGCGATGGATCTCGATCAGCGCAGTTCCTGCACGGTTCGGTTCGATTACGCACGCTCGACCATGTCCAACCGGACGATCACACCGACGGATGGTGGCGGAACGAGTCGCACGGTCGGTGGGGGAACGACGGCCACGCACAGTCGCAACAATAGCACCCTTTCGTCCGAGTGCGCACCGTATTATTACTCCGATCTGCAGGCACGCACCGGGGAGGAAGAACTGGAGGAGCGGTCGCAAATGGAAGACAGTCAACAACAGCGCCATCGGCGGACGACGAGCAACGATCGTAGCAACGGTGGTGGAAGTAGCAACGGAAGCTCTCGGGCAGCATCGGCAGCGGCCATGGTATCCACAACGCCGACGACAATGACCTCACTGCGAGCGGGTGGAGGTGACACGCTGAACAACCAGCGAGACCCGGGAGGCATACGACGCCAGGCGGCGGGCATCTTCCACATCCACAATCCGCTCACGAACACACTCAAGACGGCCAACCTGTTGGTGCACGCGTCCGCCACGGAGAAGCACGCCGACATCGATCGCAAGAACATCTACGAATCGGACCGAATCGGCCAGAAGGATGTAAACAAAACGATTGCCGCTTCGCTGGCCTCGTCGTCCGGTGTTGCCAGTGGGTCCTCCACGCTGACCCGTGCCACCTCGTCTTCGTCGTCGGCCGGAAAGGGTGTCGTAAACAGTCACCACCGACGATCGATGGGATCGATGATGCAAGTTGGTGATGATAGCGGTGACGATCGGGCACCGTCTGTGTCCGGATGCAGTAACAGTGGCAACAACAGCAGTATCGTCCAGCAGCTTCTCGTTTCCGCGGGCCATATTTCGTCCGGCGATCAGCTGTGGGAAGAGGACACCCTTTGGCGTGACAACCTTCGGCGCGTTTCACACATCCACGCCAAATCGATGGACAACCTCGATCATCTGGGAGTGGGTGGTGGCTCGGTACGTGCTACACCATCGGCCGTAGTACTGGCGAAAACGGTCAACTACCACCACCACCATCACCACCACCAACAACCGGAGCGTACGGGAGACGATGACAATGGCAGTGAAGTGAACGCGGAGGTTAAAAAACCGACTGTAAAGATCAACCGTAAAGATGTGACGTACGTCAATGAGAACCTCATCGCACTGAAGGCCGGTGTTTCGGGCGCTCAATCACCAATCGTCACAAAATCGATCCTACGTACGTCGACGCCAAGATCCGCACTGGCAGCGAATCGGGATGAGAGCCAGGGACCGGCTAACGCGGGGGACGACGATGATGTTTACGTTCAACTGGCCAGCAACGTAGCATCTGCTGACACGACCGCTCGTGACAGCCGCTGGTCCACGCATCCGCCACAGTCACAACCGTCGTCCGATGCTGTGTACGAGGTGCTACGCGACGAAATCAGCCGGTACGATATCAACCGCGAAACGATCCGTCAGTGGGATCTCATGTCCAGCGGGCTGGTGAACAATGGTTCCACCAACTATGGCAAGGGTACTATGGCACCGGGGCAGTCGTACGGGGTCGCCTCTTCTGCGTTCAGTAGCACCGGCGCCGTTGCCGGTGGACCTGGGATGAATGAACCTGGGAAGCAGATGGGCTTGCCTCCAGTTGGCACGAGTTTCTACAACCAACACCACCCGCAGTCGGGCCCATTCACTAACGCAGCAGACCTACTTACGGTTTCGGTTGATCCACAGAATGGCGCACGCTTCAACGCGTCACCCGTTGCCCTTCCGGAACTCTCCAGCAGTGAACCGTCGGAGAGACGCACCAAAGTGCCCAACAATTCCAAGTACCCAAGCAGTACAAGTGGAGCCGTAAACCACCACGATGAAGAAGTGATGGTGGTGGCGGCGGCGGCAGAGGGAAGAGTGGTGGGATCTGCTGCTGAGGGGCTTTTATTGTCCCGGTAGTTGGACTTTGTGAACCACAGATCAATCCGAGCCATGTAGATTGTTAATTAGTTTACCTTCAATCAGTGATAAACCGCACTTTTTTAGCCCTTTTTGGTGCGAATGCCGCGCTTGTGGTGAAGGGTTGTGTGTAAATTTAAATAATTTACATATGTTTTATTACTTTTGTCTTTCATTTTCACCTTTTAAAGCATTAACGTTAATTACAAAAGGAGGGAAAGTGTACCAGTGTACGCCATATTGAATCGAAAGGTTCAGATTATTTTTTATGGTTCTAGTAAAGCGCTCGTGGAGGGCAAATCTATCCAGGTTTGTCCTAATAATTTGATATATTTTTATGGTGGCCCACACTGGTACATTCGCCCTGTATATACCCTTTTTTCTTAGATTTGTTTTATTTTGCATTAGCTTTACTTTTCTCTTACTAACAATGTTCACGTGGCGATCGAAGAGGGATTAGTTTTAACAATCGTTTATCGGAACGACTTTTACTGTGACATCCGGTGTCGTTTTCTTTCTCACTTTTAAAAAACCCTCCCTGGGGCCCCATACTACCATGTACAGCGAAAGTGAGAAACTTTAAGACGAGTTGCAAGGGTGAACCCCACCGGGGGAAGAGAACAGTTAGGAACGCGAAAATTAGTGCCAAAATACGACAAAAGGTGGCTAGGAATGGCTAATTCGTTTGTAAGGGAAGGTGATTAACGGCGTTTCTAGCAGTAAGCAATGTAGAATACCATCACAAATCTGTAAATACATAAGAACGAACGATCAACCCCGTGCGTGCAGTTTGTATAAAGTGTGGAAGGAATGTGTGTTGTAAATTGGTTTTTATTTATCCTGCGTCCAAAGGCGTGGAAGGCATGTTGAATGTACAGTTTGTGTGTTTCGATCCGGACACCGGAGAGTGTCGTTTAGAGAACCGTTTCAGGATGCGTAGTGTTATTACACTTAATAATTATCTGTTTTCCCCATCTGTTTCCTTTCTGCGCGTTGCTTCGCGTCCCATGCGTTCCCTTCTGTCAGCCTCCATATCCGTGCGGAACGTGTTCAACATTCCCAAGGTGCCGCTGACCGTCAAACCGGACCCATCGGATCCATCCTACCTTGCAGCGGTGGTGGGCAAGCAACACCACCAGGGTGGTGGCTACTATGACGGTAGCGGTGGTGGAACCATGATGCTCGACTATCCGGGCGGTGAGAAGTACATCCGGCCGGACATCAGCTTCGAGTCGACGCACGATTTGTACACGCAGGCGCAGCTTCAGCGCGCTCAAGAGCTGAACCTGCAGCAGCACTATCAGCTGCAGAACATTGACCGCAGCCTGGCGACGATGCAGGACCAGCAGCACCCGGACGCGTCACCCCAGTCGCCGATGGTGGTGGGACCGGGGACCGGTGCTCCTTTGACGACGCATGGCATGGATGAAAAGTGGAGCAACAACGGATCGGCGGTGGCCGCTCTCGGTGTGCAAGGTGGTGGTCTGTACGATCGTCACAAGCACGGTTCTTCCAGCGAGATGCAGGTGAGACATTTGCATGCCACTTTTTTCTACCTACCAATACTCCGAGCTTCGAGGATAATTGGATACCCTACCATGAAAATGTGTTTCACAGCATGACTCAATAAGACTCGTATTATTTCCTTCTACTGTTCGTTCTTATGTTTTTAGGTAATTGGATGTATTTATATTGTTTATTTTTTGCTTTAAATTATTTCTGATTATTGGTTTCTTATTTTTTGTTCCTCAACCAATATTATATGTCGAGGTTTAAGTGTACAAGAATTTTGAATGGACGTCGCTACAGGATGTAGTTAAACAAAATCTAAACTTTACGTCTACAAATTTCAACTCAAGAGTTTGACAAGCTGAAGTCCATAAACCATTCAGAAGAGTTCAAATTGTTTATTGTCCAACGAAGTTAAAATACATATCATACATCGTTAAAGGTATTCAGTCCTCATTAGAATAATGTCTCATGTGGATAACAAATGGCTATGTGCCCCCTCCTCCTTTTACGATATCCCACAGCCGCTGGATGTGTCCGCCGGTGATTTGTTGAATCGCACGCATGAAGAATTGATCCTTTTGCTGATTCAACTGCGACGACAAAACAGTCAGACTGCCCGCTCGATCGAGCAATGCTGCACGAACATGCACGCGTTACAGGTTATTTTAATTTTGATTTATTCTTTTCTCCTTCCTCTACCTATGGCTTTTGGTGGGTTAAGGTACCCAAGTGCTCTTCTAACCATTTTAACCAGCCCAAAGAAGAAATGTAACTTGTTTGGTTATGATCTAATTTTAAATTGATTTTAATTTTTATGGTATTCATTAACAACTAACCCAACAGAACTAGTATGTGAACGTTTATGGCATAACGGGTTTAAAATGGTGTGGATGTTTTTTCTTCGTGGAAAATGTTTTTCCAAATATACAAAATAACTAATTATCCGCTCTCCCTGGGTAGAACCTCATCCGTACCGCCGAAGGCGAGCGTAAGGCGGACAGCTTGGCGAGGCTGGACGCCCTCAAGCAGCAGCTGACGGAGCTGGAAAAGCAGTACGAGAAGGAGAAACCGTTGATCAATCTGGTGGACAACATGGTCAAGCTTGGCAGTCTGTACCGTGGCCCGGTTGGCGGCAAGAAGCAGCTGCAATCCCCGGAATCGGCCACGCTGGATCGGTTGGAGTTTAACCAGCGCATACAGGAGCGCCGACTGCTGCAAGAGGAGCAGCGCCAGTGGGACCGCACCAGCCCGAACCACGTCGAGCTGCAGGTAACTGTTTGGTTTGTACGGATGACGAAGGATGTAAATTAATTCTCTATCGATTCGATCATGGTCCCACAGTCCAAAGTGCAACAGCTGTACCAGATCGATAAGCTAATGCAGGAAGAATCCGGTACGCTGCAGGCACTGCAGCGGGACAAGGAAAATCTCGAAAAGGCCCTGGCAATGCTGAAAACGCGCGTGCTAAATCGCGAGGGCGGAAGTAGTATCCCGATGCCGATGGATAACGCCCGGCAGCAGCAGCACAACCTGGAACGGGAACTTTCTCGCGTGCATCAATTGTTAGCGGCTAACTCAAAGGTAACCCAGAAAATGTTTGAGAATCATTTGATCTTCATTTAACACTTCTTTTATTTATTTTTCGTTTGCAGAAATTAGAGAAAACTGTTTCCACCAACGCCCGCTTGGAGCAGGAATTACTGGTTCTCCGTCAGAAGCTGCAGGCAACGCGTGAGCACCGTTCCATGCACTCTGTCTACGATACGGCCTCGCCGATGGATGGTCAGTACGTGACCGGCTCGGTGACGGCCGTGCTGGAGTCTGAGCTGAAGCGGGCTAAGCTGCTCGTTGGCGATATGCAGCGGCAACGGCAAGAACTTGGCCAAGCCGTGCGTCAGCTTACCTCCTACGGCAATGCGGACGTCGGTGGAGGTTCCATGCAAATGGATCCACGGCATTCGGAACACGGCAACCCATCGGAGCAACAGCAGCAGCAGCATAAACGAGAGCAATCGCTAAAGTCGAAACATAAGCGCAGCTACTCATCGTCGTGGGTGGAAACAGATTTGGATTCAACGGCAGGAAAGGATGGTTCGGCGTCGTCGGTCGGGTCGACCGCAGGCCATCACCGCACGATGTCCTCTTCCTCGTCCAGCGTGCTGACGATCGACGATGAGATGCAGAATCTGTTTCTTCCGAGCGGTGGTCGTGCGCACGAACCATCGCTCGATGGTGCGGAATCGATGGACGAACTGTACGCGATCGGTGGTGGCGGTGGAGCCTATGGGTACGGCAATGGTGCGGCAATGATGGCGATCGACAAGCAGCAGGAAATCAAAACCGTGCGCATAGTGAAGCGTGAATCGGAACGGCGCACCCGCGACAAGGAGAAGAACGATCGCAATCTGGCGCTCAGCCTCGATCAGGTGCTCGAAGAGGAGGCGCAGCTGATGGAGGACTATCAGCGGGCCAAGTCGCTGCCACGCGGCTACGAAACGCACGAGCTGTTCGTGCAAGGTCCGGAGACGGATGGACGCATGGGAGGATCGATGGGCGCGATCGACAGTGGCCGCCTGATGATGAACGACTACTACAGCAGCGTGGTGGCGTCCGCAAATGGCAACAGTTATCCCGTGTCGTTGATCGACCGACAGGCGGACCTGTACACCGGTCATTTCGAGCCGGGTCTGCTGCAGTCGAAGTACATCACGAACGGTGCTTCCTCGGGTCGAACGACGACGATGACGACCTCCTATCAGGAAGGCATTAACTATCCCACCGGGACTACCGGTAGTACGGGGCTGAAGCGAAAGACGGAATCCATTCAAAGTCTGAACGCGGCTGGCCCGGAGTTCGATCCAGTGTTTCAGAGTGAGGCGGCAAAGCAGATTATAAACGAAATGGCCACCGGGGCGGGTGGAAATGGCAGTAGTGGTGGAAGCAGCAGTAGCACCGGTGTTGGTGGTGGTATGCTTATGGCCACTGGCGAAACAAGTGGCGATTCTTCCGGTTCGGGTAGCTCCCGGGATGCGAAGCTAGATGGCACGGCGTCGGCCGGATCATCAGCGGCCGGCACTTCCTTGACGGAACAGCAGCAGCAACAACTACTTTTGCAACAGCAGCGCCAGGCTCAGCAGAATCGCCAACGGCGCGCGGTACCGAAGGATAAACGGCGCCACCATACGGCACCCCACCATGTGAATGCGAAATCGATCGAGCTGATGCATAGTGAAAACGACATGAATAAAAATGTAACTAACCTCCTACGAAACACACCTATCTCTTCTCCATCCCCCTTGCACGGTAACGATAACTGTGTCTCTTTTCCGTTTTCTCCCTTTTGCAGAACGTTAACTGGCGGGCGCGCGATGATGTCGATCTGGAGGTCACGATAAGACCCCGATCGAACGCACCGGATGTGGTACGGTCGGCGCTAGGACCGCGCGAGAAGATATCCGAGCACACCATCGACAAGCTGCTGGCGGCTCCGAGCAAAATCCTCATCCCGGAGCGCTACGTGCCGGAGCAAACGCCGGAGCTATCGCCGGAAGAGAAACGGCGCCGCCAGGAGAAGGTGGAAGCCATCAAAAAGATGCTCTCCGACACACCGATCGGTAGCGGTGCAGCTGGCAATGTAAGTAGCAAACAACACTGCGCTTTATGTCCTCTTCTGTGCATATACATCATGCATTAATCCATTTGTAGGAGACCGGTCCGAACCCGGTACCGAACGTGGAGAAGAAACAGCGTGAACATTTGATTCAGCTTAACCAAATCCTGGCCCAACAGGTGATGCAGATGAGCAAGATTGTTGCAGGTAAGTGCATAGCCGGGGAAAGAATATTACGATCACTCGAAACAGATTGATTCTGGTTTTTACTTGTTACCGAATGTCCGGTACCGTTTCCAATTGCACACGTTATTTTAGTGGCCGTTGTTTTTGGATCTGTTTTTGTGGTAGCAATGTGTTCAAAGCAATTCTGTATTGTAGTGTAGCTGTAACTTCATTCTCATAGGAGACTTTCATTTTTTAAAACGCCTAGAAAAAATTATTCTAATTTGCAAGTTTGTCAGTGTGCTCAAGCTCGGTGTGTTCCTAATGTTAATTGTTTGACACTGTAGCTTTTATCATCTATATACGCAAACTATTGCCTCATTTTATCAACCATCATACTCAATGCACACTATCAGCAATAATGTTTCTCATAAGTTTACTTTGCTAAGATCATTGTGTAGAACAAGCGTATATTCTAAATATTATTTATTGTAGCAAGAATTTTTATGTGACTTTAGTAATAGAAAAAAGAAGTACAGTTCAGTAGTATAAAAGTGAACGATGGAAGGTTTAAGTTGCTGCTACAGCTCTTCTTTTCGCCATAAGTCAAAAGTTCAAAAACTGTTTTTTGGTTCATTAAATTAAGGTTTAATAATTCAGTAAATCAAGTTGTGAGTTCACCTTTTTTTTATAAAACTGATTAGTTTAATCATAAAATAAGGCATCGAGTCTTGTTAAGAGACTCCCTGTAGTATTAAGTATCTATCATGATCATAAAAAATTATTTATTTGTTTTTGAATGTTTTTGCTTGCATACGTTTATGTTTTATGTTGGTATGTTTTTTTTTCTTTTTTGTTTTTCTTTTCTTCTCATACCAGGCAACCCCAGTCATCATTCAGCTACTAATGCACACAAGTAGTAGGCTAGCTTGCATCCGAGTTTTAATCACGACAATAGTGTTGGGGGGGCGTTGCTATGCAATGGAGAATTGGATAAAAAAAAGAATGATTATGGAGCTGCACAGCCGGCAAAAACTTTAACGCCTCGCCGCAAATATTACCTGTTGCTGTTACATTCTGTTGTTGTTGCTGTTATTTCGCTGTGTTGATGTTGTGAAGCGCAATTGCACCCATCACCCATCACATCTCATGACACACTGCGATGCACTGGCATTGTATCCCTTTTCGTTTGTTTTGAATCAATCAACCAACATTTCACTCAATAACTCAATTCGATCCACTGAACGGACACTTTTAATCCATTTCCTGCCCACAAAACGTTTGCGTTCTTCAATTACTCTAACACCACCACCACCACCACGATCACCATACACTCACGCAGAGGATAAGCCGCCGACGCTGGCCAAGTATGGCACGAACGACGTGAGAAAAGGTTTGTATGGGGTGACGCTCCGTGCGCGAACTATCAGGGCATTAAACGTCCTATGTAAATATAGGCAACGTTTGATAACAAAAAAAAAAGAAAGATTTAACTATCGAACTGTTTAAAATTAATCTGTTGCAAAGAGCTGTAGTTATCACACAACAGCTAGAAAAAAAAAATGAATTGAACGCTAATGAACGGCTGTACGAAATATACAACATCAATTACAACTGCATCATCCATTGATCATACAGAAACACACGATCATCTCATACGGAAAGCATCATCTGCTAAAGTATGGTAAATCTGTGTACTGCAACAACAAAAAACTATCTATTTAATCTGATTATGAAAAACAATTGCATGTCGTTTGTTGCGGTTGCTATTTCGAAACTATTTGGCCAAACGGTTGTTCGTTCTATACGTGCATGCAGGCGCATTGTAAGCTATCGTGAAGTCGCGTATCCGACTTTCTAAAGTGTAGAAAATGCTAATCTGTACTCTTTATGTGTTTGTTCATAAAACTTCTCCCCTCTCCCGGATCCCGTTCGCATCGAGCAGAAAATTCGTCGGCCGTGCTTCCGTCGAAAATCAAGCGGCGAAGTGGTGGCGCGTTCGGTGCGGCAGGTGCTTCCGGTAGCAAACCTGTGGACGAGAAGGACAACTACGAGTCAGACCTGGAGGACTACGATACGGATTCACCGGCGGAGCCATTACCACTGTACCAGCAGCGGGAAAACTACTTCACATAAACGACATCAACCAGGATAGTGACCAAAGGAGGTAGCACATGCAGCAGCAGCAGTACTGTAAACCTGCATGTAACCTGATCCGATCGATTTAGTCGGCTCACTTCCGTCCGTGTCTTATTCGAATCGATTCCTAGCAAAGCGGTTAGGTGACAAAGAAAACATCTCTGAAACAACGCAGTCTAGGCCTTCGGGTTTGGGATTCGGCAGCGCATCTTCCAACGATCATCAACGTGTGTCATCGCGAATCATAACTTGCTTTCTAGTGAACAGGCTCCATTCTTAGCTACTACCTTCTTTTGAGGTAAACACTATATGGCCAAAGGCGAAACCTGCGGCCGGTGCAGCGAATTGAAGTGCATTTTCCTATTATACTCAGTATATACGTACACCCCGAGCACCAGTTTTCGTTTATCAACGGTGTGCCGGACTCTGCGAATTGGAATCAATGCGAAATCCCAGTGTTCAATTGAGGTAAAAATGATTGATTCTACCGCCTTTTAAATTAGCCAATGCGGGGAAATAAATGCAATCACACCTCATGCAACTACATAGTGTGCGTACGAGCAATCATTTTACATGAACCAACATTGCCGGTTGATAGTTGTGTGCCGTACAGTAGTATAGAAATGTTATACAGTGTACATCTATCTAGCATGCCTGTTTGGCAATCGAAAAACGGGTTCCAGCTCTATGTAAAATTTGAAAGAGGATGTTTTGGAAACTCCATGGCTTGCTTGTAGTTTTGGATTTGACGGGGTTTTTTTTGCACTTCGGCGGTAGCGCATCCTCCGTTACAAAAGCATTGATATTTGAAGGCAACTGTCACTTTGAATATTTTGTACAATTTTTCGCCACGTTTTTGTTTCACGGTTTTGAAGCAAATAACCCTTTCCCAGTGGAGATAGGTCAAGGCGAAGGAAATGAATTTGTTTCGTGCGTTGTACATGAACAGTATCAGATCGATAATGGAAGAAAAGACAAACACACGAAACTGAAAAGATGTAAGGAAGATAAGTTGGCATGCATCGAAAAAATATTAGAAACACATTTCACTACGGGACGCGTGTTCCCTGACTCGTTGAAGTCACACCGAGAGAGCTTTTACTCCGTAGAAACGCCCGCTACTGTCCCGCGGATCAGCGCCTCTAGCTATACAACGTAAACACGGCGCTGTGGCTCATCAAGAAGTAGAAACATAATTTATTCGTTTAGAACCATCATCATATCAACCGCGCGCCGCATTAGCCAAGGCTTCCAAGGAGAAACGATACAAGTTCCCACATCCTCTCATATCATACTAGAAAATCGTGTCATTGCAAGAGCAGACGCCCCTTAACGATCGACTTGCTCAAACCTGGAAAAGGGTACGATTGCGCGTTCGGCCATACGAATGAGGAACAGACGGCGGCTGCGGCGGCGGTCAGTTAGTCAATTAGTTGTGTGTTTGCACAAAGGACACCTAGAGCCGCCGAGCACAGAATGGATAGCAATGTAGGGCAGTTGCTAAAGCAAAACTGATAAAACAATTATGGTTCTAGAAAACACTAAAAAAAGGGACTACCTATCACGAATGCAGGGGTCGCGAAACGCGAGTGTGCTGAAATTAGGCTAAGAAGAATATTGAAACACCACAAAAAAACCCCCTATGCTTTATCTGCCATATTACCATTCTCATATATGCATACATATATAATATAGAAAAAAAAGGTTTATAGGATGGACAAACCACCACTCGTAAACATATTCGATCCAGCGTACTTTAGCCACCAAAACAAACCAAAACCACATAGCTACATTATATATCCGTCGTTTACCGTACCTATCCAAAACCGATAACACAAAAT
The DNA here is from genome assembly GCF_943734705.1 of Anopheles coustani. Lineage (NCBI taxonomy): Eukaryota > Metazoa > Arthropoda > Insecta > Diptera > Culicidae > Anopheles > Anopheles coustani. Next base: position 75,024,531 of record NC_071289.1, read on the forward strand.
CAATGGGCGCTTTCTACTGCACTTAACATACAACAAAACTACGCCACAGATATGTAAACTCGAGCGGGTAGCACGTGCAAGCCACTGTTGTTCGCATTAAAACGATTCTTTCATGTGTGGTGCACAAGTTCTCAATTATTTGCTCAGTCAATTGAAATATTTTATCGCGCGCTAAATACCGGTTGGGCGTCGCAAGTGGTCAATGAAAAGACTTTACCAGTATTCAATTATGGACGGCAATTAATAACGTAATCTATCGAGTATGGAAAAGTGAAACACACGTGGCTCGTTCAGTCGGCCTGAATGGTTTTCTCGTAGATTTTGGTTACATTATATCGTTCTCACTATATTGTCTGCTTCTATTGAAATGGTTTCAGAGTTATTTTGTTGTTGCCATAGGTGTAAAAGATGTTTGCTTTGGATAACGCTTTCCAACAAAGCTGTCAAATTGTTCATTGCCTTTATTTATAGTGATTGTTTTATTTTCCTTAAGCAAAATGTGTAGAAATTAGTAGACAATAATGCGAAAATTACCCGGTTTTGAAGATGGAGCACCATTGATGAAGCATTTACGCAGGGCATCCTGGAAGGAGGGGAAAGAACATTTCTTTTCGAGAGTACAAGTACAAGTTTAAAACAAAATTTAGCTCAATCTGTTGAAACACCTCGACCAGGGGGTGGCATAAAAGACTACTCCCCGAAAAGACGATCTGAGACACGAAACACGAAAAGACATTCTTCGGCAAGAAGTGGCAGCCAATTATTTGCAGTACAATTTGTAGTAAGCGACGTTCAAGGCACGATTGGCCATTACTATATGGTGTACATAAAAAAGGGGGGGAAAAGTAAGTTAGTTTTTTTTTTATTATTATTGAGTGGAAAAAGGCGCGCGCGTCGATTGTTCATTATTTTTTTATCAATTTATCTTCGTTAATCTCAACCATTTCACCAGTTCCAACACAAATCGCTCGTTCAAAACGAAATGTGTGTGTGTGTAAAATTTTAAATTTATAATTTCCTTTATGTACTTTAATGCCATATTAGCCAATACTAGGTTACGGGTAGGGTTAGTACTTTTCCGTACGCTGCTGGAAGGCGCTTGTAAACTTTTAGAGCACCCGCAAGGGGAGAAGCGACATCCGATTCATCATGAAGTTACCTCAGGCAAGGAGGATCATACTGAGATGTTCATTCTTTTTAATTTTTTATTTGTTCAACTAGACAATGATACACGCTCGTATCATGCGCCGTTCGTCAGTTGTGTTGTATACGATTTGCTCATTTATTCTTTAGCAAAAATTACCTCCGGTACAGTTCAAACGGCGACAGTGTTGAAAGGGATAGCAATAAACAATATATTTAAATTGCATTACAGCAAACCCCATAGGTGTGCACCCATTTTAAACCCATAGCGTACATATATGAAACGGTTCGTTATATTTACCTTTAACACACAGCAACAAGGAAGGAACAGACAAAAGACAAACCGAGGTAGACAACTAGCTTACTTGCAGCTACAGATGCGAATTTTATACTAAGTGATTTATAGGAATTTAGTGTGCTTCGTCACCCGTGCGCCAGCAACTCTTAATAAGGACTCTTTTAAGAATGCACTTCAATAACCGTAAGATTTACCTTGATTTTTATGCAGCAAAGCACCACCAACCCTCGACCTTTTCTTCGCCGCGTGTAGGAACAGATCGTGGGAAATAAATGATTATACGGTACATCTAGAATGTAAGATGTTAAATTATTATAATAAAGATACTGATAACTATACATACAGTCACTTAATAAAGTGTTCGTACAAGCCTGTTTTGTACCCCCTGACATTTTGTTCTTTTCCCACTCATCAAAAAAACTTAGCATTTCTAGTGACCATATGGATTCCACCGTCTTGGGGGTCCGCGACAGCCGAGCGGTAGTGCCGGTTAGAAAATCGGCTCATGAGCGCCGGGGCTCAACACCTCGACGGCGTGGGTTCGAATCCCAACCGAGACCGGACCGTCCCCTGTACGAGAGGACTGACTATCCATGTACAACAGGGAAACAAGTCTCGTAAGCCCTTAACGGGCAGGCATGACCTAGAGGTCATTACGCCAAGAAGAACAAGATGGATTCCACCGATGAGTTTGTAAATTTTCTTACGCGAAATATGTCATCCCCTTTACCATGCCAGTTGAAAGAGAAAGGCTTTTCAAATTATTTTTAGTTATAGAAGATTGAAATGTATCCAATGATGCCTGTTACTCTGCCTATGTGTAGAAAGCACGTAATCTTGTTTATATATTTGGAAGATTTCTTCTTGAGTAAGAGGCGATTATTTTTCATACTATTTCTTTCTATTGTTCGTTTCTTACGTTTCTTCGTTTAACAAAACATTTGTAAATAAATGTAAATAAATTATTGTGCAAGCTTTAGTTGTTGAGGAAAAAGTAAAGTGTATAATACCCAGACCAGAAACAGAGAGGTAGCGAAAAACACGAAAGAATAAAAAAGAACGTTTCCCCGGAACCTTGTTACATAAAATGGCAATTAATCTCTTTCTTCTACTAATGGTCTGAAAACCAGACAAGTTGGTATTTTTTATTGCGATTGTTGAGTGTGTTGCAAAATAACTAGTTTCATCGTCTTAGAGAAGAGTCGATTGTTTTTTTTCATGATTGGGGGAATGTTGTTGTTACAGTTCTCACATTTACGCAAGGGCGCCCTTTACTGTGCGAAGGGTAACGTTTTCCATTGTTGCTTTTTGTTTTTTTGCGTAAATTTCACCCTCAATGTAGTTGCACCCTTCACAACCCAAAGGTAAGTGCAATTTCTTTTTGCTGATTTTTTCTATCTTGTTCAACTTTCACATTTGTGATCTTCAATTGAAACAAAAAATATGTTTCTAGTACCAGTGGGTATTAGGTGGTATTCCTTATTGTCTATTTAGACATTTTTTCTTACTCGCTCGTTGAGTTTGAATTTATTGGTTTGTATCCTAGCCTCTTACTTAAATACTACAGTATTTACCATAAGGAGTTTTTGAATTCATGTCTTTCAATGAGAGAGCTTTTAAGCCTAGGTCAATATCATTCCCAACGGAAGCAACCGGTGCGAACGTTTCTATCAACATAACATACGCGTTCAGTTCGGAAATTGGATCATTTTCATCAAGACTGTTTTCCCAGCCCTCCCTCCCCTAATTCTATGGCAAAGAGTGGGGACTTATTGTGACCTGCATAGGTCACAAGTAACCTCTTGAACCAGCTGCTTGCAAGTGCTGTGTTAAGCTTTACCCAGGGTGGTTCATATGAACGACGGCAAGTTTTACTCCATATCGAAAAGCATATTAATTGTGCTTATGTGCAGTGAATAAAGTAACCAATATGATGCTGCAAAAAAGTCGAATGCTTTTACACGGTGTATTTGTCATAATTCTGCTGGTTATGCTTTTCTTCTTCGAAGATGTTCAAGCATCTCCGTTAAAATTGCGACGACAAAAGTTGGTAAGTAAATGATTAACATCACCGATCATTCACATTCTTATTATACATTGTTCTCCTATTACTCTAGAAATTTGGACGAATGATCACGCGTACCATTAACAATGCGATGTATGGGTTTTTCGACGTTTTTGCTGGTTAACGACAGAATAGAACCTGATCTGGAAGTACAGCATGATAGTGAAACGGAGGAAATACGATACAAGAATAGGAAAATGAAAATGAAATGAGAGAAAAACAGCTAATTTTAAAAGAAAATACCAAATGTTCTCAATAGATAAAAGCCAATAAATTTGTTAGCAATTGGTTTAAGATGAAATTATTTTTTTGAATTGCTTAAATGTCCTCCGACATCCGTTTTCAAATCTGACGTATAGAGGGCGTTGGTAGCGTGCATTGAGAGTCGACATAATGTTCCGAAATAAAACATCGCACTAAGAAATGGCAAAGGATAACAGCTGCTATCCTTTATATAAGATTTATGATTAAAATGCATTTGCTATTGTTAGACGGGTTAAATTTCTTTCTTCCATTTTCGCGCGCTGTTTTGATAGAAATAGAAAATCTTTACTTTAAACGGTACTCTCTGTACACTGCGAAGTACCGCGATTGATCGATTATGAAAATATTGTTTTATTTTTAATAATTTTACGTGAACTTCCACACTTATGCTAAACGTATTGATCATGTTTTTATCTAGTTGGATTAGCCGCAGAAGAAAATTTACCATAGGAAGTTTAGCAAAAACCTCCTACCATAAGCCTCGCGGAACTAGATCAGTAAATCGGAACCGATGCCGCCTGACTGGCTGATAATTTAAATAATGAGAGTATGACGGCGTGGGTAAACCACCCTGGGAGTAGTGGTTGGGCTCATCGGTGCCGACACCTGGAAATTGCCAAACAGTTGCAGAATTCGTCAATCAGCCATCGCTCCTACCGGCCCTGAAGGATGGTGTAAAAGCATCAGGCTGTAAAAAAAATCTAATGTAAAATGTTTTCAATTGAAATGGTCTTACAATCATGTACAGTTAAATATGTACAGGTTAAATATTTTCTCCAGCATTTTAAGCTACAACAACCAGGACTCACCTCGTTAATAGGTGACTAATCACTCTCAATGCTACACTCGATGCTCTTGGATGCCCCGCTGTGGCCGTTGGTAGTGGAGTCGCCTGAGTTCAGCACGTGGGTCGGTGTGTCGTTAGCTACCGCGCCGGATGACAGAAGCTGTCGGGTGCTGGAGCTAGACGAGTAGCTATCGCTCGAACTACGGGTGGAAGTCTGAGAGTTGCCACTAATCGGACTGTCCGGTAGCGAACCCTGCGAGAATTCTTCCTTCAGCACGGACAGTGCCGACGGTGGAGCTGGCGCTGGGGCTGACGTTGGAGAGGAGGTGGTCAATAATGGCATCGGCACACCGACACTACCCGAGAGCAGCTTCCGGCCAACGTCGGGTTCCACTGCCAGCTTTGGCAGCTCGTCGTCGTCGTCGATCGATTTCAACGGGCTCGTTGCCGGTGGATCTTCCGGCGTGTAGTAATCCTCGGAATCGTCTGCTACGATTGTGATGATGCTACCACCAACACCACCCACTCCTGCTCTGCCCCCTCCTGTGACGACCACACCATTCCCGCCGATATCGTCATTCCCGATGATGGCTCCCTTTAGCAGCTCGGTGATGACTGTTGAAGGGGATGTTTTCATCTCACTGCCAGCACCCGATCCGATTCCACCACCGGTCAGCAATTTCTTCATCGCACTGTCCCCGTGAGGAGACTTTTTCGAATCGTAGCTCTCGGCACTCTTCCGAAGCAAGGGCGATAGTTTCTCCCCATCGCTGTCGTCGTCGTTTTCGTTCGGATCGGTTGTCACCTTCGTGTCGGCAGATTTTGGCAACCCAACGGTAAGACCAAGCGGAGGTACACCAACATTACCACCACCACCCGCTGCCGTCGCCACGGGCTTTTCATGCACCAGCTGGAAGGCGATTGATTTTTCTCCGCCCGACTTCGATTTGCCCGGCCCATTCGGTCCCCCGGCGCCGCCGTTCGCGTTGGCTCCGATGCGATGGAGGCTTCCTTTCTCACGCGGATTTTTGTCCTTGCTGACGGGAGCCCGCTGCAGCAGTGGGGAGTGTTTCGAGAGAAGCTCCTTCTTGGTCGACACGGTCGGATTGGTGACACCGCCGCCAATGGTTTCGCTACCGTCGCCCGGTGAGCCACCGTCACCATCGGCAGCCAACAGATGCATTCGTATGTCGGCGGGTGATTTCTCCGAGACGATGCTTCCATTTGCTAGCTCGCCATTGCTACTGTGGTCAGTAGACGATTTAGTCATTTTGCTGCGGAATCCATAGCCGTTTTCGGTGCTCTGTAACAAAAACAAAAATCAACGCACAATAAAAAAAACTCAAACAATAACACCACCTGCGACATACCCGATTATTGTCGCTTCCGGTGTCTGTCGGTGCAGTCGCATCGTTACCGCTTGTAATTGCCTTCGAAGAAACGGTCGGTCCGTTGAGCGCCTCGATGAGTGATATGGTTTTATAACCGGCAGGAATGTTATCAGCACCCTTTACATGAAGAGAAATGAATCAAAAGGAAATTTAGCACATAATTGTTGAAAAGCGATAATATTATTAATGCTTGTCTGTGTGGCTAGCAGAAGTGATTAAAATTTAAAGTCTATTTTGGTGTGACAGATAAGATAGGTTCAATCGGATAGGGATAATCTACTGGATCACGCTACTCCAGCTCCCTTTTTATTGCCCAACAAAGGGAATATCTATGGTGAACTTTGTTTTCATTCTTAGTCAAAAGGAAAGGGGGTTTGGAGTGTCCTATATGTACTCACATCAGTCGAATTTTGTCCAGCCGGGGCACCCCCGCACGGCAATCCATTCCCAGTATCCTTCTGCACCGCCCGTATCTGCAGCAACGCCCGGAACGGCGCTCTACAGATCGGGCAATTGTTCGCTTGGTAGCGCAGGGAATCGGCGCACGAGTTGCACAGGCACAGATGACGGCAAGGCAGGATGAGTGTGTCGCGCGTGTCACACATGCAGATGACGCACTCGCTTCCATTGTCTTCCGTCTCTTCGTCCGTGATGGATTTGCTGGTCAGCTTGTTCTCGATGCCATAGATCTCCTGCAGCAGATAGTACAGCCCGTCAACGAAAATTTTCTGCTTCAGCGCTCGCAACGCGTACGTGCCATCGGAGTGGTGATCGATAACGCAGATCGTGGCGTGCGATTGGCGGCTCGCGTTAGCTTCGCTTACATCCGCACCGGTCGGTGCTGTTGTGGCCGTTGATCCTCCATCTCCCACCACGCAGTGTATGACGACGGGGAACGTGTCTTTCTCGGGGTTATATGAGAGATCATCCTCCGCGTACAGTGCGGGATAGATGATGTGATGGGGCGCCGAGAACACCTGGTTCACGCCGCGCTGGAAGTGGAACGTCTCCGAGGTCATGGAGGAGTCGCGCGAGATGTAGTTCAACCCGCCCGCCCCGATGTCCTCAATGCAGAAGTAGTAGATCGTAATAAGACAAGCGTGGTCGGCATCGAACACGAACTCGATGTTGTAGCCATTGCTGATGCCGTTGCCATTGTTGATGGCCGGTGCTGAGTGGCCCTTCCCCGCGGGATCACCGTTGGCAATGGTCAGGGCAGTGTTGGACAGTTTGTTCCCATTGGAGCCACCTTCCGACACCTTCACAAAGCGTACCGACTCCTTGCGAATGTTGACGAGACTTTTAAGGGTTTTCGTTGGCTCCGTTGCCTGGGGCGGTGGATAGGGGAACTGTGAACGAACCAAAAAACGATAATACCCTATTATAAAACGACGAACATACGACGGGCTACACTTCATCCGACTCACTGGTGTAGGTTTGGAACCGAGAAAATTCAGATCAGCGTTCTCTCCGAACAGGTAAGCTTCCGGTTGAGGCGTATCGAACCTCTCTCCACCCATTATGAAATGTGTTCCAAAGTAATTGCCTACGGTAGAAAGAAAACGGGAAACCGTACACTGTGGCTGCAAAACTGGAACACGGCTGGTGCGTCCTATTTCCACCACTTACCCGTTCGAGGTGGATACTTGTACAGATGGTTCAGGCTCACGTCCGTCTCCTCGACCGTGGCATTCTGTCTGCTAGCAAACAGGCCCATTTTTCTTGTTTGGAATTCGTCTGTTGTTCTCGTACAATCGCAATCCGCCAGAGACTATTAAAAAGAATTCATACTTAACTGGCTTCAAACACCCCTGCAATGGCAGGCTCAATATATGACCACGGAAGCACTAAACAGCTAGCACTGGAGCAGTCTGTCGCAGGCTGACGAGCTTGTTTTTCGATATTTTTATAGTTTTCGTTCTAATTTTCTCTCGCCACAAAAACCATTTTTGCTAGTGACAAAAACAAAACGCGAAATGACAGTCCGTCGACGTTCGCTTCGCCTGTGGCATGGACAGAGATAGCACTTTACAGTGAAAAGATAAAGACAGCTTGATTTGGAGTTTAGGTTTAAAAAAATGCCACATTGCCAATAACTTTTTAGTTCCTCAACCAATTTCGACAAATGATCCCTCAAATGAAAGGTATTTTAAAGCCACGCAACTTTGTCCTAAGTATGTTACTACATTTTCCTTTCTTTACACTTGATTTTTTGTGAAATATGACTGTGTTTTTAATATGATAGAAACGTCAAATTATGTCTGCACTAGTGGTGAGAAATCGAATCCGGACCTAGGTTTGCGTAACGATTCCAGCTCGGAGCAATTTGGATTAGTCATTATTTGAATCTCTTCAAACAGGTTAACGAATTGACCATGTAAATAGGGTATTTACACATCAGGATATTTGCAATTTTACGTAAGTTATAGTAAATAATTGGTATGATGCAAACATCGTTTGTAAAATAAATGGTATTTTAATTTGGACTTCATTTTTCGGTCTGAACCGCCTATAGGCGGTGTTGTAACACGTGCTCTTGTCCTGTACTACACCATACCGAAACTTATCGAAGCAAATTCGAAAGTACGTGTTTCAAACCTATCATTTAAATGAATAGAGAATAACATGTTATGTTTTCTACTAAAAAACGCTAGTTTCTATTAAAAAAAGCCTAAACTCTTGGAGGTTAGAATTTATTAAATATATTATATGTGTCATCCGTTGCATACCTGCTGGGCGCAATATTGTATATCAAACTTTTTATACTTTTACACATCAATAATCCACCATCAATCTTTGTAGATTCACATATTTTTCATTGACAACAAAACATTCAATAGAAAAAAAAAAAAAAAATAGTATCACAAATTCCTGTAGTACCTTAAAAAAATGCCGTAGTCCCGAAAGCCTCAGACAATTTGTAAGGATCCTTTAGAAAGGGGATCATACATCTTTGAAACACTTCACCATAATCCTTCCGCCAAGGCTTATGGAGCTGATTTGTACCTGTTTGTGTGCAGTAGCGTGTAGACTGTACTGTACTATCTCTCCTGTTGCTCGGGGCGGCACGGCATAGAGCCTTGCCGGTCGCTGATCCTGGCTCTCCTGTTGCGCGTGGTCGCGCTATCCTGAATCGGTAGAGCTTTCCAACAGTCTGGCATTGAGGGACTGGAGAACGGAAGGGCTACTTTTCGGTAATCCAGTAGTGTGCGTGCCACCTTCCATTCACCATCTTAGCGTTAAAAGGACCTACAGCCGCTAGCTCGCGGCTTGCCTAGTGGCGGGCGAAAAAAGGCAACGATTGTCGTAAATACACACATAAAGTGGCCGAACTCTCTGCGCCACTACTAAACACTGACTTTTGCTCATGCTCTTGCTTTGTACTGCTTTCCTTATCTCACTCCCGGCTGGAACTCTCGTCCCTCCGACGTTGCTGCTCCAGCACGTCGTCGTCGTCGTCGTCATCGTCATCGTGGTGTCTCGCTCCTGTGCCTGCAACAGGCGCCAGGTCTGGCAAGGAGCAAACCCAAAGCCGACGAGCGCGCGCGGACCCATCCTGGCGGGCCTCGATCGGGTTTTTCGGTGGGGATAGGACTAGCAGAATGACATATTCAACTGGTCGCCACTGCTGGCGCTGTGTTCGTGAATCCTCGTGGCCAGGACTCACGCGCTCCACGCTCGCAGTGCCTGGATACGTTTTGCAAAGTTCAAAAGCACTTTTTTGTTCGTTCGGTCGGTTCGTTGGTTGATTTGTTCGCAAGGCAAGCGGCCTAAGGTGATTTATGGAGCGTCCGTAGGGCCTTTTTCGGTTAGAACGCGTAGCCTGTCCATAGTAGTGTAGCGAATTTGTGAGCGAAAGCCTGGTTTTGTGTATAGTTCTCACCCTTTTAACCACCATTCGATTGTTCTTCGGTGTTGCAACTCTGCGGTGTCGCAAGATATTTCCCCGCTGTCGTTCGCCGTAGTACCTAGCCTCCGCCGGATACACTCCCATTTCCCCCCTCCTCGTCTAGCTCATTGTCTTCCACGGGCAACACGATTTTAATTGATACCAAATTTGCCAAACCCCAGGCTCTGGTGGGTAAATCCTTCTCTACTCGTGCCTCCCGCTCCTCGTCGCAGTCGGTCGGGTTTTGCCTGTTCACCTGTGTCCCTGCTACCCAGCAGCGGAGTAGCCGTGCGTGCTAGTGTATGTGTGTCTATGTGTGTGCGTGTGCGTGTGTTTGCCCGTAAAATTCGGATCCCGTACGCTGCGTGCGGAGGAGCCCTATTGTGTCGCTCGTGTACATATCCTTCTGGTGCTGGCCGTGGTCCTTCGCGATACAGCGATTCCACAAATAAATCAATCACATCCACGTGTGTGTCGGCGACAATAACACCGAACAAGGAGCACCACAACTGCAAAATAAAAGCAAAAGGAACGGGCCCACAGTTTTGCCAATATTATTCACTTACGGAACGCCTAGCCGCTAGCGATCCTTTCATCTGGGGGTAGTTTTTGGGTTTTTGGTCCGCGTCCCGAGTGAACCAGTGTGCGGCGATAAAGGAGTGAGTAGCCTACGTGGGGTATACAAAAAAAATTAAATAAAATAAAAAAAGAAACAAGTGTCAGCTCCTTACGCGGGTTGTGGGTATGTGTACGCGTGTAAACTGGGCCTTTTTCGTGCGTCGTGCGTGACGGCGAGGTGCGCGTGTTGGTGCGTTGTATGTGTGGTCGATGTACGAGCGGCTCGTGGAAATACTTTAACGCGTGTGGCAGCCCTCGGTGGGGCGGAAGGGTTCCGGCTGTGAGGGAACGGGGGACCCAAGGCAGCAAAAGCGGCAGGAAAGGAATTCGTTTGAGGATTCGTTCGGTGAGCCAACCCCGGTCAACCAACCAACCAACCAACCAACCAACCAACCACGGACGGACACATACACATAGGTTGGGGGTTGCTCAATTATCACCTGCCGAGCATTCTGAGCGTTCCTGGGGGTTAATTTACCTGTCAAATCCTTGCGGAGAACGTGGACAAAGGTATATTAATGTAGCTTTTTTTTCTCTTTTTGTTGAATAATTACCATACTTATGTCCTACCACCGCTAACATAGTCCTAGTCCTAGAGACGATTTGATTCAAATTGCGGTTTTGCAACACTCCAATACGGACAAGACGATTCATAAGAATGTCCGGAAAAATGCCTCATAATTCAAAACCCCTAGACAAATCTCTCACAAGTGCAACAAGTTTGAACGAACGAAAAGATATTTGAACCGCAAACTTGGAGAACATAATTTAAAAAAAGTATTCATTTTTATGGAGAACAAAATTTCTTTCCAAACGAATAGAAATACATGATTCACCCTTTCCGGCGCAAACCATCGCACCTCGGGGGCATTTCATGATGTTGCCTGACGCTCGTTCATTACCACGATTGCATAAGTTTTCCGATTGCGCCAGCGAGGATGAAGTCTTTCAACATTTGGAAGGAAAGCAAACGAACTGGCTATTATTGTTATCCCAGATCTCCTTTAGCTGTCCATGTGAACCTTCGGTGGGGAGATTGCGTCGTGAATATCCGTTTTCGGTCAGCATTAGAACAACTGTGTTTCCTGTTGATTGAAATGTGCTACTTTAAGTAAAACAAAAAAAAAAAAGCGAAGTGGTCCTTGTAGGTTGGGTTTGTGTTTTTTTATGACTCTAGCGTGCTGTAAACTAACGAGATGAAAGATATCATCGAATAATCAATACACATCCCGTCCACTTCAACCCACTCTCGACCGCAGCCAAACCGAACCGTCATCGGTTTCCCCCGGACGGATTGTATTGGAAACACTATATTATTGTTACTGTTATTGTTATTGTTACTGTTATTAGTATACCCAACCGCGCGCGGAATCGGTGGTTCGAAGTCGTAGCGGAGTCGGTTGGCAAGGACCAACCGAAAGCCCTGGAGAGCGAGAGCATGTGACTGTGGCGGAAACCACGGTGACAACCGGTGGGAAAATGTGTTACATAAATGTGGGCGAAGTGAAAAGCACATGGAAATGGATACCCGCTCCATCGAGTGCGGTTGCGAGTGGCCCTTTTCCTTGCCAACATCTATTTTTCGTCGTCGTCTCCCTTCGGGTACGACCCCTACTACCTCCGCCCTTGGCTACACTTCTCTTATTTATCCTTCCTTCTTTACCAACGGGTGAAACAATAGAAAAGCCTGAATGAAAACCTCAGAAGACAGACTCTGGGGTGTACATTCTGCCGGTATCCAGAGACATTTAATTTCTGTTAATGAAACAAGGAAATTGACCGCTTCCTACTTATAACGGTGCGTTCTAATGTCAGAGCTGTCCTCTTTTAGATCCCCTTTACGTGCTTCGAGACTATTAGAACATCTTTTTACATACAAGCCTTGCCTTTTATCTCTACCGTGTACTTGCAATAATGGTTTTCCTTCCCACCTTTGGAGGAAGTAACCACCCAACAGCCTTGCCATGATTTGATTATAACTTGTTGCCTTTTCCCGCGTTCATGCGGTTTCTTGCAAGACACTGCCGAGTAACAGATTTTTCTTCCATTGTCATTTTTGTTTTCTTCGGGAAAAATTCCGTGCCTTCCGGTTTCGGGGACCGAATCATCTCGCACCTGGATTCAAACAGGGGATACGACACTCGGCAGGATATTGAGCGCACGATGGCCAGTGGACGGGCCCGGCTGCCACCAACCCCTGGGACCATCGGTGGTCCCAATCCTAGTACACGTCCGCTGACAGAGCTCCACACGAACAACAACCTTTACCATCCGGTGACCTCGGGCACGGTAAAGTCCGCCGTCGTCAGTGCAGTACCAGTTCACGGAGGTGACCCGGAATACCAGCAACAGCAGCAGCAACAGCAGCATCCTCAGCATCTTCAGCATGCCCACCAGCAGGGCATGGGACCGTCGACGGTCGGAGGACAGTCGCAGGCAGCCCATCTGAACGTGCACCGGCACCAACAGGAAGTCGTGACCACCATCGGAACGGATTCGGCGCTAGGACATGGCGTCGTGACGCAACCACTTCGCAAGCAGTTCGACGCTACCAGGCAGATGTAAGAAGGGATGCTTTTTAATCTATATATGACTTGGGAAGGGGTTCCAGTTTTTTGCAGAAGTTATATAAAACATTTCTTTAAATAAACCACTGTTCATTGTCACGCCATGTATGTGGAACGCGTTGCAAAACAAATCCTTTGTTTGAGATTCAACCCTTTTCATCAACCCCTTGTTTGAAATGTTGGGCGAGTTGAAAAATACAAAACAAAAATTAGCTTTCCACGATAGTGAATGCTGCTCTATATGTAATGAAATATTATTATTGAAGCATTTAGAAAACCATAGCAATAATCTAAACATAAACCATTATAGCCACTATTGGAATAGAGAACCTATTTCACAATTGATTATAGCTTCATATCAGTTTGACATTTCGTATCGGTTCTCGCTTTTTTACATTTGTGAGCAATGTATCTGTAAGAACAAAAGCATTTTTAAATTTGTATGCATTGTCTGTAGTTCAATTGGGAAATATCGCAGATAATTTCAAGTCAGCTCTGCTGGTATCATTAAAACATTTCCCAATCGTAGTGGCCTAAATTGTCTCGAGATCTTTAAGAAACCTCATCAAAGAGTGTAAGTGCATTTTCTGGAACGTGTATGTTACGATCTTATAAGTCATCCCCTCGTAGCTAAATGTTCAAGGTTTTTTCCGGAATATGCTATATTTCTGATGCTGTATGCTGTGTGTATAAAAAAGGCATAAGAGTTTTCTCAAAAGTTTATTTTAGCCTTTTGGAGCCTTTTTTTAACTACTCGTAATCGAAAAGTTTAATTTACACTAAGCGATCGCCAACGTGCGTAACATAATAGCCTTCCCAGGACACCCAAGGGTTAAGATAAATAGCAGTGGTAAAATAAATCGCGAACTAACCGGGCCTGCATTGAGTCTGATTGATGGTGTCAGCTGTAGCAGAAAAACAAAAACAACAGCGAACAAACAAAAAGGTCCTTACATATTCCCCATCGCCCATCCGTCCACAGCTCGTTTAGATACAACAAAAACCGCCCATACACCCGGGCAAGAGTGTCCCGGGGAAGTAGCACAGGCCACTACCATGCACATGTGCACGGAAGCTGTAGAAAAAGAGAGGGACATAGAGAAAGAGAGCGTGCGGGAGTGGGATGGAGACTGTGCTTGAAAATGGAGAGAATTGTTCAAATATGGTTCCGTTGGTTTTTTGGACAGAAAATGCACAAAAGATGCAATTCGAGGCAGCAAACAGTTGAAGCTTATTCCCGTTTCGAGCGACGAAGCTGCGGCAATGATCGATACGAAACTGTGGACAAGCTGGATATAAAGCCCTGGGCACAACAAGTGACTCACAGGGGAGCAGGAGGCAGATGTGTGGAAAAAGAATGAAAAAAGGATGTAAGGATACAATTAGCAACAGGCTCTTTGGATATGAAGCAACACATGTCAGTTATGTGTGGTGGTGGTGTTGGTTGGTTCGTGCTACAAATACACCTGCACGCGTCAAAACAAATGAATCCTCAGCGCCCCATCATGGCATTTGTCGCCTCCAACCCGGGGATATCCTTGCGGTCGTGCGCACACAACAAAGTTCCCAAGGATCACTTTGTTTGTTTGTATGTGTGTGTGTTGCTTTTTACTACGCGCGTGAGCGATAACGAATCATCACCGCCGATTTCATCCCAGCGCAACGGGAAACATATAGTCCAACCGCCGTTTTCTGCTTTGTGCACCTGTCATTCATAGGAGCTTCAGGGCAGCCCCTAGGCCAGTACGTTGTTTCCGCTTGGAGCTTTGTTGTTGAAGTCACTTCCACGTCCCGTGGTTGGCGAAACCGGAAATTCAAAGTAACTGAAAAAACTTTTTACCCATAGTCACAATCGTATTCGTTGGGGCAGCACACAGGTTCGACACATGTTGCGACTGATGCTTTGCTAAAAGTTTTCTCGTCCACTACTATAGAGCTGTTGAATTTATAAACAAAAAATGGTGTTTTGTACTTGTTTGGATGAGTTTTTTGCTATCTTGTTCAAATCAGAAATTAAGGTGCGAAATTGAAAAAGTTTCACGAGCAAATGAAATGCTTTAAACATCGGTCCGGTACCACTGGGAACCTAGTTTGAGGTGAAAAAAAGTAGTTGAATATGAAAAAAGTAATTGAAGCCATGCAATACGCGAAAACTTATTCTCAATCTAAGCTCATAAAGACGGAAATAAAAATATTTTACGTTTTTTATTACTGCAATTAAAGACCCACCCTGCAAAAAATCAACAATGACTTTGAATTGGAAATTTAAATTCATTTTTTACTAACTTTTTTGTATTTAGAAAATATTACTATGCTTTTTACTTATTTGAAAACTATGCTTCAAGAAAATACTAACTGAATCGTTATCGTGCCATAAAAATGTATTACGCGCCATAAACATCATAACTTACGAAGTGAGAAAAGCTCACTTCGCGAGCTGTGATTGGTCCGTATCGTGAAACGGTCGAATGACCGTCGTCGATGCGGGGTCTGTTTGAGCATAGGTCATCGAAACGGTATTTGCGTTCTTTTTTTTCTGCAGGTAGTTCCATTCCTGTTTTCAAGTTTTTGTATGCCCCGCGGATTGTGTTAGTATTTGTGCATAGCACTGCCTGATGCCATGCAACTTGCCAAGCACCGTGCTGTATAGAACGCAAGCAACAGTTGAGCAAGACAGCTTGAATGGTGCGGAGGTGAAACTGCGCTGCAGGTTGCTCCGGGCTATTCAATCGTGCATTTAATCGGTGTTTTTTTTGTACTGTGAATTATGAAGAAGCTGAAAGAAGCAATAATTTGATCGTATGAAGTTTGGGCAAACCACTGGTGGATAGAGTTTAACCGTTCGGAAAAAGTTAAAGTGAGTAGAAGCTTTAAAGCAACCCCAGGTGAGTTGATCCAGTTGCAGAAAAAGGGTTAAGCGTGTGTCGAAGGAATAAAAGAGGCATGTTTAAAAATAGCCCAGCAGCTCCTAGCGCAGTGGAGGAGCCTCGAACGGCCGTAGGATATAAAACCGGGTAAACATACACCTGGGGACCTGGGGCCCCCGCCGTGCTTTCGGGAAGGTGGCTTTCAACAGTTCTTCACCACGTTATGGGACATGTGTCGAATGGATAATGATATGCTCTCGTACATCCTTATGCGGTTTTGTACTGTTTGGTTGCGTTTTCTATGGTTCATTTTGTAGGACCGCTTTTTTTCTTTTTGTTTGCTTTTGCTTCGCTGAACGATGCACATGTGTTTGTGTATCTTTTTCTTGTTGTGGGTTTCCAAGTTGACGCGCGGTCGGGTCAGGAAGAAATCATTCAATGAAAGGGGCGTCTAAAACCACAACCGTTTGTTCGCTTGCCACTCCTGTCAAGCTCCCCTCCCTTCAGCAATGTGGACACCTGAATCACCACGCTTCTGGTTACCATGCCAATGCAGAATTCCAATCAATCGAACAAGTGTCACTTGTCACAAACGTGCACGTACAATTCATACGGAATATATGGGGGTTGCACGCCCGCCGTGTACGCGCGTCGAATGGCTCGAAGCAGTAGAACAGAAGTCAGTTGTCCCACAAGGGGCTCATTTTGCATGCGCTAATTAATGCGACATCAGCAGAGTACGGTGTGTCTGGGACTGGCCTGCCAAGAGTATCAATTACACAGAAGCGTGTGTGTTTTGTAAGTACGATTGATTTTTTCGCGCAAACCAAGTAAAAGTAGGTTCACTTGCAACGGCTACTTGCTTCGGTCGAGGGTTAACCACCTGAAGTGTAGATGAATTTGGGAAGAAAACAATGAAAAAGGGGCGAACAAAACGAACGCGCGCCGCACTGCTGAGGTATTAATTAGCGTGACTTATCATTCTTCAAATATGTGGACCCTGGTTTTCCATCCATCCCTCGTTCTCTATGTGTGCGTCTGTATTCACCCCCTCCATTGGGGGTTGAGCATCTTAGACGCCTGCTATTTTTTCTTTCTTATGTTGTACATCTCTCGTTGACACCTGGGAAGGCCAAAAGAACCGGCCTGCTGCGATTTGGATAAACGATTTGGAGAACGGTAGATCTTTGTTAACATTTCTAACAGTCTCTCCCCCTCATTTCCCATTCGCAGCCCCGAAAGGCCCAGCCATTTGGCCGACGAATGTGACTGGATGAGCGAGTATGCGGACAACAATCTGAAGCGGCGCAGTTCAATCTCGAAAGACTTCCTGCCGGCGTCGACGGCGTCAGCTGCACCGACGACGTCGGATTGGCTGAAGAAGAGCATCCGCCGCTCGTGGACCATATCCAGTAAGTCGTCTCGAAGCCGTCGAACCGACATCGATCATCGTTCAGCTTCTTCAGCAACGCTCATGCCCTTCTTCATCATCTCGTAGTAGCTGTAAAGTGCGCGCGCAAACGCCACGATCGCTATCGTTGTTGCTATTCACATACCTCTCGATGTCTATGGCCGGACGTCGAGTGTTGTCGTATCTCTCATCGGATCACATTAATACCGTTCTTTTTCCCCATTCTAGTAGTGTGTAGATTATTTGTAGCATAATATCGTTTCACATCTTTACGTCCACATTTATCATCTGTATACTCATCTTTAGGCAGCCACATCTCATTGCTAACTAGATCATATGGTTGTGTAGTGCTTTGCTTAAACACGAAAAAAAACGGATGCTCGATCGAGAAGGGAACCCTTTGGGAAAAATGGCGCGGGGGTTTTCGCTGGAGCAACTGCGACGAGTCGACAGTTTATCTTATTAACCATGCCTCGTGGTGTTTGCTTGTAGATGCAGAAGATGATAACGGTGCCACGCGGGATCCGGACGTGCAACCGTATCCGCATCCGCACCTTCCTCGCAAGCAGTCGCAGTCAAGCTACCCGTCGCTGGTGAAACACCCGTACTTTAATCCGCTCTCGATGGCGGACGAGGACGAATATGGTGAGGAGGAGGAGGGCGAGGAGGAAGGTATGGATGCGATCGGCGGTGGAGGAAATCGGCGACCAGCGGCACTGCGACGTGCAATGCCACCAAGACAATCGACCCTGCCTAACCCGGAGGGCATTTACTACGGGAGCAATAATAACCTAATGCCACAGGTGTCCGTGTCGGTGTCGCCGAAGCAGCAGCTAAGCCCGAGCCCGCAGTACAACCAGGGCACTACCAGCCCGTACCAGACGGACAACGAGGCGGACAATGACACTGGCTCGGATCACCACCGGTCGCCGCTGGCGGCACGGTACAAAATACGCAGACAATCAACGCTTCCCTGCAAGCCGAACGAGATGGCGATGGAGACGGGAGGGGGAATAGTGGCAGGAGCAGGCGGGCCGGCCCATGGCAGCGGTCCGAAGATAATGATGATGTCCTCGTCGCCGAACAGCAGGACCAATCTGTACTCCAAGTCGCCGGAGCGGGACGGTTCCGATGCGTCGAAGCAGCAGCAACGTTTTCCACCCTTTGTACGTCAGTCCACCTTTCCGTCGAACTCTAACGACCCCTTCCTACTACAGATCCAATCCCATTCTTCACCTTCTTCTTCGTCCCTGTCAACGCAGCAGCCGGGGCAGCAAGCGGTTGTCCCGCATGGGCAGCAGCGTCAGCTGCCCACGTCCCCGAATCGGTTGGTGTTTAACAAATCGCCCGATAGCGGCACCGAGTCGGGGCCGGGGGCGAGCGAAAGTAGTGGCACCAGCCCGCATCAGGGCGGGGGGCCATCGTAGTGGTGGTGCCGCCGCCGCACAGCGTAGCTACCAAATGGCTCGCCAAGCGACACTACCCAATCCCGAGCAGCACATGAAGCTGCTTCCCACATCCCCTCCCAAAAAGCAACTGTCACCGCACAGCATCAAGCGCTCTCCCGACTTTGCACGCCAAAACACGCTTCCAGCTTCCCAGCAGCAACAACAGCAGCAGCAGCAGCCGGCTTCGGCACCTCAGTCGGCCCCGGTAGCCGTGCCGCAATCCGTAGCCTCGTCAGATGGCGGCGGTATGGCACCGATGGGCGGTGTGGGGACGATGAGTTCACTCACGGTGCACCAGCACGGGCCCAAGTTCATGCCCATTTCGCCGCGCCAGAAGGCATCCTTCCTCTTTCCCCAACCTGCCGCACCACAACCACGTCCCTTCCACTCACAGCAGCACTTCCCGACGCACTTGAGCACCTCGCCTTCGGCGGCCGCGGCCATCAATGGGACCGCCGGCGGAGCCGCCATCGGCGGCATAGGCACCAGCCACTCGTCCTCGACGTCGCTCGTGTCGGCTGCCGCGTCGAAGATGATCAAGGTGCGCAGTCACAGCAACGAAGAGTATACGATGACGGCGGCTACCAGAGCGGCCATGGGGATGGTGGGAATGGGTCCGCTGAGCGAGGGACGCCGAATGCTGCCAGAAATACCGACTGGCACCGGCGGGGGCAGTCGCTCCCCGAGACTGGTACGTCAAGAGCACGTCAGAGACGAGCTAGTAATCGGCTGTGTTAGTCAGGCCACGCACTCAGACAAACGTACCCCCTCGTCATCCTCATCTCCCAAACAGAAAACGTTCGCTGAGGCGAAGCAAACGATGGCGTCGGCGGCAGCGGAGGACATGATGATGATGGGCTATGAGTATGGGCACGTTGGTGAATTTTACGACGAGGATCAAGAGCTATCGCTGGGCGATCAGTACGAGGAGAACGATGAGACGAGAGTACACGAGCGCACACAGCAGCAGCAACAGTATGCGGCCGAACCGTTTCCGCTGCTCCCGATACAACAGCAGCGACACTCCTTTGTGCCGCAACCAGTCGACTCCAGTCCGGAATCGGTTGGCCCGGGAGGAAGCTACGGTTTCGCGAGCCGTAAAGATCGGCTCCGGTCGCGTCGCAAGTCTCGCGATATGTACGAGCAGGATGAATCGCACCATCAGCCGCAGCCACCCGCGCAGCAATGCGCCGTTCCAGCGGAAATGTCCGATGCCGGCCCGCGAATGCCGGCTAGTGAACCGGTCAAACGAAAGCCGGAAACGATGCGCTCCATCTCCGAGGAGGCACCAGCTGCAAAGCCACCTAAACCGATCACCAGACGCTCGTTGTCGCATCCAGAAAAGGAGACGCAGGTAGAAACGAATTCTTTAATATACGTACGTGCGTATACAAATTAGAGTTATTTGAAGCACCCGTGCAATTTTAAACAATACTTTTATTTAATGTGATATGTGATTGATTTCTCATTTTCTTCGCATTTTGTTGCAGGTATACGGTTCGAAGAAACAGGACATTTGCAAGATCCCATCGCCGAAACCGCTGACGGAGCTGCACGATCGTCAGTACAAACCGTCGTCAGCGGTCGTTTCCGCTACGTCACCGCGCAGGAAAAACATCAAATCCTTCGACTGTGGCACGATGGGCACCAAGGCGGCCAACCTCACACCGGGCTATCATCCGCAAATGCTGCCGCTCGGTGAGGGCATGCAACAGGCAACTTCTCCCGGGGCTGGTGGCAGCTGCCTTAGCACCGGATCATCGCCGAACACATCTGGCACCAACCGATCCACCAGTGGCTACGGAGGTTCCGCTACGACGCTCGCCAATAACAGCAACGGTGGCGCGGCAACCACGACAATGGCTAGTAGCGTTGGTAGCAACAGTGCCGTGGCTGGAGCGGTGGCCGGATTCCAGTCGTTCGGGCAGCGGAAAATATCAGCCTTCCAGCAGATCCTGCAGCGCCAACGGCTGCAGAAGCGCGACTCGAAGAGTCTCGACATTGTCGCCTCGAAGCTGATGGAGGAAAAGTACGGCAGCGGAGGGCAGGATGTGGATGTTTCGAAGTCGCTGGACGATGGCATTTTCTCAGAGAGTGCTGGCCATCAGTCGGACGACAATAGCAGCGACGAACATATCAATCTTACGTACAAGACATCGGCGGTAAGGATTTTTGTTTTGTGTTCTTTTTTTGGGGTGCTAAAATGTAATTCGTTTTGCGTGTGGTTTTCTTTTTTACTCTAGGACAACAAAACGACACTCGGTGAGGCAGAAATACAGAACGCTGTCGAGGCGGCGGCCGTCATCTTCAAGAAGGTGGTGCTGCAGCGCCGGGAGGAAAACAAATGCAAAACATCAAATTCCAACAGTAAGTGTTACGAAACGAGCGAAAAGGCAACAAACCACGCACTGTGTGGCTTTGTCGTTGCCAAATGTAGATAATAATTAGCGCTTACTAACTAATGGGTAGAATGGGACTGTCCTCTCAGTGGGATGGAATGTATTAACCGTGTTGGTAGCTTGGTGTAATGGGTGTAATATCGAGGGCTAGCATTATTTGGAGGTGTGTGGCGTAGGATGGAAAGCAGTTGTTGTTCGTCGTCAGCCGTAGGTGTGCTCGCAAAGTCGCTTACTAACCGAACCTAACCTTAACGGGCTTTTCTGTTGGTAACCACCGCTCTCTCATGGCCTCCTCTAATGCTCCCTCGGGGTCGGGGAGGAAGTTGGTTTGGTAAATCGTAGCAACCCATATCTTGCTAACACCATGTTCGCTTTTAGAAAAAAAAAACAAAGTTTCTGATTGAAGTATCTTTTCTTTGTACGATCGGTTGAATTCCCTTCCGTGGATTTCCGTTCGTGGTGTGCTATTGCCTACCGTCTTTTGTGCGATCTCAACAGCTGAGTGCCATAGCAGCAGCGCCGATGGATTTACCGACGAATCGGCCACCATTGGTGGCTACTCATCGTCGGAAACGGAAGCGGTCGGCCGGATGCGTGGTGGTAGGTCCAACAGTAATCGGCCACTGGTGCCACCCGGACCGCCGGCGGACTACGAAGAGTACCGGTTGGTGTTTTTCAGCTCGGACTCGTCGAGCAAGGAGGAAGAGTACGACAGCAGCTCCACTTCGTCCTCGTCCGCCATACGGTGCGCCCGGCGAACCGCCAACCGCTATCCAACCACCTCGGCCTCGCTGGATGAGTGCGATTGGGATTACTTCGAGCCGGACATGATGCCGGAAGCCGCCACGGCCGATGGTCGCCAGGGTACATTCTTCTACGAAATGCTCGCCATGGCAACGATGACTGCAGCGGCCGCAGGATCCCCTCAAAAGCTCGGTCATCATCAGTGCGCTCGGAATGTGGAACCACCGCCAACCGCCGCCCCCACATCACCGTCACCGTCAACATCGTCCACAGCGTTACCGTACTGCCATTGCGAATGCTGCAATCGGCGGCAAACGACGCAGTACGTGCCGATACCGGTCCCGGTACCGGTGCCCGTTCCGATAGCCGCCTTCCAAAGTTGGCTGCTCGAGCAGCAGCAACAGCTACTTTTGTTGCACGGCGGTGGAGGTGGTGGAGCTGGACCCGCGCCGGCCACCGAAGGACGTGCGGCCGAGCATGCCGTACGGGCTGATTTGGTGCAGCAGCTGTGGAAGCAGTTTGCCGAAGCCAGCGGACAATCGGGCGGGGTGGCGATGGGCGAGCCGGGCCCGAAATGTTCCTGCAAAGCTACACGAAACCGTGACCCGGAACCGTGTCCGACATCCGAAAGCCACGGCAGTAGTGATAATGACCGATTGTTTGATGACCGTGCCGTCCACGTGCTTCCGAAGGGAGCGCAATTACAGCGTGGTGGTAATGACGATGCTGCTGATGACGATGATGATGACGGGTCCGTTAGGCAGAAAAGTGGTTTACTAGCAAACACGGTGTGCAGCAGCAGTAAAGTGCAAGTGCAGAAAAAAACAGCATCACTGCCTGGGTCGTTGTCGTTGTCGTCGTCGTCGTCGTTGTGTAATGTAATTACAAGTGGTGGTGTAAGTGATAGCCGCTGTTCATTGGCTTCATCGAAGCGCAGCAGCAATAGCTGTAGCAACAACAACAACCCGTCGGTCGCGGTCCGCGATGCCGCTGCACTATTACTACCACGATCACTACCTTCACCGAACGCAGGTGGTGAGTTCTCGTCGTCGCCGCCGCCGCCGCCGCGACTGTTGCCGCCCCACGTTCCGGTTGCTGTGTCCGCTAGCGCTAGCGAAATCGGTACAAACATCCCAGCGGCAGCAACAACTACAACCGCGACGTCTACGACGACGACGACGACGACGACGGCGACGCGGGCCATTCAAGCGAAAGATAATATCGATGGTGGTGTGGTGGTGGGCAGCAACATCACCGAAGCAGGCGACGACGGGCAGATTACCGCGACCAGTAATGTACGTCGTGCTAGTGTTGCAGCAGCACTCGCTGCCGATAGTACCCGTACCCGGTCCGGCTGCGTTGGACTAGATACCGCGATGAATGAACGAGCCGACGACGGTTCGCAGCAGGCGACGACGGTTGCAGCACAACAACGAAACGACGACGGCGACAAAATCGAGAACGATGGCATTGAACTGCGAGAAATCGAACAAATCTCCTCCTCCTCCTCCTCATCCTCATCCTCCTCCTCCTCCTCATCGTCGTTGTCTACGCCGTGCAAAATCGACAGCCTGAACGCGGCAAAGGTCGACGAGGGGGACCAGGATCAACCAGAAGATGGTGGTGGTGATAAAGTTTGCGCAAAAGAAGATAACACGGTCAGTGATAGGAAGTCGGTGGTGGACCACCAGTTACTGCGACCGGTGAAAATCGAACACCGACCGTCGATGGACGACGCGGTGCGATTGGTGTCGATAAGTGTGCGGGACGAGCCGGAACCAGACGATCACGACACCACCCGGCGGTCCGGGGAGGGCCATCATGTGCCGGGTGGTGATGGTGATGATGGGGATGCCGGCACAAGTGTTAAAATTAGGGCAGTTTCACCGAGCGGCAGTAGTCAGGGATACTTGCAGTACGAATTGCTGTACCACCTGGCACAGTCCGGCGGCAAGTCATCGACATCCTCCTCTTCATCCTCGTGCTCTTCTTCCTCGTCAGGCGAGGAGGCGGAGAGCAGCGAAGCGGCAGCGAATGCACCCGCGGGTGAAAGTGAAGGTTCGAGCAGGAAGAAACCACCGTCGTCATCCCGGAAAGTCAAGGTGGGAAAGTACTCTTTCCGCCTCGGGCAACTCCACCACCACCTCCCTCGGGCAGGCAATGATGATTCTTCCTCGCCTCGCTCCTCCTCAGCATCTGACGCCGGGTCGGTGCATAAGTCGAGCGACGAGGATTCGTCCGACGAAGATTTCAACGTCGATCATCTTGCGGAAGATGACGATCGTAGTAGTACCACCTCCTCGGGCGAGGAAGATGACCGGCCCGATGGTGGCTGTGACGAGGGATCCAATCGTTTGTTGCTGCGAAGGAAACGAAGCGGCAAACGGTTTAGCGCTGTGATGGTGGTTAATCCCGATCTGGACGATGATAGCATGCGCGGTACGAGCGACGAGGGTGACAGCAGCAACAGCAGCGACAATCAATCGATCGAAGAAGGCGGATGCTATTACGGCGCGGACGTAGAAGAACGCGACCAGCTAGGAGGTGGCGGTATAGTGCTGAAAAAAATGAGATCAATCGTCGGAGTAGGCGACGAAGAATGTCACCAGTCCTGGCCGAGCAGCAGTAGCAGTGCCGTTGCGATCACGGGCGGCGTATTGGTCAGGAGCAATCGGAGGAGGAGGCAGTCAAGTGCGGAGGAGTCAATCGAGCCAGAAATGGTTAAAGGAGAAGGGAGTGCCGAACGGGAGCACGCGCATGAGGAGAGCGTGACGACGGCAGACGGTCAAGTAGAAGACGGAAACGAAGCAGAAAAAGAAGCAGGATGCAGCTCAAGAAAGCCTCGCAATGTGGAAGAAGTTAGTACTTTGGCACCCCTAGCGGAGAAGCGTGAAGACGCGGTGGACGAAGCAAAACTTTACCAGCGGCAGCCGCAGGTAGGGGAGGTGGACCCCGAGAAGACGACGGGTACCAGCGATGCTGTTGATGCTGATGCTGTTACCGTTTCTGCCCGTACCTCCTCCGATGGTGGTAATGTTGCTGCTGGTGGTGCTTGTGGTCGTATTCCATCAACACCATCACCACCAACCGATGCGCTCGATGCAGTGCATCGGCAGCAACATAACAGTGGCGCCCAAGAATGGGAAACACCAC
Source organism: Anopheles coustani (assembly GCF_943734705.1). Lineage (NCBI taxonomy): Eukaryota > Metazoa > Arthropoda > Insecta > Diptera > Culicidae > Anopheles > Anopheles coustani. The sequence continues at coordinate 75,049,575 of NC_071289.1, forward strand.
CACCAACACAGGCGGACGGCGAGCAAAATAAGATAAACCTGATGGCGTGTGCAGCAGGTAGCAGCAGCGGTGTTACAGGTGGGCAGCATGCATCAATACCAACGCAACAACCGCCAACATCGGAAACGCATACCACCGTACTGCTGGCCCCCGCCGAGGTGGCTACAACTACAGCCACACCGATGTTGGCAGATCGAGGGGGCTTGAGATCACGATCGTCATCACAGTCATCATCCCCGTCGTCTTATGTGGATATCGTGTGTGAAAACACCACGGCCACGACTGTTGGCACCAGCAGCAGCAGCAGCAGCAGCAGCAGTAATAACAAGTATACGAGTCTTGTTATGATAACGTCGCCTATTGCTTCTGGCAGCGCAGGTAACGGTAACGGTAGTGAAGAAGTTGGTTCTGCACGCTGGACAGCAGTGCCGTTGATCCACGACAACAACGACGACGACGACGACAACGAAGCTGCCAAGGTGGCCAGTGAGCACGTAAACGTTACAGCAAGTGCAAGTGTGGAAGGTGGCCTGGTGGGTCGGCATGAGTCCACGTCTGAGGCGATCACTGTGCAGCACACAGCGCCCTTCTTGTCGGGGAGCGAATTGTTGTTTGCTGGCCATCGCGATCAGTGTTTACCAGGGGAAGAGTTACATCAAGTGGAACACCACCAGCAAGACGAGCGCAAGGGCGTAATAAATCACCGTGGTGAGTTGTTGGCGGTCGGTGGTGAGAATGATTATGACGGCGAACGAAAGAGTTCAACGGAAGAACACGGTGAAAACCCGCCCCAGCATAGGTGTGACGACGACGACGACGAGGACGGAACGGCGGTGATGGATCGTGAACCTTCGCCCTCCTCGCTGGACCACAGCGTCATGGATGAAAGGAGGAAGGCACAGAATGTTGTAGGTGGTGATGATGGTGAGCGAAACAGAGTGAGTTTAAGCCGTCAGCATGATGGGGAGCGCTACCATCAGCGGACTATAACTGTGCCGTACGGGGGAATCGAGCCACACGCAGTGAGTGTTGACGACGTCGACGATGATGGACGTTTATCGCAAACCCCCCCTGTGAGTTATGGTGAATCGTCATCGATGGGAGAGTCCCATGAGTATGATGATGGCCACGGTGGCGGTGCACGGGGGGAACAGTTTGGTGATGCTGAGAGGCAGGACGGGGGCGATAGTGTGACAGTCGTGACCGGATCGAGCACGCTCTCGGCGGTGATCTGCCTGGAGGATGGGCTCGCGGATGACGATTCGTGGGTGGAAGAGATTAGCCAGGATGAGGAGGAGTTCGCCACGACCACCACGGCCACCGATTCCGATATGGACGACTCGAGTGAAGAAATGTCGTTCTCGTCGCAGCACGAAGAGGAATTGCGCGGCTATAACCGGGCCGCGATCGATTTCACGCTGCACACGATCGTGGAGGAGAGCTGCGAGGAAAGCGAAATCGAGTCACGTGGGTCCGGTCGGGCGGTGGGCGGTGGGCGCCATCGCGTACGGAGGGGTGGAGGCGGTGAACACGGTATCGGTGCGGACGACGGTGGTGATGATGAGGACGGGCCAGACTCGGCCCATCGACTTTCCGCGTCCGAGCTGGAGAAGTACTTTTTCTACGGCCTCGGTGGGGACGTTGGTGGTAATGGTGGTGGAGGAGCTAGTGGTAGTGCTGGTGGCCGGCAGACCGGGCAGTTTGGTGGATCGAGTGGCTACGGCATGAATACGCACGACGATCAGAGCGAACTGTCCGAAGAGAGTAGCTCACTGTGTAGCGAAGGGCACGATTCCCTTGGCAGTGGTACCGCGTCGGGGAGCGCATCGGCGGCCCGGCTTTCAGGCGCTTCAATGGACAACCATGATCACGAGGGGGAGGACAATTCGACTGACTCTGTGGCGGATTTGGCTTCATCGCGGTTGGAGAAGTACTTCCTGACCGGGTTCCTCGGTTACAACAGTAACGATCGCGGTGGAGGCGGTGGAACCGGTGGTGGTGGAGGATCGGATGGTAGCGGTGGCAGCGTTGGCAGTGACAGCGAAGGACACGCCAGTCCCGAGCAGCGCCGGAAGAGGCTGGTCCGGGCCCGAGGGGCTACGCGATCGCACAGCTCGCTGGACAATCTGCTGCTAGCCGGCAAAGATCCGGCCGACCACGACATGACACCCGGGCTCGGTTCGGGCACACACTCGGGGACGTCTTCACTCGATGCCGGAGGTTCCGGGCTTCCGGGAGGACCGAGCAGTGCCGCCGGCAGTGGCGATATTGATCATTCATCCGAAACGGACACCTGCGACGAAGCGTCCCTCTCGTACCCACATCCGGACCGAGGAGAATCGTCTCCATACGACACGATCGGAAGGCGCAAGAAAAAGTACACCATGAAGAAGTCGACTGAAGTGTTGTCGCGCGTTGACCAACAGCATGCCGGTTCCGTTGTTCAGTCCACGGAAGGAGGTGGAGCTGGTTCGGAATCGGAGGATAGTCGTAAAACCCCACAACCGATCGCTCCACCAGAAACGGGGGCCACAGGTGGAGCAGCACTGGCTGCCACCTCCAGTGTCGCGACCCTCCAACCCGCTGCAATCGAGAATGCGAGGAAACAGAACAGCCGGGACAGTGGTTTCATCGGAAGTAACGATGATCTGCTGAAGGAGGAACATGGTGGCCACACGAACGCCGTCACCGTTTCGACGAAGTTGTCCGCTGGCTCGGAGCAGCGGTTCGAGTTGGCGGGCATACAGGAAGAGAACAAGAGCGACCTAAAGGAGATGGACACTGGAGCGGCGACGGCGACGATGGCGGCGGCAAGGAAGCCACCGCTAGGAAAAACGACAACACCGACGGCGGCCGCATCCCGATCGTCGTCAACGGGCGCTGGTAGCGTTACAAAGACCGGTGGTGGTGGTCCAGGTATGGTGAATCTGGTGCGCAAGGATAGCTTCAACAACTGGAGCTCGGACGAGGAAACCAACCTGATGATGTCCAAGATGCGACAGTTCTTTAAATCGCTTGTCGCCGCCTCGGCCAACAGCTCCCGCCGGTTGCCAAATTCGAGCAGCAACTCGACGCCAGTCGTCAGTGGATCGAATACACCCCAGCAGGGTGGCAGTACGCCGGTGGCGCGACCCCGCGGCATGCGCACCAAGCCCCCGCAGTTGGTGTACTTCGAGAACGAGCTGACGCGGTTGATGAAAACCGTGCCCGGCATCCGGGACGAGCAGGTGCGCGAGATTGTAGAGTACCTGAGCAGCGAGGACACCTGGTCGGATTCGTACGATTCGTCCGACTACACCAGCTCCGATCTGGAGGGTGCCGGTGTGACCGGCGACGGCGGGGGCAATCCGTTCGGTCTGCAGGAGGAGATATCGGCCAGCTGCCGGCAGATCATCAGTAAGTTTGATAGCAGCGTGCGCAAGGACGAGGAAGGTGACATCGGAGATGGCGGGCTGGTGACGGGGATGGGGCCACCCGAAGAGCCGCTCGTTCCGTCCCATCGCCCTTACCATCACGCGCTCCCTCATCATCATCAACATAACAGCACACCGCTAAGCAAGGAAACGGCCTTTGTCTATCAGCGCTTGGTGGCGTCTTTGTCAAAGGTGGTACCGAACGAATCACCGGGCGTTACCGACCACGATGGGCCCGAAAACGAAGTGAAGAAAAGTGCCTCGACGATGTCGGGCACTGCGACCGCCGGGACTGCCGCACCACAGCCTGCTGGGGCGCCTGGTACGAGTTCGTCGACCTCCTCGCCACCGCTCATAGCGAAAGTGATGCATCATATCGGAAGCCGTCTGGTGGCGCTCATGCACGAGGTGAGCAGTGGCGAATCGTACGCTAGTGTATCGCCGAAGCAGCACAACCGGATAGGAGGCTCCGGCCACCGGACACCTGGTGCGCTTGGGGGAAGCAATCCGATGGGCGGCGGATCGACGCACCATCTACCCCATCATCACCACCATCATCATCTGCACCATAACGTAATATCCGCGACGACGACGGAGGACGATGAAGATAGTAGTACCTCGGAGAGTAACGACCGTCCGCACCATCATCATCATCATCACCACCAGCACCACCATCAGCCTCAGCCTCAACACCACCATCGGGCCCGAGGGCAGGACGATGATGAATTAGTAGCAGGACCAGCCGAGGCCGGATCCTCGTCGTCATCGTCGTACGCGGCGACGATGCTACTGCCAAGGAGCAAGAGCCACGACTTGCTGCTCGGTGATCAGAGATCTCAGGGACCGTATCAGTATCATTCCGGCGCCGGGTCCGGCGATATGGTTGGCATGGAGGAACGGGGCGAGGCGAGCGATTACGAGCGATTTTCCTGGCGAGGCAGCTTCGAGTCGGCACTGCTGGCCAACGGGGACTCGCGCACCAAGCTCTCCATGTTGGACAACTCGTCCTCCTCCAAGTCGGTGCTGGTGGCGAAACGCCGGTCGGCCGGCGATCTGCTATTCAACAATCAAAACCTGAGTCAAGAGCAGCTGGATCGCGTCCGCAGCTGCGGCAGCATCGGGGGCGATCGGGAGGACTTTGACACGTCCTACCAGCAGAGCCCGGCACACGGCCACCAGCAGCCAAGCATGCAGCACCACCAGCATTACTCGAGCGGTTCGGCGACGACGGGCCGACGGCGTACGCTCTCCAGTGTGGCCGCTGATGAGGAAGACACCGATTCGGACGGCTCCTGCAGTAAGGGAGGCACGGCCGGCAATGTTGGTAGCGGCGGCAGCAACAGTAGACTGGTGCTCGCGTCTCGCTCGACCCTTCCACGAAGTTTGCAAACCACGATGGCCACCGGCACGACCAATTCGCTTCCCCGGCTACCGACGTCCAACCTTCAGACGATCATGCAATCGGTGGCCTCGTCTTCTTCCGTTTCGTCTTCGTCACTCGCGCCGACCCCCGCCACCGCCATCTCCTCGGGATCGACGAAAAGTTCTGGCTCCGCTGGTGGTACCGCGAGTGGTGCAAGTGGCGTGGCCATGGGCCAAAAGTCCCAGAGTGTGTACCATTTCTTGCAGAACAATGTGAAAAGTGCACGTTACCGAGCGCCCGGGTTCAACCGGCCCCCTTCCGCTCCGAAGCGGGCCATGTCCGCGCCCGGCTTACAGCCACCTTACCCGCGTCGAGAAAGGCGCGGTCGCTTGCAGCACCTCTTAAATGGTAAGTGTCGCGGATGATGTTCTGCGTGTGAAATGAACGAACGAACGAACAACATGTTCGCAGTGGAGATTTTAAAATCTCAAATGAATGTGGTCAGAGAGCAAGTAATCTTTAAAAAAATAATGCAGTTTTAGGAATAGGAATTTTGGGCACTGGACGTCTTATCTTGAAACAGCACTTAAAAACAATTAACTTTTGGCAAAGAAGGTAAAACATATTGGGTTCGTGTACGTGAAAAAATACCTCTAAACTTCTGCTATCTTGTATTGCCACAAAGTATCTTCAATTACCATTTGACCTGGTCATTTGAAGTTTTCTTTCCCTGAATATCATCTCATCGGCGCGATGGAGTAAGATAGCAACCCCTCTAAATTTAGCCACATCTGTGAAAGGCTGGAGACACATGCACGCCATAATGGTTGTATTGATTTATCTTTGTTTGACCGACAGCCAAGCGGCACTGTTGAAACTGGTTCAATTTCACTGAATCGAAATTTGAGCAAACGTTGCACCAACCCACAGCGATCCCCTAGCATTCCAAGCTGCTGCACACGGTGACCGCTGTCTGTAAAGTTTGTTCTGCTTGATATGTTCTTTGCTTTTGCGTTGACCACAAAGACTACGACGGCGACGACGCAGCACCAAATCGTGTCCAATTAAGATCAATTGACCCTTGGTGTCAATTAAATTTGCGCACGATTCTGCGCTTGTCCTGGACAGCAGAAGGGACCCCCAGGCTGACGGTAAGCTACTGTCTCTGTCACCCGAAATGGGAACGATGAGCTGTTTCTCATTCCCTTTGCAATAGTAGAGAGCTTGGATACAGGGCCGCTAGGTGGGGAATATATCAGAATTCGTACGACTAATTGAGCCCGTCCTTATTGGTTACCCATTCGCTCGACCACCCCCGGGGGGCCGAGATCACGTATCTAAGTATATATATGATCGCCAATCAGCGACTCTGGTCGTTCATTCGGTGCATTTGTTCGGTGGCGCAATGAAGACCTCGGACCCGGTGCTCCGTCGTCGGGGAGTTGACGTGAATCTCACCAAGCAACCGATCTGTCAATCGGTAGAAGTAAGTGATCGGCTACGGGATGACTCCGGGAAAACGTGTGGCACAGTAGTAGCAGCTGGCCCAGGTGTATTTAGCAGATGCCAGAGTGGTGCTTCCGTCCGTACTACAATGCTCCGCATCGGCTAAGGGGGACGATCGATCATGGCGAAAGGGAAATGGTGGAAAAGAAAAACGCGTAGTGCGAATCGTTACGCAAACTTTAGCACAAACCAACCCGTGAATTCGACCGATGGTGACGGTGGTGGGAAAGCTGGAAGAAGCGATTCTTCTGCCACCGTTTGCGCGAGTGCCCAGGTGAACCAGAAAAGCCGGTCGACGAAGGCGCAAGTGTCAGTCCGTCCGCTGGGCGGGGTGGGAAAAGCTAAGCGCGGCAAATGGACCAGGCGAATCGTGAGGTTTATCTGTTGCGGTCGAAAGCGAAGGTCGAAAACGAAAGAGGTGGCCTCAAAGGGAGGCACCACATCCTCGAAGGCTCGAAAATGTTGTTCGAACCAGCTACGTTGGAGTGGTTGGTTATGCTGTTGCTCGTGGTTTCGGTGTTGTGCGTGTTGCAGCTGCTGCCAGACAGCTTCCTGGAGGCAAGGCAATACCGGAGGGCCGCATGACGTCGACAACGACGAGGATGTCGATGCAGCGTTCGAAGCGTACAAGTTGCAGCTCGGTACCTCCACCTCCGGCACCGTGACGGACTTTGACGCGTTGTCTCCGTCGCAGAAGAGCACCATACGCAAGTTGAACAAAAACTCCCAGTGGGGCTGGAACGACAGCTTTCGGTCGGTGTCGGATCGCTTTCTCGAAACGCTCGAGCTCGACGATGTGAGCGCCTGCGGGGACAACAGTCTGCGCAAAAAGTTCGCTGTCTGCTGCCGGAAGCGCCTTTCTTCGCCCTTCCGGGAGCGGAAGGCTATTCTCGGCGAGATCGAACTAGGTTAGAGAGTCAGTCACCTGATCGTGGCACTCGCTAACGATCATCACCACCACCTGGAGAGCAGTGGTTGGCCTCGACCTGCAAGTGCATGCGACGACGAACGCACATCCGTGACCGCCTATGTCTATGATTACGAACGCTATCCACTCTCGAGCACCATTACGATGAGCAAACCCGAATCAATGCACCTCACTTCTTTTCTCTGGGGAAACGCAAATGAGGAAGTGCAAGGAAATAAACTAACATGACAATTGTGGCATACACTTTCAGAAGAAAACAACAGTCCCGAGTTGACGGGATCGACAGGGGCGCTTGGTGGCGACGAGGATACACAGGGCAGCAGTCCGCGTGCGAGCGGACCAGGTGCCGGATCATACGACCGGGCGGGTGGCGATGGAACGGCTCCGAACGGTAGTGGTGGAGGAGGCGGAGGCTCGCTACACAAGGGCGTTGGAGGTGGCAGTATGGTATCGTCACCGGTGGGATCGGCCGGCGGTGCCAGCGACAACTGGCCGTCGCAGTCGGACGAGGATATCGATCGGCTGGTGGCACTGCACCAGAACCGCGCCAGCCTCAGCTCGCTCGGTCTACGCTCGGACTCGATGGCGAGCGTTTACTCGGGCGCCGGCGAGGGCCGGTACGGTACTGTTACGGTTCGCGGACAGATCGAATTCGGTATGCAGTACAACTATAAGCAGGGCGCCCTCGAGATACACGTGAAGCAATGCCGCGACCTGGCCGCGGTCGACACGAAGCGAAACCGTAGCGATCCCTACGTTAAGGTAAGGTTTCAACAATAAGTGCCTAGCTAGACCCCCGGGGAACTTTAATGGCATGGGTGTGTTTTATGTGTTATCCCCTTTTTCACAGGTATATCTGCTACCGGACAAATCGAAGAGCGGTAAACGAAAAACGAAAGTAAAGAAGCACACCCTCAATCCGGTGTTCGACGAGGTGCTTCGGTTTCACATGAGCCTCAACAGCTTGCAGACGCGCACGATCTGGCTCACCGTGTGGCACTCGGATATGTTCGGCCGGAACGACTTCCTCGGCGAAGTGATGATGGGTCTGCAGGATAAGGTGTTCGACAATCCACAGCCACAGTGGTATCAACTGCAGGAGCGGGTAAGCGACAATTTGTTCGTTATTGTTGGCTTCTGGAACACTCAACTCCTTTCTTCATTGGTGGTTTTTAAAAACATCCAATCGTTAGCTTATTATTACGGTAGAACCTAGAAAGCGACGAATTTTCTATTTAACTTGAGTTTAGTGTTCCAACTTGGAAGTTTGGAGATTCAACATCAAATACTTTTCAGTAGGCTATGATTGTTTGATGTTCTACGTACCCTGCCAGGGTTACTAGATGATATATAAATCGCTGTAATATAAAATACATTGTTACAGCTTCCTATGATGGTTAAAAAATCAAACAAAAATAATGCTAATATACGAGCGATGACGTAACAGCAACCGATCCCTTACTGTTATCAGAAATACAAGAAAATCAATCAATCAAAAACTCATTCCAGTTATGGTCCACAATTTAATTGATTGTCTTTTGTATTTCTAGAGCGAACCGTTTGAAGATCTTTCCGCATACAAGGGAGACATCATCGTCGGGCTGAAGTATGTTTCGGCCGACTCGGATGGCGGTGGCAGCATCGGACCGGGGTCCGCTGCTGGCGGTGGCATAATCGGCAGCGGAAGCGGCGGAGGCGGCAGCGGTGGCAGTGCTGGCAGTGGCTTTGGAACGCTAAATTTACGCAAGTTTAGCACGCGCTCGCTGACCTCGAACTCGTCGATGTTGTCGGGTCACAGCAAGGGCGCACTGCACGTACTGGTGAAGGAAGCGAAACACCTGCAGCCGATCAAGTCGAACGGAACATGCGATGCGTTCTGTAAGAGGTAGGTAGTTGGTCTCCCCATCCTCATTAACGTGGCGTGATTGAGCGCACTGTCACATCAGCTGTTACAAGATTTTAACGCGCATGTTTTTGTGTGTTCTGCTCTCCCTCTCTAGTTATCTACTACCGGATAAAAACCGTAGCTCGAAGCAGAAGACACCCGTCATCAAACGAACGAACTCACCGGTGTGGAACTTCACGTTCGTGTACGAGGACATTTCGCTGGCGGAGCTGTCCGAGCGCGCGCTGGAGCTAACGATATGGGATCACGACCGGCTAGCGAGCAACGAATTTCTGGGCGGTGTTCGCTTTTCGCTCGGTAACGGTAAGATGCATCTGTGGCTAGCGTGTGGTCTGTGCGGCCATCCGAACTTATTCGCATTAGCAAAAGTATTTTCATGTGGTGAAGGGATTAGAGTGCTTGTTGGTGACTTTTCAACTGCTATATTTTTCCTATTTGCTAACTTTGATTTCGTCTTTTCTCACTCTGACACACGGCTCCTGTTTGACGCTGCCTGCCAATACACGGCTCGGATGACAAACACCTTGCACGCCGGACTGTGGACACGCGATATACGGCGACAAAAAATAACATCAATACAACCACAGGTAAACATAATGGCAGGGCAGTCGAGTGGATGGATTCGACTGGCAAGGAGCTATCGCTCTGGCAGAATATGATCAACCGGCCGAACTTTTGGGTCGAGGGTGCCCTGGTTTTGCGTCCCTCGCTAGAAAATGCCCGATTTTCCACATAATTTTCAGAAACCCCCGTAGATTCGCGAGGAATCTTTTAGTAGAGTCGGTTCCTCGCCAAATCCTTCAACACCACCATCAATTCCTGTCCGAACCTTTCTTCCTTTCCCGCCCTCAACAAAAACCAATGGCAACCGTTAGCATAACTAGCGTAGATAAGTCCGAGAACAATCACATTACGAACAACCGGCACACACACGCATACACATACACCTAAAACATGAGACAAGTTGGGAGAAGTGTGGAAATAGAATTGTGATGTTGCTTTGCAATCAACCTATTCAATATAGAAGTATAACATATACTGTGAATTGTAAGAAAATTCAAACACCTAGTGTAAGCACACGAATGGGAAAACCTTTTCTTCTTTGGGGCTGGTCTTTAGGGTTTGCTAGGCAGACAGTTAGTTTGGCGTCATTGATCGCAACAGATGCGACCCCCCCGTGCAATGGAAAAGGGCCAGAGTGAGAGCTTAAGGTGTAGGCAGGAAAAAGAAGAAGAAGAAGAAGAAGAAGTGAAAGAAAAAGCAAAATCCGCCATAAGGGCGGACGATAGCAAATGAAATAAAAGGAAATCATTACGATGAACGTTTGCTCTACATCACCTCATGTGAAAATAATAGAATTTTTCTGTGTTCATCTATATACCATCGTCGTAATACCATTCTCTCTCATCAATCGTGTCCACCAACAACCATGGTGATGTTTTTGTAGGCTGTAAAACATACAAGAGAAAAACACATTGTATCAATTTCCTAATTACACTACGAATAGTTATTATTAATGTTATGCTCCGTGTCCTGCAAAACGGCACCGGATGCCCTCTAGTTCAGCAATGTTGTGCCGGCGCTTTGATACAGTACCATGGCATGCACTCCCGCCTTCCTCGTCCTGTCCACCGGCCGCCTGGTAGAGGTTTTGACCCACGAAAACGGTTCCACCAGTGGATGATAATGTTGAAGCTTATGCCCTTGCCTTTTTGCTCTCTTGCCCTGAACCTAAAAGTGATCGATGGCGTAAGAGGGTCAAAGGAAAAGAGATACATAGGAAAAATAGATGACTTAAACGTAGGCTATCGAGGAAAAACGATTCTTGGTCGATGTAGTATGCCCGCGTGCGACACATTGACAGCCGCAATTGGACACATATCATGCATTTGTAAATTTTATACCGCATTGGAAAGCGCGCGGCTTTTTTTTGTGTGGTGGGATAGCTTCTATTTGATTTCAGAAACGTAATAAAAAGAAACACGAGAAATGAGGCTTGATGGCACGGCGTGCTGTGGCGGGGGCATATGGTACTGTATCCGATCCGCCGGCAAACGCAACTTATTCTTGTTAAACTTTTTCACCACAGATTCACTCTGATTGTTATACACTTGATTCCTCTTGAGTCTGAATCTTCGATGGGTGTATTATGCGTACGCAGATGCACGGCCACCTTTATACATTTAAAACAAAAACTTAGCTACATATTTACAATTCTTACAACAAACAAAAAAAAACCAATCAAATGACTGACCATGTTTATATAACAAAAAAAAATTAATATTATAATACGATACGAACAAGCGTATTCGTTTACTCGTGGCAGGGTTTGGAAGCAGCAAACCAACGGATTACTGAAACGCGCCTGAACACAAGTGTGTGTAGTCTCGTAAAACCCGACTTTGATCAATTGACGCTAATTCCTCCACAAAGCTCTAGGGAGAGGAATCCTTGCCAAAGGATGATGGCAGGGATGAGAGGCGTATTTAGGATTTGCAAAACGTTACAATACAATTAAACTGACACTTCGCGCCTGTCTCGCGATTACGTCGAGTCTCGGCAAAGGTAGTAGTAGCTGCTAACCCGGCTTCTTTCGGGAAGCACGCGGTAAAGCGCGTGGCACGGATGCAATGCAGTGGGCGAAGGATTATTGGAGGGATTTGTCGGCACGGACACACAGGACGGAGAAAAAAAAATGGTAAAGAAATAACAAAATCGCGAACAAAAACACAGGAAAACGACACACGCGTTTCGACTGGGCGTTTCGTGCTGCCGTGTTTGTGTGTGCGCCGATACGCATACGTACAATTTACACACGTATTTTGTAAAACGAATAATTGTATAACACAATTCTATTGATATTTAACGATTATATTATACACACGACGGATCATGGAGCAAAACATGGATCATGCAAAAAATCTTATGAACTTCGCGATTAGTACGTACTAACGCACCCTTCTCTATCCGAAGTAGAGTCGGGTCATTCCTTAGTAATATTAGGATATAAAAACAAAAAAAAAGACAGAAAATGGGGGAGGAATGTGAAAATTAAAGAGAGAGAGAAAGAGAAAGAGAGAGCATGCAAAAGAATAAGAAAGGATATAAGACAAATCGAGAAACAACCCACACGTGTTGCAATCTTTCGCGTAAACAAATATTGAAACATCGTTTTTAAATAGCCTATTCAACATCTTCATAGTTCATTCTTTTTCGAAAGATTGTTCCTTCAGCTACTAAATGGTGGTTTTTTTTCTAGCCACTCAATCGAAATTCCATTTCCTGACAAACAATTTACGAAATCCTTCGAATGGCTTGCATTACAAATTTATTAAATTAAATATACGTATCAACATTTTTTCAACATGTCAACATGACATATATTTTAAATTACTTTATTCGATTTTATTTATATAGTCTAATTTGTATAACGCGGCAATATGCATGTGTTCTATCGTACGCTACCTTCTAGCGATTTGTCGTAAGGTGAAAGGACAAAGTCTTGATAAGTTGGGGAAAGTGTCGCAATATCCACCCTCCATGCAAATCATTTCCATTTATTCAATTTACACTGTTTAAAATTGTGAGTAATTTGGCCACAGCATGGAAAGATTATGGCCAATGGCTTATAGACCAAATGTTCTTTACTAATTAATAAAACGAAAGTATTGACAGTCGCTACAAAATGTAACGAAATTTAAATGTTCAACTATTATTTTTTCGTGCCACAACTTAACGCAGCTATGCGACACATTTTGTAACATAGAAAACATCCAAATTAGCGAGCCCCATCGAGTGAATATTGCCACACTTTCTTGTGCTTCGCAAGGAAGTAGGAAATGAGGGAAAAGCGGTAACCAGCACGATATGATTTTTGTTTGTGATTTACCATATTAAAATGTGCAATGAAAGCTACTTATTATATAACCCTGGGTTGGCATTCTGTTGGCCAGGTTAGGTATTATCCTGCAAAGCAAATTGAAGACGATAGGCGTAACAATGTGACCAACGGTTTTTCTTGGCCTGTAAAGGCACATTAGGGAAGGCGCGGCGTGACGAGCGGGAGCAAAGATTGGGCAGTTATAGTGCAAGATATAGTAGCAAAACGTAGTATTATCACCACCCGTAGTAATTATATACACACACATACACACACACACACACATACATATACACACGTACATTCAGATAATTAGTAGTTTAAGAGAATCCAAAATCTAAGGGAAAGTCCCATCATAGGGAGCAAACGACTTCTCCCGAATGCTCCATTTGACGTTAGTTTGTTTCGTAATTTCCGATGTTTCAGTTTTTGTTTTTTCGAATCGCGAAACAGTAGTGCGAAAGTTAATTGTTCGTTGGTAGTAGTAATAAAACTAGGGAAGGAAGAACTTCAATCCGATTTCTCGGAACACACTTTTCAACTATTGCATTTGCCGTAGACGTGTTTTCGTGTTTTTTCAACTACAACAATTATAAAGCGCGGCAGGAGAATTAAGAAACTATTGCAGGAGAGAGTGAGAGTAGGGGTAAGCGCGGGAAGACAAATTGACAAGGATACAATCGGATAGAATAAAAGTGGAACGTACCGGTGCAAGAGGAAGATAAGCAACACTTTATTCCGTTTACATATCGCGTCGCCCGAAAATCACTTATTCACTCGAAACTATTTGACTTAATGATGAACACGCCGGTTGTCGTTTCCAATTCGACCTTCTTCGAACCACAGACACCTGGGTATGAGTGTTTGTTTAATCTGTTTAGGAACCAACGTTCAAATGCACGTGCCGTACGGCTGTGCTGCAACACATATGAAAAGTGGTGGGATACAAGAAGCGGAATCAAAAATTACATTGCAGTAGTACAATCATTTACCATTCGTCCCCGTGAACAATTCAACCCCGCGGCGGCTTGGGGTGGAAAAAGGCACACAACTGGTGGAAGGTGAAAAATAGTGAAACATCCCCTCTCTCGATAAGTGAGGATAATCGGAAGGAAGCAATCGGAATAGAATTGGATGCGACTCGAAGGAAGGGACAAGACGGAGGTACATTTGCCAAAGCAAGGGATTTCAAATTTACATTAGCCAACCGGTGAGTTTGAGATTATTTTCGTTGCTGCCTTTATGAAATATTTTACGTTTTACTAGATGAGTTTATGAGTATAAACTGTTAGTGTTACTGCCACGTGGCCGTTGCACGTGGTTAGGCTATATTACCCGCTTGTAATGATTATGATCTACTATTAGTGCGCTATTTGAGTGTCTGTTCTCGTGAGATATTCTCTAAGCAATTGACATACGTGTATGTTAAAATCATTCCTGTACGCTCAGCTAAAGTAACGGGCCACGCCTGGTCACAAATAATGTAAAACACTCTGCAAAAACTCTAAACTAAGCTACTTAAACACGCCAGCTGCGATAAGTAATGGACGCGCGAGACAAATCGGGGTCAATTTCAAGTGATTTAATTCTGGTTTTTGTCTCGCAGGGCACGCGGCGAGAGACCCCGATCGGGGGAGGGAGGGTAACTAGTTGAAGGTAGAAACTGTGCATGTGCATGGCATAGGGAAGCTGGAGAGGAGGAGGCTCTAGTAACCCGTTGCGTTCACATGATTTTCCTGACCCTTTTGCTGTTCCTTTCGCTTGTCCTTTTGCCCATCTTCAACTGTCCAACGGACGTAAAAGCAAAATGGTGGCCTAGCCCGTTCATGCGTACTTTTTGGATATTCTTTTTTTTACTCGTTTCGAAGTTGTAGATACTAATAGTCACTAACAATTGCGTCCGACACTAGCGGCGACAGATAAGCAAAAAAGGAAAAAAAAATTATGTGACTTCTTGTAACATGCAATGCATGCACTTTGCTGTAAAGCTACGTTTTCTTTCTTTTTCCGTTCATGGGGGGCAAACGATGTGGTATAACAATTGTGAAACACTAAAATAGGCGGATAGGTGAAGATCACTGATTGCAATATTAAAACAAAAAAATATCAAGAAAAAAACTAAAACCAATCGTTTGTGTGAGTACGTTAAAGTTTATTGTTCGCTTTCGGTACCGTTTTGCATTTCGTTTCCATCTCTACAGCCTTTCTCTCAACCTCAATGAAAAGGAACAAACCAGACTCGGATGCTCATTATATACACCTATTGGTAGTAAATTATATAAGTATAAATGATGAAACCACGAATAAATATATATCCATATACACTCAAACACAACAAAAACCATACACATTTCATATATTTATAGCATGTACAAAATGCATGGTGGTAGTGGTTATGATTCAATGAATTCTAATTAGCTGGCGCCACGGCGCTGAGGGCATGGGAGGGTTAGTAGGACCGGCCGGAATCGAAACCGAGCGTGGAAATGGCACCGTTTTTTACCCGTTTACGTGATTTTTACTCCGCTCCATTTATTACCAATCTAGTTAAGTACACGCAATTAAATCCTTCGTAGTATATTCGATTCGTCCGGGAGGATTCTCTGGCCGGCGGATGGGTTCTGCAAGAGCGTGAGCGATAGTTGCGCACAGGACTATATAATAATATGTAGTGGCAGGATAGAAACCATTGGCACAACTGTTCGAACCTGTGGCTGGGCCTGAAGTATTCGTCGAACACTTTTTTTCTGCATAAAGTGGGCGGAAGGGGTTCGTCACTTTGGAAATGCAACTATGTGCAATAACTTAAGCTCTTTTCCTGTATCTTCCATCGTGAACTAGATTATAAAACATTATTCTTCAACCCTTTCCTGTCGTTTTACATTCTAAGGGAAAAAGGTTGAATGGGAAAAGGCAGCGGAAGAATAGGAAGATGACATCTATTTGAGACCTTTCTCTCGTTCGCTTATGAGTTTTGCAATGAGGGGTTTTCTAAAGATGTGTGAGCGGAAAACTTTCTTGCGTCCTGTACTGAGAAAACAGCTAGAATGCAATATTAATCTACAATCATACAAAATACCGAGAACCAACAATTGTGGTGGAAGAGAACAATTCCATTTTACACCATGACATAGGAAGCATTTAACGTTGACTTTCGTCTTTCAGACCTCAGTAACTAAAGATCCTGTTAAAAAGATCAGCTTGAATCGAGTGATTTGACTTATCACTGGTCAAATTATTAAACGGATTGAAATAATCTTTTTGTTTTTGGATAAACAATGCAACTCCATCCCACTGGGGAGAAAGTCCCTGTTCTCACACGCAGATGGCGCTAGTTATTTTTCTAGGCTAGCCTCATTTTTACTAAGTTTCAACGTTCAAAAACTCAAAAAGGCGGAGAGAAAGGGCTTATTTATTGAAACATTTTTTTTATTCTATGCTGTTTTCCGTTTTTCTTTCGTATTAACAAATTACTGACCAATTTGCGAAATCGAATGAAGAGTGATAGCGAAAGCTAACAAATGGGAAGTTGTACATAGCAAGTGATAAACACAAAAGTAAAACTTAGTAGCCACACGCATACACACAGGAGATCATTCTAAAAGCATACAAAAAAAACGAATGTCAAAAATCTAGAAAAGTTTTTGGGATTTATTGTCGCTCGTAACAGGGAACAGAACTTTCGTCGAA
This sequence comes from Anopheles coustani, assembly GCF_943734705.1. NCBI lineage: Eukaryota > Metazoa > Arthropoda > Insecta > Diptera > Culicidae > Anopheles > Anopheles coustani. The sequence continues at coordinate 75,066,261 of NC_071289.1, forward strand.
CTGGTTTCCGTTTTCCGCAAACCAAGATATTTAGCCTTACGGACTTCTGTTCCGCTGCACGCGTTCACCGTTATTGGGCAGTTGAGTTCCAGTTTCCCGGTTCCTTTACCGAAATGGGCGCAAGCCGTTTTCGCAACAGCAACAACTAACTAGTAGCATTCAATAGTAGTAGTAGTATTTTAGCCGTAGTTGCAGCAAACAAAATGTAGCAAAGTAATTGCGCATCAACCCCATAGCACGTTTATTCAAACAGTTCCGCTTTTTAAAAGTTAAATTTAAAAAAACACACCCACACACACACACACACACAAATAGCTATACTTTCCGCCCAGCTTCTCTTCAAACAAGCTAAACAAATAGAGGAAGTTCAGTTGAAGGAAACAGCTGAAACGTAGGTCAATCGCAGCTCACAAATCAGGATGAAAAGCTGTCTCAATTTTCATAGGGTGAGTTATTTCAACTAAAAGTAATGAAGTTATATATAGTAAAGAAGCTAAGAGAGAGAGATAAGAGATAAATTCAAGGATCTACTACTTCCGAACCAAGGTGTGGAAAACATTACTGTATCTACAAATGAACAGACCTTTGTTAGGTAGTGTTTAACAAAAACGAAAATAACACAATGTGGAAGTTAGCAGAACTAAACAAAGAGCGCAGAGTGCAACAAAGAACGTGCAACGAATAGATGAAAAATGTTATGATGCATGAAGCAGCAATAATGAACCAACACAGCATAACGAAAAGTGCATGAAAGAACTCGAGATGCGAAGAGAGAGGAAAACCGCCCGCTTCACACAGCTTGCAGTTAGTTGTGACTCATCCAAACCAAGTACAGTCAGCAACACGCGCTTACGCTGTTCTTTTGCATTGCTAAAGGTGAAGGACAATGCCCCTGCACGCGACAATCCATATCATAAACCCAATTCCACCCATTAACAAATCGAGGACAATTCGTCCCACGTGTTCTCTGGAGCAACATTGGAGAGAAAAGTACGTTAATCGCCAACATTGTCCAAAGGCCATTTATTCCTTCACTTTGAGGTATCGAAAGATTTGTGCTAGCATACATAAAAACACATACACACACACGCACACACATAAGCCTAAGACCTTCATCTTCATCGAGCATACTCATCTAGCCATCACTGGAAAAAAACCGAACCGAATGTGTAATCCAAAGTTGTATAACACGTGTGTTTGATTTATTTGTTTTGTTCGCTTGTTTTGGATAGCTTGTTAGTTCTTGACAAAACAAAAATAGGAAATAAAATTACAACAAAAATAGCAAAAAAAAATACAAACAAACTAATAAACAGTTGCTTTACCAAAATATATGATGCCCGTTGCTTGTTAACCATCGTTTGGCTGCATTACTATTTTACAATCGATCGGTCTGCTCGTTTGGAGTTTGCTTTCGTTTATAAATTTATTTTTTTATTTTTTTTTTCAATTTATTATGACATCCATAGCACGTTCGACAGTGCAGTTTTGCTTGTATGCCGCTTTCTTTTCAGCAGAACGCAAAATACTTTCAAACAGCTGATACAGCTTCAACTGTTTCCGGCACCTACATCGTCAATGGGTAATTCTTTCTCTCGATTTCTACTGTTTGAACAATCTTACGATTATTATGTATGCCAATGTTCAATATGGTTAAATTGGTAATGGTCAACGAATTCTTTAAAAAAATATGGTAAATCGAAATTGCAAGACAAGCAATATTTTCATTGATAAACTCTTATCAACACTGGTAAGTATGACTCACTACGAGTGATCGATTCAAAATCATGAAACATTGTTCTGTTCGATTGAAATAAATTAAACATATTTTTGCAGGCGCTGAAAGGTAGACGTATAGTTCTTTAAACCGTACCTTCTAATATGTTATTCTGTTAATATGGTAAATTCTTCTATAATTATTTCAGGGCACCTCACGCACCACAAACCGTAGACCAACAACAACGCAACCAACGACCAAATAATTCATTCAATCCGTTACGATCTACCTTTACCTTTTCTATTGCAGCGTATTGCATCCTGCATTCCCCTCGGTAGACATGTGTAGTAATATATCTTTTTCGTTTGCCCCTTTGCGGCCGTATCTCACCCAAAAAGACGCCGTACATCGAGGTCGAGTTCCGTGACGCAAGCCCGAAGAAGCGCATCAAGCGCAACCTGTCGATCAACTGCGACCCGAATGCGAACGAGACGCGCTGCTGCCGGTATCCGCTGACGGTGGACTTTGAGCTCTTCGGCTGGGACTGGATCATCGCACCGAAGCGCTACGAGGCGTCGTACTGCGCCGGCGAGTGCATGCTCAGCTTCCTGCCCAAGTACGAGCATACGCACGTGATGCAGCTGAGCACGTCCGCCATCCCGTGCTGCTCGCCGAAGAAGATGAAATCGATCAAGCTGCTGTACTTCGACATGAGCTACAACGTGATCTACAGCATCATCCCGAACATGGTGGTTGAATCGTGCAGCTGCTCCTGAGGGTAACGGGAGAGCGGGCTCGTTGGGATGCGAAGGACTAGGTGTAAAATCGTGGAAGAATAACAGCAAAGCACAACCGAAACAAACATAAACAAAGCCACTCATCCTTTACCACTAGAGAAGAGCACCACTGAACGGCTAAGAAGGTTTTTGTAGAATATAAGCAATAGGTAACAGTAAAGATCACAGAAGCTAACGGAGAGAATAGATAAACATTAACATGGACAGCAAAACAAATGCAACACAACAACAGGGACGGGAAATGGAACGAATGGAAATGAGAAAAAAACTAAAACTATAATAACTTAAAATGTGGAGAGAGAAATTCTAAAAATTATTAATCTTTTTGGATCTGCTGTCTACCAGACAAAAATTTTGAAAGGACGTCTTTCAGTGGCAAAAGGGCACCGATTCGGATACGTGCCTTCCCTTCTTAATTGCGCTTTAAATTCTACTACTTCTACCCTTAGAAGTCTGACGGTCGGTAACATTTGGAGCTTAAATAAATTTTAATTTAGATCGATTAGCAACTAACGAACGACAAAACGTGTACGTAGAAACAAACAAAAAACTCTCTCGGGTTTTGTTTTAGCAACGGGTGATAGTCGAAATCAAAATTGTTAGCATTACGAAATTTATTAGCTGTGCGAATTGAAACGAATTTAAACGTATTTGGATGTGCGTAATAGAAGGAAAAAAATGGAAATAAACGTAAAAATTGGCATTCGGCAAACGGCAGTCAGAAAATAAAGGAAATTACTCTCGGTAGAAAGCAACAAAAAAACAATGTGGGAAATATGGCAATTGTGATAAATAGAAGATTAAAAAGAAAGACGAACAAATACATAAGAAAGTATAAACAAAACAATCGAAGGGATCTGGTGCCTAGCAAAACACAAATTAATCTCAATTAAGACGATATTTGTATAACACTTTTAAATTAATATGGTGAGCGTTTGTTTTACATTATTTCTTCCGTAGCGTTCCTTCCATTGGCGAAGGAAACTTGGACGATGCAATTAAATGCAATGTTAATAGCATCGTCTTCTGTAATGCATGTAAGGTAACAGTGAAAGTGGAAAAAATATATATGCACATCGCGTCTATTCTCAGTTTAACTTCTTTCTACGGACAAATATTACTGGTTGCTTGAAGACCGAACCATGCTTCGTAGAATGGCAGTGAAGGTGAGAGATTTATATTGAATAAAATGTTCTTCTAAACGATCCCGTTTTATTTTTCAATTTTGTTTTTGTAGACATTTTAACATTACACTGTTCCATAAGTACACTTAACAAATAAAGCAAACCGATAGCTAACACTGAATATGTGAAGTCAAATTAAGGCATAGAACAGGAAGTAGAAGGGAGCTGGATTTAAAATGTTGAAATTAAATGTTGTACCAACCTGTACCTTTGATTTCCTTTTAGTTTCATGGTCTGTGCAGATCTTTGGCATTTTAACTTATGTTTGATTTCGTCAATTTAAGCTTGATTTCAAAATAAAATGTTTGCACAGTGAGTATCAGTCGGCTTATGCTACTACTGAATACTGAATTATTAACTCAACATGTATTGTGTTTCGAAAGAAACAAGCAGATTTTTTGAAACACACGCTTTGTTCTTTTTTTTATTACGGTACATTTTGTCTTTAAATCGTTATACAATATATCACTTTATAAAGCTCAGAAAAAAATCGAGTACTCAAGCTTGGAAGCGTTACCGCTCCGTTTCGCCCGGTGTGACCTCTCCTGCCGGGCTTCCCGTCGTCCCTCCCTCCTGGTGATTCAGCCGCACTTCGCACAAACGCTTCACGTGGGTCTGACCGAGCAGTTCCGCCTGCCGTAGAACCTTACGGATGTCGCTGATCCGATGGTGCCGATTCGCTAGCAAGTACGCCGTCTTCAGCTGCCCGGAAACGATGTAGCAGTGGATGCGCACCCCCACCGACCTCGCCCGGCTGATGAGCGCCTCGAGGGCAACCTTTGTGTCGACGCCGGCACCGTGCCGATCGATGGCCAAGTCCACCGAAACGCGCACGATTTCGTCACATACCGCCGACACCACCGAGTCGGTCGCCGTGCCTACCCCGTTGTTGCCTACTATCGCGTCAAGCAGCTTGCCGACGTCCTCGATTTTGGCGTGGTTGATAAAATACTTGGCTGTCAGCGCGTACACTCTCTGCACGTCCAGGTTGTAGTCCTGTACGATTCTGTTGCAATAGAAAGAAGATAAATTGAAAATGGCAAAGAGAATACATGGCAAATGGCACAAACAAGAGTCATACACATCTTTGAAATGAGAAACATCGGGCCACATTTCGATAGCTTCTTTGTACACATAATAATTACCTGTAGGACAGGCCGAATGCTTCCTCCACATTCTGTCCGCAAACTAGGGTGAGGATGGCAAGCTGGAGTTTCTCCTGACTAGAGCCGAACAGTGTTGGCAGTTGTGTTGTGTCGCGGAAAATCTGGAAAATCGCAGAATTATCAATAAAAACTGAATTAGACAGACCATAAAAAATACTCGTTGGAAGTAGGGTTAATTTTTCAATTGCTATCTTGTTCAACAACACGCGTTTCATGGCGCTAAAAGCAATTTCATTTTCAGTAAGATCAAAGTAAAAAGAAAACCACCCATTCCAACACGATTGGCCCAACGGAAAAGCGGAACGAGCTAGTCAACGAATTTATAAACAATCCCAAAAATTTAACCAGAGACGAACATAAGCAAGCGGAACAAGGCTTTCAAGGTCTTGATGTAAGATAAACAAAAACACTCTCGCTTAAATTGTTTACTTTGATAAAATCATGCACGTGACGTGTTGCCCAAAGTAAAACCAGTCCGAGAAGTTAAGGTTATCTTTAGAACGCCCGCCACGCCCGAAGCCAGGGCTAGCAGCGCTTGCTGAGTAAGCCAATTTCATTCGTGACCATTTATTTCCGAACAAAGCAGAGATACACCGAATCCAAAATAAACGCTCTAGATTGTGTAGGTTTCTTCCGTTTAATCTGGGTTCAACAAACAACCATCTTAGATACAAATCAAAGTAAGCCAATGCAACAAACTACCGTAGCGTTGGAGTAGGGAGGACATTCAGCAAATTAAATAAACCCACTCTACGGAAAAAGGTAACTTTCAGTAAACTTAATTTTAAAAGGGTTCAACTTTTCTAAAGGAGTTTTTAAAGGGCTCCACAAGGGAGACGAAAGTATCAATCGATAATCTAACTTCTTAAAGTCCCACCAACTTACAAATCCCGAACCTACCTTCGGTAGCACGGTCACCGTTGGGCGTCCCTTTGCTTCGCACTTGGCCAGAAACTTGGTCACCTCCAGCTGCAGCAGTATGGTATTGATGTGGTTGTTGAGCTCCTTCGGATCCAGCTTCATCAGCAGCGATCGATGGGTTTCCACGACCGAACCGGTACTGTTTAGCCGAACCTCCTGCCAGTTACACAGCTCCAGCTCGTTCTGTTTGCAGTAAGAAAAGGTCGATTAGTAATTTTCTTCGGTTGCAATTTTCAATTAACTAAAGCTACTCGGAAAATGTTAAGGACACAACCGAAAATAATATAAAAATAGCAATGGCAGTCAAATAAGTAGGAAATTTAGTCGACCTTGTCCCAACTCCCAGAGCGTTCGCAATTTAGGAAGTGTTACTAATCAAAGTAACCGTTTTGGTTCGTGACATTCTCAATTTTCCGACCTTATGTGTGTGTGTGTTTTAGGTGCTTGTTTGTCAGCTTTAAGTGTATTTGGACCGGACGAATGGTTGAAACTAAACTCATTACTTAAATTAAGCCACCTACCTGCAAATGCGTAATGCTCGTCTTGAGATGATGCTCGGACGCGTGCAGCTCGGTAAACGTGCGGCAGCCGGCAATGTAGAAGCGCACGCAGGTCATGCTGGCCCGGATCGGGTCCTTCAGCAGTAGCTGCAGGTTGTACAGGCTGTTGAGCATGTCGTTCGTCTCGAGGTAGCGGCAAGTGTAGCGAATGTAGTCGCGCCACTGGAGCAGCGTTTCGTCGAGATCGGTAAGCCGCTGCACGATCGTCTCGAGGGCACCGCGCTGAAGGTATGGCAGCAGTACCGCCTGCAGGAACACGTCCGGCTCGACGCGCTGGCACAAGATGTAGCGCAAGGCGGCCACCTCCGTCTGCTGGTGGCGCATCAGGAACGCCACCACGCTCTGGTGTGAGCCGTACGCGAGCAGATAGTGCATCGATTCTTCGAACAGCCGGCTGTCCATGAGCGAGGTGTGTTGCTCCTCCATCACACCATCCACCTCCCGGAACTCGCCCTGACAGATGTGACGCAGATTCGCGAGCGTGCTGAGGATGTTTAACGCTGGTTCGTGTGTTGCCGGGGAGCCGGTTGACTGCTGCTTAGCTGCCCGTACCCTGGCCATCACCCGCTGGGAAGGTGCTTCGAGGCGAGCCGTACACGAGAGTGCATAGAGAACTTCGTTCAGCAGCGGCGGACAGCGTGCTGGACGCTTCACGATCGCCACGTCCGACGACGACGACGACGACGACGACGACACCGTCTTGGCCATCCCGGGCGGAGTTTCGATCATCCGAAGGACGGCTTCACACTCCGCATCGCTGGCGACGCGGGGCAGGCAGTGGGAGAACTTTTCCCGGGCCGTCTCGTAACAGCCAGCCCGCAGGCATGTCATGCCCCAGGCGGCCATCACGCCGTTCAGCGAGAAGCCACATTTGAGCGACAGCTCCAGGGCAAGCGTCCACTTTTCAGCCTTCACCAGTGCGTCCCGCAGCTTCCTCAAGCTGCCGTGATGGTTGCCCAGCGGGGCCGTGTGCAACAGCAGCGACTCGCAGTTGTCGTGCACGATCGAGAGGATGATCTCGGCGTGCTCCTTCATCTTCTCCACCTCGGCACCACCGCCACGCACCTTCACGCCTAGCGTCAGGTTGAGCAGCATGCGAGCCACCAGCGCGTAGTCGACCTCGGGATTGGGAAACCCGGGATGCAGCGGTCGCAGCAGCGCCTCCAGCTTGGCGCAGTGGTACAGCAGGAAGGCACCGATCTCCTCGTTCGCCGTGTGCAGGCTGCAGATGGCCAGACACTGGCCGGTGGAGGGCGCATACTCGTAGCTGTACTCATCGCGAATCACGTTGTCGTAGCGCTCGTTACCCGTCAGCTGCCACTCGAACTGGCCGCTACCATCGGGGCTGCCGGTAAGTGAATGAGGCCCACTTCCCACCTGTCGTCCGCCCACCGTGGACCCCCCGGCGCACCCTTCGTTCCGCTCCTTGTCCAGGTGCTGCCAGCAGTCGTCACAAACGCGCACCGCAACGTCCTCATACAATTCGGACGACAGGCGCTCCTTGCGCTTCGAGCACGAATGGCACACGACGCGGCCACAACGTCGACAGTGGTGACGCCGGTTCAGCATCGAAAACGTTCGCCGGCAGCACATGCAGTGCAGTGCGTCCTCGTCCTTCACCCAACGGTCGCGCGGTGGAATTTCCTTCGGTATCACGAACGGACGGGCGATCTCGCTGAGCGAATCGTAGCTCGATACGCGACTCAACCGGCACCCATGGCCTGCCTCGTCATCCTCCAGCCCGGCCGGGAGCGGCGACTCGGCGAACACCTTGTACTCGAGCGCCTTCCCTGCGTACACTCGAAACAGGCAGTCCACACACTCGTGCCCGATGAACAGCCCGTCATGGACCGGGTTCAAACGAGTGGCACCGACCGGAGCCGTCCCGGAGGGCAACTGTTCGTGCAGATCGCGAATGTACTCCCGGTGCTCGTAGCACGGCCGACATAGTTCCTCCACCAGCAGTGGCCTAACGGACCGCATCACCGCACCGAGCAGTTCGAGACGGGAATTCATGAGACACTGTTCGATGATGAGCAGCGGGCGACTGGCCAGGTTCCACAGCCCGTCGTATTCATCGCGCGCGAGATACTCGAAAATGCGCAGCGTGATGGCGTACTTCTGGTACAACGGCTTCCGGGCTCCGTGGCGCTGCAAATACTCGAGCATGTAGCTCACGACCGGCACGCTCCGAATGTTGAGCATCATCGTTTCATACAGCTTAACCACCGCCTCCACCGGCATCGTCTCGATGATGGCAAACAGTAGTCCCGCCGGAGTCTCGCTGCCACGCATGAGTACGGCCTCCGGTGTCGGTGAAGCGGCCGTCACCCGGTGCACGGCGTACATGAACATCTCCAGCTCGCGCTCCGCCTCGATCGGATGCAGCTTGATCCACTCGCTGCACACCCGATACTCGCCCCCTTCGATGAGCTGCTGTAGGATGACACTCTTGTTGCTCTCGGAAAAGCTTCGAACGCCGCGCCAGCCACCGTCGCCTTCCATCGCCGGAGGAAGCTGCGCCTGGAGGATGTTCCCGATCTGCAGGTATGTTCGAAGCTGGTTCGCTTTCGCGTGGAGCTGGGCACGCACCGGGGCGGATATTGTCCCGCGTATCGCCGTCAAGAGATGTTCCGATGCGCTGATCCACTCGCTCGCATTGGCAAAGCGGTCAACGTTGGCCAACAACTCGTGAGCTATTCTTTCCATATCCTTACCATCCGAACACGACCTGAGAGATGTCGGTCGGACGGGAGAATCGTCACATTTTCCCGTCTTCAAGGGACAACAGGCACAGGCAGCCTCAAGGGGGAAGAGGTGTTGAGATTCGTCTTTGTCACCACTTTGTCCTTCTGCTCGATTGCAGCGAATGAGTGGAAGTGATCCCTCGGAGGGAGTTGCATTACGAAGGTTCTTATACTGCCGAATTAGTGAATGCGAAATGTCTGCTTCCGGCGGGGCGAATTCGTCACGCTGGGTTTGACATAAACGCAACAAAAGGTCACTTTTACTCGCAATAAAGTCCCACAGACCGTCCACGTTTGTGTGGTTGGTTTCATCCGCTGGTTCACCAGTTGTACGGAGTATTTTCTGTCCGATGATTTGTACCAGATGGACGCCCAGCTTCGAAGCCATCGCATCGAGCGTCCGGAGTGACATTTTGCGCCCAAACAAACCATCCAGCAGGATTCCCGGCAGGTCCATCTTGATGAGCTCGTTAACCTGTCTACCATCGCCCTCGGTTGAAGGTATCTCCAACGTATCGACCAAGTCCACCAGATGTCCCAGGAACTGCTTCGTGCGGCCCAACGATGGCGATCCGCTGGCGCCTGTAAGCAGCCCAAGCTGTCGGTCGATAGATCCCGCCCGCTTCAGTTCTTCTCCCCGCTCGGACATGCTGTAAAATCGAGCACGGCGCTTCAGCACAACACCATTTTCCACCGCATCCAGTGGGCAAATTTCGCGGGACAAAAAGTGACCAACGGTGAGACTAAAATCGGCCGAGCCCGTGCCCCCGGGGCCTCGGGTGGTTCTCTGTGCGATCTGCAGAGTATCGATTAGTGAGCCGAAGAAGGTGACAAAATTACCCACCAATGGGGACATTTCCCCCACTCCCGTTCCGCTCATGCTGGTGGACATGGCGAGCGATGGTACGCCGGCGGATGGTTTGGCATTTTTCAGCAGGAAATTGTAGATCGCCAAATTCAGCTCGTACCGGAAGGGCAGCCCGAGCACGGTGTCCACGATTTGGCTGAGATGTAGATTTTTGCCCGTGTGCACGCCCAGAAAAGGGTACCGCCCGACGAAGCGATCCATCGGCGCGAGCACCCCCATGCCATCGTCCGGCAGCGTTTCCGGTTCCTCGACTCCAGCGGACTGCGACTTGAGGAACGTTTCGACCGTACTCAGTACCTTCGAAATCTCGAATCCAAAGGCCGTTTTCGACCGGATGTCGTCCAGCAGCGTGTCGCTTCTACCTTCGGTGGCCTGCTTCGATTCCTGTTCCCGGCGCTCATGCTTCTGCACCAACGCGGCGAGATTACTGCTCAGAGATTGCATCTGTTCAATCCGCTGCACCAGTCTGCCCACCGGTAGTTCATGCAGATTGTGGTTATCGATGATTTGCTTGGCGGAGTCGAGTTTATCATTCGTAAGGCATACGATGGCTAGCGTTTCGGGGGAGGCAAAAAGCTTGGTAAATGCTTTCCTGTTACTTGCAGCACTTTTGGCCTCGGAATGATGCGCCTCTCCGTCACCATCGACTGCGTAGGGTATCGACTCGGACGTTTGCCGCCGCAGGTCTTTGTTGCTTCCACCGGAATTGCTCGAGCCCGTTGCCGTCAACGGGTATCGGGTGTGACGGCGAGCCGGTTTCTGCCTCGGCAGTGTCCCATATCGTCCAAATCGCTGTCGATGGGCAGCGCTGCTGCCGTCGGTCCCATTGATTGATTCCACGCTACGAAACAAGCTACCCCTGTCCGTTGATGATGATTTCGACGGCTCCCAGTAATTTTCTATCGGCTGCATCATCGGAACCGATAGCAAGTCGGTAAGCTGTACCGCATGACGAGCCGGGTTTTTGTCAAGCTGACCGGTGGCTGGCGGTGCGTTTTCCTGCGCCAGTGAAGCATCGGCGTCAAACAGCGATAAGCGCCAACAAACGTCGATGACATGATCCAGAACGGTTTGAAACCGATGCTTCCAGTGTTCGCTTGCCTCGAGGTAGGCGGCGGAGTGTTTCCTAGTGATCATGGTTGCTTTGATGCACGTCGCCACGATCCCTAGCAGGGGGAGGCTGCAGAGGAAATATTTTCCTTCCGTTGCTGTCGGCCCTCCGTCCGAGATAAGACATTCCGAACGGACAAATAGCATCGTTACGATCGATTCGATTGCTAGCACGAACGTTTGCAGGTCCGTCTCCTTTAGAAGCGACTTCAACTGCGCATCGAGATTACTTGATGAGATGTTTTCGTTCCCTTCGGAGCCAAAAGAGCTTTCTATCGCCTTGAACAATACCATTAGAGTCTGTATTTGAATCAGTTGCATTGTCTCGGAACATTCCATCGGTATCTTCTCGCCCAACGACACTGCGATTTGTTCAATTAACGAATGATTTTTACCCATCAATTCGAAAATGGTAGAAAAATCGCAACCGGACAGATTCATTTTCGTCCTGGCAAGAATTTCGATCACGGTGGAATGCTGAGAAAAGTCCCAGGAGGGTAATAAGGCTTTATCAACGCTATGGAGAGCATCCTGCAGCAAATAGCATCGTTGCAACTCTAGCAAGTACGCCGTTAGATAAGACCGACCCTTGATCTGATCGTGCATCGGCCGAATGTCTAGGGACAGTGATGAAAACGATCCTTCAGCGGTGTTTGCTAGAACCACCTGTTGCATGAAACGAATGTAATTTGCGTGATGCACATAGATTTGTTTGGAGTCTAAGAAAGAGCTGACAAAGTGTTGCTTTTTCTCTAAGGCATCACACGTCCATTGCTGTTTCAATGGGGCAGATAGCTCGGGAAGTAGATTGATCAACAGTTTGAGACTTTTCCTTGCAAACAGTGCCAACATTAGCCATTCTAGGTCAATCTGCTTAAACTCCAAGGCGTGAATCATTTGTGGCTTCAGGCTGCTGATTGCTTTCACTGATATGAGGCAGTTAGCCAGAATGCTATAACATTTGCTGGGATCGACGGCACGTTGATCATCTGCAAAAGCTTTGAGGGCAGCGGATGTGGCTATTTCGTAGATGGTGTTATTTTTCCCCGGGATCTTTGACATGGCTAAAAGCTTTAGCAGTTGGCACGTTGGGTAAGGATTCACTAGAATATTCTTTGCAAAAAAAGCGCAACATTGTTCCGACAATTCTGTTCCATCCTCACGATCATCCAGCGTTTTGTAGTAGGCTATAATCTCCTGATAATGCGTAGAAAAGTAAATAGAACAAATAAAGCCGACGCATTAGTCATCCGACCTAGGCCGAGAGGGGAAACTTATCAGCTCATCACTACGGGCTACACCTACTTTGGCAATCGAATCTTTCTTATCAACGAACAACTCCCAATACTCGTTAAAGTTTTCCATTCTGTGGCACTTTTATGGGCATTTCCAACCTAAGTCACAAACACCAGTTCTGAACGTTGCTAAATAAGACTCGGCTTCGCGCACAACCACTTGGTTCACTTTCTGTTGAAGCACTACTGGAACAAAACTTGAATGATGTCCCAAAAACAGCTGATCTCACAACCGCTGGCTCGGTCATCAAAACAAATATACGATAGTCTGACATTTTACGCTTTCATTGATTAGGTACGAAAGAAAGTCTTGTAGGATCGATCTTCATCGATCCTTCTTCGTCGATTCCTTGTTCCTCGCAACAAATCTGGGTTTGGAACGAAGCAGCTTGCTTCAAGTAACCTTGATGACGTCGAGAAAACACTAAAATTAGTGTTGGGAAAATCGATATCCAGTTGGGATCCAATCTTTCGATTCAAATCCATTTAGAGGACCGAATCTCCGAATCCGAATCTCAATCCGTCATGTCATACATGCACAACTAACTTGTCAATTTTTCATATGATTTGTTTAACTCATTTAATGATTTACGTAAGAATATAAGTATATTTGACATTCTTTTAATTATATTCAATCAACACGAACACACTAAATTGCAGCGACAGGTAAGGAAACTGGTACTTTGCGTCCATTTTGAAGGGTATTACAATACATCAGTGAACGTATTTGAGACATTTAATTCCTAAAGCCTGTGAAATGACCCCATGAGAGCTGTTTTATTCACAGGTTCAGGATTGCATGAGCCGCCACTAATTCACCCTTTTCGCTTACGTTCGGCCAAATCACCAACCGATTCCGAATCATAAAACAGAGCAATAATTTAACGGCAAAAAAAAACCCATTTTCACAATGTGTGGTATTTTGCACAATTTTTAAATTGCGACTGGTAAATGCGTTTTCCGCGCAGACCGGCTAGCAGAATTAATCCAGAATATTTCAACTAATGTTGCTCTAGAAGACGGCAACAACTTCGTAAATTTCCCCGATCATGAGCGCCCCATGATCACCCATGGTGAACGCATGCTACAAGGCGAAAGAGTGAGACAAATATTCGCTCAACATTTTCAATTCAACGTTGTTTAGCTTCAATAATAACTTCAATATTCAGAACCCCAATTCAATGTTGTTTTTTCACAATGTCTTCAATATTCAGTACTACAATTCGAAGTTGTTTCTTTTTTTGCCATTATTGCCATTATTTAATCAAATAACTGATAATTAAGTTTGAATCATATAACTGATAGAGCATAGTTAGTCATGGATGCGGCACAAGATGAAGTGTAGGAGATGCGTCATTATGGCTACTCAAGCAGGGATAGTGTACCATGTATTTCGTTAGGGTTAGGTTAGTTAGGAGATTCGAGCATTCTCGAGCTGTTTTTGTTACTTTTAAGAGCTTTACGTAATCTATTTTGGTATACCACCATTTTTTTCTTGGTCAGGTGGATTAAACATACGGAGTTAGGAATAGTAAAAATGTATCACCACCTCCTTTTCATGGTTAACGACAGGCGACTCAAAACTATGATTAGGGTATATTTCGCTCAAAAATCGGCCCATGAGCGCCGGGGCTCAACACCACAACGGCGCGGGTTCGATTCCCAACCGAGACCGGACCCTCCCCTATACGAGAGGACTGACTATTCACGTACAACAGCGAAACAAGTCTCGTAAGAACTTAACGGGCAGGCATGACCAAGAGGTCGTTACACCAAGAAGAAGAAGATATATTTTGCCAGGGTTAGTGTCAGGATCTATTAAGACAACTATCCTCAACAGAATCACCAGTAGCTGTTGCGTGGCTAATATTTTAGTTAGGAAAGGTTACATGCGAGGTTGGTGGTGTAAGGAACAGCTTTTTGCGGAGTTTTTTGGGAGTAGTGAGGGATACCCTTTGGGCCCTTCGAGTCTGTTCTTATGCTTAGTTTACACGAGGCGCAAAACTCTGAAAATACACGCGCAAATGTCGATTTTGCTGCCACTTTTTTTCGCTTCGTGTAGACGTTGCTATTCGTGAGCCGATGCAGATGAAAGCGCGTTCAGTGTTGATTTGAGTGTTTAACTGTAAAAAAACAGCAGAGAGGTAGTGTACACCTCGAAATCTTATCAACAACCGTTGCACATCATCACACACAACTATTTTCCTTCCACCGGCACTCTATACCTGGTGCGCAAATCTATTTTTCACTCGCCGACCGAAAAACACATTTGCGCACATTCTGACAGTTGACTGCCCATCTGACAGCATTTTACCGCTAACTCACAGCATTTTACCGTTTGCAAAGGTTGCTTTGCGCTTCGTGTAGACCAAGCATTAGGAACCGCCCGCCTCTTTGCATTATTCTTGGCTTTAACACGCTTTCCAGACTGCACCGTCGCGTAACGCGACGTCGCCTGACAGGCGCTGAACTCCATGAAAAAAAAATCTAGCGCGATTTGCGCGACATCGCGCAAGGTTTTTTTTACATGGAGTTCATCTCCTGTCAGGCGACGTCGCGCTGTAGTGTGGACCCCGAGGTAGAGTAGAGATACACGCAACAATCGCACCAATGTGTTTGGTAACAAGTCCTGGTACCGGGAAAAAACAAACTATCCTATCACCATGTTCATTTTCGAATTCTACCCAAAACAGATGGATCCTTTTGTCCGTAAAAGTTTACCATTTACTGCCGCATGCTACCCGTAAAGTCCTTCCTACATACACGCTCCTCATAGTCGTACTGTGTTTTTCAACTGCCATCGCTGCAATGTAAGTATTTGCATTGTTCTTCAATACATTATTTTTACTTACATGGTCGCCTAGATGTTCTTTCGAATCATCTATTTGATGAATCTACGGGCCCGAAAATGCTCGCCGGAGGCTGCCGCATGCCATCGTTCTTTAGATGTTAACTGCCATTGCTGCCAGGCCTGTAAGTATGCAAAAAATGCACATCAGCCTACTGTTCCGATTGTTCATCCTTTTCATTTATGGGGTTTCATGTACAAATCGGTGGAAAGAATCAAAAAAGAATTACAAATTTCAGCAGCAATTACCAACCAAGGTATCTGTACCTACATCCGATTCAAATGTTTATTTCATAAACTAAGAATCGAGGTAGAATCTTTGTTGTATCAAGTTGTTTGCCTTCAATAGACCTTTCATTTGAGGGTCTGTTGCCGAAATTGACCGAGGCACTTAAAAGTTATTAACAAATTAGCTAAAATAGCACCCGGTTGACAGAAATTGACATTGTTGCTGGTACTATGTAGTTCCAGCAAGAGTCCCAGCAATCTGCTATGGAAAAACTTGCTGGACAGCTGCAAAAAATTTGAATTTTTGTCAACCGGGCAGTTATTATTTTAAGCTGTGACCAAGGTTTTTGAAACTAGTTGATGCCAGTTTGGTTGGTATCAGTTCATTGTCGCACGATATTTTATCGGACGTCAGGTCCACCAATGTTTCTGTAATTTTTCAAATTCTAAGAAGATTAAATGAATTTTATTATTTCTCCTAGATAAAAACCATGACTCCGAGTTTATAAAATCCAACTTTGTGGACAGATAAAATCGGATGCATCCATCCGGTACGATATGCAGCTGTCAAATCCCATACATTTTCGCCTGTCAAAACCTGACGCGATAAAGCACTGACACCAGCCGGCGGCGCTGCAGGTTTGTTCTAGTGGTGGGTAAACCGAATCCCCAAATCCGAATCCCAATTCATCAATCCATGAGCTTCACCGTTGTTAGCAGTTCTGTTGATAATAAAAATGTACTATCGTCAGAAAATGATGTTTTTCGCAGGCATTGAAAAGCGGGTATAGTTATTGTTGTATGTAACATTGTCTATGAAGATTATCAATGTAGAGTGATAGTTTTATTCAAAATCCGGTAAAAATGTAAATCAGGTGCTGATCTGAATAATTGTCCCTCTATTTTCGTATCCGTTCCACTTTATTTCTTTGTTAAAAATAGGTTCATGAATGTTTTTCGAACCTAAGTTAAATCGTACAAAAACCTTCATGAATGTTTAATCCATTCTAACCAGCGCCCGATTCGAGTAAACTGAACGTGACTAATTCAACTCACCTCGTGTCTAGGTCGAGTCATATCAAATTCAAATAGATTAGGATCAAGTCAGAACCGAATCAAATCGAGTCCCAATCTAATCAAATTGTTAAAATCCGTCAGATGGGATTCAAATCTTTGGAATTCGTGTAGGGATCGAATCTTCAAGTCTTCCAAATCTCGATTCTGCCAACACTACTGCGAATCCTTCTTTTTGACAGCCACATTAACCTTAAAAAAATCATTGAGATCAGCTCGGCACGAAAACGTGGTTTCGTGAAGGAAACAAAATATTTATCCGGACTAAAATTCGTGCTTTCCATTCGACTAACCAACAGTGCGGCACGGAAGTTTACAATCGTTCGCGCGAACCAGCGATCCGACCATGGAAAACGGGAGATTAGCCTAGCCCGGCTGGCCAGTAAGAAACGGAAAAAGAAGAAAAAAAACCCTCTACCTCTAAGTCCGTTCTAAGTGCGGTGTGCCTGCGAGTGAGACCGACACATGTACCGCACACGGTGCTGTGGGACGGAAAAGTCGACGACGACGACCACCAGGCAAGGACATCCATCGGGACGGTGTGTGTGTACGTCCTCGAAGGGATAATGGTGACATCGGTGTGTCCTGGGTAGAAAGTTTTACACCATCCGCCCGTGTGTCCCGTATCTCGACCGGATCCGGAACAAGTCCTTTCGGCTGCTGGGTACTTCCGCACTGATAGGCTTTTTCCAGCACAAGTGCGAAAAACGTGTGGTCACGCGTGTTCGACGGCAGACTTTTCCTCGTCCCCCGGGGGTGGTTGGTGTTCGCACCGCCTCTAGCGACCGTGGTCGGTGTTTCGAAATCGCAACGTCCCGGTTCCGGGGATTCGTCTCGCGCACACCACGCACCGTCAAGGGACGACACAGTCCCGAATCCCGTCGCAGGACGGTGGACTCTGCGGTGCGTGGCTGATCTAGCGCGACTTGCTCCGTCTGTGTGGTTGCATATATTATGTCATCACGTTACACGGCCAATAAAGTATAGTTCTTTGCGGCTCGGCACCACACCGCCGCTCGTGAGTTGTATTTTTCGGCCTGATCGCGTACAATGTGCGTTCGCTACAGATCGTAGTGCGTAGTGCAGTGGCAAAGGCAAAACCCCGAAATCGTGCGTCAAGAACGTTTCATGCATTCATTCATTTTTTTCTTCTGTCTCTTGTATGGTGGTTCGCCCGTTCGCTCGCTTGTTCTTAGGTTTCTTCTTCGCCCGGTGTGTTCGGTGAGGAAGGTGTGTGTTGATTGCGAGCTCTAGAAATAAAGTCAAAAAATGTGTGCTTTCGAATTTTGATATACGTATACATATGTGCTGCCTCGGCTACCTCGTGTCGAGGTAAATCGAGAACAGCTCGCTCTCGTACGCACTACCGGTGCTGCGGCTGTTTCCATCTCGCTCGCCGAGCTCCCTCTTGGCAGCGACCGTTTCGGTCGTGCCGTCGCGTGAGTCGAGCACCCGTTCCTTTCTTTCGTTAGCCAGCGGCGGCGAAACGGAAGCAAAACGAATAAGCTACCACACCATCTCTTGTGACGAGCACCAGCACAACATGGGCAGCATGTTGGATGGAACGGTCGATAAGAGAAGCGGTGCTAGCGAGAGATCGTAGTAGGCAATGCGTGTATGACAGCTAAGGGACAAGCGCGCCCCGCCGCGTGTGCGTGTTTGTACCTGCGTATCGCTACCACCTCGTTGTACGTCTTGTGAGGAGCAAGGAGGAAAAAAACAATTGGAAAAATCGAGCACCATCTGACAGATTGTGTGCCGTACGAAACGCCGCGTGCTCTCGCGGTACATCTGCGGATCCACTGACTTGCAACTTGGGGTGACGTTTCTCCGGGAGGAAGGACACTGTGCGCTTGTGGGTTGTGGTCCAAGGATTTGGACAATCCCATAAAAACGTGGAAACAACATTACAACAATCCTATCCTTGTGTGTTTTCTGCTCTATCTATTTTTCTCCAGTGACGGCGGAAGGAGTGGCGGCGGTGTGCTGGATACGATCGGTTGTTTGTGTTTTGTGAACAGTTTTATTGTTTAGGATCTTTTTTTTTGCGTGATCGAAAGTGTACAACAAAGTGTGCGGAGCAAAAAAAGGAAGCTCATCCACGCCGACCAAAACAACACTATTAGTGGGGTGTGGGATTGTTTTATTTTTTATAGCTTCTACCAGTAGTTAATAGGAGAATCGACAACGAGGCGGCATTTTTTCGCTCCTTACATCCCTCCGGTGCTTTCAATTATCAAAGTGCACTACGCCGGTCTGCGAGAGTCAACTGCCGTCATTCGCAGGAGGACTCGTCCTTTCGTGAATTGCGATTTTGAGTCGAAAGGATGGCTTCTACTCAGGTGTCGCCCGGAACTAACACTAACACCAGCGCCGGCAGCAATACTACCGGCAACAGCAGCAACAGTAATAGCAGCGCTACCGGCAACACCAACAACAATAATAATAACAACAACAACAACAACAACAACAACAACACCTCCAGCTCTTCCTACGCCAACGTGCTGCTGAACCTGAAGGAACAAGGCAAGGATTCATCGAACCAGGCGGACAGTAACAAGGAAAACATTGGCAGCAGCGAGCCGCCGGCCAGTGCGAAAGCGAGCGGCAAAAGCAAACCGTCGGCGGCCGGCACGGCGAAGGATTCTGTGATGCAGAACGCGACCGGTGCCGCCAGCGCCAATGTCACCGTTGCAGCGGCCGGATCGTCATCACCGGCACCGCTGGGCGACGGTGGCAAAGATGCAATGAACAACGATGTGAACGCGCAGCAGCAGCAGCAGCCAACACCGGAGGAGCTGGAGGATGACGCAAACTTCGTACCGGTCGTGTCGCACCATAAACGGGACCGCAAAGCAAAGGCAGCCGTCCTGGCCGGCCCGGGGGGTGTTGGAAAGCCGGTCGGAGAGAAGGGACCGGTCGCGGGCGGCAATCCGGCACGTGGAGCCGGCCGGCGTTCGGTGGCCGGTGGACCATCGGCACACAGCGGCAGTACCAGCAGCAAGCCCGGTCCGGGCGGTAAGCTTGCCGGCAACGAGGGAAGAGGACCGGAGGACCGTGCGGGACCGTATCGGAAGGACAGCAAACGCAAATCCAGTGATCGCAGTCGTTTGCTGCACGCCCCGGGTGCCCCCGAGGGATCGATCAAGGATGACAAAGTCAAAGACGATTTAGCTCCGGAGGGTAGAGCTGGTGCCGTTACCGGAACAGGTGCCGGTGGTGCCGGCGGCGGTGGTGGTGGTAGTGCCCATTCCGGCACGTCGGGTTCCCCTTCGGACGAGGAGGAACGCGGCAAGGAGGAGGCGAAGAAGTTTGTCGAAGCACCACTGCCAAAAGTGAATGCATGGAAGGTATGTACATCAAACGTATTGAAGCACGAGTTATAGCAGCTACGATCGATCGAGATCTTACTACTCGATTCGACAGTATGTTTGAGTGGAATGAAATATCTTTTGGTAGTGATGACGAAGAACAAACAAACTTACTAATATCGATGACAGGGTTTTAACTCACATTTAACGGACTTAAAATATAACAAACCATTTCATCTGTGGCATCATTTAATAGGCATAAATTAAATTTGATCTGCAAGTTTTTGCGCTACTTTATTAATAAAGCTACTCTCCAGATATTCTTTTTTTGGCATCACGATCTTTTTGGCGCTGCTTACCTTTCAGGGACAGCCCTCCTGTACAAGGTACAACCCTCGGCAACGAGGCCAACGTCTTAAATGATTTAATACTTACCCTAAGTCTTGAAAAGGTGCATCTCTGTGCTGATACAATGCATGCTCTGTGCAGGTATCAAGTGTGGAAGAGTTCTTTCAGACTGTAGTATGACCTGAATGGTTTCCCGCGACCTATCGCGTATTTCCTCAATCACTGTCGGCATGGGTTCTAAGGTTAGGACATCCCTCTCTGGAGCTGGCATGAAGAATATGCAGGCCAGTTCATTCTCGTAGATGTAAAACTTCTTCCGTTCCTTCATCTGCCTTGTGGGTTCATAATGATCTGAAGCTGTGAAGCCAATGGTATGACCTAAAACGATACAGTCGTTCATTGAAGGTTTTCTAGATCGTGTTATAAGCTGTGGTGAATGTAAAAACATACTGTATAACACAGTTGCCAAAAAACAACAATAAGTTCCGGTTAGGGACCTGTGCGATATTTGTGCAGGTGTTTTTAAATTTCCAGATAAACTCATAAATGCATTCTATGGTGTCATACTTCCAAGTGGTTCCAAGTGGTAAACCTTATACGAGTTGTGGTAAAAATATCCGCGTAGCGCAATTTTGAAGACAGAGAAAAAAATAGTTGCAATTTTATTACTATTTTTCGAAATGGTGGTATCGGTTAGTGGAAAAACTATCCTATATTTTTTAAGGGCAAAATACTTGTGTGTGCCAGCATCAATCTGCCAGCAAGAGCAGGCAAAAACCAAAACAAAGTTTTTGTTATTCAAATGCGCTTAATTTGAAACATTTGCTCTCATTACCAAAAATCAGTAAATATCAGTTGATTGATGTCTTGTTGGTAATTTCCACCTGTCCATCTCCTTCCTACCAGGTTACCCCGTCCGTGGAACCAGCACCCATCATCCCACTCACGGAAACCCGCGGCCAGAGCAGCAAACACAGCACGAAAGCACCGGCTGCAGCGGGAGCAGCGACGGTTCCTGCGGCCGCTACAACGGGAAACACGACCACAACGACGACGGCCGTTGATAAAAACGATGGTGGCAGCGTGGCAGTCAGCGCTGCCGAAAAACGTGTCCTACAGCCTAAGCAGCCGAGCAAAGCTCAAGGTAAATGCGGATTTAAGTGCACCGAAACACGTTACCCATTATCGCAGCTAATATAGTCCGGATAGTAACGATTCGTTTAATATTTTCCTCCTCTGTTAACCATTCGAAATTGAAGTAGAATTACCCATCGCCATCAACATGTTGTTATCGAGCGTATGAAAATAACAGTAACAATATCAGTCGAAAGGAACACCTGTTTATGTAATTGTGTTTCGTCTGTTTTCATGCCCAGGTAATGCTAATAACAAAACGGTGACCAATGATCCTAACAATAAGCCGTCAACAGCACATCCAGCTGGTGGCAAGCCGGATAAAAAACGTAACAACACAAAGGTAAGCACGCGGATATAGTTATTCCGTTGGAGCGATATATCAACAATCGTTTTTCATCGCCGTTGCCTTGGCAACCAATCTGTCACACAAAATCACCCGATCATTTGTGCGTTTCAGTCAACGGATTTCACTGCGAACAGCGGAGACTGGCCATCGCTGGGCGAGAAGAAGGTTGGCCCTGCGGAGGGCGCCAAGAAAAGCGGATCGAGTGAGGCAACCGGGGAAAAATCGAGTACTGCTGCCGCAGTCAAGTCATCCTCGTCTTCGTCGGCATCCGGTCCTCCATCGCAGTCGAAAGGAGGCGAAAGCGTGGCGGGTGCACCAACGGCACCGTCTTCCGCCCAATCGCCCAAAAAGCCACCGGCTCATGGCGATACTCCGGCGGACAGTGACAATCGGGTGTCGGGTGGGGCAAAGTCGGCGTCAGCAAATGTACCCTCTACGACGAGCGCCACTGGAGCAACCGCACGGCAGCAGCAATCAGTCCCGACAGGAGCAAAAGTGACCGGGGACGATGGTACGAATGTCGCTACCGGTAAGAGGGCAAGTTCATCTCAAGCTTCAACCGCCAACTCGGCCGTTGGTAAAGTGGCAAATGAAGCCGGTAGCACATCATCGAACGCTGCGGAGCAGACTTCGGGCGATCCCCAAAGCCGGCCGCACAGTCGAGCGAGAAATGGGAACGAGGGTGAGGTTAACGGTGGCGCGTCCACCACTAATAACGGTAACGTGCGCAAGGGTCCGAAACCAAAGTGGGTTCCGCTGGAGATTGACCTGCCCAAGCCGCGCGCGAGACGGGAACGAACTCCCCGGCACCGGCGGTATGACGACTATGAAGACGGTGGCTGGCACCATCAGGATTCTGCCGGTCACCACCACCAGCAACATCAACAGCAGCAGCAACAACAACAGCAATCATCATCGCAGCAGCAGCCACAGCAGCCGCAATCGCAGCAGCCACAGCAGCAACCACAGCAGCAACAACCTGCTCAACAGCAGCAGCAGCAGCAACAGCCGCAACAAACGCATCGTGGTGGCGGCATTCCGCCGAACCGCGTAAATCGCCTCCGAGGAAGGGGTGGTGGTGTTCCACCGTCGTACCGTGGCGGACGTGGAAGTGGGCGCATATCGCGCGGAGGTGGCATAGGCGGCGGTTACCGTCGCGGTGTCCCGATGCGATCGGGCGGCGGAGGAGGCGGACGGCATATGGGTGGCGATCGGGGCATTTCGATGGCGGTGGCATCGGGCTTGGAGAACGGTGTTGCCGCTGGCGGGGTCGCGGTGGGGAATGGGCAGGATTTCCACGAGTTCAACGCGGTCAACACGAAGATCGGCAGCGATCAAGCGGCGTTCATCATGCCTTACCTGAGCACGTTCTACTACAATGGTGCACCACTAATCGGCATGGACCAACTTAGTATAAAGGAGTGCATCAAGAAACAGATGTAAGTATGCAAACGTCACCCAAACAGCTACTGGGATGATCTTTTTCACTTCAATATTTTAAAACATAGGAACTAAATACTATATTCTCCTACGTGTAACAAAAAGATCTTCACATCCTTCACCAGACCAAAGAACTTTTCTTGTTACTTTTTGAATAATTTCCTTATTTTTGAAATTGATTATTTTTTAAATATTTTCATTTCAATGTAAAGTATTCTCACGGGTGCCGTAAAGTAAATTGTGTTGTAGCAAAACAACCTGATTGACATAAATTCGTTTCCCGTGTGCTTCTCATTCCCTGCAGAGAATACTACTTTAGCGAGGAAAATCTAAATCGTGATTTCTACCTACGAAGAAAAATGGATCCGGAAGGGTTCCTGCCGGTGACGCTGATCGCGTCGTTCCACCGTGTGCAGGCGCTAACCGACGACATCGACATAATCATCGAAGCGATCAAGGAGTCCGATAAGCTCGAGCTGATCGAAGACTACAAGGTGCGCACCCGGGTAAACCCGACCGTGTGGCCAATCGATCCCTCGGTGACGTTCATGAACGGTGGCGTTAACTTTACGACCCTCAGCGAGCAGCAGCACCCGGCCACGCGTTTGCTAAACACTCAACAACCACAAGCAGCAGCATCAACGCCCGTGCAGCCGGAAGTGGACGGTCCGTCGTCCGCAGCTTCGCCAGTGGCGGTGGCTCCGGTGGTCGCGAGCACGGACACCGCCACCGGGGACGCCCCAGTTGAGGCCGTTCCGCGGCTGCAGGTCGCCTCGAAAATCCTCTCTAGTATTCCTCCGCCTCCGTTACCCCGCAACATACGCAACCCGGTGAGCAAAGCGGCCAAAGTGCAGCCCATCATGATACCCTCGGTCAGTGTCGCGCCGATGGTGAAACCATGCTCGGTGAAGGAGGTGATCTCGTCGGGTGGGGATAAACAGGCACCAGCACCGTCTCCGGTACAACAGCCACCACCACCACCACCGTCCACCGGCGAGGAAAATCTAAACCCGGACGTGCCGGAGTTCATTCCGGCGGCGTCGTTGGCCGCGACAGGCAAAGCTGCCGGTCGAGGAGGGGGCTCTCAGAAAGGTAAAGCAGCGACGACGGTAAACGAAAACGAGAAAAAGCAATCGGCTGCCAGCGCTGGTGGTGGAGGTAGGAAGGGAACGGCCGAAGCGGTTGCCGCGGTGGGAGGATTAAAAGGTGGTGCGAACGATTCTTCGCCCACCACCGGCGACAAAGAATCCGCAACGCAGCAAGAAGGCCAGCCAGGGCAGCCAGAGGCGGCCTTGTGGAAGGAGGTAAAAAGACGCTCCCGCTCGGGACAGAACCATCCGCAGCAGCAGCCGCAGCAGCCGCAGCAGCCGCCGCCGATTGTGGCCACCGGGGGCCAGCAACAGAGCCAGTCGCAGCCAAAAAACATTAGCGCTGCCAGCAACGCCAGTGGAGTAACGTCCACCGGTGCTGCTGGTAGCACTAGCGCTGGGTCGACGGACCAGCTGAAGCATCCGTCGCAGTCTGCTCCCCCTGCACCAGATGCAACTGCGGAGCTGCCAGGCCTGGTGGGTGGCGTGGCCACGGAGGAGCGCGAGGTGCTGGACTTTCAGTTCGATGAGGAGCTCGATATCCCGCGGAGCTGCGGTGGACGTGTGAACCATTTCACCGACAACTGGTCGGAGGACGATGACGAGTCGGACTACGAGATTCCGGACAACGAAATCAACAAGCTGCTTATCGTGACACAGATCACACCCCGACCGGCCAAGCACGAAGGGTACGACCGTACCGGAGACTTTACGACGCGCACGAAGATCACGCAGGATCTGGAGCGCATCATCAACGACGGGCTGTACAACTACGAGGAGGACCTGCTCACGGTGAACACTGGTGGTCGACGGACGGTCGGTGGCCACCACAGCCACCGCCAGGTGAACCTGATCACGCAGGAGGAGTTCGAGAAGATGATACCGAAGCCAGCGACGAAGGTGGCCAGCAGCCAGGAGATGCCGCCGCCAGTGGTGGCCGCCCCGACCGTGACCGTTGACTCGGCACCGCTCCCGCCGGCGCCATCGTCCTCCGTGCTGGTCGAGAACGACCTGTCCGCGAACCTTTCGCTGCTGGACGTCAGTGACCTGAACGTGAGTGCCGCCTCGACTAGTGCCGGCGCTCGGCACAAGGCACGCTTCTTTGCCGTGAACAAGGACGAGTTTGTGGACCCGATCACGCCGCGCAAGCGCAAAACGCGCCATCTGCACAATCCACCGGTCGAAAGCCACGTCGGCTGGGTGCTGGACGCGGTAGAGCATCGGCCGCGTACGACCAGTATCGGCAGCTCGGCCGGCACGAGCCCGACCGCGTCGAGCTACGGTTCGCTGCCGCACAGCCTGCCCGTGTTTCAGCATCCGTCGCATGCGCTGCTGAAGGAGAACGGGTTTACGCAGCAGGTCTACCACAAGTACCACAGCCGGTGCCTGAAGGAGCGCAAGCGCATGGGCCCCGGCCAGTCACAGGAGATGAACACGCTGTTCCGGTTTTGGTCGTTCTTCTTGCGCGAGAACTTCAACAAGAACATGTACAACGAGTTCCGTCAGCTGGCGATCGACGACGCAGCCGACGGTTTCCGGTACGGGCTGGAGTGTCTGTTCCGCTTCTACTCGTACGGGCTGGAGAAGAAGTTCCGGGGGCAGCTGTACGACGACTTCCAGCAGGAAACAATATCGGACTACGAAAATGGTAAGGGTCGGGTCGGCCCCAACCGATCATTGCTGCTTTCAACCTAATAAATCGTCCTTCCTTCCCTTTTCTTCTTCTTCCGCAGGCCAACTGTACGGGCTGGAGAAATTCTGGGCCTTCCAGAAATACTACAAGAACGCTGCCAAGCTGACGATCGATCCCAAGCTGAAGGAGTACCTCGACAAGTTCAAATCGATCGAGGACTTCCGCGTGCTAGAGCCGCAGATTAACGAAATGCTCGAGGGGGTTGGCAATCTGAAGCCGTGCCTGGCGAAGCGCCGTCCACGCAGCGTCTCGGAGAGCGAGGGTGTTGCGGTGGTCGGTGGTCCATCCCGCGGACACTCGTCCCATGGTGGTGGAGGTGGTGGTGGAGGTGGAGGAGGCGGCCATCGGCGAAGTGGTGGCGGTGGCGGTTCAGCATCGTCGAGCTATAGCAATGCTGGCTACGCTAGCCATTACGCTAATCGTAAGCGGTAAGTTTGGAGAAGTTCAGAGGAACATCCCGTGCCCATATTCCTTGGGCTCCGTAAATAATGGAGGGTTTGAAAAATACAGTTTGAAGAGATTTGCCACGTGTAGCAGATACTCAATGACTACAGAAATTGTTACTTACAATTTGAAATTGTTCAATTAGCTATGATCGTTTGCTGTATTCATTTTCTTCTCCTTTCAGTTGTGACTCAACCGGCAACAAGACCGTTGACGTGTCAAACCGGCTTCGCACGCGGGCCGGATCGTTCGGTGATTCCAACCAAGTTTTGCGACGCCGTAGCGGCTCGGCCGGCAATCGAGTTGTGCGCGCACCCTACAACACGGGCAACAGCCAGCGTTCTCTGGTCGCCAATGCGCCTGCGTCCTCCTTCTTGCAGTCGGCTTCCGGTGCCGCCGGTAGCAGTGGTATCAAGCATCAGCAGCAGCAGCAGCAGCATCCACCCGGAGGTGCTAACAAAGCGAAAGTGACCTCGTACAAGTCAGCGGTTCAGAGTAACCAAGGTAGTAGCGGAGGTACATCATCGGTACCGCCAACATCCGCAAACACAGCCAAGTCTAGTGAAATCAGCACCACCACAGTGAAGGAAGGCCGCGGGGCCAAACCGGCAGGGGCAGGCGGGGAGCAAAAGTCGTGAATTGGTTCCCGGTGCCTGGCGATGGTGCCGTAGCCAAGTATGGAATGGAAACGTTGCTCCACGGTGTAAGGTGTCCATTCTCTACCCTCAGGATGATGCCCCGTGACGGTATCCCTTTCTTCTAACCGATCTCTAGCCGGGCTGCTGATACGCGGAGTCAAGGAGTGGGCACCGTGTCTAATCGCACAGTTCGCCACGCGAGATATTCGGTTTTTGCTGGCGTCGCAGCTATTGAAGCGAATTAATGGCTACGGGACGACGACCGTCATACACGTACACACACATAAACACACATAAACACACATAAACACATACACATATACAAACACACATATATCCTCACCCTATCGATTTGGCCCCCACCCCCGTCTCCGTCTTATCAGTAATTTTCGATTCAGATGGATAATTGACGAATGTTCCTACAAGAGAAGATCACAAACAAAAACGCAGAAACTATAGAGGAAAGAAGAAGAAGAAGAAGCTGTACCTTTCGAAGGTCCTTCTTAGATGAGAATGGACCGCCCCTCCGGTACTAGCTGGCCGCGGCCATGTTACTCAGATTCGGAGTAGAATTGGCGATTGATAATATGCTGATGATGTGAACTAACTATAGCCGTACGCGCGACGTGGGAAAATTTTCTTACACATACATACATACACACACACACACAGGTAAACACACGCGGAGAGAGAGAGACAAACTTACTTACTTACGATTATTAGGGATCCTAGTAGCAGGGCACACAGCACGAAGGAGCGATACATTTAATCATTGTGCAGATCGAATCGGGCAAACCAAACCCTATTAGTGAGCAACACACGTTTGGAAGAAGCGAACATGAACTATTGGTGTACTGGTGACTGGCCTGCTTGCTGCTGCGAATCGTGCATTAGCTTGGAACAAAGGTGTAAAGGGTGAAAAACATACAGAGAGCCGCCAACACTGACATTATAATAGTCGTCGCCTGCTTACGTTACCACACAACGCATCCTGCGCGTGCACACTGTGCAGCCGATGCAGCAAAAACAAAACAGATAGTGTATCCCTTTTTGATTCAACGCAGCGCGCCTTCTGTCAATTGATCGACAGACGCGAAGAAAACCGATAGATGGAGTGCAAGTAGTAGAACAGGGAAAAGGGATACAACATTGTAGCTTATTTTAAAGCTCGAAAGTAGTGGATTGTCAACAGGCTGACCGCGTGTGTGTGTGTGTGTTACGGTTTGCATACACATATGCTCTGACTAACCGCCGATGTGCGAGCATGAGTTTGAATTGTTTCTCTGTTTCTCCTCGGTACTGCCTTCATTTATTAGACACGTGTTAGAACATATTGATTTGCGGTGCGAATTTGCTAACGAACGGTGCGGTGCGGCGCATTGTGCACCGAGAGGCGGAGCAGGTCATACATATATGTAGCACTTTGGGAGCGGGGGGTTCTAATGCAATTCATAAGGAATTTCTAGATAACACTACGACTGCAAACGAAGCATAATGACGAGTGAGTGGTTGGTTTGAGGGTGTATTAATGATACTGTTTTTTTGTTTGTTTGTGACCCCATTTACTCGTTAACAATTGCCTCCCTTTCCCCCGCGCGCGCGCACACACATAGACACACACACAAACAGAACCGTAATGCTAACGATTTTCTATTTGATATTTTTGTGCCCTTCGTAAGCAGAAAGATTGTGCGCGAACGCACGCGCAACGCTATTACAGATCGTTTTCTGTTATAAACCTATACCGTAATATATGTTTCAGTCGGGATTATTATTTTTTCTCGTTGTAAGTTTTTTTTTATATTTACTTTTTTTTCTTTTTCTCCGAGGGATTATTGAATTCAATGTTCGATAAACGTGAACGTTACTAGAACTGTAAGCGAAACGACTTTAAGCGAATGCAAGAAAAAAAACACACACATACTTTCTTAGGGAGTAGGCGCAAAGTAATATTGAAAGCAACACTAAATAACATGAAAAAATCAAATAAAAAACAAATAAAACAAAAATCAAGCAAAAGGGGTTTAATAAACGTAAGCGAAACGAAAAAGCAAAAAAAAATTGTCGAAAAAAATCGTTGCTAGCAGAGCTGAAAAATAGAGTCAGGTTATAAACAAGTAAACAATTGCAGGATCGCAATTAATTAAACGCTATATATATACGAATAAGTGTAAATACTATCCTTTATATCAGTCAGTTTACATAAAATTACTTTGTAAGACGAAAAACTGTGTTTCACCAAGGCAGACGGAATGATGACATGCCTATAAAGTATCGGGGTTCCTTAGTTGACCCCGGCGATGTAATGCAAAGACATATTTGCTTTCTTTTTCGCCTACTACGTTGTTTTTCTAACATTTGTTTTGATTTCCTCTAGAGTAACAGCATTACCAAGTAAATTACCAAAACCCTACCAAACGAGAAGACCAAGAGTTTATGTACAGAAATTCAAGTAACCTTGATGGTGCCATCAACCGTCGTATCTCGATCGATACCGCATCTTCTAACAGGTACGAGTTATGACACCGGTGACATTGTTCGGGTAGTGTTCGTTTGCGTGGATCTGTCCGAAAGACGCAACGTGCGCTTTCCAACAACACGTCGACACACTTGTTTTCGCGCGTGTACCAACGTGGCACGGTTTTATCATCAACGTGTTCTGCTGTTCCGTCACCTGGAGCCCGTCGTGGCTGTGACGTCACACGCCGGTCGGCGCTATCGTTATCAAGAGGCCTTGAGAAGAGCCCCTCCCATTGCTGTGTGAGCATAATGTTTTGTGTGAGGTGTATATTCCATACGGGCAGGGTAGATAATATGGTGTGTTTTGCGCCACGAAAAGAATGACAACGGAAGGAGTTTGAATAAATCATATTAAACATTTTTTGATGTTGAATTTTTGAAGAAGGTTGGCCAACATGTTTTTGAACCTTTTTCTTACGGTTCATGGGGAGGGATTGCCTTAGAAGATTCCTTCATTTGCGGATCAGTCGTGCTAAAATTGCAGTGCAACATTGTGCGTTAATTACAGTTAAATCATTATAGAAATATAGAATACAAGTATTTTTGCAATTCCTTTCGAACTCGAGTGGCAAAACTACATGTATGCTAAAACACGAACAGAAAGTAAAGTTTATACTTTATCAGCATATTCTAATGCATTCTATGGGATTGAAAAGGATCAATCCTTTATTTTGGTGATATCGATCAACAAATCAACGATAACGTAACGAAAGAGTAATGATAACATTAAAAATAAACTAAGCATGACCCATTTGTGAAAATACATGCGGAATCGATGGTCTTCCCCGATTTCTTTCGTATTGAAAAGCCTAGTGCATGGGTAGTTTATTTGATAATCATCATGTTTTATTGATATATTCCGTGTCAATACAACTTTATTAGTTAATATTTGATTTGTTGTTGTTGTCGATTTTTTGTTACCATTCTGGGTTACAGTTGTTTTTCCTTTTTTGTTTTGTTTACCATGTTCACCATTTCCAATTCCACCCAAATTTTTCGCCCTTCTGCAATTCAAGTGTTTCATGTTTCCTCGGGACATGTTTGCAATATGCATCGAATAGTTCTTTTAAAACAGCTTAATATAACGGTTTTGCTTCATCTTCGCTACAGCTATCGCCTGCCGATGGCTACCACCTCCGTTATTGTTAATGTTATATGTATATATATATATATATATTAGTAAAATTATAAGTTTGCAAACATTGTTTGGTATATAATTTTCACTCTCTTTTTTGTGTGTTTTTTTAGGTTTTTGTTTGTGTTCTCATCTCATAATGTATGTATGTCTGGAATGAATTGGTTTTGTGTTCGATTTACGATCTATTTGTTTCTTTATGTAAACACTGTCTCACGACACCTTGCAGTAAACCATCTTGTAATCACATGTTATGTTGAGTGTGTTCCATTTTCCTTTGCTAATGCTTGTTTTGTTATACAGTATGAACCACCGTGAACCGATGCAAATATAAAAACAATGTTGAACAGGGTTGAATTTCACAATTTATTAAAAAAATGAATCCTGAAATTCGTCTACACCAGCTACCTTATAACGCCTTTCGTTTTTACGCCTGGAACATTACCAAATCACGAAATAAAAATGAATTACACATAAAGAAAACAACTATACAACAATAACGTAATATGTAGGAAATAACATACAAGTATGAATGTTTTTTATCATGCTTACATCACGAGTGTCGAGGGATGAGTACTTCCAGCAGTTTATTCTCATCCTAGTTACGAAAATAAAAGTTTCCCCCTTCATTCGTCTTGGCTCTTTGAATATGATTTTATAATGCTGATTTCCTTTGTCGTTGTTTTTTTAGATCTTTTCTTTATTGGTTCTATATACGTGCTTCTACATCTATAATGTGCTAGCATATGGTTATGTTGGGTGTGTTTATTATGTGTGTTTTCGTGTTGATTGGTATGATTGTTGTGTTGAGTTTTGTTTCCTTTTTTTTAGTAATAGTAGTGGTAGTACACCCGCCACGATGGCGCAGGAATGAACGCACCGCCAAGAGAAGCTAGTTGGGTTTTGGCTTTCCTTGCTTCGTTTTTAACTTCCCTTTTTGTGTTGCATGGTTGAAAAATCTCCGGTAGAACAGTGAAAACACCGTACACCGTCGTGTTCAGCGCAAAGTTCTCGCGTCCGCTTTTTAGCAACGGGATTTTGTCAAATGCTTTCTTAATTCTAGCTATTCGAGTCAATCCTGTTGGCGTATAGAAGCACACAGAACGCTCTGTCCAACTAAATGCCACTCGGCACGGCAAATATGTTTTTTTTGGTTTTTTGTTCTCTTATCTCCTCTTGCTGGTGTACTTCCTTTCACTGTTCATGCAATCTTATGCTCTTACGTGGTACGGTATGTATTTTACAAACGCTTTCATTGATTCGTTTCTTTTATAAATATAATATGTTTGATTTGTTTTCTTTGTTTCCTTTCTTTTTCTTCTGTTATAGTGTAATAGTTGTGTTTGCTGCTCAATTCATTTAGTCGCAAATATCGTTTGAATTTAATTGATTTTTATTTGATCTATTTTGTGCTCTTACTCGAGCGTGTTTAATTCCTTGCGGGTGTTCCCCGCTTCTTTCCCACGAACTTTCCTAAACCATTATCATTTGTTTTAACTCGATGCTACAATTGAACTGCTCCTAGTGATGCTGTCCTCGCTTTTCTGTCGACCGTAGTGACGAGTTCAAAACCCCCAATCAAATCGGCATCCGAATGAAGTTTGAGTTGGCATAAGATTTTGCTGTTGCTGCAGTTGCTGTTCGATGTAAGTGTGATTATCTTTAACCTTCTCTCTTTTCCCTTTGCATATGCGCCCTCCGAAATAGTAATACCTATCGCTAGTAATACCTATCATTCAAATTTCTACGGTAATTGCACATCATTCCGGATGAACTTGGTCAAGGATCGTAGCTTCCCGTTTGCTTCCTTACTGTTTTTCTTCGTTTTTTTTTTCATTAAAGTTCTTTTGGCTGATCTTACGCAACAACTGCATTAACCAATGTTGAACATGTTCCTTTTTTTAACCGCGGCCTTTGAGTTCCTTTCCCATGTCCAACTGGTTAGCAAACGCAAACAAGCAAGTTTTTTTTTCAAATTTCTGATTCCAATTTGGACGAAAATTTTATCCGAAATATAATAAATTTGTCTAGTAACGAACTCAACAACGAAGTCAAAACAATCAACGATGGCTACTCGATGCGGTTGACGATGTTGAGCTAACAACATTGCACGATAGTTTTAGAGATTTTAAAACAGAAAACAAAATAATCACAGTAGTCAGTTCCTCTGGTTTGTGCTTCCCTTCCGTTTTTTTTTAAATTATCGAAAATAGTAGTACGCTTTCGCATGACGCATAGTAGTACGGTTCATTACTAAGACTTATAGTAGCAGCAGTAGTAGTAGAAGATCCTTACTGTGGATAGGAATTGTTTGTCACCGGTTTGTTCCTCTCTGTATGAGCTACTTGGAAGTGTAAGTGTAAATGTTCGCGTGTATGCGTGTGTGTGTGTGTGTGTGTGTGTGTGTATGTGTCGACTCTTTGAAATTGTCTCTTTTGCTTAGTGACTGGTAACACAGTTGTTGTTATTTTTACTTTCTTTTTATTGTTAATTAAATCGATTGCCTTGTCCTTCAGTGTGTTGCTGGCTAAGCTAATATTTTGCTATTGTTTAGTCGATAGTAGAATTTGTTCATCTGCTTTAGTTCAATCTGTTCGTTCCATTTGTGCACGCCTTTGACGTGGCTTTTTGAATCATCGTATTTAACGGACTTTCAAAGCGCGCACACACAAACACACCCACCCACCCGCCAAAGGAATACGGAGGAGGACGCTTCGCTTGGTTCTGTTCCCTCAAATACCTCAAATATCGCCATGCTACAATATATGCATTAAAAATAGATACCTTATCTTTAGAACCTCCGTGTGTCCACTATGTGTTTGTGTGTCCCCGGTGATGCACAAATGCAACTGCCCCTTTGTTCTATCTGTTGTTACTCTAAACTGAAAATGTCAGCAAACGCGTGCTGCTAGTTATAGTGTCATTTTTGTTTTTTTTTTTCATTTACTTGTTAGCAAGTAATAATTGTTAATGATTTTTTTTTGTTTTGCTTTATTTTGCTACTCTTTTTTCATCCCTCTTAATAACTTTCATCACTGGCAAATGACTGTCTTTCCATCACAACCCAGACTTGTTATGTTTTGCATGTTTATATTAAATTTATTTTATTTTTTCATTTAAATTAGTTTACATTATATGTTTTTCACTGCTTGTATAATTGTGTAGGTTGCTCATTTCAAATACCAATCTTGTAATTGTTTGCCTTGTGTATTTGTGTATGTTTGTGTACGTGTGTTGTTGCGTGATTGTACGCCCAGCAAAGCTAGTGGCAAATGCGGTTTGCCCGAACGAATTTAAATAAAATCATCTGTAAATCTTTGGAACACAATTTTGCACAGAGTGTCCCTTCTTTCCTTTTTTTTTAAACGATTCGGTTCAGTTTTTCCTTCTCAGTGGTTTTCGTTCTCCATATCTGTAGTTTGATTTGTTTTTAATTGTCTTTTCCTTTTCGTTTAAAAGATTCCAATACCTATCTAAGTTTCGCTCTAGTAAACGGGTGTTTGGGAACTTGCTTATTTGAGTAATTAGCTATACCTAGTGTAATACTCTAGACTTGGTTGGTGACTTTCATTGTGTTTTATCCTCTTTCTGTAGCTGATGCTGGTTTGTTGTTAGATTTGCTGTTTAAAGATACGGTATATTAACGGACAATTCATTGCTCGATTTCCCTTCCCTTAATATCTTTGCTTAGTTTACTATATGCGTTTTTAAGTTGCCATTTTTCTTCCCCTTTCTTCTCTAGCTCTAGATCATTTTGTTCCGCTTCTGGTTACTCTAAGAGTTTTCGTGCTCTCCACTGTGTGCAACATTACCTGGTCTCTGTTGTGTTTTTTTTTCTCTCACGTGTTCTTTTTAATATAGAAAGTGTGCGTAGTGTTTAAGTTTATTCAATTTAAGTACGTCTTTTGTTATGTCTCCCTTTTTGCGTTCCACTTGGGGAACGTTTAGTTTTGTTTTCGTTTTTTCCTCGTTTTGGCTGAAGGTAGATTTCCAAACTATATGCAATATATATGTTTATCTAAAACGAAAAACCATCCTCCAAAAAGGCTACACAACTGAAATCCAATCAAATACGATCAATAGTTGTAAATAAAGTAACAAACACCTTTTTTTGTTTCAGGGACTCGTGTATATATGTAAATATATTACTTTAATATATGAGATATGGGAATCTCTTCTAATGTGTCTTAGGGATCTTGTCCAATAGTAAGAAGACTTGTTTGCTTTGCATTACTATTTTCTGCTTGCTTCCTACTCGCTTCCTCACACGCCCTTTCGCTTCTCGCTCATTGATGCTCATCGTTGTAACAATGAATCGCTACTACTGGTCACGTTTTGTTTTCTTTAACTGCTAGTGTAGAAATTGTTTTCACCGTCAGCACATTCAAACAAATGAAACTCGTTTCCCAAATCATATTCTAATCGCAACCGTTACGGTTGGCCCAAAGCAACGCCTAGAACTGAACCATGGTACGTACAAAGCATAAACTGGTTGGTTTTGAAACGAAATACATTAAAATGATGTGCATCTACAATGTACAAACATTTACCCGCCGTTCTTACTTCTCATCTGCTCCAAGGTTTTTGTTTTACTTTCATTTGTTTCTCATCTCAACATCGACATCAGTTACCGCTATGGCTTTTTTTCGACAAGAGTTTCCTCTCTCCTAGAGACTACTGAATGTTTTTCAAGATTGTGCTACTTTTCGCTGCCCCTTCGAATTCTGCAAACACGCACTGGCAAACCGGAGATCCTTATCCCTTCACTCAAATATCCGTAGATACTGGAGGGTATTCGCATGGCAATGTTAAAAATATTTTATTTATTTCCATGATTTTTCTGTTTTAGTAATTGCTTCCATTGCTGTTGACTTTTGCTCTTTTGACTTCGTTATTTCCTGTTGAAAACTTGTTTGATTTCAGTTTGTGGCTTACTGTTACGATTTGCTTTCCACTTTGTTGCTCCTAGTTATTAATTTTATTTCCACTTTATCTCTATAGATTTTTTTTAGTTAGTCAAGAAAATAGAACGCTTCGAAGGACCTTTTGCTTTTATCTTTATTTGTTTAGTTTGCCTGTTTGCTTCGAGTGTGTTTGAGTGTGTGTGTTTTGTAAGTTAATTTTATTTAGTGTGTCTATTGTAAGAGTGAGTTTCCATTTTTCTGCAGCTACTTCTCTTACCATATTTATTATAGTTCCATTTTTGCTATTACATCATCATTGTTCTAGAGCTCAATTGTGTTAATCTTCCTTATCCTCCTTGATGTTGCTGTTTGCTGTTGTTGTTTGGTAAATTGTTCACAGTTAATTAAATATCTCCTATCTATTTTGTGTATATGTATAAGTGTAAGATTATTTCCTTAAGAGCTTCATATTGCTCCTCTTTGTAGTATAGGTAATATATTTATATATATGAATATATATGCATACATATATATTCATACATACATTCAATTCATATGTACTGTTACATACATGTATTGTTTGCATTAATTCGTCAATATCATTTTATCATTTCGGTTTTGAATAAATTTCATCTATACCATCCCAACATCTGTTTGCGCCACACTGTGCGTGAATGTTTTTTTTTTTGTTGTTTTTAACCGTTTTATGTTTAATTTGTTGTGTTACAGTTTTCATCACAATGGTTTTCAAAATGAATCTTCGTTTTGTTTTCCGTTTGTTTTTATTTGCAATTTTGATTGTATTGACACTGTTGTTATCTTCATTATTTTAAAAATATTTGGTCTAAACAAATGTTTCGTTTCACTTCACCGTTGTTTATAAAAAACATTGTATATTCGCAAAAACTGGTAAAATAATAAAAAAATATATATAGCAGTTTTTGGAATTTTTAATACCGTTCCATATACTTTCATGTCATGTGTGTTTCATTTAAATGTTTTAGTTCGTTCTCGTAGATTCCACCGTTTTGATACAAAATGGAAAGTCTACGGGGTTTGCAAGGAAACCTAACAAGTTGTGAACTGAAGTGCAAACACAACCAAATCATATTCGTAAACGTTTCTACATGCGCGCTATGCAGCCGCAGTTTGTAAGTGCTAAAACACACGCACCGATGTTTCGTCACTGGAAAGCATCCTTAATTAATGTTTACGGGTCGTCGATGAAGCTCGTCGGGCATAGAACAGAGCATGTTGAATTCAAAGAAAGTATAAGTTGATAATCTGATTTTTGTTAAACTAAGCCATTTGTGTAATAACAAAAACTACAGCCATTACAGACGAGTACCATCATACATGCTCTAATCTTCGTCAAGTGTACATTTCATCGTAGTAACCAAGGCGATCAGTTGTTGCTCCGATTGGCTCATCTTGTTAGGTAATGAGCGAGGTGGCTAAACCAAGCTGAGCACTAGAGACCAAGGTTCATAAGCTGTTTCCATTGTTTTTCTTGGCTACTGTAAGAAATTGTTCACGAAATAAACGTACATCAGGGTATTAACGAAGGTACTGATAAGTAACGGGTCTATAGAAGCTGTAACGATAAAAAGGTTGATTCTTTTCGCAAAAAGAATATGACAAAACAAAACAAAATTCAATTGGTGTGCAGATGTAGATTCTGTCCAAAAACAAACCGTATGAGCTTGTTCGTATTTGATGTGGAACCCGTCTGCAATAAGCTTAAGGACCGTGAACTGTCGTCGTGGGAGCAAGCACGGGGTTTTGACTATCCGTGTGCGGGATTCTACGTCCGCTGTAAACAACAACCCAACCGTCCAATCCGTGTGCTTCCGCCTAACTTTCAGTCTTGCATGTATTTTCTCTCTACAGTGCTCGCGCTACGGAAATGATTACCGCTACAAACGTAGTTTCCTGCTGTTACAAACCGAGGATGCGTTAACGGGAACGGGAAACGGAACTACTTCGGGACAAGCGGAACTACCTGGGGAGGTAGTAAATGCCGCAAACTGAAGCGGCCTGCGAAAATCATACGGAAGAGTACGTAAGTGCGATCATCTTATGTTCCATTTTCCTTTAGTTAGTACTGGTTGGACGAATCATTTTTATTTTTCACAAAGTTTTCCCTTCGCCCCGACTCAAGCCGCGCTCTCGGGTTTTCGCTTGTAAGTGTCGTACATACTTATTGGTAAGATCGGAAGTAAGATTTCCTCCCTTCCGCCGCCACCCCCGGCTGGCTTTCGAAAATCCATTTTGCTATGTAAATTACATTTGACTTTTTTGTTTTATTTTGTCCCTTCTCTTCTTGTGTCATTTTTATGCGTGTGTATTGTTTGTTTTTTTTTGTTGTTGTTTTCATTGAATGAGTACTATCTATCATGAAAAATATCAGAAGTAAATTTAGTGCTTTTTGTTATTCACTGTGCCACGGAATCAACCTGGGTTTCTGGGGGCATTTTACTCTCGTCTCGCACTTACCTTGTGCTACAGTTATTGACGTATAATTGGTTTATAATTACCCACTGCTGTCAAGAGAAATTGTTTTCCTTCACCACCTAGCTGAACTTTCACCTTCGGTTGCTTGCAACTGACTCTGTTTTACTGTTTCTCCCGTTTTTTTGATAATAGCTGTATCAGTTTGTTCCTTTGTTTTATTTTCTTTTTCCTTTGCTTTTTCGATTTTTATAGTATTTTTTCGTTTGTGTTCGTTTGTTTGTTTTTTTCTTTTGTTTGCTTATTCTTTGCGCTTCTAATTTGATGTTGGTAACCATCGTAAACATTCGCGATCGCGAGCCGAACCACGTCTCGGCTCTTTCCTTCTCTTTTGCTTCTCTGGGCGCCCAAAACCAAAATGTTAGGATGAAATTTATATGACGTGCACTTTGCGGGGAGGGCAACGCAAAAACCATAAAAGTCTTCATATACTTCCTTCTCGCACATTAATTACGCTGTGTGACACAGCCGCACAGTGATGGCCATCAGGGAAGCTACACTAGAAGACTTGGCGCTAACCATTCGTCTTCAGCTAACTGAAATGTAGGTAGGAGGAAAATGGAAACAGATTAAGTGCGATGTGGCTGACGCGTCGGATGGTTTGATTTGGCTGGCTGGGTTGACGTGTTGGAACTGGTTCGTGTGTTTACTGTTCTTTTGTGGTGAAAGCAAACTACGTACATTCCTTTTTACGGATGGTTGGGGTGGATGGGAATAGATTCCGGACGATAGTGTATATATATATGGATGATAAGCTTTATCTTTTCGAAAGGTAGCATTTCATACAAATGTGTTAATCAAAAAAGGGAAAATAAGCGTTGCACAAGAAACCTATGATAATAGGAAAAACGGCACAGGAAAATTCTTTATCAATCCACCCGAAAACCGGATAAAGTTAAGTGAAGCGGCAGATTGAGAATGACAGAGAAGTGGTGCCATTTGTGACTGTGCGGCTTGTCCTAAGTGAAATTGACTGCATTTTCGCGCGAAAACAAACTAAACCGAACCTGGGCCTGGCCACAGGCTGCAACTGTGCTTCGAATACAGGCAGAAGGAAGTGTCCGCGTTTATTATTGCTGGTTTGACATGGAGGCGTGCCATTCTAGGGAGCTTTAGCGTACGCTTGGTGCAACAAGCCCGGCTGCGGAGGGTTTGCGTTTGCGGACGGGTGAGAAGTGCATGCCGGTGAGTCAATGCTAGTAAAGGCTTGCTATACCTGAGGCGGGCTCACCTGAAACTGCTGCATCGGGTAGGCAACGACACCGGCCGTCTGGGGCAGCGCACCACCGACGCTCTGGGCCGTGATCTGCTGGGCAGTGGCTGGAAGCTGGGCCTGCGTCGGAACCGCTGGCCAGGCACCGGGAATCTGCATGCCCATGCTGCGAAGCGGAAAGAGAGAAACGGTGGATTAATTCCCGTCGGTCTGCGAGCACCGGAAAACACCACCTACCCCATGTAGCCTTGCTGGTAGCCCGCAAACTGTCCGTAGGTGTAGCCCTGCATTCCCTGCAGGAACTGGCCTTGCAGCGGTGTGGCGGCCGGGGCCGGAGTGGCCGGGTAGGCCGGGGCAGGCGGATACCAGTAGCCGGCCACCTGCTGACCGTAGGCGGTGTTGAACGGGAATCCGGTTTGGCTCAGGGCCTGCGTGGCCAGCGAAGGAGCGTTGTTCGGATCGCCGCTCTCCTTGCCCCACGAGCATTTCACCGTTTGCGAGTTGATCTCCGAGTTGTGCACGGCCACGATGGCGTGCGTGGCGGCCTCTTTCGTTGAGAATCTACAAAAGAAAACATTGCCGAATGGGTTAAGGATTCACTGTGGAAGTTTTACAGATCTAACTGTTGAGGCTATTCTTGTTTGTCGATGTTGATAATTTGAAAGTTCTTTACTAAACCACACTTCGAAATGTTGGACACATTGAGCGATCTTTAATGATTAGCGCAGGGCTTTGGACAAGTTAGTCGTTTACTTCAGTGAGCAAAAGTAGCGCGGTTCTTCCTTGTGTGCTTACCTTACGAACGCGTATCCCTTATCCTTGAAGACGCGTATCTCCTGGATGGTGCCGAACGGGGAGAACGTCTTCTGCAGAATGTCCTCATTCAGGCCACCGGCCAGCGTGCCCCCGATGCCACCGCAGTAGACGGTGCAGTTGGTCGGGCTGCTTTGATTGTACACCTCGTCGAATGTCAGCGGTTTTGCGTTGACTGCAAAGGCATTGGATGGAAACGGGACGGACGGGGTTGCGGGTTTGGTGGGGGAGGCGGGGTGGTAGATCGGGAAGGGGAAAGAAGACAACTTTGGTTAGCCATTTTCCGCGCGCGGGACGATCGTGGGGCAAAGTTTCTGCCGAATGTGTGTTCTGCTCTGTGAATGTGTCTGTGTGTGTGTATGTATCTGTGTGCGTGTTCGTTTATGGGTGTGTGTGTGTGTATTATTATTTCTAATTTGTGTGCGAATACATTCTGGCACTCACATGATGCTAGAAAAATATAGTACTTGAGATTCGATTGGAAAAAAAATGATTGAAAATGTAAAAATCACACAGCATCCCTTGCAGCCAATGCTAGATGATACCAAAAACAAAACGAATGGTATGGTACAGACAACATGTAGCACTAACAATGCTCCACTAAACAGAAAGAAACGCAAAGAAACCGAGTTACCAACGGAATGTTTAAAGAAAAACCACACTCTGCTTTTACTTTGGCCGTGCGTGTAGTGTTGTCTCGAAAGATGTTCCCGAGACCATCCGTTGGGTTGGACCTACCTGTATCGTCGGGGGGAGGGAGGGGGAGGGGGAGAGTAAGGGTGGTTTTTTTCTGTTAAATTTGGAATTTTTACAATGCCGGAAACGTTGGTGGCCAACGAGCTGAACCTCGGATGCGGCAGCATCGACGATGGCGGGGTGGAATCTCGGGACAACACCATCCACACTACATCCAAAAGCATATATAAATATATATATATATATATATTTTATCTGAACAATGAAAGTAATATGAGAAAGTAATTTAAAAAAAAAGAAGAAACGTTCTAAAAGACACCGAAAGCCATACTACAGACGTAAGTGCCGCGTGTCGCTCACGGCGTCGATTGGTGTTCGATTCCGGTTGTTGTAGTTTTGTAGTTTTTTTACTTTTCAATAGCATTTGACGCAAGGAGTGGTGTGTGTGCGTGTGAGTTTGAATGTAACTTATTTGGAATCAATCAGTAATAAATATATCAGACCAGTATATATTTATATATATAATGTTAAAATAAATCTATACATATTTGGAGTATTATAAAATTTTGAGGAAGTATATAGTACTAATATATAATAAGCTTGTATGTAAGGGGAAAAAGAATGGTAGAAAAATACTGTTTGAAAAAAAAACTAGGTCAGCTAAAATGTTTCACCAAATACGTTCGAGTTAGCGCGTTCGTTTGGTCTTTGGCTTAACTTTCGTGGTCAGTTTCAGTCAGTTCATTCTGGCTAATGCTAAGCGTTCTCCTTGCCAAAGCTGAATAAATCGTACCCGATCGAACCATTGGCACCCGATCGTGCCATGTCGGAATGAAATGGTAATTAGTACAAACGCAGAGTCGAAACTAAGCAATCAAAGTAGCCGATTTTTTGTTGTTGTCTAAAAGTGATGCAGGCCACTCAGAGGAACGCACTTTGATTGATGCCAATTAGCAGTGATGCCGTTTAGCTGCAGCGAAGTTGTTTGTCGGTTTGCTCCTGTCCAACCGCTCCACAAGATGCTGATCAACGTATATCAGTTTTGTGGCGTGGATTCCAGACACTCGACCAGCCTTCAGAGGTCAGTCGGAAGAATCGGCCTAGTTGTGGCGCGCAAAGAAAGGTGCGGAAAAGTGTGAGCAACGTGGAAGGTGAAGCGCACACGTGGTGCTTGAAGACACGTGGTTATGCCGCCGTCTCCGACATGCGATCCCGCCAAGGAGCAAAGTACAACAAGCACAGGACACTCCCACTTACATACACACACACACACACATACACGCACATTGAATGAAAACTACCGAAGGAAACACGATAGCACATCGGCCACACAACGGCTTCCCCGGTAGAGTAGGGCAAACAATAGGTGTAGCAACATTTTAGCATCAGCAAACGACAACAAAAAGAAATGGGAGGAGGCTTTTCCTCGTGAAGTCAAGGAGCGCGCAAAAAAAAAACAAACAAAAAAACAACAGCGAAAACCAGCGCATCAAGAAAAACAATAGTGAAGTCCGCCTGCTTCGCGTGGTGGTGTTAGTCGGGTCGTTTCGAAAGCGTAGTAGATATAGGCCACGTGCACGCGCACGTGCGCGACCTGTAGACACCGTCGACGATTGATTTGATTGGACATTGATCATGCATGCGAATCGAATAACAATCTACAAAGTACGTAATAGTATTGAGGAAAAAAAAAATACAACACTCATATTTGTGGTTGGTATATCGAACTATTGACGAATAAAAAAAATGTATCGAAAAAGTATGTTTTACAGTATTACATGGCTATACACATCGCTCGAAGTTCGAAAAATATATGTACACAAGTAGGCGCAACTGCCAATGAGATTGTCCCCTTAACTGTTTGACACTGCAGTCTGCTCTTTGGTTTTCCGTGTCAAGTGTGTTTTGGTGCTTGGAATGCGCATTATGAATGCGTGGGTTATTGAGTATGTATGTGTGTGTGCGTGTGTGTACGTGTCGATAGAGATAGAGAGAAAGAGTTGATAGTTTAGAGCAAGGATGAAAGGATGTAATAAAATGGAACAGGCTTGAATGAAGTGAACTATCCAATGCATCACAAAAAAAAGAAATCATTAAATATGCTTCAATTAAAACCGTTTTAGACGACCGATTGCGGTCAATTAATCACCGCAATGATTTTTATCCACCCTGTTTACGCAGCAAAATCCGTTCAAGAGAATACGTTTGAAACAACCGTTACACATAATTATTTAAAAACTTTATAGGATTTCTCATTTGAAATACTGACCAACACGTGGTAAGTGTAAAGGACACTAAGGAGCCATTAAAACGTATCGTACCAAATTAAACTAATCTTCTCCCAATGGACAAATCTAACACTTCATTAGAAATTACGAGAAAACTTCATGAAATAGAAGCTGTTTAAGTTTTTTAATTTCTTAAGTTGAGTTAGAAACGTATAGCAAAAATTGTAAATCTTATGCGAAAGCCTGTATTGTGTTTCAAAACAAAACTTTTACCTTAAATACAATGCTTTGGCAGCGAATAGTAGAAAATTCGATCTACTCCTGAACTAGCTAACCGTTTCCAACAATCAAACGATTGATGGACGACAGTTTGTGTGTCGGCTAAAACCCGCTCGTGAGTGCATCAACTCCACGGAGAAGCAGTGAAAACAAATAAATAGAAACTATCGACACATGGCTAAAACAATCGAGCCAAAGCAAGATACAAAAAACAAACCGAAATCGAAGCGCAAGGATGAGGGAAAGAGAATGAGTAATGGAAAGAAAATAGTAATAAAGAATTGCATTCAAAAAGAAGTTGAAAACGAAATACTGAACAAAGAAAACGAACATGAGAAAAATGATTAGGGAAAGTTTAGAGAGAAGGAGGGAAAAATACAGCGAGTGAAAGATGTCTGTATCGCAGTTGTTAGTTGTTTAAAAGTTCGATATGTAAAACTAATATGGAAAAGAATAGGGAGAAATAGTTGTAATTGTACTTTTATTTTATGCGGTACATGCACCGTGAACTTACATAAAGCATATTTCTGGCCGCACGCAGGGTAATAGGTCTACAGTT
Organism: Anopheles coustani; assembly: GCF_943734705.1. Taxonomy (NCBI): domain Eukaryota; kingdom Metazoa; phylum Arthropoda; class Insecta; order Diptera; family Culicidae; genus Anopheles; species Anopheles coustani. The sequence continues at coordinate 75,110,079 of NC_071289.1, forward strand.
TTTTTTTATTTGTGAATGTTTGTGTTGGGGTCAATTCAAGCTTAAAGCTCTACTGCAATAGGCGTGGGTTATACAGATAATTCAAGAATTAGTTTTCTTCTTAGAGGGGTGGGTAGAGAGGATAATATTTATCAGTATAAGCAACATCTTTATCTGCAACAATATCATCATCATCATCATCATCATCATCATCAACATTATCAATATCATTATCATCGAGTTATTAGCATCAAGCGATGTCTATATCGTGTTTGAACACAAAATAAGACGTTCTTGCTCGATAAGAGTGCAGCTGCAATCTATCAATAATCATTGCCTCTAGAAACAGTTATAGCCAAAATGGACACTGTTGTGTAACAAAGCCCCTTGCAAAGGAAAGTCGATTCTTCTTAACAACGGGGAGCACAATCAAAACTGATACAATTACTGTGTAAACAAACAAGGTTAAATCATGATGTAGACTCAGCAATGGATTAGAAAGTAACCCCTACGGAAAACCAAATTCACCCAACTCTCAATCGTGGCTAGCTCGGAAAAGTAGCGGAGTATTTTCTCAGTAAATAGTAAGTTGCGCAAAGTGTAACAGAGATTGTGTGTATTTTGCAGTGTGTTCAAAAAATGTAAACATACTAACTGACTATTCATTCTTCCTAAATGTCGATTCTAATGCTGTCATACTTGTTAGGGCTCAAGAGCTTGTACGTTTTAGGGAAGGTGTGTATTGGATGCTGTTAGTTTACGCTCTACATCCTACTGCGAGAAATAGTTCCGTAATGATCGCTTCCGTTGTCACCGTGTACTTCCGTAATCGTAAAACTACTTTTTGGTGTATCGTTTGAGTTATTACATGCCGCGCGTGTTTTCCTTTTTCCTTTTCATTTATTTTAACCAAAACCGAAACCTAATCGATCCGTTTTTGTTTGAAGGCGTCTCTATCCGCGAGTACAGGGGACCACAAAACAAAACATGAAACAAATTATAACTTCCAGGCGGCACGTGGCACTTCCTGTGCTGGACTGTTGGATTAGCTTACGTACTAAAAACAGAATGCAGTTCGGTTTCTCAACGAGCCGTTCGAGATACTTACTTTCGTTCTTGCTAGCCGGCGGTTTCCTAGTTGCCCAATTAGTTCGAATACTCCTCGAACCAAGCCATTGCCCATTCATAGCCGCAATTGCATTTTCCGCTTCCTAGAATTGTTAGTAGTGGTGGGTTGTTGTTTTTAACTTTTTACGTTCCAGTCAAGCGAAGGGGTTTTATTTTTTCAATTTTTTTTTGCTGTTTTGTGTTTTGCGTCTTCGAGAGGTGACACGTTATCGTTGGCTTACGTTCTCTGCCTAGCGTTCAACTCGGTTGCTGTATATTTTGACTGATTGTTTGTTTGTTTGTCACTGAAAATCTGTGTGGGTGTCTTTTCTTTTAAATCTCCCTCAACAAGTTTTGTTTTTAACAAGAGAAAGAACCCTTTCCAAGCTTTATCTACTTTGCTTTCCGATTGTTCATCGAATAATGGGGTTTGTTTGACTCTTTAGTTTCTACTGCTCTATAGTTTCACTCGACATTATTACGTTCGTTTTGGGGGGATTTTTTTGGTTTTGTTGTTGTTGTTGTTTTTAATAAAATAAAACATTACTTACCGTTTTCTTAACGAATGAAACAAATCCGTATCCTTTTGATTTTAATGTTTGAGGGTCCCTAACAACGCGACAATCGCTATAAAAAAGGGGGTTTTGGTTAATTATGCAAACACATGTGTGGGAAGTTTTTTTTTTTGTTTTTATGGGCGCGAGTAAAGTTAAGGCTCGAGTTGGCAAATATGTTTCGCAGGCCGCTTTCTTTTCGCTTTTCAAAAAATCCGTAGGTTAGAAGAACACAACTATCAATGCCTATGTGTTGCCTGATAAACTCCTTTCTTATGTTTGTTTGCTTCGGTTTGGGGCATGAGCTATGGGTAGAAAGTGCTCCATACTTCCATTGTAGTAGCGAAGCTTTGGTACGTGGCTTCCGTCAGATCATCGGTTACGTTTTATGAATTGTATGTAAGAGAGAGATTTCTCATCGACAATCTACAATAACTACCGGGTTTAGGCATGAAACAGTCACTAATGGATGCTTATCGCCAGGAAAAGTTGCCATTCCTTTCTGCACCATCGTTGTGTAGCAGAACAAGCGTGTCAAAAAGCCAAATGTATGACGTTAACGGTACTGAGCGTTAACAAAAAAACAACATAATTGCCGTGGCGTCACGTTTAGCCGCAGGTTTTGCTCCGCGCACGCTTTATGGCAAACCCAGTTTTGGATCAATTCAACGGCTTTACACTGGTAGTGAGTGGAGCTAGTACAGCTACACGGAGGAGGAATTAAATTGCCTAAATCGCTAATACGAGACATTACGGCTGATTTAATGGTATGCGGGTATACTGGAACAACAGTGAAAGCTGTCTAGTAGTAAATGAATACATATGCGGGGTGGGCGGAAGGGTAAGGTTTTCAATGTACTAATTTGCACACTAGAAACAGAAAACGGAACTCAAACGGAAAACGAAGGGGGAGCGAATTTGAGAAACAAGTCAACCGTACGCTAGTATCTGTTTGTCGATATATCGAACAAAATGGAAAAGGAAATGGGATTCAGCACGAAAGTAAAGAAAACCACATTCAAACATATTTTACATCAAAAACGATAAAACATAACGACATAGAGAGTAGTAAACGCTATTACACATCTGAATGGTTTCGTTTCGAACGGTTACAATATTAATGGGGCGTGGAGGGATGGGTTTTGCATTTCTTTTGGTTCGCTAACAATTCACACACCACACTTCTAGGAAGCAGTGCTTTAAAGTATGGCTAGGCCAAAGCCGCACTCCAGCATCAAACCCGTACATTCTTAGCCCTGCGAGTATATTGCCTAGATAAAAAAAAACCATCGAACAGCACGACGAGTACAACGAGGAAGAAAGCTTGTTATATATTTTTAATATGTTTATAAATATGGTAAATTGTTGTTGATTATTAGTTGTAAAAAAAACAAACAATGAGTACAATGAACAAAACGCCTAATGCCTACGGATTGGATGTATTTATATATATGTTTATATATATATAAATATATATTTGTATATATAGATAATATTTACGAAGCTAGAACACGGAGTAAGGTTTGAAAAAAAGAAGAGCTGGAACGTGTACATCTCCCGAGTGGAGGAGGAAAAGGGTGAGATAAAAGACTAATGAAGTTGGAAGCGAAAATGGTACACGGTACATATTAGGTAAGTAGGTATGTTGAATATCCAAAGCGAAAAAAGAAAACTATACTCATGTACAAGTAAAAAAGAGAGGCGCATCTATTAGAGGTAATGTGCGAGAAAAAACAAAACAAACAAAACCACCAGCAGCAGGGCCAAACCCTGCATGCATCGGCCAACCATCCAACAATGTGGGGAAAACCGAGCCTTTCCTCCTGCTCTCCCGCGGGCCAGTACCGACCCGCACACACCTAGCCTAGGGGTCCCAGTACGACCCGGCAAGACTCATTTTCCCGCGTGTACATCGACACTGTGGCACCGAGGTGGGAATGGTTAATTTAAGAGAAAAATTAAAAAGAGAAAACGCCTAACCTAACATTCACGCTAAATGATTCAAAAGACGAATTCAATTTGCTCGTGCCTTGTTCTAACAGGGGGGCCCTCTTGCTAAGGACCAGGCGTGCATACTTACGATATGTCCCCGAACGGTGCGAATGCTTCCTTCAGTGTTTGAGTTTCGATTTCAGGGCTCAGATCACCGACGAATATATGATAGTGCTCTGGCGGAAAGAGGGTTAGAGTAAAAGTTAAAAATAAAATTAAATATTAGTATCTTATTTTAAATGAACACAAAATGTGATACGATGTTCGCTTAAATACCCAAATATTAGTGTTACTATGAACAAATGCAATCTTAAATGTTTTTCCGATTTTCAAAACCTGTTCCAATTGTGATTGTTCAACGTTGTCACAATTAAAATAATCGCATGTCGGTAAGTAGCTATTAATTCAATTCAATTATCTAAATTTATTATTTTATCAATGTTTATAGCACTTGGCAATTACCAATATTTAAGATGTTGACCTTAGTCCATGGACATGAAACTAGTCGTTTGGTTTGCAACGACAATTTAAAAAGTCGATAGATTTTTTTCAATTCCATCGTAATTTATTTAATTACCAATCACCAGGTCTAACCTAAGAGTATATCAACATCTTGCAGCCTTATTCTTATAGCCCTTTATCCTATTCGACCTGGTTATTGGAACAGCAAATGTAATTTACTAGAAAGCATACACCACACCTGTTGCACAGACCAGGCTTAGAATAATTAATATTCATACAAGCGTTATCGGCCCATTCCATCGGCTCTCAAGCGTCCATCTTGCCTCACCGCAATGCAATGTTTAAATCCCCCCAAGGACGTAACGGTGACATCCCCGGTGCCGCAGCGTGTCACACTTTCACGTCTGGACACGCACGGGGACGCAAAAAGCGACCAAAGGGGAGTTAAAAGCAACAGCAAAACAACAACAACACTCACTAAGAGGAAGTGTGACAATAATAATGTGCTTTCCAACCTCCCGGAGGTCGCGCGCACGCCGGAAGATCGGTCATGCTGGCGGCAATGGACGGACATTTGCCGCCGAACGGGCGACACGACGCGACTGCACGATGTACATAGGTTTATCGGCTGTAAATACTGCAATGCGTATCCCTCACTAGAACGGTGAAGCAAAACCAAAAAAAAAACCATCACCGCCGGGCCCCTTCGGTGATGGATGCATAAATAAAGTGTAAGTTTATTTACCGAAACATTAAGCTTTGCGTACACCGCATTTTATGGAGCGTATATGAAGAGTCGTACGAACAGTATCGGAGGAACAGGGAACCATACACATGGTAATTAATGTCTAGTGTTAAAACAAACAGAAGTAAATGTTGCTTGAAACAAGGGTAAATTGCTTATTGCAAATCTAAACTTCGAAATAATTTAATAACTTTACTAATAATACCTTAGGACATAAAAGTTATTCAATTGAAAATAGTGTTAGTTGTTTTTCATTCCTTACACAAGAGTATGAAAACGAATAGTGTATTTCAATATCTGTTTAACACCACGATGAGAACTTCGAAATTTGATCCGAGTTCTGAAAACATCTAGTTTGTGTATCAAATTAAATTCCTCTATTGGGCGCCCGTTAGGAAATAAAGGTAATTAACATTTGACAAACTCCAAGCTAATTAAAGGTATGTTATTCAAACACAATCTGCTATTACAATAGTGAAGTTTAATATATACCAAATATAACGTATTTGTAGCGTACAAAAATATTTTGCAATGCACAAATGTGAACATTTCATGATTATCATTTATGATCGGTTACATACAAAGGTGAGGTAGTAATTGGAAAAAAAAAATTGGAGACCTTACTTTATTGTCAGCACTCGTACATACAGTGTTTCTTACTAAGTAAATTTTGGAGGGTTTAGGTAATTTTTGTCATCACATTTTCGCTGCAACTAACGAAAAATAAAATAATACCCACTCTCCATGTGTCCAAGCACTGAGACCGTGCAGCGATGGCACTTACCTTGCTTGATGGCAGACATCTGCTGCAGTTGTTGCTGATGCTGTTGCTGCTGCTGTTGCGCTTGCTGCTGCTGCTGCTGCTGCTGTTGCGCCTGCAGCTGATGCTGGGGAGTTGTTTGCGTTTGCGTGTGTGCCGGGTGGATCGCGAGCAGTTTCGCTTCCGGCGGCTTCTGGTGCGGGCCGACCGCGAGCTGTGGCGCACCGAGCGCCATCGTCGGTGCCGGCATCATCAGCGTCGACATGGCCAGCATGGTGCCTCCTGCAGGCTGTACGTAGCGGTACCCCAGCACTGAAATCTCTTCGCCTTTCGTGCGCGTCGAGGATCGATCGGTGACGATGCACGAGCCGATGTGCCGCTGCTGCTGCTGCTGCTGGATGCTGCAGTCGAATGTATTCGTTTGGCTCGCTTTGGGTTGCGTTTCGCTGTAGCGTTTGTACTACGCTTGCACAACGGGTATCCCGTTTTGGTTGCTTTGCGCGTCTCAGTAGAGTTGGTGTAAAAGTTTCAATAAAAAACAACTACGCAATAGGTTGTGGTCCTCTGGGTGTATAGTTTGTTCTGCTCTTAATCTGCAGTATTCCAACGCTTCCTCTGATGTCCGTTCAGTTTCTCTATATTGTTTTGCAACGTCTGTGTCTGTGTCGGTCTAGTTGGCTTGCGTGTTTAGCAACACCGCGTCGTCATGAATGCTCAATCTAACACTGAGGAAAAACGATAGAAAACAAATTCCCTGTCAAACACTGCGGTCTGCGTATGTGGATATATAAATTGCAATGTAGGTATATGTACTTTGAAGCTTATGTATATAATGTGTCTATTCGGTTTGTCCTAATGGAACGTACGTCAGCACACACAGACGCTGACTATTGTGCGCCAATGGTTAGCTCGTTCGTTCGCTCGTGTCCCTTTTTTTGACAACTCCCGTCGATTATGATCCCGTTGTCCTGACGACCAGGTTAATGGATTCTTGCTGGTGAAACAACACAAAACACTCCGCAGCTTCCGATGCTTACACGATCTTAGGGATCCTAGAACCTGTGTTCACACAAAGAACCACAATCGCACACACACACGCGTGCGCGCACGCAAATTCTCCTGTACACTAAGTGCCGGGGAACACTGTTCTTTGTTCTTTGATACCGTGCCTGCAGGACGTCACCGCGCTACTCTCGACTCTAGCTCTGCACCGACTGAACTAAACGCCAGAACCGGAACGTACACTTCGCGAACGCGGCACACGACGACTACTACCGACGACAGACAGTCGTTGAGAAAAAGTTCCTACTAGGCAGCATTCGGCGGGCCGGGCGAGAATGAGATTAAACGAGAGGCAAAATAGAAGCATCAGCATCCAACTCTAATGCGCGAAAGAGCACGAATAAAAAGGACGATCGACCCGTCTCGAGAGGAATGGATAAAAGAGACATAGCGTGCGTGAGAAAGAGAGAAAGCAAAGCAAATGGAAACAGGAGCTTTCAGCTAGGAGAGCTCGACATCAATGGTGTCTACGGCATGGAATGGTAGTGTCAGTGTGACGTTTTTATTATTTTCCATTTTGCTGCAGACCATGCAGTTGTCGCCCTAGCTGAGTATCCTTTGCATTTGGGCATGTCTGCGTGTGTGTGTGTGTTGAGTGTGTCTGCGCGAAATTGGTCGCCCCACACACGCGTACCGGGGACGGGTCGACTCCATTCGGTTCGTGTACTTTTTTTTTCGTTCGGCCCAAATAGTCCTTTGTTCCCTTTTTGTTGGCGTACGACTCGGCGCTGGCTCCGGCCAGCCGTTTGGGAGTTGCGGCCCTTCAGTGACCGATAATCTTTCCCCATCGCGAGTCCGCAAATCCCCCTTTTGCTGGAGGGCAGTCCCATGGGGTCACGGCACACACATACACACATACACACACACACGGTTTGTTTCGCGGTTCTCATCAGCATAAATTAAAATTCATGAAAACTCCGGACCACAGAGGCCCGTGTGTTCCTGTTCACGTTCCTCGAGCCTGCTGGCTTTTTCATTTGTACTCATTTTTCCTACCCCTCAGCGAAACTCAGGTGGAAGGGGTGAAGAGACACAAGAAGGAGGCAGTCTCGTGTGCGACGTTTTGCTGCGGCATTTTCCAGCGAGCTTTTCATCCATTAACAGACCCCCGGATAACGACAATGGCACACGGCACGGTTCAGCACGCAGAACACTGTGAAATTTTCTCCACCCGAGGTGAACTTAGCTTCTCTTGCTATAAGCCACATTTTGCCCGACCACCACACATACGAACGACTTTGGCAAACACGCGAACTCCTGCAGGATCACCGGGGTTTCACTTTGGTATTTGGGTTTCGCCATCCAAAACCCCCGAAGTTCGAATTCTGTTGGCTTTTTTCCATCAATTTTTGGTTTATCTGCAGCCAAAAAAAAAACCTCACTTGTCTTCTATTGTTTACGGATGAACGAACCACTTCCAGAGCTTCCACTTTTATCTTCCAGCAACGAGTTTGTCCACTTTTCAACGACTTAACGGTATAACGGCGTGTGCCTTTTCATTTCGTTTCCCCAGGATATGCCTTCCTCCGAATGAATGTGTGCGTAATGGAGTAAATGTGTATGTGTCTGTGTGTATGGGCAAGGTTTGCTTAGTGCGATTTTGCTTTGCAGCTTCTGCGATGGTGCGGAAATTTCGACGAAAAAAAAGGCACTTTGCAGGACGCTAGCAACAAATAACTTTTGAACTTTTGAAAACTCCCTCCCCGCAAAAGAAAGAACACAAAAGATGGAGAATAATTGAGTAGAACTTTGCAATCAAACGTACAGGAACTATACCATATACAATAGCCAAAAGCACAAGGATCCTAACTAAATCGTACTAACCGTAAGGCGACACAGCTCTAACTGAACGGCTCGTGCCAGGCCGGAGCAGACAAAAGGCACGAACGGTCTCGTCGTCGCCGTCGAGTTCGCCAATTTTTCGCTTCGTGTGTGTGTGTAAGGGGGGGAGGAGGGTTTCCTTTTTTTGTCGTTCCCTTCATGCCAGAACTGCGGTCCCTGGCCTCGGCGGCCAGCGAAATCCGCGATCCGTGCCTGGCCACAATGGCGCATGCTCCCTTTTGGCATCCATGGAACCCCGAACCCGAGTCCGGGACGAACCAGCGATGTATCCTTGCTGCCGTTCAACTATCAACCGACTCGCCGTGGGGCAATTCCATTCACAGCACCAGCTCGTCGCTGGATGGGTGTGCGTGAGCGTGTTGTTAAGTACATTCATTGCCGTAGTGTGCGTGACGCGCGTGTTATTGATTGTGTCTGGGGTTGTGAGAGCGCAGTGGTACACCGGTCGTCGCACAGGACGACGACGTTCCGGGAGTCGGGAGCACTTTTTCCCGGTTTCGCAGGGTGGAAAACGGGAAAACCTGTGGAGCCGGGGAGGGACGGGACGCGGAAAAGAGGAAAAGCGAGTGGCATGGAAAGTGGGACGAACTGAAATTCCACAGCAATCCTCGTCGTCCTGTCGTTGTAGAACACCCGATAGGGAACACCGAGTGCCGGCAGTAAAGCAAGCAAGCAAGCAAGCAAGCAGCTAACGGAAAACTCATCCCCTCTCTTCTCCCTTCCATCCCGCCCACCCTGCTGGGGATGTGGTGCGGGAAAAAGGACACGCTTATAGCCGCACACGCTCGCCTCCCACCAGAACGCACGCGTACACAAACAACCGCAACGCACACCTTGCGCCTCCATGCTCCTTCCTCAACGTCGACGCTTCGGACGAGACAAAGAACAAAGGCCTGCCATCGCCGCTTTTCCGCCGGTGGGAAATGTTGTTTTCCCGTGCTTCGCTTCGTTCGGTTCGCTGCTCGGTATTCGGTGTTCTTGGCCTGCTTTTCATTTGTTTTTTTTTTGTTTTTCCACGACACAGGAACGAATATACCCGTCAGGCAGATTCTATACCGCCTCGCTTTTCCACCGTCCCGGGGAATGGTTTTGGGGGGATCGTTTTTTTTCTCGTTTTTTGGGGGAAGAGAATTTGGGAAAATGGCAGCGGCCCGGGGAACGTGTTTCCAGTGTGCTCATCAAAATAAATAAAAGAACAAACAAAAAAAAAAAAATACGGAAAACCAACCCAAATGGCCACCCAAAAATGGAAGAAAGAAATCGCTCGTCGCGCCCACCTCGCGAAAACGGTGGCCGTGCGTTTGCCGTGGAATATTTATAAATTATTCTTCCTTCATCATCCGCCGTTTCCGCCGTGCTAGTTAAAAGATAAAAACACAACATACACACTCGTTCGCTGGAGAGAGAGAGAGAGCGGTTTTTTGTACCTTTTTTCCAGTGCGATAAAATCCCCAAACTGCTCACTTTCACATGGGTCCGCATTTGGTTTCTGGGTGGATTGGATGGGGTGGTATAAAATCTTTTGGATGCAGGAAAGCAATATGAATGGACGCGTTCGCAAGATTAGGAACGCGCAGATCTCTTTTTACGCACCAATAATAGTCAAATTAAAACTGTCGAAAATCAACGTACAGAAAACTGGAAAACAAAACTCCAGAACCATTAGTTTCAATTTTGAATCGAATGTATTGAACTGAACGAAAGACCAATCGCTAAGCTGAAAGTGCACGTATATTAATGTTCCTTCAAGAGGAAGGTTGATCCTTGTTCTGCTGCTCCACGTTTATGGTCATGTTTGGTCATAGGCATTCCTTTCCCAAACTATAGATTTGAAGTTTATACAGACCAAAGTATATTTAACAATTCTACAGCGAAAACATTTATTGTAATTTACTTAGAGTATTATTTAACGATTTTTTGTTTTTTTTTTGTTTTTGCAGATAGGCTATTTAACAAGCTCCGTTGGTTGGTCACCATAATTCTTTTATTCTAAATCCTACCTCTATGGTAAATGAAAGAGGAGGCTTATTTCTGTTTACTAAGACTCATGTGGAATAATGTGTCGAAATATGTGCTCATAATTTTTAATTTGCTTTTCAAGAAATACTTATTCTGCTGTAAGTTAAACATATATCATAGAGTTTTCGTTTGAAAATCTTTATGTTCTATTGTCAACTAAGTCGCATATTTATGTAGAGCATCCTGTCTTTTACATTATTAGAAAACCCACCGATATGCAATACCTCAGTTTCATTTAATATTCTAGTAGTTTTGTTGTTTTTAATTTGTATATTCTATCGCTGGAAAAGCGATCATAGAATCCGATTGTTAAAAACTGTTGGGTTGTTTTACTGTTTAGAAAAGTGCTCGATGGAACGCCTTTCCATACGCCGTGACCCCCTGAGGCGGCCGGGGATGAATTTGACTGTTTGTAGTAACGGTTTTGCTGTTATTTTCGATTTTCTTTATGATTTGCTATCCAAACAGCAAACGCCTCCGGGCGGCATCGGACCGAACGTCCTCGGGCGATCTGCCAGATCCCGGTCCTAAACCCAACGGCAAACTTCATCCCGTTGTCCGGCAAAGTTTGGCTGCATCCGGCCAGTGTCCAGGACTGCTTCGGAGCATTCTTTCTCCCTTTCTCTCTCGCTGTCTGTTTCTCGGTCTCCGCTTGGTTGGTGACAGTTCCAACGTCAACACACCTCCCTTTGTGGAGGGAGGAGTAGGAGAGAGGGGTGGTTGCCGGGTTTATGCCATGCGCCCGCATCGGTATGCGTACGGTCCGGTTGGTGTGTTTATATGTTTTCGTTTAATTTGATCTGTAGCCAACCGTGCCTTCGACCCAAGTGTGGTGGGGAGAGGTGAAAAGGGAGGGCAGGGTTAAAAGATAGGCATGCTGGCAAGGGTTTTTCGCATCGGGCAAGCATGTCGCCCTTCGCTCACCCACCGTTTCCCCGTTGCTCCCCGTTCTCACCGCTGTTCTCTGTTTTTGCAACCGTTGCCAGATGGTGCCGTTGTATTTGTGCAACCGCACCGTTGCCATCCCCTTTCGTCCTTGTCGCCATGCATCACCCCACCCCTCCCCAGGGCACTACTTTTCGCCACGCTCGAAATGGGCCCGAATGGGTTGGCAAATGACGGTGTGGCCTAATTCGAACCCGAAATGCAGCAGCAGAACGCAGCCCGAGCGAGGCGTTTGGTGCAAAACTGCCACTGGAAAGTTAAAACCCGAGAAAAAAAGCGTCATAACCGAAACACGATCCCCCGAGTGACGCAGTTTTCGGCACTTTATTCTACTTTCTTTAAAGCGCCACCCAATCGTACGGTGTCGCTTCTGGGAGTATCCTATTGGCGACATCCGCAGAACACAAGGCATCTTGCTTTTTGCGAATGGGAACAGGCTAAAGGGAACACACATACACTAACACATATAACCGAAAAGTTCCAAATGACATGTTCTTTTTTTCTAATTTATCAGGTTTCTCGCTTATACTACCAAACCCAAGACGATGTGATCTATTCCGTTTATCATATTATTTTTTCTCTTATATTAAAATTCATTGCAAATTATGGGAAGATATTTTACCCTCAATTTATTTATTTACTTAAAAGCCACATGGATGATAAAATTCCAGGTAGCTCGAATGTTCCTCTTATTAACCAGGTATTCATTTATTTCTATCTCACTAATTCGAAAAAAAATATTGCAAACGTAATCAACAATTAAGTTATTCAGTTGAAAACATTCTCGTTAAAACTCCATCTAATTTATTTTTTAACATCCAACGTGTGAGTTCCAACGTTTCCTAAAATTATTTCAAACATTATTCGATTCAGTCAATTGTGTTCTATTGGATTTTTAATACAATAAATCGATTGAGTTCAGGAATTAATACGTCAATCGGAAAAGCTAAGTTGGATGCTTTTCTAATTTTTAACATCTGTCTTATTACCAAGTATTATCCAAACCAGCTTTCTCCAAGCAGATAAGAATGTAGCAGTATCAAGGTTTATAAAACAAACAGAAATTGTTCGCTTACTTAGGGCCCCCGGAGGAAAATTGCCCGAACTTCACGAAGTTCCTACAATATCAAGTACTCCGTGTTTACGTAGTCCACCTTATCGAGGTTGCAGTGTTTTAAGAACCGGCGAGGAACTACGAACCGATGGCGTCGAAATAGAGTACCACGGCACGAAACTCGGAAAGTTTTCGTGTTCTGCAGAAGCAAGAAAAAAAGAAGAATCTATCTAAGCACGTTGAAAATTCCCGCATTTTCTCTCGCCATCTCCATTGTCCCCATCGGTCCGCCGCCATCCAGTTCGCCGCCATCCGACGAAACTATCCACTTCAACCGAAGTTCATTACGCGGTCCCCCAATCCCCCCATCCCCCTCGTCCTATCGTCACGTCCTCTCTCCAAGAAACCAGCCCGTGGGGGCCACGGGAACTGGGTTTTTCTTGGCGCTCGTGTGCACGGGAAACATTAAGCGGCTCCGGGCGTCATTATAAAACATCCAACAAGCTATTTGAATTAAATTAATGTTTTCATGTACTCCAGCGGCTCCCTATCTCTCTCACCCTTTATGCACTCCCTCCCGCGGCCGAACGTTTTCCAGGAGCCTCGGGATGGTGCAGCTTGGGCTGCCGTATAATCGACCATGACCACCACCCTCACCACCACCACCATCAGCTGCAGCGGCAGCTCGGGCTCGGGGAAATGGATTTGAACGAACGCTAGAGCTAGAGTTCATGGTGCCAACAGTGCCAACGTTTGGCAGTTTCCAACGCCAGCAAAACCGACCCGGGATTGGTGGGGGTGTGGTGCGAGGGTTAGGGGCGGCAATGAATTTATTATTTATATTTTAATTTCCAGCTAGGGCGTATCTATTTCGCAATGATACTCTCTTTCTCTATTGGCTTTTAGAGCCGTCAGGTTAGGTGAGAGCAGCAACAAAAACAAAATAAAAATTGGAAAATACCCTCCACGCTTTTTCCTGCAGGCTCCAACTTGGAGTTGGCTCGGAAGAAAGAAATGGCGATGCAAAACGAAACGGAAACGATACTTTGAACGTTTTTGCTGTACCATTGTCCTTCCCGTACGATTTTCTACGTGCGTGCTTATGTGTGTGTGTGTCTGTGTTTGTATGGCTATGAGTGGGTGTGTGTGTTTGTGTATTTGGTTTCGTTTCGTTTGATTTTCCCTTGATGCTTGTTGAATACTTCTTCGGCGCTCTAATATATAATTAAAACTCCCAGTTTCCGAGAGTTTTGCCTCCGACGCAAAACCTGGTGGCGATGGCTTTATGCGCAATTGGTCCCCGGCTCTACCCCCTCCCCTCTCCCGTTCCAACCATATAACCCTAACCACAAAAACCCTGGAGCTCCCCGGGGGGGCGGCGGAAAACGGCAACACGTTTCGAACTTACCTTGTTGACTGAGGCGTACGGTGGGATGGGTGGCGGGAGGGGTGGGAAGATGGTGCGTGCCTTCAACGGAAAAGTGATTCGATGCTGCAAAAACGGTGCTGCTCAAATCCTGCTAATAGATACCACATTTTGCCTCGGCTTCTTCCCGGGCTCCGGTGGCTTCTGCTTATAAGCAACAAGTAAACGCAAACCGCAGCCTCCGGCACAATTCGACCACACGCTACTCTCCCTACCTCGGCACTCCTCTTTCTCTCTCTCTCTCCCTTGCTTCGCGCACCCACGCTGTACCATTCTTGGGCAAACAGTCTAGGCGAGCTACATGCGAGGGTTGGTCCTCAGCCTATTCCCTTTGCGACCCTCGGGGTACATTTTGTGTGGCGCAGCAAAAAACCCCCCAATTCCGAGGTTCGTTTGCGTTTAAAGTTTCGAATCTTCCTCTTATTTGATGCGCGTGCTATTTTCAGTCGGCTCTGCTGGAAAACGTTATGAAAAAAAAAAGATCCCTGTACAACAAACAACGAAAGCCTGCTCAACGGTTGAATTATTTGAATTGCCTGCGTACGACCGCGCACGCACAACTGTGCGCATGTGCTCGTGCGGAGCCCATTCTTTGTTTGCAGAAAACGCGAACACATTGCTCTATGCGGTCCCTGCCATAGTTCGCAGGGATTTTGGCACCGCTGTGGGTGTGTGTTTTCCCCTCGGCAAAGCACGGTTCCCAATCCCCGGAAAGGTATGATTTAAGGGAAAATAAGGTAACGAAAGCTGGATTAAAGCATTGTGTGCCACCTCCGGTGTCAACACACGGCCACACACGACTTTGGAAAACATAGACACATTTCTGTAAGTCGATTTGCCTGGCAACGGAAACCCGACGAAGGTGATGGTATCATGTGTCAACACACTTTCTTAACGGTTGGCAAATGGAACTATTTCAGCCAACTCCCAAAATGGAGACGCCTAGTGCTTTGTTAGAATGCCGTTTATGCTGTCAGCAAAACATTCTATGGAAACAATGTCTTTAACAAAATGTTAAATTATGTTTTTCAAGAGAATAATATTTGTTATGTTTGATTTAAAATACTTCAAGGATAAGGTAATCTAACTTAGCCAACGTCTTAATGGAGACGCCTAGTGCTTTGCTAGAACAATTATGCAGAAACGCAATTTTTACTAGAAGAGTAATATGTTTCGTATTTGGTTTAAAATATGTTAGCTTTACAGTTACAAATTAGGGGCCACAAAATTTACCTTCTGA
This sequence comes from Anopheles coustani, assembly GCF_943734705.1. Classification (NCBI taxonomy): domain Eukaryota; kingdom Metazoa; phylum Arthropoda; class Insecta; order Diptera; family Culicidae; genus Anopheles; species Anopheles coustani. Next base: position 75,125,266 of record NC_071289.1, read on the forward strand.
GGACCTGATTTGCCAAAAACCATCGAACCTTTTTACAAAGAACAGAACTTTCCGCCAGTCACATATTATAGATTCTTTTGTCTTTGCATTGCAAATTGCGTGCTTTTCCTTTTTTTCATGAAAATTTACTTTTGTTATGAAAATTACATCAATTTCTATGTGATCATTGTTTTAATTGAATGTAAGCTAGTTTTTGCGATATTTATTTTTCTTATTATTTGTTCTTCCTTCCTCTGTATTCTTCTCAATTTTTGTGTAATTTTTCCTACGAGTCACGTTTAACATTTGTTTATGTTGTTTTCTTCGTGGAGAAGTTCTTGTCACTTCGTTGCAATTACATTAGCATTATGTTTTAATATTTGCAATTCGTTTGAACGTCGTAGGGCAATGCTGCATTAGAGCTGCCTGTTATTTTATTTATAGGGTATTGTTATATTTATTTAAACTAAATTCCAATTGAACTAAGCGAACAAATAGCTAACTTGGACTTAATTGATAACTAAAATAAAATCCTAGTTTCTCAACTGCATTTTGCCGCTAACAGAACATTTTGTCAACCGTTATTTGAATTTCATTTCGCCCGAAGGTATGTCGTATGCAATGCACATTACAAGTTTGATACAAAATGGAGCTTAGAACTTTATCAGCAAAGACATGCACCATTAGTTATACACACCGTATTCGAGTTACACACCTTAGGAAGGTTAGCGGCATTCGAAATAGTGTTGGAAAAATCGATTACCGGTTGGGATCCAATCTATCGATTCAAATCCATTTGGAGATCCGGATCTCCCTCCCGGGGAATGTTTGATGCTTAAATAACAATTTTACAAAAACCACCTCGGGTATTTTACCGTATTTTAAGCTAAATTGCAGCGACAGGTAAAGAAACTGGTACTTTGCGTCCATTTTGAAGGATATTACAATACACCTAACGTATATGAGACATTCAACTCCTAATGGCACAGCGCATGACCCCATGAGAGTTGTTTTATTCACAGGTTCAGGTTTGCATGACCCGCCATTAGCTCACCCTTGTTGCCGCTCGTTTTTGGGGCGAAAAGGCGAATTCTCTCCCAAAATTTGGAGAGATCCGGGCGAAATTGCTCCCGATCGCTTCGTATCGGGTCTGTTCTACGAACCGGTAAACCGAACCGGGAGAGTATTGTGTCTGTACACAGATGCGCATGTGTTGGTGTGCAGAATGCAAATATGTTAGTGACGAACGAACCGGTCTCGCCGCGAGAGGAAATTGTCCGCTCTTCGCTCGGTGGGAGCTGGTAGAACAACTAGAAAATATGGTGAAAATGTAAAATGTTACTTAAGACAAAGTTACGTGTCTTGTAAAGACCTTTCGTTTGAGGGGTCATTTGTGAAAATCGGTCAAGGAACTAAAAAGCTATGCGAGAATTGACTTTTGCAACCTAAATTGAAAATACAGTTGGACGTCGATTATCCGGGGCCGGATTAACCGGGGGGCGGATTATCCGGGTGTCTTGCAACTGACAACTGCACAACCGGGTTGAATTGTTTCCATGAATATCAGGTTGGTTCACAACATTTTTTTAGGAATAGTGTCAAATAAAATTTGTCGGATCGAAATTAGCAATAAAAATTTCCTTAAAAAAATAATTCAAACATTTTTTATGATGAATCAACTAACTGGAACTGGTCAAAAGTGAACTAGCCAAGACTCAAACCAGGTATTATAAACGTATTTTAGTATGTGTTCGATTATCCGTGGAATTCGATTATCCGGGGACCTCCCGGTCCCGACACCCCCGGATAATCGACGTTCACCTGTACTACTGATTTACTTTTTCGCCGCCTCGGGCGAAAACTTTGCCACCTGCGGTTTTTACTACTACAAGAAACTACGCTAAAATCTACAATCTACAACAAAGTTGCGCGTCTTGAAAAGTCCTTTCATTTAAGGGGTCAATCATGAAAATCGGTTGAAAGAATCAATAGTTATTAACAATCTGGCAAATTTTTGCAATCGAGGTTTATCAACCTTTTTCACACAATTAGCTTTCTCAAAAACTAGAAAAGGCAGAAATATCTTTTGTGAAACTTGTGATACAGTTGTGTGTCTTGAGCAGACCTTTCATTTGAGGGGCCACATGTACAAATCGACTCAGCAATTGTAAAGTTATTAACAAATTAGTTATTTCAGCAGACCAACCAATTCCGTACTGCGTACGCGCTGCACCTTCTCGGGGTGGCGGGACGGGGGAATGTCTGCGTTGGTGTAAAAGAGACAAGGATATCACCATCTCGCTCTTGCCCATCGAATTCCTATCTCGACCCGAAACTCATGTTGGTAGGGATATTTGAACAATTTTGCTATAATCCATAAACAGAAATATTTAAAATTCATTTGAAATTATTGAGCATTCCATGATAAGCGTGTGATATGGTTTCTTTAGTCAAACCAGCAAAAAAATTATCATCTCAAAATGTGAAGTTAAATTTAAATTTTAAAGAAATAATAAAATCGCATCAAGTTTCCCATCACCTGCGACGCATTCGTCACTGTGATGCGGCGGCCGAGTCTACGAGCGTGGTTTGTACGCTCGGAATTCCGTACGCAGTACCGAACTTCGGATCATTCTAGTCGCCAGTAGCAAACGAACCGCGAGGCCGAACGGACCAGCCAGCACCGCAGCAGCGTCAAGCACCGTTATCTCTTCGCGTCAGATTTGTTCACCCTCCCCGGTGGTGCTCTAATTTTTCGGTTCCCGCATTACGACGGACTGTGGCAACAGGCGTCCGACGATCCGGGCTCCCGTGTAGAAAGTGTGTGCGGCGAGAAAATTGGATTAACCCTGTACCTCTGTGTGTAGTTTGCTGTACCGTTGTTCCGTGTTACACCGCCACCACACCACCATGAGGGAAATTGTGCATCTTCAAGTCGGACAGTGCGGTAATCAAATCGGGTCCAAGGTACGTACGACGGACGTTAACGGAGCAAAATCAGTTCCACCACGTTTACGGTGAATTCTAGGCACCGCATTTATCGGACAGTCATCAGTTTGTGTTATGTAAGAAAGTGATATCTTATCAATGAATCATGTTGCTGCCCGCCCGACCGAGTTCGTCATTTTAACACCTCGCGACGTGGCGGAAAAAAACGCCCTTTTTATTTCAAAATTTTTCCAACCCTCCCAAGTTCGTCGTGGCGCATGCAGGCCGCACAAAATGCCGCTATATTTATAGAAACCGCCTTTGCGGTACGCATGGATTAGGCGAGCGACGTCGACAATAAGCCTAGTGGGGTCCCCCTTTGGGAGGCTGGTTGTTTCGCGACAAAATGAAATGAAATGAAATGAAATGAGTGCTCGAAATTTTTCTTCAGTTTTTCTCTTTTTCATTCGGGCAGATGACTTTTTCCAACCCGGACGACGATCAGCGTTGATTTTGTTGTGCCTTTGCTTCGCGCTAGAGTTGTCACGTAGAGGTTTCCGTACGATCGGCGAGCCGGTTTGGTAGAATGAATGAAAGCCTACACCATCGCTTTCACGTACGTTTTGATTGAGCGGTACAGCCTTCGACCGCTCACGACCGAAAGGTGTCATATCATCAGTGAGGATCTTTTTTTTCCTGTTTTATCGGCAAACTTTCGTAGATAAACTTTTTGCTGCGGTACACCGTGCCATCCCAAGCAAACCATGACAACGATACAATCTCCGATTCCAGAATACGTAACAAACCACATTCCTTATCCTGTACTGATAACATGTACTGAACGTTAAAAAGAAATCACCTTCACAGTAAATAACAATGTCACCATTCTATTTCACATCACATCCGGGTGATGGGACACGTAAAGAAAAACTAATAATTTCAAATATAGAAACGACTCATCTCTCTCAACAACACGTCACCGAGATTCGCGTGATCGGAGTGATCATTGCCAAGACATGAATGAAAGTATGTTGTTGTTTCACCTTGAATGATCGGATACGGATAAGCCGGTCAGCTCACGCCGTTGTGCGTCAAGTCGATTGATAAGGTGCTAATCTACTGTTTGGCGCCACACTGTATCAGTGGTATAAACACCTCCGGAACATGGCACTACCACCACTGTTGATCGATATAAATTAAGAAATAAAAATGATAATGTATCTCGTCAACTTGATAAACAAAAAATCGAAAGCTTTAGTATGCTTCAAGCAGCATTAAGATCCTATTTGGAAGTAATGCAATATCAGAAGTGAAAACCCTATTTTACAAATATTAAAAGATGTTTGAAAATTTATGGGAAATCGTTCGTAAATTTAATTTATTATAGCTTATTTTTATGGAAAAGTATTATCAAGTATAATTTTCTACATTTTTCACATCTTTCTCATTTAAGTTCTGGGAAATTATCTCAGATGAGCATGGTATTGACCCCACCGGCCACTATCATGGAGATAGTGATCTGCAGCTCGAACGCATCGACGTCTACTATACGGAAATCAACGGCAACCGGTATGTTCCGCGTGCGGTGCTGATTGATCTGGAGCCGGGTACGATGGACTCCGTCCGACAGTGTCCCTACGGAGCCCTGTTCCGGCCGGACAACTTTGTGTATGGACAGTCGGGTGCCGGTAAGTGTGTACCGTACGGGAACGTGGTAGGTTTTCCCTGAAGTTAATTGCACGATTCTCTTACCCTTCGGCAGGTAATAACTGGGCCAAGGGACACTACACCGAGGGTGCCGAGTTGGTGGACAGCGTACTCGATGTGATCCGCAAGGAGTCCGAATCGTGCGACTGTCTGCAGGGCTTCCAGCTGGCACACTCGCTCGGCGGTGGCACCGGGTCCGGTATGGGAACGCTGTTGATTTCCAAAATTCGCGAAGAATACCCGGATCGCATCATGAACACGTTCTCCGTCGTGCCGTCTCCTAAGGTAAGGTGCTCGCTTGAAGATCACTTGACGATCACTTGAGGCAGGTGCAAACATAGAATGTTTTATCATTTATTTCAACCGTTGTATTCGACTGTGAACCGAATGATCGTACCATTATTTGCTGATTGTGGATGATTTTCCCTCTCAAACGTGGTGGATCATAGCGCCAGCGTTCTGATTCTCTCGTGTTTTCTGTGGCGTGCTGCCTTTCCTCCTTTCTTCTACTCTTCCGAACCTGGTGCGAACCCGCGTAGGTGTCCGATACCGTTGTAGAGCCGTACAATGCAACGCTCTCCATTCACCAGTTGGTCGAAAACACGGACAGCACGTTCTGTATCGACAATGAAGCACTGTACGATATCTGTTTCCGTACGCTTAAGCTCACCTCTCCTACCTATGGGGACCTCAATCATTTAGTATCCGTAAGTACCACACTTTGACCACTGTTTCTTCCCTTTCCCTCCTTTCCGCCTACCACCACCACCAACCCGTGCACGCATAGGTATCCGACGTAGTTTTGGAGCCATACAACGCTACCTTATCCATGCACCAGCTCATCGAAGCGTCCGATCAGTCAAACTGTATAGATAACGAAGCGCTGTATGACATCTGCTTTCGTACGCTAAAGATCTTCAGTCCTAGCTATAACGACCTTAACCACTTGATCTCTGTAAGTAACGCTCTCCGGTAGCAGGTAAGATCGACCCGGATTGGCTCTTTCCAACTACTAACACGTCTAAACCTACTAACTCGTTGTGATGTTGTTTGGTGCAAGTTGAAGTTCAAACCCGTTCTGACACACTGATTGTGCACCGTAGGTCACGATGTCTGGTGTAACGACGTGCCTACGATTCCCCGGTCAGCTGAATGCTGATCTACGCAAGCTGGCCGTCAACATGGTACCGTTCCCGCGTTTGCATTTCTTTATGCCCGGCTTTGCACCCCTAACGGCCAAGGGCTCGCAACAGTACCGTGCCCTCACAGTGTCGGAACTGACGCAACAGATGTTTGATGCGAAAAATATGATGACCGCGTGTGATCCTCGTCACGGCCGGTATCTCACCTGTGCCGCCATCTTCCGAGGTATGATATCGCCACGCTTCCGAGGTATCGATCGAGCGCGGAACCTCTTCTTAAACCCGCTTGTACTATTTACAGGTCAGATGTCGATGAAGGAGGTTGACCAGCAGATGCTCAACATCCAGAGCAAGAACAATAGCTATTTCGTCGAGTGGATCCCGAACAACGTGAAGGTCGCGGTTTGCGATATTCCACCGCGAGGGTTGAAAATGTCCGCCACGTTCATTGGCAACACCACGGCGATACAGGAAATTTTCAAGCGCATTTCCGAGCAGTTCACCGCCATGTTCAGACGAAAGGCTTTCCTGCACTGGTACACCGGCGAGGGTATGGACGAGATGGAGTTCACCGAGGCCGAATCGAACATGAACGATCTCATCTCGGAGTATCAACAGTATCAGGATGCGGAGGTGGAAGACTACGACGAAATGGAAGAGATTCCAGAGGAGGAACAAAACCACCACGAGTAGACATGTTACCCAATGTTTGTTTGTTTTTTTACCATTCTTTGTTTTAACCAATCCAATATGGATGCAATTGTCGACTTAGAATTACGATTAGTAATTGACACATCCATTACACTTTACACCATATAGAAGTTTATAAATGCACATTTTTGTCTGCCATAATAGCGCGGGGGAGAAAGCACATGTTACGTCTCTCGAAAATTAAATTCCAATAAATAAGCCTGTACCTTTTGAGGGAACGAAGACCATTTGTAGAATCGAAGGACGACCAAATACATGGAAGAGAATTTTTAATCGCTAGCACGAACGAAGTTTTTGGTTTTCTTTTGATTGATCGATATTCACTAAATAAGTTAAATTTTTTATATAAACCATTAACCATTATTAACACTCATAGTCAGAATCATTAAATCTGGCTATGATATTTGGGGAGTTGGTTTACAACACCTTCAAATATTTCCTAATAACCGGCTTTTTAAATAAGAATACGACTAAAACCGTTTTAATAACCGGTTAAACCGTTTGACGTGACGTTATTGCCAAAGTCAATGGAAAAGAGGTCGCAGCATACCATGTAATGAGAGAAAAACCGTGGGAAAATGTTTGACAGTTGGTTAAAGTTTTGTTTTCCTTTCACGAGCAGCCAGGAAAGTGAGGTAAAACTGTAAGTTTGGTATGTTTCATCAACAGAACAAAGACTTGAGGCGTTCGAAATATGTTCTGGAGGAAGGCTGCGTATAAGCCAGACCAACACACTTTATTTCGGCAATCACGGCGAGCAAAAGTCCATATCCCATGACTTCACACAGAAGAGCAGTTTCTATCCGCGAGACTATGGATACTGTGATCTAGAAACACCAATTACCTATTTCGCGAAGATTTTGGAGGAGATCTCCCACAAGTATGCTAGAAATTTTTGTAAACACTTTTTCAACCAACTGTCACAACAATGGCGGACCAAAAAATATCTATGACTTGACCTGCCTTTTGATTGATCTTGGCTGACAGTATAAAAATATCGTGGCACAGCCGTACATGGTTCCACAATAGTGCAGGTAATCGAAAACGAAAAGAACATATTCGTACGGTTTTCGTCAGCAATCGGATTACAGTTTGCCATCGTGGACAATATTGGTCGGCAGGACGCCAAGGGTCAGCTGCAGTTTTTTCTCCCACGGGGGAAAAATTTGTTTTTGTTGATATTTTTGACCCGCCCGCCCGACTGTTTATCAACAAAGAAAATTTTCTATTTTGGTACGCCTTTCTTCTTTTTAAGGCTTGCTTCGTTTTTCCCCCCACTGGGAACGCTGTTGCGAAATGGTTGTTGGTTCGATCGAGTTTTAGCGCAAAAGTTTGTGTTCTTGTGAAAAAGTAATTGAGCATCACTTTGGGAGTTTACTACCGATAGAAAATGATGAAATCGCGTCTATTGTTCATCCACTATTGTTGAGCCACTTTGTGGTTTAATCTAGAATCTACTTAGTGAGAAAGAAAGTGGAAAATCCGTGGTTTGGGGGGATTTTTAACGATAATGCTGGGCAAGTGGAAAACAAAAAAAGCATTAATGCAGCATAGACAATGCAATTTGGGGTGTTTCTATAACTCATAACGATGATGAAATCATGTTTGCTGGTGATGCAAAGTGGAATCCAAACAATCTAGGGCAGCGAAAGCTTTTCGAACCCTTTCCACTTCTTGAAGGTCACTTGATGCAGTTGAAAAAATAAGTTTTTTTTTAAAAAGAGGGAGCATTTATCTGGTTTTTATCTTTCTTCACCGTTCGCCATTTTTTGTACTAATTTTGATATTTTCTGTATGAGACAGGTTCGATGGACTCCTTTTTTGACTTATTCGGCCCGTCGCCATCGACAACGGCGTCCGAGAACGACACGGACGCACTCAATGGGAACCAAGAGGACAGCAGTGACGACAGTGGGATTAGCAATGGATCGATAAGCCATCTACTTCAACAGGACGGTAGTTGCAGCGACTTGGTGCTAAAGGGTATTGACTTCAACCTCGGATATCTTCCGCCTGAGCCCCAGTTGGGTAACATCGAATACAAGCTGAAGCTTATCAATCCGTCAAAGCAGCGATTTGAACATTTGGTCACGCAAATGAAATGGCGGCTGCGCGAGGGCAACGGCGAAGCCATCTATGAGATTGGAGTGTCCGACTCGGGGCACCTGAAAGGGTTGTCCGACGCAGATATGACCGTTTCGCTGCATACGCTCAACCAGATGGCACGCAAGCTGGACGCCTCAACGAGCGTTTTACGGCGCAAGAGTCTACCGAACAGTCGGTCCGTGGTGGAGGTGCTGGTTCGCAAGATCCCGGACGATCAGCATAACATAGAGGTGCGGGTAGCGGTCCTTGGTGGGGCCGATGCCGGCAAGTCGACGCTGCTCGGGGTGCTAACGCAGGGCGAGTTCGACAATGGGCGCGGTCGGGCTCGGTTGAACATGTTCCGACACATGCACGAGATTCAGACTGGCCGGACGTCGTGCATTTCGCACGAAACGCTCGGTTTCGATGCGCAGGGAAGCGTGATCAACTACAAGTACACCGAAATGATGACGGCCGAGGAGATTAGCGACCGATCGACGAAGTTGGTCACGTTCATGGATCTGGCCGGACACCGGCGCTACCTGAAGACTACCGTGCAGGCCCTTTCCGGGTACTGCCCGCACCACGCCCTGATCGTGATCGCTTCGGGCAACATCAGCAACATGACACGGGAGCATCTGGCGATCGTTCAAGCGCTGGACATATCGTTCTCCATCATCGTCACCAAGATTGATCTCGCCCCGCCAGACCAGATACTGTACGAGCTGAAGAACTTGCTTTCCTCGATCGGTTACCGGAAGATACCGTACTTAATTAGCAACGAGGACGACGTGCTGAACGCGAATGCGCACCAGAGCGTCGAGCAGATTGTACCCATTTTCTGCGTCTCGAACGTCACCGGAGCGGGCCTGAACCTGCTCATCCAGTACCTGTACGTGCTGTCGCCAGGGATTAGCAACGCCGAGAAGGAGCGGCTCGAGCAGGAGCCGATCGAGTTTCAGATCGACGAGATTTTCCGGGTATCCGAGGTGGGTACCGTGGCCGGTGGGCTGCTGTGCAAGGGCGTGCTGACCGAGAACAGCCTTGTGCAGGTAGGGCCACTGCAAGATGGTTCGTTTTCTTCGTTGACGGTGCAAACGATCCACCGGAACAAGGCCCCTTGCCGGGTGGTTCGGGCGGGACAGAGCGCATCCCTTTCGTTCAACACCATCGAGCCCATGCCGGCCCTGCGTAGTGGGATGGTCATACTGCCAGACTATGAGAGCAACGAAATCGCTTGTGGAAGCTTTTTCTTTCAGGTAAACACACCATTTTTTGCACGAATCTTGCCTAAAACAATACACTAACACAAAACAAATGTATTTTAGGCTCAAGTTTCCGTGCTGTTCCACGCGACGCGCATCTATAAGGGATTTCAGACTACCGTCCATATCGGTAGCATTCGGCAGACGGCCATTATCGAGGGCATCATGGGTGCCGGAGAGACCGGGATCGGCACAAATCAAACCGCCTCGGTGCTGTTCCGATTCCTGCGACACCCGGAGTATGTGCGGCCGGGTATGAGGATACTATTTCGCGAGGGTACCAACAAGGGTATTGGGAAGGTGACGCAAGTCTTTCCGCTGAAGAAAGCACCCAGCACCACCGAATAATGGGGGCAGAGCCCCTTTGCCGATGGATGCTTACTTCTTCTATGTACATGTTAAAAATAATTTGAACTCTAACAAACGAATTAATATTTGCTAGCGTGTGACGATTGTAATAGAAATAAATTTTTCTGTGATTGAAAAAGAAATACTTTAACACACACATACAAACCCACACGCCGCGCTCATATCAAACGACTTATTTCGAATAGAGCCGAAGCACATTTGAGAAAGCATAACTTTTAACAAAATTTTCTGTCAGAATTAAACTCAATTATATAATTTACAAAAAAAAAACAAGATGTTTATTTAATAGGTAGTGTTTGTTCACGTTAGGGTACAATTAAAATGTTCAAATGTTTTAGGAGTTAATCAGGATAGTGCCATCCAGGAGGAGACAGACTACAAAAGGAACAGAGAGAAGCAAACACAGACTAGAGAGGAAAATGGATTAACAAACCTTTTAATAAAATTCTTCCTATCGCCTGCCTGAATAACAAACAAGGGAGTTTCAATTAATGTTGTACTTTATTGGAGTCTTCTTCCGGTACCAACAATTCTGCCGATGGTGAAGTAAACTTAAACAACACAGCAAGCGACGCCAGCGCAGCATTACCCTTTTCCTTCTCTAGCAACCGAATCCAAGACAGCAACGAATCTTTCGTCGATGACCCGGTACAGCAGATCGCGTAAATGATGCCATCTTCCTGCTCGTGTACCGATCGCCTTCGTGTGCTGACAGCGGAACCTGATTGTTTGGTTTTACGAAACCGTAAATCCAAACCAATGTAGGGGTTTTCTAATTTTGATACATCTGCAAGAAAAGAATGAAACGTTTAACATAAAAATTAGTCACTATTTTTTGCTTTGGTCGTACCATCGGGGTCTCCGGATGCTTCTAACGGTTGCAGTTTCTTTGGTGCACTTTTCAGTACATAGTAGTTGATGGATCGATTCCGCAGCCATATAACAAATGGTCCCTCTATGTACACAGGTTCTTGCTTATCGTGCGCCTCTAGTAGCTCCGACTGCTCTAAGCTTTGTCCACTGACCACCCACGTGTGGTCCAGTGCGTTTTCAACCGTCTTCGTATCGAACACATCAATCTGGCTGCGCGGATCGATCGAACACATTCGCTCCACGGCTAACCGGGCCAGTTCCAGGGCGTCATCCGGCACCGGATTCGGCAGCAGCCAAGGGGAAAGATTTTTAAACTTTGGCATCCAATACATCATGCGCCAGTACTTTCGCACCGGGTGTCCCTTCTTGCCGAATACATTCACCAGCATCGCTTCCATTTCGTAGTCTGGCATAACGCCATTATCCTCCATCTGCTCCAGTAGATCGATGATACACTGCTGCTGCCGTGGGTAGTGCATAAATTCGGCCTGAAAAATGTTCGTCGGGATGAACTTGCCTTTCGGCATCACGTCGATCAGTGCCTTGTACACAGCGATATCTTTACTAACGCCGAACTCTTCCATGTGCCGTAGGGCGGCATAGATAAACTCTACGTGATTTCTTCGATGCACGCTTCGCTTTTCAAAAATTTTCACCATTTCTATGTAGGTTTGTTTATCCTTCTTGGCGGCCGATTCGAAGAGGTTCGTTCGCAATATTAAACTTTTCCCATCCTCCGGTTTCTGGTTGTTTTTCGTGTCCTTCGACTGTGTACTGCAGAGGCACGTTTGCGTTCCACCCAGCCGCGTCGAGATCCTTAGGATTTCGGCGGTCGCCCTCAGATGCCTTATGAGCAGCATTCTTTAGTTTCGTTTGTTCCCTAAAATTCGAAATAGCAAAATAAAAATAAAATTTGCGGTACGTTACCGCTTTCGCGTAATTGTTGCTTGGAGCGAGAAATGTCATAACAATTGCCTTTTTTCGATCCACGCAAGGTTTATAGTGCTCGCTATACAAAACAAATCAATCAACAGTGACAGAAGCAAAACGAAAGAACTTGACATTTTTCTTTATTTATAAACATGTTTCAAGCGGACACCGGTCGAAAAAATCAAACGAGACAAGATGTCCGTAGCTCTGAGAATCTTCAATTTTCCTCCGATTTTCACCAACGTAGACGTACGAGAGTTCTTAAACTTGTTCGGGCTTCAGACAACTGGTGTTTTCCGAAGAAGAAATTGCCACGGCGCCTTCGTTAACGTTGCGAACGAAGCTGAAGCACGACTAGTGATATCCCGGTTGCATCAGCTGTTGATCAAAAGTCATAGGATAAAAGTGGAATATTACGAGCGTGGAAAAGAATCGAACGATGAGGAGAAGAGTTTGGTAACCGATACTCAAGTGGCTGTGAAAGGAAAAACCTTCAACGAAATACAAGAAGGACGTCCTACCATTAACTATGAAGGATTTCCACCGCCATATCTATTGTACCGCTATCCTAAGCATACACCTTCAATACTGGCTAACATATGTAGCGAGTTGGCCTCAAATACACCCTTCTATTACCAAGTTTTACATTTAATGAATAAAATGAACTTAAAGGCACCATTTCCAAGACTAGATCCTGAGAAAGAAGCATCAACTAGCGGTTCCGTGCCGCTTCCAAATCAAACAACTTCGGATGATGAATCGGAGCTGGAATCAGATGATGAGACACATGAAAGGAAAAAGGCTAAATTAAACCACCTAAAGCCAACAATGAGAGTACTGAACTACGATAAACTTCTGCCCCAGTCACAGGATGTGGACAAACGGCCCACCAAGAAACCCAACATAGAAATACACATTTCTGGGGAAAGCTTAACCACAACCCAATCTGTATGCAGTGCAAAGGGTAAAGCTACAAGCGCTGAAGAAGCGGAAAAAACCAACGAATTGAGTCCACAACAAACCCAACTTATTTCGTTGGATGATATCCTTAATAACCGTATACCCGAGGAACAGCGAAATGGATTAAGTGTGTTTCAAAATTATACTCCCGGCGAGCCAACAACTAAGCTGTACATTAAGAACCTAGCAAAATCGGTTACAGAGCAGGATTTACAAAATGTTATTCGTATCTTCTTCGAGAAAGACTTGCCATGCGAATTCAACGTGAAACTTATGAAAACAGGGCGTATGAAAGGTCAAGCGTTCATATCGTTTCATCCGGTGGGCGAAGCCAAATCTTCCAGCAACGACATTTTGAAGCAATGTGTCGCCCGTGTTCTTTCCACTATCAATGGTTATATTTTAAAAGATAAACCAATTGTGGTATCATATGCCAAAAGTACATAAATCAACGAGTTCCTTTCATGTGTTGCGAGGTCTTTTGAGAAACCATTCATCATTAAAAATCCTTTGTAGTATCACTGCAGCATTTTTCATTCATCCTAGGTACAATCAATAGAAAAGATTAGACCGAAAGTTATTAAGCAAAAAAACTAATGTCTGAAACTGGAATATGAAAATACTCGAGTAGTTTAAAGAAACGGCGTTTTTTATTGTGATTTATCTAGTTGAGGCGTAACCAAAAGGTAAGAGGCGGTGATTGATTTCGTTTTAATGAAATCAATTTTTATTCTTTCAAATAACTATAAATTTTTATGGGAGTGTGCTACAAAAACCTTGTTTTTGTAAAAATTAGTAGAAAGTGAAACGTCATAAAGCGCGGCACAACATAGGTAAACAAACGATTTTCGATGTATTTTCCCTCGCAGAGGCGACACAGATGTGCAGTGACGGTGTTCGAGACGGCCGGTCCGTCTGAAGTAATTTGTTAACTCTGTACGAAGTTACTTGGTGACTGTGATCTCTAAACTTACTGCTGAACGTACAACGAATCACAACGGCCATTATGGATCCTCCGTCGAATAAAACAAGGCAACCATTGACGAACGTTTCCAACAACGTTAGTCAACGTTTACAGAAACACAGCGCAGCATCCACCGAACAATCGGAATTATCGCGTAAGCACTCTGCTCCAGCTTACTGCGATACTTTTTTTGTTTATAAGAAGTGTTACGGGCAGCATTTTAGCAACGAAGAAGGTAATGCTACTATGTTTAAAATGACTGACCAGCTGTGCTTCCTCATTCGTATCGTTTCCATGCCTACTTTGCAGATCCTTTCGACCGACTTTCCGATGAGGTCATCCTGCAAATATTCAAGTGGCTCCCGAAAAAATCTCTTCTTGCCTGCGGTGAAGTGAACCACCGGTTCAATCGCGTGTCCAAGGACGAGACACTGTGGGTACGGCTAGACCTGTCTTGCCGTCGAATAAAGACTGATGCTTTGAGCGATATTCTCAACCGTGGCATTGTGGTGCTACGGATGTCACAAGCGTCCATTGCTAGGCCTGACAACATGTCCGATGCCGAATTTTCACATCGCACCAAGTTACAGTACCTGGATCTAAGCATGTGCACGGTTGATAAGGATGTTTTGTGTGCCCTGCTGGCGAGCTGCCGGTCACTCATCAAGCTTAGTTTGGAGAACGTTCCTCTGAACGAACAGATCTGTGCCGAAATAGCCGCTAATCCCACGCTGGAATCACTAAATCTCACCATGTGTTCTGGCATTAGCGCCACTGGGATGCGAACGATAGCGAAGGGATTGACAAAATTGCAGAGTTTGAACGTTGGATGGGCCTACCTTTCCTCGGAGGCAGTTACCGAGTTGGTTCACAATCTGACACCGCACATACTCCGTCTCAACCTTGCTGGATGCCGCAGTACATTGGGGAATGAAGGTAGGACAAACATATTGAATAGGTAAGAAAAAAGATCCATGTAAAACTATTGTCTCTGCTTGCAGGATTAGCGGTGCTAGTGAAAAGATGCCCAAGGCTGCTAGAGCTTGATCTCTCTGATTGCACGCAACTGAATTCAGAAGCCATTCAGCTAGTTTGCCGACTACGAAAGTTGGAATATTTATCTCTCTCTAGGTGTTACAATATAAACGTTACCTCATATTTGTAAGTACAGGAAACTTATAAACCGCATCTTCCGTGAGAAACGCATAAACACGAATTTAACCTATCTATTGGTTGCAGGAGTTTGACTGATCTTCGTTCGCTGTTGTTCTTAGACTTGTTTGGTCTAATGTCCGACAATGCCATCGCAACATTGCAGCATTCCTTTGCCGGTGTTGGTATCAATAAGTTTTATCATAGCTCCGTCGCACGACCCACTGTCGGCACTAGAAGAACTTCCATCTGGGGCATTCGAACTAGAGAATGAACACGGAAGAACGTAGACCGAGTATGTTTAAAGTGCACTAGCACCAACTAAGAGTTATCGAAACTTAAATTATGAAAAAGTAATAAACATCTATAAAACTGAGCAAGAAATGCAATAATCTTTTCAACAGTATTTTTCGAAAATTATATATAATGTACATATTTCAATGAGAAACTCGGTGATGCTAATAGTATATGAAAGCCGAGCGCAGGGTCTTCCTCTAACCAAAGCTAGAGTCCATTAATCCTTAATAATCAGTCGAAAGGTACGGGATACGAGAAAAGAAAATGATTGCTTATATTAAAAAGAAAGAGATTCATTTCTGCCACGTCTACATTACACAAAGGAGAAGAATACCGTTGTAAAAGGTCTATTGTAGTTGGATTCAAATTATGTAACACGTTCCGTGGTCTTAGAAAATACAGTTTATTAGTGTATCGGCAATTCTTTCGTGGAGACATTATTACACTTTGTGTTCATTACCGTTTATTTTGTCGTAAAAGCTATTTCTTCGCGAGTAGTTCATGATTATTCCGTCTTAATCATCTGTATCGCCAGGGTGAGGAAAAATTGGAAACAAAATATAATCTGATGGATAGCGATCGTTGTTTGATGAGCATAAGAAAAGAAACAGTTTTACCTGACGGGATGAATTTGAATTTCTCCACAGCTTAAACGTATAAAAGAATTCTCGTTGAAGGGTGGTTTTGATATACGGTCAAAATTAAACCTAATTTCCACCAGAGTTCGTTTCGGTGGCACCTTTGACACACTGCTTATGCTTTATCTCGTTTCCGGTTTAATCTTCGGAGGATTGAACGAGGTGTACTTAGCTTTTTTCGGTTTTTTGCTCTTTACTTTCTCGGCCGTAGCGACGGACGAGGAGGAGGACGACGACGAGGAGCCCGCCTGAAAGGTGTGCCAGCTATTGACGCGACTCTGCCGAGATTCCTCGAAGTTCTTTTGCCATTCCTTTTGCAGATCGCGC
Source organism: Anopheles coustani (assembly GCF_943734705.1). NCBI lineage: Eukaryota > Metazoa > Arthropoda > Insecta > Diptera > Culicidae > Anopheles > Anopheles coustani. The sequence goes on from NC_071289.1 coordinate 75,141,593, forward strand.
TGCTCTTCCTCTTCGATTTCCGCTTCCCGTTTGCGCTTACGTTCTTCCATGTCCCGCACCTCTAGCTGCTGCCGGCGACGCTCAATGTCCGCAAACAGTTTCATCACCATCACATAGATGGCGTGTTTGTACTTGGAAGGATCGTCTTCCGGAACACCCTCGTGCTTACCTTCCTTTTTGAGCTTTTTCTTCTTTTCCGCAATCTAAAAAAGTAGGTCAGAATAGGAGTGTGAAAGACGACACGCTCTTTGTAATCGTAGCTAAAAAGTAGTGCCGCAGTAACAAAAAAAAAAAGCTAGATACCATCATATCGGTGCGATCCTTGGCTTCCTCGTACACCTCCAGACACTTTTTGCGGGTCGTTTCATTCTCAAGCGTCTTGTACGCTTTACTAATGATTTCGAACGCCTGTTGAGCGCGTTCTAGGTTGTCCGGATTCTTATCCGGATGCACCAGTATCGAGAGACTGCGATACTTTTTCTTTATCTGTTCGAGCGGTGTGTCGCAGTCCAGTTGCAGCACTTCAAATGGGTTCAGATTGAAATAGGTCGCGCCGGGACGCAGTAACCGATCGATCTGCTGTTTGGACGTTAGCACCGAGTCGCGCTTTTCGATTTCTTTTACCTAAAGAAGTAAACGGGTGCCATGAAATACTGCTTCCGGTGGCCGATTCGGTTTGCTTACCTCCGTGTAGAATTCGTTAAACGATTGCTCCTCGTGTGCCATCTTCAAGCAAGCAGGAATAACGATTACCTAGGCAGGACTGCACTACAATGCACACAATGAGGAGCAGCACTGTGCGCCTATTTTCTAATGAAAAGGGTTTTGTTTGGTTCGATCTATGTTTTGATGCTGTGCGTTCTGTCGTATGTTGTTTTGTCTGTTTTCTTTCAATCACAATTGAACGTCAAAATAAGTGAAACGGCCATCGTTGACATCCCGTCGAACACGGTGTTGTTATGAAACGTATTTACTACCGCGAAGTTATAGTAAACGTTAGGATTAACATGATTCAATTAAATAAGAAACTTTAATTTTCTTAAAATATTCTAAATTGCTTTCCAAACGCACGTTTGGTCTCGGTAAATGTATTTGAAAAATGGATGTTTTGTGCAGTATTGAATCAGCAAAACTAAACGTCGAATTTAATGCTCCAAAACAGCTGTCATGGACTCTTGAACTAAAAAATAAATGCATCTAGTCTGAAGTGTCAGTAGAAAGGGGAAGGATTTTTGTTTGGATAAAGAGTGCAACGGCATACTGTACAGGTGTACTGTACTGGAATTAGGTAGTTCTTCATTACCTCGTTTATATAAATTTGCGTCTAAGTTCATAACATAAAGGGAAAAGTGTACCAAACTTGACCGGATGAGAACATGGACAACGATTCCTCCGATCCGCAGCAAGGTGGAAGTGCTCCAACTGGGGATAGTAGCAGCAGTGAACGGGATCATGCCAACAGACGGAACCGTCTAATGCGCATCACACAACAGAGGATCGAAACGGACGAAAGCAGTAGGAGTAGCAGTAGTAGCAGCCGTCATTCAGCCGAAAACGTTATGGAAGACGTAGCCCCAAACCCACCGGAGGCACCGGAAGACGAAGAGTCACGTCTATTTGAAGACTACATACGCGAACGAGAATCTGTTGGGATGGAGATTTACAACACCGAGCTTCCAACCGAGCATGCGGTAAGTAAAACGTGCAAAATGGGGGGTATAGAAATGCTAAATTTCTAATTTAATTGTTTCACTCCTTGTATGGCAGTATCTGGGTAAATTGGAGCGTGTAGAAGGAGTTGATTATTTGGAGCCCGGAAAAACGTACCGCCTGCCGATCTACAGTCATCACTCGATAGTCTTCCCTGGAGAAATCGTCCCGCTAATGCTGAATGCCTCCCATATGCACAATATTGGCGTGTACGGTTCATCCGATGGACTGAAGTTTGGGCTTGTTTTTCAGGATCAGTACACAAGCTCCGAGGGCATCTACGGTGTCACATGCCAGGTGTACGAACGGGGCAATGAGGGTGAATCTGCGCTGCTGAAAACGGTAGCCCAGCAGCGATTTATTGTCGTCCGTCACTCACAGGAGAGAAGGTAATTGGGAACGGAAGGCAGACTTCGGCAGGAAACCGATTTGAATAACGAAACGTGCACCTCCTCCGTTTATTTGCAGGGTCGAGGTGAGAATTCTTCCAGAAATTGTGCTTCCCGATCCGCTGATCAGCACCTGCTCCAATGCCATGGTACGGTACGCGCACAGCAGTCGTAAGGATCGACTCGCCAGCTTTAAGCGACTGCTGACGCAATCGACCGTCTGGCCACAGTTTGTGTACGATCAGTACGGCACGGAGGAGGTATTGAAGAAGGTGGAACGGTATCTATCGTCACTGAAAATCACCAGCGTACCGACCGATCCCGTCAAGCTCTCCTTCTGGCTGGCACGCAATATTCCCCTCACGGAAGAGAACCGTAAAACAATATTCGGCACCGACTCGGTGCTGCGCCGAATGCTCATCATCAACAAGACGTTGGATCATGTACGTATAACGGAACAAGGAAAAGGATCCTACATAAACTTTACTGTTATCTCGTTCCACCTCATTTTTTTTTACTCTTTCGTAGATGAGGTGTTACATCTGCAAACGGTGTGAAAACGAGGTCGCCAGTTACAGCGACATATTCGCCATGTCGAAGCAGGGTGTTCAGACGAGCTACTGCAATCCGTCGGGTTATGTGCACGATACGTTAACGGTGCATAAAACCAAGGAAGACTCCACCATAACCGTCGGTCCACCGTCCGCGGAGTTCAGCTGGTTCCCTGGCTATTCATGGCAAATAATCGTACGTCAAATTGGAGCAACGAATATTTTTGCTCCCTTTGCGTATTACCTTCTCATGAGTTACCTTTCGTTCTTGTTTTTTGGTTTTTCAAAGGTTTGTGTGAACTGTCGTCAGCATTTGGGCTGGAAGTTTGTGGCAACGAAGAAAAATTTTCTCCCGAAAAGTTTCTACGGCCTGTCCGGGACCAGCATTACGGTAAAACTGCACGGTGACCCGGCGAGCAATCAACAAAACGAGACACCGAATGATGACAATGATTCAAGTGTTTCCCCTCCCGGGCACGTGTTTTTCTATCCGCACTACTTGGAAGACGACGAAGATGACGAAGATTACGAGTTAGAACCGGACGACCCCGTGTATTAGAGCCAAACATGTACAGAGTAACCGCAGAATGCTGCGTTGTTAAACAATTGGCGACGCTTTGTTTCATCTTGTTTTTTTTTGTATGGAATCCTTTTTCGATCTTGTATTAACGTAAGAACTTACATATTTCGTATTTAACGAATAAATATCACATAAAATTGTTGTGGCTCATCTGTTTCGTTTATACTCTACGTATTGCACCGTCCGTGCGTTGTTTCATGGAAAAAGAATGAATTAACAAAAAAGAAAGACTACGGGCGATCGTGTGCGGTTTTTATATGAAGCTTCGTCAGAGAAATATCACACGGTGAGGTATGTAACGATATAATAATCAAAATTGTCCACTACGATGCTATCATAAAGGATTGAATGCGGCTGTTTTCGAAAATTAAGAAGAATCAAAAACTAATAAATAATAATCCAAATGAATGGTAAATATTATACAAATCTCATAATACTCTAGAAATTCCTTTGTTTATCGCTAAACGGCGTAACAACTGCTTTTCAGAAAAGAAAATATATTTGTTTGAAACGCATCAATCACTGCTTAACTTGTCCCGTGTAAAAGCAACAATAGTTGAGTTTTATTTTTCTTTTATTTCCATTTTATGTATGTACACAACAAAGTAAGACCATTTGATTGTTTCTTACTTATTCTAAGTAGTGTTTTGTTTCTTAATGTTACCACAATCCAAAGCTTACAAGAACAACCAAAAACAAAAAAAACCAAAAAAGGAAATAATAAAGATGAAAAAAAACAGAACATCCACATCAATGTTGCCATTGGTTGGTGGTTTGAAGGACTTGCTTTGCTAAACCGTTTGGTTCTTGTTTTTCGACCGCTAGGTTCATCTAGCATGCGGGATGTGGTGAAATGAACTCGATATTGCTAGCAAATGTGCTGCTCTACTAACATTCTCGCCTGATAGTAAACTTATGGTGGCGGTCAACCACTAGCGGTTGTATAAGTATCGATGTTGCTGCAAAATAACTGAGCAATACAAATAAATAGTTTACCAATGTCGTTTCGAAAATCGCTCGCTGTTTCAGGGAGGGGTTTTTGTTGCAGGTGAAACCTTTTAAGCAGAAAGTGGCATAGGACACACACGCCCCCGGTAGGGTGGGAGCTTTCGTTTCAATATGCTTTTTTTCACACTGTAGTGACAGTTTTTTTTCCCTTCCTATTGTTCTATTTCATTTTTCCACAATTTTTTTTCGCTTTGCAAATGTCCCTCAATTTTCACCCGCCCTTACTTATATTAAAGCTTCACTATTGCTAAATCTCCACCAAGTTTTAGTAAACTGTAAACTATTTTCCGCTAGATAGAACCTTCCTCCAGTTATGGTACAGATACATTTTTGCTCGAAAATAATAATTCTCGTACCGGTAGCGCGGACCACCGTTTTGTTTCATTTTACTTTCGCAAAGGTTTTTTTTGATGATTTTTTTGTCTCTTTTTGTATGTGTGTGTTTTCTACACCCAATTTTGTCTTGCAAACGTTTTACAAAACAAAAACGTCTCATCCCCTCCGCTTCGCTTACAATACTACTAATCATTATGGAAAGCGATGTGATGACATATTTACTACACCATTCTTTTGCACTACAAGCTACATGTTATTAGTTTATATATTTACAAAATATATAATTATTTATATTAAAAAGAAAAACAAATCCTATCCATCATCACATCATTACGCGCGTCCGGTTCATCTCAACAACAGCGTGTGTTACAGCAAACGGCAGCAGCGGCGGGGAAGCACCAGCAGTTTTTAGTGGTATATATGGTTTATCAGAGAACATCATCGTGTGCGACACCAAGTCGGTAGGTGTTTGCGGCCACCGTTGTTGCCGCGTCGTCGTGGCCGTCGTCGGCCCATTCCTAGGCATATTAGTATGGGCTTTAGCTTCAGCTTAAAAGATAGTCGAAGCGCCAACATTGTAAATTAAAACTATCCCCATCACAATGTGCATCACTCGATTTTACAACTATTTTCACAGGGGTTCACCAAAAACGCGGTAGGAAAATGTTAAAAAAAAGTTTTTTGCGTCTTTCCGAGGAAGGAAAAGGGGAAGAAATTGTAAAATCAAGTAACAAAAATTTGAACCATCCTGTGTCCAAATGTGGGATTTTTCTTTTCTGGTTTCTGCTCTTGTACGACACGTTATCGGAGCTAACGTTCCGAACGCGGTGCAAGGTGGAAATCAGAAGATCATGTATTTCCGGAGGAATGTACATACAAACACTTGTCACAGCGAAGAATGCAGTGTAGCTGCGTCATTACATTATGCTATAGGGCACACAGGTGCGCTATGTGCAGTTCAAATTTGGGGAAGAATAATTTAGTTGCTATTTAAAATTTGACTGAACAATTGTTTGGTAATACACCCATTCGAAAGCCAACGGAAATTTTCCATTTGGGATAGTACGGGTTGTTAACAGTATAGTGCGTATGCACTTTTAGGTTACTAGTACGGTTTCCATGGGGATGTTTGTACTATTTGCCAATGGGAATTCTACCATTCCAACCAAAGAACACCGCTCTACGGTTCGATCCAAGCAAGCGATAGTAGGTTATGTAGGCTGATTGTTGGGACTCGCATTGTAACTGATTAAAGATTGCACTTCTTGATGAACCTTGCTAACGAAAAAGAAATATTCTTTGACACGAACCATGCGCATCTTTATCTGCTATGAAACGTTTACGAAACGGCGCCTTTCGATCAACAAATGCGCTCGGGGCAGAAATCTGTGCGCGTAGGCCCAGAAGAAGTCGCAGTGAGTTACGATAAAGTTCTGATGCGTCTCTTCGAGCGATTGCCCGATAATACGGGGCCTCTCTTGCTCGAACACCGGTACACATCGTTCACAAGACGTAGATCCCTTCTTTCACTCGAAAAACGTGACGACTGCAATCCATTCATGAAGGAATCGGAGCGTTTCGCTCGCTAGATAGAGGACTGCTCCAACTCCGCGCACACTAGGGCGAAAAGGGGGCAATCAAATCGAACGGGAGAGTGACCGCGGTGGTGGGTCGGGCGGCACTACTCCTTCGTGCGCTGGTGCACCACGGCTGCCGTCGTTACTGTACCGTTCGAATTAACCACCGCACTGCTGGCGCCACCACTAGCGGCTGCCGTGCTACTTCCGGCGCTTCCGGCACCTGACATCGCTCCTGCGCCACTCATCACGTGTGATGCCCCCGAGCCGTTCATGCCGTTCGAGGCACCGCCAACCATTGCCGATGGACCGCCGCCCAGGAGACCGTGACCATGGTGCTGGTGCAGCTGATGATGCAGATGATGCGGGTGATGCAGATGCCCATTGCTGCTGCCGTGATGAGCCGACGATGAAGCGGACGATAGGGTATGGTGCAGCGTCGAGTGACCTCCGGTGGTGCCGTTAATGCCGTGACTTGGACCTCCGCCGGTAGATCGTTCGGAGTTGCGCGGCACCAGGACGACCGCTCCGTCAGCGCTCTGCTGCAGACTGTAGTGTTCCTGGGAGTAGGGATTTCCATCGGCATCGCGGAGGTTCTAGCGGAGATCAAACAACAAGAAAACAATCAGTACGTGACAGAGGACAACAAATACACACACTCGTATTTACTGCTTTTCTATTTACCTGGAACACATGCCGGTAGAGGACGGAGAACTTGTCCCGTATCTTCTTGTGCTCGGAGAGAACGATCTCGCGGTCGCGTAGCAGCCGCTCCTTGCGCATTTTCATGTCCTTCACCTCGTCTGCGAGCGACACGATCTGGTCGAGCTTGCGCTTGCGGCAGTTCTGCGCCGCCACCTTGTTCTTACCCCTCCTGCGGATGTCCCGGATGAGGGAAAGCTGGTTCTCGCTGAGGTCATATTTCGACAGCCGCTCGTTGAACTCGTCCATCGGCAGGTTGATGATGTCGTGCACCGCGATCGGTATCTGCAGGGCTCGGGCGCGCTTCTCGTCCCGCGTCAGGTGCTCCTCCTCGGCCTTGCGGGCATGCAACGAGCGAGCCTTGTCGCGCGTCTGCGGTTTGCCCGGTTGGTGGTGATGATGCGCACCGTTCGTCCCGTTCGGGGTGGCGTACGGTAGCGTGTACGAGTGGTTGTGGTGCACCATGTCCTGTGGCTGCAGATTGCGGGCCCCCATCGGTCCCGCCGGGTGGTGATGATTGCGCGGGAAATCGAGCCCGTACGGGTACTTCATGTCGGTGAGGGCTGCCGCTGCCGCTGCTGCTGCTGCTGCTGCGGCGGCCGCCGCCGTCGACGGTTCGTGGTGCGTGCCGTTGTGGTGGTGCTGCTGCTGGAGATGCTGCTGCTGGTGATCCTCCTGCTTGGCGACGGCTCCCTCCAGGGGCCCCCCAATCGAGGTGGCTGCGTTCGGACCAATCACGTTCATGTAGTCGTACTCGTACTTGATCGCCGTCGGCAACAGCACGCCTCCGGTGGCGCCTCCACCTCCTCCACCGCCTCCGCCACCACCACCGCCACCTCCACCGCCACCGGTAGCCGCTTCTAGCACGCTGTTATTGGGCGCCGCATTCGGTCCACCGACCGTCGCCCCGCTGCTCGGCGACGAGTGAAGCGATGGGATGCTGCTGGTGTTCTGCTCCTGCATGGCGTACCGCTTGCCAAACATCTGGTGCTTCTTCTGGGCGACCGGCGGTGCCTGCCGTGTGCCATGCTCGCCCATCCGGCTGCTCGGTGGCGCACCGCCACTCGTTTGGTTGTAGCTGTAGTCGTACGGACCGCCGTACTTGCCATTGTGGTACTCCTGCGCACTGTCGCTGCCACCATCGCCCCACTCGCCGTCCGACAACGACGGCACCCGCTCGGAGCCCATCGAGCTTACGGCACTGTCGCTGGACGCATCCAGTCGATCACCGGGCGTACCGGAGCCAACTCCGGTGGTCGCGCCACCTCCCGCTGCCGCTCCGGACGATCCGGACGCTGCCGACGACGGCCCGTTGACTAGTGCGCTTACGTTCATGGCGTTGTGCAGGCTGCCCCCACCGACGGCTCCACCGCTGGCGGCCGACATCAGTGGCAGATGGTGATGGTGATGGTGCGGGTGCGTTGCATGGCCCACCAGGTTGGAGGACACCGCTGCCGACCCGGGGACACCAAGCATTCCTCCGCTCGAGTTACTGCCGCCGGTGCCATTGTGCTCCAGCATGCGCATGGTGTACATACCTGCAAGAGAAGGTCATTGCCGTGAAAACACTATGCTAGAGAACCATCAACCCTTCCCGCAACCGGACCACCGTCCTTAGTCACCCATCGCGACCGTTTATTTACCGAGGAAAGCGTACGGCGAAAGCATGGCTTACTGTGCGCTCTGAAGCGCGCCGGGCCTACTTCGGGATAAAACAAACAACACACCGGAATTCGGAATTGGCCTACTCCGGCCTATGCAAAACCCGGTATCGATGGTACAAAGTAAATAAAACACGATTCCACCGCGATGATGATCAACGCATGTCAAGGAGGTATCAGAACACTTTCGCTGCCTACTGAGGTAATAATGGTGAGTAGTAAATAATAATGACTTGCACTTGGGGCGGTTGCGTCGTCGTTTCGATGGTCTTTTTTCCCTTCTTTTTCCTTCACTTCTCACAAGCCCTGTGGTGTATTTTTGGCCAGTTCGTTTTTCGGGCCCCAACACACTTTCTTCCGCGTCGCTCCTTCACTCCCTTCACTGATAAGAGCACCTCGGCCGATGACGGGGAGGGAAGGAGGCAGATTATCTTTCCACTTGGTTCCCCCGTTTGCTTTCCTCTCCCTTCCCTCACCCACTAGCACCAGCACACATTCTTGCGGCCAGGTACAGGTACTTCCTATCGTACCGCGAGCGGATCGAGATAGCGCGTGCCATGCTTCTTCTGGCTGCCGGGTGATGCGAACACTAGGTTTGGTCACACATTCGCTGAGTCATGCGCTGGTGCGTACGCCTCGTGAGGTTGGGGTATTTTTGTGCTTTTGTTTTCGTCACTCTTCAAGCCACGGCGAGCGCTCGAAAAAAAACTATTTTGCATGCGTACGGTGCGTAACGTCAGAAGCGCCACATGCGTTTCGTACACTCACTCGCTTAGTTCACTTTAACACAGGTGAGTTAGAGCAAAAACCCTATTTTTAACCAACTTTTAACTCCCAAAGGCCTTTCTCTATGCTAACGTATGTAGCAACACGTTTAACCGGACACAGGTTTTAGTATATTTAAACAAAAACGTTCCGACACTTCACGCGAGGTGATGATTCAATTTAATTTTTCACACCAAACGAATCGTTTCGCGAACAGGAACAGCGCAAAACCAACCGATCATCGGACGTGACACTTCTCACATATAGATGGCGCAACAGTGCAGCGAGCTATCCAGAACCGGACGGGAGTGCGAAAGAGATCGCAGATTGCCGCACGGATGACTCGTCGGCATTCGAAAGGAGCGAAAAAGAGCGCGAACGCTCGTATCAACCGGCATGACCACACTGTTTTTGCTAGTTTACTTTCAACCCGCTACTACTTCCAACACAGTGCGCATTTTCCCCACCCGCCGATGTTCTTCTTCTCCTAGCCAGGGCGGAAACGACACCCCAAACGTCGTCGGGCCCGTCGTTGGGCTCGAGAGCTCGAGCTGCCGTTGCAATCGGGAGTGTGTGATGGGAGCTTATCGCCCTTATCTTATCTCATGGGGGGCACACAACACACCCAAGCCGTGGGTGGATTGTGATCCTGAGTGAGTTTATGTGTTGATTTGTTCTGCGACTGAGTTTTTCTCTGAGGGTAGTATATCCACATTGCTCACACACGTCACCAACGAAACGCGGAGTTGTGATGCGCAGTGACGAACAATCTAGGTAAATTTATTTTAAGTACAACCATTTAGAATCGTACTTCGAAAAGCCGATTCTCCAATTTCGATTCATCTAGCAAAAGCGTATTGGTAAACTCTCCGCGTTTGATTCACTACAGTCGAAACTATTAAGATTTCAATGTGCACTATTAAGATTTCAAATTTCAAAGTAGTACGCTACATTTCACACAGCAGTTTCAGTACTGCTAAAGGCTTTTTAGTTTTTTACAGCCATTTCACTCGCTCATGACAAAACCATCATGTACAGTCATGTGGGCTGACATTCCAAAACATTTATTACACGCAAATCCACTTCAGTCGAAGTTGTAAGCATATGGCCAAAATTTAGTATAGCATATTGATACTTGGTTTACAAGCCTTTGATTTTAATGTTCCGATGAACCGTAGTTCATTACGAAATACGTCACATAGCAGTACCTAAACGTAAAAGAAACTCCAATGAAATTACTAACAAAATATAAATGTTACAGTTCTTGAAGTAGGTTTTTCAATTTTTCATTTTTACAGCGGAGTAATGCTGCATGCATCCGTAAGAATGAAAGAAAGAATGAATGAAATTATGAAAAAAATGTTCGCTTTTCGCGAATTCAAATGAAATTATCCAATAAACATAAACATGTTATAAAATGACATGTTGTAATTGACAACCATAAAATTTATGAGAGAAAAAAGAGCAAGTAGGCTGCGTTGAAGTTGTAAAAGGAAAACATTGGACTTAGTTCACCCACGGGCGCACCTCTGGAATGGCTGCGATTCACCACCACTGGTGGATTTAAAATTAAAAATTTCTTTCATTACCGTTTTCCACGTTTCGGTTCCCCAGGGACCGACCATTTTAGTAAATTAAAAGCAAGATAACCACGCATACGCACACCCCTAGGGATGGCGCCGGAATCATGCGACAGAATCAACGTTGCGTCCGCCAGGGGAAATTTTCCGCTGATGATTTCTTTTTCTAGATTATTTCTTAAGCCTATTAAACATTGTCTACCGCTTTTCAGCGCGCTGGAAAACCGACCGCCACGGCCAAAAGGCCAGCGCACGGCAGCCACGACGGCCCCGCCCGAGGTCCTGACAGCGGATCCACCGTTTTGTTAGGTTCTAGCTGCAGAACACGGTCGCTCGCAGGGTGAGATGGCAGTTTTTTCTCGTTGTGTTCTTTTATTTTATGTAAGGTCCTGTCGGCAAACCCCGGGCGCAGTGCACGGCGTCGCTGCCTTGGAGGGCGACGACGCGTGGTGATGGGAATCGAAGTCGAATAAAAATTAGTTCTTTCGGTTTCACACATTCTCGCACCCAAGTGGAGGGTGTGGAGTGGTGGGAGCGGGGAAAAGGGTCCTCCCCTCCCGTGGCCCGGTCTCGGGAATGACTTGATCTTTTGTTTGCCTTTTATGTGCTTCGTATACACATAGATATATAACAAAAATGGCGCTGGCCCCGGGTGCCCCCATCAGGCGCGGTATGTGGTATGTTTAATTATGCTGCAGCCCGCGCGCCTCTTTTCGGTTCAGTTTTCTTTTTTCCACCCGCTCGCATTTTCTCACTCCTCGCTGCTTTCTTTTCCACGCTCCGGTGCGCTTTCTTTCGCCTGGCTATCCGACAAGGCGATGGTCCGACTTGCGTCGACGCTCTGGTGGCTTGTGACAACATATTTACAATGTGGTAATCAACTTCTATCGGGAAAGCAATTTTTCATTTGTTTTCTCCATCCCAACGGAGGGTTTATGTCACCCGGAAGCGATGGAAATGTTCTATCCCTAGGGGTAAAATGCCCGATGGGAAGTGAGCGCAACAAAATGGCAGCACTCAAGGAAAGAAGAAAGGTATAATTAATCTTCTTCCTGCTCGGTTACATTCCAACTAAATTTTACCGAAAATTAAACAGAAAAAATGGCAAAATAAAACCCGCCGCTAGCTAATAACAACGGCATTTTAAGATTGATGAACAGTTCCTTAATACTTCGTACACCCTAAAAGGTTCTTAAGAATTCTTATCACAAATAAGCTAATCATGTTTTCCATTCATTCCATCATCATGGTATAAGGTTTAATAAACAAAAGAGGTGGGGGGTTTTTCTCACTAAAATCGAACAAATCTTCACAATAAATAACAACATTTAAAATTTATGGTTGCTTCTCAATAAGTGAAAAAAGGAAGAAAAAGACTATGCAACACGATGAGTGCAAAAGTAAACCGCATCGGAAGTCAGTGTTGTCCTTTCAGTTGGGTAAAGAGATAATTCGCATGGAAGTCGCAAATCAATTTCCATTCTTAAACAGTTGTTTTTTGATGGAAACATCTACTCTTACTTGCAAATATTTCCCAGCATTTAACATTATTTATACAGCAACAGCATTATTATAATAATTTTAGATATCAACTTCTGCGTTTCATGCATGATGCCGACGGTAAAAATACGGTGTAGTTGCAGCAACAGAGTTGAAGTTATTCAGGAGATTTGACTCATTATGATAACGTGTTTTTTGTATCGATCACATAGTTGTTAATCAAGAATTTCAAATTTGTAATCTATTAATTTATCTTATGTGTGTTATATTAGAGACACTAAGTTTGTACCATTCGAATGTCGGAGTTTTGGCACAGAGACGGGTTCTTGGAATATCCCAACTGTAGCGTGGTCATTTTTACTAGTGCACAAACTAGTTCAGTAAATTGATAATTCCACCACGTTTGACGTTTCTTTGCAGGAGAAAATATCCACCACGATATCCTCTATTTACCTGTCATGTGGGAAAAATCAATCCAAAACCCACGGCCACATTAGTTTAAAAGAATACCACCAGCGATAAGAGCAAATCCATCCAGCTCTAAAGTAGAATGGTGCGTCATGAACCGCCCAGTTCTGTCCAAGACAGTCGCCATTATCACGGAACGGGCACAATGATTCGCGATATAGTACCATCGAAAAGATAAGGCTTTCCTCCGTGTTTGTTCCATTAATGTATCCGTACATTTGGTGTTCGACAGACACGTACGTTTGACACGGTAGGAAAAAACCTTCAAGAGACATAAAGATAGTTCCTTCCGGAGAACGCTTTCACCGGAGCATTAGCACCCGGACGGGCAATTGTGGTCAGCAACGGTACAACAAATGCCGATAGAGTGCACGGCGGCGGCGTAATCATCCATCGGACGTGACACGATCGTGCGAACAGCACCTACTCACCTTCGTTAACGGCGATGTCCATCAGCTGCAAATCTTCATCGTTCAGAATGGAATTCAGAAAGCCATCGGTGTGATTCATTTCCGACGAGGCGTTCTGTAAGGAGGACACGGCAAGGATTCACGCGCGGTTAGCGATTTGCAAGGTGCAAGGAGAGGGGAAGAAGAAGCGGGAATTGGTTGGTCGGGTGGTATAATGATGGTGATTACTGGGCTGGTGATTGCCCCGTGGTGACTAATGTGCATGCTAATGTGAGTGTGTGTGTGGGGGGGGGGAGTGAAAAAATGGAATGGTGACGAATGGGATTGGGATCGCAGGACGGTGGCACTTACCGAGTAGTACATCATTTCGGGATCCATTTTGTAGCCGGAGGTGCCAGCATCCGTCTCGGACGTCGAGTTGGTCAGATGCATGCTGGTGGCGACCGCCGAGCCAAGGTTCGCGCCGTAATGCGGCTGGGCCGGTGAGATATCGGCCAGCGATGCATTCTGCAGGACGGCGGCGTGCGACGGATGATGGTACTGGCCATGCTGCGGGCCTCCAATGCCTCCAGTGGGCTACACACGAGCGAGCGGGAACGAGAGTGGGAAGGGCAGTCCATTAGCAAAAAGGGGGCACACAGTTAGAATGACACTTGCAATTGACAAATCCAATTGAGACCCCCGGGCGGGGTCAGCCTCAACCGCCACGGAACGTACCTGATAGGAGGGATAGTGCGATGGGTAGTGGGCGTGCGACGGGTGGGACGGTGGCATGTCGGCAACACCCATTCCGACGCCCATGCCGGGAGGGAAACTGAGCAGATTGGCCAGGTCCTGCCAGCGCTGTTCCATCGAAACGGCTCGGCTCAGCGGCACACGGGACTGAAACGGTGGGGAAAGAAAGAAACAAACGGAAGCAGAGGTTAGTTAAATGTATGTTCAAGTCCATTTGTGAAAAGCGAATCACATCTTTAACCTACAACTTTTCCGGAACCATAGAGTAACTAGTTTTCCTTTTCCACTCGGTTAGCAAGAGTCTATTGATGGCACTCCGAAAAACAATATGAATACGCAGTTAGTGACCAACCGGCATAAACTAACATTCACATTGAACCTGCCAACCCCGAGTGGGTGGTGGGTGGGTTCGATTCTACCACATCTCTGTGCGTAACGAACGAATCGACGAGAAAAAAGCTCCATCCAAAGAGGAGCTGCTGGAGAATCGTCAACATCAAGGGGGTAAAACTGTCCGGTGGGGAGGGTAACGAACCGACACACACTCCACCCCAGTTCCCCACGCGATACCCACTGGTAAGACCCCTGGAAACCGATCGAACCCTAGTTACATTAGAACAAATTAATTGTATATCATTTGCTCTCTAATTTTACGCTACCGCGAAGGTCACGTCACACATTTACAATGTCAACCCGAGTTCTCTCGGTCGTGGGGTTGGGAGGGAGGGGCGATGTCCGTTGTTGTTCCGGGTGCGGGAAAGAAAGTGCACGAGCGGGCGAGCGGGATGCGGATTAAAGGGTTGCACTTTACCTCCGCCGAAACGGGCACAAAGCCAAGTGGTAACCAACCACATTATTGGGAGGGAATTTTGATGCCGGGTTTTTGTCTTACTATTGTTATTACGAGGGGGCCGTGTATTAACCGCATCGCGAATCGGAAGCGTTTAGCCTGGCCCAACTGCATGATGGCCCGGTCCGGTCTCATGCATGCAGCAACTCCGACGCAACTGCCCGAGCTGGGCGTAATTAGCCACTCATTAGTGGCAGTGTGTGGTTATGTGTTTCCTACCGAACAACCTCGCACCGGGCGGACAATACCTTTTAACAGTGCCTGATAGCCTGACGCTCTGTCGGTTATTCTGATTTTAAAACTAGTGATCCGTTCTAGAGTGTCTCATTAAAAGAAATAGAAAATAAACATGTCGCAAATGAACGAAACCACCAACACTCGGCCGATAACAAACATCGCGTGCGTCTAGTTCTGCTATCGCTCCGAGACACGGTACAATTATTATGTGGATTATTGATTTGAACGACTTAGGACGGGACAAATGATCGTTTTAAAACGCATTTCACGACAACTCCTTCCGAGTTTATCAAATGTGAAGTAAAACAAATCGCTTCCGGTGTGTCATATGTATTTCCACGAGCTTTGTGTTTACTTCCTCACACAATTTTATTTTATTTATGAAGCTTTTGTTTGTACTATGTTTTAAAAATAGTTTAAAAACACGTAAAAGGAACAACGTCTTTAATGTCGCGATGTTTTATAGGAAATTATTGAGAACGAATGCTAATAATAGTAAGATCACATTAGAACCTTTCGGTTATAACCTCTGTCTGTTAATATAATTACAATCAATAGAAAGTGCATGATAGTAACAAACAAGTAAAACCATTTTGAGGCAAGTTTTCAAATACGCTCAAGGGTATAGACTCTACAATATGAAACGTCACCATAAGAGACTACCGTATTTTTACAAAACCTCACATACGTATGACTGATTGTTTGAGGCATCCACTTTAGTGGACCTGTTCGCTAATTTTACACTTTGACGAGGTTACATTTGCAGATTCTTTGTATGTGTATTTCTGTTTAATTTTTCTTAGTTCTCTCTCTTAGTTCCGTTTGGAGGGCAAGTAAAAGGAGCTGTCAAAATGATTCTATATGTTTCCTAGACGCCAGAATTTGACCAAACTGACAAACGTATTGTGGACGAGTCGATCGTCTTGCTTCGTGATGGGAAATGTCCGAGCTGCGAACCGAAGAGGATTCTATGCGCATGCCCCTATTTGTGGAACGTACAATAAAAGATCCTTCTTTTAGGCAGTACAGAATCCCATCGCATCGAACAACGACCAAACATTTTCAGTGACGACGAAGAAGCAACAAACAGAAAAAAACGTAAACGTACATCGAAAAAATTAACCAGAAAAGGTTTCAAAGTAATCGCTTATTATTACAGCTTTTTTGTTTTGTTTTGTTATCCAACGCAAACAGCAAAAAAAAAATCATTCTTCGGCTTGGAAATACCCCGCGCGCACGTTGATGGGAACCGGAGAGCAGCAACAGCAGCCAGAGAAGTCTGGCTTTCAAATCGCTTCAGCCCCCTTCAATCATGCAAAGTGAAGTAAGGAAGGCGAGATAAAAAAAAAAAAAACATCTCACGATCGCAACAACGCTACGCGGACGTGGTCACCACGAATACCGAGAGGCGAATATGCTAGTGGATGGTGGTGGTGGGTACAGAATTTTTTCAACTTAGTTTATCAACAACGACAGGAAAAAACTAAAAATAAATGAACCTCTAGGAGGATACGGAAAGGTCAAGCCGTTCGGTGTACGTTATTTGCCCGCGGATCGAAGCGGGTTGAAGCAAACGCCGGTAGCCTTCCGGGACCCCTTTGGATGGTGCTATTAATCGCTCCGATTACTACTCAGTAATCCTTTGTAATACGATGTAATCCGTCCTATATACATTCGAATACGAAATACCTCCTTAATGTACACATGAAAACTTTAGATGGACACCTGATTAACGCGCTTTTTAAACAGAATAAACCAAAATTACCGTCGTCCACGTGAAATATCCATTGGTCGAGTCAGGGGCAAATGAGACACCGAGCACAATGCGTCTGCACAATAACAACGCAATAATGATCACCAAAACACGCGTTCGATCTACGACAGCACGGTGTGTAAAACTGTGCTCACGGAACACAAGACGAAGTCCAACTAAAGCCCTATCGATCATCCATGCTGAATCAGCATCAGCAACCAAAACACACGCACGCTGCTCTCACACTCTGTCGTCTTGGAGCATTCTCTCTCATCTCCGATCGCCGTCTACCGAAGAACTTCCACGAGGTAGGGAATCTATCCTGCCCTGAACACGGCTAGAGAGGACGTAGGACGTTCTACTGGCGCGCGCGCGCGCACGGAGAGCCAAGATGTGCTAGAAGATGATGCTGGCTGCTGCTGGAAGGTGGTTCTCCGCACGCGTTTGCGTATGCGCCAGGAGGGAGAGGGCCGTCGGTGGCTCAAGAAGCGATAGTACTACCTTTCCACCACCACCACCACCATCGCTACCCACCGGGGGTGGTGTTTGCTCGCGCGCGTGCGTTCGTCGTCTGCAGTCGCGCTCAAGTCTTTCGTTTGGCGTCAGAGGCTTTGAACGGAGAGGAGTTTGAACGAACCGAAAAAAGCACAGCCAAACCATGCCGTTTCGAACGCACTGTTTAGCGGGGCGCGTGTACTCACTCGGTGTACTTCGTGATGGAGAATATACACATGTGATGTCCACTTGATCGTGAACTTGGTGGTTTCGCGGGTTTGCCGGTGTTTTTTTCCCTCCCCCTTCTGCCATTGCCCGGGCATTGTGAGTGTTTTCGTTTGCTAGCGTTTTTCTTCTTGTCCGCGTGTTTCCCTGGGCAATTTAAACGTCTGCAACAAACTTCGATTGTTTCTTTTTTGGTTGGTCGAAAATTTTTGTCGCTTTGGAGCTTCGCTGCCGGGGGGGAAGATTTGGGATTTGACTCGATGAGTATTGGACGGTAATTTGTTTTCCGTTCCCCGATGCTGCTGCTGCTAACGCTCCGGGAGCGGGAGGAGGATTACTGAAGCTTGCGAAATCCGTTCACAGAACGACCCGAATGCGGAACGAACGAAAGCAAAAACAAACTCTCCATTTGTTTTGGCCAGCGCCTAAGCCTTTTTGTTCCACAGAACACTTAAAGGGTGGATGTGTACATTTTTTGTTCGTCTTCTTTTACGCCGAATTCAATTAGATCGCCTTTGTTTGTTTCGTTAAGTTATACAAAAAAAGGTGTTCGTTTTTGCATTTGGTAAGAACAATTATGGATGGAGAACCATTTGTCAGTAAAGAAATAAGGGTTTTAAATGGTCACAGCTAGTGACAATTTTTGCAAGGATTTGAAGTGCTTTGTATTTTCGTACAACAGTGCAAATACTTGATCATACATTCAAATACTCAAGTACATATATTTTCAAAGTCCATATTTATTAGGACAATTAAACATGTCTGAAAATATAATAATTAACTTTCAACAAATTTCTGTACCAATAAAATCAAATAAAAGATAATTTATAAAAAGAGCACAACTGATCGATCCCCAGTTATGACACGATCGTTAGAATTTATCTAAATCTAATCGGTTGAACAAACAATTGAAAAAATGAGACATAATTTGCATTTCTTCAAAGCAAACATAATGGAAATCGATACGTAAAGCTGACTTCTAAATTAACAAATCGCGAGTGGGTAGTTCTAAAGTTCTTTGGATGTTGTACAAACCCTAAAGTAGTAACGTTTCTGGAGCGACGAATGTGAACACAAGGTCACACAGCGATGGGACCGAGGGATAACAGACGGGGCTTGTGAAAACATTGATCGAGAACGATAACGGGAGAAAAGCGGTACAAGTGCTTAAGGATGTTTTTCCTCGATCTAATGCCCGAAATTTCACTGTAATTTTTAAAGTAGAGCCAAGAAAAACATCTCTCTGTAAGACACGGCATCGCGAAAGGTGCTCTGCCTGCGTGGAACCTGTCGAGCGAAACCCGAGATGTCCCGCGGTGAGTTTGGGGTTAAAATAACACTTGCCAAAGGACACATACTGCTACCTTCCCCCTCGTGAGCCCTCCTCCTTCGACTCGAGAAGCAGGAGGACATCAGCGCATTGCAGCATAGAACAACAAAACCCACGAAGAGAGTCCGGGGCTAAAAAGCAGTCCTGAAGTCAGAAAGTTTTTCTTTCGTAACAACAACACTTGTGTCCCGGGGGTTGACTCTCGCGCTTCTCGGAGATTCTTGGCGATTCGCTTCGAGCACGGCATTTTTCCATCCTCCATCTTTGGCACCGTTCGTCGTCGTCGTCGCGGGAAGAAGCGGGCTCAAGGAAGCGAGGTTTTGTCTGGCATGTTTTTGTGTTATTATTTCGGCTCCGCTTTCTCCCGTTGCTTCCCTTTCGCTCCCGGGATTCGTCGATATAGGCCACATACACTGTGGCACGCAGACGCACACCAGCACGATCGATCCTTGCAGTCGCGTCCACCGAAGCAAGGGCGTACTCGATGTTCCTCTTCTTCCCTCGGGTTTAATTCTTATCCCGCCGTTCCCAACCGAGTTCGGACTCCCATTGGCCCTTTGAGCCGTTGCGGGGCTCGCACAGCTCAACCACTCTTACTTAATGCGTTTTTAAAATCAATCGAAATCATCGCATTTTCTGTTATTCTTCGTGCCTTCGCTCTCGCTCTCGAGAGTGGCGTGTTATTATTGTTACTATTGCCTACTGCTGCTGCCGAGCGTTTCTGCGTGTCTTCCTCTGGTCCTCGAACGACGGGCGAACAGGTTCGGGGTGGTTGGTGGATGGAGAGCCACAGGTTCTCGAGGGCTTCCAAAACTCGCCCCGGCGAAGCTTCAGCGGACTCCGCGTTGTGGCATTCCATAATCACAGGGAAGCGAGTTTCCGATTCCCAATCATCGCAATCGCCCGGCAGACACTTGTGTGGAGGTGTGCCTTTTTTTTACTTCTCTTTGTCCAGCGGTAGCAATTATGGTGACGGAAGGAGTAGATCGTGTGTTCGCGAAAGCCGCCTCAAAAACGAGCCTGTAGTCGACACGAAATCCCTACCCAAAAAACGCGAAGCGAGACGCCACTTTGGGCCATTTTTGCCCAGCGTCGGTCAAGGGCAAAATCCATTTGCCGGCTGCACTTTACACATCCCGGCGGATGGAGACAATGGAGGAAGACATAAGGACTAAGATTAAGCGACGGACGCCGGAAGGAAGAAAGCGAGCGCACAAATTGGTGGCAGAACAATTGGGAAGGCGGGCACATTATGTCGGTTGCAACGCAAATCAACGACTTCATCGGACAGCGACATGTTGTATGTGTGTGCCGAGTATTTTGTAAGACGTGAACGCAACCAAATGTTCACTTTTCAAATGTTCTATCTCTATCACATACGGGTGAAAAGTTGATTACACTAGTTACTTACTATTTTTCAACATCAACATAATTAGCTATCAAAAACACATTCCACCAATGTCACGATCAAAGAGTCTTAAGATCCTTGCAGTTTTGAGTTTGAAAAATCAATTCGATAAAATGTATTTAAAGGATTGGCGATTTTGATAAGAGCTTTTGAATATGACTTACTTTGGAGAAATTATAGTATAGTCGTTATTTTGCATGAATTATTGGGCTTGATTCAACAAACATTGGTCCGTCAGTTCATTTCCCAAAAACTGAGGGTAGAATATCAAGTAACGTTATAATGCAAAAGTACAGCCCAAAAAGTACGTCGACCTCTCAAACTAGTTCTTGAGTCCACTTGTGTTAAAATAGTGTAGTTTTCCTCAGTTATCTTACGTACATTTGGGACCTTAAGCCTAAAACAGCTTAAGCGTGCCTCGAATAATTGAGTTGCATTCACATTCACACAGCACAATGTTAGCTTCTCGATTGCATTTTTGGACACGGGAAGTTTATTTCAATGCTGATTAGGTCTTCAATTTGCTTACTTTCCTAATAGTTTGCTTAATTGAAGCAACTGTTTTTGCATTACATTCTTATGATTAGCATATGAACAAAATAATAACCATCCGAAGGGGTTCTACATAACCGAAACTGACAGAAAGAGAAGAAAATTGAAGGCAAAGCATGAAAACCACGCACAAAAGTGACGAACCTGTTAGCTCTACATAACTAAACGTCATAAAATCACGTGCATTTACCTAAACGACCGACAGTAAATAGTGAAAATCCACAGAACTTTTCACAGATACTGTTGTCAAATGTTTACTGCGACACCCGGCATTAGAGGACCCTAAGCAAATAAGTAAGCAATAAAAGTCAACCCCGTAACGCCAGTAGCCGAGTGTAATAATTTATTCAATTGTCCCCTGGCCTTTTGTCGGAAGCCCTTCCGAGGCCATAATCGAATGTTCCACGGTTACGAGCTTAACACTCTCTCGGGGTTCCGGGAGGTTCCATCATCGCTGGAAGGAACCATGTCCTCCGGTGCATTTATTGTTTTATTGTCGCCCCGGGTTCCCCGTGGGCTTGGTGCTCCCTTCCCTTGTCGGTGTTCCGACACCTTTCGCCCGATGCATTTTCAGGTACATTTCGTCATCCCGTCGTCCAACCACTTCACTCCGCTGTTCCATCGTTCCCGAAGCCATCATGTCGTTCGTTCGATTAAATCTCCCTTCTGTCTGTACCTTTGTGTCGAAAGCCCATCTTCATCTGTCCATTACCGGCTCAGCTCCTTTGCCTTTTCCCACCCGCCGGCACAACACAAACCACGAAACCACCACGACAACAAGTGCACAAACCGCAACCGCATCTCCGATGGTCAAGAACTTTCTCCCACTCTGCTTCGCCTCCAGTTTTAGCCAGCAGTATGTCTTTCCCAGATCCTTCTACGCTGGTCCTGCGGGTACTGCGAAGGTTTTTGGTATCCCAAGAAAAGACCAAACAGCAGCCGATGCCAGTGAGAGCTCTCTCCGCTGCGGGACGCATATGCGGCGAGCCAGGAGAGATAACATTTGCGGATAGCATCCTTTCTTCCCGGGCCGGCACCGGCAGGTTCTTTCCCGATCGCCGGTAAACCACCACCGCATGATGGGCCTTTTCTCTGGCAAATTAATGATTAATTGTGAACATGTCGGTATGCATGTTTGTATGCATAAAAGGATTAGAATGCCCCGGGTGACCGATCTGTGGCAGAGCACTTGCTTTCTTGTTCTTCCCCGGGGGCGAGCAAGGTTGGAGAAAGGCCAGCATATCGGGACACTTTCGCCGAGTTCACGAACCGCTGGTGTGCGGTGCGCTTTAGGACGGATAATTTATTACCTTTCACCTCGGGAAGCGGCCCACGCACACAGGCGGCTCTCGGGTGAGACATTTTTCCGCCGAGCATCCCCGAAGTATCCTCGCCGATCAATCGATCATCGATCATCATCAGACGGATGAGGGCGGCGGCCAACGGCAAAAGCCACCGGAGTAGATCCGTGTTCGAACAACGAGCACCGGGAGATACCGATTTTTATCGGTAGCAGCACGGAATGAAAACACACAAACGATCTGTAATGCACGCTTAATGCGTGTGTTGACGGTTGGAAGAAAGCCGAATGTTGAAGCGGCCCCGGGACGCAAGGATCTTGGGCACTGTTGAGTGGATCGATTTCCACAACAGCTCGCGAAGCTAATTCGTTTCATCGACATTCCTGCTTGTCGTGAATGATTGATGACAAAGGTATATGGTTGAGTGTTCGACAAATATTTTGAGTGAATTAATCATTGCCCTCAAGTGCAGCTATTATGTTGGCAAAACGAACTTCTATCATTGTCGGAATAATGGAATAAGATCGAAAAACGCCCCCCGGATAGAATTATATTGCCAACGCGTATGCTTTAGAAGCCAATTTGTAACGCTTCGGTAGCATAGGCAGGTCTCAGAGTTCGGTTGAAGTCGTTTGACAATCCTACAGCTATGGTCTTGTTATTTCTATGTTATAACAACCGAATTTTGGAAGATAATTATCAATTGCAACATACTGGCTGTTTGCGTTCCATAGTTTTGCTGAAAGAGGATCAAATTATGATGATATGATAAACATTAGCGATTTGCTTTGGCTGAGGGAGAAGTTCGTTTTTAAGTTAAAATTTGAATGACAAAGATTTGCAATTAATAGACTACACAAATCCGTTAACAAAAACTGAAAGTTTCCACTTACACAAACACACCTGCTTGCGAACTCAAATCGATCAACCTGAAACGCCTTTCCAAGGTTCAAGAGGCTATGGCTCAACCGCGAGCCGCAAACTTCCCTATTCTTCATACGGTCGACGCAAAAGCAACGCTCCTCCGAAATTCCCCCCAAAACGAACCGACGTTTCGCCACAACTACTTCACCTCCTGCCTCTCTAGCTAGTCCGATTCCGATTCCCCTTCTCCCAAACGTGACCATGGCGTCGTAACCTTCCCAGCGTGCAGGACCCTCAACTCGCCGCGACAAGTGCGAGCGCCGAGGCCGGACTCACCTGATGATGGTGGTGGTGGTGATGGTGATGGTGATGGTAACCGCCGGTCCCGGTCGTCGTCTGCCGGAAGCTAGTCATGGCGCCATGGCCGTAGCCTTGCGTGTTCTGGCGCGTGTGCTGGAAGTGGGACGACGTCTGTATCATCATGTCGCAGAGCAGATCCTCTAGTTCATCGGTCACGGGGCCGTCCTCGAGAGCGTCGTCGGACGTTATCGATGCTGCTGCTGCTGCTTCTGCCGTCGCCGAGGCAGCGGTCGTCGTTGCGGACGTCGTCGTCGTTGCTGACGCTTCGTCGTCGGTGTCGGCCGGGTTGGCAGCGCTGCTGCTGCTGGCACTGGTCGCGATCGCTCCCAGGCAGATGCCGCCGTCCACCGAAACCTGCTGCAGCTCCTGCTCGATGCGCTGCACCTCGGCGAGCTCCTCCTGGTCCTGCTCTGGTTTGGCCTCGGCGATCGTGTCCTCCTGCGGGGAGTGCCATTGTAAATTTGAATTCTATCCAGTCCGCATTGCCGCAGTGTGCTTACCACTGATTCGCCGAGATCCGGTAGCGTCAGGCCTTCCTCGAGGAACAGATCGGCCAACGGGGGCGGCAGGCTATTCTCGATGTCCGAACTGTTCAGAACGTACTCGCCTGGTGGGGGAAGTGTTCAGAATATTGCAACGATTAATATTTAAGCCATCCACGTTTGGTACGCGCCCTCTTTTCAGCTTCTTCCTTTTCCCCATTCTATCCTATACTACTCTATTCTTTCTGTATTAAAAAAACCCGAGCACCCTCAAGTAGATTATTCCAAGTCGATTTTGATGTTGATTTGAAAACATGAAATTTAGACAATTGTAAAGAGTAGGTTTCATGTAACGTTTTCTCACAGATACTAAAATTGTTACTTTATTTATTTTCAAGATTTTTTCAGAAGAAATTTCTCAAAAGATGCAACTGAAAAATGTTTGAGTTCATCAAGGCTTGAAGTGTTTCAAACGTTAAATGTACAACGCAGCTCCGATTTGCTTCCCACTTCATTTTTAATTAGATTTTGGAAGATTGGTTTTGTAATATAAGAATTGTGTCATGTAATATAAGAGAGTTGCATAGCACTAGTATTTTAACGGTTTTGCATTATATATGTTTTATGAAATGCTGTACGGTTTTATGGTTCCTTTTCTTAGAATCAAGATTTTTTTAAATTGAAGTGCAATGTGACAATGTAGTTATCAGTAAAATTGGTTTTCGTTCATTTGTTTTGAAAGTACAAAACATTGTAAGGTATGAAGCGTTTAATGAAAGATCCCACCAAGTATAATTGAAAGTAAAAATTAAACAGTTAATTTAAGAACCTTTTCCCACTTTGGCCGTTTTTAAAATGTCTATTCGTTTGTGTAAAAAAAGTACAACCCTACAACTGCCGGCTTTGGAAGCCAGCTCCTTCCACCACCAATTCGGAAAGAAAAACGTGCACAAGATTGGGCTTCCGATTGGGGAAAAAAGATTGGTGCTGTTCTGCCTTTTACATCACGAATTCTATCGCACCCCAATCTCGCGAGGGGACCGCACGATGGAACGTAATGAAGGTCTTTCCATCATCTTTAATTTCGTATGCCTGTTTTACTTCCCGCATGTGAACATGTGTGTGCAAGATGTGTTCCTCTTTTTTTTGGTTTTTTGCTTTGCCCCCCTCCACTTTTGTGTATTTCCTCCTACTTGAATGTTTTCGATCGTCAAACATGGAGGACGCAAAATAGTGGCTACGGTTCGGATAGGCTCACAACAACCGCGTGTGCTGTGTTGTGAAAATCTTAGACAACGACGACTTGTGGCCGACGTGTACGACAAACGTGAAGGAGAAAAAAAAACAAAATGCGGGGCCAAGGGAACCAACAAACAGAGGAAACCCAAAGAATTTGATGGCCCGAAGATAGTGGGAGGGGTGGGGAGAGAGCGGCTGCCGCGGGAATGCTATTAATTTCTTTCCTTATTGATTTTATCCATGAGATATCGGTTGATTATTAGTCAACTTATGGTCGAAATATGTAATACACAGTTTCCCCTCTGCCCCTGATGAGGTGATGAGGGACGGGGTAGGGGGGATTATGGCCATTCCCCGGACGTCATCACCCCTGGGTTTATGCTGGTCGATGCCGGTGTCCACCAGAGCGAGAAAAGGCGAGCGAAAGGGAGATGGGAAGTCGCACACGAACGTCGCACGATCTTGACTTACTCGAACAATTTGTCGATCGATCGAAAGATCGATCGGAACACGCCGGCCGTTCGGTGGTGCGGAGGGCAGGAGGCCACACCACGAGGGGGCAGAGGCTGTGGTTACTTTCGTCGGAGATCGCCGGAGATTCGGACGGTTCTGTCGGCGGCATTTCGTCTTTCAACTTGACCGCGCGCCTGAGAGCCCGGGCGTATTTGATGCCGTCTTCCCTCTTTCCCTTTGTTGCAGCGATGGTTTCTTACCATCCACCCTCTAATACCCTTTCTGCGGTCCGCCATGTCCATCTCGTGTCGTGTTCCTAGATCACTGTGGACCCATCATTCCCGCAAGTTTATCACAAGACGTCGCCCTACGCCGCCGCAGGAGAATATATATTTTGGGGCCTCCAATTTGCTACGCTTTTCGGCCGTTTGGCAGAGAGTGGAGTTGAGAGCACTCGCTTCGTCAAATTTCCTCTTTTCTTCCAACCCAATTCCCAGCGATTGTCTGATACTGAAGCATCTGTGAATCGTCGACGACGAGCTGAAAGGCGTTTTTTCTCATCTTGAAAGCGATATTTGTCAAGAAGGAATCTGGGTGGAATGCTGCGTCGCGGCCTGGTTCATCAGACCAAATCGGAATTGCAAGCATTCGTCCTTGTTTGCTATTTCCTGTCCAATGAAGAATATCTGATGACAAAAAGGAATGTTATCTCATCGTGTTTAGGGCTGTTGATTCACCGCGGATATTTGAATACAACACTAATTGTTAGATCCTTTTTTTAAGGCTGGGAAGTTTAAAATATAAACATTTTTTTATATCTCTTTTCCGATCCATGAAAAGAGATGCGTTTTTCTTTTATGACATTTTGCAATTCACATAGAGACTTGAGAATGGTTTAAAACAGGATAAATCGGGCTTCTTCACATCCTCAAATAAATCATTAAAACAGATTCGATAACGATTTCGATCGTGCCAAAAGCGATTCCATCAAGATCTGAGTTGAAAAAACATTTAAAAATGTAATCCAAACTTTAGCTTTGGAAAAAACCGGACCTTCCTTAATGTGAATAAACAAAAAACATGAAAGGCACTTGTTTTAACGTTTTTCTTTACTAGAAAATAATGATGAGAAACGAATTGAAGCAACTCCATGCCTATTGAAGTAATAGAGTTTGAGGTGGAAATAGCGCCGTATGAACATAACGTCACGCGGTTGGTGAACAAAATGTGAAAAAAGGCTCAATTTTCGTCACAGATTATAGCAAACACTCAATTAGAGAATAATAGATTTTGCAGAGTTAAAGTATGGATTGATCAATAACAATTACAACAAACACAGTTGATTTGTGGATCAGAGCACAGAGTTTCAAAAAGTTATAAACCGGATAGAATTTCTTAACAAGATAAACTATAATGAAAAATACGTTAATGTAAGTACCAATACGGCATCCCTTTCGCCAGGAATCGTTGTAATGTCGAACAAGGAATTCAATTTGGAATATTGAACAGAAAATTGATAAATGATCATTTTCCTTCATCAACCCTATTATTGCAAACTCTAGACGTATTTCGAGCTAACTGCTTGAAAAAGACAAAAAAAAAACAATCGACAAACAAAATGGCTTAACCACCAACTCAAACCATATCAAACACTTTTAGAAAAAAAAGAAAGAAAACCTTCGAACAATTTCGATTTACACTAAACCTTATAATTTCATCCCAAAAGCCGCCATTTGATTGCTTTAGCGCTCGGCCCAGACCCGGGATCGGACCAGAGGTCGAAAACAATGGCAGCCGACGCACAGACGTCGAAAACATAAGCACCGAAAATCTATATTTTCCAATTAGCCGCATCGACAGCCGCCAACCATCGCGCCGAGAGACGCTTCTTTTTCCTCTTCGCTTCGACGGCGCGTTCGACGAGATATATTGGTGGCCAGCAGCAGCACCAGCACCGGCAGAACGTAGCTCTATTCCAATCGATTCTAGAAGAGGCACCCTCGGTTCGGGCCCGAAATCGGTTTCACGATGGCGTGCCTCGCATCGCAGCGCCCGCGAAACCCCGCCGGTAATTGTACATAAGCCCGTTTTTCTCAAAGCTTCCCCTAATTTTCCTCTCGTTTGCGTCGTTTCTCTCTCGTTTCGTGCTTCTTCGTTTGGTTCGTCTCAAAGTCGTCTTTTGCTCCCGAATCCGCGCCATAAATGAACGATCCTGCGATCGTGCGATCGTGAGGCATGGTGGTTTTGGTGGTGCTTGAAAAGTTGATCCAAAATCTAACCCTACACACGCAAACACATTCAGTGTTCGATCCTATGTACAAACCAGTCCGGCTTCTACGCCGCTTTACATAGAAATCAATCACGAAAAATAACCTTCAACTTCAAAACATACCAAAATGTGTTTAAATTAGTCGTTTTTTTTATGGACAACTCTTTCCACCTTTCAGCTCATCGAACCTCGAGCTCGTTCTCTTCCTCCTCATCCTCCTCCCCTTGTTGGTTTGTTTCGCCTCAGTCTGCGTCCTTTTAAGATTATTGTTATTTGACTTTGAGCTTCCTTTGAGGCCCGTCTCTGACCGAATGTCCGCGTGTGTTTGCCGTTTCCCCCCCCCCCCCCCCCCCCTCGTTCCAATTTTCATCTTTTAATTTTCCTCACTACACACCCTGATTACATTGTTTTGCGTCACGAAACGGCGCGTCGTGTCGTGTTATGGGTGTTTGGCTCTTCTTCTGCGTTCGTTGGGCGTTTGTGCAATTCCGTGCCACTTCGATTGTGGCTCTGAAATGCTTCGGCACTACCGGCAATTAAATAGTTTCTTCCTACTTCTGCTCAACCGCGATTCCTACGCTTCCAGCCTTGGAAGTGGTTCGCATACTTTAAAAAACAAACCCCAAAACAGAAGCACACACGCGGGCCGGAGACACAGTTCTGTGCTTCTCGGGTTTTCCTCCGTTTTACCCATCCACCGGGCGGGCGTTCAAACCAACACCAGCAGCAACTGCTGCTGCGTCGGTTACACATTATTCAAACGGCGAAATTGGAGAATTGGGCAGCGATCAATTTTGGTAATCTTTTCATTAGATTTCAGTTTCATTTCCACCAAGTGGCCCCACGCTTCGGGAAGGTGGCGCGGGGCGGGTAGTTTTATCGTGTTCGGTTGATTGGAGTGGTTAAACGAAAGTAAAACTCCGGCAACACTCGTCTGAAGTCGAGGGCGCATAATGAACGGCATTAAGAGCACCGCATCGGCCGGCCGATTATTGGCTATGATCGGTTTTCGCCACAACTTTTGCCGACGGCCCACGGGGAGGTAGAGAAAATATGCGTCCAAGCAGCTTTATTACACTGTGAAGAACGTTCTTTTAAGAGCGAGGTTGGATTTTTAGTTAAGAACAA
Organism: Anopheles coustani; assembly: GCF_943734705.1. Taxonomy (NCBI): domain Eukaryota; kingdom Metazoa; phylum Arthropoda; class Insecta; order Diptera; family Culicidae; genus Anopheles; species Anopheles coustani. The sequence continues at coordinate 75,170,511 of NC_071289.1, forward strand.
TTTCCTTAGAATTTAGAACAAAGAAAAAAAACTTTTTCTCAACAGAGAATAGACGGAATCGATTTCAACTGTGCGTATCGAAAAATATATCTGTTTTCACAAATGCTAATGATTAAGTACATTTTTACTTTTCTGCTTTATTCCTGTATTAATTTCATGGTCTAAAAATATTATATATTATTTAAAACCGTTTGTAATTGACTGATTTCTTTTCATATGTTAATGTTGATCATTTAGATGAACAGTAAAAAAGTAAACATCAACAATAATGCGATCTATATAATTTGAAAAATGAAATTACATAAATTTGCATCCAATATTTCTACTTTGATACAGTTTGTATCGATAGAAGATTGAACTGTTTTTTTTTGTCGTTCGGCAGATATCCGAAAAATCCGAAAAAAATTAACGTAAATTTTGAAACATTTTTTTGCGAAAATCTAGGAAGAGATAAAAGCCTTAAAAAAATACATTATCCGATCCTACCTTCGAGCACCAGCAGAGGCCGCCACTGTCAGAAAAATATGACTAATGGTTCTAATACCTCCGCCACGACAGTTCAATAAAACTACGGCAATCTTCGTGTGGGATTTGAATAAGGAAAAGTTGATTAATGATCCGGGCCAGGCCAAGCCATGCGAGACCCCGGGGGGTGCGCGCTCGACGAGAGGGGAAGCGTCGGTCGGTGGATCGGGATAAAAGGATCCTTCTTTTTTCCCACTGGTTGAAATTATTTCTATTATATTTTTAATATCGAGAATGAATGAGAAAGAGAGAAGCCCGGTCGCGCCGGACGGAAAACATAATTAATGAAACGACCAATCGTCCGTGCGCTCCACATGAGCAGCAGCGTTGCTCTGCCTCCTCGCTGGGGTTGGATTTCCTTTTCGTTCGAGATTCCATTTTTATTGTCATAAATAATGCCTCCATTTTCCCCGAGGGAATAGAGATGTTGCAGCAATCAGCGCTAGGTGCGGAAAAATGGCTTCAAGATCGCTGGCTTCGCTCTCCAGCTGCCGCCGATGAAACCGACCAGCAGCAGCAAATCCTGTCCCATGTTCATCCAGGCACACACAAGTCGGGACATAACAGGGCCCGAAACGTGCCCGAACCCGACAGGATGGTAGCCATTTGAATTTTTAACATAAATGGTTTCTATTGAAACTGCTTCAGGGGTTTTTACCTTTTTTCCCATATGTGATACCCCTAGATATAATGTTTGATTATACAAAAAAGACAAAGCATGATAAACAATTCAATTCAAGCATGAATATTATTATTGCCATCAATAAATAAGCAAAACTATTAATTCATCCAGACGATCATATTACTTGAACAAAAAGTACAGTTTAGTGGCCGAGATAGTACTTTTTGAGCTAACAGATGCCAATGAAACTCAATAAGTATTGTGCGGGTAATATTGGGTGGAAATACACAACGAAGTTGAGTTCGAATTTCGTTGTGGGCATTTGAGAATAAAATGGTAAAATGTGTGTAATTCAACTATGTGCACAAGAGAATACAAATCAACATCATCCAAAATGATACTAGCTATTGAGAAAAATGGAAACTGGAAAACGCGCGTTAAATCACACACGAGTTTGATAACAAATGTATGATATTACCGACGCAATATGTCATAGTAATTATATTAAGATATACCATTTTGAGCTTTTACATAGAGGATTTTTGCAAGAGCGTGTTTTCAATACAACATTTCTACCTTTCACGTTGTTGGTATCAACATTTGCTTTAGGAACTTAAAAAACGGTAAAAATGGAAATCCATTGTTCATATTTTATTTCTTAATTTTGGCTAATATGAAACCTCAGTTACAATTATAGAAAGGTAGTGGAAATTTGTGAAAGAAAATGTTATGTAAAAATGTAAAAAAGAAGCAAACATAAGAACCTGTAGGAACTACTCAAAATAAGGTTTGTTTTTGATACAATATTTGTTATAAACGAACTCGAGTTTGCAGAATCCAAGAGAATAAGACTTTGCGCAATCAGGTACTTGCATGTAGCCAGAGAAATCGCTTTATTCATCTTCAAAAATTAACTTTTTCGTGTACTGTAAAACAAATTAGTTTACTTATCATTGATTTCCATTTAAAAGGGCAAATGCTTCTTGTCTTGACACGAAATAAAAGCCTCAATCAACTTTAATTTTCCAACTTAAATGATTATATTGATGAAATCAGCAACTTTCAAAGATAAAAACATTTGTTGCACATATATTTTGTGGAAAAAGTGTAAAATTTAAACGATTTTTGGCTCAATTTTGTACTAATGAAAAATTGATTTAAGTCAACCAAACAGGTAGCAAGTTTGACCAAAGTTATCAGTGACTTTATACCAACTATTTCTGTAATAAAATTGCAATGTAACATACCTTTAAGAGCAAGAAACTTTAGAACAACAGGTGCTCAGAACTTGGCGATCTTCCCAATTTGTAAACACCGCTTGCTGATTGCGTATTGCTCTATTATCTACACAAAAAACCACAAAGCAATGCAAACACACCTTCACACAATATGTTATGCTTTCCTTCCTTTTACTTCCTGTTGATCACTTCTGATTAAAATTCAAACTTGGACTGACTAGGCGTTCACATTTCAAGCGATCGAGAGGAAATTTAATGGCTTGAGGAAACTTGATTTACGTTGATTACATCACTACCGGTTAAGCGCATCAGTTTCATATGGCGCCGCTTTTTGTAAGCATTTTCCGGACAATGTTGGACACACTTTTCAAGACTTTTCAGGCAGCACAAAGCATAGGATACACTCACACACTCTGTTTAACGCAATCTAAGCGTTTTTGACGAAACTGTTAAAGATGGCGACTATTTTGAAACCATTGTAACAAACATCTTGTGGACACGCACTTTTCATTCTGTACTTTTCGAGAACATTTTAGCATCTTCCAATTTCGCTTCGCAAACCTGTCTGAAGGAAGTATTTGGTATCGATCAAAGAGCGATTAAAAGATGAGCAAATTCACTCGCCACACGGACGAACCAACGGTTTTGCACCACACTCAGGACGGGCCTGGAACGCCAGGACACCGGAACCAGAATTGCACAACGCACATCTTCCCATCATTTATGGCATCGGCCGGTTGCACAGAAACTTTTCACGTGCGAAAAACTATTTTAAACGCCAAAAATTGGCCGTTTTTCTTAGCACTCTCGAAGAGGCGAACACGAAAACGCGACCCAGAACGGGAGACCCACAAAACTCTGGTTCCGCAGGGCTTCGGTTTCAGAAGGGCTCCGGAAGGTTCACAGCACAAGCCGAACAACAAACCACACAATATAAATCACCATGTAATAATGACTCGAGGAAAAACGTTCTGCACAAAGATGACCCCGGGCCCGGCCACGAGAGTTTGTCTCGCACACAATGAGAGAGGCGGCCCGACGACACTAACGACGACGACGACGAGCGAACGATAGTGGCGATTATGGCAGTGTGTAGGAAAAGGAGCAGCACACACAACAAGGCAGGAGGAAAAAATATAAATAATTTTTGAGCAAAGAAAAACCTGCCGCTACCTTTTCCTTTGCTAACAAAACACACATACACGCATACACACACACACCCCATGTGCCCATGAGATGTGTATCCCTGGCAGGCAGTTCGTATGTTTCGCTCGTCCCTCGGTTCGTGTATTGGTGCTGGTGTGTGTGTGTGTGTGTGTGGGTATTTGTGCGCTTAGTTTGTATATGGCAATATCATAATTTCCTCCACAATCAGCTCCCCACGGAAAGGAAACCCCGCGTGAAGACTTAAAGCGTATCGTCGTAAGTGTCTCCAGTGCGGCTCTTTTTACATACGCACACCACCATCTCCAATGGTGTAGAGTTTATTTCTCAAAGTTAACGATAAAAAGCGCCACGCAAAAATGGGCAACATTCTTGGGATCACTGAAGACGGTTGGCTCCACACAGCCACCCACCCGGATCGACCCGGTTCCTCCTGCCCGGTGATCTACATACACACATGCCACCGTAGAGGACCCCCATTTCCTCTTTCCCCCGATCCTTCCCCCCGCGCGAAAAAGGGAATGGCTGGGTTCACCATAAGATGGCTTTCGATTCGCTCTCGCGCTTTGTAACATTAATCATATGTGAATGGTAAATAAAAGAGGTCCACCGCGGGGGGAGGGCGACCACCATAATACATCGTCGTGCTAGCCATATTTGTCCAGAGCATACACACGCACACACACACACGCGCGCATAAGAGATGGCGCACTATCGACGGAGAAGGCGTGGCTTGCTCTTCTCGGGCGTCATGTTTCGCTTCCATTTTCGCGCCGACGCCACCTTTGATGCATGTATTTGTGCTCGCCCGCGTATGTGTGTGTGGGTTTGTATGTGTGTTAATGGCTGTTTTATTTCGTTTCGCCGGGTGAGCAATTTTCCTGCTCGTTCGTTCTTTGAGCCGCGGTGCGATTCGCTGATCCGCGGCGTGTTCTGGGGCACACAAACGTACACAAATACACACACCCGCAGTAGAGTCAGAAAAAGGAGAGCTTTTAAGAGGTTTGTTTTATTTGAGGTTTTCTTTTCGTACGTTCTATTCTACTGCGACGTTCTAAGGGCAGCGCGATTCCACAGGGCGCACAATCCGTAAAGGAACCGTCGTTCGGAACGAGCGAACGAACGACGAATGGTTTCCCCCCGGAAAGGACACACACGTACGACGTGCGTTCCCGCGCTCCCAAGCCCCCAAACCCAGGCGTTCAAACCCGAAACCAACTCCGACCGGGCCGCGGAACGTATCATCTCGTAATAATTTATAATGGGAAAAAATCCACGGGGAACATTCTGTTGCCGTTGTGTGGTTCGATTTGAATTTTTTATCCCCTAAACGCGGTGCTGTACGTGGAAAGAGAGAGAGAGAGGGAGGGCGAGCGAACTGGGGGTTCCGTAACGAATCGTCCCATAATCATACCGATGCGGCGAAGCGAGTTCGTACACAAAAGTGCCAGCGGTAGGACACTAATGAAGTCTTGATCTGCTTTTCCCTCTCGAGAATGGAAGATGGAAAACCGGGCACACCGGGCAATCAACGAAACCGTACGCACGTCCGCAGGGTTCTGAAATGAGTTTTAAGTTTCTTTGTCACCTTCGGCACCACCCTTGGTGGAATTGTTGAATTCGGGCGGGCGACAATGCGGTCGAAATTATGGCCAACAGCCGAAAGGACGCATGACATCTTCCTTAACCGAAGCGAACTGCTTTAAAACACGTATTAGTTTGAACTTTATCAGGTTTGGAACAAGCCTGTGGTGTAGGTTTTTCATTTCATATTTCAATTTCAGATTAAACTCTACAGTTGAAGAGTAAAGCACAATGTTTGATACTTACAATGTATGCAAATTACAACCAAATTCGGTTAAGAAAACAAAATAAATATTTATTGACCGCGCAAACCCATGGATTATCACTTTTGAAAGTATCGATATAAATCATAGTTCGAAATTTGTGAGAGTAAAGAGAAAAGGTTTGGAAAGGTACTGAACATAACGAATACAAGTAATTCGCGTTTCAATTTAAAAGATTTTGTGAGCTCAATTGGAATTGTATTTGTTTATGTAAAGATTGGGCAAACCTTTCTACGGTCAAGTAAAATCAAATTGTTTTGAAAGAATTGACAAAAGTATTCGTAACGTAAAAGCACAAAGACACTTTTTAAGAAATAAACTAAAGAACTGGAATAAATAAACACTTAGAACGAAATAAAGTTAATGTCTTCGCACCTTGGAACGAAAGAACTAACTCGCCATCAATTTTTCCATTAAAGTGTAGTCCTTGGTGGATGGACAAATGTCCATTTGTAATAAATTTCAAATTAAACTTTCAATTTCCATTTCACAAAAAAGATGAAAAATTTAGTATTAATGTACAAGCAACGAGTAAATTCGAACGAATAAGTAAATTATTATGATTCGATCCAAGAGTCACATAGATTATTAGCTAAAAGAACACAAATTGAAGCCTCTGAATCTCTTGTATTACATTTCAAATCATTGCATTGCAAGACTTGTACTAGCTGCTCTAGATCAGCATACATAAAACAAAAGAAAGATGGAATAAATAGCAAAGATTTCAAACCTACCGCTAATAAGCAAGGTGTTTATCGAATCGATCGAAGACGAATTTGAAACCGGGTGAACTATGCTCGAGGTTATGATGATGAGGAGCATAAATTTAACCCCACACCGGCCAATGGCAACACAAACACACCCTAGACCGCCGCTCCGCGAAGGTTTGGCTCGCCAAAGTCGCAGATCATCAAACTTTTCTGCTGCACAATCGTGACGCAGGTGAAAAAAGTGTCGGTCATATTGAAACTTAAACTTTCCTCGAAACTGACCTCTGCGGTGATGAAGGGATTAATTAGAAATATCATTGCCCGGGCGAGCAAGACGTCGGTACGCATGCACTCGGAACTGCCACCTTATTCTAGGCCACCGAGTTGCAAGTGCATCACACGAAATGGGATTAAGTTTATAGAGGTTGCTAATTGTGTTTAATTGCATCGATCTATCCACGTATGTTTGATTTTTGCTACCGAAATGAAAGCAACAAGATGGCTTTAGGAAAAAGGTATAATTGACTTTTAAAAGATCGAACAGATGATTTGAATTTTCATCAACGATGTAGTATGGTTGTTTGAAGCATTAATACTGTTATTTGGACTATTTGTTTAATCAATCACATTGTATTTCTAAATTGATAGCGTGTGTTTCATCTATCGTGTTTTATCCTTTAAACATTGACGAACATTAAAAATATTTTTATCTGCTTCGAGTTGTTAAAATCTATATCTGTAGTTCTTATTGTAAATAGTTAAGATTGTTCATAAACTTTAAAAACCATTGCACCACCGCAAACATATTGGATTAATCCATTGGTCGATACTATATAAAAATAGCACATATAGAATAATACTTTGCTATTTACTCATCTGTGGAGCCGAAAACACACAATTCGTTCGCATATGTGTTTGTCACAAAAGGAGGGGTCCCTCAACGCATCGGTATCCGCACAAGAACCGCCTTTATAGCCTTTCGGCGTGTGTGGTGAAACCAAGTCCCGTCCTACGGTGCCGTCATGCGCAATAAAGGGACAGCTTTCCTTTTTCCCTTTCCTCTTCTTGAGTATGCGATCCTTCCTCCGCTATTGCGTCGCCATTTTTCTTCCGTTCGCCAATTTTCATTGCCATTCCTGTCCTGGATGTAATTGACTTTTACTCGTTATTCTACAACATTATATTGGACAGTTGTGGCATCTGTATTGAAATTGATGCGTTTTTAAATCATATTAGCACAAGGCTGTATAGAAAGCACGTTCAAGTTATGCAAGCAAGATGCTAACGAAATATGAAATATGTCGAAAACCATTTGTCTCATGTTTCTACTTTAGTGTTTAACCTTTATGATGCCACCTTAATATTTATGCTATAGCTTATCAAATGCATCTAATTTAATATTGTTTAGGATATGCATATCATCCTGATGGTTTCAAAACGAAAATATTTCTGGTAAATTTTATTTTTATCCTTTAATCCTTCCCTATTGTATCTTGTCATTTGTTAATAGTGCTCTTAATTGTACATATACTCTGCATGATTAGCAGTAATCGCATTTCAGTTTCTTTTGAATTGTTTGCATTATCGAAATACAAAAAATGCTGCAAATGTCGGGTTTACTTACAGAACATAGTAGCATTCGTGTTCGCCCGCATTTATGGTTGATTCAATTAAAAATTTCGTTCCCATCAATCAACGATAAATTGATCTCAATTGCCTATAACATGGCGTCAAAGAAAAAGTGTCCAATAAAGTGCGAGATGTTAAGCTAATCGTTGCATCTAACCTTTGTTTGTGATACATTTTATGGTGTTGTTCGAAAAACAAGAAGTTCCAAATGGTTCCCTTCCACGAACCAACGATAAACGAATAAAACTTCTTTTGCGGGATTATTTTGCACTTGAATAATTCATCTACTTCGTCATTTGAAAAGTAGAGCAGGATGTTTTTCCCAGTTCCCCCCTGAGAGTTTTTCACAAAGCAGTATCAATGGACCTTCGGAAGTGACTCTCGGAAGGATCTCGAATTATTTATGTATTCCTTTTATTTCTTTCTTGAAGCCTAATCTGAGACCCAAAGACAATTTACAAGAATGGGCATCTGCTTCCTAGTCTTCCGAAAGCACATTTTTACAGATAACGTTTTTTTTCATCAGGAGCTACAAGCAGTCCGTAACACACATCTACTTGCCATGGAAGAGAAAATCATGTCGCTTGGGTAAAAGCACTGGAAAAGCCGGAAAAGGAGCAAAGGGAAAACCAGGGCCATTTGCTACCGTTCGCAAAGGCAAAACCACCAACCGCACGTCACAACAGCAAACATTGACGCGTTCTGTGTTCATTTATATTAACTACACACCCTCTCCCTTCTCCACCCCGCAGCAATGCCTCGCTTTACTTGGGATGTGGGAAGAGCCATTGCTCGGTGCTTTGAAAAATGGATATCCCGGTTGCGATTCGATTGCGTTCGACACAAACACACTCACACACAAAACGGACGAAATCCTTAACGAAACTCAGCGCGACCAGCGAACCAACGATGGCGGTTGGTGTACGATCCGCGATTCTCCATTTTTCACCCTCCCTGCGTCCTGCTCCCTACGACTCACGTTTGGCGTCGTCCTTTTCCTGATTGATGATACCGCGAAACAAAGCCAAGCTTCGCCCACTTCTCCCACCTGCCATCCGCCCCTGCCGCCCGTGGCCAACCGTCGTCGTTTTGGTTTTTTCTTGATTTTTATTTTCCTTCGCTTGCTCCATTTCCGCCTCCGTCCGCGATTACCGCGGTGCCCAGATAATACCCAGAGATGATACATTTAATAATACTCGCATGCTATTTTCTTTTCCCTCTCTGCCGCCCATTTGCTCGCCTTTTCTCCGTCGTTTTTTTCTCCCCTGGGCCGTACTTTGCGCACGTACACCAAACATACAGCCACGCGTGTTCGTAGCCTCACGGCCGGGGCTACATTGATAAGTTAGTAGAAGCATATACATTGTAAATCGATGTGTAAAACGTTTTGGTTTTGTTGCATGAAACAACACCAGTAAAAATCAACACATTTATACTACTGTGTCCAAAAAGTAAGGTGACATTGGATGTTAAATTTTGCGCGCCAAAAATAGCCCCTTGTTTTTATTTTTCGTATGTCACTATGCATGATTTTGACAGCTGTGCCAAGTTTCAAGTCAAAATATCAACCCGGCTAAGAGCAGCAATCAGTTCTAGTTCGGTAGTGCATCAGAGCGGATGTTAGCAGTGCATAAGTTTCCTGAAAGGGTTAGCGGAAAAGTAAGGTTACGGCACGACCGCGTGGTGACGCCGAGCTGGAGCTCAGGTCAGACAAATCCTAGCTGCCGCACATCTCGTGCCGTTTGAGACAATCAAGCGGACCACGAGTTCTTGTGTCCTGACAACGGAAGGAATTATCCCTCCCGTGGCCGGACATATGGCTATTATAGCCGGTCCTAAAGGACGAGCCCCTTCATAGGAGTTCGGACAGAGTTGGTACGCCTCTGATTACGTGTAAGGGAACAAATTGTTCGACTTAGCGTAGGAGGATATACCCCGACTCGCATATCGAAAGAAGAAGAAGAAGAGCAGCAATTTTTTTAATTTGGTGCTACCTGTGTAATCCTCGTTGGGTAAAGATGTCTAGCACGAGCAACTTTGTTGAGCAGCGCTCGTGTATGAAATTCTGTTTGAGAAACGACATTACCGCTGCAGAGACGTTGAGAATGTTGGTAAAAGCATTCGGTGACAAAACAATGTCAAAAAAACAAGTGTACAAGTGGTACAGTGCATTTAAGGCTTTCTCAAACAGAATTTGATACACGAGCGCTGCTCAACAAAGTTGCTCGTGCTAGACATCTTTACCCAACGAGGATTACACAGGTAGCACCAAATTAAAAAAATTGCTGCTCTTAGCCGGGTTGATATTTTGACTTGAAACGTGGCACAGCTGTCAAAAACATGCATAGTGACATACGAAAAATAAAAACAAGGGGCTATTTTTGGCGCGCAAAATTCAACATCCAATGTCACCTTACTTTTTGGACACAGTAGTACAACTCTATCGTGTGCAATTTTCACAGCACTACTTTCTTTTAATGTTACAGAACATATGTTTTGAAAGTTTCTGAATAAAAATAATAATATTATTGTATCATCAACCACTCACTGTTGGCAGTTCAACTCAAATGGTATAAAAAATCGAATATGTATGTTAATTTCATATTTCATTCAAAATCTGGAAATGAAGGAGCATAAATGAATATTTTGATACGCTTCCGTAAACCATAATTGCTTCATTAACAGATAGAAGATTTTCCAAACATAATTCGCAGCATTGAAAAGATAAAACCACGACGAAGTATGTAGAAACTTACAAATTCCATTGGCTATGCTTGCTAGGTTTATACCTGAAGAAGTTGTGGCCAACAAAACCAAGATCACATATGATACACATGGTTTCAGAAGCCAACATTCAAAACAAAATTCGAGTGAATATTTATGGATGAATGGCTTCAACTTTAGATATCTTATACGAAAATAAACACGAACCAAAACAAGGAGATGAAATCCATGTGCATAGTTTTGACCTTCAATTTTTGTTAATTTTAAATTGTTAAAAATTTAAAAAACTAAATAAAATCTTTTCGAAAGCAAATACGAATCAATAAAAGGAAATGAAAGCTACACAACTGCTTTTGTTTTCTTAGTTTTTAAAGTTCTGTATGAAATTTGTATCCTTAGTGGACAGGATAATGTCCATGAACGTCATACCTGACGGTTTCTTGTACACTTTATGGAGTATACGTGAACTGTCACTAATCAAAAGTACAAATCCTATCTTGCCGTATCCTTATTTTTCTTTTGCGAACAGTTTGATAGTCCAAACCACCCACAACTTATCCATCCATATGGCTCATGCATACATGCGTAGCTACAATGCATTCGAGGGTAACAAAAAAAAAGTGAGCCAGCCCCGGCCAACCACGCACCACATGGTAGGCGACGGTTTGGATCGTCGTCGTCGTCGTTTCCGTAGTGGTCGTGGTGGGCAACGAAGCGAATACGGCCGGCGGCTCGCAACCCTGCCCCAGTCCAGGCGAACCCGTCAGTTGCCCGACGCGGACACTAGGGAGCAAGGGATGAAAAATGAACCTGAAGTGAACTTGCAGTTTCCACCGGAGGGAAAAAAATAATGGAAAGCCGATTTATGTATCTCTTTCACCGCGTGGCTGCTCCATATATACTCCGAAACGCCGGACCATAGGCCAGAAGGACTGTGCAGCGCTATTACGCCGTACACACACGCGCATACACACACACATACCAGAGCCTGTGTGCGTGGCGTGCGTGTGTGTAGCGGCGAAACGCGCGACACCCTGCCGTGGCCGCTTAATATGGCTGCCGCTTTTGACAGGCGGGCGACGATGGGTGTACACAATTCAGCGGCAATCAACGATCCCTTTATTCGAGAACCCGTGTACCTCTCCCGTCCCCTTCCGACCCGCTTCGCGACCCCATGCCTCATCCGAAATACATACACACACAAGACGTAATGAGCAGGAGCGCGGTGCGGCATCAAATAATGCCAAGCTATACACTATGCTGTCCCCCACAATGGCGCAAATGGGGAGAAAGAAAATATTATGCCGCTGTGGCGGCGGCGGCAGCGTTGGTTTCGCGCTGGGAATTGGAAAACCGCTGGGTACCAAAGCCCGAGAACGAAGGTATCGTGAGGCCCGGAGTGGAATACATGACCAGTTGGGCAAACTTTTCTGCTTGCCTATATTTTACGAACGGCTCAAAACATTGTCGGTATCGCATATCAATAGGCTCAAATAAGCGCAAATATGGGTTTCGTTATTCGCGGAATGCAAGCTTGACTGAACAACTACTGCAAATTACGATAAAGAAAAATTATAGGTTATATCTTATTGAAGAACAAAAACTCGCAGAATCCTGTAATGCAGTGACCACAAAACATATAAAAGTTTATATTCATTCTTCGTGGAAAGTAATTATGTAGCAAATGTTATCCGAATGGAGTTCTTCGTTATTTTACCATGGACTTTCAATATTGTATCTAATTTTAATATTCTTTACAGCAACCAACCGGTGTTTTCTACATGTTTGCTCCTCAAAAAGTACAAAACATCGTAACAAAGTACAGAACCACTGCCAGCTGTCTTTTTGCTTATCATGTAGAAGGTTTTCCTTTTGTGTTTCTTTGCTGTTGTTTGATATAGCAAGAAGTGAAATTGAAGCAAAAACTATCGGTTCTCTTGTGATCATCTTTCTTAACATTATTTTATGTTCAATACTCGTCTCGTATGTTTTAAAAAAATCACACCAAAAGATGAAAGAAAAACGAAACCATATCTTGTTTTGGAATGGTTTGCACGATTTTACAAAAAGTGGCTATTGGCCAGTTGAAATTATGATTCGAAAGGTAAAATCATCGACTCACAACACAACAGGATTCACAAATTTGATAATAAAAAAAATTATTTGAAGCTCAGTGACTCTATCGGTTGTGATGACCGATGGCCACCGATGGCACGCTCTGGGGCGACATGAGTTTGAAACCAACCCAAATGAAAAGTGCTGACAATTCAAGTACGCGACGGGAATTACGCGGGTTCAAAAAATTAAGAAATCTTTCCTATTTCTAATTGCACATGATTGTATATACTGATAAGGCTCTACTAGGCAAACTTGTCAATCGTTTCACTACTTCCAAACGATTCCGTTAGATTTGGCCCATGTAACTGAGCGCCGTGATTTCTGACATAATATAGAGATTTTTATGTTCTATAGAACGTTTTTGTTACAGTTCCATCCTATTCACGATGGAAGGTCGTACCGAAAAAGTGTTATCAAAAATAAGTCGGTTAAATATTGAAGCAGATAGTCGTAGTGCAACACTAATCAAATAAAAAATCCTCAAACGAATGATATTTCTTTACTGAGACTAACTGTTGACCACTAAAGTGTACATACCAAACATGACACCCCGCCGACCAACCACTTGCATACCACCCCAACGTGTCACGTTCCGTTGTTTGTTCGGTGGGAAAGGTGAGTGGGTTTCTAAATATTTAATCCAACGCCTCGTCGATACCCTGCTGATCCTTGGCCCCAACTGGCCGCTTACAGCCGCGGCGAACAGGTTGGAAAGAAGGGAGGATACATTTCACTGCCGGCCGTTGGCAAACATGATTCAATTCTTCTTCTTGTGCTTCAACACAAAAGACGATTGACAAACATAGGGACCCCCTTTCGATTGTGATGAGAGACATCAATCTGGGTACGAATAACTTGATAATGAACTTAATCAAGGCGATTATGGTAGACGTAAGGAAACAACCGTGCGAGTACTCCCTGGGTACCTATACTTCCTATACTATAGTACGAATATATCCCCCCCTTCCCATCACACTTACCTGTTTCCGTATCGATGGTATAGGACAGACCGGCCCATGGATCAGGTAGATTACTGTCATCCTCCGCGGATTCGGTTTGCTTTTCGTCCGTGTTCTGCAGTCATGAAAGAGAACAACAACAACAACACACCATGAAACACCAATCGAAGCGAACCGCAATGCAGGATCTCAGATACGATTATACCTTATCATTTTTGATCTCGAGCAGAACTTTCAGCTTCTCCAGGTCGTCCTCGCTGTCGCACTTGATACTGGCGTCGGAAGTCGATGTTCCGGTGGCATCGGGGGCACCGCCGAGGGCCGCATTGTTGAGCGTAAAGCCAAGATCCACGTCCTGCTTCCAGAGCACCTCGATCAGATCCATTTCCTAGAACAATCGCACAACAAATTTTAACGACAGCAAAATGGTTCAATTAAACTGGCTGTACCGTAGAGCTTTGGCTATCGTGAAACCGTTTAAAACATGGTGATTGTTAGGCGGCAAGATGTAGGTGGTAGAATGTTAAAAGACAATAACTCGTGATGCGTGGCAATAACCTGCTTAATGTGTTTCATCTCGTTAGTTGTACCACCATGCACACTTATCGGCGTTAGCTTTCTCGTTGGGAGGAAAATTTTTACACAAATTGAAACCAAATAAAAGAAACAATGCGTGCACTCGAACGTGTGTAATAACACGCTCACACACGGCACTACTGACGACCGTCGGCCGCGCTACGTACGGAACGGTAAATTCTTTGACTTCGAACGCTAAGTTTACCTTCGGATCCCCTTTTGGAAGCGACGGTGCTGATAACGACATTATCAGCGAGCGCGCGCTATTCAACGCCCTGGCGCACAACGGTAAGATAACGGCCAAATTTAGATAAAGCGACTCCAAAGACGTCGTCGTATTCTTTCGCGGCGCGCATGAAACAATAATGATACAAATGGTGCGCCTCTAGGGCCCGGAAAAACAAGACCCCATGGCATACGGTGATCCCATGATGATCCCGTGGCGAAGGGAAAAACGGTACATTCGTGCAGTCACATTGCCAATTTCGGTTAGATTAGGAACATATCGCTACGACTGCGCTACGCAACTTCCTCCAGCATATGATAACAAGCACGGTACGCTTGATAACGCCCGGAGGAACGACCGTTCAACGTTGGAATCTACACATCATCAGCGATAAATTATTTAACAAACTTCTTCCTGGTGTATGGGGAATTCAATATAGGTTCGAGAAAATTCTTTTCGTTTGTTTTTTACTAATATGCGACGAATGCAAATTTTCTAAAAATGCAAACAACTCCAACGAGCCAAACAAAGCTAGAGTAGCAAAACAAAATAGTAGAAAAAGGGTTTGATTGTTACTGTTAGTTTTTGCAAGGGTTTTCAGACAAAATTAGTTTAAAAGATCGGATGAACAAGAAACATAGAGGCATTTCAATTTCAAAATAGGACCTTATCTTTCGAGCTGATAACAAGGGAAGATTAAGGTTTATTGTGCCACGATATGAATTGAATCGAAAATTGTATCGTTTTAAAAACAAACGCTACTGTACATCTTGTTTACGGATGTCCAAAAGTAAAACAAAAAACAATAACACGTAAACAGTGATAGTTTCTGAATCTAGATAAGATTTAAATAATTAATTAGTAGAACAATTAAGTAGTACAGTCTGTTCTCGAGTTACGCGGTTCTCGACTTACGCGGATTCGGAGATACGCGGTTTTCAAAATTTGACAGTAGATTGGGTTTATTACATCGATTTAAATTCCTGAGATGTACAACCACACGAAAAAATGTGTAAATTACACATTTGCATAACTTACGCTTTTAATTTCGTTTGTTGCAATTTATGTAGTTTGAATACGCTTGCATTGCATTCATATTAATGGACAAAGAAAATTTTTGAATATTCTATGATACATGTACACAATAGCTCGATCTCTTAACTCCTAATATAAACTATGTGTCAAGCAATATTCGAGATACGCGGAAATTCGAGATACGCGGATTTCTGTGGAACGCAAAAACCGCGTAACTCGGGAACAGACTGTATGTTCAAATCAAATGCCTAGCAGCATAAAAACAGAAATTGATCTTAGACTGCGCCGGGTGTTGTTCCGCCAAGGATTGATGAAACGGGTAATCTACCGGTACCGGTTCATTCTATCACACACCGCGGCGAATAGACATTAATTTCCTCAAAAATTAGAAACACAAAGTTATTGGCGCTAAATCGACCTTTCATTTGAAGGATCACATGTGCAAATCGATTGAAAGAATCAAAAGTTATTAACAAGTTAACAAATCTTCTGTGAAATGGTTTACCGATTCGTTCCTCAACAACCGGTTCAATATTCGAGCTTTTTAGTACATTTAGAACAAACAGAAAAGCTTTCTTACAGCGCCATCTATCTCTTTCAACTGCTCATAAAAAAAAAGCATTTTTTTAAAAAGACAGTTTAGAAAAATTGTAACTTAGCTACATTTTACCAAATAAAATAGAGATCACATAGATTAGGCATAAGAAGTCGAAGACTGAAAGCCTCTCTAAGCTATACAATATTATGTGAATCAATTTGCAATAGGTGTGCAGTTATTTTAGTTGAAGTAAGAATGCAATTTAAATGGGTGAATCTAAATGAAATGAAACGTGGTGATTTCCAAATTTGCAATAATTTGTGTAGTATTCAGTATTCGTTTACCAATAGTTCGGTAGTTAAATGATCCTAGATTAATCAATATCCGTGAGTAGTTGTCCGGACAAGTTGCCAATATCCGTGAGTAGTTGTCCGGATTTAAGTGTTGTGCACCAGGTAGGAAAAGTTCAATGAACTTTACGAGAACACATGAAATAAATTAATCATCGAGCACAGGCCGGAAACCATATGCAATTTAACCGGCGCAAACTTCTTTTATGATAGCAGACATGTCTTGCTTTTTTGGTGCAAGCTGACGTGTCAACTCACATTCCAGATTTAGTCAACAACATCTGGTGTACCTTCACGAAACAAAATGTGGGACATGAACCGATGTTTCCTGTCTGTTTATCGTAACGTTTCCACTCTCTAGCGGCAAATTAACGCCAGAAATTTGTTTACATACTCTACTGCATGTACCTGTGATGCACATAGCCACATGTGTGTATATGTATGGACCAGTGAAACGCATTTCAAAGTGGAGATGTTGTGTTTTTTTTTGCATTAACCCCCATAAAAAAATAAGGTGCATTTACATTCTCCGTTGGCCACATTCTCATCGTTATTTTCGTATCGCTCGTGAGGCCGCACGTCTTTTTCGGTGTATATTCGAAATACTCGAAACAAAGAAACACCGCTCTCAATACCAATAACATACAACGTACCCCCACCGAAAAGGGTGACGGGAGAAAGAATATGCCGTGAAAATATTGCACTCGCTACGGCATTCTCCTTGGCCGGCCGGCGCGCCACCAAAGGTCAGCGAATCTTATTCGGAACGAACGTCTTTGTGTTTTCATCGGATGTGTTGATCGTGAAGATCCGTCGACCTCCGGCTTTACTGACGCGGGAGAATATAGGACGCGTCATGTAATAATTTATACGCAAAAAGCGCACCCACGCGCCATTTTGGCCTCTGTTACTACACAGAGCACGGATGCATCATCACTTTCTTTGTGTGCCACTTTAGTTGTGCGTTTCGCCTTGGGCAGAGATAGGTGCCTATTATTTTTTAATTTGAAGGTTCATTTGGCGGTTTGTCCTGTTTAGAAATTACCTCCTGTGTAAGATCCTGCACCGAGCCGCCATTCATATCCGCCGGCTCTTGCTCTTCCGGGACAACTTCCTCTTTAACACGCACTTCATCACTGTCCACATCGGTGCTCACTAGGTGCTTCTGCTGGGTGCTTGTCCGCTTCGCAATCTCCCTCCGTACATCGTCCTTGTTATCCTCCTCCTCATCGTCGTCGTCGTCTTCGTCGACGTGCGTTTTATTCGCCCCAGAGACGGCCGGAATATTCGACTCGCGATGTTTGACTGCCGTTGGTGTTACCGTGGAACTGGTAGTGGCCGTTGCTTCCTCGACACCCCTAGTCTTTTGGCTAGCATCACTGCTGGCCGTAGCCATCAACGATCGAGCTCTCGCGAGGGTACTTTCGAAATCGGGCGCAATAGCGCCACTGGGATCATACTTGGCCGTAGGGTTCTCCAGCAGGATCGCATCGTAGTCGTTCAGATCGGCCATATTCTGCTCCAGCACCGAGGCCGAATCCTCGAACAAACCGGTACGCAGAAAAATGTCCTCCGCCTCGACATCGAAGTTCGTTAGCATGGTCACGGTCGCATTGTGCACGGCCGGAACGACTACGCTCCCTCCACCGACCACCCCGCCGCCCGAGGGCACCGGTGACGGTGGCCTTTCTTCGGCCATCGTAGTCGCCGTCGAGGCGCTGTCATTCGAGTCGAGCACATTCAGCAGGTACGTCTGCACACCACGATAGTTTTGCTCGATGTACGGCTGCTCAAAGCGGGACAGATCCTCGATAATCGGTGGCAGAAACTTACGATTGACGTACGACTGGTTCGAGTAGTCGGGTGGGGCCGCCAGCAGTTCCAGCTGCCAGCCACCGGCATCGCCAACGCCGGCCAACCGGCCGCCCCATTGCAGATCGAGATAGTTTTCCGGATCGATCCGTAGCAGGCTGAGCGTGATGGCGAGGGTTAGCAAGTGCTCGGTAAAAAGCTTCTTGGTCGAGAGCATAATTACTTTTGCCGGCCGAGCGGTGGTGTAGTTGAGACGACCAGCTCCTCGGCTACCACATACATCGAATAAAACGATTTGTTTCTTCACCTGGCCCCTATTCCATTAGCGTGTACAGCTTCTTGGTTGCTAGGGCCTCTTTTTCGTTTCGCTAGTTTTTGCGCAATTTGTATGTCAACAACCTGCCGACGAGTTTGCCACGCAAAAGCACAGACCGAGATTCGGCTGTGTGGCATACACCACGCACCACTTGCCGCCTCTTCCTGCTTCCGACGTCTTCGTAGTAATAAGGCAAAAGGTTCGTCGCTTTACATCAGCCACCGAACCGGTTAATGAATTCGCTAAAATTGCGACTGGCAGTTCAGTGCGTTGTACGCAACAGACGAACACACCGATGAAGATCCGTGTATGATTCACCAGGTTGTTACACACGCGTACACACCGTCTCCGCACTTCTTCCGCTCTCTTTATCGATGACTCTGATTATGCACCTTGCACCATTTCTCGCTGCACTCACGCACTTAACAAAGGTAAAATGCAATCGGAACCGACAGCACGGATGCACCAACGCTTAGGTGGAGCACAGAGTGTCCCTCAGAAGGCCGACTCTACATTGACCACGGACACGGATTTATGCAGATCGTAGCAACCAAGGGAAGTGAAATTATACACATCAGTGAAACTTTCGTTGCTAGCGCACGACGCACCGTACTACTACGCTCGACTGTTCTGTTTTGCTTGCGTGAGTAATGCACCGCACAGGACCGTGCACGTAACTGAGATCACGTACGGCAAGAGATTTCCGTCTGGCTGTTTGGTCTGCAGCAGTTTATTTAGGAATGGCAGGTCAGAAACCTTTTTTTATTTGGAAACAAAGATTAAAAGAAAACAGAGATCACAAATGTCTCTCTTGCGATACAAGGGAGCCGTATGGTGAAATCGTAATTATCATACTACCATCTCACATACTCCGGCCGAACCGCATACATTTCCACTACCTTGGGCCGTTTACAGCGCCGCGTCAAAAACTCCCGCCTGTCGTACGGGTTGCCCTGAGAGGGCAGTTTTGCTAGCACAAAAAGCCAGCTTCATACGATGTAACGCAACCGTTGGATCGTTCGAGAACAACATGTTCACGTCAATCTTAGCAATGTCAATATTCTTGGAACCTCGCTTTCCCCACGCAACGACACAGTGTCGGGTGGTACGATCTAGAGTTCTGAAGCGATGGGTCTAAATGTATGACATTTTGCGTCAAAATAAGCCGCCGACCAGGAGAGGAACATCTTTCTCGTTCTCTCGCTCATTCGTTCGTTCCGGATCAACACATCCGATGTAACTTTGTTTTTTTTGTGT
Organism: Anopheles coustani; assembly: GCF_943734705.1. Taxonomy (NCBI): domain Eukaryota; kingdom Metazoa; phylum Arthropoda; class Insecta; order Diptera; family Culicidae; genus Anopheles; species Anopheles coustani. The sequence goes on from NC_071289.1 coordinate 75,190,157, forward strand.
GTTTAGGGCAGTGTTTTTGCGTCATGATACGGCAGTATTGTCGAATTGAAATAGAAAACTTGCGGATGTGAGGAGCAGAGCGGATGCGTGGAGATGTTCATGTATGATGGAGGGGCCTGAATATTTGATTCTTTCAATTGGAGTGCTTCGGGAGATGATAGTGGAATGTGATATCTCCCAACACCGGGTAGCCAATTATGAGTCGAACACAAAGTTTACGGACAATGCAAATGTTATGCCGAAAAGGCGAGCTGTCGCTGTTACGTACTTGATTTGGGCATGATGTGGATGATTAGTGAGATGCTTCCTTGATCCAGGTTTAGGTGGAAAGAATGAATTTTATCGAATTATTCGTGGCGTCATCTATCCATTTATTTCCTCTATGTCTAACTTACATCTAGGACATGATACGATACAGTTAAATGCAGAGCGTGGTAGCGGTTTTAGTATGTTTATATAATGATCACAAATGCCTCGAGATGATATGAGCTTCAACGGGTATGAAAACGATCAGTGCAGGGCGGAAAGTTTACCTGATGGAGGAAAGGTGTCTTCTGTATTCGATGCGTTGACGCTTCCGGAACATAGTCATTTTCTGGAGCAAGCGATTGCATCCGCGGTAAGTCAAAATCCGCCATTAGAAGGGTTCCTAGAAGTAAAGTAACACATTGTAGCTACGGTAAACATTAAATCTGCTCCTCGATCCCGCCATCCGCCGATGCGCATTATCTCTCACACCGCTGTCACAGGCATCGTCTCCCGTAACCACTACCCCACCGCGCCCTGTACGCAAGCAATCTATAGCACCGTCGTAGCGATGAAGAAAGGAACCTGTTGATCGTCGGCCTGCTTCGCTATGTCACAAATGGTCTTGCCATGAACACCGGGATGTACAATTACATCCCCCATACGAATACTTACGCCGCTATGCTAGAACGTATGTTTTCCAAAACAATAGAACGAAAATATGCCTGCATACGAATAATCACGCACTATTGATGTAAGGATTTAGATTTTCGTTCGCTCTTCGGGGCACACGGTCACGAAATTAATCATCCGTTCGCTGTGTGGAACGTGATAGTCTGATGACGTTAGTTTGGAATTAGACACAACAAACAATCGCAGGTCGCTGTTTAAACCGGTCGGTCGGTTTCTTCACCAAGTGTGCCGTGGATGTTTTGTGTCATTTTACGTTTGATTTGAAAATCGGCAAATGTCGTTGCAAAATAATTGTCCAATGTTTGATTTTGATTTCATTACGAATTCAATTCAAAGAGATCCGGTTTCAGTTTCACACCATTTTATTTATTTTTTTTTCGTTACCCATGGTATGCGCGGCTCCTTCAATGTATCGCTTTTATGGAAAGAAAATACATGAGTCTGAGAGATATATGTGCTAACCCAATACTGACCACTGATTATTCATATTGAACCTAAATCACTGCTGCTAAACGGTGGAATTCTGGTGGAGTAACACCAAACACCAAACATAGGATTGCTCATTTTGTTTCATGCCGATCAGATCATCATCGTTCTGTGCTTCACCTCTTCACCTAATCCATGCACTTCGCTTGTTGGGGAGTATTTCCGAGTCCAAAACTGGGTTGTTTGCACCTAGCAGTATATATTCAGCACAAAAACAGCCTAGAAACAGCTAAACGCACAATTAAAACAACACACCAGGGGGTTAGCTGTTGCCATCGTGCTGCCCCTCATTTTCGCTATCATTTCATGTTGCAGGTTTTTTTTGTGTTTGGTTTTGGTATGATTTACGCGTCCTTTCGCTATGTGTTCCTTATGTTACTGGCGAGATATACGATATAAATTGTCGATCACACAAACTATTCTTTGCATTCTTTGGTAACTTATATGTTATAGAATATATATTTACACCTATATACCTAAACGTAGACAGTGGAAGATTGAAGAACACTTCGCCACCTGCACGCGCCGTCCTCTTGGTATCTATAAAAGGAGTCTTGAGATTGTACTACGATAAATGCATCCTTGCGTTTCTGGTTTCTTGTCATCGACATTGTCCTTCGTTTTCCACGCTCTGTTTTCTCTCATTTACTCATTCGCCCTGCTCTTCTTTTTTCCTTTTTTTTTCCTAATCCTTTGTCATACGCGTCCCCCCCTTTTAGCATCCAACACTAAAATAAGTAGTTTAATTAAAGGAAAAAAAGTTTCGCAGTATAGATGAAAAATCTTGGACTAGAAGGAGAACAAAACCTACAAGCTATCCGCTATTGCTCGTTTCTGAAATCAAAAGTGATATTTGTTCTCGATCCAGCTGTATATGGATGCTTGCGAACGACTGACCCATTCGACGTTGGCTGCCACCGTGCTGAGCGTCATGTTGAGAAGTTTCAGCCCAGGTCCATCTCCAAATCTGTCTACCAGTGATTTTAGCTGTCGAATAAATGAAAATAGTTAAAGAACCCATCTATTTCGTAGTCTATGAAAATAAATCCCCTCCAACTTACCTCATCGTAGTCAAACTTAGTCGAACCGTACTGCGTGATGGCGGATATAACGCGCGCGAAATGAACCGTACCGCGACCAAGCTTGGACTGGAAATCGAACCATTTCGCCTGAAGAAACCGGCAAGCCATCGCTCCGCCGGTCGGCGTACCAGCGATTGCCTCCAGCACCTGCACGATCTCAAACACCGGCAATGTGATGACGTGCGACAGCAGCCGGTTCTGCAGCCATGCATCCTTGGTGACGCCGAGCGCCCGCAACAATTCCATGCGTTCCTCCAGCACGGAACTTTTCTCGCGACGCACGGATATGTACCGATCCCAGCAGAACTGCCAGTATTGAAACTCGCCGGACAGGACCGAACCGATGTAGGCTACGGCGCGCAAATTCGGCGGTATCGGTACGGCGTGCGCGGTAAAGTTGCTCACCAGCGCTTTGGCGAACTTGATCGTGTCCGCTTCTTCCCAGAGGGCCGCACTGAGCATCAACACCGGCCGCAGTAGCTTCGCTTCGTCCTCACCGGAGTCCTCCCAACCCAGCACTTGGATCGATTTGGCCAAATTCTGCCGCACGTACTCAGCCAGCACGAGGTAACACTCGGAGTACTTCAGTATCTTGCGCCACTTTTCCAAGTGGCTTGTGCCGAGCACGATCGGGCCCCACTCTTTTTCCTTCGGGAAGTACGAGATCAGCTCCATCGCCGCGTGACATGGTATGAGATTGGCGTGACAGAGTGTGAAAATGTCCGACACGAGCCCAACGCGATCCTGTCGAAAGATCAGATCAAAAATTATTTAAAGCATATGCAAACGATGCACTAACTCATGCGTACCTGTGTACTAAAGACTGCATTATTAATTTGCATTTGCTCGACCAGCTTGGCCCAATTCGCTTCATCGTACAGCACGCGATAATATCCCGTCTGCCTATGGTTTAGCTTGATCCATTGTGCGGTATGATTTAACGTGATGGTAACTACGAAGGAAGAAAGTAATATATGGGTTTTGCCATAAGAACCTCTGATTTTCAACTCCTTCAAGTAATCTCATACCTTCAGTTGCGTTTAACCATATTGTTAAACTCTGCTGCTCGCGCTCCCTTTCCTCGCTGGTGGTGGTTCCGTTCGCGTTCAGCACGTCCGTAATGTAATGGATAGGAAAGATCCACCTGGATCCCGCTTTTCCCGCAGCTTCACCTGCCGGGGCGACCGTCGTCGTCGTTGACGTCGCAGAGCCTCGGTCCGTCGACTCCGGCCCGTTTCGTTCAATATCCTCCATCGGTTCGTCGTAGATCGCTAGGTACTCGGCCGGCCGGAAGTCCGCCTGCCGCACAATCAGGCTGGTCCCGTTCATCGTTACGTTCAGCAGCGGAAAGGCGGCCGTGTTGGTCCACTGGTTCATCATTTCACGCACGTACTTACTATTGTTGACCTGCTTCGCGCAGATAGCCCACAGGTCCGCCGGTTCGGCCGTTTGGAATTGGTATGTTTTCAAAAATTTCCCTAAACACTGTCGAAAGTTGCGCTCGCCGATGGCCGACTGCAGCATCGACAGCAAGGCGGCCGATTTGTCCACGTAGAACGGATCGTTATCACCGGTTTCGCTAGCGCCAGCGTTGATGCTCTCCCAACCCTGCAGCGCATCGATGTCCAGCGCTTTGGTGAGCGTGTCGATGAGGAAAAGCTCTTTCATCGGCCACAGCGGTTGAATGGTGGCGAGCAAGAAACGGCTCAGATACCGTATCAATCCCTCCCAGAGCCACTTGTGTTTCCAGGTCTTGGGAGAGATCAGCCCGCCAAAGTATTGCTTTACGATACCCTCGGATATCTTCACGACCGACATGTGGTACTCCTTGGAGGAGATGGCGGTTGGTTCGTTCAGAAACGAAGTCCGACACACGATCAGCCCGAGCGAGCTGGACAGGTCATCTAGCAACGCCGGGAGGGCAACGAAGTCCAGTTTTGATAGCGGATACGCGACCGAGAGCCACTGCTGCAAGTACTCCAGTATGTCTCGGGATGTGTGCAGAATGAAGGTACCCTTGGCGATGTGCGTTTCTGGGGCGTAGAACGAGTACGCTGGGGCGGTTTTTACCACCAGTGCTTCACCATTCCAAAGCAGTTCCTGTTCCGGGGGCATCGATCCATTCGCCTTTGCCATTCCGGTGTCTAGAGCGTTGGCCGTGCCGTTCGTCTCGCTAGGTGTTGGATCCTTCGAGGGCAGGTTGTTGGTGAGTTTGAACAAATTTTTCGACAGCAATACCGCCGTCAGGTTGCGGAATGGTTTCTTCTCCGTTTTGGCAACCTTCGACGATGGTGCAGGCTTGCCGTTGGTTGCTGGAACTGAACCCGCTTTTCCACCCGCTTGGTTGCTCACATTCACCCGTTGATACTTGGACGACGGATCAAGCAGCTCCCGCTTGAAGTCACTGATGACCCACGAAACCGAGTCCGGTGGAAGTGGTGGTGTTTCGGCAAAATCGTCTCTCAGCTGTGAAACAAATGGAAAATGTCCAATAAGCAACGGTCATACCGTGACGTAAAATGAACATCACTTACCAAACCGGTTCCCATGTAAAACCCAACATCATCGGTATCCTGCACGATCGAATTTGACAGTCCTATGTGGAACCGGTCACGGAAAAGGGAAATTTTGAAAGCCGCTCTCAAGTGAGGCTCGTCGAAGCAGGGAAACGCTTTTCGGGTGCTACCCGGCTTAAGTACCGTCGCCGCCAGCGTTCTGCAAATTAAGCAAAATTAACAAACAAAGGTTATGTTCGTAAAACTAACATGCAGATGGTTGCTCCTACGTACTTCTTCAAATCGAAATCTCCCTCGAACTGGTCCAGTATCATCTTGGAGTGCCATCGTATGCTCAGCGTGTAGTTTGCCTTTTTCCGCAGCTTTTCGCGCGTTTCGATGTACAACTGCTGGCGTGGGGTATATTCGAGTATTCGGAGGATCTTCAACGCGAATCCTTTCGGTCCAACCAACGCCTATGGTTGTGGCATGAAAGAAATATAAAGTGGCTTAGTTAAAAATGAAACACTACCCAACACAGTGTGGTAAAGCACAACGTCGCAAAAAGGAACTCCATTATTGAGACTGTAGTCTTACCTTTTCGGTTATGTTGAGATCCTGTGCGTGCAAAACCACAAAGTTGGTTTCCTTTTCCACGTACAATTCTATCGATACTTGCCCTGCGGGATGCAAACGGGAAAACAGAGTGTTAAAATATGAAAGGGAAACTGTTCATCCTCTGGTCCCATAAGGAATTAAAATCAAAACCCTTTCACTGGAATTGCTTTCTACCTTTTACATCCAGTGTCGTCAGGTTGGGATGTATCGTCAGAATGTACCGGTTCGGTTTCACGTTCAGCGGCAACGTCGGCAGCAACCACGGGAATGGTTGCCCATTGGTGGCGATCGGTAAAAACGGTTCCGAGCTGTTGTATCCATCGGGCACGTAACCGGGGGGTATTTTGCCAGCACACGGACAAACTATGCCAATGGCGACGATTGATAGATGGGGATATCGAAATGGGAGAAATTGAGTATCGTCGCCTACTTTGCTAGAATCGCGGAAAGTTTATACACAATACATACCTGTCTGTGGACCTGCGTACGCTATCACCAGGGCCGTTGCTGATTGAGGACGAAAACGGAAGTATTGGGTTTATTCCAATGTAAATAATGCAATAATAATGATTCAGTTAAAGTCGATAAGATTTTTTTCCGTTACAGGCCATGATTGACTTACCAAGCAAAGTTCCCAGCACGATCGCCGTCACGAATAGGGCTCGTTTTTGCGAGCAAACGGCCACTCCATCGCGCACCGGGCGAGAAGAACTGTCGCCACCTGTAGGGAAGTGAGCAGGGAACAACAAGTTCGATTTCTAGTAGCGCAGTGAAACCTCTTTAGAGTTAACAAATATATCCAACAGATTCACTAAACGTATGCCTATAAGCGTTCGTTAAGCATAAAAAGTATACAAGTCTTTGGTATAATTTAAAAAAAAGAATACGACAATGAAATTGTGAACGAACGCATGGTTGTGTCCGGGACATACCGGAAACGGTCACAAGCGTGTTTCGAACGATAAAGCGAGGAAAACAGGGCACGGGGGAAGCTTATAATGTTGCGCAGCGCTAGGCTAGGGACAACACATGTCTAGTATGTACCTGTGAGGAATGCATCGTCGTCAGAGTCGGGCTCCGTCATGCCGATGCGCTCTCTTCGCCACGGTTTACTGTTTGGGCCACCACTGCCGACGACCGATACTTTGACGGGTCCCCCTTTTCTTTGCTCGCCAGCCAATACGGCGGCTGCCAATACGGGACGGTCGGGTGCGAGGGGGGTGTTGGATGCAGATGGATGGAAGGTTTAAATTAGGCACATACACGCACACACATACACACACACGCAACGGTAGGGTTTTATGGTTTTCTTAGGTTTGGTTTGTTGGCAAACGTTCTCCGTTCGCTAAATCGTCCTCTCGGAAGGGTTTCGGTAATGTGCAGGGGGGGAAGGATTGAAGAAGAAGGTTCACGAACGAACGAAAGCAAAAGCAGCGGGTTTGAAGGGTCAGCTAGGTCGGATGCACGTTCATATCTATCTAATCTCCTGTTTCGTTATCAAGCAAATGGTAACAAGTGTAATTGGAGTTGTTTTTCACAGCAAAATTTGGTGTATCTTTATCTCTTGCTATTTTGCCAGATTTCTGGAGCACCCTTACAGTTACAGAGCTTGCTATGATTGGAGTTTTTAATTGCTTATGTTCAATCACAAAGAATATTTCACAGGTCTACACCGAACAACATCCAACAACGTTGCGAAGTACAGTCTTGTCACATTTTTGCCTACAAAAGGATGCTAAAAGGCCAGCATGTCGGTTCGTTGCGACCTGAAGTTGGAGAAACAATGACGGCGTGTAGCGCTGGACGCTTGCCATGCACAGGCAGACATGCTTCCGTTACGACTTCCGGTGGACTGCAACTATTATTACTACCGACTGCCACAGTAGACGCGGCCTCCTGCAGCCTGCTGCACTAACATAGTACGTTACGAAATGCGAATATAGCCCCGCGAAATCGAATATCCTTTTTCCGGGGGATGCCTACTGGTCGGCCATTGCGTTTTCGTGAGCAAACACGCGTGTCAGCGGGTAAATGCCGAGTCCCTTTAAATCACACACACACACACTAACATACACATACACGCACGGAACTCCTGGCTTTTCGGCAGGAGCCTTTCTGATTGACCGTGGCAAAATCTGTGCCTTTAAAGTACTATTCCACCGGAATTCTCGATTAACCACGTTCGGCAAACAGTATCAACCAACAACGCGCTTCGAGCGGTCTCCGAATATATCCTTTGGAGGGCGAATGAAAAAAGTAGAACGGACGGAAGTGTGTTCCTGAAGCGTAGCGCTTTTCGGCTATTTGCAGAGGACGACGGCTACTCTGATGATAGCGAATCTGTCAATATTTTTCTGCCACATTTCTCCATCTACACATCCACGGCACATGCGCACGGATGCGGGGGTCCCTTTGCATATCTACATCGTACATTGGTGGTGTAGAGCAGAGGCTGCTGCTGCTACTGCTGGCTCTATTGTGTATCCTATGCTGTGAGTGTGAGCATGTATGTGAAACGGTGTTCATACGTGTGAGGGTGCGAGTGTGTTAGGGGCCCCTAGTGTGCGTTATTCCGCGTGCACGTAAGTAACAATAACTAGCGCTAGGCGGAGGTTTCACCAAAGCAACCGGAGCACATCCTTTCGTTGCGTTGGATTCCCAAAGCATCCTTGATTGCGTTGTCAGGTGCGCAACAAGGATGCAGGGTGCGGAGGGGAAGACCGTGCCGGCGACTAAAACTAAATGCAATCAGGAGAAGCTAATGGAAAGGAAATTGCACAAAATTGTTGCCACCCGGAAGTTGCCTCGAGCGCTCAATTAGACAGGCTCGTAGTTTAAAAATAAAAGAATGCTTAGGTGGGCAAATAAATGAACCTACAGTCAGCTGCACACTCGGGAAACGCAGGAAATAATAGAAGGAGCTGGGACGGATGGGTGGTGGGCTGATTTGGGCGAAGATTGACTGACAGGCTGCTTACCGAATTTGTTTATGCCGTTCCGCTTTTTGCTGTCGGTCTCGGAAAGCTTATCCATTCCGCCCAGCGGCTCCAGCTCGACGCTCTCGGCCATGGCCACTTTGTAATCGTTCCTTCGCTTCATTATTTGTTCGGTATTTTCGTTTGGTTCCGGCTTTTAGTTAGTTTCTGTCCCTTGTTTTGGTCGTCAGGTGTCGAAGGGGACAGGACACCAGTCGGGGGGGCAGTACGACGATGCACGGGGTGTACGGTGTACGGTTCCGGGTGTTTCGGAAGGGGTTTGTTTGGGGAAATCCTACTACCCTACTACCACACGCGACGTGTTTTCAACAGTGTACACAACAAGTCCTGCTCAAGGACAAACGCGAGAAAAGCTCGGTCGCGGTGCACAGAGAGATGTGGTGTTGGCTCCCCACTTGTTGATAAACGTCGACGACCGTGTGACGCCGTGGCAAATGTTTGGAGCTTGGGTCTAGGGAGGCCCTAGCGTTTCGCGTCCGAAAAATATGGGAGCTTCTTTCTGGGCGCAAGAATAACTATTCTGGACTAATGCACTACACTATGATATGCTTTCGGTTTCGGGGATTAGATATTGCGCCATAAAAGATGTCTGCTCCACGGTTCCATTAAACGGTAGTAATACTGGTTGTGGGAGGGCACTGGTCAAAGTTGGTACTAAACGACCCTCGGTTTGAGTGAGTCGCAAAATGTGAATATCCTCTCGCGGTAAAACTTTTTCAAAACAGCCAAAAGTTGAGTTTCCGATATGGTGTAAGCAGTAAAAAGTACTGTGTAGAAGAGTGAGGATTGTATGTAGGTTTTGGTATGTTCGCGCCTCTAGCCTCTAGCCAAACATCCTGGAACCAGAAGGGCCAGGGCTCCGACGTCCACGGTATCACACACCAGTCTTGGTATAACCAAATAGATTCTACGTTCTACCGGAGTCCTGGAGAACGCTGCGACGACTGTGTTAGTGCGTGCGAAACAACTTTCTCTACACCAAAGGCACCACCATGCTTGCTTGTGTAAAACAATGCTGGCTTCGATGTGTAAAACCAAGCTAAACCTGGGTACTCCACGTGAACTTTCTTTTCGACTGATATTATTTTCCGGTCGACTGTTTGTTTTATTAAGGGCGACAGAACTCGTTGGACCGTTTTGTGTATGGGGTTTTTTTTGTGTTTTTCTTCCCGGCCCTACTTCCGGCGGACACCCATGGTTTTGGAGTGTGCTCTAGCCAGCGTCCGAATCACTACAAACTCTCGTTGACACTTCGTTCGCTCTGATATTGATTTATCAATAAAATGCGAAAGGCGTCGAAGAGCATGGACCGTGCATAGAATTGGCAAAAGCGGCGTCTTGTTCCGGCGCATGCGCATGTGAAGCGCAATTCATACGCGTTTTCATTAAGTTGCTCTAAAAAGATAAAACATTTATCGCAGAGTGAGCATGCAAACATTGCATTCCGTTCGAAAATGTAAAAGATTTTTATTACTAAAATAAGACATTTAAGGACCCAGCGAAGTAGAATCATACCACGTGTGGCTATGCAAGCCCCAAGGCCTCGGAAAAACGGGCCATTTGAAGTTGCCATAATCGAGAGCATTTTGACAGATTGTAGATTGATGAAAACTCCGAAAAGGGAAAATCCTTCGGAAAAGCGGCTAGAGCGAATAAACCATTCTAATCATCGTGCGGTAAAGCAAGAGCGATGTAGATCCTAGGATTTAGGGAAGGCTGAGTGATGGTACAATTCCCTTTTCATAGGGGAAGGTGGTCCGCTTTGCGTGAATTCCGTACATCGACTGTAGGCTGCGTAGAATTGTCAAATGAGTATTTTGTTTAGCATCCAGCAGAGCCATTTCTGAGGCGGACCTGTTAATTCGTACGCTGTAAATAAGGGTGAAAACTGTCCAAGCTCCTGCTCGATTGCGTTCTCGAACGTTAAGTTTTGGTGCATGGAAAACATCGATTGCCCACGCGGGAGTTAACTCGCGGAAAAGGTTAACTCGAACGTCGCATGTGTGCGTGTGTATGTGCGACAGCTTTTCCGATGTTTTCGCGGGACATCAAAGCATACCTCCTACACGCTTTTTCCGATACACACTAACCCCCCTTACACACATACACATTAACACACGCCCATACATATTATACACGCGAGGGTGATAAACGCCAAACTCGAAAACTAATAGGTGACGACCACAGGCAGCTCACGGTTGTGCTGTACTGCTTTGTATCGAGGAATAAAGTTGTTGGCAAATGTAACTGATCAATCTAAACACCGTTCGTCCTCATATAAACATCGAATTTTTGCTGATTTACGCATTGTTTCACTGTGAAAAAAAAGTATTGTGATGGTTGTCGTTGTACAAATGTTGTTGTTAGTGAGAGCACAGTAACGAAAAGCAAAGGAATAAACACACGGAACACGCGAATGTTGCCAGTTGACGCGAAAGCGATTTCTTGTTAGAGTTATTATATATATACACACACGCATAAATATACACCATATATACACATTATATATATGAACATATATATGAGGACATAGATATACACACACCCAAACGCGCGCACAACCCCCGCACTAGGAAACGCATCAAATTCGGTGTCCAAATCGAAGTAGTTCCCCCCGCGACACGCATTTCGTTTCGTTAAATGTGTTTTGACGAAAGTTAGAAGCAACAGAAAGTAGCAAATTGCCATCGAGCACTACCAGCGCAATCCCCGCCCTTAGTACGCCAACGAACGAACGCAGCAAATCAACAACCACCGTCAAGATGGGTGAACCGGAGAGAAACAACAAGAAAATCCTGCAAAACATCAAAATGCCCGAGCAAAGCAACGATTACCGAGTGGTATGGCAGTAGTATTGTCCTGTTCTGTGTCCGCTGTATTGTAAGCTGCTGTGAGATAGCCGCCCCTAGCTCCTGGTGCACTCAAATGGTGCACTACGGGAAGGGCATACCTTCAGGCGCTACGATAAGGCTGTCATTATTCTAACTTCCCGTGTGAATCCGTAGTCTAGCATGTATTGAGCGGAATCATGGGTTTTGTTTGTTTTGTTTTTTTTTTTGTTTTTAATTCTCGCTGCGTCTCAACGATGTTTGTGGCCGCTTCTGCAGGTGGTATTCGGCGCGGGCGGTGTAGGCAAGAGCTCCCTGGTGCTGCGATTCATCAAGGGAACGTTCCGAGAGAGTTACATTCCCACCATAGAGGACACGTACCGGCAGGTGAGATTAATCGATGCCGAACCCTTCCCCGGTGTGCGGGGCATGCTTTGCCGGACGCTTTGGCAATCACGTGCTGTTTTGATGCATAGCTGCAATCGCGTGCTCATGAAGGATCAGCTACACTAATGCACTTCCATCTCTATCCGCTCTTGCACAGGTTATCAGCTGCAATAAAAACATATGCACACTGCAAATTACCGACACCACGGGATCGCATCAGTTCCCGGCAATGCAGCGCCTGTCCATCACCAAGGGTCACGCATTCATACTGGTGTATTCCGTCTGTTCGAAACAGAGCCTCGAGGAGCTGCGACCAATCTGGAGTCTAATAAGAGAGTTGAAGGTACAAACCTACCAAGCCGACGGTGGCATCGATATTTCCGGCAATGGCGAATTAGGAGCTCATGTGTAAAATTGTCCTCTATTAATTTTCCGCACACACCTACCTTCACCCACACATACACATACACGCTCACACACAGGGTGACGAAATATCTCAAATACCCGTGATGCTGGTGGGAAACAAATGTGATGAAAGTGAAGACTTACGGGAGGTGACCAACATCGAGGGTCAAACGGAAGCTGCTACCTGGGGCGTATCGTTTATGGAAACGTCGGCCAAAGAAAACCACAATGTTACCGAACTGTTTCAGGTAAGAAGGGACGTGTCCCTTGCCTACACACTTCATTGAGTTTTGGCTCGGGAACTGTGACGTTTTTTTTTCCAAAGCGATCTAATTTTAACTCCTTGCGAAATGATGCATCTTTCACCTGTTACACTGAATCTATACTGTTGCTCACTCTGTCCCTCTGTGTCTCTGTGTTTGCCAGGAACTACTCAACATGGAAAAGAACCGAAACGTCTCACTTCAACTGGACGGCAAGAACAAAAAGAAAAACAAGAAAAAGATGATGAAGGAGCAAGCGAAGGAGGAAAAACTGCTCAAGGAAAAGAAGGAAAAGCAGCTGCAGCGAGAAAAGGAGAAGGGCAAGGAAAAGGAGAAGGACAAAGAAAAACAGGCGAAGGACAAGGACAAAGCCAAGGAAGGGAAGGACAAGACGGCTTCCAGTAACGCACAGCCGCCGGCGGCCGGCGAGGGAAGCGGCACACTGAAGGAAAAGTGCAAAGTGATGTGAAAAGCCGGCCAAAGGGACCTACTAGTATCATTGACCGTTCACGATGAAGACGACAACGATTACGAAAACGGCGACGACAACTTCAACGACTTGGACTATGACGAACACGATGACGGTACGCCTATGCACCAAATGATTGCAAGCGGATTAGTCTGCGTTATCGAACTCCGTTACATTATTGATATTATATGAAGAGCACAGCGGGAAATACACGAAGGACATGAAAGGTATAAAAATGATTTTTCCCGCAAATGTTAAGGTAAAAGTTAAAAAAAAACAAAAACTAACCGACCTGTACATACGATGCAATTTGACAAGATGGTGGAAGCGAACGTGGTAGCAAGACGGAAAACCACGAAAAGCCAATTGAAAAACTGCACTATCACCGGCAAGCGGCAATTGGACCGATGCCATACGGGTGAAGCATTAGGTGAAGCGCAATATGGATCGAATCTGTTTTTGGCTAACTTTAAAAACCCAACGCCTCTACTGCGGAGGGAGCCACATCAAACTAACATTTACATTCAAACGTATCTCGCGTATGCAAACAAGCAATCGTCCGGATAGGGACCGTGGGGAGGGCGTGGGGTAGGTGGACAGGCATTTGCATGACAACATGATGATTCGAGAATATTATTCTTACGACAGCAAGCATACATATATACAAGAAAATACCAATTCTCTTAGCTATATCTCTTAGCTTACCTAATACACACGAATCGAATAGACGCTTAAACTGAAGTGCACTAGATATAACAAAGCAAACAGTAGGAAAATTAACAATAACAATAATTATATTTTGCTTCAAATAACAAATAATAAACCGTTGAGATAATCACTAGTGCGAGAAGCGTTTTCATTTCAATCGACACTCGGAAGGCCGAAACTGATCGTCGGAAATGCGTTCTTCGTCTTTTGCTTCAATGATCATTTGATAATGATATTTCAGGTAAATGTATATCATAAATTTACGCTCTCGAATTTACAGATGCTCGTGCTACCCACCAAGCTGGATGAATAGTCTCATTCTCATTATTGTTTTCTTTAAACCAAATTATGTCACTCATTTTAGATCATTATTACTGTTATTATGTTGTTTTTTAAATGTTCTAGTAGCGAAGTTCAATTTTTCCAGTAGTTCGATAATAAGTTCTCACATGTGGTTTTCCTACAAGAACCACGATAACCGATTAAAAACAGACGGACGTTTAAAAACAGCAATGTTTTGTTGATTTCTTTAAGATATATTTTCTTTATTATGAAAATATGTATTTTTACGTGCACGTTAAATAGTTTCAATGTGTTTTACATTATACGGCATAAAACATATCCGCATCTAGTGAACTTCCACGTGCTTCTGGACTTGAAGACTTCCGCTACCGGCTTTGTTGTTCAGGAACTGATTAACGGCCGACAGCGTGGAGATCGGAATCTAGAACGATGAATTTATTAATAAGAAACAACACAACAGCCTCTCCGTAGTGGACGGGCGATCGGTTACTTACGTTGAAGATATCGTTCCAGAAGTTGGAGTTGTGGGTCGAGCTGGCGACCACGTGGGTGCTTGTCGAAGACCCACCTGCGCTGTGTCCGTTCGACGAGTCATATCGGGTGTGAACCTGTTGGAAAAATACGAATACCAATATTACTTCAGGGATCATCAGGAGTCAGGATGAAAATAGCACAATGCAATGATGAGTTTAGGTGTGTGTGTCTCTCTCTTTCTCCGGGATTTTGTTGATGGTGAAAATGAATTTGGAAGCGAACCCAATGCCAATTATCTGTTTCCGGTACCTCTTTCTCAAACGTAGGTCTGTGTATGGGCTCGTAGGAAGTCTGTTTCACAAATGTCTTGTGTACAACCGGTGGTGGTGGCGGTGGTGGCGGCGCGGGGTGCGCAAATTGTGCACCCAGATTGGTGAACGCCTGGAAGTCGAAGAAACGACTGATGTCGAGCGGAGGTTGCGGTCCATCGTGATGAGCTGACGTTTCAACGACGGCGATCTGTGTATTTTCGTTTTATTATTACAAATTTTAGATTTCATAAACAATCACTCGATCGTGATCAGTCTTCAGGACATTTCGGTCTAGTGTCGGTGTAGGTGTGTTTGTCTGGTGTTCACGAAAACTTTAAAAAGCTTCACTCTTTTACCTTGTGGGGATGTCCGATCACTTTCTTCTTGTACACGGTCTTACGGAAACCGTGTGCAGGAGCAGGTGCCGGGGCTGGATGGGGTTCCGGGACCGTCAGTTCCGTGTGCACTTCCTTCACGTGATCGATTCGTTCGAAATTACCTTGGTGCTGGTTGCCGCCATACTCCTTCGAAATGACAACCTGCAGATAGGGAAATTTAAAAAGCCACCATATATAAGTACCAAATTCCCTCTACGCGCCAAGGTTAACCCTCGCCTTACCTCTGTGGGTGGGGCTCCATGGTTCGTTTGGCCCAGTTTGACAACCTTCTTGCTCACTCCTCCAGCGTGCGATTCGGCGCCAGCTCCTCCGGCACCGCCGGCCCCATCGAGACCTCCACCGATGGCGGCACTAGCGCCAACGCCGTGCCCTGCCGTCGCTCCGGCGTACGCGCCTCCAGCGGTGCGTTCTAGGAATGTTGGCTCACCATCAGTCTTGACTCAGTCCGGATGTGTTAGTTATCTTCTCTCCACCAAACAGAGGTTACTTGCTGTGTTTTGCGTGCTTTTTTGTTTTTGCTGTGCGATCCCTTACGCTGAAGTAGTAGTAAAGTGTATTTCTGGTTGTTTTTGTCATGCACCCTGGTTCAGAAAATTTAAGCAACTCACACAACAACACTGTTAAGCCGATTAGTTTAGGACAGAGCGTGCGTTTTTATTCAAACGTGCAGAAGTGAACATACAAAGCATTGCATGCAGTTAGTTAACAGAGCGATAAGCAAAATTTAGGTAATTTTTATTAACCAATTGTTTTGTTTTTCTTTTCGGATCTATTCCTCTGGAGCGCCTTTGCCGTGGAGTGTCTTCATGCATAGACTCTCGCCGACTCTGGTGTGGTTAATAATATCCCGGCGACCGAGCGTAAGCACCCAAGAAACCACCCAACAAACCATTACCGTTGCCGCCGAGCAGTCCACCGATGCCGGCTCCCGCCTGTTGGCCGTGCGGTGTTCCGGCGGAAGCGGACAGTCCTCCGTGGGCACTGTTTCCGGTGAGCAGCCCTCCTAGACCGGCCTCAGCGTGGTAGCCGCCGAAGTTGACGCCGAACTTTCCATCGCGGAATGTAAGCAACTGGAATCGCGAAAATATGTGCGTCATTTGATGCTTCAACCCACAGGGAATGTCTAGCGCGACTGGATTTAAATATGTATATTTCCCCCTCGAGCAGCTTCACTGCTCAACGGAGACTCTGACGCCTTGTCCCCGGTAGTTTCGCGACGCCGACATGCATTATACAATCGTCATCTTGTACCCTTGCAAACACCCGACCGGTGCGATTACGGATGCCATCATGAATTCCACTAATTAATCTCCACGCTAAGATTGTCATGAGCAACGCGAAAGCAACGGTGTTCGATCGACCGTTAAGGCTACTGCTTACGATGCGAAAAGTTTGCTTTCTGATCTCGATCAGATGATTTATGGTCATGGCGCTGAAGTGAGGTAGTGGAGATACTGGAAACTACATGATGTCGGGACAATGTACGAGTATGACGCGATCTTAGATACAAGGGTCACTGTGAGTTGTACGGGAATCTTCCTATCGCATGTTCTCTGTCTTAAACTGTTCACTAATGGTATAAAGAATAGTTTATTAAATCATTCATCTGCTTGCAACAGATAAATGGTAGTCGAGATTCAGTTTTCTTTTTGCATAAAACTATTTTTTTTTCTGTTCACCAGAAAGTGGGGAAATTGAAGATTTCATTAATGTATTTGGTGTATTTAGCACTAGAACTACCGCAATGTTGATGCTTGCAACTCTACCGCGATTTATTTTCAATATTAAATTGATTTTTTTTTTGAATACATAAAAATTAACATTCCATTGGATGTGTGAAAGTCATGCATTAACATTTGGTCGAATAGATTAACCTAAGGAAATAAAAGTGATTGAAAAAGTACCGGACCAGTCAAAATGACTCACAAATGGTCAATATCTTAGGAACAGTAGTAGAGTTGAATATCTTTTTTTACAAAGAAATATGTAGAGTTTTATTGTGACCATAATTTTGATAAATTATAATCGCTTCTGTAGTTCATGTTTGCACATTTTTCCTCATATACCGGCACTAACCCAGCACCAACCTTTGCAATCCATTGTTCGATAACTGGTTCTGTTCGAATCCAGTTGCATTCTAGTGCATAAAGATTATTGGTACAAAATCAAAAGAATTAAAAAAAAACAACCAGATCCACTTGTAAAAGAGTCGGATTCTGGAATGAGCAAACCTGTTTCCTCACGTTCAACTTGTTCTTCTCAGAGTACAAAAAATAAAATCCAATCTCAGTCTTTACAGCAATAGGCTTGTATCAGCACAAAGATGCACGACGCACATGGTGGAGCGTCGATAATAGTGAGGTTAGTCAACCTGGAACGTACGTTCTACTCATCAGTACAAGTTTTACAAGAAAATAGAAAAAAGATTGCTTTCCATTAATTGCATGACCTATTAGCGAAACTAATCAGGGAGGCTTAATTTGCTCCAACATATAGAAGATAAAAAAATATCTCTTTAATGGCCTTCTAGAAGGACTCGTTTTTACTCATTTGCTGCGAGGCCGAGATAGACCGTAATAGCTTTAAAAAATAAAAAAATTAATCAACGAATGATGATGAATCTACTTCCCTGACAAACTGTTTTCCAACCAAACAAGGGACAAAGGTCGGTATCTGCGCTAGAACCGTACACATAATCCGAACCACGATTGCCCAAAGACCAGTTGTTGATGCACATACTTATTTTTTTTTAGAAACAAACCTGAAGTAAACAACAACCCTTCCCTTCTTCGCAAAGTTGAGGCCGGTCCTAGCGAACGGTAAAGACGAAACATTCAATGTCAAGTGTAGATTGCATGAGGCGTAGTGATCTATTTCCTGTTGGTCAACTTTTACTTTTGCTGCGCCGGCCGCCGGTAAAAGAAAAATCGTAACCTGGTAGGAGTTAACGCTCCGATACCGGAGGTTCGTCGCTTTACGCGGTGGCACGCAAGTCTTTTGTTAAAAGCCGGGCGCGAATTGGATCTTCAAAACTAAAAATTCATATGTAGACCTGCTCTTCCTCTACCGGCTCATGCATTATTCATGACCACCACCGAAGAGCACAAGTGGGTGAAAAGAGTTTTTTGTGTTTCGTTTTTGGCACACATAAAAATTTGTCTTCGACACCGTTCTACGCTTTCACGGTGCGTAAAAACTGGTTTAGGGAGAATGATAGTTCCTTAATTTATAACGTTAATTCTTCCCTTCGCTTTTTAGTGACAAATTTGTAAAAAAAAGTTCAGCAGCGTTCTACGATTTGCTAATAGGATGATTTTGAGACCTCTTCGAGACACTATAGTTAAGGGATTTCGTTTCGATTCTCATTTTGTTCCGTGTAGGGGCAGTGAACCATGAACATGACTTCAACGTCCTCTGCAACTGATTGCTTTGAGACTGATTTTATCTGTTTCACTTTATTTTTCCTATCCCTTGATCGACAGAAGACAGCAAAAAATAAACCAGAAACACAAATTCACAACAAATTTGCTGACGTCGGGCGGATGCTCTAGCGAGTAGAAATCATTAAATTAACTGCGAGGGCATCACACTGGAGGGTTTTGATTGACCGCATGCCTTCAAGCTGCTGAGTAATCTTATGTTTGGAATTTTCTACAAGCTCAGAAATACCACAACAAGGCTCCGTATTATTCCACGTCTTATGTTTTCCGTCACGACCTTAGGCATTACTCGATTCCGATTGCTCGATTCCCAACAGTCCCTACACATTTTAATTGAAGGGTGAAACTTGCGTCGTGCTGCGAATCGTTTGCGAGCACCTGACTCACCATGGTAGAACCTGATTCTCGATCGCGATGCAAATGTGTATCCTCGACCAATTCACAAAACAAAAACCGTTGCGCCACCATAAAATAAGAGCTCAAATCAAACGGGATGTTAGGTAAAACATGTTTCTCGGGAGAAACCAACAAGCTTTCCTTTTGTTTTGTATCTTTCTTGGCTTTTGTATGGTAATGAAATAGTCTGATCTTCATTTCGCTCGCAAATTAGAAAAGAAAGAAAATCGAATCAAGATGCCTCTCACGTTTATGCCTCGGCCGGGGTGTGTCTTGACATGCGATTGTTCAGAGTATTTGAAAAATTCTTAACCGTTTACGTAATACCGGACATTGAGTTCGGTTGGTTTGTCATTTGATTTTTACACAAAATACACTTAACACTAGACTTACTTGGGGAACTGGAACAGCTTGGATGCACTGTACGATCGCGAGGATCAGCAAAGCAACGGCTACGAATCCTTTCATCATTTGCGCCTAGTGTTCGTTCTTATGATTTGATTTCTTTGTCCAGCACCACTGGATTAACACTTCCACTTGCCACTACGATGACGGGATTTTCCCGCAAAATGTTCAGATGTTGCGCGCTCGACTGATCGACTCGCACTGGATCAACATGAACGTTGCCATACACTCTTAAGGGCGGTTGTTACGGTGACTTGTTTCGTAGAAACGTCGCTTCAATCCAAGCTCCGCGGATGACCGCAGCCCGAGGATAATGACGTAGAACGTCGATCGATGGAAAGGAAGCGGTAAAAAGAAGAAGAAGGACAGCACAAAAAATGCCTTCCGCTGGATGTAGTGAGCCCCCGCCAATCCTTCGTCAAGCAGGTGCCTAACCAATCGGGTATGGTTTTAGGAAGTGGTTCTGTCGTGCTTTAAGATAAGAAAAAAACTGGTCCATCCCAGAAGAGACACCACCCGAGCAGCGATTCGAGAACAGACGATGTTGTACGAGGAGCTCTTCTGAAGTGGTGCATGCGCAAATATTGAGCAGAATGATTATCTACATTTCGGAATGAAATTGAGTTGGTTCTTCCGCTGATCTCTTTGCTTTTATATTCATTGGCGACGGCTGACGTCACGGAGCAATTAAATGATGCCCGTCGGTAATTGATCTTTCACGCAGTTTATTATGAAAAGAAATGGAAGAATGAAGGAATGAAAAAATCCTGGTTCTATTTGTGCCACTGTACCATGTATTAAAGTTTATTTTCGTCATTCAATAGATAACGTGAGTAATTACATTACAGTTTGATGTAATTGTGATGATTTACTATCAAATATACTTTGAAAGCAATGTACAGCGTTCTTAAATCTTAAACATAGGGTAAATAAAGTAAACAAATTATTATGCAGAATTTGAAACAGAATTTAATTATATTTATTTGAAAGCATATGGCAAATTCAATAATGGCAGCAGAAATGGATGCAGTTTGAATTGCTTCCGAACGGTAGTTGTAGACAAACAGCTACAACTCACATGTTGCTGATCATTTTATCATACTCAGCATATTTCTATAAATTCTATAAAACTAATTACGAGAATGATCACAATAACGAACAAAGTTTACAATTCATAAAATGTACTTTTTTGACACATATCTAAGCACCTTGGTTTGCTGTCAAATGGCACTCTTGACAGTTGCGGCAGTTAGGGAAACCGCTCTTTAAAAAGTTACAAACAAACCAAGTGGCCCGCGGAAGAAACGATTCTTTATCAGCGAATAAAAGTGATCAAAACAGTGTGATGGACGATATAGCACGGTTCAAAGAATGGGCAACGAAATTAGGATGTTCCCCGGACAAATTGCCACCGGATGAAAAACTGAAACAGTAAGGACAGACTATCTTTCTGCTTGCGTTCGATGAACGATGGTCACAAGAGACACTTTCAACTGTTTTTCTTTAACTATTTCAGGGCGTTCCGTGGGGAACAGAGCTCCATTTTCAACCATATAATAGAAAAAGTTCGTCCGAGACAAGAGATAACGCGCATGAAGAAGAATGTACTTGTTCGCAAACTGCAGGTGCACAAGAAGATGGACACGATCGTTGCGGTACGTTAGGTCCCGTTGGGCAAGTGGAATCGTGATTTGTATGACGGCTATTTTGTTCGCTTTCAGAACGCATCGTTCAACTCTCTGCCGCCCGAACTGCAGCGCTACATGAAAATACAAAAGATAAAGAAAACAATTGATGAAACACGCCATCGTATAAAGCAGTCACAAAACTGCCTTGAAACTACTAACCTGCAGATCAAAGAGAAAAGTATGTATTGCCTAGGGCAAGGTTTTCTGATCTTTCGAATCACACTTCCCAATTATTTGCAGATGCTCGGAAACTACAATCGGTGAACAATTTAGAGGAGCTTTATGGTAAAACATCTTTGTACGCTGCCTACGAAACGTCCGTTCAAAATGGTATTGAAAAGGAAAAACAGCTTGCCAAGCGCATCGAACGAATCATGCCCATCAAAGGATCGGAAGCGTGCCGTGTTGATACGGCGGAAAAAGGCATCGAGCAGTGCGTGCAACTGTTGACACGGTTTTACGAAAATTTCAAAGATCTCAACCCGGACGCCGGTCGGGCGTTGCAGGAAGATCTGTGGTCGGATATCCGTGGCGCGCTACGTGGCATTCCGAATCATCTGTTGTGGAGCGTGCTGCTAAAGATGAAAGATGTGCACCTACGGGAAATCTCCGAGGTGGACAGCCGACACGAAGAGAGCGACCAGAATATTGCACTCTCCGATCGCGATCTTCTGCAGGGCAGTATGGCAAAACTGTGCACCAGCCACATCAAAGTGTTTCTAGACGTTGTCGACCACAGCAATAAGGTGAATGCGACACGGGAAGAGTATCTGACCATCCTGACCCCATGCACCAACGAGCTGGAGGCCAAGATGGCCCTGATCAATGTGATGGACGATGAGGCGGAGGAAGCGCTCGAAGAGTACCTGGTCCAGTGGAACTCTCGAGAGTATAATCAGGGTCAGCTGGAGTACATGGGCCGGGAAGTGGAGCGTAAAAAGCAGGAACTTCTTTCCTACGGACAAAAGCTGCAAAATCACGAACAACTGCTCGCGCAGCTTCGTGGCATCTACGGGCAGATCGACGATATATCCCGCCATATGGAAGGCGAACTTCAGCAGGTGCATCAGATAAAGCAAAAGATAGCCTACGCAAAGTACGTCAGCCAGCAAACCGTGCGCAATGCTCGCCAGAAAAATGGAACCAACCAAACGCTCAACTCGAGCGAACTATCCTTCAGCCGACTGGAGGGCACACAGGCCGGGCCGGCCTACAATCCGGCGGTACTGCCACCGTACGTTCGCGAGCTGGAAGTATTCCGTAGCATTCCCCTTTCGCGCTACGTTTCACAAACGAAACCGATTCAACTCGCGTTAGAGCCAAACGTGGCCATCTATTTTGAAACACCCGCCGCCCTGGCATTGCTTCCTTGTACCGTGTTCAGTGCGGACACGGCCATCAAACAGTTCCGAGCGCTGCAGGAGCTTGAAGCGCGGGCAAGCGGTTGCACCGACGACTCGTGGTCTCTGGGGGCGCCCAGCTTCGATCACGTCCAGCTGGAGAAACATTGGCAAAGCAATCATGGCAAGATTTGTGAGTTGCTGGACGAAATCGAAACACTCTCGAACAGCACCCGACACATCCTCAGCAAGAGTCGTGTGTTCTACAACTTTACACTGGCCAACAACTTGCGTAAGTACGTGCCACCGACGAAGCTGTTCAACGGGCGTAGCTTCCGCGAGTACGAAAGCGAATACCTGATGTACTATCGAATGATCAATGGGTTTGGAGGAGGAAACTAGAAACAAAAACAACAAAACAACAAAAGAACGGGCCGTAAGATGATATGATAATTGTGAGTCTTTATAATGTTGAGTGGATAAAATATGTGCAACCAATTTTATACATCTACAAACTGAACTAACAAAGTCTTTTATTATCATTTGATTAAAATCACACTTAGTTCTACCTAACCTTAAAACCTTAATGCCTATTAGCAAGCGGCAAGCCCTGCTGCCCAAGCCCTTACGCCTCCGCGTTCATGTTGTAGTCGGCAATTTTGGCCAAAATCTTCTCGATGTCCTGCTTGCAGTGAATCCCGATGTCGTGCAGGTCCTTTTCGCACAGCGTCAGGAACACCTCGAAGTTGATCTCCTCGTTGGTGAAGATGCGGATGTACTTGGACAGGCCCATGTCCTTCAGTATGTTCGACACACAAATGCGATGTTCGAGCTCGCGCTTCCCAATCGGTGTCACGGCATACGCCTCGTCCTTGGGGGAAACTTTACTGTGTGCTCTGGAAGGAGAAAAGTTCACTGCTTAAATGCACTTAGGAGAACAACACAAAAGATCATGTGACGCTAAGCTTTACCGTATCGGTTTGCTGAGAAGGTACGTTTTGCTGGCCACATTCTTGCCCTTGGCTGCGATCGGTGTGTTCATCCGGGGCGAGATGCGAAACGTCTGGCTCAGCTCGATCGGCGAAAGATCCGGTGAAGGTATCCGCTCCTGATGCACCATCGGGGAGAAGCTGCGCCGCTTGCTGCGATTTTTCGGCTGCTTGTACGCCTCGAACGACACGTCCTCGGTGGTGATGCCGCAGGGGGAAATTTTTCTTATCACTGGCGATGGTCCAGAACCGGCGCCAACGTCCACGGTCAAGCCAATTGCTGTTGGTGTTACACGAAACACACTCATTGTTAGCGAAGCGGTCACACTTCAAATTCCACCATCTACCCTACGAACCTTTTGCTTTCATGGAAGACATATCTGTTGAGATTTCTTTTTTTTTTACGGATAAAAACACAAAATAAAACAAAACACAAAATGATACAGAACGAATTCACAAACACAAAACTCGACACCGGTCAGGTCGAAATCACGCAGTGTACCACCATGCAAAACCCGGGTTCGTCCACGAGTGTCCAGGGTCAGATCAGGGCCACAATGGAAGAGACAGGAAGTCAGTGCTACCAATTGTATTACAAAGCGATAACGAAGACAATCAGATTTGTCATTTCGATGAGATGATTAGAGAAACGATCAGTTTACGAAGTTTCGTTAAATTTATTTATAGTAATTTAATAAATTTGGGCTATTTATCTTTCTTGGGTTTGAACTAATTGCTTTGTTTATGAATTTAAAATGGGCAACGTATCTACGTGAACAATATTTTCTTTAAACAATTTAAACTGAGGATCGAACATTGCAGCCGTTTACTTAGAGTTTATAAAATTTTCTTTACTCAAGAATATTTACTGAACTCAAAACAGTACAACTGAACTTTAGTTAAAGATATTTCTGAATATTTTTTCGGATAATTTAAACTGAAAACTTGCCTTACGGGGTTCTTAAACTGCAAACTTACCTAGTCGAATCATTTTCTTTCAACGTAATAACTCTTTCGAAACCAATCTTCCTGTAATATTATTTTTTGTGCCTTTACTGACTAGAGTATCTTAGCCTAACTATACACAAATATTGTTTTTCGTTATCGTGATTCGTGCCAGGGGAACGAGGAGTTTTTGTGCCTAACGTCTGTGCGCTTCCACGTGGAACGCTTCACGTGAAGAATGGAAATGGTTTCTTGAGGAGCAAAAACTATAAGGAGTAAATATCTGTCCCCCTACATCTTAACGTCGGGCAACCACGGGAAAACAATTGTAGGCTCTCTAACTGTACATAGAAAACATGCTCTATTGTTCCACTACTACGGCCACGAAACTACTTGATTTTCGATTTGGTTCGCTGCTGCTGCTGCTACTCTGCTGCTTCCTATTATTTACGGTGAGTGGAGTTGCTGATAAGAAACTGTGCAAAATACAAAAGTCTCCAATGTGTGGTTATATATTTGCAAAATGAGTTAAACCTTTGGAGGGCTAGCTTATGGTAACTAGGGTGCTAGGGTAGTAGTGTATAGATCGATAAATTAAATGTGCCCAGAACTCGCGGGGCGCTTACGCTTACAGGCTAGTAGTGTTCAGTTCTTCGGTGTGCAGGATCCCCAATTTACTTTCCTTCCCTTCCCTTCCCACTTCCCTCCTTCGATTCCCACTGCCTTCTCATTTTCATAAGCTCATGGCTCGGGCCAGCCGAACCCGGAAGTCGCGGTACAGCATCTTCCCACCGATCGGCACCCGGCTGAGGTACATATCGAGGCTCATCAGGCAGAGCGCCTTACCGTTCATGGGGAACTTTTGGGCTAGCTCGGGGCTAATGTCGAGACCCTCGGACTGCGCCAGGTTGATCAGCCACGTCCACACGTTGGCCCGGGTCCAGTCGCGCGGATCGATCGGCAGTCCGTCGGCACCGTACTGGATCTTTTTGGAGCTCTGCGAACGGTCGGCGGTTGTTTCGCGGGTCGTCACACCACCAACGCCACCACCAACACCACCACCACCACCTCCACCGCCATTGCTATGGGCCCAGCGACGTTCGGCTTCGTTCGTGAGAACGCTTACGGCGGACAGGTCCAGTGGAGGGACGCGCCATTTCGTTGCACTTTCGACCTGCATCTTGGCGCCCAAACGACGACGGTCTATAATTCTTTGCGGGAGATCGGGTGCGTTGATCGACAGACTGAAGGAGAGGGGTTTCACTGTGAAGGAAAACAAAAAAATTGTCGTTAGAATGGCACTATCCACTTGAGAACGTTGTGTGACGTGTTAATTGCGTTGAAAATTTCCCGCGCCACTTCAGCATTCATTGACGGACATGTAACGAGAAGCAAACAAACTAGCGAAGGGTCGACTTTATCTTTAGAGAGCCAGCGTGATTTGAGCAATTCATTTACTGCCACGAAGTAAACGCAGAAGGAAATTGCCAATGCTTTTTAATTTCATCTTTTTGCCTTTGTCAAAATAAGTACCAATCTTTATACATTTCGCGAACGTTTTCTCGTTTACTTTACGCTGGTAACCATGTGAACTGTACTATTTCCCTATTTTTCCTCAAATCTAACACAATTGGCGTGACTTGCTCTGGCCGATGGCCGGAAAAGCCCAACCACAATGCAATGCGCGCTCGGTTGAGGTATGTAACCCTCGGTACAACAATGCGCGGCCATTTGAGCCACAGCGCTGCTCATTGCCCCTGGCGGAAGTAGCGTGTACGCGAACGCTTTTGTTCCGGCGACAAATCCCATTTCGTCATCGGATTGTTGTTTGCATTTCGTTGTTCTATATCGTGACTGATTTTTGTGTGTGTTTTTTTTGCTTTTTGCACCGCATTGCATCGGAGGGAATCCAAAGCGGTATGCAGATGTTTGTTACGTATGGCTTCTGTGGCTGTTGTGGCCATGTAAGGGAATGTGGGTCCGATGTGCACAAAAGTATTCTACACCAGTTTTGTGTCTAATGTCGAATACGATTGTGAAGCTTCCTTCAGATGATTGTATCTTATTAAGTGAGGTTTTTGCGATCGAGTAGATATTTATACGACATTTAATGCATACTTGAAACCATTTGTTCGCACAAACCTTGCAAGTTAACATTGGAGAAGAAACGAAACGGCTTTAACTTAACAAAGTCTGTGAAATCTTCAATTACGTCCACACGCTCATGGTATTCTGAAACTTACTTTGCCCCGTAATCAAATATGTCCTTTTTCAATGTTTTTTTTTCAATTTTGAAAACACATTTTATTGTGTTTCTCATGATGATCATGACTTGCAAAATGATTAACATTAAACAAAGTCGTTTCGGCTTTCAATTGTGAGGAACTCGACAAAAATGATATTTTACATTATTGTTTCAACGAAAATTAGGAATTTTCCTGTTATTTAATGCCACGATTCGATTGTATAATTATTTTATGATTTTCGCTAAGGAAGTACATATTGCTTCACCCTCCCCTACGTTCTGTTCTTTCTTCGGTATCGGTGGGAGGTTGGCTTTATCCGCAACCTAAACCCGCCAGCCGTTAAACACAATGCATTTCCGTGTGTGCCATAATCGAACGAATTTGTTCCTCATGGGAAATGGGAAAAAATACACACGGTTTGGAGGAATGCGTCTCCATCACTTCTTGGGTGGCGATCGTCGTCGTCATCGGTGTAGCTCTTGGCGACACGTCAAGAAAAAAAGGGGACCACCTCAACCGACCCACTTTCGGTGATGAATGACCAACACGCGCGGCGTGGGACGGTTTATCTC
The DNA here is from genome assembly GCF_943734705.1 of Anopheles coustani. Lineage (NCBI taxonomy): Eukaryota > Metazoa > Arthropoda > Insecta > Diptera > Culicidae > Anopheles > Anopheles coustani. The sequence goes on from NC_071289.1 coordinate 75,217,340, forward strand.
GATCGGGGCCCGTCTTGTCTGGTGGTCCCCCGCAAAAACCCGCGGCTGAAAGGAAACCTTTCATCGGCAGTGTGCGTGGAAATCCGTGCTGCAGATGACGCAGGAGGGGAGAGAGATAGAGAAATGGCCGGGTAAACTGAAGGAGCCAACAAAAACCGTCCTTCCTTTAGTGCCCGCGGATGGACATGTTTTCACATGTGTTTTGCCACGCATCTCTTACCACCGGGCATCGACGACGGGGGTCGTGACACTGTGCGCCGGATGTCACGAAATCGCCCGGGACCATATACACGTTACTGTTTACACGATTTCCTTCGCCATACTTTTCCAACCATTTTCCAACTGCAGCATTCTTCGCCGCGGAAAGGGCGACCCTTTTAGCTGCGCACATTGCGACACCGCGACTTCTTTACGCACATCCGCACGGAAGCGGATATAGTTCTCTTCCGACCCCCGAACGGTTGACGCGCCTCGACGACGTACGACGACGACGACATCCGGCGACAAACCGAACGTTGTGTGAGCGTGTGGTTTTTTTTTTATTTTATCACGGGGTATGGCCTCTTGGAAATGTGTATCGCTTGAAAATCACACTCGCCCGGTTCAGCTCTCAAGTGGATTTCGATTGATCTACGTCGTCGCGACGTATGGTTTTTTACTCTTCTTCAACGGCCACCTCTCTTCAACGGATGAGATCGACGACCCTTTGACACGGTGCACAACATAAACAAACCCAACGCCGGAGGAGCTGAGGCTGGTGCATAGGCTACCAAGTGCTCGCTCGATCGTCCGATGGGAACTTGGGTGTTATTTTTTTGTGTCGGAAAAGTAAACGACAAGGCTGTCAACACTTGATGCGCTGTCTCCAGACGGACCGTTTTTCCACACCTCGACTTTCCATCTCATAATCCATTGCTTTGGGAAACGCCTAGAGTCGGATACGATCGGTGGAAAATTATTAGAAGAAAATGGTTTAAGGAAAACACTCAGGCGTACAAATATCTAACTTTTGAAAAAACAATTGGTGTTAAGAATTGTAGAAAACCGATTCTACACCAACTTCATGTTTTTTTACAGCAATAGTTCTTAACTGTTGACTAAAAATATAATCATGATCAATATTTAAAAGAGAAAAATCTTTCTTTTTCTTTAAATTAACAATAATTCTGACTAACAAACAACAAACTAAGTGATTAGAAACTTGTCGCAATCAACGACCAAATGGAAGTGAAACACATATTACTTTTTTGCGAGAATTTTGTGTTTTTGAGGCCTTCGTTCGATGTGGTATTGAAAAAAACCTATTTATGAAAAACTTGTGTTTTTTAGAGGAGGTCTATTACGTACAGATTTATCGATCTCTCTTAAGTTCTTTTGAAGTAAATTTGAAGAAGAAACTCTTTCAAAGTGCCTTCCTGAAAAGTTGACAAAAACCACACTTAACTGCGACAAATGCATGCATGCTGCTGCGGCTGTTCATAAAACAGTCGCTATTGGGTCGACTTGCATGAGCGGGGGACAACGGAGAGGCGGGTTCGGGCGCGTGTTGTGTGGTAATTGAATTTGGTGCAGCGACGAGTGACAGCATCACCTACGCAAAACACCACCATTCCGTAGAGCCAGGGTTCAATCCAGGGCGACACGGCATGGACTGGTCCACGTGGTGGTCAAAGAAGCGAGGAAAGCGCGGTGCAGCGATCGTACGCGGTAGTTCGAGCATATCGCGCACCGGAAATCAGCAGCAGCAGCAGCGTCCACAGTACACACGACATTCCACCGGTGTCAAATGAATGCGTTGAAAGGGCCTCGCTGACAAGGGGTGTGTGAAGGAAAGGGGCCACCACCACAAACGTCAACAAAGTGGTCCAGACGGCGCGTTCGTGCGCTTGTAGCACGGGATGATCTACGCGACGATCGATATATGTCGCGGGTCGGGCGCGGATGAACGCCACAGATAAGCGCGCGATCATCGCCTCCGTCGTGATGCCACGGATGAACGGCTTCCCGCGGACCGATGAACGTACGGCGTGTGGTTACGTCCGGACGGACCGGCCCAGGGACGCGCCCGGGACGCTTGATGCGAGATGGCGAGAGTCGTTCGTGTGCGCGGACAGTAGAGTTAATAAAATTAAACAATTAAAGGGGAAGGGTACCGGCGACGGGACGGGCAGACGCGGTTGACCACCACCAGGTTGCCGGGCCGTCGGGCGCGGAGGGGACAGGAAATCTGAGCCGAATGAATGCGTGCGTTGGTGTTTCACTTCACTTTCCGTGGCGCGTTTGTTGTCCGCCCGGCGAAGGGCACAAAATGTAAACAAAACGATGATAACGAGCGATCGTAGGTTCCAGATATTGCGTGCCAGACACGGTTCCGTCTGGCGAGACGATCACCGCACGCCGGAAAGGATGCTGGGCCGCATGGAAGATGGTTGTTAACCCTTAATAGGGTCGTTTGGAACTCGTCAAAGAGATTTAAGATTTTCCGGTCCTGAGAGATAGTCGAGAAAAATATTTGATAGAGCTTCAACACTAATTTTTTTAAAAACAATAGGTAAAAAAGAACAAATAGAACCAAATTGTTTGTGGAAAAATTAACAGATAATTAAAAAAAAAATTAATTGAAATTTCAAATAGTGAAATTGGATTGATTTTTTTTTCTTTTTGGATTTTTATTTTGGTCCTTCTAAGTTGCGCCAAATAGAATGCTTTTGAGTTTGTTAGAGCAAGTAATGGTTGAGAATATAAAAAATATATTTTTATATTTCATATTTGTTGTACTGGCTATCGACCAATGTTTTAAAATTTCGTTATTTCTCGGGTTTAAAATCATTTGAGAGGGATTAAATAGTGATAGCATTTAGGAAAAAGAAATTAAAATTAATGGGTCATTGAGGTTTAAAACAAATACAATTTAAGTGTAATAGTGTCTCAAGTTCAATAATAAAAATAATGTTTTTCTAACTTACAGTATGTTTTCTTCATGTATAAAGCATGCAAATAAATTATATTTTTATTTTATGCTGTTTCGATGTCGCACGCCCTCAAGAGTTAAGAGAGTATGTGGCGATCGTGCATATTGATGGGCCCGTTTGCTTTCCATGGCCTCATGCAAATGCATCCAACGCGCGTCCTGCAGTGGTTTTTATTCTGTTCCAATTGATTTAAAATACTCTGAAGCATAAACGATTGTGACGCATATTATACAGCGGTTTGATCACTTCCCGCGCCGGAACGGGATTTCAATGCTCCCGCGTGTGTCTAATCGAGCCCGGGACAGGAAGTCCTACACTACCGCCAGGCGAACGGACGCCACGTCCACTATTCTTCACTGTTATCCAGCCAGCCAGCCACAACAACAACACACCGCCATCATGGCAGGCCGAGAAGTGAGGACCATTAAAAACGCGGGATTTCCTTATTAACGCCGTCTCCCACTTTGCGCCGGTAGTTGCTACACGATCACCGACAACAAACACCCGCAACGGCGTTCCATCGTTGCCGGCGACAACGGCAGACTACGACCGGCAGCGCATTTCCTTCCCCGGGGCGGCGGCCAGCGCGTGTTGTGTTGTGTTTTATTCTTCCCGTTGATTGCTGCCTTCGCTCCTTTTGGCGAGCGAGCTCCTTGCGACCTTACGAGAGATCCTCCGCGTCACATCCGTTCCCGGGCTTGGATTGGCCTCCCATGTCGTGTATGTGCGCTAGACTTCCGCCGTCCGTTTCACTTGCGCCCACGGATTACATTCCCGTGTGCTTCGTTTTCTCTCTTCCCTTCGTTCGGTGTTTCCTGTTCTAGTGTTTCTTTTTGTTTCCTTCCCTTTGCAATTCGTTCCGTGTTGTTGGTGTTCGTGCTCGCTATTGCTTCTCTTCCTTCTTTCCTTATGCGTGTACTCGTTCGTTCTTGTGTCTGTTTTTTTTTGTTTCCTTCTGTTTATTCCTTTTCGTCAAACATGTTTTTTTTCAGTTCCATTAGTTCCTCTTTTCTTAAAAAAAAAACTCTTTTTTCTACAATTATATTTGGTTTTCCTGCTGTGACGGTTTCCTTCGGTGCAAGGGATTTCCGGTCCATGCCTCGGGATCTTCAATACGCCTCTTGCGCAAACAAGCACGAACGAGGCCGCGATCTTCCGCGCGCGCAAATAGATCGTGCCAAACAAGCAGAAGGAATTTCGAACTCTTGAGCACGTGTTTGACGTGCAAGAGGAAAATTATTGAATGAAATTGACTGCACGAAACCGCTGGCCAGAATATCTGTAACACGGCGCTAATGGCAGGTGTGTATGGATCTCGAATGGGAACTGGATTTATGATCACGACCTGTTTCGCTTGGGAAGTTCATCTCGTTTCCTTGGTTTGTTAATGCTTTCCTTTTTCTTGTTTGACGCTAACATAAGACAATCTCGTCCCACGGAACCCTCAAGAAGCCGGGAACGTGTGCTTTACTTGGTAGTTATGTAATTATCCTATAAAATACAAAACCTTCCTGTCCTCATGTCTCGGGACCGGCATCGGAAGTCGGCTTCCTTCCTTAATATTTTTTTTTCGAACGAACGACTTTCCTCTCACTTGATTCTCCAGACACGCCACGGCGTAAACACGGCCAAGAACGTGAAACAACCCGGCTAAGCTGGCCGTTTTCCCCGAGCGCTCTTTCGATCCGGTTTGGAGGGAAATCGCTTCGAGTTAAATCGGTATCTAATGGAGTCTCCTCTTCCCCAAGGACGGAGGACAGCGCAGTCGGTTTAAGCCCGTGTCTGTCTTGCTTCATTTCTACGCCGACTTTGGTGAGTTCTATCCCGCACTCTCTATAAACCCAATCCCGGCCGAGACGAACTGAAACTCATCGGTGATCATTTTCGGTTCAGTCACAATCCATTTTGTAGGCTTTGGAAAAAAGGGGGCACAGGGACATAAATCCTTGCCGCGCCCCGTCCAAGAATAGGAGATAATTAAACGAACGCCCGTAAAGGAAGCGCTACATAAATCTTGCCCTCATATCGGTTTTGGGGGTTTTCGTTTCCCTTACTTACGTCATCAAACCCGAAACAGAAGAAAAAAACCTCTCCACCTCGGAAAAGAGCAGTACCACATCCGATCGATTTGATATTCGTTTACTTGAAGCAATTACGATCGTTTTCCGATTTTCTTCTTCTGCTGCTAAGGTTTTAATCGCTTCCGGTAATCTACACCGTTGTTAGATTTCCTTTCCATCGTTTGCTTCATGACCCCTTTACGCAAAACGAGGGCGGGCGGGGGAAGTGGCGGCTAACAAGGTCATCGATGGTACGGGCAGGGTGCCGCCGCGGCAGGGCTTCCGAAACTGGGTGAACCACGAACTGCATGTACGAAAAAAGTACATCACGTTCGTTCTCCGCGCAAATCGAGCGCAAAAACCAATAACCGAACGGAAATACATGCGTCGGACGTTTATTACAAACCGTCAGCGGATGTTGCTACTGGGTTTGTTCGATTTTCTCCACTGGAAGACTTTCTATGATGATGACGACGACTGTAATAAGACACTGCGAAACGATTTTAGATATCTTTACCAAGTTCTTTTTTCCATTCAACGGATGCAACTGTTTTTGTTTGGTTTTGAAAATTATGCACAGGGTCTTTTTTTCTTAATCTGAAGAATAAACAGAATAAAATGAAACAGGACTAATAATTTGGTTTCAACGTTTTGTGATAGTTTGAAAATAATTGGAAAAAATATAAAAGGATAAGCAAGGGAGATAAAATAAGTTAACATAAATTCCTTGTTATAACTCTAGATGAATGATCAGATAAAAAACATGTTTATTTTGGTAGAACAGGAACTAAAAGAATAGAGTGCAGCAAACAGTTGAACTTGAACCAATGGTGATGGCTTTTAACATACCGTAGATGTACCATATTTGGCGCAGTTAAGGAAATTCTGCATAAAAAGTTGAATAACAAAATCAATGTTTGATCAAATCATACCATTTTTTGCACAGTGCTAGCCTAACTACCATAGAATATAAGAAAAATAAGTAAGAAACTCTTAAATTGATATTTCTTCAAGTTTCAGAAAATTTTTGTGTGGCACATTATGTTCCTAACTTGACGCATGGTTTTTGCAATGTTCCTTACTTGGCGCGATGTGTTCCTAACTTGGCGCACTTAAAACAAAATGGATGTAGTTCATTGAATTCAACAGCTACATTCAAAAGTCAACTTAAAACAATAGAAACACTTTTCAGCAGCAATTTAAAAAACAATTTAGCTTTTTTTGCAGCGGACTTTGACTTCTCTCGTGGAAATAAAACTATCTCATCGCAAACTTTTATAATCTTATTCATCAAAGCCTTCTATGATTCAAAAATATCTAGCAGCGCAAACATTCATAGTCTCCACGGTGAATAATTAGGAACACTGTGAGCCAAACTTGGCGCAAAATATTTTCGCTTCAAATTAGCATACATGTTTCAAAAAGCGCCGAATCTAACCACGATTCATTGGAAATACTTACATTCTAACAGTTTCTGATAAAAAGAAATCCCTAATAACTGTTCCTTTGCGTATAAATTATTGGGAACAGTTGAACACACTCCTTAGCAGCGTTGCTAACGCGGGTAAAAAATGGCGCACTTATGAGATGGAATTTTTCATTTAATTATATATACATTCAATAACTGAAAACCGATAACATGTTGTGATGCGGATGTATTGTATAAACATAAACAAATATTTGCCTGCATAGTTTAGGCTGAAATGTTTTGGAAATAGTCTAATATCGAAGAAAATATTAGAAAGTGCGCCAAGTTTGGACCCGCGCCAAGTATGGTGCTTCTACGGTAGCAAACATGGGAAATTGAAAAATAGACCCGGTTCTCACCGAACTGTCGTGATCTCCACGAAATATTTCTCTTTATATATATTTGAAATTGCAAATTCGAATATTTTTGCTCTCTTAGATTCTTTTCCTTATACAATCTCCAACCACTCTCGTCAAAATCAATCACAAGACTGATGGTTCAATCCATTTCGTTTTCCAATGTCTACTTTGTTCCATCTTTTTCGATATGCAGATCCATCTCGGTTCAGTAGTAGGCCATCGCTCTTCCAATTTTCATTGCCAACTATATAGCGAATGATTTCATTTTTAATTTTTCGTTGCCTCGCAATCGAAATTCATTCGTTTATAATATCGATTAATTCGTTCATTATTATTATTCAATATATTCATCTAGCACAGCTCAATCCCTACACGAACAACGTTCCAAATAATAAATCCAATTTGTAAATCCAATTTCTTGATTTTTTGAACACCATACTTAGTTCCTCTAATCCCACCTGCCCGGTGGAGGATCCGGTGGAGAGTAGGAAACAAACATCGAAAAGAATCGAAAAAAAACTAAACCACCGGAGCTTCCGAAGCAATTGTCAAGCGTAATTACAAACCAACCGGAGACGGAAGCTGCGCTTTCCGGGAGTAACAGCAACGAACGAGCAACGGGCGGACAAATAAAACACACAAAACACCGACACACACACACATCGGTCGGTCGTTCGTCCTCCACCGGATTCGATTCGGATCGAAATGATCCGAAAAGTATGACGGATGTTAGCTCGAGGACGGTCGGGGGTTGGGAGGGAGAACCGCCCGGGATGGGGATGAAAATTACGATTGAACCTCGGGTGTGGACGCGGCGGGGCGGGGGAACGAATTTGAAACCATCTGATGACACACACGGACGCACCCCGAGAGAGAACCGCGAGTTGAAGGCCATCTTTTCTTCTGCTTCCCGCTGAAAGCGACACATTCCACGGCGTTATTAGAGTTTTTTTCTTTTCCCTCTTATGAACCGGGTGGGATTTTCGGTGGAAAATCATCCATTTCCCGGAAGAGTTATAGTTTTTTCTGCCATTCCCATCGGGAATATTTGTACGTGGCAGCAATCCTAGAATCACGCCATGGTGGCGCAGCTCAGGATGTACTTCCTCTGTGGTTGTTCTAATAATTATTCTACGGCGCGCCTAAGACATCCTCATGGCCATCGGGTGGCTGAGGAATGTGCACTCGAATCAAGATCTCGCTGCCGAGAGATGTGCCCACCCTTCCCCCCCCCCCCACAACACCCGACGACCGTGTCCGCTCGATCGGATCCCGCTTGCCAATCAACGGATAGGAAATGGTGACATTTTTGCCCTTCCACGCGACTTAATTGCACATTTCCTCCAACCGGCCCGTGCTTAACTGTGTGCATGTTTGTGTGCAAGGGGAACAGGGCATGAGCATCAGAAACCGATCGTTCAATAATCATTCATCGCGTCAACGGTGGCAGAGCGGCGGCGACGGCGATGATGATGAACGGCTTGTCGACCGTCGATCGAACCCGGCCGGGGGGTCGCATCCGGTGTGCGCGCATAAACAAACTCTCGCTTCAATTTGCCACCCAACGTAAACAACCATCGCGTCGCGAAACAGCGACGGGGAGGTTGTGTGCGAGGCGGCAAGAAGAATCGGTTCGTTCTGTGTTCAAAAATGGTTCAAAAAAGTATATACAACATACACCAAACGTCGAGCTGACACCCGAGGTGGAGTTGATCGTGAGAAGCTGGTGGCTTACGAGAGCTCCAGAACTTGGAGTACTCGTTTGACCGAAATATTTGACCGCAATTACGTGCACAAGCATCGATGCCTGACAACTTCAAGCGATCCTGCGCCGCCATTGCATCAAGACCTTGTAACAGTGATGACGATCCTCGGTGCACCTGTGTCTGTGGCGTTGACCCGGATCCCAAAATGCCGACACTAATGATGTCGGCCAGGGGAAAGAGAGTTCGTTAATTGGCCAGGCAAGGATCAAGGCCGACGGTATTATGTCACTCGCCGGTCGATCCGTTTATAGCTTCCAAAACAAATCGTCTGACGAGAGAGTTCGGTTAAGGTTCATTTCCAAACCGACACTTCGTAATGATTGAGCTCTGGACTGGAAATGGCTCGAGGAACGAGACCCAGTCGCCTTATCGACACTTTTCGCCAGTGCCGACTCACAGTGACACTCAACCTTGCCCTCGACCTCTGATGGGAGCTGACGGCCGGCGAAGCGAATGATTAGGAATCACACTGATGGCGTTTTTGGAAGCGTCACTCCGGACAGCAGTGATACCTTTCTCTTCCTCTCTCTCTCTTGCTTGGGTCCACACTGGGTCGTGCACATTAATGACTGGCGCGTGTCCGTTGCTTCCGGTTCCAGCCGACAGGATACTCCCGAGACGCTACGATTTGATTTAATTTTTTTATTTTGGAATAAATTGGTTCGAAGCGTAAACGGGACAGATTTTGCGCTAATTGGCTCCGGAAGACAGCACGACTTGGGAGACTGAGGTCACTCCTTTATGTCAATTACTTCATTAAGCGCATGCAGCCATTGCTAGGCATCGGAGTTCTATGTCTTAGGCATCGCATTTGGTATCATCGAAAACACATTTCCAAAACAAAAGAACGACTCTCTCCCCGTCCGTGATGCCACTCAAACAGTTCAACAAAAAAAAAGATGTGCCAGGATGTGGTAGCTCAAGTTGATAACCTCAACTTACCACCGACGGGGGACCATAATTCAATCACACACAGAGACACACCAACCTTATGGTAGAATTCCAAAAAAGTGTTTACATCAGCGAAACGAGAACCGCGTGCTTACATCACGGAGTGGAACGCAAGATCTTTCGGGCTTTCCAGTTGTGAATGACGATGTTTAGGTTTCTAGGTTCGAGCTTCGAAACCGAAACAGGAAACCGTGAGACGCACTTGAAGCAACTACTTTGTGTGGTGAGCGTTTTGCAAGCGTTCCAGTTCTACAAAGTCAGTGAACCGCGGAAACGCGTACGGAACCCTCAACCTCCCTCGGTGGGTAACCGAAGAAACAAACGAAACATAAGCCCGACCGGTCTTCGGTGGGAATGTTTAGTGACAAAGTAGCGGCGGCTTAGGAAGCAAATGGCCACCACCACCACCACCACCCACCAAAAGGCACAAGAAGTTCACAAGCCTCGTGAGACACAACGTGGTGACGCCACAGACCAGACCAAGCTTTGATCGCATTGTTCTTGCGCAAAGACGCTGTAGATCGTGGCCATTCCTCGCTCCTTACCACTCGCTGTTCAGCCGACAGTTGGGTGGTCTTGCACAAGGTAAAGAACACCCCGGGAGGGGGGGGGGGGGGGGGTCATGGTCGGGGGAAGGGGGTGTACGAAGATCTCACATTTCCTGCGGAAGACGGAGCGCAACGCAGAAAACGAGTGCGGAACGAATTGGAAACCCGCCAAGCATGAACCTTGGTGGTGAGGAACGTGGCCCGTTCTACTCAGCCGGCCTCTGTTGGTTCGTTCTGCTCGTAATAATGATGTCGATGCCAGGCCAGTTCGCGTGAATCGAGGCCAGCACCGTTATTTACACTCCAATTGTTCCGAGGAACACCGGGCAGCAGCTGTGCAAAGCCGAAGCGTGGTGTTTTGCTGCGCCTAAGACTCGTGTGAATTCTGGAGTTGATGGAACCCATTAGATACGCTGCTACGCCCCAAGTTCCAGCTTTGGACGGACTCCTGATCTCGATTCGATCTCCGCCAGGAAGGCGGTAAGTCTGAAGAAGGGGCTCATCTTCCAAAATAGCCCGCGTCCAAGGCGAGCAGGGTAAAATGCTACACACCCAATCACACCAGTGTGTGTGCTGATTCAACAGGTGTTTTCGGGGGGATGATCATGATCCTCAATCGAGAAATCGAGAGAACCCCCAACCGGGGGGAGGCTGGAGGAGAAATTCACAAACTAGCGGCAGATAAATTATTGTTTGTTTGCACTTCACCTCAACTCCCGGGCGGCGCAAATGTGGAGGCGTGAAAACGGTCCACATTCATCCATAGGCCGCCTCCCGTCCCTCACCCCACAAAAGGCGTGAGATTTTCCGAGCAACATTGTTCATTAGGGGTTAATGAACGTTTCCCGAAGGAGGGGTTGGTTGTGGCCGGGCAATTAAATCATCATTCCCCCTCCCGACCGAAGTCGGGAAAAGGGACCGACATTTTCCGCAGCTGAGTCGACGAACACATTCCTCGGAAGATTTGAGGATTTGGTTTGGAAGATTTCCCTCGTTCCGTGACTCGGGAAATGGAAACAGATTGAAGGCCCCGAATTGTTCGGAGGGCGCGGGTGCTCTAGTAACGCTTTTAATAATTCCATCCGCCATTTTCCCGCAGCGGATTTCTCCAAACCATATTGCGCCGGCCTCCCCGAGGGCGGAAAAGACAGACGGTGGAGTCGTGCCAACCGGGCATATGCGCATCCGACGTGGAGAGAAGGAAATGCTTTTCCTGCCCCCGCTCGTCTCTCGCCCTCTTTACGAACCACCCATTTTCACATCGTTTGCAGCTTCCTCCGCGCACCAAACAGTCTTCTGTCTTAGGGGTTGCATCTGCTCCCAGCTCGCTTTGGGACCGTTGATCGTTCAGTTCCGTTGCTAATAGGCGGTACAGTTAGAGCTGGCCGGAGGAGTGTGGTTGGGAAAATGATGTGATAAGCTCGATCGAGCGCAGCAAGAGAGAAAGGGCAGGGAAAGGAAGGAAAGAAAGTACCGGCAATGCACGACTGCGGCAGGGATCTGAAGGAGCGAGCCGCTGCAAGGTATCATGTGTTGTGCCACAACCACTTTGATGCCAAGCGGACTGATCCCGAATTTCGAACGGGTGTGTTCGCCGGGGCGTGTTTTTATACCGTACGGTACCAGGCACTTCTTTTACACTCCATTTCCCCAAAGTTGAAAGCCACTATCGAGGTGCGGAGGTAGGGGAAACTGGGCAAAAAATACCTCGGTGAAATACAACAAAATTGAGTCAACAAAACGAAATTTTAGGTTCCATGGTGGTTCAATTGAGATATTCCAATCGTGCCATATAAACGTCAAGTAGACAAATAAGTTACATGATTGATAATGAAAGGAATTTGATTCAAAATACCTGCATTTTTGTTGTAGGTCATCTTGAGACAATATAAACCGGATTATCTAGGACAGAGTTCACACGACCAAATGTAAAGTAAAGGAGTCAAGTCATTCAAACTTATTCAATGGTAGCGTGAAAACAGAATGAAATAAACATTGTAAGTGTTCTACATCACAAGCTCACAAAATGTTTAATTTGAGATATCTCATATTGATTTATTTGATAATCAATTCCAACATAATGAACATTTATTCAATTATGGAAACACATTTAATTATTTTTTTTCCTGGTAAAAGCGGATAACCAATAGAATCGCACTGAGAAAAATTGGTATTTATTTCTTCAATAGACACCGGGATATCAATGTTTTTCGCTTTCAGGGTGCATATTGCCTCACCTTACCCTTTTTTCAAATTCTTTTCTACAAAGCATTTCTTAGCTTACCGTTGGCCGACTCGTGGCATACTTTTCCCACCAAAAGCCCGCCAAAACAGACCCCGTACTCCATGAGCTACAATTCTAGGTCGTCTCCGAGCCACCGAATGCACTTTTATGGGAGTTTGTTTGTTTTTCTTCCTTCTACATTAACCGGCCTTCTTTATTTGCGATGGCACAATTTCGGCCCTTTTTTTGATGGACTGGTTCCGTTTTGGGGGGGACCGAATTTGGGTCCGATGGTCAACGAGACGTCGTAACAAACAACAACAACATCATGAAACGATGCCAAAAATTGATGAGTGGACATCGGGGGGGGCTTCGCGAAACTACCGAAACAGCGTTTGGAAAGTATTTATTTGAGGAGCGCCAACAAAAAAAAAACAACCACATGTATTTTACTAGTTCTCTTTTTTTTTCTTATTGTTAAAAACGGTTGAAATGCGTGATAACGGTTTATTGCATCACGTAGAGCTACACCTTTTTTTCGTTAACTTCCGCTGCGTTATCATGCTGCGTTCGGAAAACGGAGCGTCGACAGCGTGTGCTGCGCTCGGATCAGATAAGTGCGTTCCTAAACTGGGCCATCGAAACCTCATCCAGGCCTTCAAGCGCAAACCGAAAGGGTGCTGCAGGGAGTGCTGGGCTGGAACTGGGCGGCTGAGGTGCTCCGCTCCGGAATGTGAATCGAACCAAAATTAAACCCTATGAATCAACCTTTACCAGCGTCATGTGTGCACCTTCGAGCTACCAGTTGTTCGTGAGTCACGGACACTCGAAAGGGGTTTCGCGTAGCACTTGGAGGTTTCCAAAAATAAATATCGAACACTAGTCAGTCCCTCAACCCCCCCCCCCCCCCTCTCCCCCACACGCCATCCTCTTATCTGGCGCGACAGAGTCGGCCTGTCTCTTGCAGCTAGTCGAGACTCGAAGTTCGCGCTACTTGGGCGGAAGTGGCATCGCCGTACGCCCGCTGGGGTTTCGCTCAAAGCTGGCAAGCACTTGTACGGAAGGTGACCAAAACGTGTATGCCATCGCGGAGGAGTTTGGCCCCGAGGCGGGGGGAGGTGAAGTTTTCGGCAGATTGGAGCAACACTTCCGTTTCCATTGCGGTGCCTTTCGTAACATCCGATGGATGGGAAGGTAAATTGTAGCACAAGCGGCAATACGTTGATGCCCCGAGAGACAGCAGGTGTATGGAGTTGATTTTAACTACCAGAGTATCAAGTTGAAGTTAGTTTTGAATTTTAATCAACACTAGTTGGAAGCATGTTTTCAATGTAAAAATATATCAAGCAATATCTCCTGCCCTTTTCGTAATCAAAATATAAAATTACCACACCGTACCAACCCGAATTGACAACGTCATAAAATGATAGAATACATTTTTACCTATTCGAAGTTCATTCCGGAAATTATATATATAAGGACTCTGCCAAATTGTTAACGTGTTCTTCTTGTTGTGTACTGTATACGAAGTTTTCATTAATCTTTCTCTTATTAGACGAAGTCAGTTTTAAGGTGAACAGTAAAATTAGTTATGCGTTCCCACATTGAACAATGAACATGAGAACGGAATAATTTTTAGGGTTATAACGATCGAAGTAGAATTTTATGTTTTATGTTTAAAACCAGCCAGACTAGGTTGTTTCAACAGTTTAAACTAATTCTCCTCTCGCTAAGAGTTCAAACTATTCTACATAATTCACAAGTATCAACGATTCTTTAATCAAACTTGGACCTCTCCGCTTAAATAACTTGACTATTAAAAACGTTTACATTTTCTGGATGCGTTGAGTGATTTTCTCTTTTCTGTTTTAATGTAAAAAACGCGAGATACAGTAGCTTCCACTTCCGGACGCATTCCAGGCAGGGAAAAGCGTTTCCGGAAGGAAGTGATTTGATATTCCTTCCTCACACTTTCCCATGCTGGAAAGAAAAAGGATAAACACAAATCCTCACCCTACTGAAAATGGTCTCGATGAAGGATGGAGCTCGGAAAAATCATGTCCGGGAGGAGGGAGAAAACCGCCGATAAACAAATCGCCAAATGGACAGTTCTATTTTCGGTGCGTGCCGTTCCGATAAACCGTGCCGTGGAACCGTGGCGTTCTTTGCCATTTGCTGGAACATGCCAAGGGAAGTAAGGGAGAAGGTGATTGGGGTTCCAAAATTAAAATTTGATCTCACTTCCGTCGGGCCGAGCGGCGTGCACGTGAGACAAAAGTGAACACAAAATTATGCCAAAAACCGGCAAACGCGATCGAAAATCGACCCTCGAATGCAGATGGCGAAGATGAAGACGAATGACGCTCCCGGATGGGGATGGAATGGATTGGCCGGTTCTATTTCAAACAACATCCGCCATTTGCGCCATCCGTCTCGATCGGATCGGGCCTCCCGAAAACCCCAAAAGGTTGGAAAATGCCAAGACATGCGAACGAAGAACGTGCGCGCGCGCGTCCGGCACGGGAAATGGGTTTGATGTGTTTTCAGTTTTTCGCCATCAGCGGGGCACCATTCCACGGCTACGAGGGCCACCGGAATGGGGCAGGGAGAGTTTGCTCATTTCCGAAATGCTACTACTACGAAGGGCGTGTGTGTGTGTGCGTGTTTTTTTGTGGTGACGTACATCGCACGCACGCACGCCGGAAGCTGCGGCGGCGTCGACGTCGTCGTCTTGCGCTTCACCGCTCGGAAACGCCCCTCCCTTCTTCCCATTTCCCACCCCCATTCTCCTATACTTCAGTGGCGGGAAATGAGTCGACAAAGTAGAAGTGCCGCGCCGCTGGCCGGACAAATTAGGCGTCCACCGAAAGCCGGAGAAGAGGACGACAGTCCAGCAGCAGCACGCACTGCCCCCTTTCCCTTCCCCTTCCCATCGCCCTTGTAAATCGGCGCCATGTTCACACGCTTCCCTTTGAAGGCCCTTCACAGCTTTTATTAGTGATCCCGCACTTGGCCCGGCCGACGACGGATGCACGAAATGATCTTTTTCCTCTCAATTTTCTAGCGCGGGAAAACCGCGCGCACACAAAACAGAAGAAAAGTCGCATCGCACAAAGCATCGGGGATCGAACACACATGTGCGCTTCCCGATCGTCTTGATTTTCTTTTCCAGTTCGTTTGATGAGTCGAATTTCGAGCAAATACAATCAATATGAACACATCTTGTAACATTGTTTCGTGGGAAGAAAGGGTGTGTTTTGATAAATAAAACAAAGTGTTTACTGTCCAAGTACAGTTGGATGGGATTGTGGGTTTAATTCTAGTCAAAATGGTTACGACTGTTACGAGAGGAATTTGAGTTTTGACTGATGTAATAGTTTGAGCCTTAGTAATTTCACTTGTAATTCGAATTGTTCCGCTTGATAACATTTATTTGGTTGAATCATATGTTCACGTTATTTAATCGAAAACAACTTTTTCTCGTAAAAATCAGTTCTGGAATGTTTCAACTTCTAATTTTAGAGATTGACTTTTAGTAACGTCGCTTTAAATCAAATTGTTCCGTTTGATAAGGTAACTCTTTTATGTTGTTGGAGTATTTTTGGAAAACAAATCAATCTCCGAATGTTTCTAAATGCCATTTTTTAGGGCATTATCCATGATCAAAATACACGAAAAAAATTATAGTAAAGAAATAATTGGCTTAACTTGTTTACTAAAAGTTTATCTTTGTTACAATAAAAAGGAAAAATTTTAAAGGAAGTTTACCAAATCGCAAATAATTTAAAGACTTTAAACAATTATACCAAATGGGTGCTCATTGTTTATCGACTCATTTTTTTATGTTTTTTTTTAATGATTTGAACATAAAGCTAGAAGAACTCCAAATTCTTATCGGGTGAAAAAGTTTCGAAAAAAAAACTTAAGAAATCTCGGTAACAAGCCCAGCGTAATGATTTTTCCGTGGTAGACAGAAAGCGGAACATTTCAGATTTGTTTTGCATCGGGAAATCGCTGATTCGAAATCAACAAACTTCGTCATCGCCCAAAACGGCCAGCACTTCCGGGCCCGATTTCCCGTATTGCAAACCACTACACATCCATACCGGACCGGGGGTTTTCGTAAATTAATAATAGATTTCCTGCTCATTAAACGGATGCTGGTAGACGTTCGGTCATGCTTGAGCCCATCAGGGTTAGTTTCTTTTTCGGTGCGATTTTCGATCAACGCAAAGGACGCTCCTTAAGAGACAAAAAAAACATTCAACCCGATTGAGATGCCCTTTCCCGTCGAACGAAGACGATGGAAAATGCGGAAAAGATTCCCTCTGCCAACGGGAAAAACGATCCTCACCCAGCCTCTCAGACTGACGGAGGGGCCACGAACCGGATGAAAGGGCGTTCCCCGGTGGGGTCATTTTCTTCGCCTTCTCGTTATGAATTCCCTCCCATTCATCCCCTTTTCCCTGCGCACGGGATGTTGTTTCCGAATTTCCAGTTGAGCATGTAAAGGAAATGAAACGCGGGGCGCGAGAAAATGAGTGTTCTTGTCAAAAGTAGATTACGCAAAGGCGCAGAGGCCACTTATTAGCCGGTGCCGGTTTCCGTTTCACGCCAGACTAATTCAACCCGTTCTTCCACTTCCTCCGAGCAACACACACACAAAAACCCATACCAGAGGGCGAGAAAATCATCCACAGGAAGCTTCCCATGTCCCCCCCCCCGCGGGAGAAGGGATCTGCGACATGGTCATGTTTTTTCCGTTTCTATTTCCAAATCTCGTTCGAATAAATCAAACCAGAAGAAAAAGGCAGCACGTGGCGCTAGATTTGTAATTAAAGAAAACATATACCAGCGCAGAGATGAAAGTTCGAGTGCTCGAGAATGAGAAGAAATGGACCTGAATTTTCGCACCCACATGTGGCAGACACATGGTGCCTTACGGCGTGGTTTTCTTTTTCAACTTTGATTGTTTGTGTAAATGAGTTCTTACGGTTGGGAATGCGCCAGGTTTGCTATTCGGTGTGAAGGGAAACAAATAACAATTTTCTTGACCTTCTTTCCCGAGGCTTTGATGTTGTCCAGTAGAGCATTTCATTATTGACACAACAGTTTCTCTTCCATCATATTTGTTTATGTCTGTTTCGATGTGTAGGAAAACTTGATCTAATTGAGGTCGTCTGTTAGAAGTGCGCGCTCTAAACGTTCTAAAGGTGGTTGTCTTCCGGAAAGGGCAGAATAAAATTCGACGAGAAACTTTGGGAAATATATTCAAAATAGACATAAAACTGTTTCTTACCTTGTTATACAATTCTCGCGCTGCTTCTCTTGCTGCTCTCGGTTTCTTGCTCGTATTATGCAACAATCTCGTGAAAACTTGTCCCCCGAAACGCTCCGGTGCACACGAGACCCCGTTCCGGCTGGCGCTTGTCGATCGTTTGCAGATGTTTCCGGTTCGATCCCGTTTCCCGTTTTCCTGTGTCCCGAAAGGATGCTAACGCGTGCCGCCTCTCTGTCGTTTCGGTTGCAAAAAATCGAAGATCGAACGAGAAGTTCGGTACGGACGGTGGAGGAGAGGAGCGTAACCGTTACAGAATGTCCACCAGCTGTTGTCGGTTTCGTGATGCTGCGGCCTGTTCGGTATGTTATGTTCCCTTTCCAGTGAGCGATTGCATGGAAATGGAATCTTCTTCGGGAAGAGTAACAGCCGGCAGGATTTGACTGCTGATCGGTCCTATCTTTCCTTCTTGATCGTGCCAGCTGAGGCAGTGTCCTGTCCTGATCGAACGCCGGGATTTTCGAGCTAATACGACAACTCGGTGTTCTCTTGCTCCTTTCCACACACGTTTAGTTGGATCACCTTTTTTTCTTCTTCCTACAAAAACACACCGATCCCGAGCAGATGGTAAAACAGGAACTGATGTTTCTCTCGAAGAGGATGGCGAAGCGAACAACACACTGTTACCACTGCACACACACGTGGTCGAAATTCGATATTCCGGAAAACAAGAGTATCTTCTAATTGCGTCTCACCGAGAAGAATCGAGCGACCGGGAAAGCACGGGAAAACACGGGAACCGGCGGTGCTTGCTTTTTAATTGATTATCGTATTTCTAATTAGCTCACGGTTGGATGCTTTTCGGGAAACAAACGGCGGTTCGGTTGTTCTCTTTTGCACCCTTCCGAGGCGGGAACCGTGCTGCCCCAAGCCTTGGCTGATTTAATGCCACCGGAATTAGTTTTAACGGCTGCGGTCGGAAAATGGCTTCCCGCGAAGAGGGGGTTTCCGCTTGCGCCCTTATCGTACCGCGATCGCTCAAGACGCCACGATTCGATTCACTCCCCTTGGGCGCTTTCCGTTATCCCAAGAATCCGTCAATTTTCTTCTCTCCCTTCTTGTCGCGACTTCTTTCAGCTTCACGTCACACTTCGCCGAACATCTGGTTTTCTGGGCGTAAAAAAAACCCGAGGAAAGCGCGAGTTTTTCTCCACACAACTCTTCGACCGACACACGACAGACGATTCTTTTGCTGCCTTTCGCACACACAAATGACTTATTGAATTGTTCTACTGCTCTAATGGTTGTGCATTAAATTAATTGCGAAAAAAAACCCCACAATTAAATGCGCTATTCCTACGTGCTGTTAGCGGAAGTGGCCAACTGCTGACCTAAAGGTACACGTGAACGAACCGAAACGGAAGGCACACGGGGACGTCGAGTCGCCGGTTGAGGGACAAAATAAAATAAAACAACAAACACACGACGCAAGAGCGTAACTGCAGGAGGTAACAATACGATCCTACTCGTACGGTGTTCTCTTCTGAACTGAAGTCGCTCCGAAAACTTCATTTGGTTTTGTTTACCACTCGCTGTTTCCTGTTTGTAGTGATGTGCATTTGCTCCAGGAACCAAATGGGAACTGAGTCTCTTTTCGTAACCGGACCACGGACTTCGGACCTACCGACATAGTCCACCGATTTCTCAAATAACATAGTTTTACTGAGTGTATTTATTAAGTATTACACGATAATCAAGTTTGGCGTCAATCTCTACAAGATTCCTGAATTGTAGACTAATGTAGAAAAAAACCTAAGTTTTGAAAGAATATTAGAAATGATATCACTGTTCTATATGCTACTTGACGTTTTGATTCCCTCTTATTTGTTAGTAAAAAATCCATCTTGTTGTAAATCAAACTACCACAAATCAACTTATTAAACGTATGGCCGATATTGTTGGTATGTAATAAAATTTTTTGTTCTTATAACCGTCATGTCAAGCAATCATATTTAACGTAATAAATGCAATAGAAGACGATATAAAAAAATAACATTTGGAATACCCAACTGACGGCGACATGCAACATTGCCCCGTTTCCACAGATTCCTACCCCCGCGAGTCCAGAACTGTCAGCTTTCTCTTGCACACTTTGTCTTCCTTCTCGTTCTAATGATGAACCGGTGTGCTAGGGGAGAAGTCACATCTGCCCTTTCACATCTTCCCTTTCAGTCTGACACATTACAATAGTGGAGCCGATCGTGTAGCATTCCCACACTGCACAGCAACCCGAATGTGTGTTGGTGCACTTTATGTCGGTCAATCATGTAGAGAATAAAAAAGGTCGTCTGTATGAATGCCATCACGCACCAACTGTCAATCACGACGCGATGAAGTTTTCAGTCTTTGAAACATCCAGCGCTAGAACAGTCGTGTGAAAAAGTGTAAAGTGTTGTTCCTTCCGTAAGAGTGTGTTGAATTTTCAATGTTCATGGCACCTAAACGGAAACTAATAGGATCCATCAACAAGTCGGGAACAGTGTCAGCTCATGTGCGATCTGGTCCGGGAAACGGATGGAGAGTTCGATCGTCCACGAATGCGTTGGCCGGATCTTAGAATCGGTAAGTAAACAAAGTGGTAGTGCAAAATCATAACCATTTATAACAGCGATTCACTAATTCTATTCCTTAGCTTGTTTCGTTCAACAGAAATAACACCGGAGGAAGAAACCGCCCTTGGGAGAGCAGAATGTTGAAGAAGCGGAGGAATTCTACGAAAAATAAAAATTTCCGCGTTGGCGGCTCGAGCAGAATACAACACCGTCTTCTCCGTCTCATTTGACATCCGAAATGGATTATATAGTTGTGTGCGTGCCATTATGGTGAAATAGCACGCACACATTCGTAACCTCTGTTTGGCACTAACACCACCACAAAATAACCGATTGAATGTTGCACCCCACCCCCTTTTTTGGTGCAACACTTTGTCTCGTTATGGACATCGAAAATTAACAAATGAGATGGTAACGATATGATAACGAGACAAAATTCGCCAGTTGGGTAGTTTCTCAAAATGTAAATGAACAATTCATTCAGTTCAACGAAACAGTTCCGAAATATGGAGAATCCTGGAGGTAGCTCCGTTCTAACGGTACCATCACTAGTAAGAGTACCACGATGCACGCGACGATGCAGTTGAACAGCTGATCCGCGTCTTCGGATGCACCTGGCGTACGAAGGAAGATAAATAAAGATTTCCGAGCACATGAAAACCCGAATCCAGGTGGAAGAGAGTCTGTTGGAAATATGATGAAATTAAATTAAAACAAATCTGCTTATACATGTAATTTGTCTTATATTTACCAAATAGTATGGTTGAAACAATGTTTCAACAAGAAATGTTTTTCGAACATTTCTTCGTGATCGGTGACCGTCATAAAAATTCACTTGACATTTTTACTGATTTGTAAATCGTTCCTTTGGCCAAACATTTTCACCGCCAACCCGTAATGAGGGCGGAAACATGAGATTTTTTATGTTAACTCCGAACCTATCTTTCAGCCCTTTCCGAGCGTATCCTTGCTATAGTGTTGGCCAACGCAGAATCGATTGCACACATGGTCGAAGGCAACAAATGGGACATAAATCTAAAAAGTGTTGGCCCTTTTGCCTGTTTCCTCCTCTTCACGACCCAATACGCCCACCAACCGTATCCTGTCGCGATGCGGTCGGCATACTGGGATTAGTTATTTTTCCTGCCTGCTTCGTGATTTCACCATCCTACGCTATGAAAACGGCTTGTTTGTGTTTATTTTGTGACCGGACTTCGGTGGGCTAGAAATATACTGATGTGAACAAAAAAACCTACAACGAAGATCATGTGGGTGTTTAAGTAAAAAACAGAACACATATACACGGTTTCGCTACAGTATCGTAGAGCAGACAAGTATCCTTTTCATATCCGCTGAACCGTTCAACCGCTGAACGATCGAGTCGATCGTGCCTGGGACGATGATCGCTCGGGTTCGAGCGGAAGGAGGAAGTCGGCGACACAAAAAACAACAATCATCTTCAGCCAATGTTCCCCAAAGGAAAAAAAAAACATCCTGCTGCAAGAAACGCTCGTTTCCGTCAATTGCCTTCCACTTTCATTCGAATCCTATCCGCAGGATCGGGAGCAGCAACAGGAAGCTGCAGAACCGAACAGGGAAACGGGGAAACTCTGGCAGGAAAAGGAAAGGAATGCTGTTAAAATCATGCCAACTATCAGAGCATCGGGAAGGTTAAAGGGAAAAAGTGAACTGACGAATCACGATGACGAGCGCAAGCTGACGTTCAAATGCTGAACCGGAAAAGCTGCAACTCAGCTTTAATTATGCGCCGGGACGATCGCTTGACGGCGCTTTGCTCAAGAAATTCAATTAAACGCCAAATTTACGGCCAACCCAGAAGGTGGAATAGGAAAGGAGTCCGGTGGTGATCTTATCGCGGTCCCGTTGCGTTCCCGTGCCAGGAACTGAGATCGTGATCATCGTGGATTGTGATTTGTTCGTTTGTGCAGCTGCACGTGGCCAACATTCTTCCTTGCGGACGCGAAACGGAAAAGAAAAAGCGTCCCGTGCAGCCGTTTATTTACATAATTCCTTCATCAGTCAACAGAGATCCTTGCGTGTTCCTCTTCCACCCAGCAGTGTGTTAACGTGTTTGCTCCTTTAATGTAGTTTTTTTTTAATTTTTCGTCGTTAGAAATAAAAAAACACATGTTTAAAGGATACACTGTCGTTAGTTTAACGATACCATCCTCGTTTCTACGAGTCGTCGGCTAAAGCTGGCGATCCCAAAGGAAAACGAATCGCTGTATCCTTTCCGCTGCGTGAAGAAAGTATTACATTTCACCCGCCGCTTAGTTCTGCTAGCTTTTCTTTTTCGAGCGTAGACCTCTTTCATCATTTCCGATTTGGTAAAGTGAAGAAGCCAAAAAATGTAAACGAAACAATCGTAACCGATCAGTCGACTGTGGCGTTTTTTGAGGCATGGATTCTTCCCCCTTTATTGGAGAAAGCATTAGAAAACCCGTGGTGAAAGACCTATTCCTTTCGCGCATGTTCTACATCCAAGAACTGGACAAGGAAACCGTGAAGCCTTGCGCGGGAAACAAATCATTCGATCGCGATCGAAAGTCCACCCCATCCGGTGCGTGTGTATGTTGTACACTAATTTCCACTTCCGTCCGGTCGGATGGGATCAATAATCAAGTCGGATTTCCTTTCGATCCTTCCGCCCATCCGGTGGCCGCAAAGGACGCCCGGTGTTATAACTCAATAAAACATCCCGGTGTCCCTGGCTTTTGTGTTTTGTCACGTTTTGTCACAGCGGGCACAAGGGAAAGGATAACAGGAAGGACGTGAACACCGAATAGGCGAGAGACGATCGGTACACATGTTCGACTTTCGGCAGTTTCCAAGCGCATGGAAGGAATTGGGCATGTCATAAAATCATCTCCTCACTTCCGGAATCGCACCAAGGATTCTCGTCCTTCGGGGTTTTCCCTCTTCTACCCGGGGCCACGCATTGGGTTTTAGCAATTGCATACGTATTGCAGTTTCCATGTCCCTTTTTGCACAGCCTTTTCATATTGGCCGAAAGCTGTTCTCCGCAGGAAACCAAAAAGATTAAAAAATATAACCGACGGCAAAGTGTGAGCTGGATGGTTTCTTCGCCCTGGCACTGTAATTAATTCTTTTGTCCAACCTAAACAAACAGAACGGAACGGTGCGGAAGTGCATGTGTGAAAATCGGAACCCGGATTCATTTCCGGCCGTAGGAGTTTCCGGCCAGTTCGAACCGTGGCTTTTTGCTACAAAGAGGATGAAATAATGAAAAAAACATTTTGCTTATAAAAGCGTTTAAAATTTAACATAATTAGTTTTTACACTTTTTGTAATTTGTTACACAACCGTTCATCGGTTCTCTTTTTCGTAATGTATTTTTTAGTTGAGTTGAGAGTTTTATTTTATCACGTTTATATTTATTATTCATGAAACCGGACCAATAAAAAAATAGTTAAAGGCTACTGGATTTTAAAGGCTACTGGACTGCTACCGTATTCGTTTTTAATTCTGATCCGCTCTATTCAACTCCGGACAACAGGTTCATTCTTTGAAGGATTGTCTCCATGATCGAACGAATTAATATTGTTCGCTTCCTTCCGGTAATTTTAAGACGACAAAAGACAACCAAGAATGGCCTGAGCTTGCTCAATAAAGACGACCTCTGCTTCTAATTCTTCCTGCTTAACGTTGATGTATCCATGTTGGTTCCTAAACCGAACAGATCACCGTCTTGTTAAACCGGATGACAGAGAACCGACTCTCACCATTCTGGCCATTTATCGGTGCCATGATTTGACTGTTTCCTACGCCATTAGCTGTAAGGGAAAGTAATTTTGACAGGATGCAGTTTTCCTTGCTGAGACCGATCGGCAATTATTGGCACGATGATTTACAGAACCGAAAAGGCATTCCTCATTCCGACGGATGCTGGTCTGTAATTACTCTGCCGTTTGGTGTTATTTTACGTCCACCAGGATTTCTCCGAACTTTTTGCCAACGTGGAAAGTTTTCCCCTACGCTCGGAACGATAATAGCACAGTCAGGATGGGCACTTCCGTTGCTTGGAAGAGAGAATTGTGTCCGTTATCCTCCCCGGGACTGTTCCGGCCCTAAAGACAAACACTGGAAATCGGCAGGATGCGGCGAAAGGAGAAAGGGGCCTTTCTTTGATATTGTCTATTTCCCTTTTACCACCGTGTGCCTATTATGTTTCCCCTGGTCTCGGTGGGCCAGTTTATAATCCTTGTTTTGTAATTATAATTAGTCCTCGTAACAATGGCCGCAAAGAGAGCAAGCGAGCGACAAGCGGAGTGGTCACGAAGGGTACGCCGAAACGGGACGGTGGATGGAAGCCGGATAAAACGGTGTTTCCTGTCCCGGGAGTTATTCTTGATGCTACTTTTCCGGGTTATTTTTCCACCAATGCAGGCAGGTGAACCATGGAAGGGAATGCAGATCGTTGGAGAAAGGCACAAAGAGAGAGGAAATATCAGTCACAGAACAGGCGAGAACGGAGAACCCAGAAATATGTGCACATATGGGCATTTTCCGCTTTGGTTTGCAACAGGATGCAGTGGAATGTTGATGCATCCGTGTGCATGGATTGCAATTGAATGGAATGTAAATACAAATTTTCTTTTCACGTCAAGTAACGATGGTTCTCTCGTCAAGCTTAGGTCAACGATTTCTACAATCATCTCGAGTCGTCCTTCAGTAAGTGGATAGAACCATGCGTTTGAGGCTCAGTTAGAACATCCGGCAAAGGACATTCCCATCACGTGGACCCGTTTTGAAGAGCTAACCCGGAAGGGACCGGTGAACCGCGAACAAAAAAAAAAAAGACAGTCACACACACAATTAAAACGTCGCAAATCCTGATCCCGAACCTTGCCCAGCTCGCTTTGATTGTCACTTCCTGCAAAAAAAGAAATAAAAAAAATCCTTCAGCCCATTAAGTCGATGCTGCTGGATCGTTTCTCGGTGCGTGAATAACGTCCAAAGGTAACGTAGCTTCCATTCTACATTTTTGCCAGTCTAAAATGGTTCATTACAAAGGCTTTGAAAAGGACAAGGAAGCTAAGCATTTGATTTCTTTTTTTTTTTTATCAACCTGTCTTTTTGGATTCGTTCGTGCGAAGATTACCTTTCTTTTCGAATGGCTTGACTATCCGACGTACCTGTTGTTTTTTTGGCTTTTTTCGCATCCGGATTCGCTTTACCTTCGCATAAGCATGTTAAGTCCTTCGCTGTCGCAATGGGATTGAACGTGCCTAACCATCTCCGGTTCTTTATGGTTGCGCTTCCTCCGTGTGATGTATTTTGGGAAGACTGTCAAGCACAGGGCATACACCCCGTGGACTAACACGTCTTATCCACTTGCTTTTTGCTGCCATCTGTGGATTGTATTTTAACCAAATTAAAGATAAATGAAAGAATAGCATCTGCACCTATGCATATTAGGCAGAAAATGATCTAGTCTCACCAATCGCAGCAACAATGTTTGGAAGTATGCATTGTTATCGCCTTATCACACTGGTCACCAATGGTGGCCTGGCAAAGTCACTGGATTGTCAAACGACCATCGAAAACGACTGATATTGGAGTGGCTGGAGGTCCGTTGGTGAATGAGCTTGCTCATATCGTCGTTTGTTTACTAGATTTGAAAATAGTTGAAAGTAAACGTGAAATCAAATATAACCATGGACGAAGATTTACTTATTGCAGTGGGTGTTCTATTTGGAACAGAAGATCCAAAAACAAAAAGAACTAAATGGGTCAAACATTTACATTCTAAAAGACGTCGTTTTTCACACACGCACTTGATAGATGAACTGCGCTTGGAATTGTCTAATCTACGCTAGGATGGATGAAAATACTTATCTAATACTACTGCAGTGGGTTACACCATTAATCCGAAAACAAAACACTCAGCTTAGAGAAGCGATATCTGCTCATGAAAGGTTAAGTGCAATACTTCGATTTTTGATCAGCGGTAGCTCATATCAAAACTTAAGTTTTGAAACGGCTATTTCCCAACCTTTATTGTGTGAAATAGTTCCAGAAACATGCCAGGCGATTATGAACGTGCTCAAAAGATACATACAAGGTAAATGAGAGAAATACGATGATTTGGGTAAATCTTTTATTGCCGTTGACTAACATACGACGTTGATGTAAGGTTGCCCGTTTGACCAAGAGCAACAACTTCCATCAGCATTTTTTTTGCAAATGGAAGCATGTTGGTTGGAACCATGTCCAATTCGGCTTGTAAAGCTTCAATGAATCCTGAAACCTTAGTTCTTGGTGCTTGTAATGGCGGGTTCTCTAGTCGTTCGGGGACTAGCTTCATCAGTTTTGTCCGCAATGACTTTTCGTCTTCCACCGTCTTCCGCTTACGTGATGGTCCGGGTGCATTATTATTGTCGGTTTCTTCTATAGCAGTTTCTGTGCTGTTATTGTTATGGTTCATCAGGTACTCCTCGATGTCCTCTTCGAGGCACTCATCCGAGTTTTCATCATCACTCTCCTCTTTGATATCGCCCAACTGAAATGTGAAAAAAAAAGTTCAATAATAAAAAATCGTGTCATCGATAAATTTCGTAAAATCAATTATCGATAAAGTATAGGGGGGTCGTAGAGGAGACCATAAAAGAACTGGGAGATTTCATCACACCCGCCTTTACTCTCCAGATCTGGCTGCAACAGACTATCACCGGTTTGCTTCTATGGGCTATGCAGCACTTCTTTCAATATGAAGAAGTTCAAAAATGGTTCAGCGAATGGTTTAATCTAGACGACTCACTGTAAAGTAAGGGTATGACTTTTATCCCATTAAATGTTTGTAGGAAAACCGCTTTCGTGTCACACATACCTGTGTCTGCAGCTTATTAATTTGATGGACCAGCCGTTGCTGTTGACGTTGGTTACGTTCTTGCTGTAGTTGCAAAAGGTGTCGCAGATTTTGCACATGTTGTTTTTCTTCAACAAGCTGCAACAGAATAGGAAAACAATTAGTAAGCACACTAAGGATAAGTAAATCCTATTGAAATGAAAATTGAATTGAATTGAATGGAACAGCAATTGATTGCCCCAATTTTACGCAGACGCTCTGCAAAAAAAAAAAAAAAATGGAGGGACTAATTCGGAGGGATTATGCGTACCGATAGTTTGGAGGTTAATAAGGGCCTGGGTGAAAGTCATTATCATTAAACCGCGATCATGAATATCAGCAATAAGGCCTATATTATGTCGGAGGGAGTCCGTGATGGCTCAATGGTTACGGCGTGGTTTCGAATCCCAATCGAGATCGGACCCAGTACGACAGGACTGACTATCCACATAGAAAAAGACAAGCAGCCCCATATTGATTATTATATCAGAACCACCGAGATTCAGCTTAGCCACTCATAATACTTCGACAGAACCTCTATCCGAAGAGAGTAACGGTGACTGGTCGACGGTATATTATACGGAGCGGAGGTCAGACGTTCGTAATACTAGATTCAGGATTCAAACTCACGTTATTTGTCGTGGTGAATTCCAACCGGACTTTTATGAATTACTATTTTATACGAAACAACAAGGTTACTCGCCTTTCAAGATAAAAATTTTCGTATTTCAATGGAAATTGGAAATTGTCAATCTTACCTCCTGCTGTAGATCCGTCACTTGTCGTGGAGCAGCAGCTCCAGCTCCGGGTACCTCTTGTACAAGCGGTTGTGGCTGTTCGAGCAGCTTCCTTTGAATCGACCTTTGTCGATTAGTTTCAGCCATGTTTAACTGAAATAACAGTATGATAGTTCCATAAAGTAATGATTTTAGAACTACTGCTTTGTATAAACGATGTAAAATCGGTAGGAGGCGGTATGAAGGTGGCCCATGGGACCACCTTATTGTGCAAATTTATAGCAAACTACGATTAAAGTCGATCTCATTTAATCAAAACAAATGTACGCACCTGGGATAACCTAACCGCACCAAACAAAGCCTCCGAATCGGATTTGCGGATGTGAATGGACGGGCGAATAGATCCTTCAGTTTGCAAAGTCGCTCAGTTCTGCTTCAGTCCTGCCGCGGGCTGTACTCAACAACACAATTTTGCGCACCTTCGCCGCTAAGGAATCTTACAACTGCTGCTATGGGAAAGCAACGAATTCTGTACGAGTCTCACTACAAAACGAAACGGCGGAGCAAACGCGCCTTAAATCGGCGACCTGCAATGACATGGCAAATTAATGTAAATTCCCACTGCTTACAATATAATACTTGGTACACAATACCTGTGAAAGAACCGACTACGATGTAGAGGGGTTAATAATGTTAACATGGATATGTTTCTAACGTCAGAATTTTGCACAATTTTGTCGAGGACGAGCAAATAAAAACTCAACTGTAAAGAAACACTCCAGCAAGAGATTAACACTTTCATGCAGAAACTGATTCTGAGATTCACAAATAATGCGTGTAGAAGCTAATAGCACAACTCCAAATATTTGGAAAAGCTCAAAACTAAACTGCACTTGAATGATGATATGTTATCCAATCGAAATATCGCAAACGGAAGGACACTAAATTCAATTCAATTCTGTCAAGTTGGCAACTCCGCAACAGTTAAATTACTGGAACGAAGCAGCTTGGTTGAAGTAACCTTGATGGCGGCGTGAAATGTGCTCATTAGCACAGATGCGACGGAGAGGGCCTCATTTGGAGTAGTAGCATTTATTTTTTCATTGAACTATTTTAAAACCCTTTTGAGCTGAATAATTTCTCTATCTTCTCTTGGCTGCCATTATTTGATGGAACCGAAGTTTGCAATATTTCATTTTACAACCAAGTTCTTCTACCAAAGCAATTAGCTTAGTCAAAGTAACCGTGGCTCGTTGACAGCTTCGCTCTAGTGGTGGGGAAATCGCATCCCTACTAGGGACTCGAACCCTCAAATCCGATTCCCGATCCACCAAACAGTTGCGTCTAACTCAAAGACAATTAACAGACAGGTCGGGTCAAAGCTGTTTTTTGTTCCGCCATTGTTGTGACAGTTGGTTAAAAAAGTGTTTTCAAAAAATTCCAGCTTACTTGTGGGAGATCTCCGCCAAAATCTTCGCGAAATAGGTAGTTGGTAATTCTAGATCACAGTATCCATGGTCTTGCGGATAGAAACTGCTCTTCTGTGTGAAATCATGTGATATCCTTTTGCTCGCTGTAATTGCCGAAATTAAGTGTGTTGGTCTGGCTTATACGCAGCCTTCCTCCAGAACATATTTCGAACGCCTCAATTCGTTGTTCAGTTGATGAAACATACCAAATTTGCAGTTTTACCCCACTTTCTTCGCTGTTCGTGAGAAGTAAACAAAATTTTAACCAACTGTCAAAAATTTTCCCACGGTTTTCGGCTCGTTACATGGTATGCTGCGACCTGTCTGTTAATTGTCTTTGGTCTAACTGTTCATCTCCACATAGCGAACTCTCCTCCGACGAACTGACGAACTCAGTTCCCGCAACAGCTGGGAAACTGACGGATTAAGAAGAAGCGAAGAAGACCGAAACAAATGCGTGTCCACCTAGCGCACTCAGGAAACTCGAAACTCTATACAACTTTGACGGGAGTTTCACCAGTTTCCTATGGGAAAATGAACAGTCAAATGGAATCAAAATCTTTCGTATCTGTCAAATGGGATTCGAAGCATTGGAATCCGTGTAGGAATTGAATCTTCGGATCTTCCGAATCGCGATTCTGCCAACACTAGAGGAAAACATTTCAGTTTGCGAAGAACAGCGTAGAAATTATCGTCTCGATGTCTCCATTCGAAGCACGTTCAGTGATTTCCCGTGTACAATAGTGAAGAGGTGGATCAGGTAAACCGTGCCCCATTAGTGGCACCGTCAAGAAAGTTTGGCAAACTTGCCAAGGATGTGCCGAGTGCGTTGTGCTTCGTGCGACGAACATGTTGTGTGTTAGCAACCGTCGCGTTGACGGTAATTGGTGGTGAATGTACGCAATGTGAAGCAATTTGTTCGCTTTTCCCGTCGGTGGAAGAATTGTGAATTGCATTCCGTCCCCGGGACGTCTGACGACTGCATTCGTTCCGTGTGTCGAGGGGTGCTACGCATCGTCGAGGCAAATGTCAGACCAACGGCGAGAGTGAAAAGGCGAAACACGGCGCGATAACAGGATAGAGTGAAAGAAATCAGAAACTTCCGCAGGACTACTTGCCTGCCTACTCGTCTGCCCACTCATTTCCCATCGCGAGCCGTGTTTCAGTATTTTGCAGGAAAATTTCCAACAAATTTCCCATCCAAACACTGCGAATCATTCAGTTATCGGTGGGAAAAAGAAGGCCTTGCGACGATTAAATCCAACTTGGTACAAAGCGAAGCTGACCTGCAGGAGAATGTAGTGGATGCCATAGGAGGACTTGTTGTACGCGTGTGCCATGGTACGCCGTTCGACGTCAGATATCGAAAAGCAGCGAAAACAAACTCCACTGCTCCATCTCCATTGTCGCCTGCTTTTGTGCCCGAAGGAAGTCGGGATTGAAAGTCACTCGAAACCACCTCAGATATCTCAGAGACTTGTCGGCTGCAATTTAAAAGCGCGAACAAAAAATCAACCAGAAACAACCACCAACAGACCACCCTTTACCACCGGTTTGTTTTTTTTTTTGCTTACAGCTTTATTTTCCTACGACACGATTCTTCGTCTTTTGTGGAGGTTTTGCTTCCGCTACCGGAGGTAAAAGATTACATTCAGCAAAGACCAATTTACTTGGGGCAAGAAGGAAGAAGAAAAAAGGAAGGAAGGTGTTTCGGATAAGGTATATTTTTTGATAAGGCTGTGGCCCCTTCATCAGGAAGGAAGAAACCGAATGTTTTACGATATGACTTTAGCGTAGCCATTTCCCAGCAATAATTTTGTCGAAGGAGATCCTTAGATGGTATGCATCATAGTTGCAACAAAAGGATGCGAAGAACCATTTCAGGGAAGCATAGGAAAGAACGTTCCTATGATACTTTACGAAGCAGCCTATGATACTTTAAAGCAGCTTATATAGTACCCTATACCGTAGGATACCGTTCAAATGATTGAAAAGTAACCACAAATGGCTGCTGCGATGAGACACTTTTTCTTTCAATTAGGTGTGCTGAATTGTAATACCCAAATCAAAGGTCGATTCGTCGATTAACATTCCTTCGATCGATAATTTTTCGCTTAAATTAGAAACTATTTGACTGACCACCAATCAGGCGACAAACTTTCGGCTCTTCCGCAAACGTAATCGGGTCGGGTTGTGAGGGTGCGAGATCGCCATAAGAACCAATTTCATCTTGTTGCAAGCGCCCGGCGAGTTGGGTATTCTTGGCGTCGGCATGCCGATAAGCGTGATCAATCGTGGCCACATTCACGACGCAGCGATCGACGACGTCTCGCGGGGGGTGTTGGGGCGGAGGCTTAGTGACGATGATAATAAATTGCGGCGACTCTGCGACGCACACTGGCGCGCGGGCCAGCGAGCTTGCGTGTGTACCGTATTAATTCGTTTTATCATTCTGTTTTTGCTGCTAGTGGGACCGCGAAGTCGCGCGCTCAGCGAGAGATGTTGATGGCTGTTGTTGACGAGTCTGCCCAAACTACTACGTACCGCGGCAGGGCAACCACCGAAAGATCTTTGCCGGCGATTCGTGTAAGAGAATCGAATAGTGTTGGTGAGAAGTGTCTGTAGTGTCTATCGTGCTTTTCGCGTGTAGCAGCGTGAAGAGTCGCGGGTGCGCGTGATAAACTAACGAATTTACAACGGCGGTTCGTCGTTGTGTGCCAACGTCCGTCCCCCGAAGCGCGCAAAGGGAAACTAGCAAAACGACAAGCAAGCGAAAAGATGCTGCCTACGAAGAATAATGAGAACGCTTAGTACAGCAACGAGCCACACCGGAACACAAGATTCGTACGCGGGGACGATCGCCGGATGTTCACACCTGGCCGGAGCGGACAGTTAAATCCCCGTCGGATGCGTACGCGGAGGCCGCCGGGAGGTCACTTCTAACCGGCTGACACTTTTCTGCGGTAGCAAAATTGCTACTACTAAACGCGCGTTTGCCTTGTCGGGTGCACAAAAGAAACAAACCCAACCGAGAGGTGAATGCACAACGGTGTGGTGGCTGTTGAGCGACAGCAGCTGTCGTTCGCCGGATGAACCAAATGACCGAAACCTTTCCATCGTTGGCCATCGGCGGTGGGGCCGGCGGCGACGGCGGCGGAGGAATGGCGGCCGCTGCCATCAAGCAACAACAGCAACACCACCACCAACATCACCACCAGCAACAACATCCGCCCCATCATCATCATCAGCCGCAACAGCAGCAGCATCATCAGTCACTTCATCAGCAACATTCATTGTCCGCGATGTCCATCGAGAAGCTGGTGCGCGTGGGTTACTACGAGCTGGAGAAGACAATTGGCAAGGGAAACTTTGCCGTCGTGAAGCTTGCCTCCAATGTCATAACAAACTCAAAGGTAAGAAATTGCCATCCTTGCAGGGGGTAGGGGGGGAAATGTCCGCTAAATCCTTTTGTTCCCTTCCGTAGAACTGATACGTGACACCTTCCGATAAGTTTCCGTGAGCGACTTTTCCGCACCGATGTGTTTGGGAAGGAGGGACATAATCGATCATCTTTCTTTACCGGTTTTCCGTCGGGCGGTTTGCGCTGGTGGGGGGGAGGCGGGCTGCAAAAGCGGATGATAAACGTAGGTGGTGGTGGGAAAAGCAAACGAGATGGCGCGGAGAAGTGGAGGCGCACACGCGAGATAATGTGGATGGAGACACACACAGATGTGTGTACCAATTAAGCCGCTTCTTGTTGTTGGGAGATGCCCGCGTCCGACCGCACGCGTTCCGTGGTTCGCGCTCGGTGGAATTCGAAAATCGATCCCCGCACGGTATGGTGAAAGCCATTTACTTACACGACCACACGCACGAACACAGCCAGGCCTCGGTCGGCGAGATAATGGGTGAAGTGGTCAACATCAACAACATCAGCGACATTACAGCAGGGACCTTTGTAAATACACACACACACACGCACCCTACGTCACGCGCCCGATTTCAACCCGTGAGTTTTATCGCCCACGGCGGAAGGGGCCGCCCCAAGGGTGGTGTTGGTGTAGCGCTTAGTATCCGTGGCCACCGCTAACTACAGGCGAAAGTGAAACGCCAGCGCGAAGTTCTTGTATTGTTTTCGCTGTGAACGTCTCTGTCGCTTGCCAGGCCCGCGGGATAGGGCTCAGCTGTGTGACCAAAAGATATTCGGCTCGCCGGACACAAATAAAACCATCGTTCGTTTATGGGGCTCGCCGCAAATTCGGTCACTTCCGTTGCGTTCGTTTTTGATTGCGTTGCAGTCGGGAAGCATGATTAAGATTTGGGTTTTATTCAAGACGACCAAGTGTCACTTGAGATGGTGATGGAAGACGAAGACGTTCGTGACTGCTACGTACAGCTGCCAAGCGAGATGGAAGAGGCCATGAGTCAGCATTAAATATGCATGTTCTTCTTCCTCTCTGTATAATCTTTAACCCTAGCGATAAGCGCGGGCCAGCTTGTTTATATCCATTGCCACGGAAGGCTGTTTTGTCTTTTGAGATATCGCCAACATCCGCCTTCCGTTGCGACGATAACATTATCTTTCCATCGATAGAGACCGGTCGCTAGAGCCGGCGTTACACTGGACGGGGACACATTTGATCGCAAGGACGTAATTGGTTTGATTTCCGATTGGGGAACCTCTTTCTTTAAAACTAAAAGCCTAATAATTTTGATTGTTTATTCTACGTTAAAGCATTTTAACTGTGAATACCCAGAAAAGCTGTGTTCGCCTTGGGGCAGAACGTCTTCTGTATGAAATGAGCTATGCCACTAAATACTAAAATGCTAAAATGATTCAATGGTCAGTTGGTTGGCTTTAAGATGGTACATGTACCTGGCCTAGAATAGGTATTTGTCCCTGAAATCCCGAGCAAGATCAGGTCCCTTGGAACGAGAGCACTAATTTGCATTTCCTCGGATAGTAGAAAATGTAGAAACAACTCTAAATTCAAGCGTTCAATAATTTCAAATAGATTATCCTTGCACATTTTTGAAAAAATACTGTGAGTCTTGGCTGGTGGTCGAAAGGAGTACTAAGTATGAGAAAAGCAAAAAGCCGTTATCATGCTTTTGTATGTTTTGATTATTTGATGTAGTTTTACAAAAAGGTCTGATTTAAAAAAGTGTCCAAGGAATCACGTTCAAGAGTTGATATGAATTTATAAAAGGGGGATTTAAAAAAAATCTATTAATCTGTTGGTTTTTCAAATAACGCTTGTTTTGTAGAGTGTTGCCACTTGCTATCGGTGGCAAGTGTGTAAAATAATATTGGAAAAAACCTGCGGACAGAGAAATTCATACATTGGCAATAATCACGTGCACGCTAACTGAGACCGGGCAAAATCCGGCAAAGAGGCGACGCGTGATGACATTTGCGGCAGTGATTGCTACGATGTTTCTGGTTTGTGCTAATTTGTACCGCAAACACAGTGTGCTGGCACGGTATGTTGTGAGCTCTGCACCAAAGTTTGTCCCCTCCAGCGATGGCTGTTTCGGTGTTTGGGAGTGAAATAAAGAAATCCATCGTGCCATGCCCACCCGTGTTTGTTGTTGTATCAAATCGCGGCTGTAGGATGGCTAGAGTACATTTTTAATTCGAATCGATTAGAACCGATGAACAACATAATCGACCTTATCTTCGGATGGTTCCAAAAATCCATTTTGTCATTTTCCTCTGCGTTGTTGGATCAACTCCAAACGTACGTCGGGCAGTTCCAGTGGTAGCAGCAATCGAACGTTGCAGAAAAGCAAGTGGAATGAAAAACCATGCAGCGCACGTGAGGCCTCGAAATAATGCACCACCGCCTGCCATCAGCTCCTTGCTGTTATGGTCAAGCCTCCATTTTCGCGCACGTCATTGGTCACCGGGGACGAGGACGTAACGGCTCCTGCTGCTGGCTGAAGCCTTCCTGCACGGCGGGCTCTAGTGTTGGTAGGAAATGGTGAACTTTTAATGACCTCAAACCGAAGGCAATCCATCTATTACGGTCCACAACCGAAAGGCTAGGCACAGGCACAGGCGTTTATCCGAAGGCGGCCCCGAGTGCACGGAAATGTATGTGCGCCATGGTTTCCACGTTCTTAGTCCAAGCTTTTTTCAAAAATACACCCTCCATCGAAGAGAGCAGCGGGTTCGTTGAAATGGGTTGTAACTGTAAAGTAAAAAGCCAGCCTTGTAACGTCGGACAGCCGGAGGATCTAGCCCGAGTGTCCTTTCCTCGGATAGTGGAGGTGAATAATTTGTCCCCGCTATGTGTATGTGACCCACAATTGTGGGTCGTGTACGTCGTCACACATTGTAGCGCAATGGGAATGGCACGGATATGTTGGGATGTCTATTTCGAGGGACGACACTTTAAAATAAGTCCTTTCGTTTGAGGCCGGCCGGGGAGGTCGAAAATATTTGCATTCTTTTCGCCGATTTTGCGCGCCCCGGAGGTTGACCGATCGGGTTGAGGGTGAAGGGTGAGTCAGAATCAGATGTTTTGAATAATTTATGCAACCGTTCAACGTTCATCTCTTTGGCCGTGTGGTAAGCTTGCCGTGCCCCCGTAATGGTTGGTCCGTGTGTCCGTGTGGCTGCAAAGAAATTGTATCGTATATTATTGACATAACCCCGACCCAATAGCAACAGCAATAATAATAATAATAATAATACAAGCGTGGAAAAATCGACCCAAGGGCCGATTTCTCCGATGTGTGCTCCGAGCCAAACGGTGCTAGTGCCATTCTCCTCCCCCTCCGCCTCCTCCTCCACACAATGACCCCGAAACGTTTGAACTGATGAACTATCCGGCCGGGTTTCGTGCAACCATCATCCTTGCGTGGCCTTTAACGTTAGTGTGTTCATTCTTACTCACCCGCACACCGTCCTGTGCCTCCGCTCTGCTCCTCTTCCCGCAGGTCGCAATTAAAATAATCGATAAAACATGTCTGGACGAGGAAAACCTGGCGAAGACGTTCCGCGAAATATCGATACTGAAGGTGTTACATCATCCGTACATCACGCGCCTGTACGAGGTCATGGAGTCACGCAACAAGATCTACCTGGTGACGGAGCACGCGGCCCAGGGCGAGATCTTCGACCATCTGGTCGCGAACGGGCGCATGAGGGAGGAAGAAGCGGCCCGCATCTTCTCGCAGATCGTGGCCGCGCTCGACTACTGCCACCGGAACGGGATCGTGCACCGGGACCTGAAGGCGGAGAATGTCCTGCTCGACACGGACATGAACGTGAAGCTGGCCGACTTCGGCTTCAGCAACACGTTCGTGGCCGGCCAGCCGCTGCGGACGTGGTGCGGTTCGCCGCCGTACGCCGCGCCGGAAGTGTTCCAGGGTGTGGAGTACGATGGGCCGAAGTCGGACATCTGGAGCCTGGGGGTGGTGCTGTACGTGCTGGTCTGTGGCGCTCTGCCGTTCGATGGTAGTACGCTGCACGATCTGCGTAGCGTGGTGGTGGCGGGCAAGTTCCGGATACCGTTCTTTATGTCGCAGGAGTGCGAGCAGCTCATTCGGCACATGTTGGTGGTGGAACCGGAGCGGCGCTACTCGCTCAAGCAGATCGCGCACCATCGCTGGCTGGCGCAGCACAACTCGATCCCGCTGCTCGACTGCGGCGGTGATCTTGGTGGTGCGGGT
Source organism: Anopheles coustani (assembly GCF_943734705.1). Classification (NCBI taxonomy): domain Eukaryota; kingdom Metazoa; phylum Arthropoda; class Insecta; order Diptera; family Culicidae; genus Anopheles; species Anopheles coustani. The sequence continues at coordinate 75,254,353 of NC_071289.1, forward strand.
GGACAGCAGCAGCGCGAGACGGCCGAAAACCTGGACACGATCGTGATGACGCACATGCTGCAGCTGCCCGGGTTGACGGCGGACATGATCGCGCAGTCGGTGCACGAGAATCGCTTCGATCATATCTACGCCATCTACTACCTGCTGGTGGACAAGCTGCGCCAGAAGCGGAAGGAGAAGGGGCGTCTGCAGCATCATGCCAGCTTGGCGTACTCGCGATCCCGGAAGACGAGCATCACGACGGGCGTCGTCGACCGGACGGTGGAGGTGATCAAGAACGACTCGCTGGAGCGGTTGAGTCCGCTGACGAGCGTCGGTTCGACCATACTGAACATATCATCCGGACTGGGCGGCACGGAGGACCTGGAGAAGTACGACCTCGACACGGGCACCGTATCCTCCTCCGCCACGGCGCTATCGCCGTCGTCGTCCTCGGCGCTGTCCACTGCCGCCGTTACTCCGGGCTCGCTAGAACCACCGTCCTCCGGTGAGCACTATCTCTTCCCACCGTCGTGCACCAATGGGGCCGGCGGAGGGAACACCCGGCGGCACACGGTTGGTCCGGGCGATGTCGCCCACGAGCAGGTCCTGGTCAACCCGAACGTGGTGCCCATCAACTTCAAGATTGGTGCCGGTGGTGGCACGCTCGAGCCGCCAACGCCCAACGTTCCGATCAATATTCCCTCGCTGCAGAACCAACCGATCCACAATCTCACGATCAAGGATCAGCATCTCCTAAAGCCACCCACCGTAATGGGTGCAAGTAAGTACATGCGCGCCCTGCGACCTGTAAATGCGACGCGAGCTAACACTAACTTGCGCCATTTCTTTTATAATCAACAGCAAGTTCCTTCGGACGACGAGCGTCGGATGGTGGAGCCAATCTGCAGATCTACTATCCTTCGTCTTCGACGAACTTCCACGACCAACAACAACAACACCATCAACAGCAGCAGCAGCAACAGCAACAACAGCAGCAGCAACAACAACAGCAACAGCAGCAGCAACAGATCGGAGACGGATTCACGTTGGGCCAGGTACAAGGTGCGAACAACGGCTGCACAACACTGGTCGTCGATCATCTGATGCTCCAGACGCCAAGTAGCGAGGGAACCGACGATTCCAATGACGAAATTCAAAGGTATGAAGACGCCGGGGCGCCGGGTCGATGGCAATGATTGTACATTCCGCAGATTTTATGGAGGAAGTAGCAAATCAAAACATCCCCTTTACTTGCGATTAAACACGTTTAATGAAGGCCTAATAGCGGGAAGGTCATACCTTTTGGCACATTTTATTTTCTCTTAACGCCGACCGGACAGATGTTTGCTTTCGTGCGCGCGGTCGCTCTTATCGCTTATCGCACGTATGTGCGTATGTGAAACGGTCCCGTTGCTACCGTTCATTGCGTCAAATAGTCAACTTTATAGTTTTTTTTTTTCTAAAAGAAGATAATATTCACAAAATTTTCGTGTTACTTTTTCGTTTTTCATCGGTAATTCCCCCAGGGGTGGAGTGACCGATGGAAAGAAGCGAGCAGAGGGCATGTTCGTGTGAAGAGAATCAAAACAGAACTTGCGGTCTGGTCAAGCTGCGGTCGAGCTGACCACCATGGGTTGTCTGTAATTGTTGTGTTTGTTTTCCACGCGACCATTTCCTACCGGTTGCGCGCACCAGCGCTTGTATCTTAACGTGAAACACACGACGACGCACTCGATGCCGGGAGTTCCGGTGGAGAGGTGTCTACTTTACCATTTATAGTGCGCACTAGGCGCATACGCATATGCCGTGAATGTTTTCTTCCCGGTTAGTGAAAATCCTCCTTCAACGCGCATCGAATTACTTTTGATAAGTTCAAAAGTTTCCTTTGGAAATAAATAATCTCAAATCAAAACGAAATCCACTCCAAGACAGAAATCGTAACGTCAAGTGGAAATAAGATCGACTTTAGTTTAAATGAACACAAAGAGAAACTTTCCAACATTCTTTAACATCTTCATAAATTGACCATTTGGTGCTTGTTAGGCTTCAGTTTAAAACTTGTCACTTATAAGAATGTGATTTTTTTTTCTTGTATGCCTAAAGGTTACGACTACGGCATTTTTATTTCCATTATTTTTTACTCTCAACGTAGTGTGTACTTATCCGGGCGTTTACAAGTTACAAGTACAAGTACAAGGCTTAAAGAAACAAGTTTTAAAAACAGGCAATGGTTCGTGTATCGCAACTTGTTGTTTTATGACCTTAACAACTTACTGGAAAGTTGATGAGAAAAAAACAAATCCTAGTTTAAAAGAATGGAAACTTTCTCGGCGATGGGAATACCGTAATGTCGAAGTTAAAAATTGCTGCCGCACAGCGTCTTTAAACAGGATGTAGTGTGGCGTAAATGGTTGGCAAATCATCGGATTGCGAGATTTCAAGTTTTGCATGACGCGTCCGACTCCCCGCCGCGAGTGGTCTGATGTTTGTGTGTTTACCGTGCGGCGATGGACGAGCAGACCCCCTAACATTCCAGCACACCGTGAGATTGGATCATCCTATCGCTGTACTTTTGGTTTAACAAAATCGTTTCAAAGCGAAAACTATTATGTGACCAAGTGCGATGACTCTTTCGTATGCTAATGACTAGCTTACAGAGAAGTTTTATCTTGTTGCTAAAGAAAAACCCCCTCAGAGTTGTTTAAAAAAGCAAGAGGTTGACCAAGGATGGCACAACAATGTAGCTTCTTATCACACCTGGTCTTTTTTTTTATTTTGTTCCGGGAAGTGAACAACGGAAACACGCTTCCCTTGGAACCTTCCTTTTCTTTCACTCTCTCTTGCTCGTATCGTGATCAGCTTGCGATCGTGACCCTGATAATGGAAACGGCCGCCCTGTGCGACGTGTTTGCTTTTCCGCTTTAGATATATGCATGGACGGGGCTGTACCAAGCGTCACACCGTCGGCTGTACGGACGATCTGCCGGCGGGGACGGGCTCACCGATGGATCCGCCGCAGGCTCACTCGCCCGCACCCTCCACGGGCGGAGGCGCAGGAGGAGGAGGAGGAGGAGGAGGAGGAGGAGGTGGCGGCGGTGCTGGCAGTGGCGGAAGAACTCGCCGTACCGGTCTGCTGACCGTCATGGAACGTCCACCCGGTAAGTATCGCCCCGAAGGCTTAAGTCCGCCGTCGTAGGCCAGGTGGTCTCCATTATCAGTAATTGTGCTATGTTTGATATCAATGTTTTCAATGATTGTGCAAAATTGTTCACTCCTTTATTAAACACCTAGCTTTCCTGTTTTGCATGTCTGTTTCGAATTATGTTTGGATTTTAGAATTTCGAGTGTTTTTAGAGTATGTTGTATGTACCTTTTAGGCTACCGTTTAATTCACGCAGCCGCATTCAAGCTCAGTTACACACGCGTTCGGTATATTGTATCTGATGTTTTAGTATACATTTTTGATGTAATTTAAGTATCTTCCAGTAGGGTAACTATACTAGCATTATTTGCCAAGCAATGAATAAATTCTTAACTTTTGTAGCGTTTGGGCATCGAACCTACTAAATGGTTCGTTTCCTGCTAAAGAGAATTAGAGAGATGTTTTGCCTTCCTCACACACACACCCACTTTGAACGTAGAAAGTTTACTTTTTTAACGTTATTCGAATATGTAAATTTTTCTTCTTGACAAATTGTAGTACTCCAATTAAATGAAAACATAAGTTTTGTTTTACGTACTTTTGCAAACTTTTAAGATAGTTGGAAAGTTAAAGAATTTGGTTTCAGGATGGAAGTAACGGAATAAGCAAAAATTAATTCAATTATTGTATTCAATAAACACTGTGATTTGAAAACAGGAACATCTTGGAACGGAATGAATTCTACGAAATCGATATGAACTTTTTGATTTTTGAAGCACAACGGGATTTAAGCTATTTTTACTTTGGCCAAAGTGCTGAGCCACTTACCCTATTATGGTTCACGTACAGTTTTCCTTTCATTTCTTCGTTTTATATGCCCTTCGTTTTCTATGTTTTTATTTTATATTTTGTTTTTTTTTCTTGTTCCCATTTATTTTTCCTTTTTCTTTATGTCTTGTAAATATTAAAACATTATGCTGCAATATTTTCAATTATTGTGTATATGTGGAAAAATAAACACAAACACTCAAACACACAAACCAAAAAAAAAAACTTGCACGCAAATCCCTCCGCTAACATCGCACCAACAATCGGGTAAAAACAAAATCGAATTTGCGGCATCGAATTCTGTGTGGTCCCACAACGCATCACCGGCGGTACGGCAGTGATAAGTCCGGACCTAATACGAGAGGTCGAAGCGCGTATGAACCGGGACTATCTGCCACCATCGTTGCTGTCGTCTTCCTCCTCCTCCGCCGGAGGAGCAGGTATCGCTGGCGGTGGCGGTGGGTCGGCACCTTCGCACGCGGTCAGCACGTCGATTGGTTCGGCTACGGCCTTGTCGAATCCCCGGTCGCCCGAATCCGGTCCACCGACTATGATGATGATGCTACCGTCGATGCAAAGCCCACCGTCGTACCATTACGCACCGGTGACCACCGGCGGGGCTGCTCTGCTGCTTGGAGGAGGAGTAGGTGCAGCACCGACCGGGACAACGGGCGGCGCTCCGGTGCAGCCACCACCGGCTCACCAGCCGCAGCAGCCGACGCTACCATCGCCACACAGCGCGCTGTGCAATCGACGGTACACGCGAACCTGTAAGCTACCGACGGTGCAGGAAATCGGTAAGTAGTGTTTCGGGTGTGCAGGTCGAGTCGTCATCGTGGTCGTGGCAGGAACAACAGATGCGCCCACTAACCCGACCATCCGAGCAGTCCGATCGCCATGTCTAAACCATGGGGAAGAGGCAGGAGACCGTTTCATTAACTCACTCACTAATCACAAGCCTCATATTCTGTCGTTTTGATTAAGTTTTCTGCCCATCAATGCAGGCCATCTTTTATAGTTTTTCGATGTAGTGCACTTTATGGCTACTAGCTGGGTAATGATATTGCATTCGGTGTAGTGTGTGAATGTTGGTTGCCATTGTGTAGTAGGCTTTGCTCTTAAAGAATCCTTGCTTTGAGCAGTAGTTAGTTGTTGTGTCTGCATTTTTCAGTCATATGTCATTATTTTAAACGTATTTTGTTTTTGTCTACTCATAACTAACATAATTTTCGATCATTTTAGGTCGCTACAGTCCGGTTCGGAGAGCCTCGGAGGGTTCCCGTATAACGTCGCAGTTCCAAGGCCCATTCCAAGAATGTCAACAGCTGCAAAAGGGGCTACACGCCGCAGCCATGGCCTCCTCCTGCGCACAGCAACCACATCAACACCAACAGCAGCAGCAGCAGCCGCGCAACAACTTGCTAATCACGCCGAGTCCCCCGCTGGCGGACAATTCGGTCAGTTTGCCCGGTTCACCGATGCACTGCAAGCCGTTCGTGGACGGCAACTACCATCATCTTCAGCAGCAGCAGCAGCAGCCGGACATTAGTGTGCCGCACGAGTTGCTCCTTACGATCGTGCCAACGTTGGAGAAGCTGGTACTCGAGAATCGACTGCAGATCGAGACGGCAAACAGCATCATGGCGACGCGCACGATGCCTTACGAGGTTGGCCATCAGCTGGGGATAGTGCCTCGCGCTACCGGAACTGGCGGTTTCGTGCTTGGTGGTGCTGGCGGGACACTGGATGTGGGCGGATTGAACCTGCAGGTGGCACTGCAGCATAGTCAGAGTGTGTCACCGTTGAGCTCCACGTTGCGGCACGGTGGAGCTGGTGCCGGCGCTGGCTATCCGGGTGTTTCGAGCCGTCCGACCGGTTTGCTCACGCTCGGTGGAATGCAGCCTAGTTACGCCGGCGGTGGTACGTTCGGCAATCCGTACGGTGGAATGGTGGGAGGATGGACGTCGGCAGGAGGTGCTGCTGGAGCAACAACCAGTACGGGATTGTGCCATCTTTCGGGTTTGGAGTACCCAGGTGGAAGCAACAGCAACAGCGGATGCCCTTCGCCGGTGTACTACGCCAGCGGTTGCTCGTCGCCAATTCTTCCCGGGCCACCAGCTTCGATCGTGAGTGGCCTGGGAAGCTCTAGCACTGGAGGTGGTTCTTCCAGTGGTGGCGGTGCAGCTTCTCCGATGCATCAGATCACCCGTGGCATTAGTACGCTGAATACGGGTGGTGGGAGCACGTCGATGGCGGGCGGCTCCATAACGCGCGGTACATCGTCATTCTCGCCCTCCTGTAACGAACCGCTCGATCTCAGCATGGACATCGTGAACAGCGTTGAACTGGACTTCTCTGGCCGGTCCGCTTACTCTGGTCCCACCACGCCGGTGAACTACTTCGACACGGGAGTAGTGAAACCGTTCGGTGGCGTACTGCTGCCACCGCCGCCACCACAAGCAATGCGCATTTCCGCCTGCACACCGCCGACCTCACCCAATCTGTGCATCATCCAGGAAGAACATCCGGTGGCGGCGTTGTCGGGCGTGGGAGTCGCATCCATTCCGGCCGCATTCCGGAGCCACTCGGCAAACGCATCGCCGGAGGATCTCACCTTTCAGCACACGCATCCGCAGATTTGCCTGACGGACGTTCAGGGCAGCGAAATAACGCTGGTGGCGCTGTCCGACTCAAGTCATGGGGATAGTGATGATTCGCTCAACTGTCCGACGGCAGGCAGCACCAGCGGTGGTGGTGGGGCTACAACGAGCGGACTCGGATTCTCTGGCCTACTGATTACCGAGCCATCGAGCGACATGCCATCGATAACGCGCGGCGTCGGTCGGAAGGCGAGCCTAGACACGGAAAACAACTCGACGGCAACGACCTCCGGCAGTTGTTCGGCCAAGTTGGATACGTCCGACATCAGCGAGTCGTACGTTCGGCGGGGTAGCGACAAGTCGCTCGGCTTCAGCGACGATAGCCTGAGCAACGACTCCAACCCGTCGAACCTGTCACCCAGTCAGGAACCGTCGGCTGCCAGCTCCGGCTTCAAGAGTGCCGACTCGTACTCTGAACAAGACACGGCTCGGCTCAGTCCCGACTCACTGTGCGATGGTGCGAAAAGTGCCGACGAGTGCTACGAGCTGCCACTTCCACAGGAGTGCTCCACCCTCGACTCGGCCCGCATCCTCGAGATGGTCAAACGGACGCTCGACTCCACTATGCCCGCAAAAGGCTGCGTGTACGGAACGAAACCGCTCGCGGATGGACAGCAACACCAGTTGTCAGCTCTTGGAGGGGCGGGGGCCAGGGTAACCGGTCCGTCCACGGTTGTCCGACCGGCAACTCTTTCTGCGACGGAAGGAGGTACAACTTCCTCCGTAACATTATCATCATCTCTCAGTGCTGGTACTGGACGCGGGCCAAACGACGTATCCGAACCAACGGGATCGAACCTGAACCTAGAGTTTTCCGGCGGACTGCAGATCGAGCTGCAGGTGTACGAGGGTCGCAACGGAAAGGATAGCAGTACAACCAACAAGGGCATTAAACTGCGCCGGATCTCCGGCGATCAGTACGAGTATGGAAAACTGTGCCAGCAGCTTATCACATCGCTAACCGTCTAGCACGAAGGGAACGGTTTGTTTCGAAGCGAACACGAAACAAACCAACCTTAACCATCCGGAGCAAAGCAAGAACTACCCAACCTACGTGTCAGTTCGACCTTTGTCGTAATGTTTTTAATCTCACCAGCATTAGTTCCGTTCGTTCTACGCAGGCTAATTTTGCGGTGTGGCTACTTTTATTTGAGCATGTATGTTTTACTTGCAAAATTGCACATTCGGAAAGTTTTTTTTAGGGGACAGGGACAATAATTATTTTATTCATATTTTAATGCAATTTGTTTTCGATTCAATCGTTTTATTGAGCAGCAGGGGAAAGGCTTTGATTTGATTTCAAACGATTTTAATTGTTGCACCAGACTGCCGGTGGGCTCGTTCCATCGCGATAAGATAGTATCGTGTAAAGTATTGTTAATTTGTAAGTACTGAGAAAACTTAGTATGGTTTTCGTTCACCACCACGGTCGTTTCAATGCGCGATGTACTGAAAATCCCAACCGAGCTGGGAGGGAACCAATATAGATTTAAATAGGTTGAATTTTTAAACTTTCGAAACTTACATTGCTGGTTCTGTTGTTAGTAATGTTGTCATGTTCTACTATTGATTTACCATATTTTACCGATTATAGAGTATGCATAACTTTTCGCAACTGTTGTTTTTCACACGATTGATGAACGATTTTCAAATCTTTTAAGGGCAGCGAAGCGCCGATAGCGAGTCTATTAGTTTACAGCTAGACAGTGAATTAATGCACTCGTGACCATTCCTTAGGGTTTAATAGATTGTTTGAATTAAGTTTGACATAGAGTTGCACGGTAGGTAAGTTTATTTTTTGATTTCACTTTCCGTACGTTTGTCGTTAAACAAAACAGGAAATCAGACGGACTAAATGTTGCCTCGTGGCTAACCATGTGACCAGAAATTTAACATGAAAACCAAATTGGCCATTGGTTAGCATGGCTTCAATTAGTAAATCGTAAAATTAGTAAATCTGTAAGAAAGTGTGCTCTAAAATCGGTAAAATACGGTAAAATGCGACCGATAAAAGTCGCTTGAGATTAGACGTTGTTTTTTTATGTTCTAACCAGCTTTTATTTTATTGAGAACGGAGGATAGCTACGACGTGTTTATTAACGAGCATGTGCAAAACTAACGATCGATACAATCGCAATCGGGGTTTTTGGGCTTGGCTTTGCAATTGGCTGCCCCAGCTCGTAAGGTGTATCTTTTCCTGGTACCAGCTCAAACTGGATTGGCAACTAGGCAAAGGAAATTCACAAGGAAGTGACAAAAGAATTCAATAAAAACTACAAATCTAAATGTAAGAGAAAACGGTTCCTGTAAGTGAGGGCCTCGTAGGGCGGTACGGTAGAAAGGGCTTGTTTGATTCCAAAAGGAAATATCAAAATTCTAATCTAGAGAGAACGATCGTGTCCGATTGGTACTGCATCCCAGAGGCACATACATACACACAAACACGCGGCACGATGGGAGGCGAGGTGAACGCGTCGTACGCGATACAGCAGAACCGTAGCTAATTATTTAGTTTAGTTGATAGTCGATAAATCGAACCAATATGTGCAATTTCTTAGTGAATACATTCCAAATGAGCAAATCGGTAAATGTTGATTGATGAAGGGAATAGGCAAATCAAGCAATTGGAGAGGGTACTGTTGTTTGGATGATAAATATTAACGCATTCCGGAGATAGCCAAGTAAAGAGACACGCACATGCAAATAAGCTAAATGTTTGTGTGTATGTGTGTATGTGTGTACAATTAGTCGAATAGGGGCAGTGGTGTCTGGTCGGACTGAACGGATGTATCCTCCATCCTTAAAATGTATATTTATTGAATTCGACTGACGGAGGTCTAAAGTTCCGCATCGATTGAATATTCGTTCTACTGATGGTCACACTACTACATGAAGCCCATTAGCACAAATAGCTGAAAAAAACAACAACATTAGAGTGTAAGTTATCTGCTACGTAAAATGAACTAAAACTTTCTTTATTCCCTCCCGCCCGAAACCAACCTGAACCATGGGCTTTTGTAAGAAAGTGTGTGTAGAATAGTTTAACACAAAATCAAGGAGAAAATGCGTCAGCTATTCGTCAACTCTAGCGAACAACCGATTGCCTTTTCGAAACGAGCATACAACAACAAAGGGAATAAGCTACGTTAAAAATTTCCATGATACAATTGACGTCGAATGATTTGCTTAGATCGCAAGCGTTTGCAACTGAAAACCGGAAGCACCACGTGTTTGATGGAAGAATCGTAGAAAGAGGGCTTCAGCAGGAAAAAAAATGCTTACGTTGCGTTTGCATATGCAACTCGCGCAACTAAACAGCGAGGGAAGGTCGAAAAATTGAAGCTGTTGAAGCTGCAAAGCGTTAAACATTCGAATGTAAGTGATTACTAGGTATATGATAGTAGGAGATAGTTTATATATATACATATAATATACATATACTGCATAGCTCGATAACAACTAGTATTTCCATATAAAACTCTACTGCGTTTATTATTGACTTCACAAAGTATATATTAAAAAGTAAAAAAAAAACCTTCTAAAAAGACACACAGACACAAAATTGCGGACAATGATAACAAGAAACAAACTGAAAAAACACTGATAGCAATGCGTAAATAGGGAACGCAACCGACAAATGTAACAAAACTAAAAAAGGAAAACAGCTAATGCGGAAAACAAGTATGTTCGGGGGCACGCACAGTTGCGAAAAAGTAGCGTAAGCAAACACAAACAGCTTTTAGCTACCATACAAAGGACAGACGGATAACAAACAAAATTACAAGAGATGTAAGGCGCGTAAGCACAGCAAGAAAAAAAGGGGGGAAGAGCATACCCTAACATGGACACAACATAACATACAAATCAAACCCAGAAAACAGTTGAACAAGTTTATCATTAAAAGACTGCTGTGATTTTAACGTAATAAAGAATAATTGAAAAAACATAATCATCATCTGTGCAGTTCCTAGCCGAAAGCGTGTAACGTGGAACAGTGCGAATGGGTTTTCTTTCACAGAGTTTTGTATCAAACAACGCATCAAGTGCGACCCAAGACGAGCTATAGAAGCGGAGACCACCGGTAAAACGTTGTATTTGCTGATAAACGTAGTTGGATTATGGCTAAAAAGTGTACGTTAAAAAGAAGAAACAAACGACGCTAACTTATCACTCGTCTTCATCGAACCACCTGGGCCTTGGGCTCAAAGACCAAACGATTTCACACCAATCAGACTGTATCGAGAGCTGGTTCCCTACTAACTAAGCACCGGAGCATCGGAGATGAACAGATGTTGTCCCCGTAAGTTGTTTTACTCGATGCGCACATTAAGCCTTCGGTTGACGTTCCTTCGCGAGCATTCCTTGCTGCTGATGCGCAGCAGAAGCACCAGCGCCATCACGTCCGATATCACCAGCATATAGAAGACGTTGTTCCACCCGGAAACCATACCGGCAAGCAGGGGACCGATGGCGGCCCCGATCGATCCGGTGCCATCGATGATCGCCGTGACCGTGGCGAGTGCCTTCGAGTTTCCATTGAGCGAACTGTGCTGTCCCAGCTCCGCGCTGACGGACGTGGTGATGAGTGCGTACGGTCCGTTCACCATCAGACCGACGACGAACAGGAGCAGAATGTTCACCGACAGCGAAACGCTGCCCCAGCAGCGGTAGATAAGGAGCTGATAAAATAAGCATGGAGCGAAAAAATGGGAAACTCATTGAAGGTAATTATTTTTGTTTTCTATTTCAGCAGCAGGAATACCCACCAGTGGGGCGGCAACGGCCAGCATTCCGGTGCAGGTGGTAGCGGGCATTCCGCTAGCATCCGACATCATACCGGCCGCGATTGCTCCGACGATGCCACCGATATCGAACACTATCGATACGTCGGCGGATAGCTTAGCACCCATCGAAGCTACAATTGGATAGGAGAGCCATACTTTTACAACCCCGCTATTTACCAACCGCCCAGCAGGGAACTCACTTGAATGTTGAATGTAGAAAGGCAGCCAGAAAAGGAATGTGTAGCTGACGAGTTTGGAAAAGAACAGACTGAGGGAGAACTCTACCACTCCCGGAATGCGCAGCGCGCCAAGGAATCCGATGGCGTCCTGCCGTGGTGGCGCCCGGTTGATGCTTCCGATGATCGGAGTACGTTCGTTTACTTCCTGGAATGGTAAGGCAGCCGGAAGATTAATGATTGTTGTCTGTACATGTCAGGTCAACATTTTATGTACATTGTTCCAACGTTTAATCCTTGCCAAAGGGTAATGAAAGAACTAAAAAGTCCAAATCAATTTGGTTTTAATATCACAGACGACTAATACCAAACAATATGAATTTTTAACCAATCTTAAATTTCTGAGAAAAACCGCTGCGTTTTCTTAAAACTCAAACTATCTTCGAAACATATTTTTAGTAAAATTAAATGATAAAAATATACTTCTATCGAGCCTTTTAAAAGGTAAACATATTGAAACGAGAACAACATGCAGAGAATAGAAAAAATTAATTAATAAATGCAACGATTAGCACAACACATACTTTAATATGAGAAAATAAAATAAATAAGGATTGGAGGAGAATGTTCCGATACTTGATACCCAAGGTTGACTATCCGGTTGGCACCCAAGGCAAGGATCTTTTGGACCCGAGATTTTTTATCAATGCACGGGCATCATGTTTGTCAGGTTTCGAAATTAATAAAATTTCCCATTCGATCACCCACTTCGACCGATCTCTTCATGCACTTACAGAGTTGGAATAATAACTGCCCCGTAAACTCCTCGTCGAAGCATTATCCTTGTGTGGTTTGCAAGCGACGCAAGTTAGGAAACGGCACACAGCAAACAATCATCCAATGCACAGAATGGCAACACGAAGCAAGAAACAAAAGGAGAGAAAGAAGAAAACATTTCGAAAGAAAAAACACAAGTTAGTTGGCTAGCGTCTATTGATTAGTGAAAGGAAAGAAACGAAGGATGCAAGAAAAGGGATGGTGTGTGGATGACCTACCTGCTCCGCGCTGGTGACGACCGAATCCTCAATGTCACTCATGGAATCATCTACCCTGCGGTAGCCGCCACCACCCGAGGCGCCCCGTTGCTGCACATCGCCCACCTTCTCCTGGCAGTCGACAATTTCCGGCCGATCGACCAGGAACAGGAACATCACAAACCCGAACATACCCATGAGAAAGCCGGGCACGACGAACGATAGCGACCAGTCGGTTTCGACGTAGTGGGCCGCAATCAGTGTCCCCAGCACGTTCCCGATCGAGGTGTGACTGTTCCAGATGCCGAAGATGAGCCCACGTTTCGACTTGCCGAACCAGCGGCCCACGATCGTGACGACACCGGGCCAGCCCGTCGTTTGGAACATCCCTGCGAGGGCCTGGACGGCGATGAAGTACCACAGTGAGTGGATGTCGTACACCTTGGCCATACCGAACAGGTAGCAAAACACGCCTGAGAAGGCCATTCCGAGCGCGAGGAAGTAGCGCAGGGACACCCGTTCCGCGATGAACCCGGCGAAGAACATGGCGATGGCGTAGCTGAACAGGAAGGCCGAGTCGAGCGTACCGAGCAGCGAGTTAAAGTCGGGCTGATCGAACGGTGGATAGTCGCACCAGGTGGCATCGGTTGGCAGGGGTGGTGTGTCGGTCGGTGAATTGCCCGCGGGTGTGACGAACTCGGGCGGCAGGGTAACCGCCGAGCAGTTCCGATGGAGCACCGATTTGACGACCGAAATCGGCTTCCGGGTCATATGGTAGCAGGTGTAGGCGAGGTACGTGAGGCCCAGGACGGAACATTGGAACCACAGCACCCGGTTGATCTGGAACCGGGGACATAGCTTCCCGGACAGGTAGCTTATCACGCGGATGCCGATCGGCGCGTTCGGGTAGGTCGAACTCATCCTTTGCTGTCGTCCACTGGACGGTATGCGAATTCTTTGCATTCACCACGGCGTGAAACCAGAACGACGTGGCTCGGGGACTGTCCGATCGAGTTCCGTCGTCAACGACGCTTTTCGCTTTGGTGTGTTTTATTTTTGTTTTCAACCGAAAACTAAGCTACAAACAGAAAAGGGATGAAAAAATAGCAATAGTCATTAATGGTGCCGATAAGAGAAGGCAGTTGCCAACGGCTAGATTAGCGGGTGGAATGTTTTGTCGGCGCTGTAGGTTCCTGATGTGAGTCACTGCCGCGTTAGCAGAACCAACGCTTCACATCCACACACACAATGCTTATCCCTAGAACACTTGCCACGAACGATATTGCGAGGGTAGACGCTGTTTCGATCACTTCCGGATTGATTACATTCTCACAACACGAACACCGAAAACTTGACTAAATCCTACAAACCTCTTCTTTAACATTACATTCGACCAGGAGCCCTTCAGCAGTGTATTTCCATTCTCTGGCCGCACTTTTCACTGACCCGCAGCTTTGTTCGTTCTTTTTTCCACAACAGTCTTGCGATTGTTTTGCCAACTGCGGGTCGGATCAGTAGAGGTTGTTTTTTTGCTGCCGATGTTTATAAACATGAATGACAGATGCGACTCGATTTGTCCATTGGTGTTTTAAGCCGAAATAGCAAATTTATCAATAACTTTTGTTTACTTGGTCCCATTTTTACAGCAGACACCTCAAATGAAAGGTCTTTTGAAGACCAACAGCTTTGTGGAAGTTAAGATCTATCTGTCGTTTCTAGTTTTTGAGAAAATTAATTGCAATATGGATAAATTCACAATTGTGTCCGTCTGTCATTTGTGACAGTGTGACGAATAAACTTAAATTTTGAAAAACTATTTCATCCCCGATTTAAACAATAAACCCCTTAAATAAAGCGCTAAGAGATTAAGTAATGGATAACCAGCAAATAAAAATACTTTCAATACGCGCAATCTTGTTAAAAGTAGGATTTTTCCATCATTTCTACTTAACAAACCTGATGTTGTAAGCGGCCTTGGCCAAATGCGATGAATTTTAAATATTTCATCGCAAGACCGTTGAACTGCAATTTGGTGCCACGTGTTGCAGTTTTCGTATCATTTGGGACAATCGGAGCTTCTAATGTTGATAGTTTTCATATGAAGAATTATTACACGATACATATGATCATGTGGAAGTATTGACCTAATATATTGCCCATTTAATTATTAATATGTATTGTAGACAATTTTACAAGCGCGATCGTCTTGGATATATTTTTTTAAATGAAAGCTGCACAGATTTTCAGTTTATTCTTCTTAAAACTAAGGAGTAAGTAATCCCAAATCCACTTTTCACAAACTGTGGCAGTTAACGGCATCGGCCCAGTTGCAAACGTTCATCGTAGGGTCAAACAGTGTTCCGGGGGGACAGGTGAACTCAAAGCTAGATCCATTGCCAACGCAAAAGTAGAATCTGCTACAGTCTGTTGGATGTGGCACGAATCCTACCTGGGCCCCGCTACATGGTCCATCAGCAGTTGAGGGCGTTGTTGAAGGTCCTGCGGTTGTGCCATCGGTGGTAGCTCCTGGAGCAGTGGTAGTTGATGGCGGCAGTGGAGCTGGAGTCGTCGTAGGACTTGGCGTACCACCGTTTAGAAGCTTGTGGATCTCTCGCATCAGCGGGTACTGACCACCCCCACAGTAGCCACGGAAGTCGTCCGTCTCCAGGGACCACACCATCGCACCACCCAGTCCTAGATCCATCAGGTACTTCACTTTTAGCTGAATCGAACGCACATCGTCGTACCCGAGCCACTGATTGTTGCGCACGGCGTACGGGACCTGCTGCTCATCGCTCCAACGGAGATCCCACGTTTCGGTCTGAAGTTTTTCGCAGAACTCGTTATATCCCAGCACGCCAGCTTGTTGCGTATAGGGTCCGGCCGTACCACCTCCGATCGTTGCGGCACCGATTTGCGAGTTGGCCGCATTGGCCAGTGTGAAGCTGCGGCCGTAGAGTGGAATGCCAAGAACTAGCTTTTCCGCCGGAGCTCCCTGTGACAGCCAATAGTGTATGCTGGCGTTGACGTTGAGCTGTACCTGTTCGTCTGTCGTGTCTGCCGAGCCACGATAGACTGGGGCATTAATGCCACAGTAGCTGTCCCAGGCACCATGCATATCGTACACCATGACGTTGAGGAAGTCGAAGCTCTTTGACACCCGAGCGATGTCGTACGAAACTCCAGCGGAGAACTCGACCGATGCAACCGCGGCTGTCATCAGTAGGCCGTGCTGATCGAACCTAAAATTTTGATTCGTAAACGGTTGACAACTGTGAACTAACACCCCCAATTTGACTGACATGAGGTACTCACACTGCTCGCATCTCTTCCACCAGCAGGGCATGGTTTTCCTTGTCCACCTCCGGATCGCCATCGCGCTGCGCCGGGTACTCCCAGTCCAGATCGATCCCGTCGAATCCATGCCGCTGGCAGAACGCCACCGAATCGTAGATAAACCGCTTCCGCAACTCCACGCTGGCGGCCATCTTGGAGAACTTGCGCGAACCCTCGTTCCACCCACCGATGGCGGCGAGCGTCTTCAGCGCCGGGTTCGAGTTCTTCAGCCCCACGAAGCGCTTGATATGCCCGCGGCCCCAGTTTTCCTCCAGATCCAGATACGGATCGATCACGCGCACCGTCGCGTCCTCGTTGATGCCGAAGAATCCATACATCAGGTGAGTGCACAGGGAGGGATCGATGTGTTCGATATCGAAGCGACCTCGGCCGGGTCGGTAGACGGCCCACGTGCCCACATAGCAGACGATTTTTTTCGCTAGTTTGAAAAAGGTGAACAAGTTACATAACGGTCGCACACACTTCTAGGAGGTCATTCCTCCGCCTGCGGATCACCTGCAACGGAAGTTTTGTTTCGTTCGGGGTCATCAGCCGCTAAGCTGGCGGTGGCCAGAAGTACTAGCAGCGGTACGCCAACAAAACACTTCACCATTTCTCGTCTTGGGCGCCTAAATCTCACGAATATCCGTGCGGCCCACGGTGGGGACAGCTTCGAGCGGAATGTTTCGCGTGCGATGCACGTTGGCACCGTTATATAGGCGATGGAATAAATCCCACGGTCTTCACCTGATCCTAAAGGGTCCCGTTATTGGTGCGATACCACGTCAAGTACCAACAAGCTCGGTGCGCTCTAGCACATGGTTCAAGTGGAGTCTCGGTTCAGCTGTCTTTCTCCCGTTCGCAAACTGTCGATGTTTGAAAAATAAAACAAAACTGAAAAGCAGTTAAAACACTCTAGAGCGAATGAGAATGTAAGTCAAAACACATGTTGTAAGAAACGTGTGTTTGAGGTAGGTTTCTTTCACGGAAACCAAGATAGGTTTCTTCCAACGGAACTAGGCCGTTTTTCGAAAGTCATCTTCGATGTCGTTGGCGTCATTGTGGTTTGCATTTTCCTTTACTTTGTAACAATTGTTTGATGTTGTGGTCAATCATTGTTGGTTGTATGACTGATGTGCGATAAACCTGGAAGCTTCTTGGAAAGCACGTGGGTCTACTGTGAGAATATTTAGAATAACCAACTCTCTAACTAATATAACCATCTCTGGAAGGAAACACTTTACACTTTATGATGCATCCATAAACGAGAGGCCCCCGATAAACGAAACCTAGATAAACGTATCAAACGTTCAGCTAGGGTTCTAGGAGTGGGTTCTGGACTGTGTGTGTGTTTGCGGAATAGGTTTCAAGTCGGTCAGGAAGTGATAAATGTTATAACACACTCCAGGGCTTAAGTGTTTTTGTTATCATCCGGGGTACATGTTTCAAATGTAATTGAAACAGATTAGACGAAGCCTTCGAGTGTTGCTTGTCTAAAGAATCGTAGCGATGTTCTTCGACACTATTGTGGGTTTTGTTTTTTTTTTTTTCAACGCACTTCCGGTCTATTGTCAGGGAAGTAGAATGCTTTACCCGGTTGGTCTTTGGTTCCCTTCTCCAATATTGCGATTTATTCAAATGTTTTATTGATGAAACCATATACTAAGGGCCTCCTGATTCAGGGGCGCTATCTGCGATCTTTAGGAAACGAACGTCCAATAGTTAATTTCGCCATTTTGTTTCTTGAGTTTGTAGAATAGTGTAACTTTCCTATGAAAGTAAATTCACAGCAAGTGTTACATCGTAAAGAAGTATAAAACAGCGACGAATGTTAATTAAAAACCATTCGGATATTTTGATCGATGTCTATCCCTTGGGTTGGGATCTGATGATGGCATGAATGGATGAATTTTACAATCATTGACTGATAATGAGCATAATAAAGTGTTGAGATATAACTGCACAACCTGAGTGTGGTGCAAACTTAGAAAAAGTGCAGAAAAGGAAAACATCAGATTTAGTTCTAAGCTCTTAGGTTTATAGCTTTCTGTTGAAGTTTTATTGTGTTTGTTGTGTTTCCATTTCATGTCTGTTTACAGAACAATATCAGTTTTTTTTGCCAATTGTTGTTGCCGTGTTGCCTCTATTTCGTATTTGGCCTTAGTTTGTGTTTTGGTTCAACATTTTCTACAAGATTAAAAAAGTTGAAAATATTTTCACTCGGCTATTCCCTTTTCTACCATTTGAATTGAATAGCCAACTAATACGTTACCAAAACGTAATTTTACAGCATTAATTCCGTTAAATGTTATTTATTTGAGGCTGCTGGCCTCAACAAACCTATGGTTTCGTTTCATCTCCATCTTAAAACGATAACATCTTTCTACGCTTTTCCTTGGTATGCTCACTGGAGCATGGGTCACAAGCGTCACGAAACATCAGGTATTGGCCAAACCTTCAGCCCCACGTGTCCACCCTTCTTCTGTCGAATAGACTGAATGCCATTTGCTCGCGTCATTCACGTGGCGTCGTGGAAAATCGTGCGTAAAAAGGTCTCGTCTCGGTGGTTCGTTAAAAAATATGTCCTCTGATGGGCGGGTGGATGTGTGAGCTGGCTTTATGGCGCGGTCTGTAAAGAGGCCAACGGTGAGGGAGTGTGGCGGAATTGCAACTTACACAAAAAAAAACCGTTCCTCGAAGCCTAAATCAGGTCTCGGTTTTAGGACCTGTTAGGAGGGGTTTTATTTTCTTCTGCTACTTCGTTTTCCAGCGTCTTTTGATTGGGTGCACCGTGGTGGTATAAAATGGGAAACAAAATGTGTCACCAATGTCCGCCCTCGCCATCTCTACCTCCACCAACAGTCCTGTCTCCAATAGAAGAGTGTTAGCGGTGCGCGGTTCTCATGCGAGTGCCATTTTGATTATCCTGAATGGTCGAACGATAGGATGGCAGACAGCATTCGGGGAAGGAAGCGGTTGAAGCTGGTGGAAGTGGAAGTGGTTTTTCCTAGTAAAGCTGATAATGGTCATACGACCCGCAACGACAGCTAATGGGCTGGTTGATTCTGTCCAAGATAAATCACCCCTAAGAATACATCGTTCCATGGATGGATGTCCGTCAAATCGGGCGAGGTTTTCTGGAAGAGACGAAAACTGATAATTTTTCAAACGGTTCATCACTGGAAGGTTTCGAGTTGGGTCCTTCTTTGTACTTATTTTATTTAAAACAATTCATATTTTGAAAAGATGTCTTGTGCAAGCAGTGTAGGTTTTAAACCTACTCAAACTGAAAATATTTTGTAAACTGGTATTTTATTACTTACGCGTACAACTTCAACAGCTAAGAAATAAATAGCAAATCAAGGTTCGGACGTAGACAGAAACACACGAGCCCTGGCGCTTTAAGACACCGATTCGACATCTAACTGTGAAACGGCACGGTTACAAATATATTTCTTCACGCAGGTTTTTATTCCGTTTTTGCTTTTCTTCAATTTTCTTACACACAACATTTTGGTTTCTGTAAATACTCTTAAATATCACACAGTTCGTCCTAGCGTTTCCTATTCCGGTTTCCTGCGTTTGCTTCCGACTTGCTCACAAAACTCCTTCCGCTTTTTTGGCTCAAGCTTTCCTCCTGGGGCTTGTGTATGTGTGTGCATGTGTTTGTTTATTTGGTTGTTGCCAAGCAACGTAAACAACGTGTTGGGTTTCACCGGTTTGTGCACTTGTTTGATTTGTTTTGATTATTGTGTTTTCCCATCCATCCGATGCCTGTTGCCTATCGTTCGGTGGAAATTCCTGTTTCTCTAGTGCTTCCGCCTAAACCAAAAACCTCGGAGCACATCCTCCTAGGAAAAATTATTTTATTTCTACATACACAGTAATGCCGGCCGTTGACTTTTGGTGTAGTGGTGTTTGAGTTATACTTTCATTTTTTTTCATTTACATGCTCTATCGCTGCTTTCGCTGCATCGCTACAATAAATAAAACCGTCCCAAAATGCACTGATTCATTAGAAAATAATTGAATCTTCACCCATTTCTAATTGCGCGATTACAATTAACCTCGAACGTCGTGATTCGCGATAAGATTTTCTCGTCCTGCAAATTCATCCTTTGGACTTCCATTGGGGGTTAAAACCTGACTAAAGGCATGCTGGTACTCGATGTATCGACACAAACGAGGCGGTTGTAGAAAACGAAATACACAAGACGGTCGTGACCGTCATCGGGCGGGCAAACAACGGCGTGCCATCCATCCATCGGGTCGTGCACTAATTAATTGCTTCTTCCTCCTCCGTCCTACCCAGTGCATTCTTTCACGCGGCCTCAGGAAGTGTCACTAAGCCAACGGGAGGACCAAGACGACCTCAGGACAAGACACCAACAAGCTGCTTTGGAGGCTACTGAAGGTCCCTTCTGTCACCGGCAGGAGGAAGGGACCGTGATGATGATGATCAGTGACCACTTCTCGCCCCCTCTTGACCGTGACTGCAAGTACCTGAAGGGTGATTCAAATAATTCGCGTTCCCACTCCGCTTTCTTTGGTTTGCCTTTTGCATACCTTGCAGGCGCAAGAAGTAAGAAAACATGGAAAAGGGGCACGATTCGTGAAGAAACGCTCCCGCCTTGTGGTAAAAAAAGAAAATGGAAAATGTACAACAGTGATCACGAGCACAAAGGTGAGATGCGCCTTTTGGCCCAGCCGAAACCCCACTCTCGCCACTTATGTAGGGTTGTTGAGGTTTTCAAAAAAGGAAACCGCGTGCTTGACGCGCTTCTTGTGGTAATGAAGAGGACGCGAGGTCTATGCCATCAAACCTGGCACGTTTCGCCTCAAAAGCAAATCAGATGGAGCAGAGCGAGGGATGGAGGGATGGTGTGCGATAGGCCAAACGGAGCGTCGACGGATGGAACTCCAGCGTTCCGCCGAATCAGCATGATTTTCCCATAATGAATTCGTGCGACGCATGAAGTGCTGATGATGGATTCAGTATCCTGATGAAGTGTCGCAGCTGGTACGAATCGCTAATAGCGCTACACTCACTCGGGACGGGAATACGATCTAAGGGAAATTGTCTTTTAAGCCGCTGGTGAAAGGGTCTGCTGAAAGACTCTGCTCTGGTTCTCTGGTTCTTTTGTGCCGGCATTGTATTGTATCTTAATTATACATTGACTCGGGATTGCTAGCGTATCGTCTAGAAGACTAAAAGGGAAAAAGTAGAGTTTGACCTAGGTTATAAGATTGTAGATGTATGTACACGATAAGGTTGATAGGTTTATGCAGAGATCGAAAAAAAGTTGAATAGAGATAAATTCAAGAGTCTCGCGACTCTTTTGTTCCTTTAAGAAGTCAATATTTCATTCCAAATGCGCTTTGATGTTTGTGGTCAATAAATTTCCCCAAAATAAAGATATCGACATGACAAAAACGATCCCCAAAAGTATCGTAGACAACACCACACTGAACGCAATCGTTTCCGTTAACGGCGGGCCAGACCAATGTTGGTCCTCTGCAGAGCGGATACTTTTAATGACCACAAGACATTTCTCGCCCGACATTTTGATGACAGTTCGTTCGAATGTTTTGCTCAAATCTGCATACCGCCGCGCCTTGTCCAAGTGTTCTGGCCTTTTTTTTTTGTGCTTCTGTATCTCGTGTGATATGGAATACTTCCGTAGTGATCGATTTTTCTTTTACGATTTCCAAAAGGTCCCGAGGGCCCGAAAATGGCACGCTGGCGCCATCAAATTCCGCCGCATCCGCTGACGGAAACTAATGAGCCACGCGCCTTTTCGGGTCGTATTTTTCCTCGCTGGAAACGCGGGTTGGAGGAAAAAAAGAACAACAGAAATCCCACCGATGGTGTCGGTGAAACGAATGAAATTGGATTCTCCCGGAGATCGGCAGCGGAAATCGCTATCGAAATCGCTCTAAATCGCCGACTTCTCTAAAGTAGGTGTGTTTGTGTTTGGATGTCGCTGGCAGGTGAATTTCGCTTCGCTCGTGTCGGATCACGGCATTAAGGAGCCGGGTTTTCTCTCGTCCTGTTCTGGTGTTCATCTTCCCGATGTTGCTCCTTTGGCGGGGTTAGTGGTGCTTGAGGACCCGGTGGGACCGTGTCCGCGATACTTCTCGCATCCGCAAGAAACGCTAATGCTCATCCGGACCGCGGGCTTTCACGTTCGGGTACAGTTGATTGACGCTGGTAAATTTCTGCTCGTGCCAGGAGAGTTTATCCTCGCTGTACTCTGGAGTAAACAAAAACCGGAAAAGAAATATAAAGGAAGAGACATTCATTTATAAAAAGCATTTGAGCCGCCGTTGAATTCGCAATAAAATTAATTCAAATCGTTATATTTTTAAGAAAAACATAGTCAGTTTGATTAAAACGATTTAACATTGCACCTTTGCAAAGCATAACTTGTATTAACTAATTTAGGGACTGTTTATTCTTGGGAAAGTTTAATTCAAACAAATACAATACAATTACATAAGAGGGGCACTTTTTAATACTTTGCATCGAATTCGGCTTATTTTTGACTTAGAGAATCTGTTAACAAACGTTTATAAGGATTTATGAAATGACACTTTTTGTATGTAGTTACCTTTTGTTTGGTTTCTGTTTGAGTAAGTGAATGTTGAGTACTAAACTCGAATGAAGTTGTGTGAACTAAATAACAAATGATCATAACCAAATCCCTTTGTTGGTAATAGTACGCAACGCTCTGTAACGCATAAATCTATCAAAACTCCTTGCTCGAAACTCACCGGGCAATGCTTCGATCGGCACCTTCATGTGGCCGTTCGGCTGTTTGCTGGCGTCCTTGATGATGTTCTCCGGATGGATGATGCCGGTGCAGCAACCCTTCGGCTTATCGCTGGTCGAAAACTTGACGTGCTTCTTCAGCAGCGAGCCCCGCTGCGGCCGCACCGTGGGCGCCAGCTTTAGCTGGTGTGATGCTACACCTGCGCGTGGGTGGAAGCATAAGTGGCAGAGAGGAAGAGAGGGGGTGGGGTGGAGAGTAAGCAGACACAACGTTAGGAAACTCCAGGTCCGACCGGGTAGTCCGGGTAGGTGAGATTAGCATACTTCCCACGAACGTTCCGTTGATCTGCGTTTCCTCCGGGATGAGCGTACAGTGGGTGTGGGGGCAGATCACGGGACTGAGGGTGCTTTTGGCGGGTGGAAGGCAGGTGGCTGCCGGTGGACTGTACTGGATGCTGGTGGGCTGGAGGGAGAAGAAAAAAGCAACGGAAAGATGCGCAATCGTGTACGGGCCAATAAAAATCTGACACCAACGTAACAACCGGCACCGAGATCTAGAGATAGTGCTTTGGTATTAACCATTGAAAATCAACCCACATCCGGTCGCAATCCGGGCTTTAGCACTCAAGCCGAGCGTTGGCTGGGAGTGCACGGGGAGCAAAAATATCATATTCTTATTCCAAACACCCTTATCGACCCTGTCAACCTGCGGAAGCCCCGTAGAAGACGAGTAGCCTTTGAGGTTTTCTTCAAGCAAAACATGTGCCTACTTAGCATGGCAACGATGTTTCTAATGTGATTGGAATTGCTGCTCGTAGAAAATACATGATTCAAAGTCGGCTCTGTCAAAGTAATGAATGTCGGATCAAACATTGTATCGAAATGAAATTCACTTGCCCACATTGAGATTTTGATTAGATTTGTCACAAACCACAAGAAGTTTAAAGCTAATATAATGAATTTCAAAGCAATTTAGCCTGTCTGATAATTTATCACTGTCAAACCTATTGGAAACCGAAAAGGCGGTAAGATGTCCTTCCGTTACCACTTGGTGTGTGTTTGTCTGTGCATGCGTGTGTGATGTTTTAATCTCACGGCTTAATCTGACTATTCACCGTTTAAATCCAAATTCGGCAGCGAAGACTCCCCCTTCCCCCCACCCCCTGGAGCCTTTTTCCACGGGGATAAATCATTCATCAAATCATCGTAAACGTGCAAAGGGAAAAACAAGATCTTTGCAATGTTATAGCTCTTCCCCACACAGGCCCGGAGGGTTCACAGTAAGAAAAGTGGGGAGATTTTGTTTGTACATATTTTGATTAATGGGGATGCTTTTCACCTTCCTCCTCCCCCCCGCCTCGGGCGAGTCGGAGGTTCGATACGGAAGCTATGAATTATTATTGGCCGAAAAGGGGCCGAAGTGAGTCGAGCCTGGAATTTTCCGACTCACGGTGGAAGCTGCGAATGGATGGAGAATGCTTTCAACGTGCCGAGGAAATGAGAGGCTTCAAGAAGAAAACGTGTTGAATATAGGAAAATGGGAGCAATATGAACCGTTGAGTTTAAAATAGTTTATTTTTCGTTTGAAAATGGGGCTTCGTTTGAAAAACGTTCGAAGATTTCCACCCTTTCAGCACGGATTGGGTGCTATAAAGGTGCCTTAATCAAGGCTAAGTATGAAACTTGGCTTAAAGTCCTTGTTTGCCCAGAAAATCTTGCTCCAGCAAACTCAAAACATTGTTTTGAGTTTTCCACTACGGAAGTTGTAGGGTGAATTGTATCCTTTTTTCTCATTATTTCCACCAAAGTTTATTTTGTTTTGGTTTGAAGCTTATCCACCTTCAAAAATAGTTGATTTTAAATCCTAATTCAAATTAAAATGTTATTAAAACTAAGTTTTGAGAAACGCAGCACCTCTAACATTTGTACCCGGTCCTAAGAAAGTTGTGGAACTAAATTTTGAGGAATATAAATGTAACGAAAAAAAAATTCATTTTCATTAAAATTAATATCTAACACAATATTTTAAAAAGAAAACTGAAAATTGTCGGATTGTTAAAATAGAAGCAAAGCAAAGTAAAGTGAGGAACTAGTTACTTTCGACTAAAGAAACTTAGTTTTTGCTATAAGATCAGAAGCTATTTAAATCAAAATGTGGGCAGGAAAAGCAACTTGAAATCAGATGAATTTGGGGATGCCTTGACCCGGGAATGTATATTTTGCCCCCCGCTCCCTTGTAATTAACGCGATAAAAGCCACCGTTTTGACCAACTGATGCAAGGTTATACAAATTGCGTCGAGTTCAGAGTTGAGGTGCATGAGAAAGTCACCTGAGTAGTCAGGTTTTTGGTATCGTTAAGTTGAAGTTGTTCTAGCGTTATCAAAATGTTGCTTCCAAAACAAACAACGCACACCGTCTGACCTTTTCGGAATGGCGAAGGAACGTGCCGTGAGCAGTTGTCAGCTCGCAGTCTCAGGTTGTTTCTCAACTTGCGAAAAGTAATTAATTTCAAATGTGGCGAGCAACGGTGGAATTCGCACCGAATCGGATATCGATAATTGCCTCGCCAGGCCCTCGTGCTGCGGCCGGCTTCCACGGGCATCACGTGCCCATCGTGGCGGTGCTGATGGGAACGTTTGCTCGGCAAGATTGGTGCTACTACTTACGCAAGTGTACGAGTCGTCTTCGGCTTGCCCGCGGCCGGCCTTGTATTCCTGGTACTGCGATATCACGCACAGCAGGCAGTAAATCTGCAACGGAACAAAAATGCCACGCGAGGCGGCGAACGGTTTGAGCGTTTGGGCGAACATTACTTCTAGTCAGAAACAGTCGGAGCACATGGGTTTCTGCGAATTCCTAGCGTTGCTGTACCACTGAAAGAGGAAGATATGTAGGGTTCGCCTGCGGTTGACAAGCATTGCTTGCGGTACGGTTAGAGGAGAGAGGCTGAAAAATCCTTTTCCTGCTGTTCAAATTTAGCGACGGTAAACATAGTGTTACGAGGGTTGCGTCGGTTATTCACAGTAAAAATTTCAAGCGCTCTTTTCACGGTATTTGCTGCGGTATGTTGAGCACACGCAACATTTGTTTGCAAATAGCATCCGCCTGCCGATTCATGGGATATTTGCGGAGAGCACATCTATGAATTTACAGCCTCAGAGTTTTGCCGGAAAATTTCCACACACCAGCACGTGTCAACATTATTTTACTTCCAGCGAGCGAGAGCAAATCCATCTACAATATTCAATACAGGGAAGTAAAAGGATGATTTTATAGTGTTAACGCGTTGATTTGTTTAGGGGGTGCTTTACTTATGCTCTGCAATCGTTTCCAGGATCGAATACCTTTCAAATTAATTATGCAAATGCAAAAATACAGTTAGAAACCTTAGCAAGGGGGTATACTTACATTAAGACACATTATGAAGAAATCTATCGTAAAAAGCATCGCCGTCAACGGTTCAAACTTCAGCTAAAGGATCGAAAAGAAAAAAACAAAGAGCACAGGAAGGTGAAAACGAATGTCATATCTTATTACTCGGTCCGATGTTGTAGCCCGTTTTAGCAAGCTCCTTCTTGTTTTGCGATAAAAGGATCGCAGCAAGTGGTTTATTATTTATGTTTACTTCCTCCTTCCCTCTCCCTATTCTGAGACAGCTAAACGGGGTTTAACGACAGTGAGATTACCGTTTCTATGGCAATGAGATAGAAAAAGTGGGCGCACTCCACCAGCAGGTCCGCAATCATAACCACAATCCACGGCAGCAGCAGGCCTCGGTTGTTCTGTGAAATGGAAAGCGGAAAAGTGAAAGTGTAAAACAATACTTAAAAACTCGCAAGTGGAAGTAAAAACATGAAAGGAAAGGTCATGAAGGAAAAACAAAGCTAAACAAAAAAAAAACGGAGCAGATTGGAAACGGAAGCCTACCGTCGTTGGCATGGGTTTGGGGGAAAAAAAAAATGAAAACAGCAAAGCTGCCTGGAAAGGCGCATAAAGGCTCGTTTCCGTGGGGAAGGATCATGTGGGCGGCGATGTGGTTTGTTGAATCGTACCATTTTTAATCCGATTAGGACGAGCACCGATGAAAGGACTCCCAAGGTGGCGCAGATGAGCAGCAGTACGTTGAATTTGACGGTGACTGAAAAGGTAAAAATAAAACAGGACCAGATGTTAGGGGAAACGTGCAGCTATGTTTGCTAGTTTATTCTAGCAAAAACAAATCCAACTGCATTTTTTTCACTTTGAACCTCGAAGAAAATTTTCCAAGAATGCAAACTTCGTTCACTTGCTTCGAGCTATTTCGAAAGCCATCCACATTATTGGCAATGAATTTTAGTAATTTCTGATCGATCGATCGTGCTCTAGGAACGTCAAATTTACGCTTGGTATGAGTGAAATTTTGTATTTTCAATAAAAACGAAACTGGTGAAAAGTTTTCTGCCGGAAGAGAAGTTTGAAAATAGTTAAACGATCCACTAACTCATTACTCACAGTAAACAGTCTGAAGAGAAAAGGGCATGACAAATGGTTTATGCATTTTCCAGACAACGTTTTTTTTGGTGTTTGTTCAATCGAGGAAATAAATATCCCTGGATTAATGGGTAAAATATGATAAGCCCCGAAGAACGAATGCTGCACCAAGCGATAAACAACAGTATTGCCGACGGCAGGGCTACAACGTAGCAGAAAACTGAATGTGGGATCAACTTGGTTTAACTGAACTGCACTTTATTATCTGCATGTGTATGGAAAATCAACTTTTTACGCGTAATGAGCTCACGGGATTACGGGTGACAAATTGTGCTAAAATTAAATTGCCTCATGTGCTTATCGAACTTGCTGTTTCGTTCGAATGTATAGTATACATGGGGTTCCACCAAACTACCGAACCATCGCTGGCTTATGTGTTTTTCCCTTTGGTTTGAAAAACTCGAAAGCACGATATGAAGCGGTTTCAATTGGCCTGTTGAACCGTAACGAATATTGTATTCTGATAAACCGAGGGAAGAAATTTCCTTGCTGACATGCTGGTTTCAGTTTCAATAAAGTTTATTATTGGGCCGAGGTAAAATAAAATAAAGAATCCCAGGAAAGTATAATATAACTCATTTTTCCGTCATCTTGTCTTCTTTCCGGATCCATTCGCAAAAACACACAGTTATGTAGTCGTTCACTGCTAATCATTGGGAATGTAATCAAAGTTTCAACGCATTGCGAGATGGATGCAGTAGATACATCTTAAGCTTTTTCTGAATTCCATTTGAAAGCGTCTTTTATGAAATGAGTCATAATATCGAAAGAATTTTTCGAATAAACAGATTCACTTGTGATAACACAAGTATAAGCCCTCACAATGTTGAACTCTCAATTTGAGTTTTCCACAAGTTAAACAGCAAAAACAAGCACATACTATTCATCCCTTCGATATTTGCGACAACATTTTTAATTACTTTTTCAGTTTTGAAGCTAATGTGGGTGGGTTGGATGGATGGCTAGAGGATCATTCCAACATTCGATATGAAATACTCATCCCAATCATATGTATGATGCTCCTTTCAAAAGAATTCAATATTGCTTTCTGGTAAATAGAAAAGATAGTTTTCTATTAAACAATCAGAAAATGGAAGGCTTGGGGAAACTGATTACGTAAAGTGTGTTTCAAATCGGAATGATCTGCGTTAGTTGAACATCACAACTGCATCACTCAGTTGATTAATTGAATGCAACTTCTTCTAGCCACCTTTTAAAAGACTTTCCAATTTAAATTACAGGCAGGTAAGGAGCGACAAGGTAAAAACAACTTGTTTTGAGTTTTTATAACGTTTTAAGTGGGTTGACTCAACTGTTTACCCGTTTCAGAAAACTGCCCAGCATATATTTTCCGGGTCATTCACCTTTACTTATACACCCTTTGTTTTTGTTCTCTTGTTTTCATGGAAAGCGTTGAAACACAAAATAAGAAATTTTATTTTCGTCAAGCTGATTAACAAGATTGTTTTGTTAAGCATCAAACTCCGTAGAGCCCGGGGGCGATAACCAGGGATCTTCCTGGAAGGTGTGAGCGCCGTTTTAAGTTTTCATCCGGCCGGCTAAACCAAGATAGCCCACACAGGCCAAACCAAAACACGACTAAATCGGATTGTTGAACGGAAACATTCCCTCGACAGAAATGCCCTAAATTGCCTCCCGAATTGGAGATTCTTTTCGAACGGGCAGCTCATGAAAAATCATTACCCAATAAATAAACGTTCCGAACGGGGTCTGGAAAACCAATAACAAACACTCT
This sequence comes from Anopheles coustani, assembly GCF_943734705.1. NCBI lineage: Eukaryota > Metazoa > Arthropoda > Insecta > Diptera > Culicidae > Anopheles > Anopheles coustani. The sequence goes on from NC_071289.1 coordinate 75,283,354, forward strand.
CTACAACCGTTCCTCCAACCCAGGTGTGGAGAGGTCTATTCCTACGTACCTCCCGAAATGGTGTCCCGTTCCAGAAAGCTCTCGCCCATCGGTCTATCCACCTCACCGCGCAGGTATCGCCGTTCCTCGTGCAAAAACAGTGACATCGTTGTGCAGGATATGCTGAAGTAAATCTGCAAAGGGGAAAACAGTTTTCGATCAAAACGGTGCGATTGATTGGGTTCAATTTGTTTTAATTTTACTTGATTTCTTGGTTGGGAATATTCGAAACAGCCTTTGATGGGGAAATTATTTAGATTATGTAAACATTTTTAATTCAATAAAGCCAATCACAAAAGGCTAGAATATTTCAGCGATCCCGAGAGAAAACCTTCCCCAATAATGTCCAATTAGAGTTGAATTCCTGCTCCCTCGGGATGTTGTCGTCAATCTTGCTCAACACGGATTTTTTGGCGCGCCTTTTAACAATCTCCGGCCCTCCCAACATAAAGATCATGAAGATGATGATGATGACAACGAAACATCGGAAACAGCATTGTACCAAAATGTTACCCCGTCCGTCTCACCACTTCCGGTGGACAGATGGACGCCGGTTGTAAAACCTCCTGTTCTACAGTGGAATTTCGCTATCATCGGATTTTTTTTACGTTATTACCTTATTTATTTCCGAGCGTTCAGCTAACGTCTACACAAAGCAAGGATGTTAACAATCACTTTTGGTTGGGAAAGCTGTCCACGAAATTCCCGGCGTCTTGAAACGGGGCACCCAATTTGTGGCATTAAAAATAAAAGCGTATCCCAAATCCCAAACGTAATTAAACTTAATTTCTTTTCCTCAACTTCACCTTCTCCGGCGCGGGCAATTGTTTGTGTGCGTTTATCTTGCGATGGGATTACTCAAATTTCCGTGAAATTTTTCCCCCCGCGCATGTGTGCACAAAGTTTAATATCTTCCGAGAAAGCTTAGCGGTTTGTTTCGTTTAATCGTAGGCTGAACTACTAACCAGCCGAAAGACAAACTGGGCCAGACGATAAAGGCGAAGAAGTAAAGAATAAAAACCGCTTGGTCTTATCCATCTGGCGAAGCGTTTTTCCCTACTTCCGCGTATGGCCTTGTTGGATAAATGTCACCTTCCAGCAATGCAGCTCGGCGGTGGTGAAGGTCGTTCGATGGTTTTTATTTGTTGTGGTTTAGTTTTGTTTCTCCCATTTCACAATCAGTCAAACAGATGCAAATGACACAGTCATTCCGAGCTGGTGAGTTATCTCTTATCGCCAGACGCATCACCAGAAGCACACACACGCGCGCACCCTTCGCGGGAGATAGGGGTTTTCTGCACCCACCCCTGCCCAACCGATGGCCACAGCATGCCCTTATCACCGTGTGATAACTTTGTCCCGGTGTTATTTGCATAATGCAATCGTCACGGTGGTTCCACTTTGGGCAAACAGGCGGACATGCGTTTGTGCCCGGTCAAGTGCAGAGTAAATAATTGAACAATGTTATTGGATTGATTGAATGACAAAAAATAATTACAAACGATCTTGACACCGTTCGTTGCTAAGTTGAAAGCTGCGCCATAGTGCTGGAACAGCTGGTTGTATTTATTTTTTTCCTTTGGAAAATACCTGAAGCAAGTGGAATCGAATTCTATACTACGCACTTTGGTGACTGGAATTGAGTTTATTTCTTTGTTGGTAATTATCACCACTGGAAATATCCGCGCATCGACAACTCGCAAACCTCGAGAGCCATCTTCCGATAATGAATGAACGCTGCAGCGCAACGCTCGTCAACTTGTGTGATAAAAAAATGCACAGTGTTTGCGCTGCAAACTTGGAAAGTCCACGTTTTGGAGCAGCCCTCATTTTTTTCCACCCCCGCACAGTGGACATTCCTGGGTGAAGAAGTGGGTTAAAGGTGTATGTGAGTAATTTACTGTTGTTATGAAATTTGAATTCTTATATGTTATGAATATCATCACCAAAGCATGTCAAACGATGGAGCCGCCTGGTAGCAGACTTGCAACGAGTGTGCTGAAGCAGTTTTTCGAAGAGTACCATGCGACAAAGTAACGACAAATACAAAAACAATACTTTGTTTTACTTATAGTTAATCTCGAAGCTCCCATTATTATGCTAAAGTGGCTTGTAACAAAATAGAACATCATTGTTATGTTTGTGGAATTATTTAATAATATTATTCTCTATTCGATAAAAATCGTGTAGACGAAACCGCCAGTAAAGCCGCGATACGGAATTTGATTCGATTTTGTATGGAACGTTCAGTGGGTGTGACGCTAATTAATTAATTATTCGATAAAATCCAGTTAGCGGTATGTGATAAAACTTCTTTCCAGTGTCAGTACTTATATTCTAGCTTGACAAAGCGAACCGAAAGATCAACAATTCGACGGTTTATCAGATACTAAACTGTGCCTTTATATTGAAGAAGCATGAAGAAAGGATTGTCTAGCGAGTTGATAAGTGTATAACTGCGGAATGTTTTTTTTAAATAGTATATTGTATAGTTCGTTTTGAACAAACAGAAAACAAATGTTTAGGCGAGACCAAGGTTGTATAGATTATTAAAGGAAAACAATCAAATCAGCCTATGGTTAGTTTTAACTAATCAGCTTAATTTATGAACATGAGATTTTTTTGGTCTTTTCTAACTTCTGTACTTTGTATCCCACCTGTTAACCACTGTGCCGACAGCTGGGCAAGCCGTCTATCGAAGGTACGGAACGTGACAGAGAGGCAACTTATTTCCGGAGACAAGAGCGACGAAGGAGGGCCGGAGAAGGTGGAGCTTCGCTGGTTGAAGATGTTGTTTGTGATTTGACTTGTGGCCACTCGAGGAAGGCCTGAGAGTAAGACGGTACGGCTTCCGATAAGTGAGCATCCGATAAATAAGGTCCACCGCGGGTCGGGGATCGAAAGTAGTTCTCCGGAGCGTTTTGTTCGAGGTGCCAGTGTTTTTTGGATTTGTGCTTTGGGGAAGTGATTTTAAAAAATGGCCAATTGGAGTGTAGTGGTGGTGGTGCTTGGTGTGCTGGCCGTGACGTCTGCGGAGGTTCGCTTTCACCTGAACGAACAGAACGAGGTGCTCGGCGAGGCCAGGCCCTTCTTCAAAGGGTCTCGCATCGTCGGAGGAGGCGTTGCCGTCGCGGGACAGTTTCCGTTCCAAGTGGGACTACTCCGGTCAGGCTCGTTGTACTGCGGCGGTTCGCTGATCGAGAGCCGCTGGGTCCTGACGGCGGCACACTGCGTCTACAGTGGTGGAACGATGTAAGAGAGTGGGTTTTGAGTGAGGTTTGTTGTGGCACAGGATGACCAACACGCACCTTCCTACAGTGTTCCAGCGTCGTCGATCACCGTTCTTGCCGGCACGGTTAACCTAAACTCCGGCGTTCGGCGCGCCGTGGCCAGAGTGTTGCCCCACGAACGGTACGGTAACTTCCAGAACGATATCGCCCTACTTCAGCTCCAACTGGCGCTGCCCAGCTCCGCTTCGGTTCGTCCCATCGCGCTCCGATTGACGTCGGTTCCGGCGAGAAGTGAGGTGACCATTTCCGGCTGGGGTCGCACCTATCAGGGCGGTCCAGCGTCCAGCGTGCTGCGCTACAACCGCGCCACGGTTATGAGTGACCAACAGTGTCGGTTGGCGACCGGAATCTCCACCGGACTGATCTGTTTCACGTCACCAGTAAATAATGGCGCATGCAACGTAAGTCTTCTTGTACATTTTAACCCCCTTTCCTCGGGCGTGTGTGTGTGTGTGTCACTGTTGATCAAACACGACCTGCCTGATGTGGTTCCTATCCATTAACTATTCATTTCATATCTCCCCCCATCTCGTACCGAATGCAGGGTGATTCCGGGGGTCCAGCGGTCCTGAACAACCAGCTCGTTGGGGTGGCCAACTTTATCATCAACTACTGCGGATCGACCAGCCCGGACGGGTACGCCAAGGTGTCCGACTTCGTGCCCTGGATACAGGCCACTATGCGCAGATATTAATCATCACCAAACACCGACGCGAAGGGATCCGTTTTCACCGGGAAATTGGATCCCCCGTCCGGCGTAGCGAAGGAAACCCCACCGGTTTTATCACGTGAAGATCGTATTTAAATTCAAAATTCATCTTATTATACACACGGGCTGTGCGAAGGTGTGTAATTTCTCATCTTTTAGCTGATTTCCCCCGAATAAAGAAAATTTATTTTTGCACTTTGGAGTATGATTTTATTTTGACAAAAAAAAACGGATTGGTGGTAAGATAGCTGACCAACAAAAATAACAACGCAAATCAATTTCAATTTACTTTAAACATCTTCATTAGCTCCTGACAATCTATTTTCCCTGCAACACTTTGTGTAAATTTCTGTTCACTCATAAAACACATTTCTGGCGTAATTGATACGTAAACCAAAAAAATGTGACTGTATTTAGGGAAAAAACTTGATATGTCCCAGATTACATAATAAACACCAACAAGTATTCGTTGATAATATAAGACATGGATCATGTTTCCATAAAGGTGGCTTGAGATAATATTAGGAATATTTATATGAATAGATTCACCAACATTAGCCTTCATTCGGGTGACTTTTCATTATTGACATATTTTTTATACGAATTCCGTTTAGCCATCAGAGTTTCCTAAAACTTTAATTCCAGAAGAAGCTTTACTATACAACATATTTACTTTCGCAGTTCATTGTGAATTAAACCGTTCTATAAAAAAATTAAGGTGCGCTTTAAAACGAAGAGATGTTTGCATGTAAAATAAACTAAAAATAATAATCAAAATGTAAGATAAAAATAACCTGCATGCAAAATAATGCATGCAAAATTAACTTAATTAAATAATAAATTCAAATCATAATCAATAATTCAAATCATGAAACTAATTTATCCACGTTCAATTTAAAACAAAAAAAAAATCCACAGGTGACCAAAACTTTTAAATCTAGCCTCGAATGCCAACTTTTTTTTGTGTAATATTAATGTTTCATTGAACAATGAATCCTCCATGCAATAGCTGACCGTCTTACAAACGTAAATAAATCTTCCCCTAAGCGTCTAATATCAACCCACTGACAAATCTCTCGATGGTAATAACTATCGCCATCCCGATAAACGATACCAACTGATTTTCGAACGTCAATTATTTCCCACGCATCATTCTCGAATTATGTTTTCTCGTCCAAACAAGGAAAACTCCATTATGCCGGCCCCTTTTGGGGCAGAAGAAAGACATAATAAGCTTACACGGGCCAGGAGAAGTATACTTTCGCCGCCCGACCATTTGCCTCAAACGTTCTCGACCGCACAAGTGGATCCTTATCCTAATGGAAAGCACGTACGATGAGAGTCTGCCGCGTCCCGGAGACTTGGCTGGAAATGTCAGCTTATGACTTTCGTCGGCAAGATTAATCTCCTTCGGCCCGCTTCTGCAGATAATCATTTTCGCATAAACAAAAGATAAACAAGCGGAAAAATGAACTTCGCACAGCGCCCCGATCGGTTTGCGCTATCTCAAATGTGTGCGGGTGTGCGGGTGTGTGTGTGTGTGTGGTGTAGCTTTGGACCGGCTTTTCCTACTCCCGGAAGTCTTTATTTATGGCACTTTTATCCGCAAACCAGCGCACGATGGGATAACGTTGAGGGGATGGGCGGACATTTAATGTTTTGTTACGAAGTCTCGTCCAGGTAGTTCGTCCTGTCTTGTGAGTTATTTTTGATAAAAATACACAAATTTCAATGCGCTTAGTTCAAATAGATGGAAAAGATAATTTTATTTTGCAAGATTCCGAGCATGACACTGTTTCTGATATAACGTAAAGGATTTTTTATATGTTCTTGGATTTTTCGTAGATTTATTAGATACCTTTTAAGCATTCATTTTTAAACACATAATAAAAAAATTGTCCATGCCCCCTCCCAGTGTGCAACGCTCACTCGAAGCCGGTTCGTACGTTCGCTCATGCGTTCGCTGTAAGGCACATCTTTAATGTTATTGATTCAAATCGTGCCGGCAACATCGACCGAAGGCGCATTCACTGCCGAGCGTGGGGGCTTTAAGGATTCACCCCGGGACCGCCGGGAGATGGATCGTTTGAAGCGCTTCAGTGATCATCTATCGGAGCAGCGGCTTTTACCATGCGTGCGGCAAATCGTACTAAATTGCGCACACCGGGACAAGCCATCGACATCGGTGAGTGGTGATTGATGATGAATTATGTAACGATGCCGGCAAGCGGTACACACGGACATTAAAGAGGAACTTTTCCGATCACCCCCGGTGCCGGCGTGGTGCGGAAAACAAAAAAAAAATGAGCACTGTTTGTTGTGTTTCTGTGCCGGGTTTTCTCGTTCCGTTGCGAAACCACAAATATATAATCGAATTAAGCGACCAACGAATAGACACGAGGAGGAAGAGAAGAGAGAGAGAGAAGAGGAAAGATGCTCGGCTCGGGAGGAGATGAAAAATATGTACTGTATGAAAATCAGATCAAACGGCATCTAATGCTTCACGGATCAACGAATTAGCTTCACACAAGCCGGCACATGATCGTCCGTCGACGGTTGGTTTCGCAAATGGAACCATCGCATGGAAACACTTGAAAAAAGCAAGGAAAAAGTATACCACTGAGTTTCTTTTGGTATTATAATCTTCTTCCTTTTTCTGGCGCTGACCCGGCTCGGACACTTTGGACACAGTTTGCGTCGGCAACGTTGCGTGAAGAAAAACAAACAACATCAAACGTTTTGTGTCCGTTTGCGCGTCGGGTCATATGATTTTCTTTTTCAACCGTATAAACAGAGTCCCACACGCTGATCAAGCTTGAAATATGCAGAAGACGATTTCTCATCGCCTTTCAGTCAGGTGGAAAATGGTTGCATTCAATCGTAGTATATTATAATTTCCCATAGGATAAACTACAGGCTTCTGGGTTCCAATGGACGTAGCCGTTTTGCTGGGTTTTATGAACGAGAATAGGTTCAGAACTAATATCAAAACATATTATAGAATGAAGAGGCTAGAATTAAACGACAAAGAAAGTGAACAAGAGTGTGAAACAATAGAAAGTCGATCTATAATCCTTACTACTTATCATTTCAAAAGGGGTTTAAACTGGTTATTATAAACAACTTATGTAAATATATCACGAAAAATAAATAAATAACGATGTCACCTGAGGCAGGTGAATATTAGGATGTTTTTTGAAAGATACAAATAAAGCAAAATTATTTAAAGTTAAATTTTGTTTAGCCTCTTTGCGTTCTTTTAATGTTTCTACAAACTTTGCAAACAAAGAAAATACAAAAAAATGAATTAATAAACAATATGATGGAAAAAGTTATTGAAATCGAATTATTCGTACAATCGACATCAACTTTACAATTTAAATTAAAAATCGTCATTAGAATAAATTTACAAACAACAAAATAATCCACTATAATTTTTAGTGAATGTAAGCTTTTATACAGAATTTATATAAAAAAATCAACTTTTTATTTGGTTACGCTCAACTAGTCGAATAATGTTTCGTGAAACTCTATATCATCAAAAATTTGCAAAAGAAAAACGTTTTGACTCGATTTGGCTGATTTTAAATTAGTTTGTGTAAGGCATCCAGGAGAGGGGTGTTGTCCACAAACCGGGAGCATCATTAAAACAATAAATAAATAAAAAATTAGGTCGTTCTATTCAATATGTACTAAATAAGTTGTAACGCGTCAATATTGTAAATCTAAAATAAAAATCAAAATAATCTCATCGACTCGCTGCATGAAATTTAATCCTCTAATTCACTCGAAATTGTAACGAATACATTTCAAATGGTTCTAAATTGTTAAAGGCCACAAATTCAACAGAAATTTAATAAAATTTCCTACCCAAAAGCAGAATTATTGTTTCCGGCACCAACTCGATCGTCGGCTGGGTTCGCAAGAAGGGATTCAACGGGGACGACAGTTTGACAACTTCATCGCAAAAACTCTCCACTCTAATGGGCTTTTCCAGCGATTAAAACCGCTGAGGCTGGGGTGGATAATCCAAGCATTAAATGCCGCTTAAAATGTTTTCAATTAAAGCGCCGTTTGAACGTTTCGCACGTCGTCGTTGTTTATAGTCACGCGCGGGTAAACTATCGGCCGGTGGCTCGATTTCACGATCCTGCAACAGTGTTATCCAGCCACTTCGGGAGCAGGACTTCGTAGGAAAGGGAGGAAAACAACAGAAGAAGGATACGCTTGTCTTGTGACGCTCGGATCCAACCAGTAAGCTACCCACGTCGAGAAAAACCCGGGTCGGGTGAACTTTTTCCATCTACTTTATGCAAATGCGCCTACCGGAGTTCGTAGTCCACTTTTTCCACCATCCCACCAAATCAACGCACCGGGTCGGTGGAAATGGGAGGGTAGTCCAGGGAAGAGCGCTGGGAAAACTGTGCTTTTGTTGTGCACCTTTTGTTCCGGTCCTCGAGTCGATTCGGCTAGCGTACTGCCAAGAACATCTCAATGGACGAGCTTGGTGAGTTCTTCAGTACTTGTACGGTTTTCGCCGAATTGTGTCGCTTTTTACCATTTACCGTGTAATGTACTTTTGCAAAGTGTTCCTCTCGATGCTGTGCAATATTTTCCTGCACCATTCAAACCCACGGACGGACGCCAGGGCCAGCTTTCTGCGACTGTTGTGACACTTCAAGACAATTCCCCGCCAAAGGTTGGGAAAAAGTAATTTCTTATTAAGTTGAACAACTTGTTCGCTTTGCCCTTCTCTGAGAAGTTCCTTGTTTACGGAGGCAAACAAGGACTCGTTCGCACAACAGTTGTTTCGAAATTAATTTTAACTATCTACCAGGAAAATTCACCATCTTCCTCCTTGCGGTTCATCTAATCTCCATGTCGAGAATCCCCAGGGTAGGAAATTTGCAAAAAAAAAAACTTCAGACATCGTTAAGTTGAATTGATTGAATATCTTTATCGAACAACAAAGTGGTACATTGTTGAATTTACTCGAGTTTTTCCACACACCAACCAAAATCTGCACGTGACACTGCACGGAGAAGAGACGCTTGAAGTCAAGAACGTAACGCAAGAATAGGTACTTCCTCCTTAAGGACATATATAGCCAACCCGTAATGAATGGAACAAATCATGCTGAAAGCTGTGGGAGAGGGAATTACTGTGTGTTGCGAAATTCTTAAACCTAAGGGCTTTCAGGAGCCTCGGAAAAGCCACACCAATCAATTACGATCAAATCGGTCGTTTTATACACCTGCCTCAACTGGTGATAAAAGGTAACATGTTGGGGGCAAATGAAAATTACAGAATGATTGACGGATTGATTGGAACAAGGGAAGTTTCTAGTGACAGAATCAGAGAACCTCTAAAAGGATCACAATGAGGAAATTTTGCATTAGAAGGCCCTTTTCGGGAACGTGTAAAATTTTCATTGGAAAGAATTACGCAGGCTAGGAAAATAAGGGGTTAAAATGAGTTTCGAATTAAAGTCACTTTTCTACTTTTCTAGATCTGACTTCTAAAATAATAAAGAATTTTAGAATGAAGTCCTTTATTTGGTTTTACTAATTGGGGTTGGGGTTTGGGGGTTGGGAAAATTTACGAAACTTGAGTGAATTGGTTTCATCATAACAAGATTTGGTAAAAGAATGAGATCGATCAATTGGATTGAATGAATCTTGCATGAACGATTAAATTGACACATCACATATCATTTGCGATTGCTTCGGAAATCAGCTTACTTAGGAAGAATTGAGATCAATGATGGAACATTTAGATGACTTGAGCAAAAGAGTGTTATGTAGCATTTGTCTAACATCTATCCAATTATTTATACCAAGACGAACGATGGGACTAGGTCAATATTCCATTCTTGTCATTTAATTTGCTTTCTAAATTTATCCTACAAGTGCGTGCTTTAAGAAACATATGATTGAACAAACAATCTGTATCTCCTTTGGTGCACAAATAATAATTGCACCCAGGTTCACTAATCCAATTAAAATTACATTTCCGCGCGCCCAACCCAATCCGGACCGAACACTCTGCTTTCGCTCGCCCACGCCCTTTACCTTTTGCATAATGCAATTATTTTCCACCAGAAGTTCAATCGGATCGGAAGAGAAGTGTTCTTAACAGGTGTTCTTAACCAAGTGCCGGTTCGTTGCGACGTGTTTTCAATATAATGCAAGCAATTAACGATAAAACAACCGACCGTCTGAAGGGAGCACTTGGAGGAAATTTTGCATAATTTTCGCAAAACTTTCCACGCAACATCAAACGAACGAACTGCCAAACAGTTTGTGTCTCATTAATGGATGCAAATCTGTTCGAATATTGGATTCCCGATTTAAACTTCGAGGAAATGGAATAGGAAGCTATATACCCTTGATGTAACATTCCATCAACTTGTTCCTTGCCACAACCGAACAATGTGTTCCATCGTGTTCGTTTATCAAGAAGTGGAAATTGATGTTCGATGGATAATTTCGAACTCAAGCAAGTGGACCATACGGAACGGTATCGTGGTTGGGAAAAGGAACAATGCCTGACGGAAACTGGACTCCAGTCAACCATACACTAGATCAATATCGTCCTTTGCTTTCAATCACGTGTTTGGGTTCCATTCCCAAGGGAATATCCTACCGAGCTCGCTTCCGGTTCGGACCGAAACCGGGCCTCAGCTGACAAGTCACTCCGGGTGCCCTAATTACCCATCGAAGCTGGTACACTCACACACCCAACCTTCGCTAGCTGACCCTCCCATGGTGGACTCGAAATGACGTTCGGGGGAGCCTTACCAAAACCATGTGACAACGAACATCTGCGTCAAAATCGTTGCTCCCACCGTTCGCCGGGGTAAATCGAACCCGAATGCCAACCATTAGTCAACAAGACAAACGACTGGATGGATTCTGTCAACAGTTCTGGTACGAGGAAGCAAGCTCAGCTAGGTTTGCCTGGCCCTTGGCCCTTGGGAGGATGTGCGAGTCGTGACCGACCGGATGGGGAGGAGGTTCCTCGGAACTGGAAAGCCGATATCGGCCCCGAGCCTAGGACCGGAAATAGATGGATCGTCCATATCGAAAATGTAGCTACCCGTACACGGGAAAGGAGCCAATCACACCGAATTCCATGTCACGAAGCACAATGTGCCTTGTGGTGACACGAGGCTAGTCGTGAGAACTTATGTTTCTTTTCCGCCGCTCAACAGGTTGTTCGTGGTGTGGCCTAGACGTGGTTTGACCCCGGGCGCATATGATTTATCGATTAGTGCTTCCCGGGAGGATAATAATTGAGCTGAACCATAATGGTTTCGGAGGTGAAAACCTTCGTTGAGGACTTTGATGATTTACTGAGAAACTTTTGGGAATACTTAATGGCCACTTCTAACAGATGTTTCGGTTCATTCCAGCTTTCTTTCCATTTACATATTAATCATTATCAGTCAAAGGATATGTGGAGTAAGATATTGGAGTTTCAGAAACAACCGGAAATTGTTTACAAGACATCTAGTATCGCTGAAATAAAGGAGCTATGAGTTATAATCCACCTTCCACAAACTAGTTCTGGTAATGAATACCACCAAATGCAACTCGTCTGTGGAATGTAATAACCCGGTACAAGTTTGCAGGAAACTGCACTGAAACCATTCTTCATCTTGCGCTTGTTTATAGCTCACCCATCTTATCGTTGCCATGATCGGAGGCCCGGAATCCCTTCGGTTCTTGAACGAAGTCCGATTCTCCAGCGTTGGATGGGAGCATATCTCATTGTTGCTCGTCGCTACCGGAAGGAACCAAGCATGCCGACGACTATGAGACGTGTAATTAAACCATTAATCCGTAGGATTTAAGCCTCCCGAAACCACGCGTCGGGTTCTCGGAAGACACAACAACAGCATGCCCGTTGGCGCTGCCTAACAGGAGAGTGTACCGTATGTGCGTGAAATTCTTCACCCCCAACTTCATCGCACATTAATTTGCTCTTGCGGCTTGGCGAGAGGAATCCAAGCTTCGAAATATCCGTAGGAACTTGGAGGTGGACGTTGCTTGTCACAACGATCGAACGGTTTGCGGAGGAAGCCCCTGCTGTCAATTAACAGGTCCTTGTGTGCGGCTTGTGATCGACACCTCGATGCGTGGAGCTGCTTAGCGAACTTTTTTCTTTCGAAGTTTGATGGGATCTGCCAGTTAAGTTGGGAGCTCTGTTTTTGATTGGTTGATAGAATCCATCGTGCCGCGTTTTACGGCGTGTTAATTTGGCGGCTATAAAATAGAAGGGTATTGCTTGGATATATATGGATCCGTTTTAAAAAACTAAATAATAAAAAAAGGAACCTATTGAAATGAAGCAGTTACATATTTCAATGTTGGAAAAACAGTGTTGTTTAACTGTAATTTTTTTTTTATGGTTAGTAGTAAAACATGGACTTTGATTTGATTGGTTTATGGTAACAATTTTAATTCTATATAGACGAAGAGGAAAATGTTTTGTTTTGTTACTTCCACAGTCAAAAAAGTTTAAAATGATGTATTTATAAATGATGTACAGTGTAAAAGTTATTGGTAGAGGTCAAACTATGGTATTGAATACCAGTGATTAGTAGTAAAATATGGACTTTGATTTGATTAGTTTATGGTAACAATTTTAATTCTATATAGACGAAGAGGAAAATGTTTTGTTTTGTTACTTCCACAGTCAAAAAAGTTTAAAATGATGTATTTATAAATGATGTACAGTGTAAAAGTTATTGGTAGAGGTCAAACTATGGTATTGAATACCAGTGATTGTTTTTAAGTTCCTAAGTGTATGCCTTTCCGTGGTTCAAAAAACAATTTGGTTACCTCTCGCAAGTGTAAAACATTCCTTAAGGTTATCTCTTGTTCAAAACCACGTTAGACGTTCTGTGCTGTGATTCAAATGAACTATAGTCGTCGATGAGGTATTGAGGAAGTAATAAACAATATTACATGTTTGCAATATATGCCAAACACCCACACCTGTTTGCTGAATACCTAAGTCATTTATTTTTTAATAAAATATACCCAATCAACATTTTAATTGCAGATTACAATAAAAACGAAGTTTCTACTCCCATTATTAGGTTTGGAAAAGATGTTTTATTCAATTCAGCCTCAGTATTTCACGTCTAAGGAAACATCGTGAAAAGTATAGCAAAGTGATAAGAGAATGTGCGCGTACTTCTTTCACATTCATCACAAATGGAAGATGCATTCATTTTCCTAATCTTACGTATCACAACAATGTAGCAACAAGATGGAACCAATCAGTAAACGTGAAGACATTGCTCACACATTTCACGAAGAAGGTCGCCTTATTCTGCCATAAATCGTCTCACAAATGAATGTACTATGCACACCGAAGCAGCAATGTTATCCTTTTGTCAAACGTGACCTTCACCGTGATCCTTATCCCCTTTTGTTCGAACCGGACGTCCCCTGCACCGATCGGCCATTGTCATGCAGGACTGCGGCCTGTTATTGTACGAGCCTGCTATTATTTTCACGCTTGACGATGATGGTTTCCTTCCGCACCCTCCGCCTGTGGGGATGTTTATGCGAATGTTTTTGTTCCCGCGAACGAACATCTTTCTTGCTCTTGGAGAAGGAAAGAAAGCGGAGAAAACAGTTGTGCATTGTTGCAGAAAGTGACCACCTTGCTCGCCGCTTCCTCCCACCCGGTCGGCGTGGAATGGAGATCACCATTCAGATGACCTACCGGTCAACAATGAGGTCAGAGGCGAGGGTAGTTTTTGGGGGATCGCTCAAGGAGCGCCAAAGGGATAAGGGGCACTCGACGCTAACAAAGCATTCCATTATCAAACTTCCTTGCATCCCACCCACCCCTCGAGACCAAGTTCCGGTCATGCAAGTGTGCCGTGGCATTGAAATTTGAATGCACGTCCGGCCATCCCGGTTGGTCTCTAATGATGGCGGCGGGTGCCGTCTCCGCTACAATACTCCAATGGTCAACAGGTCGCGAAGGCACTTCAGCAACAGCGTTCGAGCGTTCGAGGTTAGACCTAACGAAGGAAAAAAGAATGTCAAATGGAAACATCAAAGAATAACATAAAATAATAAACCACATCACCTTTGTCCGGCGTGACCTTGAGCATGGTTCCAGCGTTGCAAGTGGAGGTGGATGAAAAGATATTTTCCATGTCCAACAGTGACCGCAAAAATGTCCACTCCCTTCGAATTTTCCGCGACACCATTCCGATGTCACGAGCAAATAATATCGCGTATGTTTTCAAATTAATTTATCCACGTGAAAGAAATGCATCCCGTTTGTGTATGTGCGTGTGGAGAGGTCCAGTCTCTACTGGAGAAAAATAAAAACAAATTCGACCTAGGTGCGAAAAGCATTGCAGGTCGTGTATGAAAATAATTACCAGCCAGCCAGAGCGAAGGATGCCAGGTCAGGATGAAGTGGGACACGCTGAGACCATTGAGAGTAAACCACCTAATCCCAGCGCTATTGACCCGGGTGAGTGGAAATGTAGGTTGCTGGAAAATCTGGACCATTTACACCACCCTTCCCCGGACGCCGAACCGGGTCCTTGGTGCGATTTCATGCGCCGTTTTTATAGCAATCGCGTGATGCTCGCCGCCGAAGCGAACGGACGGTACGATGATAAGGATAAATTTAGTGTCCTTTGGCCCGGCTCGGAGCTGCCGGAAGCGTTTGGGGTGATGAAAAAAAAAAAAACCACCGGTCACCCAATGAGGTCAGCGAAATGTGTTCCCATTCTTCACGATTTCGTTTCGCGCCCATCCTTGATTTTTGTCCTTTATTTCAACCTCACTCTGGATAACATCCGGTTGCATTTCTACGCGTTTTTTTTTCTTTTCCCCAAACGCAAACAACGTCCACTGGTGGCCGTAATGATAGATGATTGATTGAGTTTCCGCTTTCCCTTTGTCCGCTCCTCCCCCTCACCTCCTAGTGACCGGAGCTTATCTGAGACCGTAAATCCTGTGTCGGCTAATAGCGTCACGTTTTAGTAGTGCGATTGATTTAATTTCACTCCGGCTGCCTTTAATGGCCGCGACCGACCGGGCGGTGGACGTTGGCGGTTGGCAGGCTAATTTGCCTGCTCAATTTAATCAACCTCGGCACCGGCCGGCATCGTCGCCGCCGTCGTGTGGTATGCAATCATCTCGAGGCTCAAAGAGTGCTTGTTGCTAAACTAATTACACGTTGTCATAATCAATTTGAGTTAAGGGCAACATTATTCTTTTCTTTGTGCAGACCCGCACGCCTGTTCGACCCGAGGATGAATTTTAAATAACTAATAACATTTCGAACCATAAATTTTCAATTTTTATATGACAAGGTTATTTGAGTTTAATTTAGACAAGTCAAAGGTACGGCAGATTATATTTTCCAGAAAGCTTATTTTTAAATTCATCATTTGAAGGTCAGTCAGGAATCAATAACACTTCAAACCGTTTTCCCTCGATCGTAAGAGGATATTAAAATCCAACCTTTTCGTGGAAGCATGCCTTGAAAAACGTAAACAAGCACCCTGACATGAAACACCCACTCTTGTGATGAAACGCTCACACCGAACACCGAAAGTTGTTAGGAAGGTACAGTAATCCGTACCAAAAGAAACTTTTAATCCTTACCAACTCAGTATTAGAAAATTAGATTTTCTAAGAATGTAGAGGTACATCCCTCGTTTACAATTCACTCGAATAGCAAAAAATTTAAGCACTTACCTAGCGACTATGCATTGTTGTACACAAAATTATAAATTTAAAAGAGAAGGTGAGAGTGACTTTAATCTTGAAAATCGCAAGTGATTACAGCCTACATTTATTAAAAAAAAACTTTTCACACTTGTCGAACGCTAAGATGCGAAATTGGGTGAGCCGCAAAAGTCAGCAACTGATCACACCTTCTTCTCTACCCTAGAGAGAAACTCCCGTGACGAAGGTTTGACAAACGTCCCTCCTTCAACCATCAACAGGTTTGGCTAAAGCCCACCAGAGACGGCTTTACAATTCGTCCAAACAGGTACCCATCCGAAGCAGGTGCGGTCCACTTGGGAGCAATATTTTACGCCACCCAATTAACCGTTGATGACTATTACTAAACTCGTCAAACAACATGTCAGCACAGCAATGTTTTAGCGGAACTTTTGTGACCACCACGAAGATTCGCTTTTACTTTCTCTATTGTTTGATCTACAATTACATCCTTCGCTCTTCACCAAGTTTCGAGCGATCGATTGCGGTGACGAAGGAGGTTTACCAGGGGACAGTCGCTTGAGATTGTTTTAAATCCTGGCCAAACCATGCCTTCGCCAGTGAATCTGATGAAGGGTGTGCTTTGCTGAAGTGCTTTTAACCGACAAAAATATCCCCAAGGGACCGGATTGTAAATAAACCTCCATGATATTCGTTCTCATCGTCCGACCCACTTTGGGTTGTCGACAGACGGTGCGGTTTGTCCACTGTTCCGTGGGCGAGCGAGCGTCTTTAAATCCGTGAAGTTGCAAGGCGGTTATTAAATGTCTAATCGTGTTCTGCATTACGGGAATTTGTGTGGCAAATGTTCAATACAGGGTACAACTTTTCCAGCACTTACCAGTGTGTAGATGACACTCGCAAAGCTGCCCTTGCGGACGCTGTGCCACAGGCAGCACGAGTGTAGGATGGCCATTTTCCGATGCCGGGCAAAATGTCAAGAAGGCTCAAATATTCCACTTCGAGCTCACCGTTGTTTTAGAAAATTAACACACTCTCCTACGCTTTCAGAAACTTTCACTCTTTCCTTTTCCCTGTGGATAACTCAATCGATCACCACACACAAACACAGACACACACACAAGGGAGCGTAGGCGTGGAAATGCCGTTCATCAAGTACTCCCGGGACTCCCTGGCTGACCTTTTTCGTTCTGGGCAAGAAATGGCATGGGGTTCGACGAAGTGGCTCACATTAGCAAACAGTTCGTTCAGCGTAGGGTGGGTGCGTGTCCGGTGCTGGCGTTTTCCCAACCAACCAGATCCATTTCCCTTCGGGCACTTAGCGAGTTCACTTGACTTTTATTTCGTTTGTTTTATAACTGAATTTAACCGGTGGCAGCGAAATGTAGTCCGATTTGGCGAAATGTTCACTGGAGGCCGCAAGTTGAATAGCTCTGAAATGGAGAAAAATGGTAAAAAAGTGAGTAAAACCACGAGGATGAAGATAGATTGTGTTAAAGTGGCTTAATGTAGGTGGTATGTTTTTCCCACTAAAAAAAGCCTGCTCGATCTTTGCTCATAAAAAATGTAATGAATTTATGTCCGTAGTCAGTTGAGAGAAACAAACCAGTTACAGTAATTGTTGACGATTTGTTGCAGGATGAAAATTGATCGGTCCAAAACACTTTGCAAAGGAATGATATCTTCTTTGTTTCTACAACCGAACTCTTGCTTGCATAATTTGTCCATGAATATCAAATTCCAAATACAAACTTCCGCTCGGAACAATGAACCCCCAATACATAAAGGTACCTGCAACTTGAAACGAACACAGCCGGTTTTATAAATTTAATAATAATAAGAGATGGAATTACTCATGAAATGCTTTTTTGATGTATAACAAACGAAAGTTTGCTCGATACATTTGAACATAATTCAGTGAATTATTGTAATTCAGTGTCATGTAATTCAGTGAATTATTCGCAATTAAGAAAGCGCGTTTGTCTAACAAACTTATCTTTTCCCTTAGTTACACTCTCCTTTCGAGTAAGCCAATTTATGTTATCAAAAGAATATGTTTTACTCTAAATATTTGATAAAATTATTTTTTGAACTTAATTCAATAACTATTTACAATACATAATACTTTTCTTACCATTTTCCAATAATATATGAATATATTGAAACTATGTTGGTATTATTGAAACTCCAAATATCCAGCATGTGATAATGGTGTGTTTTGAGCAAACAGATGTACCTTAGTTTTTATCATAAAATAACATAACGTGAGTGTAATTATAATGATTTCTATGCCATTACATTTTTTTTAAATGACACGCCGCACATAAAAATGAACGAAACAAACAACATGGCATGCATACTTTTTTCCCCAGCATCCATAAATGGCCTTCAGAAGTACACGTGCACCAACATGATTCAGTTTTAAAGTTGCTCAAGGTAAATACTCTGATTCTAGGAACAGGGCAGCTCTTAGAAATTCTTGTTGAATATTTAAACTCGTTCGTAAAGCTGAACCAATTACCGAAGAAAATGACTCGCAATTTTGTGTAGGTTTTAAATGGGACGGATTCGTTCAAATTAAGCACTTATTCGGCTGGTAGAAAACAGATGCCAGTTGAGTTTAAAGCCGACCGAATGATGGTGCATCAGACGGATATCTGCACCTCTACGCCCACTTGCATCGCTACAAAATTGCTGAATAAACCCCTGCACTATCGTTGCGCTGGATGCCGGGCGGAAGTGGACAAATAAACACCACGTGGGACTGCAAAACGCGATGCATATGTCATAAATTGTTTCCTCATTACCGGGCGCGGTGCAGCGCGATGAAAATAGTTGCGAGTGAAAATTCACCCTCAAAATATGGTAATTCACAAGTGTTGGAGCAGGTTCCGTGAAGCCGTCGGTTCCGTAAACTGGACGCCAGTCGACCGGCCTTTGGCTTTCCATCTCAAATGTGTGAGAAAATATACCGTGAATGTTTAGACGAACGATGCAGCATCGCTAAAGAAGCAAAAATAAAACGGCTTGTGTGTGCGCTGTGGAAATTTGTATAAAACCGGTCCACTTTTCCACGCGCGCCCCATAGTTCCCGGGAATGGTAACGGTTTCGTTCCGCAACCGAACCTGGTGTAATAAACTATCATCAGGGGGAAATGAAAGTGTGATGCTTCCATTTTGAATGAATAAACCTGTTAAGGGAGAAGGAAATTGAATGCATACAAATATATTTGTTTGAATGTTAGTTGCTACGGTGTGGGTATTCTTTTCAATTTTTGTTTCTTACGCGGAACCATTTAATATTCAAAATCAACCGATTTAAATTTCCGTTTGCACTCCTGCAAACGATGACGGTGTAGCAGTGTCGAACGGGCGTTCTGGGAACTTTAAACTAAATAGAAAAATGTGACCTTATGGCTTGCGTTCAGAAAAGTGTGGGAAAACCATTATGTTTTTTCGAGGAATCATTCAGGGTGATTGGAGTGTGCTGACCAATTACCAGGTTTTGTTTATCAACTTAAGCTACCAACGCCATTCACAACGTAACTGGAATGGAAAATAATACGATTACAAAAATAAGTCATCATTTGAACTCGCAACGATTTACATTTTAATCTGCACAGTTGATGCACCGGGAAAGAAGGAAAAAAAATGAGCCACTTGTTTTGTAGCGCCCACATTTCCACCCACTGAGCTGGTCATGGTGATGTAGGCAAAATAACTTCCACGACAATAAACGTGGGCGTAGCGTTAAATGCCGTAGATTTCCACGGTGAAATGCGAACGCACGCGTGCGAAAACATTATAATCTCGATCTGGGTGCATCATCGAAAGAAGGCCAAGAAACGCAGCTCCCCATAAGGGCCAGAAGGACGCGTCATGATGAAGCGTGAGCAGTGGGTGTTCCCGATTTCCCCCTCCCTTCTTGACCGTGTCCATTACTTTTCCAAGTAAGCCACCCCAGGTTCTAGCACCTCCTAGCGGAGGCGTACCGGTTAATTGCTGGACGTGGTGTTTTTTCCCACGTCGGTACGAGGGCATGGCATGAGCGGGGAAAGCCAACGGTCTCGCGAAACCTTTGCGCAGCCCTGCTGACAACTCTAATGAGAATCTAATGTTCCGCACCGGTGGGATGAGCCTCCACATCGGCGGAAATGGGGCGATTCAGCCAACCTGTACCGTGCCGTTTTAAGTGCACAATTGCTTTTTTCCGTTTATTTTCCCTCCCTTCAGCAGCACGCTTCGACGCTCGGTTTGATGAAACAAGTTGTTTAACGTTTAAATGTTATTTACACTTCAATGTTGCGAAAACAACGTCGAAAGCGGACGACATTCCTGCCTTCGTGAACGAGAGTCCCAGGCGTCGAGTCGTTGGATTGGTACGCTTTACGCCAATTGGAAGCGACAGTTCAACCGTGACGCTATAAGAAAAAATCAACTTCAATGTGTGTGCGGGAAAACGAAGTTGGAAAACGAAGATCCGAAACGAAAACAATACCACGAAATAATAAAGAAACATTTTCATCCCAAACCGGTTGATCAAATTGTGTTTTCGATTGATTTTGTTGCTTGGCACACTTTTCTTCTGTCGGAATTGTTTTCAGGGGATTGTTAGGCAATAGGTTTATGATGTTTTTTTAAAAGAACTTACACCTTATTCATAGTGGTGGACTGACTTGCAAAATGATGTTTGTTTCAAAACTTTTCTCATTTGGAATTACAAGAATCATTTGGAATCCTTTCCGATTTTTGATAGTTTTGAAATCTATTTATCGAAACAAACCAAATAGTTGAAAAACATTTGTTTCCGTTTAATGGAAATTGCCTACAGAAAGTTTTTAACCGTATTGGTTTTAAAAAGAACACCATGTAAAACATTTCTTTTGCCACAGTGTTCACATCACATACGCTTTTAAACTGGCGTTGGCGTTTCGGTGCGTCAGACGCTTTTCGAATGGCAGATTCTTACTACGAAACTTTCAAATGTCAGCCATCCCACGGGATGATGCAATTAAACGCTGCCGCCAAAGGTACGGAATTTGCCGAGGAAATCTGAAGAGAAGGCACAAAAAAAAAACAAACTGTTTAACTGAAGGAAAAACCGAAAGCGCCGGCGGAATGTTCACCGTCGGAGCGTCGTGCAGGAATGTTTCTATTAACATACTTCAGTGATTGCGATTTTTTGGACCAAAAAACTTGAGAGAACCTTGAACCACTTGGTCAGGTCGTTTGCCGAAGCAGTGGCAGTCAATGTCATGGTGTGTGGAAACCACCAAAAGAGACCGATTTGGTTACCCTTTACGGTGGCCGCGTCGGCAAACCACGCCGAAGCCAAAGGCGTGTTATTGTTTTGACAATTAGTGAAGAGAAGTGTGTCCTCCACTGGTTCTTGCAGCTCAGCATCGCTACCACTCGACTTTGGACGTAAATCCCTACCAGCGAGCCTGAGGTTCAGCTAAAGTTCATCGCATTCAATGGTTTCCTACGTTTTTACATTGGATTTGGTTATGCTTTAAGCTCGAACGGAAATGTTTGCTTCGGGCAGCAGTTGTTTCGCGTGGGATGCAAGTGGTACAAGAGTGTGGCATTAAATGGTGTATGTAGCAAATGTAGCAGGATCGACAGACGAAGGGCTAGGCACTGAAAACAAGCACTTTTTGAAGGAATTGAAGTGCACAACTTATTTGCAAACTTCCCGTCAATTGTTTGAGGTGATGCTGGTGAACTCATGTAACAATTAAAATCGCTACGCAACGGAAATTCACCAGAAGCCGACTGAACTTATGAGACTTCTCGGAATGGATGATGTTGCCACCCGAACGCCATAGCGACCCGAAGCGGCGACACGAATAAAATGTCTTCCAAATGTGACCGTTGCCAAATCAAGGTGTCAACACCATCCGACCTCGAGCCATCGTGGAACATGACGAAAAAGTTCAATAAATAAGCATAAAAAAATGTCTTCTTTTGGTTTCACAAGCAAAGTTGACGAGTATGTGCCTCATCTTCGAATTTGAACTGACATTTTGAAGATATTCATCTTTATTGGGTGTATATTTTTTAACCATAGGATGCTGCTGTAAAAAACTTGACGACAGTTAACGAGTGGGAAAGGAGAAGATCGCGTTCTTTTCCGAAATTAACGTCAAGGTACGTTATTGCAGCCTGCCCTTACGTCCTTCGTTGTCCTCGTGCGGAACAGAAAAAGTTGGATGTTGTGGGTTCAAACCAGAGGCCGAGAATAACTGGCATTTGAACCTTTTTTGCCACGTGTCGTTCGAGGGATAGAAACCAATTCAACAGTTCACCGAGGGTGTTGATCAGAAGAGATAAATAAACATTATTTTCGTAACACACTATTTTTAGTTTGAACTTAATGTTTCGGGATCACAAGAAAACGAACCGTCATGAGGTTTTCTGGTAAAACCAATTTTAATTTGATTCTAATTTAATTGGATATAAGTTCTGCTGAATTTTAAGTATAACATTTAAATGTTACGTATTTAATTCGTGAAAAGCGTCAAAAGTCGTCTGAAGCGCGATTTGTTGACAGCGTTGGAATTAACCGCGTCTTCGGGCAATCAATTATGGATGGGATGGTATCGGTTGGTACGGTATTTATATGCGCACAATATTTTACGGCTCTCTCTCTCGTTCCAGCATCAAACATGGCCACGAAGTTGGGATGCGATGTCAAAAACGTTTGTCATCATAAGTTGGCAGACGGGTTTGAGCGAAAGCCCTCCAATGTATCCCGCTGTTTGCTACAGATTAACGACCAAACATTATGGAACCGGGGGTAAAGACAATCCGGGAACGGGAACACAGACAGAAACATGATGGGAGGGGACGTAGGACGCATAACATAATAAATCCCCCCCTTCAAACGCCAGTGACAACCCTTTTTTGCGGACCCTTCGAGCTTGGGAGCGGGAAAACTTGTAGCTGTTAGTCTGTTGTTTTCTTGGATCGAACGCCGGCAAACACTAATTCGTCCCACCAGTTGCGCCTGGTCGCATCGCCTACTGCAGTAATAGTGAAGGAGAAATAGTTTTCGAATGAATTATAACTTTCCACTCTCTCCGCCCGGAAAACGCGCGCTCAGAGCTGTGTGAGCTTATAATTTCCCAACGGTGTGACAGACCCTTTCGACCTATATCCCTGTTAAGCCTCTTACGGCTGGGAACCGGGTTTGGCGAGTGTAAACGCTTCACACAGCACTGTACATGACTCTCTTCCCTTTCCTTCACCCACAAAGCAACCGGATTTCCGCAAGCCGCATCCTGCTACCATTAAACCGTTAACGTCCATTTTGATGACGATGTCGCGAGCTTTTACGACGCGAGCCTGCATTCGCGCTTTGTTTTCCGTGGCGCTGAAATACGTAAAATCCGGTCCGAGCCATCGAATCAAACTCATTCCCGGCGTCTCACGAAACGTCTTGTCGCGCGATGCCATAGCAACGTGGAGGAAGTATACAACAGATTTTCCCTCGACCCGTTTACGGCTTGCCGGATGCAACGAACCGTGCCTAACATACTATAAAGCGAGAAGATATATTTTTATTTTACATCCACCACTGATTTAATGGCAAACCCATTTGGATTTGTTTTCGTCTTCAAATGGTTCTAGGGCAGCCCCACCCATCATCAAGCGTTAACTCTTCAAGGTGCGCCAACAGCCACAAACAAATGGAAAACCCGAATACTCAGGACATTGTAAAAAGCTCTTCAGTTCCATTCAATTTGGGATTGAAAATATGGAATGAAAGAAATGAATCAAGTCAAGTTTTATTAAAAATAATATAACTTTTCTGAGCTTTCGGAAAAAAATGTTTTAATGTCTTTACTATCCATCAACCTTTCAACACAGCTTAAACGTGTCTTTGACTTATTTTTTTTACCATATTCTTTGTAGATTATTTTTTTGTACAAAATTTAGAATCTTTTGTTGAAAAGTCTGCAATTCATTTGATGAAAATTTTGTTTTAACAAGTTTATATCTTCCACCTGTTCTAAACACGTAAAAAATTAAATGTTTATTTAAAACGATAATTTTTACGATAACCTGAAATCGATGAGTTCTTCCAAAAGCAAACTTTGTATGGTTTACATTAATAGATATAGAAGGGGATGAATTTCCGGTAGCGTCAAAGAGATATTTTGTTTTCTTTAGTAGAGTTGTTTAAAAATTGATTTACTGACATTAATGATTTCACATGAAGGAAACATGAGTGGATAAAGTGTTGAGCAAATATGTTACTTTCTTCGTATACTACCAATGCCGTCAATAAGGAAAATTGGGAAGCGTAACAATAATCGCAACAACAACACAATACACCACTCAGAAGGACCTCCAATCATGTGCTTATCAATGTATTGTTGCGCCCCACTCGGTGATGATGAACCAGACGGACGCTGTTAAAAATGTATGTCAGCAAACACCTGAGAACCGATTTCACCCACGATCCGGAAAAACGGTCACGTATTTGCTCCAGCTGTGGACACTTCGCTCCCACGTCTGTATTTCGGGCGTACGTGCTGCCTCCGTGCTGGGAGGCTTTCGCAATCATTCCCCAATCACTGCCACGGTTTCGATTAAATCAATCAGTATCGACCGCTTGTGCGTGCCGAGTGGTACATACACACACACACACACGAACAGATACAAGTTCGCGGGAATTCTTGATGGACCCCTATTTTCTATTCCGGCGAGTTCATAAATTCGTGCAAATATTGGCCAGGCCGGCGTGACGAGGAAAATGACGAGCCCGGGTTGCGGGCTGCCGATAACAACAGGTGCATTGATCGAGCAAATAGAGCAGGGATCGGCAGACGTTTTTCAAAAAGGGCCAGATGATTACAGAGAAACCGAAGGCGCGGGCCGGATACTTTAAACGATGCTTCAATGTTTTCAAAGTAATACCCTTTGTAATGGAGAGTGGAACTTTCTAAATAGTAAAGTTGCATAAAAAGTGGTTTAAGATAAAATATTTAAAATGTTATCGATAAACATGTAACAGGAACACCTCGTTAAACAATTATCATCTTCATTTTTGGGAAGAAAATAAACCTGACGTCGTGAACAAATCCGATAAAAATTGGGATGGGTTTTTAGTATGAAGCACTTAAATATTCTTACGGGCCGGATAAAATCATTTGGCGGGCCGGATTTGGCCCGCGGGCCGCACTTTGCCGACCCCTGAAATAGAGCGATAGGAATGCTGTAGAGGCAATTTCCACGTCAACAATGTAGGACCCAGCATGAACTGGAAAAAATGGATGGCTCCAAAATGGTAACAAGTATCGCTCAATTAAACACGAACGGAAGTAATTGCAACGGAATGTGAAATGAGAAGGAAATCCCACCGGGAAATTGAAGTGGCCGAAGAGGCCCAACCCAGCGCTTTATTAAATTTTAATTCTTCTTTTTCCGGGTAGCCGACGAGATATCCCAAAGTCATAAAATTCATCGAAAAAGATTATAGCAAGGGAGCAAACATTAACTTATTTCAACTTTGCAACTTTGCTGTTAAGTAAAGGGAACAGATAGTAAAACCCCTCCTACAAAGAAACACACAATGGGCTGTACACCTGATTTGAAAGGGAAAAGTTTTGGAGTTTTTCGCAACATTTTCACAACGTTCCCGGGTTGGAAACTTTGGCCCCGGGAAACGGTTCCCGGTATCACGTGGAATGTCGGCTCCTGGGGGGGTTATACTTCGCCTTGGCCTATGGTCGTGTGATATCTTTGTGCTTTTCCTTTATGCAAACTTCCAACACCCCGATTCGTTTGGCCAACGCTCGCACACTTTTCCAATGAGTCCGCCTGTGTTCGCTTGTTGTCAGGGAAATTCAGGGTCAGGGTGGCCGGAAAAAGGCGTCCACGGGGACACGCATAAACTTTTCATTTGTTCTTATTTGCCGCTCAGAGTTGCCTTCCTATTATTGGCACATTTTTAACAGCAAAAAAAATTCACCCACACACGTGTCTGTACCAAGTAAATAAACCGTGCAGCGATTATCACAAATCTTCCCGAAAATAATAAGTCGACCGCTTCGTTTGCTCCGATTGTATCTGACCTTTAACTTTCTGTCTTTCCTTTTCTTTATATTGTCTCCCAACCTTTTGTTTGTCTCTACATCAACCGGTTATTTCGAAAATAGCGAGCGTAACCTTGCCGACACACCGGATAATCACATCACAATAAGGCAACCGTTTGTTTTACAACTTCAGCCCAACTTTTCCATCTTCCAGATCAATTTTAGTTGATCGACTCACTTTTTCCCACCCAACTCGCCCTCTTTGATGTAGGCAATTAAATTAAATTGCTTGTTATCGAGCAACGGAGTGAAGGAAGTACAGTTTCGCAATCCCTTTAGTCGAACAGTAGGCTGATTTTCAGAGTAAACCGTTTGAACCGAGGCTTTCATTGGCGTTAACAGGTGAGTGGTATGTGACCTGGTGGGGTTTGGGTGTTAACTACTTCATCTGCTGCTCGGTGTTTTCAAAGCAAACACTCGTGTAAAAGACATGAGTATTGTATGAAAGAACGTATCACCCTTTTGAATGCTTGGTACATCGAGGAGTGTGAGTTGAACCTTTTCCTTTCAACCAATAACAGTGAAACAATAGGGATACTGGATGTTCCTGGAAAATCTTCCATTCATAACGTCACTCACTTTTATTTAATCGTCAACCAATATTCCGAAAAATAAGATTATTTCTTCCAGAATATCGATCTCGTCATATCGATACTCTTGAAAAAAAAAATAGAGTTAGAGAAACGTGTTTTCTGGATGAAGTACGAGTATAATTAGTTGGTGCTCTAAAGTAAGAAAATTCTAAGCACTTAAAATCAATTTAATATTAAGAAAATAAACTTATGCCTGTGTTTTTGTTTGCAAATTTTCTGTAGTTTTTGTTCTTGTGTTTACATTCTTACGATTTGAAATCCACTTGCACATTCATGCCAGAAATATCACAGAATAGCACCAAATCCAACAAAATTTCTTAAAACAGTTTTTCTTCCTCAAGCAACGCCTTGTCATATGACTAAACATGTTTTTTTAAATATGTTGTAAAATACAAAACATGAAAATCTGAATGAACCTGAACAATAAACTAAATTGAACAAACTTAATTTTGAGAAGAACATCAGAAGAAATCACATCGCACCTGACCGAAACAAGGGTTCATCAAATTGGTAAAGGTTTTTCTTAGAAATCGATGATTCTCCTTTTGTTTTGTAATCTTTCATGTTAAAGTTAACAATGGATTAGATTACATCAGCACAAATTTCCAAACAATGAAAGGTAAGCTTTGACGATGGCCCGATGAAAGTTGCGACCTGTTTGTGGATGTTGGGTTTGCTCGTTCATCGTCCCTTCATGTCCTCTGATCCATTGACTCTCGGGAGTTCGTTCATTTGAATACTTCGACGTCCCAATCGGATCGCAACTTCTTTTGCTGTGCGTTGTCTGTTCTTGCTGTTCCGACGCTTTATTGTTTATGTTTGCGTTCGGCGAAGAACGCCAGCCCACGCTTCGGGCGCTAATCAATAAACCCGGTGGCGAGCAGCGATTATCGTTTCCTCCTACCACCATAATGAATTGATCCGGACCCGGAGAGGCCATCGGAGCACTTATCGGTGAAGGAGAGAACGCCAGATAGGAGCCGCTTGAGCTGGTTGGATGTAGCCGGCCATTTCCCAGGCGGGTTTTCCCAGCTGGCAAACCACCTTCCGAGACCAACACACATTGAAAGAAGATGGACGTCGTAAACGGCGTGCCGAAAAGTTTTCCCATCATACACGATAGAGGAGCAGAACAAAAATGTGCGATACAGAAGAGAAAAAGTAAAACAAGCAGACGGAAGGAAAGTTCACTCAAATGGAGGCGCCTGGTCTTTCATATGATCCCGCGTGCTGGAATCGATCACTATTACTAGTTTCGCACGGTAGGAGTTCAGTAATCGACGTGTATTGATGGTAGATACCCGTTGACTCACCTTTTTCTTTTCGATTTCGCTTAAGTCAGACGTTAAAAGTCGTGACGGACGTTGCAATCACAACTGGTGAACAATCTTCCAGGCAAACAAAGATGTAGTGAAAAGCATGAAGCAGCAACATGGAAATTTACGCCGGCTTAAACAACGCAGTTTGTTTGCATTTCAACTTTCCGCAAAACACTATCCGAAGGAAACTGTCTTGTTTACTATTGACCTCTTTTCCATTCTCCTTTGATCCAGCAACTAATTTCGCACACCGGCCAGTACTGGTTGGCAACCGTTTTCCTCGTCCGGTGTCGATGATAATTGGACGGGTACGCGTCGCTGTCGCACGACCGGACACACACCGACAATATATGGCACGAATTGATCCCGTCCGGAAGGATGGAAAAGCAAAACAAAATACTAAGACAATCCACCGGGAACGGTCGGTTCGGGTTGGGTGGTTTGTTTATTTTTAATTTCCCCCGTGCGTTTCCGCTATTTGTTCACTTCACACCTTTTTGGGGGGTGTCAGGTCGATGAATTTACTTTGCTCACACACGCACACATACACACAAACACACTCACAGTAGGACAGCTCGTCGGGATGATGTTATTTGCGTCACTTGTGCCAAATTATCGCTTCCGGAGGGGCAAAGGAAAACGCATCATTTTCTCTCGCCGGCTTGACGCGTGACCATACTTTTCCGGCAGTTTTCTTTTGCCCTTCTTTTGTTCTCCTTGCAATGGTTTGTGTTGGTTTATTTTTTTTTGTGTGTTGCTTTTTTATGGCTCGTCCATGTCGCGTCGGCAACAAGATGATTTTCCGCGACGTGCTAATGAGGTTTTTGCTGTTTTCGTTTAATTTCGTGAAATATGTCTCACACCGGCTGGTGGCGTTTTGTCGGGGATTTCACTCACAATTTTCTTGTGCCAATTATTTAATTTTCATTTGGCTTTTGTGCTAAATTGTAAAATAAAATCAAGTACCGGTTTATATTCCTACGCCAATTTAGAATTTTTGAGGCAGCGCAAAACCATCCCGAACCGCCTGAAAGCCTGCTTAACGTTGCCCTGTCGTATTGAGTAGTCACGAAAAACACTCCGGTCACCTTATTTGTTGATGACGATATAAAATATAAAAAAACACGACCACAATTTCCACGCCGTGCCAAACACGTGCTCCCCGGAAGCGAACGCGAAACCTGACACGGGAAAGTTGTTCGCTGTTCGGGAATAGGACCGAACCGTCCGTTTGTGCCACCGTCTGCAAACTGACTGTCGCACCGACAACTGGCACTCCGAAGCTCTGAAGTGAGTAGTGCCCGTTTGCCGGTGTTTTGTTGTTTTCCGTCGGCCGACACGAAGCGCCGAACGCCGGCGCGGAAAACACAAAGAACAAGTATGGGGCACGTTCGGTGGGGAAGGATGAAAGGAAAAGAGCAGGGATGGTGGGGAGGAGAAGATAAACCGACTGCCGGCGAGTTTTTGTTTATCGCCGGGAAACCGGAACGAGCCAGTGCGGTGGGAATGAAGAGGAGGAGCGAAGAGGGACAACTTCGTAATGGATTCTAACAGACCCGGCAATGAGTTTACCAGCAAAAACCGAACGAACGGAAGCCATGGAAGAAGACATCTTTCCACGGCCAAACAACTATCCGCCGGAGGGTGCTGGCCGGAAAATGAACCTCGGCATGAACGCAAGTGAACGCGGTAATCTCGCGGTTCATTACCTGCTTCGGCGACCAAACTTTTCACGCAGTTTCATCACGAAGCACACGAAAGCTTTCTTCGGCTTCCGGCATCGAGCGAACAAGCCGGGAAAGGAGCACCTACGATATTCTACGGGTTTTTTCTCCCATTCACGCCCTTAACCGGTGCCGTGACATTTCTGTTTGTCTGTTTCTTCTTGGATTTATACTTGTGCAAACGAACATCGTGCCAGCCAGCAAAATGTACAATACGGCCAACCACATTAAACAACACATTTACACAGTGATGTTGCGAGAACAAATAGATCGCTAGCTGCATCGCTGCGGAGGACAATGTTCCAGCAAACTTTTCACTACCAATTAAGCATTAATAGTTTTGTTTCGAAACAGTTTCAATTACAACTTCTTCTTTAAGCCTTGTGCTGTTGAGGGATGAATAATGAAGCCGAATGCATTGAAATGATGTTGAAATTAAATTTATAAATTTATAAAATAGATATGGTTCTTGGACGTATACTTTTGTTTAAACCTATTTCATTTGCTCACAGTCGCTTCTTTTGCTGGTAACTAGTAAGTTTCTTTTCCGTTTTCTTTGGCATACTGTGTATTATGTGGTATTTATTTGTATGTTATAAATTCAGGTGTGTTGGAAGTGCCGCACAATAACATTAACAAAAAGGATTCGCTACAATGATTACATGCTTTGATTTACTTATAGGAAGCTCAAACAATTCCCCTTTACACTCGGTATGGATAGAAAAACAATGTATGATTACGAAAAGCATAAATAATGCAATGGTAATGAAGAGAGAAAATTTGTCCATGCAAATGGAGGCGCCTGATCTTTTACTGTTAAAAGACTTACATTCACTTTTGTAAAATATAAAACTTTTTCTGAGATGTGTTTTTAATCATGTGTAAGTAAATCTATGAATTCAAAATATTGCTTTTGAAGCTGTGGTTGCTCGCATTTTTAATAAATAAGTTATTTTGTTTCTTAGCATCGTAAGTAAAGAAGAATGTTATTTATTTAGTTGAAACATGTTTGAACAATATTAACTTTAATCAATTAATAAAAAACCAATACTTTATAATAGAATCTAATCAATTAATTATGTTAATATATTGTTATATTGCCACAAACGAACTTTTCCGTCCGGTTACATAGAAACAACATTTATTAGTACTAATTATCTCGAGTAGCTGCTGAGACTCGGTGACGAGAGGACGCAAAACACGAGCAAATCGTATACGGTCAAGCGATAAATAAAGATAAAAGAAACGATACTAAAAGTGACGAGTAAAGATAGTGCACACTACCACATAGGACCCACTATGGGTCTAGCAAAAGTTCAAATGACGACGCGCAAACGCAATGCGAGCGTTGCACGTCAAAAAAATCTAGTGACAGGAAAAAACATTGATGCATCTACAGAAAAAAGAATGCAGTTCGAATCTCCAAACCCATTTGAACTGTTAAAAATGGATTGTACTGTCGCACCAAATGTGCAGAAAAAAAGTGAGGCTGAACCAAGAAAAGAAGCGGCTGCAAAGCCACCACCACCAATCACAGTAGCTAGTTCCAACGTAGGTGATATACACCGAAAAGTTATTGATGCCGGAGTGATCAGATACACCACTACGGCTACAAAGATGGGGATTGTCGTACGTGTAACGAACACAAGTAATTTAAAAAAAGTAATGAACTATTTTAAATCTAAAAACGTGGAATTCCACTCTTATCAACTAGAGGAGGACAAAACGACTAAAATCGTATTATCAGGTCTCATGGACATGCCGATTGAAGATTTAATAAGTGCGCTTAAAGACGAACAGTTGGACCCTGTTTCAGTGAAGAAACTTACAATAAAAAACAAAAAATTCCCAGAGCAGGCACTCTATTTAGTGCACTTTAAAAAAGGTGCAGTGTCACTAAACTTTCTAAGAACAATCAAGGCAGTGAACCACCAAATAGTGCAATGGAGGTACTACTCCACTAAAGAAGGCCCGATGCAATGCAAAAATTGCCAACGATACGGGCACGGAGCAGCAAATTGTAACCACCCAGAAAAGTGCATCAAATGTGCTGGCAATCACATATCTGCGAAGTGCCCAGCAGCAGCTGCTAGCGACGAGGGTATCATACCCTCACATAAACTCAAATGCGCAAACTGTGATGGCAATCACACGGCAAATTTCTCCGGTTGTCCAAACCGACCAGAAGCAAAACCGAAACAGGCATCCAAACCAAAGGTAGAAAAGAGCAAAACTATTAGGCAGTTTTCAGCCAGTGAGTTCCCCCTCCTACCATCCCAACTCGATCCTCCTCCAGCACCACACTCTCCCCGGAATAACAACAATCCATTCAGAGGCGATAACCTTTTCAACACAGCAGAGCTCGGGGATATTATAAAAGATACTTTTCTCCACCTGCAAAAATGTAGTTCAAAACAAGACCAAATCATGGTCGTATTTAAAATTGTTAGTAAATACTGTTTTCCGTGATGACTCTCTCAAAACAACCAAAGATTGCATACTGGAATGCCAATGGCATTTCAATTAAAAGAACTGAAGTACAAATGTTTCTTAAAAAACATGAAATTGACTGTATGGCCGTCACTGAGACATTTCTGAAGCCAGACCAAGCTTTTTCGATGCCAGACTACTTTACGTACAGATTGGACAGAACAACGCACACTAAAGGAGGAGTTCTTCTGATCATCAAAAAAAATGTCAAACACGAACTGATGAAATCTTTCAATTTGAAGATTATAGAAGCAATAGGTGTAAAAATTTACACAAACAATAACCACTTTTCCTTAGTTGCAGCATATCACCCTGGAGGTAATACACAAATTGATCTATTCAAAAGAGATATTACCAAATTAACTCTAAGAAATGATAACTTTTTCGTGTGTGGCGATTTCAACGCCAAGCACAGGTCATGGAACTGTGTATCCTCAAATCAGGCAGGTAGATGCCTATTTGAGGAATCACAAAAAGGGCTATTTTCAATCCACCATCCCAACTCTCACACATATATACCGTCGAACGCTTCACGCAACCCATCAACGCTAGATCTAACGATAACCAACAATAATATATCTTTCTCTGATCTTTTAACGCTAACCGAACTAACATCAGATCACTTACCGGTGATATTTGAAATCACCAACACAGAAATAAACCATAGAAACCAGAGGGCTATATACGATTACAACAGGGCAAACTGGACTGAATTTAGAAACTGCGTAAATAGCTCCTTAGATTTATCTGTAGTTAGTCTGGGCGTGATAACAAACACCAGTGATATCGATCTCATGTTAGACACGCTTACCACTGTAATTGTGACAGCCCATGAAAATAGCGTCTCATTAACCATACCTGATAGCTACAACATTATTCTTTCGGAGTCTACTCTCCAACTTATTAAAATTCGTAATAAGTACAGGAAGAAATGGCAAAGACATCGAGAGAATAATAACTTTAAGCAAACATATTATTTTCTCAAGGCAGCTATCGAAAATTCCATATCGAATGAAAGAAACTATGCTTGGTCCAGAAACCTAATTAAAATGAATGCTCAACAAAATAATAGCAAGTTATGGAAATTTGTTGGCATCATGAAAAAAAAAAAAAGAAAAAAACAATACCTGTACTCAAAGTTGGCAATGCACAGCTTATAACAAATGTAGAAAAATGCCATGCAATCAAAGAACATTTTGAAAAGGCCCACACCGGCACGTACCACTACCGAAGCGCACTGGATAATAGAATTTCAGCTTCAAACACCAACGCTAGTAGCCATTTTCAGCCAGAGACGACAACTGACAATAATTTTCCCTTATGTCGGCCTAAAGATTTGACAAAAATTATCAAAAGGCTAAAATCGAAAAAGTCCACGGGCTTAGACAGAATTAATTACACCACCATAAAAAGGCTTCCTACTAAGGCTATCATTTACTTAAACACTATCATTAATGGCTGCTTCAAGTTAGGATACTTTCCAGACGTATGGAAGAAAGCTAAAGTTGTTGCGATCCCAAAACCGGGTAAAGATCATTCCCTTCCAGAAAACTATAGACCAATAAGCCTATTAAGCTGCTTAGAAAAAATATTTGAGAAGGTTATCGCCTTTCGACTTAATCAACATACAGATACTAACAATATTATCCCAGACTCCCAATTTGGTTTTCGTCCCCACCTTTCCACCACCCACCAACTACATCGGCTGAAAAACAACATTGTTACAAATAGAAGGGCAAAAAAATCAACTGGTTTAGTTCTACTTGACACAGAAAAAGCTTTCGATACAGTATGGCACAAAGGCTTAATATACAAACTCACGAGCTACAGATACCCTACATACATTATTGAGATAGTAAATTCTTTCATCACTAACAGAATAAATAAAGTACACATAGGAAACCAAGAATCTGAACCTTACAGCCCAATAGCAGGAGTGCCTCAAGGAAGTGTACTATCTCCACTCTTATTCAATATTTACATATCTGATATGCCAGAGACAAGAAACTGTACAAATTACGTGTACGCAGACGACGTAGCCATATCTTGTTCCGCGAAAAACCCGAAAAGCATAATCAAAAACCTAAACACATCACTAAAGACATATGCAAATTATTGTAAAAAATGGAAACTCAAAACCAATAGTTCAAAATCTGAAGCCATTTATTTCACCAGAAATAGATGCAGAAGAAAATTACCTCAAAGTAATTTAAAAATAGATTCCGACTCAATAGAATGGAAAAATGACATAAAATATCTTGGGATGAACTTCGAGAAACAGATAACGTTTAAAACTCAAATTATCAACACTATAAATAGGATAGATAAACTGATAAAAGTACTTTATCCCTTTATAAACAGGAGTTCGAAACTAAATCAGAAAAACAAAATTCTGCTTTACAAAACATGCTTTCGTCCCATTATTAGTTACGCTTTTCCAGTTTGGAATAATTGCGCACGAACTTTCATTAAGAAACTACAAACAAAACAGAACAAGATTCTCAAAATAATTCTCAATCTGCCACCATGGTACAGCACACGGTCATTACATGAAAGAACTAATTTACCTATGATAAGTGATTTCCTAGAAAATCTGAACTGCAACTATTATAACAAGTGTGAAATGAGTAGCATGTACTTTATAAATCAACTTGTTCTACTTAGGAGATAAGTAAATAAATTAGACTAGGTTAAGATTTAGGTTAAGTTAAATATTATAATTTTTTTTTTCTTTTGTCTGAGGGTTTTTTTTCCTAATTTTTTCCCGCGTTACTTAGTTCAATTATTATCAATTTCAAAATGGCAATGCCAAAAAGTATTCAAATTCAACGAGGAAAACAACAAGTGAACCCGGTACAACTGTATTAAAAATGATGTAAATCACCAACATATTAATTCAAAAATAAACCATATACTACTATACTACTACTACTAGTACTAATTATCTCAGACAGTTTGTGGTTTACTTCGAAGACCGAAAATCCACGGAAACCGCCAAGCAATTTATTCTGTTCCTGAAGGAACTCGCTTAATTTGATCGCACTCGAGCAGGTTAAACTCACTCAGACATCGTAAATATTGCTCGTCCACTGCCCGCTCCAATAACTCCATTTCGATGTTATTAAATTGGGAGAATAAAATACATTTTATTTGCCGCACCAATTGGCGGGGGAAACAAACCAGCCCGTGTTCATCCCGGCTTCCCCTTTCGAACACTTCGATTCTGACATGCAATCGGCCAGACGTGCATGCAACTTAATTTACTTGAACGGTTAGTGTAATTTCATAGCAGATTAGATTCGCCGTTCTTTGCGCTTCCGTTCGCCCGATCCGACAAGCACCGACTATCGGCAGACACATCAGATTGAAAATCATGTTTCTTTTCCGTCGAAATCGGCGAGCAACGTCTTTCTCTGGTCGTGCACGCTCGGCTGGCGGGTGTATACTTGCTGCTCTTTTTATTTTCACCCGTACACTTTTTCGCTTAAACGGGGTCGCAAACACACCGCAACACGCATCTGAAGCCGGGATCCTTTTTTCCGATACCCGGTTTTTTCCGATCAGCAAACATTTTGGACATCACCCATTTAAACAATTTGACACGGTACGACGTCCGTTATGATAGGAGGATATCGATAGTAACCTAAACGTCCACTTCATCGACAGCTGATAGCGAGTCCACTGAGGGAGCGTGTGAAAGTCATCCATCTTCACAAGGGCAAAGTTAAAAGGCAATGGAAACCCGCACCGGAACGAAAAA
Source organism: Anopheles coustani (assembly GCF_943734705.1). Classification (NCBI taxonomy): domain Eukaryota; kingdom Metazoa; phylum Arthropoda; class Insecta; order Diptera; family Culicidae; genus Anopheles; species Anopheles coustani. The sequence continues at coordinate 75,319,119 of NC_071289.1, forward strand.
CTGCAAACGAGAGAATCCTTTCTTCCGTTCTCTTTTATAGTCCAAGTTCAGGCAGAAAGCGAACCGATCAAGGTAAACATAAACGGACACAAGGAAACATCGTCAAATAGTGGTTGACTGCCAGACGGACGGACAGCCGGCCAGACAGACAGACAGACAGACACGGGGTGGCCTTCGTCCTTCCGACACAAAGAAAGGACACGCTGTTGAAAAATGGATGCCGGTTAGACATAGGTGCAATGTTTGTTGTGGATGCCTGCCTTACGAAACGACGAACGACAACAAAGACGACGAACCGGAGCGGGTTCCGGTTATAGGATGCACTTTGCAGCTGATCCACCCTGCATACCCGCCCGAACAATTTCACTCAATTTGGAAGCACACCAACACAAACAACCGTTTCCGGTGCAGAGCCACGACGCAGGTTTGTGTCCTCGTTCCGGGTTTTTGATTTTATCGTCACCGTTTGCTTCACGTTTCCAGTTTCGAGCAATCTTGATAATTCCCCTGCGAAATAGTTCCATGCGTTCGCCACCGGTGCACACAAAGAAAGATCAGTCAGTCCGGTGTGGGATGTACGGACAAAGGTGCCAAAAAGTGAGTCAAGTCGTTTCCGGACGATGGTTATCGTTTCCATGTCCATTTGCACCTGCAACATGCTTGTTGCTTGACCGACGATGCACACAAAGACAAGCTGAATCGTCCATGATTTGCGATAACAACTGTTGAGTAGAATTACTGAGAAGGACTGCCCCGGAGTAATGAAGCGAAGTGGTGACATTTTGATTTTTGAATAATTTACTCTACGAGTTGTTTCAATGCTTTTCAATTCGTAAATATGAAGGACCTGTGAATTTAACACAGAGATAAAATGAAAATACATTCATGAGAAATTCTTTCCGACAATTTACCGTTAAAGGTTTCGGCTTTTTGACTAAAGAGACGTATTGTTTAGAGCAAATCAAATAAAGTAATATTAATTGCCAAATTGGAATGAATAGGCAACAGTTTCGAAACACGATAAGATTGGTTTCTACTTACAGATATACCAATTTAAAGAACAATACTTTTGACATACGTATATGAATCGAATAAAATGGTTGGAAAGAAATGAAACAAATCACTTTCTTGAAAAATTGAAATCAGCGAAACAATTTTAATCTATCGTTAAAGAAAATCTTGCTCTGATTCCATTCGTAACTATTCTTTAACAAATCTTCAACACCGCATTACTACATACCGCTCCAACAGAGATTACCCTAGATGAGAAAACATTATGAAAACACATTCCTTAGTGCTGGTTAAAACGTTTTCGTGTACCTACGAGTCCCACTTTCGTTCCTCATTGTTTCCACCCGCGTTTTCTCCCGTAAGGTAACTTGTTTTGACTGCGACGTGTTCCGCGACGCATTTCCAGACAGCGAAACTTTCATCGCTCGCAAGACACCGAGGAAAAGAATGTGCAATAAAATCTGGTACATATGCTGGTACGATATACTGCTTCTTTGGAGGGAAAAAGAAGGACAACTACGCTGGAAAACAAAAAGCGTCCAACTTAACTAGCACGTCCCATAGACGACACCAATTGGGAGAACTGATTTTTATGAGTCGTTTGTTTTCCCTGCGCATTTTATTAGCAAACAGAGGAGCTATGGGTACACCCTAGGTAAAGTATCGTAGCTCATTATCTTCAATTTTAATATTTATCTGTTGTTAGGGAAGCGTCTTCTGCTTCGTGGCGTAACGACCGTCTTTTGTCACGCCCGCCCCATGAGGGGCTTACTAGACTATTTCCCTTTATGTACGTGGATAGTCAATCCTCTCAAACAGAGGAAGGTTCAGTCTCAGTTGGGATTCGAACCCACGCAGTCAAAGATTCTCATTGCCGGCCGAAAGCAAGTCATTTGCTTTCACAATAAGAATCATTCAAAGGCATTCGGTATTATGCTCCCATCCGACCATCCGAGTTATCAAAATAAGATTGTATTATTTTTCATATGCGTAGAACATAAGACTGATTCCAGCCCTCACCAAAAATCAATACACCATAAAGTGTAGTAAGTTTTCCGAGCCGTGTGAAAAAATAAAAACACTCCCGTCAACTGCGGTCCATAACCGTTAATAACTGCATCATAAGTGATCAAGAATATGATTTCCTATGAAAACTTCCTTCGGAGCAATTTTGTTGAATCGCAATAAACGACACCCTATTGATATGTCATCGGGTCATCGAACCCGCTGGCACCGGACGGGGCAGGAGCAGGAGAGCCATCTAGAAGGCCACCCTTGCAACATGGGATGCACGCGTATGCCGTAGAGCCATAAAGCAATTTAATGCGATTTCAATACGGTACACACATCCATTCGACCATAATCCACGCATCCCAAACTCAGTGACTCTATCAGAACTTGTTTTGCTTGGGATATCGATTTGAAAAAGGTCGACACAAAACGGGCAAAGAGGCCTAAAAGAGGCAGAAGCAAAAGTATGAAGAGTTAGGTTGCTGCCATAAAAGAGACAATAGCAGCAGATAGTAGAGCGCAAGGACTGTTTATACTTTTGTTTTACAAATGAAAATGATTTATACATTTTTATATTTCAAAACCATTTGAATTAAAGTCGTCTCTTGTCAGTTATCTCACTATAATTCTACATTCATATCAAACTCAACGAAACTTTAACGTACACACTGAAAAGCAAAAGGAAATGAAAACATTGCATACCTTTAGGGGCTCATAAACATCGCGTTAAAGGGGTTTTTAGAGTAAGAAGTTCAAAGATCAATGCGTTGTAATGGTGTTTGAAACAAAAAAACATTAAGCATAACTCTAAAGTGTTATCTAAATTGCTGTTCTTCCTTCTTAACTCGTTTGTCCGGTCACAATCGTGAGTGGGTGTAAATAAAGTAAGAGTATAAGGTCGTGTGGTTTGTGTTGAAATAAACGTGTCGAAATCGGCGAATTCCTTACCAGAATATCACAGACACGGAAGTTTTCAATATGTTTGATAATAACTCTCATGTACGGCCGACATACGACATACGATAATAAATACAAAAGTGTCTGAGGAGGACGAGTGTTGTTTGGACTAGAACCAAAACCCAACTGAACCAACACCGGATTCACGATAACGGTTAGGGTATTGTAACGTTCCGTACTTCGCACGTGCGTGTTTCTGGATTGCATCAATAAGCCACGGTGCTTCAACTGGAGGTGTTATTCCATTCGCCTTATATAAACTGGCATAACATCGTAAGTCTCCTTATTGTGAATTTGTTTTTCCAACAGCACAGTAGAGACCAAACAAGAAGATGTCTGGACTAATTTTCTGTGAGTATTTGTGGTTGAAGTGATCAGATTTCTCACCAACTGTAGAGCCACGTGTTTGTGTAACCAACCGATAGACGAGACTAAGGTCGACGGCGACCATCGCTTGAGGGTTGCTATTCGAGATGAATCATGTCTAATGGAAACGTTCACTAATGTATGTACTTGTCCAATTTTATCTTCAGCATGTTTCGTTCTTGGAGGCATAGTACCTCCCTCAACGGATTACTGTGCAGTTTCCTACTGTTCCGCGGGTGAAACGAATGTCGGTTGTAATCCTCCACCGTTGACTGGAGGTCCGTCTTGTGGCGATTCTCCTATGACAGTGACTATTACCGAGACTCTGAAGGCCCGATTCCTGGACCAACACAACAGCCGCCGTTCGACGCTGGCCACCGGAAGCCTGGCCTCATTCTCCCCGGCGCAGCGCATGCCCACACTCCAGTGGGACGATGAGTTGGCGTCCCAGGCTGGACACAACGCTCGTTCCTGCACGTTTGCGCACGATGAATGTCGCAATACGCAACTGTTTAGCTACGCTGGGCAAAATCTTGCCCTGAAGCAGTTCTCTGGTGATTCGTGGGACGAAGAGAGCACGATCGATGAATTCGTAAACATGTGGTGGGCAGAGAACGCGGATACTACAACGGCACAAATCGACAGCTATCCGAGCAGTTCTCCAGCGTTCGTATTCCAGTCTATATGCGGAAACAAGGCATCGTTTTCAAGACACTAGAGTACACTAACAACATTTGTTTGATGTCGTTTAGATCCCCGATTGGACACTTCACACAGATGGCTAGCGATCGCACCTGGAAGGTGGGATGTGCCATGCAGTTCTGGATCGATGGAATATGGCGCACGGTTTACTGTGTGTGCAACTACTCCTTCACCAACATGATTGGTCAGCCCGTCTACGTAACAGGTACAAGCGCTTCAGGCTGCACGACCAACCAGAACCCACAATACCCCGGGCTGTGCTCGGTCGACGAAACGATCCTGTCCGAGCCTTAAGAGGCCAACACAGCTCAAACAGATGGCAACGATATGGAAGCAAATCAACATCCAAGTACTTACGTCACAAACACTTGTTTGACTGTGACCAAATTCCTCATCTCTTTTCTACCATGCAAATAGTTGGTCTATGTCCAAGCCGCGCACTTTTCAACAGTTGTAGAACCGTAACAATAATTTACAATAAACAAAATCAAATAACAGGTTCATTCTCACTGAGTTGAAATCCACTGTTTGTTTCATGTTAAACACGCGGCTACAACTAATATGGAAAACATTTGTAAATGTGTTTGCTGGCAACTGCGTACAGATTTGCTTTACTTGTCATACGCAAGCAAACAGACCGAGATCATTATAATTCTTGAAAGGATCTAGGCACCAGATTCTCACTGTTCTCACCCTCGCGCATTTCTCTACCATAGGACTCTTCTTATTCTATACCCCTTGCACGAACAGATGCAGAGGAGCCAACACCCGACAAGCAACCGGAACATGCATATACTAAGAGAGAGAGCTGAAGCCTCTTTCAATCAGAACGATCATGTGTTGGTAGATTCCCCCAATGTTGGTATCAGTGAAGCCGACTGTGTGAAAGGTAAAGTAAACAGGATGCTGCAAACACAACACGAAAATGAAAACATTCTGCGAACATCGTATCAAGTTGGTCCGTCGAGGAGTGGCTAGTGTCGGATCGTATAAGCACTGTACGCAACAAGGTGAGGCTGTAAAAAGATCAAAGACAACCGAATCCACTCAACACTAAATACTAGAAGATAGTAAAAATAAAGGACGCCAAAAAGGTTAAAACAAATAACAACAGCCCACCCCAGCACTCCCGATCTGAAGGTGACCTGTTGAAGCTAAGGCAAGAATACCACCGATACCACCCACCGATTGCCCTGAGCAGGCTTCTTTTCGTAGAATTGCATCGTTGAAATCCGAGGTCGTCGGAAAACCCATCTGAATCAATACCGTATATGTGATGACGCGCATGGTGTTGAAACAACAAGCCAAGTTCCACAGCTTTCCAACAGCACAGCACATAACAGTATCGTGAAGGTGTCTAGTGTCCGCAGCATGTTGCAAAATCTCAGTTCAAACACACATTGGTGAATTTGGACTCAGCTGCAAGCAGCGGTGTGACGTGTGGCCAATATAAAATGCCACAATGTCGGGGAATCTCGTATTTGGAACTCGTTTTACCAACTGAAGAGTAGGCTACTCCCTACCTGCTGCCGGCAAGATGGCTGGAAAGCTGCTGTTCGGTAAGTGCTTGAAGTGGAAACGCTCGGTAAAAGGTGAAGTGCCACGTGTACTACAATTTTGCGGCCTTATCAGTGGATGTGCAAAGTTTTGTGAATAAACATGCTGCAACCAAATGGCAAACATAAACTGTTGACATGATGATATGTTAAATTTCAATCAAACTCTAAGCTCAATAACAACCATCACTTGATCGGCTTTTGTTTGTGATAAACCGTGCACCTAATGAACGCGTTCACTAATTTAAACACTGGTTTCATTCGTCTCCAGCATGTTTCTTTATTGGTGGCGTAGTGCCTCCCTACTGTGAAGTGTCCTACTGCCCCTCGGACAAAACGAACGTCGGATGTCTGCCTCCTCCACAGGCTGGAGGTCCGGCTTGTGGGGCATCACCCTCAGTGATACCAATGACTGCGACCTTGCAGACTCTAATTCTGGACCTACACAACAGCTACCGTTCGACGCTGGCTACTGGGGGCTTAGCCCCATTCTCTCCGGCGAGGCGCATGCCCACACTCCAGTGGGACGATGAGTTGGCTTCCCAGGCGGGACACCTCACCCGCTCCTGTGTCATCGCGGCGGATAAGTGCCTCAATACGGAACAGTTTCAGAATACGGGGCAGAATATTAGGTATACAACAACAGCAACAACATCTGACGCAAATACCTTGATCCAGCAATTCGTGGACGAATGGTGGAATGAGAACCGGTTCACCAACGCGGCTCAAATTGATAGCTTTCCCAGCGATCCTCAAGTGTGCGTATAGCAAAAGGGCTCGCCTGAAAGGTACACCTTATTTGATAACAATGTTGCTTTTTATGGTTTAGGCCACCGATTCGGGAGTTCGCGCTGATGGCCAACGATCGCACCTGGAAGGTGGGATGTGCCATGCAGTTTTGGAACGAGGAACACACTATACCCACGTACTATTTCGTGTGCAACTACTCGTCCAACATCATCGATGGGGAGGCTGTCTACGTAACAGGTACAGTAGCTTCAGGCTGTACGACCAACCAGAATCCCCAACACCCAGGACTTTGCTCGCTCGACGAACCATTCTAAGTGGCTCCATGCGAAAGTAGCTGCTGAATAAAAATGCATATGTTTGAGGCAATAAAGAATCAATTGATGAGTGCGCAGTTTCCCTCTCAAATGCTTTATTCCAATCAACATCACTCGGTCGTGTGTTTAATTATTCAACCAATATTTGTTCAATTAGAAAAGTGAGTTAAAACGATGAACGCAGAACATTATATTATGTGCTTGTACATCACAGTATTTTTCTTTGATTGATTTTTATTTACAAAACCAGTTTCACACGATGGTGTCATACTCTACAAATTTTATTAACGATTAGATGGATTGGCACGCAAAATATCGCACACGCAATTGTTTACTTTTTCATAAATTCGTTTGAGATAAATAACTAAAGTTATGTGTCTTGTTATACCAATGTCAGTTCATAAAATATAGAAAAAAATTGAAGCGCATGGGAGACTTACCGTTGAACATACATATGGGTAGCTTGTTATTGTTGATAAGCGTTTTGAAAAATCCACATAGACTTGACTTTTTTTGTCGTCTCTTTTCGTCTAGAAGATTCATTTTCTTCCAAACAGCTGTTGCAAACAGAGATTGACGCAAACTGCCACACAAACCGATACATTCTAACTGCTGTGTTTAATGCATTTGTGAACCGGGTATACGCAAACCTGGGTGCGAAATCTTGAGTTAAATACTACTGTTAAACAAAAATGAAATCCAGACATAAAACTATATGGTTTTTACAATTCCCCGTCGTTAAAAAGAGGCCGAAGGGGTCAATAGTTTGTTGGTCTTTCACGGTAAATGAAATTTTCAATTAGTTTTAACGATCCGTTGCTAATAGCGGCGGCATACCTCCTGGCCTTGTGGAGCTTGCTCCTCTATATAAGAGCGCGCCAGCGAGATTCCTTATGCTTTTCGGAGTAGACTCTCGTCACAGTAGCTGTTTTAGGGAAATGGAAACAATGTTCAATTGCCTTGGTGAGTTACATACTTTCATAGAGTTAGAATAATTGAATAATTTCCTCAAAGTCGTAGTTGGAGTGCTGTTACTCGGCAGTGCCATCGGTCTAGGTGTAGATGACTACTGTCTGGCCAAGTACTGCTTACCGGAACAGCAAAATGTAGGCTGTAATCCACCACCAACCCGTGGAGGACCCGCTTGTGCGGGGAAATCAGCTCAAAGCATCAACGTGGAGCCAATCGGAAGATTTATTATTCCGGACCTACATAACCGGCTTCGTTCAAAGCTCGCAACAGGGAAGCTAGAGGGGTTTGATTCCGCTGTACGAATGCCGGCGCTCGTCTGGGATGATGAGCTTGCCCGCCAAGCTGGCCACAACGCACGTTCCTGTGTTTACGCTCATGACGCATGCCGCAATACGAAACGTTTCCGCTTTGTTGGGCAAAATCTGGCATTCGCTAACACATCCGACGGCTCTAACTCATCCGTTGACAAACTGATTCAGAAATGGTCGAGTGAGTACAATGTTACCACGCAGGCTCAGTTGGATCGGTTTCCAGAGAAGACGACAGCGTAAGCTACCTAAACTAATGATCACTCGACATAGCATCTAACCTTCTCTGTGTATACTTCCTTATTTCTTCTCCGTAGCCTTCCGATCAGTCACTTTGCGCAAATGATCAGTGATCGTGCTTGGAAAATAGGATGTGCAGTACAGACGTGGAACGAATCGGATGTGACTAACGTCTACTTTGTGTGCAACTATTCTTTTGCCAACTTTGAAGGTCAACCCGTCTACCGGCGAGGTCTCCAAGCTTCCCAATGCCGCACCGGAGAGAATGACTTTTATCCAGGATTGTGCTCGTTCAAGGAGCACATTATTTCTACACCAAACGCAATAACAAACTAAATCACTGGTAGACTATCAAAGCAATAAAATAGGGTAAAAGTTGCACTCAATGCTAAACACACCTTGAACATCAGATTCAAAACTTTCACTTTTCAGTAAACACGTTTTATAAAAGACCGTTAGTTTAAATTAATTAATCGATCGCATCGTCGATCGTGTGTGGACGCCTAAATGTAGGCAATTTATATCATCCTTGTATTTAAATTAATTTTCCAGTCAGTTTGTTGGGGAAGATTAAACACATGTTTCTCATTGCACAGAGTTGTAAACATTTTCCACCACAAACCAACCGTCGGGCTTATCTTATCCGTGACGTTCGGTTTTTATATTTGTTTCTCGACCTTTGCGAGTTTTACAACTGCCTCCGACTTCGCAATGCTTGCGCGGAGGAACGTTGTTAGAACAGCCGTTCGCACGTGAGAGCCAAGCAAATAGTTTCGATTTGTAATGGCTGATAGTCACCAAGGCCTATAAAAAGGTAGCACGCGTCAGAATATTCCATCAGAGTTGAAGTGAATATGGGTTCCTGGCAGGTAAAAGGTAATATTTTCACATCGAGTCAGTATCATTCAGTAGTTATAGGCGAGGTATCCGGTAGGGATTGTTCTCATTTTCGGTCTCGTGCTGGTGAGCGCGGGCGGACAGTATTGCAGCCGTGACCTGTGCCCTCACGGAGGGCCTCACGTCGGTTGTGACGCACCACCGTACGCCGGGGGATCTCGATGCCGTGGAATGGGAGCTGCCAGGAAGGTGGTGCTTTCGCCACAGATGCAGTCATACATTCTAGACCAGCACAACCTCAACCGGTCCAACTTGGCGCTGGGTAAAATCCGACCCTACCCGCAGGCAGTCAAAATGCCCACCCTCGTGTGGGACACGGAGCTGGCCGAGCTGGCCGACGCGAATGCACGCTCCTGCAACTACGGTCACGATCGCTGCCGCGCCACCAAGCAGTTCCCGTACGCCGGCCAGAACATTGCAATCACGAAGTACTTCGGCTACAAGTTCACCGAGAAGCAGCTGGTGCTGAAGTTTATCTCCAGCTGGTTCGGCGAGTATCTCGATGCACGCCCGCAGCACGTCGCCAAGTACCCCACGTCGTACAATGGGTAGGTACCATCCACGCCTGGAAATTCCATGAGCTGAGGAGGCATCAATTTTCTTCCTCAGAAAACCGATCGGACACTTCACGCAGATCGCTAGCGATCGCAGCACGAAGGTAGGATGCTCCCTGTGGTTCTGGAAGGACGGCCAGTACGACGTTTACTACTTCGTCTGCAACTACTCGGTCACGAACATTATGGACAAATCGGTGTACCAAGCCGGGCCAGCCGCGTCCAAATGTCAACGTGGTCGGAACTCCAAGTTCCCAGGACTCTGCAATCCGGGCGAGAAACCACGTACCCTGATGGACTCGTAGGGAATCTAAAGCGACCCCGGAACAGTCGGGTTTATTCTCGGACACAATTTACCGTTCTACAGCTGGACAATGGAGATTGGACTGTCAAAATTAATGCAAAGACATGATGTCGTAAAATTAAACTGAATATAATTCCATGGAAACAATTTTAAAATTATCTAATATATAAAAGTCACCGTTGTCTGTATATATATATATGTATATATATGTATGTATATGTATTGAGTGATGCGATCACACGCAAAATCTACCGGGCCGATTTCCACCAAACTTGGCAGGAAGGTAGCTAATTTTCCAAGGTTAAATGATCTGAACTTCGTTTGTTGATTTCCCCATACCTCCCTACCCCTCCCGAACACCTACCCTCTAAAATTAACGAAAAACAATTATAACTCAACGATTATTGAATGGATTTTCCAAAAAATTGGTACACATACTGCTCACACAGGAACATAGCATGATATAAAATTTCTAAGGGAAGGGGAAAGGGGGGCTCTCATACTACACCATACCCCGAAAATGGTATGAATGCAATATGGGTATTAATTTCGAGTTATTTTTGGTCTCTAAATCGAATGGTCTTACTATTAATGTTCAATCTTACCTCAGACTCCCTCTACCCTCCTCCTCTTCAGAAAAATAATAGCAATGCTCAAAATGAAAAGCGTTAATTCTTATCACATGTATGCTACGCAAAATCTACTAAGTCTATCTGAACCAAACTTGGCTGGAATAAAGCTAATTTTTTATTCTTTCTAATGCCCTCCATCCCTACCCCCGCTTTCGAATACCTATCGATTATAATTATGAAAAATATATATAATAATTCGTTAATTATGAAATGGGTTCTTACAAAAATTGGACCACATACTATTTTAACATATAGCCAACAAGTGAGAATATTTCATCCATTTGGCGGAAGGGGTAAGGTAGCCCCCATCCTATCTCTTTGCTAAACAATGGTTACAATGCAATGGGTATCATTTTCGTACAATTTGGGGTCACCAAATCGAATGGTCACAGTTTGAGTGGTCAATCTCATCTCTCCTGCGTAACAAATATTCTCAATCATACAAAATCGGTCTAATCAATTCAACCAAACATAATTATAAGAAAGCCAATTTTTCAAGTTTGAAATGCCGAACATTCTTATGCCTCCTTCCTACTTCTAACTTTCTATCACCTGAACGATAGAAAATATCTTAAAAAAATGATGCCACCTTACGACAGATGCGACGGATTAAAAAAAAAGACACTATTTGACACCATAAATATCGCGGGTTGATGGTAGCGGTGCTCTAAAACAATCGTCGATTATCTGTTGTTTTGGTCCAACTGTGGTTCAGGCACAGTTTGTCTCATACTTGCTTTAATGGATTAATGTCAAATGCTTGTACTAAGCTGGAAGCACAGTTAAGTAATGAATGCAAAATGTATATTTACATGGTTTCGTCGACTAAAGGTAATACCAAAATTTTCAGCACATAGCAAAATTTAAGATTGTAAAATGGAAAACTGATACTGAATGCAAACACTCTTCAGTTTGGAATTTATTTCTACCCGGATAAAATCGGGTTAATCAGCTAGTATGAAATATTCTCGGAAGCTCTAAACTGTGTTTAGCAAAATTATGTAATGTTATTGTATTGTAGTATGATTTACCATAATATTTTATCTAGTTTGTTTGGGAGAAATTTCCTCACAGTCCCCAAAATCTCTAGATTCTCTGACTTTTCGGTAAGTAGAGGATTCTCGTTAGATGATTTTAAAAAAAAAACTTAAAAATAAACATTGTATTTGGTTTTGGGGGTCCGCGACAGCCGAGCGATAGCGCCGGTTAGAAAAATCGGCCAATGAGCGCCGAGGCTCACCACCTCGACGGCGTGGGTTCGAATCTCAACCGAGACCGGACCCTCCCCTGTACGAGAGGACTGACTATCTACGTACAACAGGGAAACAAGTCTCGAAAGCCCTTAACGGGCAGGCATGACCAAGAGGTCGTTACGCCAAGAAGAAGAAGATTTGGTTGAATTTACAGGTTGCGTTTTTTCTCTGCTATCAAACTATGCTTGTTAGTTAAAAACAATGTACCCATAGTTTATACATTGTATTTCTATATATTGTATATATTGAGAAAATATTGTAATATTTTCTTAGATTTACTAAATGAAGAATAGAAATCCATACACGGAAAGGCTGCCCAAAACAAACCCCTTAATTCGATCCAATCACCAAAGCCAGTTCAGAACCATAACATGGCCACTGACAATTTGCTTGTTCTACGACCAAAAGCCTTCGATTAGCATAAAACAGAACTGTTGTCTCAGAAACCGACCGACGAAACGAAATCGGACACTTTGTGTACCCCGGACGCTGGCGAACGTCGTGCAGTTGGCGATCGTAAATCAAATCACAGCTGTCACGTGCCTCGGACGGCTAAACGGTTCGGAATTTGGTGCTCAATGCACCGAGCAGACGACATTCTGGGCCTTCCCTCGGTCCCGGCGAAGGTCAGCTTTTTCCAAACCGAGGAAAGTCGCGCGTAAAGTCGCTAGAAAGCAGCACTGGGTTGCAGCAAAACCCCGGCTCGCCACGATGCGGAGGATAATTTATTCGAAAAAGGATTTCCTTTATCGTCTCGCAGCTGAGCACTCACAACGGCACAAGTACACACATTGCCCATGTGCCTCCAGACTAACCCTATAGGGGACCAGTTGTACTTGGTCCCAGTAGTATGCACTTTTCTCTACCTTGTCCTTTCCTCGTACCTTTGGCTGGTTGGGCTTGGTGCGGTGCGCATGAGATGGTTTTAAGCGTCCCACGGATACATAAACGACACATCCTGAATGCTAACGGTATTAGAAACTACTAACGTTACTCGTCTGGGTTGTTACTAACACACGAAAAATTCACCTTCCCACCGACCACGATATGTCTACCCGGGAAAGCCAGACCATTGGAATCCTTTTTTTTATAATTGCAATTTATCTCTCAACATCTCTCAAAACGTCCCTCTCTCTCTCGATCTCTCCTTCTCTTTCATTTATTCTTTTTCATGCTTCACATGCTCTACACTCTGCACCGTCTAGACAAGTTTTGCCATTCCGAGAAACGAACTTGCGGGAAGTGCAGCAGCACGAAACCGGACTGCACGGAAGGAAGGGAAAACTTTGCCCATTTGCCAGTTTCGAATCGAAGTGGGGCGAGGAATGGCAACGTGGGATGCAGTATATGTCTGCGCGTGTGGAGACGAAAACGACGAACCAGTCCGTCAGCAACTGTCCATCGGAAACTAAGTTTAGTGATAATCGGGATAATTCATGCATCTCATCCAGTTCGACTCGAGCGATGGTTTGCGCCGGACATTTGATGGACATGGCGAGCGTCCCATCGAATGTAAGATTATGATTAATTTATGCACATAAAAAATAGATTATGCAAAACATATTTTCGACATGAGCGTGATTGTGTCAGACATGACGATGAGATTGGAGTCAAAAGTTTTTCAATACTGTGACTTCTTTGCATCGGTTTGACATTTTCAATCCTGTGCTTCGAATGCAAAACAGAATAATAGCATCTTCGATTATGCTTCGAATAATTCGGGCAATTGCAGTTTTTGTGAGATCAACACAAAACTTCTCGTACGCTAGATTTTACTTGATCATTTATACAAAAATACCAGGCGTTCAAAAAAACCACTTCGACTTAATATACTTAGTATATTTCATATTTCAGTTTCAGGTAAGGATTATAATAATCCAATAATCCAAGGAGAGATAAAAATAATAATTTGTGTTGAAAAGAATATATCCCAATGTGAAATCGTCATGAAATTTCTTCCGACATGTGCTCCAATCCATGTTAAGCTCGCTTCAAACAACCTGCACGACAGACTTTTCTTCGACCGTATGACAATGCCCTTCGCCCGCAGGAAACTGAAACGTCTTCGCGGACGATCGGGTCCTTTTGTTTCCGTACTTCGTTATCCATCCGCTACACTGTTGATTGCACACAATCGTAAAAGTGCTAACGGTGTGTCCGCTTGACGAACGGTGGAACGATTAAAAGCGTCGCCTTTTCCGTTTTGTAGGTCGCCAAACGAGAGAGCGAGGCCGTGACACACAAACGACCGAAAGTGTATCTTTTTCCGCCGTCCGGGAAAACTCTTCCCCAGTTGGCAGAAAATCTCACCGGATGGGATGGAATCTTCATCGCTTTTCGAGCAGACAGGAATGGACGAGCTGAAAGCATTTACGATTGATGAAACAGCTCCTCAAGCGAGGAGAATGCTTGGTTCCCGCCCAGCACCTCCCGCGGTGGGGCAAAGTTTTCCGACACTCACGCGGAAACATTGGAAACCACAGAAAGTGCAGTTCTGTTGCAGTTTCTCGACTGATGTGGAAATGCGTGATGTGAGTTCGGGGTCGGGGGGCATTTGGGGCCAGCAGTAGACGGAGTTCGTTGTGTAGAACAAAGCCGCGCCAAACAAAAACACTTGCCTGAAATGGTGCAGTTTGCTGCACTTTCTTACCACCTTCCTCTTCCTTTCTCTCGGAAGAAAAATTTTTATAGTGTCCTCATTCCGGAGCATGCCAGCGAGGAAAGCACCGGTTGAACTCACCTTCACATTGCTGGCTTGCGGTTACCGGAACGCAATCGTCCGAAGCAAAGAACAACACAAAGCAATGGCGCCCGGTGCGTTTGTGGGTGGGTGGGTGTTTGGAAACTTGTGTGTTAGTGGGCGGGAAAAGCGCAACCAAGCACATTGTTGCTGTCGGGTTCGTGCATCTCCCGGTCCTACCGTGTCCTTTGGCCAGCATTTCCTTTGTACGGCAAATATCGTTGGAAACAACGGCACCGGTTTGATGGCGTTACCGATACATTGGATTTATCCGTCAATTTGCCCCCGCGTGAGTTTGTTGTTTTGCATGCACACTCCATTGATGATGAAAAACGACCTCGTTCGCGGTTGTTAGTGCCACCGGTGTCCTACATTTCGTGGTGAAAAGGGTGTCTTGTAAGGTGCACATTCCAGTTCCATGCAGTTTCATACGTTTGATACTACTTTGTTCTATGATGCTCATTATCAACCGCCTCGGTGATGTCGGATGCAACACAAATTGAGAATAAGCATTATTTTAGTGATAGTGACACCTTAATTTCGGTATATTTCATTGGCAAAATCCATACCCGAATCAAACAGGATGATTATTTGTAATATCTATCTTATTTGTGCTTTTGTACCAGAATCGATGTCAGTGGATGATTTAAAACATAGCATTCAAAGTGATTTGATTATTTGAATTTCAAGAATAAAACTTTAGAAAGAAATTTAAAACTTCTTTATATCAACGAAGAATGTGATAGCAACAATCACACTAGAAAAAAACCTATCATAAACCTCGCACCATCCTGCGTGCAACGGTCGCAGCCAGCGTGGTCGCCACAAATACAAGCACATCCGGCAGAAGCGAGTAGCCATTGCCCGTTGCATCCGGTATCAGCACATCCGGATCCGGTTTGTAGTCCGGGTCAATTTTGCGCGTTTTGACGACGTTTGCAAACACCTTCGCCGACATCTTGCCGTAACGCGTACGCTGGGGATCGTTGAAGTCGACGTAGTACAGGCC
This sequence comes from Anopheles coustani, assembly GCF_943734705.1. Classification (NCBI taxonomy): domain Eukaryota; kingdom Metazoa; phylum Arthropoda; class Insecta; order Diptera; family Culicidae; genus Anopheles; species Anopheles coustani. Next base: position 75,334,695 of record NC_071289.1, read on the forward strand.
AAACTTTTGACTGCAATGACACAAGCGATGGATCTCAAAGGTTTGTTTTGGTATTCTCGTGCATTGTTTTACTCACGAGTAGCCGTCCCTCCACTCGAAGTTGTCCATCAAGCTCCAGGCGACGTACCCGTGCACTTTGCAACCGTCCTCGATCGCATCTAGCACGGCATTCAGATAACCATTGAAGTACCCAACGCGCTGTGGATCCTTTGTACCCGGTCCCGATCCGATACCATTCTCCGTGATGTAGATGATCGGCCTGTTGTAGTTGGTGTCGATCCAGTTCAGGAGCTTGTGCAGGCCAAACGGTACTATCTGTTAGGAGATTTTAATTTAAGCAACCTATAAGGTCTTAAGAACCAACTTCAATGGTGTTGTTACCTTAATCCAGGACGTCTCTTCAGCCACCGGCCAGTCGGGATCGGCAGACTCTATCACACCGATATCGTCCAAATAAGACGGCACTGGGTAACCGGCCGCGTTTTGATGGTTTTTGCGCACCAACGACGTCGTGTAGGTGTTCAAGCCGAAAAAGTCCGACGAACCACGAAGAAGGGCAATTTCTTGCGGGGTGAACGTCGGTAGACGCGATTGGGAAAACCCTTGCTCCAAACTGAGGTTACCCACGCGATATCTCATAAGCTCCGGGTAGTCGCCTTTCTCCGTGAAGATGGGATGCGCAAACCAGCCGAGCTGAAGGGAGGAGGAAGGAAGCATTCGAATCGACTAACTCTGGCGTGGATATTGTGGAAGACTGACTCACATGGAACTGCATTTGCCACTCTGCGGCTTCGCGATCATCTTGTGTGTCTTGGTCCGGTTCTGCCCAGCGTGAATCCAACGAAATACCGATTGAACCGCGTTGTGTTGAAGCGAAACTACTCCGATACAACCGAACTGCTTCGGCGTGAGCCAATAAAACGTTGTGCCCACACAAATAGGCAGGGATGCCGGGGAAGTTTAACCCAGGCGACATGTCGTCTCGTCCGTAAGCATTCTCACACACGTGCCACGGCTCGTTGATTGTCGTCCAGAGTTGCACTCGGTCGCCTAATCTCTCGAACACAACCCGTGCGTACTCCACGAAGTACTGCACCATCCGCTTGTTCAGCCATCCACCCATCTCCTGCAGCCGCTGGGGAAGATCCCAATGGTACAGCGTCACCATCGGCGAGATGTTGTACCGTCGCAGTTCGTCGATTAAATCGCTGTAGTACCGCAGTCCTGCCTCACTGATGTTATTGCTAAGGCCCGTCGGCATGATGCGCGGCCAGGAGATCGAGAACCGGTACCAGTCCACACCGAGCTCCCTCACCATCTGCACATCCCGCTTCCACTGGTGGTAGCTGTCGCAGGCAACATCTCCGTTCGCACCCTCGACCACCTTCCGCGGGTAGTTGTGCGTGAGATGATCCCAGATCGATTCACCCTTGCCACCCTCATTCCACCCACCTTCGATCTGGTAGGCCGATGTGCCAACGCCAAACTTAAAGTCCGCCGCAAACTGTCTCTGTTGCCAACTGGCGGCATCGTCCACTGCGGCCACTACTGGTATTTTTTTTAAATGAAAATAAACAAACAAGTTCAGTTCTATCATTTGTTTGCATTCAGCAAACAATGAAGCAGCTTACCCACGCCTATTATCACCGAAGCGAACAGCCACTGCACTCGAGATAAACCGTTTCTCATGTCGATCGGCGATTCCACATGTGTCATCAACCATACGCGAATAAAGTTCAACACCGACTGACCACAAATGGAGCCGGTTTCGTTCAGCATGTCTCCGCTTACCTAATCTTATCATCTTCACCACTACGCTAACGCTGCGATGGTGACGCCATAAACCCGTTCCTCCAAAACTTGAACAAGCTGCGTCTGTGCCTTATAAGAAGATCGGGGAAAAAATGATACTCTCGCATCAGTATATGTGGAATAATTTCTTCTTTAAACTATGGTGTGAATATTTTTTATTTATTTCACCCAACACATCGGAAGGAGGTTGTTTACCAGTAATCGATGAACGGAAGTTGAAACATCATAATCTGTCTGTTCCATGATAACCAGTTATTCATTAGGTCGTTAGCTGTTTTGCATTCCTCACCGGCATTGGCGTCTATTGGTCTAAACCTCTGCGATTGGTAGATCAGTAGGTCAAGTTCATTTCGGCGGGACACGAGTTGACGATCTTTCGGTACATTTTTTTATTTTGCTTTTTCGGGATGTTGATAGTGAGATGTTAATTCGATTTGAACTTGAATGTAACAAGGCAATGTAATTAGAATTCAAAATATACACATGTGTTTTTTACACACACAGGCAAAGTTCGCTATTCGCCGTGGGCTCTAATTACAAAAACCACAAACGATATGGCTAGTACAACCTTTGAAACGAGTAACCCAGCGGCAGCGCCATCATCGTCCGGCGTGGTAGAGTCCACCGGCGCTGGCGTCGTGGTAACCGTCTCGTCCGGTCCAGGGATATACAACTCCGGCTCGGGCATGTCGTCCGGATCGATCAGACGATTGCGTACGATGTTGGCGAACGCTCTAGCAGAAGACTTTGCATACCTTGGTAGACTCGGTTCGCTGTAGTCCACATAGTACAGGCCGAAACGTTCCCTTAGTCCGGCACGCCACTCGAAGTTGTCCATCAAGCTCCATGCCACGTAGCCCCGCACGTCGCACCCATCGTCGATCGCGTCCAGAATCGCGTTCAGGTAGTCCTTGTAGTATTGGACGCGCTTGACATCGCGCGTACCACCAAGATCGCTTACTCCGTTCTCCGTGACCCACACGGGCGGGTTGTCGTACTCGCGGCGGATCCAATCCAGCACATTGTACATCCCGCGTGGGTTAACTTTCAGCCAGCCGGAACCGGTCGATGGCCACCGGTCGTCCTGGTACTCGACCGTATTGCGATCGTGATCGAACGATGGCACACGGAAGTTGGCCGAGTTCGCTTCATCGTTCATGCGCACCAGGTTCGTGGTGTAGCCATTGTAGCCGAAAAAGTCCGATGATCCCTTCAGCTTGACCAGCTCCTCGGCGGTGAACGTGGGAAGGCGGGACTGTTTGAATCCTTGCTGTATGCTCAGGTTGCCGATGCGATCTATCATCACCTGTGGGTAGTTGCCTTTGTAGATCGGGTGCATGTAGATACCGAACTGTGGAGTTCATCGAAATCGATTAGTGTATTCCCTATAGACATTAGGTTTATGCCACAACCTACCAAATACTGCATTGTGATATCGGAAGCCTCACGATCTGCCTCCGTTAGTGGCTCAGCCCACGACCCATCCACCGTGATACCGATCTGTCCACCTTGCGTCGGCTGGAACTCCTTCCTGTAGAGATCGACCGCTTCAGCGTGGGACAGTAGCACATGATGGCTGCACAGGTACGTATATATGCCGGGGAAGTCATAGCCCGGTGCCATCGCGTCATACTCGTACGGCTGACGACAGCTTTGCGGGGGTTCGTTAAACGTGGTCCAAACCTTCACTCGATCGCCAAAATGCTCGAAAGCGACGCGCGCGTACTCTCGGAAGTGGCCCACTATCAGTCGATTGGTGAAGCCACCGAGCTCCTGCAGCCGCTGCGGCGTATCCCAGTGGAACAGCGTGACCATCGGGGTGATATTGTTCCGGAGCAGCTCATCGATAAGATTGTTGTAGTACTCGATGCCTTTATGGTTGATCTGATTGCTGATGCCCGTCGGTAGGATGCGGCTCCAGGCCAACGAAAACCGGTAGATATCGACACCAAGCTCTCGTATCATTTCCACGTCACGACGCCACTTTTTGAACAGAGAGAGAGATAAACATGTCGAGGATTATCAAAAATTGTACCCCCTTCGAAGTCCTACGCGTTCGCGGTCATCGAAGACAATACCCACGTTATGGTAGCTATCACAGGCAACATCTCCATTCGTCCGATCAGCTATCTTCTCCGGATGGCTGTGCACCAAACGGTCCCAGATCGATTCACCCTTCCCATCCTCGTTCCATCCACCTTCGATCTGATACGCCGACGTTCCAACGCCGAACTTGAAACCTTCGGGAAACTTCCGTTGACCACCAGCAAGATGGACGGCACTGTTAAAAAGAACCAAGTACAAAACGATGACCCATCTTACGACACCTGCCCGATCCCGCATCACTTACCACAGGCTCAGTAGCACAACACTCAGCACGTACTTCATCTTCGATATATCATTACCTCACTGGCCGAAAACCTAGGCACGAATGACCCTTAATTCGATTTTCGATCGCTATAAAGGTAGCCCGAGCGAATCGTCACGTCGCTTGCAGAAGATTATGCTATCAACAGGCAGACATTTCAAGATGCTATCAGATGTCGATTTCTTCTCGTTTATAGGTGTTTATCAGACGAGGTCGGAATCGAACCCATAATTATACAATAGCCGAAAATAATCCCTGGAGATACGTGCAGATAAACGGACAAGACAAACTGTCGTGCCAATGATTGATTGGATGTTCGTAAATGTAAATAGCAACAGATAGAGATCACTTCAATTAATATCAATGTTTAACTCAATAATGTGATAGTAAAGAATATTTTAGGTATAATTTTAACGCTTGATACATTAAACCCTCTTTATTAATTTCGGTTTGTTACAAATCATATTTCTAATGCCTTCCTTGCGGTGGAGGTATCAGAACGTCCGGCTGTGGTCGGTAATTAACATCAATCTGGCGTGTTTTAACAATATTTGTCAGAACCTTAGAAGACGCTTTGGGGTATCGCGTCTTTTCGGTGCTCTCAAAATCCACGTAGTAGAAACCGAATTTTTCACTGAAATCAAAAGAGGTTGAAGAAAACGGTTTGTAATAAGTGTTGGAACAAAACACCTGCTTCACTTACACATATCCGGCACGCCACTCGAAGTTATCCATCAAGGACCAAGCGATGTATCCCTTCACGTCACACCCATCGTCGATGGCATCGAGCACGGCATCCAGGTAGTCGTTCAGATAGTCGATCCTCATGTCATCCATCGTGCCACCGAAATCACTGACACCGTTCTCGGTAATCCACAGTGGAGGGTTGTTGTACTCCTCGCGGATCCAGTTCAGCAGCTTACGCATCCCCCAGGGGACGATGTTCAACCAAGTGGAGGCCGACTGTTCCCAGCTCGGATCGGCGTAACCGATCACGTTGGTGTCGTGCTCATGGGACGGTCCAGCAGCTGGATCGTACGGACCGTCGTTGGCCTTAACCATTGAGCTGCCGTAGGTGTTCAGACCGAAGTACTCGGACGTCCCGCGGATACGTGCGATCTCTTCCGGCGTGAAGCTGGGCAGTCGGGACTCAGGAAATCCTTGGGCGGCACTTAACCTCGCAATAGTTTCCCGCATCTCCAGCGGGTAATCACCCGTTGCGGAAAAGATGGGATTAGCAAACCAACCGAGCTAAGGGAAATAATGGAGTCGATAAAAGGTATATTATATTTGCGAAGGATGACCTGCGTTTGCAACCTACATTGAAGCGCAACGAACGTTCCGCTGCTTGACGATCTTCCAGGGAGTCGGACGCCGGCTCACACCAACTAGAGTCCAGCGTTATTCCGATCGAACCCTGCTGCACCGGCTTAAACTCGTCCCAGTAGAGATGTACCGCTTCGGCGTGCGACTTGAGCAAGTTGTGTGCACAAAGGTATGCCGGAATGCCTGGGAAGATGTAGCCCGGAGACATAGCGTCATTGCTGTACGAGTTCTCGCACGTTTGCCACGGTTCGTTGAACGTCGTCCAGATCTTCACACGATCGCCATAGCGCTCGTACAGCACCCGGGCATACTCGACGAAGAGATCGATGATTAGTTCGTTCGTCCAGCCACCCATCTCCTGCAGTCGCTGAGGAAGATCCCAATGGTACAGCGTCACCATGGGCGTGATACCATTCTTCAACAGCTCATCGATCAGATTGCTGTAATAGGCGATTCCGTGTTCGTTCACTTCGTTACTGAATCCTGTCGGCATGATGCGCGACCAGGCGATCGAGAATCGATAGATATCCACACCGAGCTCCTTTACCATTTCTACATCACGCTTCCACTAGAGAACGAAAAATTGGCAATTTTTGTGTTATGATCGCTAGTTTTCCTCGTTGCTAGAGATATAAACTGCTCACCAAATGATAGCTATCGGCGGCAACATCACCATTGCTGAGGTCTACAATCTTCTCCGGGTGTTCATGGGTTAGCCGATCCCAAATGGACTCTCCTTTGCCATCTTCATTCCAACCTCCCTCAATCTGATACGAGGAAGTTCCTACGCCAAATTTGAAATCATCTGCAAACCGCCGCTGGCCGTAAACGGCAGAAAAAAATAGGAGCACTCTGATGGAGGGAAAACAAGTTATTGAAGCCAAAGTACACGCAAATGTTACACCGATCCAGCTTACAATGTGCAAAGACGTGTCATTCTGAACCACCTTCCTCCAATACGACCGACACTGGACTGTCGTTAGAAAATGGCACGGGGCCCACTATAAAACTGGTATCAACTTTCCATCTGATATCGATATCGCTATCAACAGCCTAATCCCATGGAGCTATACCAACGGACGTAAGGACAATACCTTATAGACTCTTTCCCACGTTAAATGTACCTCTTATCTTTGCGCCGCTGTTCGGTAACATCAATATAGCAACAATCAATGGGGTCCCCTGGAGCTTCCGTTATCTTATGGAGAGTGCAGCCATGCCAGTGGGGGGGATCATAATGTAATTAATTTAACACGACCAGCACTCGTTGTCTGGTCTGCAGAGATAACATATGTGGTCAAAATATATAGTGTGACAAAATATGAACCAAATTTCTTATCTCAACTAGAAAGTTCCATGCTTTTATGCGGTAAATTGACGGAATGAATTGTACCTGTTTATGTGACTTACAACAATGAATGACGTCACAAAATGCATGCAAAATAAACAAACCAATTAATTATTTTCGGGAACAATGTTTTTAGGCCGAGTTATAACTATAAAAGGAGTTCCCATTCAGATCCCATTTTTCAAGAATCGCATCAGATTGCATGCATTATTCAATCAAGCAAGATACCGAAAATTAATCATGTAGGTGTTGTAGATGTTAAATATTTACACCTTTGAGTAAATCCAGTTGGGGTAGCAACAAGTATGAACAATTTGGACAGTTTGATAATTTTTCTTACATTTATACCGGTTCATTCTGGCTTACATAAGCCGGTGCATAATACCCATCGATAAGTATTTTTATTTTGTTTTGTCTCCACAATCACAATACAAATCTTTTCAGTATCCCAAAAAACCAAATTGAGGTTCTTTAAGAATATTTGGTTGATTTCAACACTTGTTATTACTTCGACTATGGTAGAGAAATCTACATTATTTTGGGCGTTATTTGCTTTAATCTATTTGCTATAGTCTGTCAAGAATAGCACTGCTAAACTGCTTATATTTGTTTCAATTCCAGCTTTATCCTCATTTATTAAGTCATAAGAAACATTTCCAAAAAAATGAAGATATTCATAAGCCCCACCAACCTAAACCAGTCACTTTTTTTGTACCCGAAACATTAAAATTACGCATGTGAAATTGTATTTCTCATATTTATGGCTGCTTGCATTAAAATTAAGAGGCTGTTCACTAGCCTCGAGCCGGAATCAGCACATCCGGTTCGGGCAGATAGTCCGGATCGATCGAGCGTGTCCTCACGATGTTGGCGTATACTTTCGCCGACGTTTTCGCGTGCCGTGGTCTCGCCGGATCATTAAAGTCCACGTAGTACAGTCCGAAGCGCTCCGAATATCCCGCGCGCCATTCAAAGTTGTCCATCAGTGACCACGCGGTGTAACCACGTATATCGCACCCATCGTCGATGGCGTCGAGTACCGCATCCAGATACGAGTTGAAGTATTGCACGCGCTGCAAATCACGCGTACCGTCACGATCGCTAACTCCGTTTTCCGTGATCCACACGGGTGGATTGCCGTACTCGTCCCGAATCCAGCGGAGCGTTTCGTAGATACCTCGTGGATAGATCTTCAACCAGGGTGACGCAGCTGAAGGCCAGCTAGGATCCACGCTCTCGATCACGTCCCGATCGTGTTCGAACGATGGCTCGGCGTATTTGGCTGGATTGTCGGCACCGTTCTGGCGGACCAACCGTGTGGTGTATGCGTTATAGCCAAAGTAATCGGACGATCCCTTCACCTTCTCGATCTCCTCCGGCGTGAACACGGGCAAGCGGGATTTGTGGAAACCCTGCTGTGCGCTAAGGTTTCCAATACGATCGATTAGACCGGGTGGGTAATTGCCGAGGTAAATCGGGTGCATATAGAGGCCAAGCTGTAGGGAACGATACAAAGGCAAGAGTTAGTTCAAACACAACTCCTTGAAGAACAGTGACGGGAGCAACCGATACTCACTATGTACTGCATTGCCCGTTCGGATGCCTCCCGGTCATCCTCCGTTTCCGGCTCGTGCCAGGACGAATCCACTACCATACCGATGATCCCTTTTTGGGAGTCCTTGAATTGCGCTCGATAAACCGCAACCGCTTCGGCGTGCGCCAGCAGTACGTGGTGCGAACAGAGGTAGCTGTACACACCGGGGAACTCGTATCCAGGGGCCATCGCGTCCAGTTCGTACGATTCCTTGCACGGTTGCTTCGGCTCATTGAACGTCGTCCAAATCTTCACCCGATCACCAAACTCCTCGAATGCAACACGGGCGTACTCGCGGAAATACTCGACAAGCTCCCGGTTCGTCCAACCTCCCATATCCTGAAGTCTCTGGGGCAGATCCCAATGGTACAGCGTCACCATCGGGGTGATGTTGTACTTGAGCAACTCATTGATCAGGTTGTTGTAGTACTCGACACCCTTGCGGTTGATACTATTGCTCATTCCGGTCGGCATGATGCGGGTCCAGGCGATCGAGAAGCGGTAGAAGTCCACCCCTAGCTCACGGACCATCTCCACGTCTCGTTGCCACTGGAAAACACCCAACGAAGAATTACGCTCACGCCAGCATTTCCTCCAAGTGTGCCCGATCTCACCTGATGATAGCTATCGCAGGCAACGTCTCCATCCGAGCGATCGGCAATCTTGTGCGGTTTCTCGTGTGTCAACCGATCCCAGATCGACTCTCCCTTACCATCCTCTCGCCATGCACCCTCGATCTGGTACGACGAGGTTGCTACACCAAACTGGAAGTGTGGTGGAAACTGTCGCCCACCTTTGGCGGCCACTGCCAGTGCACTGCAATGACACAATTACGGTCAATTTACCTCCAACAAAGCAGCTGTGTAACCTGCCACAACACACTGGTTGATAACATACGCGAGAAACAGAAAAACTTGCATGTTGACTGAAGACACTCACGGCGAAGTATCTCCACCGGATGACACTTACCGAATGCCGAATGCCTCACGGGAGGACATCCAGGTTTTATAAGAATGCAATTCAGACTGAAGGCCGCCAACTCATCAATGCCAAACCGTGCTGATGCTAGGCGACCGTTATCAAGAACATCAATCAAAAACTCCACTGTGATGTCATCTGTCCAGGGGACGGAAAATAAAAAGTTAAAAGTTCACCTATTCTGTCCATCCATAGCGACTGTGCAGCGGTGTGGGTCGAGAGATTGGACGATGCTATATTTAAATTAAACATGCAATCTTTTTTTCTCCCCCCTGATCGACCAACGAAGAGAGATTCGATGGATGAAACAGCTGTTTTTGTGTAACAAATAAAACATCCCAGGCACACCGGTACGGTAGTTCATTTGCGTTTTATTATCTGGTAGCATCGTCGTTATCGATAGAGCCTACACTTAACACCTAACTTATTATCTCACACAAGGCACACATACGCTTCACAAGGGCGGTCATAAATAAATCTCTTACAAGTAGAGTGACGGCGCACGACCGGCTTTCGATCGGAGGGAGACTCTGACCGGGGGTACTCGTACCGTCAGCAGAGCAGAGCTTTGACTAGCGCACCGGCGATGGCCACGAGCAAACAGATCACAGGTATTTTCGCGCTCAACCGCTCGCTGCCGGATTGGTACGGCGAGGGTGGGAGTATGAACACTTCCGGCGTCGGCCGGAAGCCCCAGTCGATCTGGTGCGTCCGGACGATGTTGGCGTACACCTTGGCCGACGCCTTCGGCGTACGTGTCCGGTTCGGGCTGCTAAAGTCCACATGGTACAAGCCAAACTTTTCCCTGCAGATGAAAAAGGAGAAAAGGTTATCGGTCGGGATCGGTTCCGATGTTGTAAGGGTTATAGGAAACTTACGTGAAACCCGCCTTCCACTCGTAGCTGTCCATCAAGCTCCACGCGATGTACATCTGTATGTTGCACCCATCCTCCAACGCGTCCAGTACGGCCTCCAGGTACGAGTTGAAGTAGTCGATGCGCTTCAGATCGTTAGTGCCACCGAGATCACTCACACCGTTCTCCGTGATGTAGACCGTTGGATTGTTGTACTCTCGCCGGATCCAGTTCAGCAGCTTGCTCATTCCAGACGGCACGACCTGCCAGGGTGACCACACACACACAAATGGTACGAGTTGTAAAATCAGATACCAATCTCCACAGTTGCACTTGTGCACGGTGGCCTTCAAATTCTAGGGCGTTCCGGTGTCGGCCCACTCAGCACTCGGCTGATAAAGCACCTGAGTACTAGAGCCCGGCCCCCACAAACCAGGGAAGTATGTGACTAATTGGTCTCATTAATCTTCCGGCGCGTGCTTTTGACCAGCTGGTTTTGAGGGCTGGTAGCTTCCGACAACCTCATTATGGGCGCCTATAATTTGTAGGCCCCGAGAATGCAGCCCTGCACCCTGATGTACTTACGTGCAGCCAGACGGAACCACTCTTCGGCCAGTCCGGGCTGGCAGATTCCACGACACCCATATCGTGGTTGAACGACGGCACCGGAAAGTTGGCCGAATTGTTGCGATCGTTCTTGCGCACCAGCACACTGGTGTACGAGTTGATGCCGAAGAAGTCGGCCGTACCCTTGATGCGCTCGATCTCGTCCGGCGTGAACGTTGGCAGGCGAGACTTGCTGTAACCCTGCTGGCGGCTCATCGCTCCGATGCGGTCGATCATAACCTGCGGGTAGTTTCCGGTGGCGGAGAAGATGGGATGTCCAAACCAACCGAGCTGCAATGGCAAGCGTCACGAGGTCAAAGGATGAAGATACCGCAGGAGATTCCGTTGGAGGGCAACGCCAAAACTTACGTAAAACTGAGCAGCCACCTCGGAGGCGGCACGATCTTCCTCCGTGTTGGTCGCCGGTTCCGGCCAGGAAGTGTCCAGCGTTATGCCGATCGTACCCAACTGCTTCGGCTGGAAGATTCGCCGGTACATGTGCACCACCTCGGCGTGCGCCTTCAGCAGGTTGTGACCGCACAGATAAGCCGCGATGCCCGGGTAGTCCAGGGCCGGCGCCATGAAGTCCACACCGTATCCATGCTCACACACGTGCCACGGTTCGTTGATCGTCGTCCAGATCTTCACCCGATCGCCCAGCTGCTCGAACGCCACCTTTGCGTACTCCTGGAAGTAGCCGATGATTTCCGGGTTCGTCCAGCCGCCCAACTCCTGGAAGCGCTGCGGCAGATCCCAGTGGTACAGCGTCACCATCGGCGTGATGTTGTACCGCAGCAGCTCGTCGATCAGGTTGCTGTAGTACCGGACGCCCGCCTTGCTAACGCTGTTTACGAAACCGTTCGGCATGATGCGCGGCCAGGAGAGCGAGAACCGGTACACGTCCACACCGAGTTCACGGACCATCTGAACGTCCCTTCGCCACTACGAGAACCACCCGAGGAAATGGTATTCCAACAATTAGTGATCCTGGCCAACTTAGGTGGACTCCTCGAAGGAACAAAAACCAACTCCTTTCTAATGTATTCCGACACTTACATTATGGTAGCTGTCCGAGCTGACATCCCCGCTGCTGCCGTCGGCAATCTTTTCCGGATGCCGGTGTGTCATGCGATCCCAGATCGATTCGCCCTTGCCGCTCGCATTCCATCCACCCTCGATCTGGTACGCGGAGCTGCCAACTCCGAAGCGGAAATCGGACGGAAATCGGCGCGCGAACCGTCCCTCGATCGTCGGCGCCAGGACTAACAGGGCGAGGCTGAGTTGGGATAATAATTGACGGATTAATTATGCGATTAAAGAAAACAAACTTCCTACGAATAACAACAAACATCAGTGATCTGAGAGGGACGTGCGGTTGACAGGAATAATGTGCGCTCGACAAAACAAACACACCGCAACGGAGGAGTGGGAGGTTAATTGCCACCTCCGTATAGTACACCACTGATCCATTATCGATCCAGCACGCTGCTGCTAGATGTGCTACACCGGACCACGCATTTTATTTACTTTTCGATCAGCTAATATATGCAATGGCAACAGAAAATTACCCTTTTCGACCCTGCGTGTGGTGGACAATTTATTTCAACAACCACCTCCTCAACTTCCCTTTGGTATGGACATACTCCGATTTTCCCGCCGCCACTTTTGTCGATATTTGTCGTATTAAATTAGATTACCGGCTGCACGTTTAGCAGAATCCTGCTAGCCGTCGATATTTAAAAATCAAGTGAACCACCTTCGAGCTGGCAACAGGTGCTTCCGGGACAGGTGTACTGTCACTTTGGCCCAAGTGCCGGGTGACTATAGAATCCGGAAAAACTACTATTCAAATCAGAGATCTAAACAGAATGAAATACAAACTTAAACAAACCCAACGACAAAGGAATACGGGGGACTGTGTTGATCCGAGTATTTTGGTTGCAAATGGCTAACAGATGGTGATGGCTCTTTAAGGTTCATTATAAAGTCAATTCATAAATAAAGAGATCAATTAATTAAAATTGATGGATTTTATTAACATTGGAATGATTTATCGGGATCGGAGCTGTCACCGACTAATCCAATGACCCTCTGGAGGTATGCCTCAGTGCATCCGTCTTTCAAAGTATGTCCATGAGAGGCATTAAGAAGATGATGAGGGAATTAATTGAACAATAATAGCATGGGAAAAGAATCGATCGTGATCGTTAGGAAAAAAATAAATCAACCTAACGCTCCTTATTCCTTTCCAACCGACGCCACTCAATTCTGGTTAACAGGAACAGTGTGATTACCAGAGTGAGATGTGTATGTTTTTTTCTTATGTAACCCCTTGGATAATCACGAAATTTATCGTGAGGGGAATTTTTCGCTAATCGGTGCTGTAACAGGAGCGAATTAAACACCTTAATTAGCACCTGTAGTCCAAACCGAACCTTTCATTAGTAGGTCAGATTTTTTGCTCGTGGTGGTGTTAATAAATGAGATCTGGTTTGTCTATGTGGTAAACCATATTGCAAACACAATTTTTATTACCTAAAGATCAGTTTATCATTACGCAATTCGAGTGGTTGCATTTTTGACAAAGGGTAAAAGATTCGTGAAAGTTGCTATGCAACGTTCTCGAATATGTAGGCGTTATTAAAACCGACACAAGGAAAACATGAAGAAACAGTAATACCTGATAATGAACATTTCAACAAACTAGTTACATCTCCCGCACCCTCTACCAATTCCCCACAACTGCCGGAGTCGGAAATCCTGCGCCTTAAGGGCAAACCAGTCCTCAAACGAAAGCTCGGTCTTATATTGGATTTCAAAGTCATAAAACACTTTACAATTTATGATTTACATGTCCCTACATACTCATGGTTCGCAGCAACATACACGCAAGGTTTTTCAATTCCATTCCCGGTGTCGGTATCGATGAGTTTTTGCGTCCGATTAAACACCACACCTGCGAGCAATAGCTGTAGCGAATTCATTCCAAAAGTGACCGGTAGATAATTATTCACAAGTTTTATTACTCGAACACGCTCGAACATACGCGCAACCCGTTGTAAACAGCATAAGGAAAAATGCAACACAACGGGTTCGTGTTTGGAAATAAAACAAATCAGTCCAGATCGGCGATTTGGGCTCATTGTGGCCTTGTTGCAGCCGGTAGAGTCGTCTTTTAAAGTGTTGCTATATGGTCGAAAACCCGTCACCCCGGAGTGCATTCCTGTTCTGGATACCAAGGTAAATGGTAGTGTGAGGGGAGGGGCTTTAATTAATTCATTATGCTGCAAATCGATCTGTCACAATTACCATTCATATCTGTAATCTTTAGCAACGACAAGATGGACGACATGTTTTACTGCGTGCCGTAGAATGTTGCCACCGTGCTGTGGGCTTTTCTTACCAAGGTTTACCCAGGTGTAGAAAAAAACGGGCGTACCTGGTCCGTTTTATTTTCCTGGTTTTATTTGCTCAGACATCAGGATTCTTGTGTTAACATGAGGCAAAACTGGCACAACCATTTTGGCACCAACTTTGATCGATGATTGCTGGTTGGCTTGTCCCTGATTAAGGAGAGTTAAATCCTCGACATGGTCCGGAACGGTTCGTGCTCGACTCCACCATCTAGTACGCATAATGGACGTTACAGAGATGGAGGAAAAACATACCCCATCGGTAGAGAGCAACTTGTTCAATTTGACGACCACATTTTTGCGCATATCATTAAGCTGCGAGTACTTGAATTGACGCTCGCAATTCAAACGCACCACAATGAACCTGTGGGTTGTCAAGGTGCGTGTCACCGGTGGTGGCGGCCAGATCCCTGAACCTGCCAACGACGTGCGAACGGAACATTCCGGTGCCGGACGTGGTGTCAGAATTCGGAGGTAAACTGCATTGCCGGTGCACAAAGTTTTTAGCATTGGTGGAGCGGTATCGACAGTAGGTGTCGGTAGGGAAAAGCCTCGTTAGATTTAAGAACTTCAGATCGCTACAGTGCTCATTTCAACAACTTCACGGTCTAGGTTGTTTGCCTATTAGACGTGCAGAACTCGGACGATTGCACAACTGATGAAATCGATGTACTTTTTGATACCGAGTACTACCCACGAACAGAACGGAAGCCTGGCTTTAGAACCAAGGTTTAAAGTCCCAGCTACGTTTACCGTGCTTTGTGGGGAAATATTCAATCCACAT
This sequence comes from Anopheles coustani, assembly GCF_943734705.1. NCBI lineage: Eukaryota > Metazoa > Arthropoda > Insecta > Diptera > Culicidae > Anopheles > Anopheles coustani. The sequence goes on from NC_071289.1 coordinate 75,349,778, forward strand.
ACACAGACAACTGAGAGCCACTCGTTGTAATGAGTCGCTGGAGGAACAAAAAGTGGCGTACTTTATAGGAAACACGACAATGTGTTTCATCCAACTCGGAAGGTAATTAATGACCAACCGTACCATCACCACGTGCCTCAACGTTGGACCTCAACGGATCGAATCGCAATTAAGTTTGATGGCTTTCAGCGCGGTTTCGACTAATTATCCCGCGGGAGCCGTCGCTATTGGGAGCTTCATCCGGTACTTGGCTGGGCGATAGGCTTGAACACACTTGTATTTACATTTTCCCGGTGAAAGGAAAACGTTGCGGCGGGATCCACTCACGCAACGTACGAGAGAGCATCGCATTCCTCTCAAGGTCAAGCGGAGGAACGGACGAATGCAATATGAATGGGCATAATTATACGCAACAACAAACTTCCGAATGGCCATAACATTCGGACATGGTTCGTAGGCGTGAGCACGATGTAAATCGCATTTTCGAGATAAACAAATGTAACCAGATATTTCAGGCTGTACCATGTGTTGATACAGAGTTTAGTTCACACAAGCTATCTGAAATAGAGCTTTCATGCATTAAAGTTTTTAAATTTGTTGTCCAATATATTTGCAAATCAAAAATCCCGATCTTAATTAATTGAGTAAATTAGCATTCAATTATCGGTTTGCCATGGTAACAAGTTCTCGTTCACGAAGCGTTACTATGGTTATATGATGGAGAACATCGATTTAATCGAAAAATCCTAGTGGTTGGATGACAATTAACAAAATCAGCGATACATTAACAAATATATCGGCAATCAATTCTCAATTCAAATGATATTCTATTTATCATTAGGTTGTTAAATTATTTAACACCACGTTGATTAAAGACAACTTCTACCCTTCATGTAGGTTTTTTTCTGCACTCAAAGGTAAGTTAGATTATTACTCCATTTATATTCCCACCGTTTGTTGGTTTGTTTTTCATAATTCGTGAAATTTGGTTACCCAATGTAGAGATTGTATTGACGAATAATTATCATAAGCACATAACAGTATTTTGTCTCGTGAGATCGAGCTTTGGAAACACCTCACAGAACGTCCACCAGGGTCGGAAAAACGCCACCATGCTCATGTCCGGACCAATGGAGCTCACGGTCAGAAATCTACCTTAAGGTCAGTCCCAACGAACCCACATCGATCACAGGCGATCAAGTTCTGCTTCGTTTACGCTTGATTCACCATTCTTTGCCGAACCTTTCATCTCTTCATGCAACGTGCGTGCGTGCGTGCGTGCGTACGTGCGTGCAACGCAGCCTCCCTGTGACCCTCAAAACCCAGCAGCCACACTTACACTGCCAAAACGTCACGAAACGGGTTGCCTCGAGGTATCATGGTAGCCGCCTATGACCCCGATTCGTCGTTGAGTACACACGGATTTCGAATTCGAAGCACACCGCCCTTTTGGCAAACAATATGGCGCCTTAGAGTTCAGTTGCTTGGCTTGAACACAATGTTCTCTACTATTGTCACTTGAAATGGTTCTCTTTTTCTACACTCGCAGCACAATTCACACACTGCAACACGCAAACTCTCGCGACAAACCCCTTTTTTTGCGGCTCACGCGCAGCTCTGTAGTGTTTCGTTTTGGGCACTTGCGTTACGTAACGCTTCGATTGTTTCTGGTCGACGATCGACGATCGTTAAAGGTACCACCGTGCACCGCAAGGAGCCCCACTGGTAGACGCTCGCTCTCGGTTGCTTGTACCACGGTGCTGCAGGTGAGCAAAGAGACTAACCGCCACCAGGGCCCGCTGAACCGTATTTATATGAAGCGTGGCACTGTGCGGCGCGCGGCCGCTGCTGGGAAAACCGGAATGGGGCGGTTTTGCCAGCCACCATCCCCGGTAGGCTTGCGGAATGGTTTCGTTTGTGCCCGCGGCGCACGTCGCGTCTTTTGGGCCTTTGTGGGCTTAGGGGCTTGATCAACCCTGTGGCTTGCCGAAAAGCGATCGTTTTTCCGGTGCTACTGACAATTAATCTTCCTTCCACTCCGTACCATCCGGGACCAGCCGGACGAATATTTGGATATTCGGAAGCTTTCGTCGTAGGCTTGTACTTATTCTTCACTGACACGCGCAAGCCATCATCGAACTCCGGTGGTTATAGGCTGCACCTTCCAAAGTCTGCGGCGTAGTACGAACTAATTGTGCGTCAACATTACCAGGTCAACGGACCTGCTGGGAAATGACTACCCTTGGTCGGCAGGGGACAGATCAAAGAGGATCAAGAAGGGAAAAAATCACACGCCGCTTAACTCTCGTGCCTCGCGACATTCTTGGTACTTCCTAGTCGTTTTGGGGAAACCCCTCTCCATCGGAAGATCTCTTTTGCGCCAACCGCGCGCCGGGAGAGTTTGTCAGCGAGGTGAGTGAGGGAGATTGTCCTTCGGTACCCGGTTTGTTGTCATAATTTCCAACCCACTCCGATTTCGCTGACAAATGATCCCCTTGCGCGTTTGACCTGAGACCCTGGCCGAGGACTTCAGCCAGCCTCCGTTGCGCAGCCGCACGCGTTGGTAATGGCGATTCTGATGTTGAGATTCGAGATATGCGCTACCGTACCTTACTGGATGCTGGTGAGAAAATTCTCATTCTGGTTCTGGTAGCTTACGGCGTGCCACCAAATGGACGTTTTATTTAGATCCAGAATTTATTGAAAACGGGCACGCGTAAGCGATTAGCTGGTTGTTAAGGTTAATGTAAATGATATTTCTAAGGACATTGAAACCGGATTTCATTTTTCATCGAGTTTTCTTTGGTTTCAGTACATTTTTTTCCGAATTTCAGTTCTTGTGTTGAAATAAGTATGGCATGCAATTCCCAAATATCTTCTGGGATACCCAGTTTAATGTAAACCAACAAGTTCCTGTTTATACTTCCGAAATAAAGTTTAGAAGAACAATTACGGATCTGTTTATATTTTTTTAATAATTCAAATACACTTTATGTATTGTAGATTCTAAATTTTGAACTCCTAAAAACAATTATTTTGATACTAACTTTCAACCAGCTAACAGCAGTACCAGTAAGATAGCTTGAAAGTGCTGGCAACTAAAACAAATATTGAATCATATGTATTAGAAAAATCCCATCCCATTTCAATCCCTCAGCTCGACTTACCTTAGTGAAATGTTTACAACGTGCTTCAGGAAATCACGTTCCCTTCGGTGTGGCTTCCCAGGTTAAGGAAGATTCTCCAATCTAAATCATCTCTACGTGAGTATAATCACCTATCTCGGATCTGCGCCGGGCTCTCTGGGAAGCTTTTGGGAAATTCTGCCCCTCCCCGGGCCGCTGTGGTTTCTATCTGTAACCGGTCCAATTAAGCACGGAGAAACAAAACAACATAGACGCGACAGACGGTCGTCCCAGAGCGTTCGCGACCTCTACAGAAAGAGGCTAGAAAAATAATCAACTACTTTTCCCTCCTCCGGGAACACGCACAGGTTGGTTTCTCCCCCTTCTTTTTTCTTAAGCATGATTCATTAAATCGTCGTTTTGCGGTTTAAAATCCCCTGGGCGCGGTTACCTCTTAGCACGTGCCCCCTTTTCACGCCCGGTTGATATAAATATATTTTTGATGGCTGCGTTGATCGAGCGGGTAGTTCCCATGACGTCAAATCAAACCAAAGCCGACAAAGCAAATTGCAATGCAACCGGACAAGCGATATCTAAATAGACCTGCGGGAACGTTGGCATTCTGTTGACATAATGACCGAATCAACGGCCTCCCTCCGCCGCCAATCCCATGCGTCAACCTGCCCCAGATGGCGGAAGTAATCAGCACATCGATCGTTTTCGAATCCGTCTGCGATTCGGGCGTACTTTGTTGGCATCACGCAAATCTTGCACGAGAATCCTGGACAGCGCAAGTGGCACGATTTCCTTCGCACCCACGATCGGACCGCCCGTTGGCATGCAACTAGATGCATTAGCATATCGTGGTCGAAGGCAATGTATTACCTACGCAGCTGTTAGCACCAGGTCACCTCCGGATTGTCAATAATAATTCCTAGCATCGAACTACTTTTTTATCGGCCGCTGGTCGCTGTAACGTTATGAAATATCTTCATGACGGCGTGAACGACCCTGCGAATACATTTGTGCATGAACACTGCCACAATATCCATAAAAAAATATGTTTATGTCCTACCGGAACTATATGATCATCTTATCAGTTTGTATAATACTGTATATTGCTTCTGTTGCTAAGAGACACAATATTACTCTTATTTAGGACCTGCAAAAACAATATTCTGTTAACACTCAACAAATAATAAAATCTGTCAATAAATTCTTGCAAGAATACGCTCGAACCCAGCTAGCTTTCAAAAAGTGTTAAACACACTATCAATGATCATGCTACGGTACGAGAAAATATTTTAACCCTTAAAAGCACGCAAGCTTCGGATATTTCAAACATAAAAGTTAGGACATCGTATTTTCGACCTCTTTAAAGTGTGTTTATTTACCCTTAAAGGAAATAAAATAGGACAACCCTTTTTGAAAGTATGTAACAACGAAACATCTGTCCAAAACACAATCGGCTACAACGTATTTAAATCCTAAAAATGTTCAATAAAATCTTTTGCTACCTGAATTCAGATATGTGTGCAAAACATGTGTTAATGTACGAAACATGTAAAACTGCACTCAAACTTCCCACACTTGAAATAATTTAGACTATCATTGATTTTTAGTAAAAGGTTCCTCAATCAGGAAGTTTTTTCGATATACGAACAAGGCATCAGAAGATATGGTCTTCTGTCCGTAAATGAACACATTTTTCAGAGTTTTTTTGAACTTCAGTTATGATGCTGTTCTGTGGAGTAATAAAAATGTAATTCAATTACGCAAAAGAAAAAAGTGCATTAAAAGATTTGTTTCTGTGACATGTTTTTCTTACTATATTTATCTTCACGAATAACCAAGGGTTAATCCATGGCTTAAGTTCTTCGTGCTTCAAAGAAAGGAACTTCCCCGCCGCCAACCCCTCGGTTGTACGTTTGCATTAAAGTGCATTCCTAGAGCTATCAGCATAAACACGACCACTTTATGCCGGCCATGAAAGATGGTACAATCACACCATTTTTTCTCCTCGATTTACTTCAAGAAGGTTCGTTTCGTCATCCAACTTCAAAGGGGAATAAACTCATATCCCGAACCAATCATGCCATAATGGTTCAAAGGAACGTAGGGAAGGAAAAAATTGGCAGAATACATCCCAAACAAGCTGACGTGGGCTGACGATTAATAATGCAATTAACAGGTACACATCCTGCCGGGTCGCTTGTTCCGATGATGATGTCCCCAATTTGTGCATCACCTTCGGGCGGTTGAACTACAAAGCATAATCGATTCAATCCAGGTGTTTGCGACATGATTCAGCAGCAAAACTTGACCGTTGCTGCAAGGCCTCCCGACCCGACGAAAAGGGGTGGAATAATAAATCATCATCATTAGGATAATCATGGCCGGGCCTGTGTTGTCCACCACCAAACCCCGCAACCGTCCGGTGGATGATGCTGCGTTTCTATTCCTGCCATTCTTGCAAACCGATGCGAAGGACGTGCTGCACAAATCAGAAGCCTTGTCAGTCTGAGAAAACTGCTTCCCACCGATCGCAGATTGTTCGATAAGATCTTTGCGCTCATAATCGAGCTCGATCGCGCAACTGAATTATTCTAAATGGCGCCAATAAGTTGCACAATATTTCGTTTTAAACACCACGAACGACCTGCTAATTCGGACCTATAATGAAGCGAATTTCAATTACTCGACTACGGCTATAAAATGTTTTGCCTGTTGCTGACATTTTCGCATTATGTCGGGGACCGGAACGCAATCCACGGAAACAGGCGGTCACGCCAGTTCATACACGGTTTGTAACTGGAAACGCTCCATTACGTTGGTCGCAGATGCAATTGGTAAATTTTACAACATTTTTATCGCTGCCCATTCTGGGAAATAATTTGCAGTGATTGACCGGATATGCGGGCACGCAATCGTCAGTTTTTATTCCATTTTCGTTCGTACGGTAGATTTCACACTTCATTAAACGGTTGATTTATGTTGGAAGGGATTTTTAAAAGGAGATAAAGGGAATATAAAAACACTTTGAAACCGAGCGCTATCATTGATTCCGATTAATGAGACTGTTGATACTGATATATGGAAGAGTTGTGACAAAAGCATTTAATTTATAGCGAGAGGTTTTTCAACATTCCAACAAAGTCCAATTGCAGCGAATAAAATAATAATTCAACGTAATGACATAAACAAAAGTACACCTTCCCAAAAGATTCGTACCGCCAGGTAACTTCCGTCAAATCGGGAGGGTCGATTGGCCGGAGAGAAATACAACGTAAATTCCAACCAAACACTGCACCGATAACCGGCTGGAAGCTAATCGTTCAACCGGTTTTCGACCGCGTTATTTCCGTAAACTTCCCAGCACCAAACCGGCCACCGAGCAGAGGACTCCGACCCTACGCACTACGGAAGGTATTCTCTCCGGGGCGTTGTGGAAATTCGTGAGCGCTGTGTTTTGGGGTGAGCAATCGTAAACGCACGCGAACGACTTCCGTTTTAAAATGGGGGAAGAGTTTTTGGCTGTGACCGAACTGTGAAGTCACGAAATCCGAGGTTAATCCCTGCGCCATGACATTGGACGCGGTTACACCGTTTGTCAACAAACCTATCCCAACGCGATCGTTCGGCTACTGCGGAAGTAACAGACCGTTGCAAAAATAAACCGTTTGCATGTCGTAGTTGTTTTTTTACCACTTCCCCACTTCCCACCCATTAAGTGTTCGGCAGATAAAACCCCAACCAATCCCCTTGCCGACCGAAACGAAAATGAAAAAAAGACTAAAGCGCACCGCAACATAACTCACCCCGCAGGCGGCCTTTGCTTCTAATTACTCCGTAATTACGGACGTCAAGAGCACACTGGGCCGGCTGTCGGAACGTCAACGGCTAGACGATGTGGGAACAAGAATCTTGGGGTGTGTCCGACAACTTGGTGATCCTTGTAATACGTTCCACAATAGCACAATACGATCCACGCTTCGATCAATCGCTCATAATCGCTCGTCTGACGTCATTCGATCCTTTCCCGAAGCGTTCTCCAAGGGTGTTTGGGGAAACTGAAAGCCGCAGGGTGGTTTAGATGTTTAACTGACATTTCTCCAATACCGGGCGGAGGTTGTACGATCGGCATTTCAAATCAATCATCCGCTCTGTGAAGATCATCCGTCGCAAAGTCGTTCTTTATTGAGGCTCTCAGGCTCTCTTTACGATCCACCCCGTGCGCTTTTAAAATGTTACGTTGCATGTCTTCCGAGCAGAACGGTAGGTTTGCTGAAAACCCAAATTGAATAAATCACACATTAGGTCAAAGGCGAATTAGAATAATATTCATATTTCCAAGTTAAGCCGCGTCCGTTCGCGTTCTAACCGTCGACATTGAGCATCTAAAATATCGTACCAATTTTTTAACCCCCCATCAAACCAATCAACAGCCATCTCCATAATGCCTAATTACATATGCTCACGATCAGCTAAATATCTCAACACAGGTGTAACAGGTTCGAACGATGCGCTACCCAGCGTGCGCCTACAACCCTCAACGCAACCCTCGTGAAACCAGTAAAACTCCCAACCGCCGCTCAAATGTATGATCAAAAGCATAACGAGGGAATGGGGTCACAGCATGCTCCCACTTTCAGCAACGAGAGAAACGGAGACACAACCACACACACACACTCAGATATCGGTTGAGACGAAGAGATGCTAAGGTCGTCGATTCGTATTTTTTTTACATTCAATTTTTGTTTGCCGTCTCCAAGTTGTAAACATGGTGATTCGGAAAGCGACGGCGACGTTCCGAAGTATCGACTTCCGCGCATAATGGTAGGGTCGTAGAAGAATGTTGACCTCTACCCTGGAGTCCACTTTTGAAATCTTTGAATATAGTAGTTAAAAAGTTCACACGATTTTCTAGGGCAAGGTGAGGATGGAAGGAAGAGGCCAGTTCCGCACCGGAAGGGTTCTGTAAATCCGCGAACGAATCTCAAGCCGGCACAGTCGACCTTATGTTCAAGGATGCGAGGACTACGGTAATGATAAATTAACTGTTCATTAACTACGTCGTTTAAATAACAACGTACCAAATTTACGGGTTCTTACTAGCCAAGGCGTACGTACGTTCCGTTTGACGTCAATTTTGATTCGAGTTGGAGTAATAGTTGGTATTTTCAGGGGCTTCGGTGATCGTGCGTCCTTGAGTTTATAACTTGTAAAGAACAGTTGAACATTCTAAAGTGTAAGTGCAAGGCAGTTTCTTAGCAAGCAATTTTACATGACCAAACATTTCATAACTATTTCCATTATGCATCGTAAGTTAGCTTAGTTTTTCAAAAAAAATCTCGCAACGGTTTGATTGCAGTAGGCTGTAGCTATAACTACGAGGATCGAGTGGATTAAAATAAAGGAAGGTAAATCGCATAAGGCGTCGCTGGATTGCCACCGGATAAGAGTAGTTGGATTAACTGATTTGCGTACTGAGTAAAAAAGAGTGAGTGGATCTAACTGAAACTCAATAAAAAACAGTGAGTCGAATCCCAGACAAGGAATCGAATCCCACAACAGTCTTAACAGAAGCCATAACAGAATGTACGTTAATGGTGTTTTTACGAAGAAAAAGTATTATAATTATTTATTTATTTTGTTCGAGAGCGTCGCGGCAAATACAGTTCAATAAAGACAAAAAAACTCAACTCGACTTTAGGCAAGAGAAACCAAAATATACAAACGAGTTTTTATTAAGTACTAACAACTGTTTCTGACAAATACTTCATGAGATGCCACAATGATCCCTCCGCCCGCAATTCACCCGAGAACCTAATTACGTTGTATGTGTATCTATTCTATCGATAACGCTAAACCTAATTCTGAGACATTTAAGGCACCGAAACAATCGGACAACGTTCTAGACACCTGCCTCCGGTGCCACGGTCACAAACGCTACACCGCCTGTACGCGATGAATATATGTATATGTATATCTACAACTAACGAACGGCTGGTGGACAATCCCGGCTCCGAAACAAGCCAAAGTACAGCTCGCACGCGTCGTCCCTAATATTTTATCCAACTAGTCTGGCTAACGATTGACTTTAAGCATCGTATCGCGGTTACAGGCACATGCACATTAAGATCTGATCTGTTTCAGTGATACTATGTGTGTGAGTGTATGTATGATTCTTTTTTACACAAAACTTTTAGACTTATACTTAAAAGATCCTGACGGTAGACGGTTCTTTATATCTTCTTTTTGCTACCCCGTTTTGTGTTGGGGTAGTACTTAGTACTTTAAGTAAGTGAAGGCCACTTTAAGCACGAGGTATTAAGCAGCATCCCTGGCTGGTGAAGAGGTTTGATTTCGGGGGGTACGTGCACAGGAGATTAATGCATCCATGGCTATATCGCTTACGGATCGATGGGTTGAGAGATGGTGGTTTCTATTGTGTTGAAGAGGCCACTTCCGTTTGCTGTTTGGGCTTGTGCCTTTGATTGTGAGACTGTTGGGGAAGAGGAAAACAGTAGTAATGGGTTTGAGGAACAGTGTTTTAAAAAACCACACAATTCAAATGAGTGCATACCTCTTCCGCAATCTTGAGAAGCGTGTTGAATGTACTCTTGCCCGTCTGCTTCACCATGCCGTAGAATACTTTGGGGCCTCCTTCGGTGGTAAGTAGCTCGTACGGTGTGCCAAATTCCACACACCGGCCAGCATCCATCACAAGCACCTGAAGAGGATACAGGAGAGAAATAAAAACCCGATACGAATGGAGGTTCACCGAACTGGCAACAAAAGCAACCGGTGTCCCTTACCTTGTCCGAGTCCATGACCGTGTTCAATCGGTGAGCTATCGTTAATACTGTGCAGTCGTTGAACTTCTCCCGGATCGTCTGCTGAATTAGCTTGTCCGTCTGTGGATCGACGTTGGCCGTCGCCTCGTCCATCACGAGGATTTTGTTCTCGCGCAGTATGGCCCTCGCCAGGCACACCAGTTGCCGCTGGCCGACACTGAAGTTGCTGCCACCCTCGTTGATCTTCGACGACAGTCCCGACGGTAGCTCGTTGACCGCCTCCTCCAGCTTGACCTCCTTCAGCGCCAACCACAGCTTATCGTCCGGATACTCGTCGAACGGGTCGAGATTGTATCGGAGCGTGCCGGAGAACAGCACCGGCTCCTGCGGGATAATCGATAACTTCGCACGCAAATCGTGCAGCCCCATCTGGTTCGTGTCGCGTGCATCGATCACGATCGAGCCACCATTGTAGGACAGGCGGAACAGGGCATTAATTAGCGACGACTTGCCGGCACCGGTTCGACCGACGATACCGATCTTCTCACGAGGTTCGATTTCGAATTCCAAATCACGCAGCACCAGATCACCGTCCGGGTCGGGGCTGTAGCGCAGCGATACCTTCTCGAAGCGGATGCGACCCTCCTGGGGCCACTCTTTCGGTGGCTTTTTGTCTTCCGGTGCCTCGAGCGCCGGCTCCGGATCGACATTGTCGTACTCGACGACGCGCTCCACCGACGTCATGGTGTTTTCAAGCTCCGCCGACTGGCGCATACCCCACTGCACCATACCGGTCATGCCAAGCGCTTGCGTAATGGCCAACCCAACGTTGCCCCCGCTGTCACCGCGGATGAAGAACGTTAGCGTGACGATCGCGATATAGATCACACAGAACACGTCCAGGTAGAAGCCGAACGCGCGAGAAGTTGAAATGAACAGATAGAACGCCGAGCTGTGCAGGTCCTGGTGGGAATCGAACTCACGCACCAGCACCTTCTCGGCACCAAACGCACGGATCGTCGAAAGACCCGACAATGACGCGGACAAGTGGGAGTAGATTGGTGATCGAGCTGGAAGAAAGAAGCGAATTGTGTGGAAGGATTTGATTATAGTTATGATATAATAAGGTGCAGTACATAATAATGTACTTAATCCAGTTATAACCTGAAACTCCCTTCCAAATGCATATGCAAATGAATCATTTAGAACTAAAGCCCATTTTAAACGACACTAAATTTCATTTAATCTCAAATAAAGTTTCAGTTTTTAGTTTAACATGAAATCTCTCTTGCGTGAAGTGCTACAGTACAGCATTGCGTAACCGTAGTTCCCTTCAAATCAAATCTAATACCTAGCCCTAGAGATTCCCTTAGCCAGTTACTTACTTATCGCTTCCACACGCTTGATGTTGCGCGACGTGAGCAGATAGAAGGCGCGCATGAAGTAGAAGATGATACCGATCACGACCGTCGGTATCAGGTTGTACGGGTTAACGATAGCCACGACCACCACGATGCCGATCAGCGAGAGGAAAATCTGTATCACGTCCACCGTTACGCTCGGCAGGTACTCGTCGATCTGGCCCATATCCTTCGAGAATCGGTTCAGGATGCGACCGGATGGGTTCGTGTTGAAGAAATACATCGAGGCGCGCGTGATGCCGTTGAACATGGCATCGTGCAGCCGACGGGACGCTTTCATTGCGGTCTGTGAAAGTAAGGAAAACACAAACACGGAAAGGTTACACCAAGTTGTAGTCAACGACGAAAGGGTTTGCCACTTACCCTAAAGAAGAACATGCTACGGGTGAGCGTGATAACAACGGTGGCAATCGTTAGACCGGTGAAAATGTAGATGTCAATGTACCGATCCTCGTCCTCGTTGCCGGATGCAAACATCTGCCGGATGGCAGTGAAGAACACGGCAATCCCACTCGGTGGCGTCGGAAGCGCCGTGGTTGTTTCCAATGGCTTTGGGCTAGTTGCATTCGACAGCAGTTCGCTTTCATCCATCGCCGTTTGGTTGCTTAACGCACTGAACATGGCGCGTGCGGCCTTCTCCGATGCTTCCGGGCTCTGTTCGGCTTTGTTGACCCAATAGGTGAGGAAGTAATCGCCACCGGAAGCGCACAGTTGCGACAGTAGGAACATGAAGAATATCATCGACACGATGAAGTAGCCCCCGCTCGCCTTAAAGTACGCCTTGTACACGTCGTACCCGATGGAGCCTTCCTTTTGGCGCTCCTCGGCGGCCTTCGTTTCCGGTCCCTCGCCGTCGACGACGGTCGAGTCCATGCTCGACTCGCTGTTCTGCCGCTTGTACAGGCTGCCGGAGCGCTTGAGCGATTCCGTGTCGGTGCTGTCGTCCTCCTTGCTCGACGGTGCCGCCAGCAGCTGGGCAAAGTCCTGGCCACTTTCGCGCAGCTTATCGTACGTCCCGACCGCTTCCACCCGACCGTGCATCAGCACGACGATCTGGTCGGCGTTCTGCAGGTACTGCAGCTGGTGCGTCACCAGGATGACGACCTTGCCGCGCAGATAGTCGCGCATGCAATGGTCGAACAGGTGGCGGCCCACGTGCGAGTCCACGGCGCTCAGTGGATCGTCGAGCAGGTACACTTCGGCCTTCCGGTACACCGCACGGGCCAAACTGATGCGTGCCTTCTGGCCCCCGGAGAGTGATACACCACGCTCGCCTACGATCGTCTTATCGCCGTCGGAAAACAGATGGAAGTCCCGCTCGAGGGCGCACGTCTTGACCACCTGCTTGTACCGCTCGCGATCCATCGGCAGCCCGAAGAGAATGTTCTGTCGGACCGTGCCCGAGAACAGCCACGGTTCCTGCGAGGCGTACGAAATATCCCCGTTCACCTTGATGTGGCCGGACTCGAGCGGCAGCTCGCCCAGTATCGCGTGGATCAAGCTGGACTTGCCGGCACCGACGGGTCCAATCACGGCCACCAGCGTACCGGGCTGCACGTGCAGATCGACCCCATCGAGCGTCAACTCTGTTGCCTTCGGATCCCAGCGGGCAACCGCTTTCTCCACGAGCACACCGGCATCGGAAAGGTGGTGCTGCCGCTCCCCATTCCCAGCGATTCCCTCCTTCAGCCCGTCGGACTCCGAGTGCCGTATTAGCTGACTGCTCGGTAGGGCCAACGGATCGGCCGACGGTTTCAGTGCCAGCTCGGACGACGAGGACGATGACGCCGTCGCGTCCTTGCCCGCGCCCTCGTCGTCACATCCCGTCATTGAGACCCCGGCGGCCGTTTCGATCTCTTCGTACTGCATAAACTTCTGGATGCGCCCGACCGACACGAGCGCCTCGGCGAACTGGGCAATGCCTTGCGGGAAGAAGATGGTCATGGTCGCACGGAGAATGTTGTAGTACGCCGTGATGGCGAACGCTTTCTCCGCCGTCACCACCTCGCCCAACAGCGCGTACGCCACCAGGCTGAGGAAGATGGAGACGCGCGTGGTAAACATGATGAACGACAGCAGGATACCGCGGATGTACGAAACGTAGCGAATCACCTTAATTTCCTTCCTGTGTGCGGGAAAAAAGTCGATAAGTTTGTTGGTCAATTGGTGCCAATTTGTAAGAGTGAAATATTTCACGTTGAAATATTTCAAACTTGTTTAATCGACGTGCTGCGATTGGGCACTCCTCTCCAACTTACTTGCGTGCCATGGCCACCAGCCCGGCAAACGGACGCTCCCAGGTGTACATCTTGATCACCTGAATACCCTGAATGATTTCGTTCATCAACCGGACACGCTCATCCGTGCGCAGCGCGGTACGCAACCGTAGCACCGACGTCTTCTTCCCCAAGTACGCCTGCAACGGAATGAACAGCAGAAGGAAGATCACCCCGAACACGGCCGAAACACCGATCTCGCGGTACATCAGGTACGTCACGACCAGCGTCTCCAGCGGCCCAATCCATAGGTAGTGCACGAAGAGCACCGCCAGATCGAGCCGGCCGACATCGTTTGAGAGCAGATTGACCACCTGACCGGCGGTCGTGTCACCGAGGGCGGTTTTGCTCAACCGAAGCGACTTCCGGTAGATCATACTGCACGCGGCCACACGCAACTTCATACCCAGATGCAGCTGGGACAGCATGTACGGGTGGATAAACAGGACGTTGACTGCACTGCACAGGACCACGGCACCCGCGTACAGATAAGCGTCACTGATGTCCCCTTCGGCGCGGGAATAGTACGCCACCAGTTTGCCCAGGAAGAACGGTTGCGTCACTCTAGAAGAAGGAGGGGCAAAGATTAGTTAAAAATAAATTTAAAAAATGGTTAACAATATTACTCACTTGAACGCCATCTCCAACGTCAACAGCACCACCCCGAGCCACGCAATGTCCCAACCGAACACACGGAAACCGGCCCGCAGCAACTTCGGCTCCCGGCCCTTCGTCCTCGCCGTCTGCAGCTCACTTTCCCACGCCTCGCATAGCCGATGGCCGAGCCCGTCCGATTTGTGCTCCTTCAGCGGCTGGTAGAGATCGTCCGAGTTCAGCTCCTTCTTGTAGCCCTTGAAGAAGATCGGTATCGTCCAGCCGAAGATGATGTAGGACAGGAAGTTAGCCTTGTGTCGCGGGCAGACCTCCCGGTCCTTTCGCTTTTGGCCCTCCATCTGGGTGGCCGATCTTCTGGGGAAGAGTGTCAACGAAACGGGTCATTAATAAAGCTGAAACGAATCTTACGAACGCATTGTGCAGCGTCATCCGAAGTACAACGAGCATTCTCTCTCTATCTGCCTTTCTTTGCATCCACAGATAACACGCAAGTGGAACGCCATCAACCGGCATGATAAGGCCGGCACACGTAATGGTTTCTTAGTGTCATCCCATATGGCACACCCGATGGCCTCTTTGTGTGTAACAAGTGTGTACAGAAGGATTTTAAGGTTATGGTACGCTTTATGATGCTTCGGCTTAATCGTAACGTATTTAAATCGCGCCAAGAGTGGCATCATGCAAAACAAAATTGCGCAATCCAAGATAATGCGCTTACTAGGAAATTTGATCTCAAAAGCAGCTATATTCGTTTCTCGGCCACCCATTTTTGGTTTGGCACATAAAATTTTGACTCTAAGGCATTATGTTTTCGACATAGCGCATCAAGTTACGTCTCTTGCTCTTCTGTTTTTGTCTCTAGGGAATGTTTGTCATTCTGTATAACTAAGCTATAAATGTATGCTTTAATACTAAGTCTCGCATTTTTTAAAACTATTTATGTTACATTTATAGCTGCCTATTTATGTTATATTTTTTTACTACACTATTTATGTTACATTTATAGCTGCCAACGATGTCCTTTATGTTAGGTCGTGGGACTAAACTGGTATGTTAAATGGAACACATTTGTGCCATAGAGACTCCGTGATTGCGAGGTGAAAAATTATGCGTTACAGACAAACACTGTTGCCTTGGCGACGAAAGTTGATGGACTATTTCAATCGTGGGTGCATTGGAAGCAAAAATTGGCTTCGACGGCGGTAAAAAACGGAAACAGAATCAACTGCTTCTCAAGCGGAAGAAACGTTAATTACGGTGAAGGATGCCTGACTCCGGTCGGGACGGAGTTTTCTTGAACTCGTTTTTGTAAAAGTAAAACCACCACATACCGCCTCTTCTAAGAGTGCTCTAGCGTAACCAAAAGGCAAGGGTAGCCGACGCTTCACGGTCTGCTGGAGTCGAGGGTAAGGTGCCCGTGGTGGGCCACATCAGAACCGTCTAGCGATCACGATGCGTGCCTCTGCGAGGTAGCGTTCGCTTTTTTGGCACAACGGAACCACAACCATGTCCGTCAAATGGGAAATGGTAGCCCTGGTTCTATTTATAACCGTCACGAGGAGTACGATTACTGCTAATCCGTTTCGTGAAGTGGCCGGTGAAGCCTTGACTTAGGGAATCGGGTTAAACTAAGCCACCGCCTTTCAAGTGCGCCCTCCGTTTGCACTTCTCTAAGACCGGCAAACAACAGAGAGCCTTCTCGGTTAAGATGGCCACTTCACAATGAATCGTTTTGAGCCCTGCCGCCGTCCGTCGTCAGCCTCTAAATACCAGACATTCTTTGAGCACTTTTCTTCCGGTCTAGGCCGGTCTCAAGGAGCCTACGGTTAAATGCTTCCGGCACTCCTCCGAATGCTAGCGTTCGATGAGTCAGTATCGAACCGAGGAATCCCCGGGATCGCCTCAAAATGGAACACCACCACGAGTAACAACATCGGTTGTCCGCTGACGGATGAAACGTGACACCGAGCCACCCCCGGATCCGCTTTTCCGAACTGCAAGCCCACAATTGCATCGATCCAGCCAACGAAGCTAAACAAACCAACAACATCGTCCCGGCTTGGAGGCCACAGAAGTGCACGTGTAAGTTCTCGGTGTTGTGTTGTTCTGATGTTACGCTCTAGTTCCAAAACTTTGGAACATTGTGAGGGATGTTTAGGCTTTTTATTTTAATCCTACTGCAGTTGTACTCTACTTCTAGAGCAGCGTTTCGTCCGTTGATTGATGTGACCCACCACCGCCACCCGTCCCACACCACCAATGGTTGCAACGCGCGGGGGGGGGGGGGGGTTTCTTCCTCCGTATGACCTTTGCATGTAATCGCCGACTTTAAATCGATTATTATTAAAACGTTGAAAGGCAAATTTTGGGTTCATACTTGCCGATCACTCCCGCGCGCCGTTCGGTCGGTCTGCAAATAGATTCGATGGGACGGGTATTATCGAAGCACAAATAATCGATAGCAAAGTCCGTGCTGCATTGCCCTGACACGTACGGTTGACGATAGAAAGTGCAGTTGTAGTCAGAGGAAAATTTAATTGCAGTTATAAATGCTTAATGCATTGTTTCCTATAATTTATCGTTTTAGATAAGTTTGATCTTTCCATTTTAATTGCTTGAAAAAAGTGCTTGATATAAATGTATAATTAATTTCAAGTAGCAACATATTTTACATGAACAATTTCAACAATGGACCTACCCATTCAAAGTACCAGGGAAAATTTCGTTGAACTTTTATCTACTAATCTAAACATATTCTTGATTGTTTTTAAGAAACGAATCAAATAATAAAATTTATTGAAATATGAAATAAAAACACTCAAAACCTGCCCTTTTGCCTTTAAACCTTTACCAAGAGCTAGCCGACAAAAAAAACAACATCACAATGTTAACCATGTCCTCAAAATGGCCAAACTATATGAGTGAATCATTAAAACAAGTGAGAACATGATTCTAGAGAACATGATTCACCGATCAAGAGCTGGATAGTTGGAACATCGGGCATAATAGCTAGCCTGTACTAATCCGTTCATTTTCCTTATACTAGGTCAGACATTGTCTACACCATTTTAGCCCTTTCTTAAACACTCTTCCCTTCGCTATGGCCAGTGACACAGCAGTGGTATATCCTTATCTCATGACCTACACGACATATGCCCTTAATTGCATGATGAAACGGCCAACCTATCGCTTGTTCGTTGTATGAGATGATGCTGTAGAGCAGCTGTTGAGGTTTGCTCCAATAGTCGGAGTGTGAACATTAAGGACCCTTTCCCTTTCCAATCGCAACAAACCACGGGTGCCACTCCTGGGAAAAGGAAGCGAAAGGGGTAAATGAATCGCTTCTCTCTTTTTTTTCTTGGTCACTGATAAGAAAAATACCCAGTCCAATGGTTGTGTTTCAGCGTGAGCAACACTTAAATTAATCACATTCGGCTAATTAGTTCAATTTGTCCCCGAAGGAGAAAGAGAAGAAGGAAACACGTTTTCTGTGTGTCTGTTTCTTTCGAGCGTATCATTTACTACCATCTAACCTCTTCTGCGACCCTTGATATAGCCCTCTATTGTTATGGCACCAAATGGTATAAATCATTGATGAGTTTGTGTTTTGTTTTTCTCATTCGCGATAAGGGCTCGGCGCTACGACGGGTTCCTCCGCGGTAACTGATAATTTGCTTCTACCACGGATCATGTTTCTAATGACCAAACAAACCCATCATCCAGCTTTCCCATCCGACGGCGTCCACCGGAATGGTGATTATTTTCTATCGCCGTTCCCATCTATCAGGGCACGCGCAACAGTTGATACGGAAATAGTTTTAATGTATTTCTTTTTTTACAATAACGGCAACGTTTTTGAGGAGTTAATGGTCGTACAAACAAAGTCTAAAACGTGGACAAAATTGAAATACAAAAGTAAACATCATCAAGAACAAACCACCAGAAAGTTTTCGGTATGTCGAGAAAAAAAATGGCATCAACAAGGTACAACATTATTTAAAGCCATTTCACGGTCTACACCTGGCCAATTTTTACCGCGATGCATATACGGAATCTCCTATTCCAGTGCGCAAAAATATATCAAAACAAACGATCATTCATTAGTGGGAAAATGTTATCAACATTGTTGTTAACAATAAACCGACATTTCCGTCATACCGTTTGTCCAGAAAAATGGATGGCCCAGGGCTGGTTTCATTCATGCTTTCGGTGGGAATATCTTCCTTCCGTTATAAGAGAAGGGCCAGAACGTTCCATGATCGATGCCACCCGTGCGTATCAGCGATCCAACGTCAATCGGCGGCACGTGCTTGAAGCGAATCAACAATAACATATGTTCCCTTACAGCACGTGGGCGGCTGGATGATGTTCATGGTGCAATTGAAGCAATCAATTGCTGTTTTTTTTTTTATTGAATCCACTTTGTCTACAAAGATCAGATTGATTGGAAGAGGATGGGACGAAACACTCCGGAAGGGATTATGAAACACAATATTGATTCTAAACAGCGAGATTGAAGAAAACATGTGAAGATAGGATAGGTTGACACCATTTTTATTACATTTGCATCAGCTCTTCGAAAAATCGGTATATCGAACGTATCTGATTGCTTCAGCTGAGGCATGATAAGGACTGACTTCATGACAGCAGGACAACTGTTCTGGAAAATCGAAAGACAATAAACGACCCCGAACACCCTCGGGAATGCCCATTCCGCCCACCACATGTTCGGTGGCTGTAAATCGAGAAGGTGGCTAAATAAAAAAAAAACACCCAACCCGCCAGCAGCAACAGTTATCTCATCGAGAGGAAGCGTGCCAAATTCAAACGGGCGTACATCGATGGCGCTACGTTCGAACCGGCAAGAGAGCACGCGGGTATCAGCCGGTCACCCCCCACCCCCCCCCCCCCCCCCCCCCCCTTCTGCGGTAACACGTCGCAACGATAAGTTATCTCGGTTCAAAAGTATGCAACAGCCTATCGTGGGTTTACACTTGAAGTCGATGCGCTCGAACAAGCATTGCCCGAGGGAAGGAAAAATATAGTCAAGATAGCAAACATAGCCAGACAAACAAATCCCAACCATGAACTGAAGTGAAACAAGAGTGCATTTCCAACAGTACGAATTGTAAGCATTATTTGATGCACTTTTTAGATCATCATGCACAGTGAGGACGTGCGCTTCAATCAGATACATTTGTGGCCATCGTTTCAAATCTTCAACCATTCAATTAAGATATGTGTCATGCGGGTAGCAGCTTTTCGTAACGCCAATTAAAAGACCAATCAAAAGGCCCGCGACTGCAGAAAACATGACATGAAACATGCGATCGTTGGGCATGCAGTAAACAAAACAGTAGGAAGAATCATTTTATTAAGAAAAACTTCACCAGAAGTAAAAGATCACTCTGCCAACATATGTCGTTTGTGTTACAAGGAATTACAATTTTTTTAATAATATTCATGCACGAAGGTGGAATAGCAAGACGTTAAGAAAATGTCTTGAAATATTGGTTCTTTATTGTTATCCCTCAAGCCAGGGATCGGCATATATTTCCTAAAAAGGACGAGATGATTAAAAGGAACGCGAAAGCGCGGAATACCTTAAACGATGATTTAATGTTTTCAAAATAGTACCATTTGAGTGGAGTTTGAACTTTCCAAATAGTAAAATTACATAAAAAGTGGCAAAAGATAAAATAATTGAAATTCAATCATTTTACTTTTTCAAACAATCCTGACATTGTGAACAACCCCGATAAAAATTGAGATGGGCTTTTTGTATAAATCACTAAATTTTTCTTAAGTATCGGATAAAATCAGTTGCCGGGCCGGACTTTGCCGACCCCTGCCCTACGATGACGCTTTTATCTAAATTTTTAATAGAACGTAAGAAATACGGAAGCATTGAACAAAACGGTATGGAATTATGGATCTTGTAGGGTCACTGCTGCACCCCCAACCGGAGGGAAGTGGTCTGCCTGCGGTCTGTCGCGCAGGACCGACCCCGTTTGTCTCACCGGCGTTCCGATCGATAGGATTGGTCAAGTGTTTATTTATCATTAATGACTGCAAACCTTCACCCAACGAGGAAGATAGATCGACGATTGTCGCACGCGTTCGATTTCCTTTTTCCGCCCCTGCCGGAAGAAGAAAACTTATAACGGAAGGAAGCTTTTCCATGGGATTCGAAAGAAGACGTTTCTGCGGACGTCGATGGAATGGTTTACGATGCGCCCGGCCGAAGCCATCGGGGGTAAATAATAAACAAGTGCCGTTTATATTGACACGGTAAATATAACCTACTTCTAATTGTCGTCGAACCGGGTGTGTGTGGCTAGGAGAACGAACATGGCCAGTGTTTGGTGTGTTTGTGGAACACTGTCTATTTAATCTAGTTCACCCAACGCAAATCAATTAAATTGCACAATAAAGTTAAATGTATGGATGCAAAAGAGGAATGTTCTATTGGGAATAACATTGCAATAGAATGTTAACTTAGATGACCATAATGGTAAAGGTCACTCCGGTCAGTAGAAAACATGGTCGCATCATCATTCAACAAGCTTCTCAACCAATAATTTTCCTTCGCACTCTTGGTTGGATTAACGTTTTTCCTCTTTTTCCGCCTCCCAAACGATCGATGCAATAATGCCTAGATACACCACATTAGAGGCAAAGCGTAGATCATCTCGCCCATTATCGTCCGGGTGTTACAACGCGCGTGGTTGCATCAAACAGCCACACCACATTTAATGGAGATAATTCTGTTTGCCCAGCCACGATGCTTCCCGACGGTGACTTGCATTTGCAGAAACGATCAGAGGGAACGTAGGGGGAAGAAGTTTACCATGCGAGCAGTGCCAGTTGTATGCTAGAAAAACTGATAGCAAGTTAACCGACTTCTTTACCATATTTATCAACAATCCTATGACTCGGCTTACTAAACAACTCAGGGTTGACGATGGTATCAAGGGAAAGAGGGGCTTCACGCGGCTATTTCGCAATATGTTTCATCGGTTGAAACCGGACGATCGTTCCGAGTTGTGATCGAGGAAGAGCAGGGGGTTTCCCAACGGGCTGTTTGTCATCCATCTTCGATGCTTCGTTCTGTTCCCGTCAATCTGATTCCCGGTGATTTCCGTTTCTGATCGTATCCCTTCCGCTTTCGCTTGTCACCCGGTTGTATGACCTCCATCAGCCGCTACCGCCACCACCACCACCAACAAGCCGAGGTCAATAGCACCGAGGGCACAACGTCGGTTTGGCGACCAGGCTACAAACAAAGCAACCCGATATAAACGCGAAACCGCTGCCAAGGAAAACAGTGTATCGCGGGTTTATGTAATATTATGTGCATGAGATCAACTAGACACACACAGAGAAAGGGATGAGATTACTTTTCGGCACAGGTTGATCGTTCTGTGACGCGATCTTAGCACCGCGTGGTTGGTTGTTTTCGCTCGCAGCGTCCAGAATCTGTTTCCCATACTCTAAAATTTATAGAAAATCCTATTATCAAACACCAGCACTTACCTGTTGCCCCTTAATGTAGTTTTCTGTTATGATTCCAATTCCACCGGCCACCCGGAATAAGCGGTGTCGCCTGTCGTTCGATAACCAGGGAATCCAATTTAGCTACTCTTCCGTTTGACTCCACTATATTGCGCTGGCGGTCAACATTCCACTGGTGCCACACTGTACCACTCCACTACCCTTTGCCTTCCGGTAAAACCCGGACTAACAATTCGTACGGTTGTGGAAACTTTTATCGCTTCACGCCTCACTCGGGAGGATGTTTCTAGAACCGGCTCCGACTCTTCGGCACTACCATTAGCTTTTTTTGGGCGAAGCTAGAATGCCATCCGTGTTGTTCCGCACGTTTCGATATCTTCCCTTTTATCTAACACTAATTGACTGGATGGTGGAATAGTAGGCAACCACAGCGTTATCCATCCACCCAATATCGAGACGCTGGCCTCAGCACGTACACAAGGGGTTTGGGGTAATAATTTATTGCCCTCGGCCTTTTTTTTCGTTCGGTGCTATCTTGCCGCACTTCTAAAATGTGACCGAAAACGACGATGTGCCCCGGTCGGCGACTGCGAAACTAATGAACGATTGGTGGCGGACGGTGCGGTAATTAGAGGAAGTCTCCACTGTTTGCTCGCACAATCACACTGTACGGAAGGACACCACGAAGCGGGGGTGGTTAGTAGAGGAAGCCGGCGCCTCGGGCACGCACCGTCGTAAATAGTCCGCACGGATGCCAAAAGTGCGATCCCTACGTTCCGAAGTCTCGCGTCCGACTAATCGTTCCGAACTAGTGAAAGGTCCGACCAAAGCGATTGCTTTCCAGGTTGGTTCATTCCGAACAAAGCGCTTTGATTTTAGTAGAAAAATAAAGGAAATTTTTGACAATCGTTCTTTGTTTTGTTTATGTATTCAACTTGTCGGTTATTGTTATTTTCAACAGTGCTGTTTTTATCGTTTTCAGCTATGTTTTGCCTAAATAATATGTAGAATGTAAAAAAAACATTTTTAGGTTCATTTTTGTACTCAGTAGCACCAAGGAAAAGAGACATGTTAAGCTGTGGTGATCTAACCTGTAGTTCCAGTAATCTTGGTATCTACTTGTAACGTCACAATTTGAAGGGGCAATCGAAAGCAATTTATAATTTCAAATATTTAGGTAATGTTTATTTCATTAACCCTGAGCTTGCCACTTTACAACTTTCTATACTACTTGCACTCTCTAATAGTAACAAAATGTAAACTGCATGTTTAATAAATTGTTTGGGGGATTAAAAGTTAAAAGAATCGCTTTTCATGACATTCCATTTTTCGCTCACTGCAACGGCAGCTTCTGCTCCAACTGCGCCAGGGTATTAAAATCCGAATGGATCGCTCCAATTTTTTTCATCTTCAACAAATCGTTCAACAGCATATGAATGGTCTGTTTGGTCTTCGGGTAGTTCTTCGCGGTAGGTGATTCCAGCAGGTCTGCCTTTTCATCGTACGCCTCTAAACCTGTCGAAGAAAACGGATGAAGATTAGAACACCCATCGTGCAAGTGGTAGAAGTTACTTCTTACCTATTATTTGCGCTTCAATCGCCTGCAATCTGCCCATCGCATCGTTCTGCTGCTTTTGAATGTGATCCAGCAGGATCGCTTGACACTCGGCTGGATCGATCGGTGCTTCCGGCACTGGAATCTGTGGCATCTGCTGTGGCTGTTGCGATGTGTCTCCACCGGCCGTTAGTTGCGTTCCACCAGCTACAGACACCGATGGGTCGTTTGTTCCACTGCGCGGTGGACTCTTTTCCCACTTTTTCGACCACAGGTACATTTTCGGGTGATCCTTGTTCTCCGCAATGTTGATCTTCACCTGCAGACTGTGCATGAACCGCTTCAGCTCGAGCAGGTTTCCCGTTAGCGTGTGGCAGTTTTTCAGTATATCGAACCGCTGCGGGTGCTTCGAGTTGCCCGAGTGATACTTGGCCACCGGTAGCTTACCCTCGTACAGCCAATCCTGATCGTGTGCGTACCGCTTCGACGGGCGACCCCGGTACGGGTACCGGCATATGCTGCACACGTACGTGTCCGGTACCTCGCTGCTGCTGCGAATGTCCTGACAGTAGGCATGCTGCCAGCAGAGGCACATCTCGCACTGCACCATCAGACCGTCCTCTTCCGTTATCTTGCACAGACAGTTGATGATCTCCTCCTTGCGCATCCGCACAATCTTGATCAGCTCGCCGTTTTCGTCCACCAGCCCTGAGCCACCGCCGGTGACGCTCGCATTGATCGATTCATCGTAGAAACTTGCGCTCGTTTCGTGTCCAAAATCTGCGCCACTAAACCCGGCAAACGGTCGTTCTCCCACGAACGAATCGTTCGCACCGAGCACCGGAGCGGACCGGTTGGCCAGCGCTCGCTGGGAAGATGCTTTTACGCGCTTCACCTTTTTGGCTGAGCTGCCACCCTTTGTCACAAATCCACGCCGTACTTTGTTTAGGCCACCCTTTGGCTTTTTCTGTGAAAAGAGCTTAATCTTGGTGATCTTGCTTTGCGATCTCGACTGCTTTGTGGTAGTACCACTGCTTCCCGGGGTTGCCACGGGAGTGCTGATTTCAACCATCGATGCTGTTTGTTCTACCATCGATGGTTCCGGTTTAAGCCCAGTGGAATCCTCTTCCATTTTCGCTGTTACGGCTTGACTTCCCTGTTCCTGCTTCATCTCCGCCGGAGTCTTTACGTCCTGTCCTTCGACTCTGTTGTCCACCGATTCCAGGGTTTCCTCGCCAGGTTCTACTTTGATACTCGTCATCTTCTCCTCCCTTGCCTTCGTCGCCGATCCAACGTTCGACTTGCGGGCAGCCGATTTCGTGGGATGTGCGTCGAGCAGATCGAGCGGATTACGCAGCGCCGCCAAATCCTGCATGTTCGGAATCTCTCCCAAGCCCTTCGCTAGCTCCTTGTGGTAGTGTTTGATGTGAATCTGCAGATGGTTTTCCTTCCGGAACGTCTTCAGACAGTCCTCCTCCGGGCACTGGAAAAGATTATCGATGATCTTCACCTTTACCGAGCCAATGTTTACCTCCGTGTTGAGCAGCACCGGTTCGGCGGCGGGCTTTGGGAGAAAACTGTCCTTGTACTCCTGCGTGTAGTGGCAGAAGCCCAAATCTTTGGCCCGCTTCCTGTGCAACCCAAAGTCGTACGTGCTTTCGTCGTACGGTTCGCCCAGTTCTTCCATGTACAGTTTAGTTTCCTTCTTTGAACGGAGCATTTTGCCCGAGGGAGTGACCAGCACGGTGTCCATCTTGCCGTATGCCGTAACGCGCTGGAAGATATGCTTCACCCAACCCTCCGGTAGGCGCCAGTCGGGAACGACCACCGTGTACACGCGACCCCCCGGTAGATCCAGCTCGGACTCCTCCCCTACCGGGTAGTCGTTCATCCAATGGCAGCACCATTCACCGTCCTTTGGAATCTCCGGCAGGTCGCTCAACTTCACCACCTGAGGAATGCACAGCTGGCTGAGGGAAACCAGTGGCACCGGAGCATCCTTCGCATCGCCCTGCTCAGGTTGTTCCGTTTTCACCTCCACGGACATACCACCCTGCTGGTGTTGCTGCTGCTGCTGTTCATCCGCGGTACGTGGCGCGGCTTGTTCCGCCTCCGTCGTCGGCTTTAATATGGGCTCTTCCGTTCGCTTCAGACGACTGATATGCGTCGACTTGCAAATTTTGGCAAACCCATCGTCGAACAGCACCTCGTACATGTCGTTCTCCAGCACGCTCTTGATGGTGGCCTTAAACTTGCGTGAATCGCTCCACCGGGCAAACACCTTCTCGCCGATCGCAAAGTTACTGCTCTGCTGTGGCCGCAAGCGAACGCTGTCCATCGGGATCCACTCTTCGTTTGTTTTCGCTTTTTCCGCCTTGTCGAACTGGACCAACACTTCGCGCTCCTCCGTGTCCACCTCGAGCAGGCTGGCCGGATGCCAGCGGCCGCTGAAATCTTGTGCCTCAATTTTCGCTCCCGGTGTGAAATCGATCGACCCTTTCTCAGCCGGGCTAGTGTTGGCCCCATCTGCAACGGTATCGCTGGTGGGAGTACTTTTCGGTGTGGAGGACCCTCGTTTCGGTGTTTGCTTTTTCGACCCGGACGGAGTCGACGATTCCAAGCGAGCCTGCTTCGAGGGAGTCCTTGCTGACTGCTTGCCGGCACTACTAGCCCGTTTTGCTGGAGACTTTGAAGTCGCCTTCGCGCTGCTCCGTGCCGGGGAGTCCGTTTTCTCCTGCTTGATCTTTACGCCATCGACCGGCATAGTGTCGTCATCCTTGTCACCGACTTCGTGCTCAAATTCCTCTTCCTCTTCGCCTTCCTTCGGTTCACTCTTCACCAACGCTTTTGTTGCCTTCGATCCGGCGGATCCCGGAGCAATGGTCCAGGCGAACACGGTCGGAACGACGCCAAACTTGAGCACGTACTTTTTTCCCTTGAACTCCTGGAAATCTGCCTTCCGGAAGTGGCGGCTGCACACGTTGGTCGTTTTCGTAGCATTGTAATTTTCCGGCAGGTGGCAGGCGGTGATCCACTGGCGTTTCCATTCGTCGTTAAAAGGGATTTTGTGGAAGGTAACTCCGCGGTCCTCCGGGCGAGCAGTATTCGACGGACACTGGGGAACGATGCATTTGCGAATCCCCATGATGAGGGTATCGATAGACCCAGGAAAGCAACTACACACACTGGAGAAATAAATCACTTTAATAAAGAATTTTAACTAATTCCGCTTTGTTTCTGTTTAATCATTTGCAAAGCAAAACAAAACGACGCGAGTTTTTGTTTTTCTGTTTTCAGAATTTTCGCATTTGTCAATGCCTTGCGTCTTTTGCGTTTATAACATAGGGTTTAGAGTAGTGTTGGCAGAATCGGGATTCGGATGATCCGACTATTCGATCCCTAGACGGATTCTAAAGATTCGAATCCCATTTGACGAATTCTAAAGATTCGGATCCCATCTGACAGATTCGAAATCTTTAGAATCTAAAGATTTGATTCGATTAGGATGCGAATCAGATTTGATTGTTTTTGTTTTTTCTCTCTCAAATTGGCGCATAGCGGTGGGTAGTTTGAAGATGAAAAATCGGTAAATTTGGTTAGCACGCATGATATGACGGATTGGGATTCGGATTCGAAGATCCGGATCACAAAATGGATTTGAATCGAAAGATTCGAATCCTTGTAGGGATTCAGTTCCCCCATCACTAATTTAGACCACATTGGTTCACTTTAGCGCCACCTAGCGGAAAAATGGTTATTGAAAACAGTAATTTCAAAAAGATCGTTCAGTTGTTCCTATTGATTTTATTTGTGTGATTGTTTCACTTAACTGGTATGTGAAATTAAAATCATATTAATGTTCATAAATAAACATTCAATTAAAAATGTGTCGTGAAAACAGAATGTAATTTTTTGTAAGCTTCGCATCACGATGCAAGGATTTGCGGTGGGTTAAGTAGGGAACGTATGTTCCTTTTGTTTTTATTTCGGAGAGATTACCGGTACTCGTGAATGTCACCGATTACAGTGCAAAACTAAATCCCCCACCGACCTGTATCTATGTCATGAACACACCGAAAAGGCTACCGTTTCCCATTTTCGATGGACTCCCAAAAAACGCTCCTCGGAAGCATTCCCGTTTTTTTGTTCAACCGTCCACGGTCGTGTGACCAGACGCATGAAATATGCGCCTGCATTAATTGGAATCGAAGCATCGTTACCCGTTGTGCACGCTCCTCGAACACACACATTATGTAACCGGCGAACCCCGCTTACCGATTTACATAAATCATCGCCGCATCGGAAGTGGCGCAGGGCACTGGTGAAGAGGGCATGTGGAACGTTCCGTTTTTCGATGAGCCATTACCTTTTCTACCTTATGGGTCTAGTCGTCGCACTTGCTTGACGAAAGTTGTGGAAGGGCACGCAATGAGCTGAAGTGAAAAACAAAAAGTCACCCACGAATCCGCACGCAATACATACGGGGAGCGTACGTGATGGCGCAGGATTCACGCTCCTCCCTCGCCATTGGGCAAACTGTGGATGCATTTCGCCTGCAGCGCCATCATCGACACGCCCGGTGCATACTGATCGACGAGGTTCGAGATGCTTCGAGCGCCTGGCTCGCTAATGGCGAATATTAGAACAGTAGCGATTTAAGGTAGGGCACCGAGGGTCAACACGAAATGTGTATCTATTGTGCACCAGGGAATTGGCATGCAAAGAGTCCTCTCAATCGGGAAGGTCCTATCGCTACTCGTCCATCATCGGCGTTGTCACCTTGGCATTATTCGTGTACATCCTCCTCGAATTAAACTTGGTTTTCTATCATTTAATGACTTAAGGTTGTCCGTGTGAGTCCCAAATAGTAGAAAAAGCTCTAAACGATACCTCCTTGAACTGACCAGCATATCGAAGGGAAAATTTTTCAAATACCAAGTCTGGAATCGTTTGGATCTAATTCATTTGCAAACCTGTTCATAATAAACGAATTCCTAGTAAAATGATACGGAAAAACGTGTTTCTCCCAGCACCCATAGACTTCCTGGACGTCGCTCGATCATCTTATCGATTCTCTCATTCCCATTCGAAACGGAGGAATGAAGCAGTCCAGGAAGACAAATCGCACATATGATCGTTTTGGTTAATCCAACCTGCCATACGCCTCCCGGCAAAAACACTCCCCATGGATTTAAGGTTCCCAAAAACGGTCGTAAACACTATGCACATCCCTTAGAAACCGGCTTTCATCTACGGAGGATCAGAAATCAATGTCTGAGCAATACGGAAATGGTTTGGTACCCAATATACCTCTGTTAATGCACGCGTCTCCTACACTGGGGAGACGATGTCTGGAACTGACCTACTCTGCAAACCATCATCCCGACACAGTGGCGCTTCGAAGGCCGTCACAAAGCGACAAAAAGGAATTTGCATACAACCGCACCTAGAGAAGATGGTAAAATGAAATAAAACATAAAAATGGTAGGTTATTTTTATTTTTTGTGACTTTTTGAATTTCGATTTCAAAATTGCAATAAAAATATTTAAAAATAAATTTAAAAATATAGGTATACATATAAAAAAGAAATTGTTAAAAAAATGAAGAAAACCCATTCACCAGTTGAGCAGTAAAATTTCACTCAGACTTTATTTGAAGATGATTTAACATGAACAACGAGAACGAGAAATGAAAAATTTGAAACTAGCTTTGAGTTTTGTTTTATAATTTTAAAATGATTCTTACCGATCGTATAACCATGCAACAAATTATAGGTGGCAGGCTATTAAAAATAAAAGAAAACTGCAAGAACATTCTACCTCGATATAAAACCAAAAACGACCATTCAATACCGCAATCTACATACGGTATGAAACGTAAAATTAATTAAAAAAGTTAATAAACTTCCAGGAATGGTATATAGATTTAAAAAATAAATATGAATTGCTGCCAAAAACATTTTTCTTTGTTTTGCAAAATAACAACAAAGACATTCCTTCAGTGAGGACCGATTGGATGGAAGCAAAAAACAAAAACATTCGCGGCAACGGAAAACGTGTCCGGTCGCACTTCATTACATCGGCATGTTTGCGCATCGTGCAACCCCAAACGACCAAACAACCCGGGCGCAATATTATGAATCGCCTCATTTCGATGTATCGCAATGCGCGGTCGGACCACGGAGGATCTCCATCCGGTGGGCCAGGATCGGTGGAGCAGCGTGAATATTTGGCGACACCGTAACACAGACACATGCACACATTCCGCTACAGTCACCCTCCTTCGGAATGGCCCACCGTCACACCAGCAACCGCCAACGACGATGGCCAGTGTGGCGTGATTTAAATATTTGTGTCCACTTTCTCCGACGCAACTGATTTTTCTTTTTCGCGTGTTGTATTTTTCGCCAGTGCGATCCGTTTTCGTTCGATGCTTTTAAATGATAATATCGGACGCTGGCGAGGATGCCTGCTGCTGTTTGTCTTGGAGCACGGCTTCCTTTTTGGCAGGCTTTTCGCGAACGATCGGGACAGGACACACCGCCATAAGGAAAGACAAGGAGAGAACTCGAAGTCCATTGAGCGGTTGCCGTACATTTGGGCCCAACCGTCGGCCACTTTTTGGAAAGCCTTGATGTCGATTATCCTGACGATGATTATCCGAATCGCGATTGGCAAATGTTGACTGTTGGTGTGGCTTCAATTCACACCTTTCTTCGGTCGCAAAGACGAAAGACGAACCCCTGGGAGGGATACGCAAAAGCGGAAACGAATACGATGATGTCAGATTGATCGACCGCCAGAAGCGAAAATAGATCATCAATTTCGTGCCGGCCAGTCGTTCCGCCCGAGATGCTGTCTCCATTTCCCCCGAACACATTTCCGAGTGACAAAAAGGTTACACAATGCGGGTGGGTTTTGCTTTTATTTCTTTTTATCCTTTTTGTTTTTTAGTGGTCAGTTCTTCGGTGGCGCAGAGAGCATGAAAACCATCGGAATGGTTTCGGTGGCAGTCATGTGCGATGCATACGAATGTCGGGGAGATTGAAAGGTCCGCAGCCCGGCGGAAAGTGAAAACTTGATCTTGTCTCGAGCTCCTGGAGAAAGTTTCTAGAATAGAATTGTTAAACCCTTACGGATACGTTGAGAGTAAGGAAATCAAATAGAAAATATTGAAATAAAAGCAAGGAAATACGATCTGTGCATTAAAAACAAGAATATGAAATTAAATATATGAAATTAAACTGATAAATGTATGAAAATGCATTTAACAAAATTCTAAATAATGTTTCAATACTTCTTATAGTCTATACCACATCTGCAGCAAGTGCTAGTGCTTTTTTATAAATAACAAATGCAAGTAAATTCTTAACACATTAACATATAACTCAATACAGTTTTGTGTACAGTTAGTATTGAAATTTCAAATTTAGTTATATCTTTTCTCACTGTTATCATGTTTGATGTTGAGGCCATTTTTATGTACGTACCTGTTTTAAGGGAACTAAAAAGGCGCAACACTTTTGTTTCACTTTTAAATTCATTCAACCCTCTTAATTTAAAATGATTTAAACAAGTAAAAGTTTGGTAAAAAAAAGGTTAAAATCCCGCACCTGCGAGGGTTAAAAAGTGAAAAGGGTTACAAGGTAATCTATCAAGCATTCCAGAGAATCTAGGAGACCAACGCTGACCTTACCCAATCGCGCTTCCCAACTCCTTCTTGAACGGATTGCCGGGAACGAGAATACTGACGGGGGTCACGCCAACCGATCAAGTTGAAGGTGGGATCTAAGCATAATCCGGGCAGCATAAAGCAGTGGAAGACACGCTGCACGTGAGTTGATCGACGACGATGGACAGCATTGTTAGCCCCCTCCGCTCGAAGCCCATCTTCGGTGGAGATCATCCGTCAAAAGATAAACATCACTCATCTCGATGGCTTGGTAAATGCATTCAATGCGCGCGACCGCGAAAGGAGGAGGTTGCATCGAGATACGGAATACCCTTTTCTTCCCCGAGCGCCCGAGCCGGGCAAGTTCTAATGTGGGTCGTGAAGCGTTCTCGAGCGAAACCAGGGAAGAAACGAAGGGCCAGCCCGACTCGTTCGACGTCGATTGTGCTTCCGAGATGAGCACGTCACGGTCACCTCCGGCATCGCTTTCCCGGCCCGCACTTGTCACAATCACAAAATGGTCAGGAAGCATTCGAGCTCCTAGAACAAACAACCACACCTTCCCGAGGTCGATTCCGAGCCGCAGAGTGCTGTAGTAAAACGATACACCTCTCTCGTACCTCATCCGGTGTGGAATTTCCGAGAGAAAGTTTAAAGATACGCGAAATCGACACCAGCGAGGTGTCGCACGCAAAGTCTTACCCGTGTATCGCGATAAATCACGCCGTGAATATATGCGATCTTTGTCCAAAAATATCTTCCCGATGCGGTGTAAAATCTGCCTATTGGCACATGATTGGCCGGAATGAAATAATAGTATGTCATACCGGACGGCATCCCATCTTCAAAACATCAATTTTCCCTTCCCGGCCACAATGTAGGCCCGGGCAAACATTCGACTGCAAATGCAAACACACCCCTGTGTACTCCCTTTTGGCTTGGCTTAGCTTTTACTTTCGTTGCGGAAGCGACTAAACGACTGTGAAATGTGTTAAACCGTACATGATAATTGAATAACTAACTGACGCCAGCGCTATTGAGTCACCGTTTGTTAAATGGCGCGGCGGGGCGTGTGGAAGGGCTGGAAGGTAATTTTGCGGCCATTTGAAGCGACCGTTATCTCCTTCAGGAGAGTGTCGAATGTTCGCATTTTCATAAATGAGGTAAAATTGGGCAAAAGATAAATAAAACTATTTTTAGATGTTAGAAATTAAGAAAAACTAAATCCTCCAAACAACATGAAAACAAACGCGAGAAGGGCACGAATGGCCATCATATGATTTCTTCCGGAACTTCTTGTTCCAAGAAGTCAGCCCAATGGAAAAAGAAAAATTATACACGTCGATCAGGTTCGAACTTTTGAGCGATTATCGATCGAAACCATCGAGGACGATTCCGAAAATCGAGCGATCGAACGAGTCCACCATAAGCAGGAAAGCCGGATGGTAGTGTAGGGACACCCGGCGGGCGATGGAGCGTCTTCACGCATTGTCTTATTATTATTATGTTTTCCGTCGGCAGGTTCCCCGCAGCCTGCTCTCTCTCGCTCTTTATCTTTCTCTCTTTCTCTCAGCCGGTTCCCACCCCACAAAGTTCGATCCCATCGCCGAACCGATGGGTCTTTCGTGATGTTCCTCTCCCACTCACTCATCCGTCAGGTTGTTGGAGATTTTTTCCTTCATCTTTCCGGAGGTTCGTCGCTTCTCCCACGGCGCGCTTGTCGTCGGCGTCTTGGTGGGCCACATTCTTCTCTATAAATAAAGGTGTACTGGAAATTTTCTGGTCAGTAGGCGCTGGAACGTGCATTGAAGAAGAAGGTACGTGTGATAAGAAAACCGTGTCTTATCTGTCGAAGTAGCCAAAGTGCCCAAATAGCGGTTTTGTGAAACGAGTGGTTTTATTTCATTGAAGTTTAGTTTTCGACATTTGTTTCCAAAAATTTTTTGTACATATACAAACAAGTGAAAAATCATTTTATTTGTCAGCAAGATTGATTTTTGTTTTTATTACGTTTCCGTTTCGTTAATTTTACAAACAGAAAAAAAGATATTAAAAGCAAGCGATAGAGAGATCTATCGCTATAATACAAAGAGAGCGCAGGAATAAGTAGAACCGGCCACAAACAAAAGCACCATGAAGCAGTTCGTCCTGATAGCGGTCGCCCTCGTTGGACTCACCTCCGCCCAGTTCCCGAACGGTCGAACCCTGGACGCGCCGAATCCGGGCCTTTGCGCCAACAGAATCATCCACGAGCGCGCACCGGACGGCAAAGGGTAAGTGAAGAAAGGCAGTGCCAAAACATCGCCAAACGAAAGACATCAACCAGCAACCGGCAAGCGACGAACCTTTTCGTTGCCGAGATCGGCGTGCGAAGCGTGTTCTCATCCTTCGGCCACGTTTTTCAAGTTTTGTTCCAGCCTTTTCGGCACGGAGAAAGTGCTTTAAATTAATTTTACAATGAATATTTTTGTTTTCTGATCCGGTTGGCTTTCGTACCCCTGTGTTTCTTCACGACGGCGGGTGAAGATGAAATTCCTCCCGCTTGCGCAATTGATGTGCGGCCATTGCACGCCACTGCATTATGTGGCCGGTTGGTGTTTTTTTTATTATTTTCTCCTTACGACCAGCCCAGTTCAATAAAGTGGCGTACGAAAGCTGGCTAAAAAATACAACAAGGCAAACCCTTCCATCGTGAGAACGTGGTGCGTCTTGTAACGTTTCCGCGCAGCATAATGGGTGGATGATGTTTTTCTCAGCACTTTTTAATCGCTTTGCACCCGGTACCATCGTCCGTGTTGAGCGTTTTTCTTTAAAAAATGGTGCACCTTACCTTCTTGGCGGTGTGTATCATTGTTTTCCGTTTGTTTGTTACGGCAATGTGGCAAATGTCACTCGGAAGTTTATGTGAGAATTTTCCACTGCATTTACGTAAATCGAAGTTGCGTCTATTTTGCTTCGCAAAGCGGGAACATTTCAAAACGGGTCGAACTTCGATCGAACGAAAAAAGTATGATAGACTATATTAAACCCATTTTCCACAACGAACACTGGGGCGATCACCTCCGGATCACCAGGAAGCAGCAAAAGTAACGCCGTGTACCATCGAAAGGTTCTTGGGCTACTTTCCCTCGAATAAATTAACGCACCAGAACCTGTTGCGTGCCCAACCCCGGACCGAGCCTGTCCCGCAGCGCTAAGAAGGTTCTATCCGTTGCTCTCCGGCGGGGAGGAAATGCTAATGAAGGTGCTAGAAGATGGGGCTCTAACAAACCGGTGGTATTGGGCACCATCGGTGGGTTGAATATCCTCGATATATGGATGCTGGAGGTGCGTTGTCCACCAGGCAAAGTATGTTCTATGGGTTTATTGACATTCACTAGAGCTGTTGTAAGCAATGGAACACTGCATGCAAGACGAGAATAAAGTCACTCAAATTTGTTCAAATGCTTTGATACATTGATATTTCTACTCTTCGGATAGATAAAGTTAATCCATATGTTATAAAACG
This sequence comes from Anopheles coustani, assembly GCF_943734705.1. Taxonomy (NCBI): domain Eukaryota; kingdom Metazoa; phylum Arthropoda; class Insecta; order Diptera; family Culicidae; genus Anopheles; species Anopheles coustani. The sequence goes on from NC_071289.1 coordinate 75,384,262, forward strand.
AATTACACAATCTGAACTTAGTTTAGTGTTGTAAAATATAACACAGACGAAAAGCAAACTTTGTTTTTTTTTAATCAATAGTTTTTAGCCATCAATTAAAATAAAACTAGCAAAATAATATTACAGATCAATAGTTGATAAGTTGATAAATCTGCTTGGTTCGGTTTGTAAATCTGTCCAAGCTTTCCTGTCGAATCGTCCAGGAACCAATTGTTTTTAATTTACTGCTTTCGTATTGGCAGTGCTTTCGAATGGTTTTAATTTTCAAACTATCACATCAATTGTCTTAACAATATAAAATGAAATGATGCATTGCGTACTTTTTGTTATGCTGAAAAAACAAATGTGCAAGGAACGATTCATTTTCAAAACAAAAATTATGTGAAAAATCTTCGGTTTCACAAGTCCTACGAAACGAATACGTGATGTTTAGTTAGATGATGATGATGATGATGATGATGATGACGATAATAATGATGATGGCGAAAAAGAAAAGAAATTTCTGAAAAGTATTGGATTCAAAAATTAGGAAAATTCAAAATGCTGTTTCATTTTGATAAACAATCTACCATTCTCAAGGATAAGTTCCCGTTCGCTGGTTGATGTTTTGTATTTTAGAATGAAACTAACGAAATTAAAGCACAATTGTCGAGTTCAGTAACACATTTCTCTTAATGTTCTCGCCTTCTTCTCCTGGCTACAGCTACTTCTTCTCTTGGCGCGATCCGACACTCCGCGGCGTCGAGAAGGACTGGCTGGACGCGCGAAACTTCTGCCGCCAGCGCTGCATGGACAGCGTGTCGGTCGAGACGAGCCCGGAAAATGAGTGGATCAAGCAGAGAATCGTCGATGGTCGGGTAAGTCTACGTCGGTGCAACAATGCACTCGGGCAGCATACAGGCCCGGAACAAAAACCAACCCGACCTTCCGGCGGGTGCGCTTTTCACGGCCCTTGGCCTTGGGCCAGCGCAGCTCGGGCTGTCGGCGATAAATCACAATCACGCCGGCACGGTGCCGTCGAGCCGCGTGTTGCGAAAGAAGATCGGGGAAAATGGAAAACAAAACAACATTCAAAGATCCGCCTCGATTACGAAGGCGGTGACATTTGTGATGCAGCTTGCGATATTATTACGAGGGACCGGGTCGAACCATTCAGTCAAATCCCGGAAGCCTCATTCGAAGGCCTGCCCCCCGGCGTGGGCTGGAGTGTGTGTGTGTGCGCGCGCGTCTGCCTTCGTTTCGATCGATAAGAAGATGCGCCAAACGTGCTCCGAAACACGCTTCTCTGACCAGGCGGACACAAAAAAAATCAAACCGTTAGCACCTCTTATGTAAGATCTGGATTGGGATGAAATAACAGCTGATATAGGATATAGTAGAAGCAAAAACTAAAATGCTTCACCCACGCCTAACGAACACTCCCGGATAAGCAGCATCGGCTGACCAACCGGTGTTTGTATTCTGAAACCGAACCGAATAACTATCCCAATCGGTTAGATGATGTCATCCGTACGGTTGTTTGAGAGAGAAACGCATTACAACAAAGTATGCAAAGTACAACCAGCGCGTTACGATATTGCGTTCCGAGCCGGTAAGGTAATGCACGTGCACGTGCACAACCGCCGGAATGTCGAAGTAGGACAGTGTCGTACACCGCCAAGGCCTCCCGGGGGCGGATTGGGTGTCGCCGTCTTCGTCGCCATCGGGTGCTTGGCTTTCACTTTTTTATTATTTACTCCCCATCGCGCCCGTTTTCTTCCGGTGCATCATCAACCCACTTGACGTCGGTGTACGACACGCACATGCAAACGGAACTGGTCGTCAATTGCAGTTGCACTTGAGGTCGAAGAAATTACTTGCATCTTTCCTGGGGCGTGATATTTATATTCATTGTTTTTTTTTCTTTAATAATTTCTTTTTGTTTCTCAATTTATTTATCATCTTCCATCGCTTGGTACACGACGTGCCAGGTGGTGGCTTAAGGGCGGGGCAGAGAAAGCGCACATTGATTAGCTTTTGCGATCCTATGGGTTCGAGTACCCATTTTGACCCCGTCATCGCCAGACGGTTGGCCAATTTCACCTCGAACCGGTTCATCCCTTGCCGCAAGGGTGCAAAACGAAAACGTGACGTTTGCCTTCCTTCCGTGCCTGGCGAGGATAACGCCAACGGCACGATCGATCGACCGATCGCAGAAGGGCAATAAATATGTCCGATTCATCGACCATCGCATAACGCTTATGCTGAATCGTTGTCATTGTGTAACCGGCCAAAGCGGAACAGATCCCAATAATCACTTAATCACGGCCAGTGACTGATGGTTTTGGCGGTTTTTAACGAGATCTACTTTGCTTTGCGTTAGATCGGAAAGCTTTCTGGACGTTGGCTGCTTTCGTAGGGGCAAGTTCTTTTTCATTACTAACTCGGATTGAGCCTATTAATAGTGCAAAAAATGTACAATAATAGCTAAAAACCAATTCAATTGGCAGAATCTCAATTTTTCCGGTACTTTTACGAAAGGTTTTGTTACTTCTATTGCATTGAAGTTCAAATGATTCTTAACGTTTCTTCAAGAACGAGACTATACTATAACTACAGGCAGTTTGTTTTTAAGCAGAAACTGTCAAGAAATAATAAATTGATTATTTTAGGTTAATTCCAAATTTACATAAGCCAGAATAACTAAAAGGTACAACTATCTTCGACATTCTTTGAAAGTTTCTAAATTATGCCCGAGTCTCACCCGTGCAGCTTTTGTATTTGTTCAAATTATTTTTGAATTTTAATTAAAAAATCAGGATTAACAACGTCGACAATAATACGTTTTTTACTGAATTAAATTTGATCAATCCTCTTCAACTACATGCACCATTTAAAAGAAGATTTCCACGTCTTAAGAAACATGTAGCATAAGAAATACATATAAAAGCATAAGAAATCTTTCCCAAAATTGTGTTCCAAAAATCCCCATTTGGACCCATTCCATGACGTACGAACGCACGATGCGAAGATGTTTGTTTGACTGTTCGGAAGATGTTTGCTTACGCGCTCGACCCAAACCAACAAACCGCGTGCACGCATTCAACTCGAAAGTCCCTGCTGTTCCGCGGGAAGTGGCCGGTTAGTGGAATTCCAGCCAAAGGGATTTCAAGAGAACCACTCCGAACTCCACGCTGCAAGATCAATAAACACGCATTCCGCGCCCGGATCGAAAACGATGATCGAATCCAGTGCAAAAGAGGGCGAGACTGTTTTATCGGGTTGTGAAACGCTCGCTGACTGACTGACCGACCAACCATCTTGTGACGCAACGGCATCCACCACCGCCACCACCACCACCGGCCGCCAGCGGATGATAATTATAGTCTCGTGAAAATGAACCAACGCGTCGCACAAGCTTCCAAAGGGGTGAAAAAAGAAAAAGGGAAGGATGAAGGAGTGAGTGAGTGCGGCGGGAAGATGACACCCGGTGCGACGATGACCGGCCCCTCCTAGAGGCGGGTTTGAAAACTTTCGTTTTCTTTTTAAGCTTCGGGGCAGATGCACCCTTTGCAACGACAACGCACAACTTGTTGGAGATTTATGGGAATCGGTTGTCCCAAGCACCGGACGCGGACTCGATGCTGGTGGGAATGATGATCAATTTGGGGAAGCCCACCTTCCGATGCTGGGAATCGGTGGTTAACTCGATCGAGGGCACGAACGATCGGTGGTTGGGCAGATTTGGGCAGCCATCCACAAACGTACGCATTTATGATGGGTGCGGACAGGGCGATTATGCTGCCGGGGTTGAACATTAACAGCTTCATTACTCGATGCCGACCCATGCCCGTGGCGTGGCAGTTTTCCCAGCCCAAAACCTCTTACCTAATAGAAAGAGAGATGGAAGGAAGCCTTCAGTTTAATTGTCTTCTTTAATTTCATTTTAATGATCGTGATACCTACCCACCTCAACAATTTGCAGATTTTTTGGTTTTTGGCAAACAGGCTCCTTAATGTGTCCCTCTCCCCCCCTCCCATCTTCTTCCACCAGCAAAAATACATCTGGACGAGCGGTCGCCTGTGCGACTTCAAGGGCTGCGACCGGCCGGATCTGCAGCCGACCAGCGTGAACGGATGGTTCTGGACGGCCGAGCTGCAGAAGCTGGCCCCGACGACGGTGCGCAACCAGAACGACTGGTCGGAGGGCGGTGGCATCGGCAAACCGCAGCCGGACAACCGCGAGCTGATCCAGGGCGGCGCCCCCGAGAACTGCCTGGCCATCCTGAACAACTTCTACGAAGACGGTGTCCACTGGCACGACGTGGCCTGCCATCACGTGAAGCCGTGGGTCTGCGAGGAGAACGACGCGCTGCTTAAGTACGTCAAGTACAGCAATCCTAACCTGCGCATCTAACAAACATCAACCCGCCCGGAGCTTTACTGGCCATCGGAACGGGACAGATTTTTCTTTTCAACACACTCTCCCTATCTCTCTAGTTTGATGCTTTTTATTTTTATTTTTTCTCGAACATATCTTTGTTCCAAACACCCGGACACACGGGCCGGGATATTTCAACCCAATCGACTGCTGTTTTTTTTTATTTGAATTAAAATTCATATTTATTTGATATAACAGGGTATCGATCGACCGATCGGACACTGAATCGATCCACATACACAGACAGGCCGCAGATAGAAAGGGAAAAGACAAATAAACAAAAAAAATAAACATGATCGTATACCGGAAAGAAAGCGCTTGGTAGAAGTGGCGCAAACGAACACATGTATGGAGGCAATGATAGTGAATAAATTGTAAAACAAAACAAAGATGGTAGTGTATTGATTTTGAGAAAAAAAAACACATTTTAAATCACTGACAACACATTCACTTGGTACTACTCGTTTTGATCGGTTCTATATATTTCAATTCTTATTCTTTTCCATTTTTTTCCATTTGTGGGTTCGCTTTGTATAAAACACATTTATTAATATACCTTTTTTCAATAAGTTTAAACGAAACTATTCTAATAATAAATTTAATAAGAATAGTAATATGATTCTCGCAAAGTTTTTCTTCTTCCACCGCAACCGGCAGCGTTCGTGCGCCTGGCTGAAAGTGTTTCCAAAATAAACGTCCTTTCCATGCGTCCATTTCTCCGCTCGCTCTTCCATTTTGTTTTGTGTATGTTTTCTTTTGTCCCATTATGCTGTATGCCTTATGTTAAAACTACAAACAAAAGGGAAAACTTCAACTGACCATCCGCTGATGCTGATGGTAGCAGATCAGCCCGCGGTACTCCTCTACAGGTCTGTTTGCTTTGACTTGTTCCATGCGTTGAGTACTTTTGTTCTTCACTTGTGTCTTGTGACGCGTGTTTTTTTTTTTTATCGTTTCAGAAACTAGCACTAACTTTCGCGAACAGCAAACACCTCCACCACAGTACGTCGGTTTGTTCATCAGATTTTCTCTTCCTCCCGCTAGTTTTACTAGAACTTACTTTCAATAATTGCAATGCAACCATCAGTTGCCGTACTGCCAACAACATTATGTACAATGTTAACGACAAATGGGATCCCGCAATTCTGGCCTCTAACTGGGACTTATTTATTCGCTAATCACTAAAAGTCGGACTTTTCACTACGTATTTTGTCGGTTTTGGGGCAATATACCGCGATAGAAAGGGGGGCGACAAGGGGTCCCTAATTCTCAGTTATCTAAAATCCTAAACATATATCAAAGATTAACGGAAACGCTCGTTTGTTTTGTCATTTCTTTTGTGGGCTGTGTTGTGTTTCATTGTGTGTGTTGTTTTTTTTCTACCCTCCATTTCTAATGATATCCGATACACATCGCTAGGCTTATCTTCCGATCACTTATTCACAGGGGAAAAAATTATTGCAACATTCGTTTAACCCTACGCGTTCTTTTCTATACCATTTGTCCATAATTACGACGTTAGAGTACTGTTCTAAATTTAAAAAAATCATCGAGTGCATCGATCGTTTCGCCAGTCGGATGCGCGTCAACAAATACAAGGAAGTAAACGATGAAAACAAAATATATAAACATTTTCAGGAATGATTAGTTTTGGCAGGTGGGGGGAGCGGGGGCTATTCGATAATGAAATAAACAAACAAATAAAAGTAATTTCACAATTCCAACCAAAAATACTGAATAACATCAATTAATGGAAGCGGTCAACTAAAACAAAGATCACAAGTTGTGCTTCTAACGTTACAGTTTTCCTATGATTGACAACGGGATCGTATGATGGACTATTATTTAATTTAGAATTTTGAGATTCCCATCAAACTGTCATGATCGAAGCAACTTTCCCATTGAAACGATATTTTACTTTTAACGAGTAAACTACTGCCGGTAAAAAGGTGAACCATTGAGCTAAATCGCATCCCTAATGGAGGCGATCGTCTCGCATAAACCGAATATGGAGCCCTATACACGGATAGGAAGTACGTCCTGGTCTACTCTAGCGATTTCAAGGCGATTGTGGGAGTGGCTTTTTGTTGATGGTTTTTGTGTTCGAAATTCAATTTTCCTTTTTCCTAAGACTACGTTGCGTTAAAAATTTGATTGCCTCAGACTGGGGCGTTTGCCGGGCAAAAGAACCCAATAGAAATCCACCCAAACGCGGGGTGTAATAAACTTGAATTTAGACATCGAATGAGATCGTTTGTGTGAGTTGAACGAAAAAAAAACGGTTCCAAAACCGCCCCAAAACAGGTTAGAGGATAATAAACATTAACTAAAAGAAAATAAAAACAACGAGGTATCTTGTCGGCGATGCGTTAGGCGTAGGTTTTGGCCTACGGCGCTAACGACCCGCGACTATAAAAAAACGCCCTTCCCGTCACCAGCCCGCGGTATACGGGCGGTTTGAAAGGTGCTGTTGGCAACGAATCTACTTGCGTTCGTTTGTTTTGCGTTCCTTTTGCACTTGCAAAGCATTACACTAAACTACTTCGACTACAGTGGAAACCCGAGGATAAGAGCATGAGTTTGTGGATTAAATTACATGGCGCTTAGTGTCTACTGTCTTCCCAACACGCTTATCAAATAAAACGGATCGACGGGCTTACGCACCGGTTTGCGCAAAACACGTCGTCAAAAAAAAAACTATTTAATAAAGACAACAATCTTTACAAATTTGCACGTACATAAATACAACCCTTTGCTCCTTCTGCTTCCTTCCCGAATGCCGCAATTAACTGGATAATGTTGCACATAAAACTCTCGAATCGACTTTCGTTCTTCGCCTGCGAAAAGGATTCGCCACACCTCCTCATCACTACACATAAACACTTCCGGCGTGTTTCGATGGCTCGATAACGCGTGTTGTGCCGTCTATTGCCTATTTATCACACAATAGTCTTTTGTAATATGTGCAATTTGATTCTTGCTTCCTTTACCCTCCTTCGATCCGGCCCGCACCGCTTAAGTGCCCCCGGGGGGCGTCGAAGGCCGGGGGCGCCTTAACGTGACGCCGAGGTTTTCCCGCAGCTCGGCAATCTCCTGCGCGCCCCGCAGTAACCGTTTGACGCCACGAGGTAGCCCCCGGCAGGAGGCAAGATTGATGGAATTTATGTGTGGACAGTTGGCGAGCACCTCCTTGACCGCCTCGAGTGAAACCGATGATCCGCAAAGGTTGAGATGACTGGATAAAGAAAGTTAAGTTAAGAAATAGTAAATTGTTTGTTTACAGCTTGTGGACATTGTTTGACGAGGACAATTTCCTCCGCGCGATCAATAACACCAACACTCACTTTAATGGCGACTCCGAGCCCTTGTCCGCGAGCGCCTTCAGCGCATCGTCCAGCGGCTTGGTAGCGTTGGCCCACGCCAGATCGAACTCTATCAAACTGTGGGCCCACTTGGACGCGATCAACTCCAAGCCGGACCTGAAACGAACCAGAACAGAAATTAATCAAAACTATTGCCATAACCAAACGTTTCGGTTTCGTTCGTTACCCCATGTCCCTCGTGATCGAACAGCCGGAAAGGAAAAGATGCTTAAGATCCCACGTTGGCAACCGGATGAGACTGTCGTGCGTCAGCCGGGAGCACCCGCGGACGTCGAGCAATTTTAGTTGTGTGCTGGTTTTGAGGATACGCTGCAGGTACTCGTCGTTAAACAGACGCGATTCGTCCGCGAGCGACGCAACGGACAGTTCTTCTAGCGCGGGGAAACCGGGCGACTCCATCTAAGGGGCGAATAAAAATGGTAAATAGCACCACATCTCATTGGGTAAGGTAACGAAGGAACGGAAATTACCTGCTCCTGTAACGTCGCCGTGCTGAGATTGATGTGCGAGTTCGTTATCCGGAGTATTTTCAGCTTCTGGCAGCCATGCTGCAGCTGCTCGATATGCAGTATACCGTGCGAGATGGCAATTGTGCTGACGTTCGACAGATCCAGCAGCACCAGATTGGGACAGTGCGTCTGCAGACAGTCGGGGGTAAGGAAAAAAGAGCGATTCAGTAATGATAACCATCCTGTGATCCCCCTGGATCGACGTTCACCTACCGATAGCGCTTTCACGATTTGCGGGATTCCGCTGAGCCGATTGTGGGCCAGATGAAGATGCGTAAGCCGGCTTCCCATCTCCGTAATGGCATTGCACAGTGATGTTTGTCCCACGGCCGTTTTATTGGCGTTCACTTCAGCCTAAATATAGAAACCATTATAGCGTATTGATTAGCGAAAAATTGTATCGATTTAAAACGGTCCACGAAGGGTCACTTACGTTGATCGAGCTGAGGTCTAGGCTTTCTAAACGTTTGAAATTTTGCACCATAAAGAGCAAATGTTCGGATGTGAGGGCTTTCCAGCCGGTAAGCGTGATCCCAACCAGCTGCGGTGCGGCTTCCAGTAGCTTATCCAGCACGCATTGCACGTTCGTCACCTTCCAGTTTCCTGGTTGAAGAATCGCACGTTATCATTTGGTACGTTCTGGTCCGTTTGACCCACCCCACCACCGATCGACGACTTACCCAGCCCAACTTCTGTCGCGTGCTGCAGCCGATTCTCTATGAGCCACTTCAGCTTTGGTTCCGTTTTAAACCGATCCTTCGTCCAGGTGCCGAGATCGACCGTTCGCCAGAGGGACGGTGTTTGGGCCATTTTGTACCAGCTGGAGCACACCCGGGACAGCCGTGGCAGGGTCGGCACACTGCCCTCCTCTTGGATGACGTTTTTGAAGATCTGAAATCGGTGCGTTTGAAGAAAGTGTGAAACCAATCCGATCACGACCGGGCACTTCCCCTCTTACCATGTGCAGCACGTGCTCGGGCAGCTGATTGGCCCAGACGCTCTGATCCTCGGGCGGTTTGTACTCCTCCTCGGCGCTCCGCTTCTCGGTGTTGTTGTTCGTTTTTCGCGGCTTCTCCGCCCGCCGGTTGCGCTTTTCCGGCGACGTTTCGTCCGAACTATCCTCGTTAAGGCTCCTCGGTTTACGGGCACGCTTGCGGTTCGGTTTCTTTGGTTGTACTGTTGCATCAGATGCTTTCTTTATACACAGCTTAATGCCGATTTTGTTTTCGCTTATCTGTGGTAGAAGATAAAAAAATAAAACACCGTTAAAATCATCAATTAGATCGTGGTTAAGGTTGTGATTGATTTTGAAAGTGACATTGAGTAATTAAAACAACTTTTGCTGATCAACATTCCCTTCTTAAGTTGATGTTTCGTGTGAATTTACCCTTTCTATCACACTTCTGAGATTTTCTATGATGTCGTGAATCACGAAAAATATATAGACATACCAAAAATTATTATGACAATTCTTCTAGGTTCTAATTATCACCGTTCAATCGGGCAGTAATCTTTTTCCTTATCTCCTCAGAATAAATAAAACCTGAATAATCCCTTGTGTTTTGATCATACACCTTACGGTCACCTCCTTTAGAAAGCGTGACTCGTAACATTCGCACGCAATTAGCTAACAGCTCTTCAGACGCACAACGGAAAAATCACCGTTATCCCTGTCGTTGACAGAAAAATACCCTTACGAAAATAAACAACCACACAATTTCACTCAAGTACCCCAGATTAATACAGCACGCACCGATAACACACCTCTTTTGAGCGGCTGGCGATGATGATGATGATGATTACCAGTAATTAACAAGAATTCAAGGAGTTTTCATCGACAACAGTTCGTCCTCGGACAACATCTGTGTCCACCCAGACGATGTCTAGCGTCATCGCGAGGCCGGACTGTTTCGATTCGAAACGCGATTCATAACTAAACATTCGTGCGATAAGATTACGAATGAATAAGCCCGAGGTTTGCTAACCTTACCCTGGGGAAAAGGGAAAGGGAAAATTCTTTGCACCACTTCAGATACCCAATCGCCTAGCCACTATTATATCAAGAGGAGGAACTATGATTCGATGAGGCGGAAATTGAAAAGATTTACCTATAAAAGTGAACGGTGAGTGCTTTCATCGGAAGCAGTATCGAACCCGACGACCCACGAATCGGAACTCCGTAGCGCCTCGACAATGAAAGGTAACCGGTGAAAGTCTCTTTTGGCAGAATTGCATCCTGTGTGCAGCTTGATCAACTAACTTTGTTTGGTGATCCTTCTAGATTTTGTGTTAAAATGTGTCTTCATTGGAGCAACGGTTCTCGTCGCCAGCGCACAGGCTGCCGCTGACGGGTGGGTGGTGATCCCAAACCATCCCCAGTGTACCGATCCGAACGGTTCCACGCCGGTATACTTTCCGCATCCAACCAACTGCAGCAAGTTCTACGAATGCCATCAGAAGGATGCGTACGAGATGGAGTGTCCCGCGGGGCTACATTTCAACAGCCGGCTGAACGTTTGTGATTATCCACAAAATGCGCAGTGCGAGGGAGGAGAAGGACCCCCCGTTGTGACGACTGTGGTTCCACCACTGACCACCACCACCACGCAGGCACCGACAACCACCACCGTAACAACTACGACAACAGTGGTACCAGTGACGGCTCCTCCAACAACGACTAAAACACCGGCACCAGTGACTGTTCCTTCAACCACTACGACAACACCGGCACCAGTGACTGTTCCTCCAACAACGACTACAACACCGGCACCAGTGACTATTCCTCCAGGAACGACAACAACAACATGGGCTCCAACGCTATTCCCTCCGACTCCTACTACAGAATCGACTCGTCCGCCGACTACTCCAACGCTATTCCCTCCGACTCCTACTCCAGAATGGACTCCTCCGCCGACTGTTCCAACGCTATTCCCTCCGACTTCCACCACGGTGCGTCCTCCGGGAGGCGATCCGCACTGTCCAGCGCCTGGTGCGCCGTGGCCAAACTACTGGGCGCATGACTATGACTGCAGCAAATATCTGGCCTGCTTGGAAGGTTGCGTGCAGGAGTTCACCTGTCCAGCTGGCACCTACTGGAACACTGCGCTACAAGGCTGCGTGTACACCAACGCGCACTGCTCGTGCCCGGCCATTCCGCCCGCTCCGGTTCTAGGGCCCACCACAACGCAGTTTACCAGTACAGTGGTATAGCGGTAGTAGAGATTGCGCGGTCACAATCACGCTACTGGAGACGAACCTATCGGGGTCGGTTGACTTCCATAAAAGTATTAAAATAAATTTAGATAGATTACACATAAACAAACCTATTGTGCAAAGAAACACTTGAAGCGAGAGAAGACTTTGCCCCCAGGTGAGGTGTGTGTGTGTGTTTAAACCTGGCCGATCGTTACTATCAGTCCACTTCAATCGAAGTTGCATCAAAGCGGCAGATGGAAGCGAATCAGACCAAGACGCATGCAGGCAGGGGGTGGATACAAGACGATCGCTCAAGTGTTGTTGCAACTTTGTGTCGGAGATTATGGGACTCTTTTGACCAGAAGAAAACAAAGGGTCAAAGAGTTTAGATTTAATTGTGACTCACAAAATGTTGCTAGGTTGAAAAATCTTGCGCAATTTTTATTAGAGATCGAATTTATAAAAATTGACAATCGACATGAATTTTGGCTTAGCATACATTCCAAGACCATTTCCTCCAACGGAAAACACGGAGCCACCTCTCCGATGTGATCAACAGTGGAATAAACACATATTTCCAGGTATTCGGTATGTTTATTTTTAATATAATTTAATAACAAAATTCCCTTCCAACCAACAGTCTCGCTTCATCGAAGGTGTTGTTCATTCAGAACTGGTGCCGGAGGTACAGCAGAGCAACACTTATTCGGATTTGGTGGACCGCACCCCTTCACCGCATTGTCCCACACCGAACCCTCGGGGCAGTGCAGCTCCTTCACCTGTCCATGGGAGCAGCGATAGTAGATGGCACAGTTAGACCCGTGCGCCCAATACCGGACGGCATGACGTCCCGCTTCCAACGGTGGACAACGTGGATCAATCGCTGGTTCTTCGGAGGGTTCGGGCGACACCGTGTTTGGTGGATGAACGGGAATGTCGGATTCGTGCTCAAATGGCCCACCGGAAGGACACTGCACTCTAGACGCTAGATCACACTGTAGTGCCTGCGGGTTGAAACGCATTCCCGCGCCACAAGAGTACTCGTACGCGTCGACACAGTCGCACATGTAGTATCGCGCACAATCGATATCGTGGGGGAAGTAGACTGGTGGATTGTGGCCAGCGCATATCCAGTGGTTCCTTACGACTGCGGTCCACCGACGGTCTGTGTTGGATCCTAACCCATCAACCCGAGAAGCAACGGACGGCGAGAGTTTCACCACTACGACAATCAAAGGCAACAGGACAAAGGCCTTTCCTGTGAATGACACCACGAAACGGTGGTAAAACATTTCTTTTTGACACAAGGAATAACTAGTAACTTACCGAACATGATCACCGAAGCTGGGACGTTCTCTTCCGAGTTCTGACACAAACAACCCGTCTTTCGATTATGACGATACGAGACTATCACTCGGTGGGTTTATATAAAATAAAACCAGTAGCAAGAACGGTCCTACGATTAACACTCTTATCAACACACCCACCAGAAGTTCTTAAGGATTTATTGAGCAGATTAGCAGCTCGGTCTATTTGATCAATGGCACCGACAGAAGCACGTGTAGCCAATCCAAGCTAAAACTCATCACGATCAAGAGTGTACACAGATTGCGCAACGGTGGCAATCTATCCAGGACCCTAAAACCTATCGAGTCACCTTGCACTCCCACGGGAGCAACCGTTCCAGTCGCGGATATAAATATCGTCGCACTTGGCATGAGGAATAACACTGTTTGTTTTGAAACGGAACAGAACAGAAGAAAACGTGAAAGATCATGTTAATGAAAGGTAAGTTGAGCGAGGGATCACGTTTAAGAATTTCATTTCACAAAGAACTTGGTTACTTACAGGTCTTGCAGTAATTTTGCTCTCCATAGTTGCCGTATCGTGCAACAACAAGTATGGCCATCGAACAGCGAATCGGATAAGCGATCACCCAAAATGTACCGTCGGTAGCTCGGGTGATTCTGTGATGTTTCGCGATGACCACGATTGTGGCAAGTTCTATGAGTGCCATCGTGGTACGGCGTTCGAGTTCGTGTGCTCTGAAGGGCAGTCATTCGATCTGGCGTCAAGAAGTTGTGAATGCTCTTCGATTGTGGATTGTTCTGATGAAGGATTATCTGCATCGCAGGATCTACCGAGGGCCGCGAGTGACGGTGCGTCCAATTCTCAGGAAAGGAGGACTTGTAATATCTGCCGACAAGCGAAGGAATCCATCCCCCGGCATCAAAATTGTCCCCGAACGAACGGATACTACCCGGTGTACTTCCGGAATAGTAAAGATTGCTCCCAGTTCTACCAGTGCGATCAGGGTACGGCCTACCTAATCCAGTGTCCAGCGGGTCTGCACTTCAACACACGGATTAACGTCTGTGATTATCCACAAAATGTTGACTGTTCCGGACCAGTTTTAGCTCCTCCAACAAGTCAAAGTGGTTCCTCGGGTGCGGGTCGTAAATCGCCTTCGTGTTCCATTTGCCAAAATGCTAGAAACGTTATTCCAAAGCACCCGAAATGTCCTAGGTCTAACGGATACTATCCGATATACTTCCGATACCAGACGGATTGTTCAACGTTCTTCCAATGCGATAATGGATCTGCTTATGAAATTCAGTGTCCAGGTGGGTTACACTTTAATACCTTCCTGAACGTTTGTGACTACCCTGAAAAGTCAGGATGCTCTGGGAGCTCAAGTGGAATTGAATCCTCTCAAACGAACGGACATCAAGGGTCTGATGGATCAACTTCCAGAACAAATGGACATAAAGGAGTTGATGAAGCGGTTTCTCGCACAAATGGACATCAAGGAGCTGATGGGTCAGCTACCAGAACAAATGGACATCAAGGAACTGATTGGTCAGCTTCCAGAACAAATGGACATCAGGAAGTTTCTCAAACAAATGATCACCAGAAACCTGGAAGTTCCTGCAATATCTGCCGACAAGCGAAGGAATCCATCCCACGGCATCAAAATTGTCCGAGGACGAACGGATACTACCCGGTATACTTCCGGAATAGTAAAGATTGCTCCCAGTTCTACCAGTGCGATCAGGGTACGGCCTACCTAATCCAGTGTCCAGCGGGTCTGCACTTCAACACACGGATTAACGTCTGTGATTATCCACAAAATGTTGACTGTTCCGGACCAGTTTTAGCTCCTCCAACAAGTCAAAGTGGTTCCTCGGGTGCGGGTCGTAAATCGCCTTCGTGTTCCATTTGCCAAAATGCTAGAAACGTTATTCCAAAGCACCCGAAATGTCCTAGGTCTAACGGATACTATCCGATATACTTCCGACACCAGACGGATTGTTCAACGTTCTTCCAATGCGATAATGGATCTGCTTATGAAATTCAGTGTCCAGGTGGGTTACACTTTAATACCTTCCTGAACGTTTGTGACTACCCTGAAAAGTCAGGATGCTCTGGGAGCTCAAGTGGAATTGAATCCTCTCAAACGAACGGACATCAAGGGTCTGATGGATCAACTTCCAGAACAAATGGACATAAAGGAGTTGATGAAGCGGTTTCTCGCACAAATGGACATCAAGGAGCTGATGGGTCAGCTACCAGAACAAATGGACATCAAGGAACTGATTGGTCAGCTTCCAGAACAAATGGACATCAGGAAGTTTCTCAAACAAATGATCACCAGAAACCTGGAAGTTCCTGCAATATCTGCCGACAAGCGAAGGAATCCATCCCACGGCATCAAAATTGTCCGAGGACGAACGGATACTACCCGGTATACTTCCGGAATAGTAAAGATTGCTCCCAGTTCTACCAGTGCGATCAGGGTACGGCCTACCTAATCCAGTGTCCAGCGGGTCTGCATTTCAACACACGGATTAACGTCTGTGATTATCCACAAAATGTTAACTGTAACGGACCAGTTTTAGCTCCCCCAATCAGTCAAAGTGGTTCCTCTGGAGCGGGTCGCAAATCGCCTTCGTGTTCCATTTGCCAAAATGCTAGAAACGTTATTCCAAAGCACCCGAAATGTCCAAGGTCCAACGGATACTATCCGATATACTTCCGACACCAGACGGATTGTTCAACGTTCTTCCAATGCGATAATGGATCTGCTTATGAAATTCAGTGTCCAGCTGGGTTACACTTTAATACCTTCCTGAAAGTTTGTGACTACCCCGAAAAGGCAGGATGCTCTGGGAGCTCAAGTGGAATTGAAGAATCGACCTCTCATAGGAATGGACATCAAGGATATGATTGGTCAGCTTCCCGAACAAATGCACATCAAGGATCAGATGGATCGACTTCGCGAACAAATGGACATAAAGAAGTTGATGGAGCGATTTCTCGGACAAATGGACATCAAGGATCTGATGGAATGGTTTCCCAAAACAATGGACATCAGGAAACTGATAAGAGATCGAGTATAGTAGTAACAGACGGTAATGAAATTCATCCTCAATGCCCGATCATTACCGGTCAACAGGTGGCCAGTTATTGGGCACATTCGTGGGACTGCACTAAGTACTACGGTTGCCTTTGGGGCTGCGTAAAAGAGTTAAGCTGCCCTGGTGGATACCGTTGGCACGATGATACAAAAGCTTGCGTTGAGGAAAGTTTGGTGAGGTGTTAAGTTAACAATCGAACGTTTCTTTTGAACTGTTAAGAAAAAGTAACAAACATAAAAATTAATAATTGCAGTTTGCCTTAGTTATTCGATCATGGCACAAAATAACTTAAATATACTAGCATCCTACAAAAAAAAAGATAACAAACAATACCTTTCTCTTCATGTATTGGAATCTATTTCGACCCCCATACGTACCTCACTTTGATACATGGCCACAATGGCCTTCCGCTTCGGTCGCCCCCGTGCCTTGTTCATCTTACGGTCGAACTCCCGCATCGCCATCGGTTTGCCTCCTCCGGTAGAAACCTTTGGCAAACCTGCGTCCCCATTCGCAACGGACCCCGTACGCGGCTTGCCTCCCATCTCCAATCTGGCACCAGCAGGAGATCTACCGGTGCTGACGCTCCCACCTCCACCCTTGCCCCCTGCACTGGTGGACGTTGCGACTGCTTGCGCTCGCGACCCCTTGCCCGCGGTCGGTGATAATCCCGCGATCTGTGGCCCGGTCGGCTGTGAGTCCGTATCGACGCACGATTCACTCAGCTCCTTCACAATGTTTTCGATCGTTTCTTCCGGTTCGGCGTGTGCGGCCGGGCTGACCATGCTGCCACTATCGTCCTGCGACGACTGCGAGTGATCCTCGAGCAGGTGATGGCCACTGCTGCCCCCAGGGCTGGCTCCGATGATATTCGCCAGCACCGAACCGGGATTGCTGTTTTGTGGCGATTGTTCTCCCTCCGGCGAGGTCGGAATGAGCGAGGAGGGTTCGGGACGCCGTAGCCCCGGTGGGAGACTTGTCTCCGCTAGCGTTTCCATCCTTCTCTCTGATCAGCACGAATAATGTCTTTCCAATCAAAACACCCCGTTAAGCTATCCTTGTAAGGCAGGGAGTGTTTGTATTCCTTTCGGAGCTTGTTTGCTGCTTGCGATACTATCCTTTCTCGTGAATGGCTCTTCTGTGGCCAATAGAGTCACCGTTTCGTTGCCATAACAACATTCAAACGCAGCAGCTCTTGCATCCAATGTTGCATTTTTCTTCACCGACTCGCCAGATGTAAGTCGTTTGAACTTTTGCACTTGCCCGACAAAATAAATACACAACTTCTTCAGCTAGTGATTAACACTTTTGATGATAAGGCTACATTGCTTCCTTGAACTACACCCTTCAAACTTCTCTGGCGAGTGGAATTGTTTCTTCCAGAATCAATGAAACATTTGGAAACCGCACAATTTGGAACGAGCTCGCCCGTTTATTTGGTGGCACGGTGGAAAAACCTTAACGCGTCCTTCACCACGGTTCCAATATCGTATCTATTGCGGCGTAATTACAATCATTATTCAGTATGATAAATCGGCACTTGGTAAACGCCAACGCTGCGCTGTCGAGTTCCTCACGCGCCTCCACAACACTTTAACATATTTTTTCACGAACTTTACTGTAGATACTATATTGATTCATATGCTTCTACGACGGAAGTTCGAACTAAACTTAATTG
Source organism: Anopheles coustani (assembly GCF_943734705.1). Lineage (NCBI taxonomy): Eukaryota > Metazoa > Arthropoda > Insecta > Diptera > Culicidae > Anopheles > Anopheles coustani. Next base: position 75,401,865 of record NC_071289.1, read on the forward strand.
CTATGAGCTGGCGTCTTCCTCAATACCCTTAGTTCAGCGTATTTTGGTTTTACAATATATGATCTTAGCCGACTTGATGGTACACTACAAAATTTTGCGCCCCGCGTAAGATGGTGTGTTATTATGCTAACTAAAGTCCACCAAATCAGTTGATTACGTAGTGAATTGTACGACGTTGCGGTGGTCCCGCACGAGAATCAACAGATTCCGGGTGCAAACTTTCACTTGTTTCGGAAAATTCTCCCGTCGCGCTTTGGAAAGTTGGCTACAAAACGAAAACAACACGGAACGGAAAAGAAATGACACCTCGTCGAGAAGAACTGTTTATAGACAATCGACATATTTCAACGATTCGGAGGGGTTTTATCGCCGTCTCACTCTTGCTGGCGCCATCTCTCGCCACAGATACCGTTTTCCGTCCCGTTTTCAGCTCTCGCGCTTTTCCAACCAAAATGTCATAAATTGTAAACAAGAAAATTTCCACCTCGCACACACGGCACACACGCACGCACGTACACCACACGCACCACTTATCCACTTCGCATTCCTGCTTGTTAGGACGAAAAAAGCGCACGAAGCGTCCTTTGCTGCCGCGCAAACACTGTCCACGGACGTACACTGGCGTCAGCCTATCTTGGGTAAAGATTATCCGAATGTGGGGCCACTTGATTGCCACTGGTACCGCAGCGATTTAGCAGACGAACGAAACAACTTGCTGCACTTTACGCCGCCACGTTTGATTGCGATCGACGCTGCTTCGCATTTTACGTGGATCAAGGTTTTGTTTCTTCGAAGGTTTGGCCTAGCAGAGCGATTTGACAGTAAACAGATAGCGCCATCTTGGAATTCGTGGTACAAAAACAATCATTCGTAGACAAAGTTTTAAATCTATTTCACTACAATTACTTCTTTGAATTATAATTTAAAACTCAGTTGGATTGGCCAGCTGCTACGAACCAGACGATTCCGATCAAAACTTACTTCGTTGAACATGTTGACCAAGCTGTAATTCCTAATTCATGAGAGAAACTTTTGGAAATGATTCATTTCATCAAACCAATTCGATTTCATATAAATTCATGTTTCTGAATAAATTTCATTGCGAATTTTAAGGACACTTTTACATATAATCAGAGACGTTTCGAACAGTAAAACTGTCAATGTAGGAACATTTTTGGACCTGGCCTGATCAAGATAAAGAGACATCGAAAGCTATGGTTGTCCAACCTTTAAAATCGTGGTTTGCTTCGTTTCACCCACCATGGATTGATAAAAACTCCAGCGCAAGGTATATATAGCACTCAACAATATTATGTATGCACCTTTGAAACGTCTGAAAAGTCAACTTTTAAATCATCAGCCATGTTTGGGTTTTAATAAAAGACGGTAAATTACGTTAAAACTTTTAAGAAACTGACATTATTTTCCGTTGATTTGTGATCATGACATGCACTACCTTTAAATATATTTTAATTCAGGAATCTGGGAAAAATGTATTGTGCTCAAAACAGCAATAAAATTGTTTGTTACGTGTACATTACAAGAAAAACTTGATATTACTTTTCTCTACAGGAGAGCATTTGAAACCTTCACGTTTTCGTACTTAAACTGTGAAAAAAGTTTAATGTTTATAATAAAAATAAATGTGATAAAAAGTGTGTTCGGAAATTTATAATTTTTTGTGAAGACATGAAATGAACCTAAATGAAATATGATTTTTAGTGCATGCTTAGATAGCTACTCTACATTACAATGCCAAGTTTATCCTATGATCGATACAATGAGTGCAACGATTTCTTTCGAGGAAATCAAAATTGGTACTTTTCTCTATTTTATTTCGGCTATATTTATTTCACTTGTCAGATAAGATCCACCCTACTTTCAATCAGAATATTTTATTCATTTTTCTCATTCGGATTAAGTATAAATTATATTTACAAAAGTAAAACAAAAAACAGGAATCTCACTTTGCTTCAAGTTAAGCGATTTGGACTGCTGCATCAGACCCATCGACACACATCGTTTACCCTAATAGGATCGCTAACTCTCTTCGTCTAGCCGACGATAAGATTTCCTTCCACGTCCCGATACAGATCGTCGTTGATACTGTACATGTCCTCCGACCCTTGGCAGTTCACGTTGGTCCACCAGTCACACACACGGTACGCCTGGAGAAGAAAGAGAAACGGAGGGAAAAAGTGCGTCATTTGGTGGTGAAGAAGAGCGAGTACCGAAACTCAAATGCGAGGATTGAAGGATACTTGATTGAACACGGTTCCGTTGGGGCAGAGGAAGGAAAACATGTAGCCGGTGGGCAGACACCAGTGCCACACTTGGCATCGCGTTTCGACGTCCGCGTAGTACCCGGGCTGCCGATCCGCACACCGGAAGGTCAATCCGGAAGGGATCTTGTCAAACGCCGGGTAGTCGATGTTCGGCTCATAGCCAAAGATTTGCTGCCAGTCCATCCGGTTCGTCGCACGTGCGCAAGTGTGTTTGTGTGGGTGGAAAAAGGGAACATAAAAAGAAAGAAAACAACAAAACGAGAAAAGATGTATGAATTATGAAATGCACAACGCCGTTACGCCAAACATGCACAACCCAAATCGATCCCGTCCCGTTCCGGGTAATGTTCCACCATGTTTCGGCAATCGATCAATTATTCAATCGACGTGAGAGTAATTTTTCATCATCGCCAATCAAATTACAATCAAGCTCAATTATATGCCTCCTTTTGCATTCCATAACTTCCCGTTTTCTTCTTCATTCATCTCCCGCGGCACATCATCGATCGATTTTCGATATTTTCCCATCGCCAACGGGCCCGATTGAGACAATCGTTCAGTTGCTTCTAAAACAGATCATCTTCACCGGTTTGCTTTGGCAAAGGTTTTGAAACGTCGATTTTCTCCCGCTTTTCTCCTGCGGCCCACAGGCTAAACAGTGTCTTTGTAAGCGCAAACAAATAGCTGCACGAAAACGAAGGCGCCTCTCCCGAAGAAGTGCTCCACAGTGCTCCATTTTTGCAGTGAGAAGAAAAACGAAAGTCAAACATATTGCAAAGCAGATTATGTCATCGCAGGAACGAAGGGAAAACGTGAACCAGCATTCCCTCTCAAGGCGGAGGGTTGGTTCGGTTTGAGGGCTCATCTGCCAGTGGGATCGAAATGTCGGAAAGCAATAATTGCCTTCCTCAGCTGGTTAAGTTTCCCGCGCTTGTCAGCCTCTGTGACACTCCAGACAAGATGCAAACGTGAGCAGTGTAAAGGCCGTCTGAATTAGTCTGAACTTGATCCAAAATCGGGCATGGCGCCACGTTCCCATCAAGCCCAAGCCGTGTTGAGATTTGGGCTGGCGGATGAACGCAATTGAGATGAGATTAATTGTTTTAAAATCACTCGCCACAAACCCGCCTTGTTGGGTTTGTTTTAATTATTTCGTCGGACCTGCAGTGGGTTAGTTTGTTTGAACTTTTGCGTCGCCACCGAATTTTTCCACACACCCAGGGATTGGTTGATCCCCTGGTGCGAAAATAATTAATGTAACACGCTCGTAAACGCTCGTAAAAAGATATGAACCATTGTGTACCGCTCGGGTCGAGGTTAGGCATCAAAAAGCCCATCTGGCGTAAATTTCGGTTCCATACTTTGAATCAAATTAGTATCGTTAGCCGTGAAAAAAGGTGGACGGACGCGACGAGTGTCATAAATTGTAATCAGGCTTGGAATTGTTATGGAAATTGTTGAGGATTTGTTTACCGTCTTGGACGGTTTGGGCAGTTGTGAGCTATTGTTTTTTCCCCTATGTCAAAGCATAACAAAGCATGTTTGGAATATGGTTAGTATGAGCTACTGAATAAAATTATGCCAAAAAGAAGATGTATCTATTCTTTTTAATCCCTTTATCATTCCAATGAATTGATGTTTCCAACACCAAAGCATCTATTTGTGACTATACTCACGCCATAAGTTTGATGATTATTATACAGGAAAACAGCAAACGCCACCGTCAGGAACATGTACTTCCACATGTTGCTGTTGCTGCTGCTGCCAACCATTTCGCCTGGTTCGTCGCTTGTCCGCTCGTTCAAGTCTTTCGTTTCGAGTCACGCGCTACCGTTTTCCGTCGGTAGCGTAAGTGAAGATGTATTCGATCACGCGGAGAACGGACGCTACCAAAAGCGGAAAAGGCTACCAAAACTCCCGCAGCACACAATGGATGCGTATTTTGTTTGTTTTGATTAGTTCAGCGTGTGATGTCGTCGTGTTTTTTTGTTTCTGTATTTAATTTATATCCTCTCGTTTTCTTCTTTCCCACCGCACGTTTTCGCTTTCTTCAGGTGAAGAGGCAGCGGAAAATGCAAACAATTCGTCTCGCAAATGCTGCACTGTTTTACCTCCGCTACTTCGTAAAACCTCCTCTGATCTGCGTCGGATCTGCTGTTATGCTATGCAGCGTTCGTTTATATTTTCCCAATTTATGCAATAACTATACCCGAGCGCCAACATTACACATTCACGCGGGATGCGGTGTTTAATTTTGTTTTTCCACCAATCAACCCAGACGCGGCTTCGTGCCCCGTTGTTGATGAAGTTCGTGTGCGGATGTAAAACGGTTTTAATAATTAAGACCCATCGGCAGCGAACGAGCTGCGGGTTAGCGAGGGTCGATCTTCAGCGGATTCGTTAGGGGCCTTTTTCTTCTTGGCTCGTTTGCACTTCCGTGAGATGCACTTTTTGTTTTGTTAATAGAGTAAACTTTTATGTTTCAGATGAAATTATTTCGATATCACTACACATTAGATCTTGGCACCTCCTTTCAAGCGGTCACTTATGTCACTTTGTTTTCACTCGGATGGGCTTTATTATATCCTTTTTTTATCCACTTCTGCTTCCACTCCGAAAACTGTCCATCCAAACCTTCAGCTCCACCGAGAGTAAACACCACACGCGCTTGGATCGAGAGAAACGAATCAAATGAAAACTCCAGTCTACCAGAGCATCGTTTTATACAGACTCCCATCTCCAACCCCACCGACAGAAACAGCGTGGGGACGCACTGAGGCCGTGTCGATTGTGTTATGTGTAAACATCGCAGCACCGCAGCTGGGTGGGTGGCGGGTGTTGTCTCCCTTGTCTCGGAACGTAGTACTAGTGGAAAAGTTTTGCGCCAAGAAGTGGAAATGTTCTTTTTTTCATTATTTGCTTTTCTCCATCACTCAAACATTTCCGTCAGAATTCGGGTGGAGTAGGAGTGAGAAGAAATCCAAACCCCGTATCTCACCGTGTCGGACATATCTCGGACATATCTGTGAACGTTTTCCATTGCTCCGGGGGTGGAGAAGGGTTGCGAATGAAGGGGATAATTAGATAATTATCGTCGAAGCCATGCGCGTACGGTCCAATGTGTGAACTTTAGCTCCGCATGAGCAGACCGTTTGTGTGGCAGAACTTTTCCACATTTCCTTTCCACGCGTGACCCGCCTAATTGATTTCCCTATGCGCGCGTTGGCTTGCTAACCCTTGGCTGGCTCTGAATTGGTACCCCACTTCCGGGGGCAGCATATTGGGAGCATTTTTTGTGCGTTTCAAAGTCATGAGAAACCCATTACGCGTGTGCCGGTTCGGCGTTGGTTTGGTCACATGAACGATCAGATAGTGTCTGCATGGGGTGTATGAAAAATGATAGTGAAATCGTTTATCGAGCAATATAATGAGCGTTGGTGCACTGAATGTTCGAAAAGATTAATTTGCGCTGCGTTTTCGACGTATTTCTGTGAGAGCGTTCGGCGTCTTAATAGAAAACACGACACAAAAGGTGGTTGGTTGAACTTTAACAGAGCTTTCAATCTACTAAAATTCAATGTCATTCCAATTATTTTTTATAAGAAAATATCATTTGAATAACCGAGAAGTATATGCAAAATAAAAATGTCCAATATAAACCCTTTAATCAATTAGATAAATTCAATGCTAAAATATTGAATAACCAACAACTGACACGTTGGATAATTAACAACTTATCTAACCAAAATTTTTTACCAATTTGCCTAATTTGTCAACACTAGTAAAGGGTTATTTGAAACGAAAACATGATGTTTTGTTTTCGAAAAATGAATGACATTGTCAAGACATATTTTACCCCTCCTTTAAAAACATCCTTGACAACATCATATTAAATGAATGTTTTAAAGCATGGAGTAGTTCAGTTGTTCCTTATTTTTAATAAGCCATTAGCTTGTTATGCTTATGCTCTTCCTTGTTTAATTCAGTCAAGTTCACGTAGTTCACTTCTGCTGATCGCACTCAATTGCCTCACATTTTATTGATGCCAAGTCCACACCAAATCAATGGTAAACCAGTAATCGTCTTACCGCCTACCATTGTCCTTCCACTCGATGATGCTACCTCCATAAATCATAATACTCTCCGCATAATTCCACCTCGGTATACACCGGTGGAAATATTCGATTTATTGCACACGGATCAAGTTTCAGACGGGCCAGAGCAAAGGGAGCCTTTTATATATCAATTTCCCATAACGCAGACACACCGTCGTTTCGAAGGGACGACATAAGGCCAAGATACACCACCATGGTAATCACTACTATCGAGGTGGAGAATCGACGCCCCGGTCGGCGGTCGGGGAAGTCGCGCTTGTCTAATGATACGCTCTCAATTGTTGACCCACAAGAGCGCTAATTCTTCCGACCTCGACGGTGGTGATTGAAGAATAGTCGACGTTTTATTGCGAGCCTGTGAGCCTGCCTGTGAGAAAAAGCAATAAGTGCGTCATCCCGTCAACGAAAAGCACACGACTGGAGGCGCGTGAAACCTGACCTTTCACTAGCGTTCGATTGAGCCATCCGGTGGCCAACGTTGAGTCTCCCGTATGTAGAGGGTAGTCTGATAGGATTCGGTCAAAATGTCAAACTTATGTCGCAGCCACCGGGAACGTCTATACGGCTTGCTCAATGTTGAACGAACGGGGGGTTTTGAGGAAAGAACGATCGAACGGATACGCATTTTAAGTGCAATGTACCAACCGCAAACCGAATCGCCAAGCGGGTGAAACCAATTGTTCGCACATAAGTCTGCTAAGCTCCCCGATGAGGACGAGCACAACGGCGTTCGCCACGGTTCGCCATGCTCGGAAAAAGAACCGCCACGAGCCTCGGTCAAACTCGAGTCAATCGTCGAGTGGACCATCCGGTTGCGAAAGGCGCGGCCACTGCTCGGAAAGTGCATCCGAAAGCAACTGTCCACCACTGGCAGCCAGAGTATTCTATTGCCAACTTGGGAACTGTCCACTACGCCATGCGGTCTTGAACGGTGGACAATGGAAGGATGACGCGTTTTCCGTGTGTCTAGGTGAGTTTTACCGTTTTTATGGCCGGGCGCATTCCGAGTGCTTTGTTTTTCCACGTGCGTCAGAGTGTTTTGCGAAATCTATCGGGTTTTCCGCGCGCTTCTCCATCCAGTCGGAGTTGTTGATGCGCCGTTGCTCTACATCGTGAGGAAGATGTTCTCAAAAGACTGAGAATGGTGTCTTGCTCCATCGGTTATGGTCTGACGCCTTTCACATAAGATAGTCCGTTGATTCAGCAATGTTTTGGGTGTCAATTGGGGTGTTAAGTATTTCTTTTCATTTCGTTCAAATGAATGTTTTACTTGAAAAATGGTTCATCCTTTGTTTCTTGCTAAGTTTAATCATATGTTTCGTGGTGAGGCATTTAATACAAATTTAATAATTATTATTAAACACTGATGCCTCATTATAAACGCTTCATAAAAAATAAAACAGAAAACATAGCAACGCGATGAGGATAATTCATGTAGACAATTTTGCACTATCTGATAGGTACAATCATTTTTTATCTATTTTTCAATGGGGAAAACGTTAGGTTTTTTAATTTGCTTCATTCTTTGGGTTATGGATTATTTAAATGTTCAAGACATACATTACGTATATTTACACTTTAACTTACAAAATCTTGATTAGTTCTTCGTTTTCGTGGAAACAAACATTTTAAATATTATCAATATGTTGGTATAGTGTTTCTAGTTGTTTGACTATAATAAAAAGCATTATTTCATACGTTCTGCAACTTTAAAATAGCTGGAAAGATGGCATTGATGGACACTTAATCTTTCATGTACATTCAATTAAGTGTTGTTAAACCTTCTCAAGCCATTCCACCGATCGATTTAACGTGTACTAAGGCCACACATTTAAATCCGGGGACGCACTCTTCCCAGGCGTTTCTGTTCGCGTTCGTTTTCTTTTCCCTACCAACATTCGAGATGAGCGTGAATAAATCCTGCCGCATGGTTACGTACGGCGAGACCCGTCGTTTATTTCAATCAACCCAGGCCAATTCATTGGCATGAATTTGTTTTTACCCATTGTTAAACCCATCATCGCGCCCCATTACCCAATCGCGCGACCACACTCTACGCATTCCGGTATACACTAAACGCAGGTTACATCGATCGATTGGCCTCGACGATGGTGGCGGTAGGTTTTTGGCTCAACGGTGGCACCCGGTGTGCGCATTTCTGTGCGAAGTTTTTCTTCATCGCAATTTAATTTATTTTTTTGTTTTTAATTTTTACATGTTGGTCATTGTCATAATAAAACATTGGGGAAAAAATTACCCGAAATTTCAGGGGGGAAAAAAGAAAACCAACCATGAAACCAAACAACGAACTAAACGACCGTTCAGAAGGAGTGGAGCTTTCATCACCACCTGTCGTTTGTCGTAGCCCTCAAAACAAGTTGGTCCAATTGATGTACGCGCGGTCACAAAATCGTGAAGAAAACCAAAATGGCAAATTTGTTGCAATTCCAGTTGTAAGCGGCATTCGCGAAAGATGCTATTGTTTGCAGTCGGTGTACTTTGTCCGATGCAGCAGATTTAATTCTTTGTTGGTCTCGAAGAAGTCGAAGGTGCGATCCAGATGGTTGAACCGGTGCCCAACGGCGAGTAACTGCTGAAACGAGTAATGATTCTTGTCGAAGCTGTTACTATGCATAAAACAATACCTACACATGTGGATGAATTTAAACACTGAATTCAAAATGAGGAAGCAACTACACCTGGCAAAGTACAATAAATTATGATAAATTTTTATTTTCGTTGGTTAAACACTAGTTGCTTTCAGTTAACAGTGTCATGAAAAATGCTAGCCGATTTGCTTGCTTTAGCAGCCCTTAGCCACTCGATGGAAAAGAGAACCCCCCGTCGGCGTCTTAAGGTCGTTCACCAAAACCGTCCCTAAGCCAGCAACAAACCGCCTTCACCGGCACGGCTTTTCATGATTTCACAGCAATTAATAAATCAACAAACGACGCGAATCGCCCTCCGAGGTGTGTTTTTTGTCTATCTTCTTAGCATTTGCGCTGATAACAATGAGTAGCCTACGCAACACCAGCCACTTCCGTGCGCATGCAGCATTCCTTCGGTCGCCAGCGGAAGGCAAGAAAACCCACTGGTGGTAAGTCACCCACGGTGGCCCCTCCCCCTCGCTGAAACTGGTCGCGGTTCGTTTGCGTAGCGAATGTCGTAGCGTTAGCGCCATTATAATATTTACACGCGCAGCATAATTCTTCCCAGCTAGCGGGAGAGCGGGGTTTGGTCAAAGCACTGGCAGTTATTAACCTTTTCATGCCCTACCGCCCTTGTCGTTGCGCCCGGCCCGGAGGTGGGGTGTTCGAGATGAAAGCGATGCTTTATGTGCCGTGTGTTGGACATTAACACTACACTTTATCTGATGTTTCGGGAAACGGAAGGAGGAAACGATGCATCTATGCAGTTGCTAATTGATACATCATCTCGCGTCCGTGATGCGGTCGAAGCAAAATTGAGAGGTTGGTTGACTTTGGTGATGTTTGCATTTCTTGCGTAGAAGGTAGCATTTCGGATGAGGGTATTTATTAATTTTCGGCAATTACTTATTCACAGCAATAATTAAACTTATGTGACTTCAAGTATAAGAAAAATTAAAAGAGGTTTTTGTATTCTAAATGCAATTGAATCAAACAGTTTGATACAATGACAACGATTTTCAAATTTTTCATTATTCATTGTAAACAAATAAATGAATGTTCGGTTACAAACTAAACGAAAGAATACCACGAGAGAAGGATGTAAAATAGTACGATCCTTCGGTGCTTTAGAAAAACTTTTGTAAACTTGATAATTTTTCATGAAGATTCATGCAAGGTACATAGATATAAAAAAACATAAACCTAAATCAAACGTACTGCTGAATCAACTCATGAAATTGGTGTCAAAATTCTAATACTCTAAAAAAATGTAGAAAGATCACCTAAAAATGTCTTCCCAAAGACCTATCCTCATCCCAAAAATCATCCCCAGGAGAGTAATATTCGAGTTTTATCTGTTTTGACCGTCAATTACTTTATTAATTATCAATAGTAACTTCATTACCGAAGTACTTCATTTGTCATTATTTCTTCACCTATGTTTTTTGAAACGTTTTTTATGCCCAAAACCAGCTTCTAATGACCGTTGCATGCTCGTTACTTCTAACCAGCCCTTCGATGCTGTAAAAAATATTATCCTACGCTACATCACAGTCACAATCTGCCCGCACAGGTGCTTCAGAAATTTGTCCAAAAAAACAAATTGTCCCGCAACTGAACGTGATGCAACGGTGGGGTCCATTTTTCATGTTCCTTTTGTTACCATTTCGATCGAACTCGACTGCACGCCGGGCAAGGGCGTTTGTTTTCCCAGCAGTACAGCCGGCCATGAGGCAATAGCAAAGCAATCTCAAGTGAATTGGGTACAGCCCCATAACCATGCCACGCAAGTTCCTCGCTTCCCGCCGTAAGAAGGAAAGCACCGTATCGAACGCCGGAGGTTCGTCGTCTATCGAGCGCGTTCGATCGGACAATGTTTTAAGGGAAAACAAACGTTTACACGTCTTGTTCAAGACGACACGTCGGGATCAAGAGAAGAAAAACACTTGCTATGAATGCGAAAACAGTGTGTCAAAGTGTAGTGAGACTTGAAGTGCCAAAACAACGAAACTGAATGGTAGAAAAGCACATCTTTGTGGTAACTTCGTGGTTCTTTAGTTTATCATTGTTTCACCCCCGAACGAATTGTTTAAAAAGATAATTTTAATTAAAATATACTGCAATAAATCATTCCGAATGGAATTGCGTATCTTAAGTTGAAAAGATAGAGAAGCAGTAAAGCTTAAGGTTCACATATCTTGCATCGCAACATAATCTTTCATCATTTGTTAAAACATGTAGCGCAAAACGGAGGAACGGAATAAAGAGCGACTGAATGAGAGAAGCTTCCCAGGGCCTGTCAAGGTCAGCCAAGACTTTCATCAACAACCCTCCCCGAAACCGAGATCGCCGGAAAAAAACAACGAAGCTCACGAAAGGAAATTAAGTGCCACCGTCGGGAAACAAATCATAACTGCACCGGCAGCTCATTCTTGGCATGTTCACTATCGCCTGCTAGTAATTGAAATTATCTCGCTCACTGCCATCTCGCACCACCACGTGATCGGGCCACCGTGCTCCACCGGGGTGTGGGGTGTGAGAATTTTGAACTGGTGCTCTATAACGCGATCACCGCGCAACCGCGTCGTAAAACAATCTGGCCCAGGCACGGACAACAATTTGCCACAATGGAAGTGTCATTCCATGGCAGGGCGCCTGGCGGGTGATTTACGGTCGCCCTATGCTCCCAGACCCGGACGAACCGAGTCTGTTGTAGTAGGAGGAGGATTTGGACAGCATCGGTATGCAAATGCTAGACGTTTCCTCGCAAGAAGGGTTGGCCGAGCGCGGAAAGATTATCAGCGATCGATAGCACTAAACTGGCAGGCACTTACTGTTGCGATGGGTTTTAACACCTTTTACCCGAATCTATAGATCGTAAAGATGCGGCAAAATCTCAATCTGGCCTCGATTGTATGCATATTGAAGGCAGATCGTTGCAGCGCTATTGTTAAAGTGTACTACACTGAAATTAAATATTGCAGCACACTGGTTCTACCAGGGAAATAAATGTTTTTCCGAACAGTGGTAAAGTTGTAGTTGACCGGTGTTTAAATCATTAACTTTGATTGCAGTCTTGACGAAAGAAATTAATACAAAATATTATTTGCAGGTTTTTATAAGCTACTTCTTTAATCGCCCGCTTATTGTTGAGCATGTCGTGCTGACATGGCCTGGTCACCAATCGTTCTCCAGGTAGCTCGATCCATGGCTGTAGCTCTCCATCGCCGGTCGCATCCGATGTTCCGCAGGTTCTGCTCCACTTATCCGACCATCGCCACCATACAGCTCAGCTAACTCGTGGTTCATCCTTGTTCTCCACACATAGTAGGTACAATTTCCCTGAACAAGGCGGCTTCGGATTTCACAGCTTTAGTTGTTGTCCGGAATTGTTAATAAGAATTTTGGTCCAAATTGGTAATAGCTTTTGATTCATTAAATCGATTTTTACGATTGACTCTTTAAAGGAAAGGCCTTTTCACGGCGCGCCACTTTAACAAAAGTGAGATTTTCCAGGCTCCTTAGTTTTTGCGAAATGATATTGTATGGAAAAATGGCCGAAACAGCCAATTTGCCAATAACTTTGGATTCTTTGGACCGATTGTTACGACAGACCCCTCAAACGAAAGGTCTTTTGCAAACCAACAACTTTGTTGAAGTAAAGACTCATCCATCGTTTCCAGTTTGGAAGAAATTAAAGCTGCATTGCCAATTCCACATAGTGGTTTACTACCGGTTCAAAATGTCATTTTCATATAATCCATTTTTGAATTTTCCCGATTCGCGATTCTCTCCGAGAGAGAGAGAGATTTTGTGATTCAGCGAGAGAATTCTCAATTCTCTGTTCTCTCTCATTTTGACGCAAATTGGCGAGTGGTGGGTAGTTCCCTCGGAACTGAAATGAAACAGCTCCCCCTTGGAGCGGATACCAATAATGATCCTGATGATCCTGGGGACGATTCACAGAATCGATTTAGCCGTTGGATCAATTCAACCATTGATTGTCTAATTGTTACCTTAACAAATGATATGATAAATCGGCAAGTTTGGTAAGCACGCATGACATGACGGATTGGGATTCGGATTCGAGGATCCGATTCGAATCTTTGTAGGGATTCAGTTTTCCATCACTAACTACCTCCTTCCTAGACTGGTGTTTGTTTTTCACATTTCCCTGAAATTTGACGTCTAGTTTTCCCGATTTTTTATCATAAACGCACGTCTTGAAAAGACCTTTCCTTAAAGGGGTTAACACAAAAAATTGGCAATTTTTAGCCTTTTACTAATCGAGGTTTATCTATCTTGTCCATACAGAGTTCTGTCTCTTTTCCGCAAAATTGATTTTATCAAACACTTAAAAAACGGAATGATCTTTTGCTACAAAAATGCGTGTGTTCTGAAAAATCTTTTCATTTGAGAAGTCACTTGTACAAATCGGTTAAGCGAGCATAAAGTTATTAACAAATTTGTTATTTAAACAGAACCTCTCATTCACAAATTTATTTCAAAAACCAAGAATCGAGGAAGAATCTTTATTGTATCAAGTTATTTGCTTCAAAAGACATTTCATTTGAGGGGTCTGTTGCTAAAATTGGCCGCGGTACTAAAAAGTTATTAACAAATTTTAGCCATTATTTAATGTTGTGACCAAGGTTTTTGGAGCTTGTGTTGCTGCCAAACTGGCGCGCAGCAGCTTCATTCTAGTGGTGGGTAAATCGAATCCCCAGCTGGAGCAAAGGAACTATGAAGCAACCGGTGAATGAGAGGCTCAATGACCAACCCAATAAGATTCCATCAAAGAGTTATGCATCTACTAGCTGAAAGACCTATTCATCCATGTTTTCAACATTCAACATCCAACATAAACAACGCAGCCGGTGTTTTATTTGGAAACGACAGCATAGAGTTTGCCGATCGACTCGGGTTGCACTATTTGGAACATCAAGAATACCACCGTTGTTGCCACTGATGTTGATCATACTCCACTTCCTACGCACGAAAACTATCAAGAACTAATGAAAATTTTAACTTCCAACTAATTTAAAACAGCAAAACTAATTAACAACAGACAGATTGCACGGATGCTAGCGGTCCATAAACACAAAGCCGGACCTACCTGAATAAGTTGTCAAAGGTTCGTTGGGTACTCGAAGGCTGATCCCGTACGAAGTAAATCTCGTCAAATTATCTTGAAGTGGTCGGTTGCAGATAAAAAATGGGATCCTAAAACACTAAAAGTATGTCCGGGCATTAACTTGGAATAAAATTGTCTTGTTAAAAATAAACAACTGTATTTAAGGCTGATTCGTACGTCGGCAAGTGGGAACCAGCCGTTCGTACAAACTGTGACAGTTTGACGCCGCCGAATCAAAGATCGCATTCACGGTTCGCCTTCCGTGCCGTGCAGGTTCGCCGCCATTTTTGTGCCGATTTTCAACGTTCGTCGTCAACGTAGGTCGCTTTGCAATCCGAACGGTATGGAGTTTAATTGATGGTTTCAATCTGTGCAGCAAATAAAATCGCGTTTGCCAAGTTTATAAAAGACCATCGTTTGTTTCCGTAAAGCAGAAATAAGAAAGGAACGGCACACTGCCTGCACCAGCGAACGAGAAAAAGGGACGCAACCGAGTGGAGTGTGCTTGAAAGAAGTGTGTGTATGTGTGGTGAGTCAGCTCCTTTAAAATGCCGCGCGGTGTCGATGTGTTGGTGCGCTACCCGTTCGTCGTTTCTTCTTCCTTTCACATCTGTCTTGCGTTCGATGCAATGTAGTACAGGGGTTGGTGCTGTATGTATGTGGTGTAAAGAAAAATACTATCGAACCCAACGCGGTGCATCCTTACAACTACCATCCTTTCGCCGAACCGAAGGACACCTGGCCAGTCGGCGACAGCGGCATTCGTGGGGTAACGTTTTTCGCGAATCGATTACGGTGCTTGGTACGGACGGGCAGGAATCGATTTTGAACGCGAGAAAATACCTATCGAACAGAGTGAGCAACCAATTCCAATCTGCTGCGGGCGAGATGCGAAATATCCTTGTGAGAAAGAGAGAGAGAGCAGCAGCAGCGGGAGAAACTGAGAGCAAATCGTTGGCGTTCGAAGACTCGCCGCCGTTTTGTGTGCGGTACGAAAATCATTACGAACCGTCGACTCGATCCGGAAGTAAGCGTGCGCCGTATTTATTATTACTGTGTGGCACACGATGTGCAAATCAGCTAGCAGCAGCAGCTAGTGGTAGGAAAGTGATTATAGAAGAGTCACCGCAGCGATTTAACAGCGGGTGACACACCGTGGTCGCGTGAAAGTGCGATAAGAACGACTGTTCGCCCGCAGCTCTTTGATTAGAGCGCAAGACACAAAGTTTCGAGTCAAATTCATCACTCTTGTCGCTTGGGAAGAAGGTTTTAATTGAATTTTTCATTACACCGTCCAGTTTCGTGCAACGAAGCGAAATGTCAAGATGAGACGAACGTGTTGGTGTGTTAGTGCAATACTGTCGAAACTATTCCTCGGGCTATCGTGGTATGTGAGTCGGGATTCGTGGTGGTAGTGGTGTTGCCCTCGTTTCGCTGAGAAAATAAATAAGCTAAAGGATGATCGACCGTCGGTACGAAACGCACCGTGTCCTTAAATTATGAACTAAAGTGTACCAACAGAATTTGGCCCTAGGGAGCAAAGGGTTCAATTGGTTTTTTAAATAAAGAAGCTAGTTCTTGCGGATTAATAATCGTAACCCAAGGTGCCATGAGATGACGTTCATCTCTCACGCCTGCTCATTGGGCCGTCTCGAGTTCTCCCGATACGATGTCGCCGATTTACACGGCAAGATAATAGACGGTGGAAATCTTGATGCTTCTTTTTGGCCCGCGGACACAATGTACGGTCGTATTGGTACGAGCGTCGCTGTTCGCCCCGCGGTCAACAAGCGCGCGATCGATCACCAACACACGCGCCCCACGGCTGGTTCAAATTCTTTTCCTTGCACATACCACACATCGGCACCGACTGCTGCACGGACGGTGTGTCCTTTTCCGAGCCGAAACGCTAATCGAATTGTTTGACATCCGAGTGTGCGTGCGTGTAAATTAGATTTAATTCCGTTTCGCGTGAATTACTTTTTGATGATTGTGAATTGAAACACTGATTGAAATCGTTGTCCGTTGTGTCTTCAATTCAATGCCGTTAAATGGCAGATAAGATTCGTCTAGTGTTCAAGCGCGTGTGCGTGTGTGTGTGTGTACATAATGGTATAGCATATGTTTGAGATATGTGTGGCACAGTGGGAGATAGTGCGATGAGAAAGGTGTCCGCGCGTGAGAGATGTACCGCGAGAGGGAGATGTATTTCTTCTGAGAAAAAGGTATCAAACCTTTCGGGGTTTATACCTGCGGGAAGATAGTGTTTTATGCTTTCTAAGCTGCACCACACACACACACACACACACACACATACACGCACATAGAGACGTAAAACGAACCGGAGAGTCGCATGGATGGTTTTTGAATCCGCTTTTGAAAAATACCATCACCACCACCAGCCACGATTCGATTGGAGAAAAGTACCAGAAAAGTACAAGTTTGCCCAACATGTTGGAGGTGGATGACTCAAAAGGCAAAGGGCGGTAGCGAGTGGAATGGGGTTCGAAAAAAACCGACTGTGCAATATATTTCCCATTTATGAAAAAAGGTACTGCTGAACGGGATCTTCTGTGTAGAAAAAAAACGGTATGCCCTACACCACTATCGCGCTACCGGATCGTTCACTACCACACCGAGTGGTGGTGCAAAAGCAAAAAATAAATAAAGGGCCCGTAGTGTTAGACAACACGCAAGTCGCGAGATATTGGAGTAATACGCTCGATCGACCTTCTCGCGCCGATTGGCGCAGCAAGCTCCCCCCACACGCGCTCAGCTGCGGTATATTAATAATGGCGGTTGGTGGTGTTGGTGGTGGACCCCGCCGACATCATCGTCGTAGCGGTTCATCGATCCAGTGTACCACTTTCTATCACTCGATAACTACTACGCTGTAACACCGAAAACAATCTTTCATTCTTTTCTCTTCCCTCAGTGTGCATAGTAGCATCCGCAGCGACACACTAGGATCCATCCAGCGCCTACCGTGATCCAAAGTGTAGCCTTTCCGTGACACGAACAATTGTACGTGTTTGTTTTGATGTGCTCCTGTGCGTGTCGATGTGTGTGAAATTGCGTCTGTAACAACGCGAAACTACTCGGTGGATAGTGAGAACGACGTGCCAACGGGAAAACAACGGAGTGAAAGCAATAGAAGCGATGCAAGCGGTGTGGAATTGACCGACGTTACGTGACGATGGCTTCAAGGAGCAGCAAGTAGCAGCAATACAGCGATGCAAAAGAGTGAACCTTTCTCATTCATCCCTCTCGCACGGTGGGAACAACGGTGGCGTTAACATTAATTGTGGCGAAAAAAAAAAACCCCACAGTAAGCTATAGGCGGGGAAATAAAAAAGACAATTCGTCGTCGTCTCGCGCGAGATTCTCATACACCGAAAACCACCCCACAACACTACGCCACCGATGACGCCCGCAACCAGCAGCAGCCCCAGCAGCAGCAGCAGCAGCACCAACAACGGTGGTGGTTGTCGTCGTCGTGGTACTACTCCATCCCCCCATCATTATTGTTGGCAACAGTTCCCTTCGCCAACGGCGGCCCACAGTCGGTGTTGAACCGTTGAGGTTGCAGCAGCGTGTATTTGCTCCTGGCCGATACGAAAGGAGAGACTATCGCAATCTCTCGAGCGCGCGTGGTGGAAATCGAACACACTGAAGAAAAAAAAGGAAAAGAAAATACGCGATCTCTGTACTCAACCAAATTTTGCCTTTCGGTACGTCGCGCGTGTGCGTGCCGCGGTGTTTACTCTGTGCGAAAACCCCGCACGGTGGTAGTGTGTCTCCCCCGATCGTCGTCGCCTGCTGTGTATAACTACTGGCGAAGAGCTGCCCCTCGGAAGTGCAAAGATGTAACGGAGCAAGCCTCTTTATAGCAGTGCTCCCGTCCTCGTCGATGTCGCTGGTGGCCCACGGTGGAATGTGAAGAAAATTGTTTCTCCGTTCGTTTCTGTTTTTCGTTGTGTTGAAATTGTACCTTTCTCTATGTGCATACGCGTGTGTGTGCCTGTATGTGCGTCCTCGTTCGCACGGCCGCACGGTGCTGAGTCGTGAAAGTCGTGTTCTATTTATTCTTTTATTCACCCCCAAAAGAGCCCGTGTTGTGTGTGCGCTTCCCACCGTGCAGCACAGCACAGCAGGCCTACACTGCGTTTTCCTTCGGGGCCGTTTTACGTGCGTGCAATAGAGCAGCGGATGATCACTCGCCCCATTTGTGTGTGTGTGTGTGTGTTTTTTTAATGTGCTGTGGAATTAGATGGCCGGGGGTAAAAAGAGAAAGTGCATAGCAATAGAGGCCGCATAAGAGAAGAAAAAAAGGAAATTTGCACCAACCAGCTGCGATTGTGATTGTATTCAGTGCAATTGTGCACTTTTGTGTGAAGCAGCAGTTTATGTGCGTTTTGTTTTTAAAGTGTATACGTGTGTAGCCACATGTTGTTTACCGTTTACCACTCGGCACAAACCGTTCGCCGCGTTTGCGTTCGCACGTTTTTATGCTACACAGCGTAAGAAAAGATAAGCGAAGCTGCTGTGGTGTGTGAGTGTATGTGTGTGCCGTTCATACAGAAATAAAAAATAAATTATTCTAAATAAGAAAGAAAAAAAGTGAAGGAATAGATAAAAGTTGTGTGTACGTGTGCTGCGCGAGCGTACTTGTGGTAGTAGTCGATACGCATATTTATATATATCGCCGTCGAAAACAACCCGCCCCGACCGCACTCCTTCAATTATAACCTGTTCGTGCGTGAGAAAATGGTCTTAACAACAATACAAGCATGACGCACCAGAATCACCAAACTAACGGCGCCAGTTTGGAAGATTGCCACACAAACTTCTTCGCTCTGGTAAGTAAAGCGAATGCGAAACTCCTTCGCCGATCCTGCCAAATAACGGATGTAACGTACGTAACGCACTCGTAATCTCGCTTCGCGCGGAAGTAGGTTCGATGCAGCCATGATGGTCACATTCTTGTTTTTCTTTATTCTTTCCGATCAGTCCAGCTATTTGTCCCCGCTCCGTGCTTGTGTGAGACCTTGAGGAGACGAAAAATACACCCTGTTTTTTTTGGCCTGTGTACTACAGTGTGACTAAGTTCCTCCACTCGGGCAATATTTACCATCAATAATGAATTATGGACTTGGATGAGGCCTTTTGTGAGATTTATATGCTCGTAAAATCTCCCTGAAAATGATAAATGGTACGATTTTAAAACTAAATAAAATTTATCAAATTTTTGACTTGCTAAACCCTGCCTTTTGCACACTGTGCACCGCTTTTCTGTGGGCATGGCGAGTGGTACGTACGTTTCATCTCGTTGTTGGTTTGTATAAATAAGCGTAAGTAGCGAAACAAACAAATATACGCGGGGCACCCCCGGACGACTGATCCCAATTCGTCTAGGAGAGAGGGAGAAAGAGATAAAGAGGAAGAGGGAGAGAGAGAGAGAGAGAGTGTGGGGTGAAAAAGAGTGTGGGTTGTTGTATTTCGGTGGATCGCGCGGAGAGCATAAGAAAAGCGAAATTGATGCAGGAAGAAAAAGAAACCGCACACAGAATACGATCATTGAATACACCAGTCACGAGGTAACGCACGCGTCGCACGGAACGAATAACTAGAAAGCGAACCTTTGCTACAAACACACACGCACACACGTAGTGACGGTTGCTGAGTCGCTTACTTTGTCGATGAAAAAGAAACGGCATAATTTGGCTTCGCGGTTAGATTTTTTCCAGCTGTGATGATAATGAAACCAAAGCACTTTCGAAGCCACACCAGGCAAATTCATATGTTTATTGACAGTAACGGCAGGCACGACCACGACCATTTCAGTTTTGTCACACTTGTTTCTTGGCGAAACTGACCCCCCTTACCAGCCCCCACCCCCTTGTGAAACTGATAAGACATTCGAGCAATCTGCTAACCGCTCGTAACGAAAATCGAAAGCGGCAGCGATCAGCACCGAACTGATGGAACCAACACACTTTGCTTACACGGGCTTCATTTGCAAACCCTCAGCCGTTGCTTTGCTTCCTCGACTTGACTGTGTGCATGAATATTTGCTATCAGGCCGATGCGGCCGGCCTGATAAGTGGTACGGTCTTATCTCAAGAAGCCGAGCGAGGGTGACCCTGGTCTGGTCAAAATGCTCCTTCTCTCCAGTTGGTTTGCCCCTGGGGCTGGTCAATGGAGTTCGACGTCATTTTTATCGCTTATCGCGCACAACTCGGGGACCAACCGGAGCGAAGATAGTACGAATGTGCACCTGAATGCGGGTGTGGAAAAATGTGTGCCAAGTGCCATCCGTTCCGAGAACGAACGACGTTGAAGCCATCGGTACAGGTAACCCGGGAGTATCAACCAACCAATTAGACACCGGCGAATTACGGCGAAAATGGAGTAAAGCCATTTTTATTCGACTTTGTTGTCTACCACCTGTTTCGTATCGCCTTTGTTTGGACAAACCAATCACAACAAGGCAGCTGTCGGTAGCGACGAGACAGTAGCATTATTACTTTTAATTTGTTTGCCTACACCACCTCCCTCAATTAACCACTGTAGACCAATCGGCTCCGGTGTGACACCATTAAATTATCGTTAACCGGCCCAAAATGTCACCGTTTATTGCGCGAGCAAGTACGGAGCAAACGCATCTAAGCACAGTGGGCCTCTAGACGGTGAACGATGGAAAGAAAATAATTACCAAAAACATATGTTTGTTCAATTGTAAGACAGACTGAGAAAATTTATTGGTAGCCTGAGTTCCTTTTTCAATAAAAATTAAATGTTGGATTTTTACGACTCAGACCATAAAATCCCAAGAATAAACAAAAGGGTAAAAGAAAAAAGTCTTCTTTTAAAGCGAAATTTATTGCGTCGCAATGTACATTTTTATGTGAAAATCTATTCTTCAACCAATAAAATCCTTGCAGTTCCTCTTGGTTTACTGGCATTACGGCGATCAATTGACCGCGATTTAATTGGATAACGATTACCGGGCGTCTCTGCTTGCAGTTCGGTGCTCTTTATTGCACAATTTCTTTCGCCCGCAAACGATCGCACCCGACCGGTTTGGGTGCGCGTGTGTGTCCCCTTCTTTCCCGTGGAGGAGGGCCAAAGTATTATGGCGTTTTTTTATTGCTAAGTATGTGATAATTATGATGCCGTTTTGCGCATCACACCACCACCGCACCGTCGTGTGTGCATCGGGGATCGTCGCGTAATAAAACCGCATACGAGCCTCCCGATCGTTCTGATGGGCCATTTGCGTATTTTATTACCACGCTCCGCCGCACGTCACCACCGGTTGTGACAAAAGGATGCACTGCAAAACAGACACACACACATACACGTGCTGCTGCCTTTGCAACCACCGCTTCGACGATCGTTATGATCGCTTGATTGTGAACGGGAACGGGATCGTAGAAAACCCCGCACGAAAGATGGGATCGGATCGGTGTTTGTGTTGAAGATAGGGGCTGATCTTTTGCCAAAGCATCGTTTTCGTTTTTGCTTTAGTTCGCATCTTCCACTTTATGGCTGCAAACATGTGCGGACGGGGCCCGTCTTACCAACACATGTGGGCAAAGTTATGTTCTTCGCATAACGATATAGATATATCGTTCATAAAAACCGTTTGATATTTGTTTATGCTGTGTTCGATTGGTCTGGCTATAAATCATATCTTTTTGTTGTGATTTTATTCATCAGCTCCATGATTTATTTCACTAGGCTATTTCGATGACCAAGTTTATTCTTCGTGAATCAAATAAATCATTTGCATTTATTACATTTACATTAATTTTAATGTGTCCCGTGTGCGGTTTTATTGGCATCCAATTAATATTTAACATTTCTACAAATTAGTCTACTTTGTAGGTTTGGTTGCCATAAAGTCATGGTACATTCAGACAAACTGGTTGCAGCAACAACAAAAAAAAATTGAAAAAACATAACGGATCGCATCTTTCGATAGAGCTCGATCAAGTAGGATCAAGCTTCCGATACTATTCTCGTGCCACTCCCCCTCCGAGTTCGTTTTATGAGTCATCTTCTGGTTATTTTGAGCCCGCTTCCGAGCCGGTTTCGAAGATGGCCCGTTCGACGGCCTGTTGTTGGCCCATCAACATGGAAATGAGCGGTGTGATTCACTCCTATTCTTATCTTTTCGTTTTTTCGGCCCCTTGTCATGTATCTCCAATTTGTTAACAGTAAATTAAAATATTTTAATCCGTTAGGCGGGGATAGGTTTATAGATGCGAGTTGGCAATATCGAATGAGTGTTTTTTTTTTTTGGCAAAACAAATCAGAGAGATAAAAAAGTAAGGCATATTTATCGAGTTATCCTTTAGTCTCAAAACAGACTATTAGCTCAATTTCACACTTGTCATTGATCATGATGCTTTTCTTTTGTTTTTTGATACATAAATACGCTGTCCCATATTTCCTCAAATCATTCTTTCAATTTGTCTCTTTTTTCTATCTGGTCGATTGATTTTTTCTTTGCTTAATTCATTCCCAATGGAATGGCGTCCCAACAATTTACACTTTCTTGGTTTCTTTACTTGCATTGTTGTGAACTATTTCACTGAGGGTTTTAAAATTAAATATCATTTAAACCAAACAATTTTGAAATGTGCGTCTTAATCAAAAGGGGAAGCAGCAATCCACTATGCACCATTTACATTTTTTTTTTCATTCGCATTGTGCGAGCTAGCGCAAACATCGCATACAACTTATGGTTGAAAAATAACGTCCAAGGTCGGCCGCAAACCATATGAAGCGTTGCGCTGACCCTCGTTGCGCTTCGGATGAAAATGGCCAACGCGCGCATTTGCGCATCTCTCACATTGGTCTGCGCAGTACACTCCAAACTACCTCGCTCCCACTCCGCCCTTTTCCTTTCCCAATGGTGGAAGGAGGAAAATCATGTTCGTCGTTGTTTACCCGACCCGGTGGGATCAATTTAGTCGGAGCCACTTTCAACCGGTTCGTTAGTGTTAGTTTGTTAGAATATCGTTAGCAAACGATCAGATGGTGTGTGTTTTGCGCTGTCATGAACATTGAAATAATGTTACGTTCATTCGCGGTGTAAAGGTGTTTGACTGATGATCCCAAAGGGAGGATGATCGGGTACCCGATGCTTGTCGGATTAATATTAGTGCATCTAACCTCCTGTGAACGACAACAGATTTCACTGCGATGTTTCTCCCTTCCGGTCGTTTGCCTACTCGCTTAATTAAAAAAAAAAATACTTGGTTTGATTGTGAAATAAGAAACAGCAAATATTCCTGTGGGTCTGAACCAGCTACTTTCTTCACGTTGCGTTGAAGTCACTCGCTTCTCCGTTCCACCAACAACCAAGAGAATGCAAAATGCGCCTGCAGACAATTCTGAACACATGCTTTGCTGGACGTTGTTTACTTTCAGCTCAACAATAACTGCTGAATCCATAAAACATATGTTGAGCATAAAAATGAAACATTATTGTTTCATGACTCGGTGAGGCTTATCTTTCTTGTTACATTTTATTTTCATTTTATCGTTTATTTATTTCTTCCAGGTACAAACCTTTAATTTGTCAATTTATCTTTCGATGGTAAACTTTTGTTTTTCATGATCAAAAAACTTAAATTATTGATGAACGTTGTTGCATCGTGCGGAGACTAGATGTAAAGGAACCTTATCTTCGACAGTATGATAAGATGCGATAAAAACAAATGCCACCCCTCTTCCCGTATCTTCCCGTGTTTTTGTATGAAATAACGGCTTTCTTCTAAACGTTGTTCTTTCTAAGATGGACAGCAAAACCCGATGCATCCGTTTGTACTCTTCGCTTCGTTCTTCAACGAAAATTCACCTGCACTTTCTTGCAACGCAATCCAGCACCGATCGGAACTCGTCGGGTGTGTTCGAGCTTGGGGGGATGAATTATTTGCATGCCTTCCGTTCGTCGTTAATGTCATCATTAATCGCAAGGGAACTCACGCGAACCGGCCGCCCCATAGTGAGGGAGACCGTGACCGCGAATCGAACCCTGCCAAGAACATTGTGCGAGAGAGATGGTAGGAAAGTATTTTGAGGGTGAAGCTGAACTCTAGCATTTCCTTGGGCATGAAAGTCGGTTGTACATTTCGTCCAAGACAAACCATGATAAGGGAGCTTATTTCCAGTATGGTCTGTATTGAAATGAAAGAAACATATTTTTCTAGTCGGTTGGTTTGATCTATATCCTAATATAGTTGCCCTATCAATGTCCCGTTCAGTAGTTTACTTTTTTCCAATTGCAGTTTTCTATCAAACCGACTGCATTTAGTTCGGTTTAAATTGCAGAGAAAACTTACGGTTGCAGGCACAGGCTGACGACGTTTTCGCTTGCGGTAGATCGAAAGGCAACGAACCGAGTCGAAAAGTAGCGAAACGAAGAAGAAAACAAAAAAACCAAACCAACTAGCAGAAGAAACAGCTAAAAGAAAAACAAAAAAAGGTACCTAAGCGGCTCTCCCCATCGCAGGCGAAATGGAAGCGAAAGATTGGATCGGAGTCGGGCCGCCGTGAACCATGGCAAAGAGTGTATTGTACTACTTTTTTCCTCCCTGGCCAGGCCGCGCGACGTTCGCTTGCACGTTGCTGGGAAAGTACGAAAAGCGCGAAGGCAAAGGGAAAACAAAAGAAAAGAAAAACACACGGCTGAAGGAGCGCTTCATTTTGCACCGGCGATATTCAGTGCTCGTATTGGACCACGACCACCACCGTTCAGAGTTGTTGGTGCGTCTGGGGAGCGATGTGGGGCCGTCGACCTGTCCGCGACGAAGGGTGTTTGATGGTATTGGCGGAGGGATTCGAAAAGGTGCCCCAACGCAACGGAAGGGCGGAAGGAATGACGCAAAACGAGCCGAACCCGCTGGAAGATGAAGACGAAACTACGGGCATGTTGTGGAGGTTTGTAGTGTTTCACACTAGCTCACTACCCGTTTACCTCCGCTCGGATGAAATTTGTTCCTCTCAAAGCAATGTCCGGTTGTGGTGTACCTGTTCCGTTAAATTGCGGACAAAAATGTTCCCCCTTTGAATTTTAAAGACTGATTTAAGTCAAATTTTCCAAACAAGTACGGAAAATTGATCCGAGATCTTTTGATCGGATGTATCAATACACGAAAAAACATCTATTATATATTTTAGCTTTTTTGTAAGCTTTTACTATTATATATTTTTGTTTTTTTTTTTTTAAGTTTATGCACTGCAGATCTTGTTGGTGGTTTGTTTGATAACTACTTTTTTTATAAAATCATCTACATTTTACAATTGAAACTAGCACAAACAAAACAAGCATGCAAACATATGTCATGGTGTATCCACCAAACTTATACAACACGGGAAAATCGATGATATATCAAACATTTCAAATACGCCGTTATTATAACTATTAAATTAAAACAAATCTTTCAAGTATTAGTTAAAACTATAATTCTTTTCTCAATCCCTCTTGTATTAAATATAAGTATCAAGATAGTTTGGGTGAGAAGCAGCTTCAAACTTCTATATGAATTTATGAGAGTTTTGTTTCAAACAATGGTTTTTACAAGGTTTATTATCTAAGCACTCTTTAGCGTTAATTGTCAACAAATATTGTAACACAGAACGACCAATGAAATTGTCTCGTTTATTGAAATCTTTTTTGTACTATCATATTCTATCGTGTTCAGCATAATTTTATTTGACTTGGACGAGATATGTTCTTATGTATTTTTAATTGCTTGGAGTGAGTTCTTACTTCACAGTATTGTATTGTTCTTGTGTAGTAACACGAGTTTTTCGTTTCAAATAGAAACTTTAACACAAATACGGTTGTTTATTCCAAGAAAAAAAATAATATTTTGATTACATTGTTTTGCCTACCTGAAACATGCTAGATTTACTTCAGTTACCTTTTTGTTGTTAGATAAGCTCGGTAGGAACGTAAAGTTTTTGGATCAACGCTATCTGTTTCTTTGGTTCCTTCTCTTCGTGCGTTCGTGTTCAGCGTTCATCGGCACCATTCATCCTTTCGCCCATTCAGCCCATCTTCACTCCCCCCCCCCCCACCACCACCCCTCCGCCCCACCTCCGTGCATTCTACGATGCGTTCCCCGCGTTGGTTTTGTGTTTGTGTGTGGTTTGGTGCCGGTTGGGTTCTCCGGGAGGTCAATCAACTACCCATTTCAATCTTTCCCTACACCAGAAGAACATGTGTGCAGGCCAACACAACACAACACACAACAGTGGCGATGATTTTAGCTTCCCTTCTCGCTTCGTCCCGCGCCTCGGTCTGTCTCGGTCTTCACGCGACAAAACCCATCTCGAGGGAGTCGAGTTTGTTTTGTTTTCGACCATTAAACTCGCGCGCGTGTGGTGGAAAATGCATGGGTTCGTGTATGTGTGTATGTGTTTGTGAAAAAAACGTCTGGGAAACTATTATATGGGATGCCAATGTCGAAGCTGCCGCTTTTCTTCAGTCGCTAGAGGAAAATGGTACGACAAACGATCAATTGTTCCCCTCGGTGTGGCGCTTAGTTTTACTCCTGGAACATTTTTCCATCGGACACCACGGTGGAAATGGTCTCGAATTAAGGTTATGATCGCTCAAACTTGCATTCCTTAAAACGTTTACAATTTTCCTGCCATAAATTAATTTTACTGCTCGGTTAATGACGGGAAAGCAGTGACATTTATCAGACTTGAATGCATATAATCTTTCCACCGTGTCGAATGTGTCGTTTAAGTTCATTTGGAATGGTTGATTCATTAGTATTTTTTTCCTTTCTTTCACTCCATGTCCGAGCGGAATGATCTTGAGGAAGGTTATGAGCTGAGAAAGCCACCGAGTGTAACAGATACCTGAGAATCCCGTGTTTTCTCTGCTACCATTTTTATGGCCAATGTATTTATCGCTTCATCGCGGCGCTTTCAAATTATGACTCCGACGAGCCATGGCGGAGAAAGGTTGTCCACGTTCGGAAGGACATTCAAGGACCCTGGCGTCCGTCCCGATCGAATTGTGCCAGCGATAAGAGGTGTAAGAGGTAGAAACCTGCGAAAGAAAACCCCAAAGTCCTCACTCATAAAGCGGGTGGAAAACTTTGTCGTCAGTTTCCCCCCTTTCCCGGACTTTTATCTCTTTCTCTCTCTCTCTGGCTCTGCAACAGCATTAAGACATTCCGGCGTGTCGAGCAGAGCATCATCATCGTGTTTTTGGGTGCATGCTGGCGTGAATCGGCTCTCCCGAGCCCGAGGTGCATCGCGACCCGGCGCATGCGCCTCTCTTTCGCAAAAAAACCCCGAAAGATGACGAGAAGGAAAAGGACTCCCGGGAGCGAACGCGATTTGCTCCAGCGTCCTTCGGAGTTTCGGTTTTCCACCTTCACCACCCCTCCTGCGGGAGAGAGTATCATGATATTATCATCATGTTTATCACTCAACTCGCAAAACTCTCTCCGTCCGCAAAACCCATCCAGTTATCATACAGTCGTTAACACACAACTATCGTTCGATCAAATGACGATGAACATCGCCTCGCGCTGTTGTTTTCCCTTTTTTTTGCGGGGGCGATTTTTGGAAACCCCGGTATTGACCTTTACCCTTTTGATGTAACAATTTGTTACAAGTCCCGTTGTATTTAAACAAACGAAATATAAATTTTTCGATTGGGTATGTTGAAATGGTTTGCCATGAATTTTTAAAAGAATAGTCATTTAAAAATTTATTTATTTATTAACATGAACACCTCTCGCAAAAGATCGTTTCGTCGTATTTTCCATTAAATGAATCTATATCGAACGTTTTCCACCAGAGCAAAAGGAAGCCAGCGTTTTAGGAAACCGGATCCGGCAACAATTGTGCGGAACCACCCTTAACTCTGAGGGTGCGGGGAGGGCGCAGGGGGAGAGACTGTCAAACGTTGGAGCGCTCTCCAGCAGCTAAGCAACCACCCCGCCACACGCTTACACAGACACGAACGGTCACTTATTTAATTTTTGAGTTTCCGAGAAGAAAACATGTTGGGGGTTGTTTTCTCACAAATTGCTGCTCATATTCTCTCTCGCCTTCTTTTCATCCCTCGTTTTACTCTCTTTCTCTCTCCTCTTACACACACACACACACACACACACACACACACACACACACACAAACACACAAACACTGATCCACCAAGGCTAGCACATCGTCGTCGTTTCCATCCCTTTTGGGGCTTTTCCTTCACGACGACGATCGGACAACGGAACGACGCGCGTCGTCCCCATTTCACAACCTCCCAACTTCTCCGTTTTCCACCCCGTACTGGGCGTCTCCACCTTGGCCTGCTTCGCTTGCCAGCCGACATTCCAGCCGATGCTGCTGCTGCTGCTGCTAATGCTGCTGGAGCACGTTTTTGCTCGCCTACTGTTCCCGCACCTGTGCGCGCTGGTGTGCGTGTCGTTGGTGCACTGTTTATATTTTTGACATTTCGTGCGCTCTGCAGACCGTCACCATTTTTTCGCTTCCTCTCTTTCTCACTCTCTCTCGGGCGCGTTCGCTCGCTCTCTTTCCCTTTATTTCATCCAACCTGCTGTTGCGTCGTTCCTGTGTGTGCGTGTGTGTGTGTGTGAAAACCGTCAACAAATTGGACCCTTTATACACAACCGCGTTTGGGGTCGATGTGACGTTTCGATTCATTTTCGTGTCCTCGATTCTGCGGTGCCTTTTTGGTATGGGTAACTTTCGTGCGTGTGTGTGTTTGGGGGGAGAGATTGATAAATTCATGCGTTCAGTGTTGGGCCCTATTCCCTCCAACCGGACACAGCATCGATCGATGTTGCGTTTCACCTTTCCCAACAGCGAAAAAGGCGAAAAACAAGCATACTTTGTGCGCTATTGCGAGCCGCCAGTTTTTGCGCCATTTGACCGTCCGGTCGAACCTCGAACATAATCCCCCCCCCCCTTTGGTACCCCTTCGTCCTACCGATGGGTCACGTTGGGTATGTTTGTGTGTGTCTGTGGGTGTGCGATAGGGGGAACCAGTTGTTTTTTGCCATTCCGAAGCATTCAAATCACCGCCTTGTGGAGGCTCCAACATCAGTCGTTGTTGGTGTGTTCCTATTTTCTCGATTTGTGCAATTGACGTCCTTCGTCTACATGCACAAGAACCAGCGGTGAACAATAACCCTGCGGTTTTCTGCGCGTTTATATGTGAGTGTTTGTGTTTAGTAGGCGGTGTTTTTTTTCTTCTTGCTGTCAACTATATTCAACCCGTTGTAATGCTTCGTGCAATTGTGTTTCACGATTTATGGTGCGTGTCTCACTTCGTTACGTTCATTTCCCCCCCTCTCCCTATCCACTTCTTGTACACACTTTGGCGGCGTGTTTTTCCCCCCATTTGTTGTGACTCTGTTTTGGGGTAGTTTTCATTTTTCTTACCATTTTTTTTTTGGTTTGCCCTCATTTGCAAGAAACGGCACTTTTGTGGGATTAGTGGGTGAAAGTTTTTCAGCCGATCCAGTTTTTGTTGCGCATGTTTTTGCGCTTAATACGATCGTTCCCTTTTTATGTGTACTAGAATATTTATCTTACATTTTCCATGGGCTTTTGAAGACAACTGGAACTCTAACAAAAAAATTAAAAAAGGTAGAATTGAAACAGGCAAAGGAGTGTATAAGAAAATTTTAAAATTAATAAAGCATTCTAACCAATCAAAACAAGCATTTTTCATAATCCATTGAGCTTGTTCTTCCTGTAATATCACGTCAACACTACGTCACTGGATGCACATTGTGCTGTGTATGTCTGCGTGTGTTTCGCCCGTCGAGCTGCACGTGTGCACTCGGTTGCGCATCAGATGTACCGCCCAGCCGCACCCCCAACCCTTCCCCCGTTTTCTCGTGCCTTGCATCATTGCCTCCCATAGAATTGCAACAACTTGCCAACCTCCCACACCTCCTCCCACACGCAATGATGATGAAGCTGTCCTATGTACTTCAACAACTGCTTTACGTCCAAACGCTGGCTGGCTGGCTTCTCATTAGCAAACATTAACCTGAAGCCACGGTAGGAGGAAAAAAAATAAATGGGAACGACACTAATCGCGGCCGTTGTTTTCGTGCTGATGCAAGTGTGTGTGTGTGTGTGCTCGGTGGGTTGTGGGTGGTTTGTTTGTGGGTATATAAACAACGCCATCTTTTCACCCCACCCCCTCGCTGCGCTCCTGGATCGCTCGAGAATATATTTTCACATAGCGTCGCATAGGGTTGGCCTTTTTTTGTGTTGTGTGTAGTCGGTATGCTGCCTTCTGCTGCGCGGACGAGAAACGGGAGGAAAAAAGTAAGGAAAAAAAAACTTTAATATATAGAGATATTGAGAGAACGAGAGAGAGAGAGAGGGAGAGTTTGATCGTGATTGTATGACTTCTTCCTGGCAGTGTTTGGCTGCAGTTTGGTGTTTGTCGCCTGCTTTTGGCCTTAATTAAACTTCGTACCCACTCGAAGTGAAGTTGTTTAAAGGAAGGAAGCTGTGGTTTGGAGACATATTTTCCCCCTCGAGAGTAGAGTTGGTTTGCTCAACTGGAGGGATTAAAGAGATAAAAATAAGTAATAAATTAGCCTTTGAGGGCATAAGTAGGAAATATTTTATTTTTCCGAAAGTATTTTATTTAGTCCGAAAAAAGAATAAATGGAAATACTAAACTATGAGAAAATAATTAAAAATTACCTAGAATTAAATTGAATTATAATAAATCAATCATAAAGCACACACATATCTAACCGACTTCCCTTTCGGGCCCTTCTCGCCACCCGTTTCTTCTTCCTCTTCCAGGCCGACCTGTGCGGAATAAGATGGCGTCAACTGGTACTCGGTGAGCGGCCGAACGCGTCCGGCGATCCCCTGGACGATCCGGTGGTGCGTTCGTACGCCAAATGTCTCGCCGTCGATATACTGTGCGTGTGGCGGCGGGTGGTCGCCCCCAAGCCCAAACCGAAGCCGGAGCCGGACCCGAGCAGCATGTTCGACATGAGCATACCGGGCACCGGTAGCGGCGGCTCCGTCGTCCACCCGCCCCTCTCGCTGACCGCCGCCAAAGAGCTCTGGATCTTCTGGTACGGCGAGGAACCGGACCTCACCGATCTCGTCGCGCCCGAGCTGCTCAACTCGTCCGGTAAGTAATGTGGGGAGGGGAGGGGGGAGTGGTTGGCTGACTGATAATTACCTGATCGGCTTTTAATGATAACTTCCCGTGTGGAATATTTACCCTAGGTCTGTTGTTAACGTTGTAACCTCCAGTTCTTGTTGATAATGTCGCCAACGATATTCGACTCTCACTAGGTCACGCGAGTGTCCAACGGACAGGATGTTGTTTTTTTTCGGATCATATCATTCATTACACTGTCACTGTTTATTTTCGATAGTATCAACCGTTTCCAATCCCAAACTAGAACGTGTTTCTAATGCTCCAGCATTGCTTTCGCAGAGCACATTCGCTTGCAAAGGTCAATTTGCTGCTATCCTTCAAATCCGATTACACGACGCCGCCGCCTCATGGTGGTGATGGTGTAGTGTGTGTACTACGCACCTTGAAATCTCATGCCATTTTTCGTTCGCGCCGGGCACCTGGAGGTGGCCGCTTTTTCTTGTCGCTTCCTCTTTCGCCTTCGCGCGCGCGCTCGCCCGTTCTGCGCGCTCAAGGTTAACAGGTTTTTCTGTTCCCGCCGGGATCATGCTGCTGCCGTTGTTTTTTTTATTCCTTTTTGCTTGCAAAAGCATGTGTCTCCGCGTCCGGCGGCGGAGAAGAAACAGAGGAAAAAAAGGGTACGCGAATAAGAAATCGGCCCTTGGGGAACCGGTGGAAATCGATCGGAACTGGTCGATCGAGAGAGAGTCAATGGCGAAAGGGAGACTTTGTGAGCGCGTTTGTGTGTGTGACAAAGAGAGAGAGAGAAAAAAAAAATCATTATGGTTTATTTCCGTGTTACTTTTTCCGTGTTGTCCAAACTTCCGGTAATGACCGGCAAAGAGAGGTTCAAAATACCTGTTGTGCTGGAATGAATATCCAAAACCGTTTACTTTCGTCCTTGCCGAAGTGTGAAAGTAAACGATTCAAATAAAACTTTATTTGCAACGGAAAGAGATCCATCAAATCAGGATTAAGATATTTTTTTATTTACTGACTAGGTATGATCTTTTTCTAAATCATTACTTACAGTATTCGATATGAATAACTTGCTTGATTGAATGCCGATCACGGCTAGAATATGAATTCACACAGGTTTTAATGTTCAACTTTATGCAATCAGAATAAATGCTATTTTAATAATTAGTAGAATGTAAACTTTTTCTAATGGTTCAATGTTTTATAGTACTTTAGAGAAAAACATCTATTTTGCTATTATCAAAATTAGGAACCGAACACTTCTTATTTACGCTCGAAATTTGGAAAATGTAAATTTCAAACGTGTCCGAACTTATTTATGTCATGATGTAATATAGATGCGCAGTTTTCTACTTTATACTTATGCTTGTTTTTGCACTCTGCACTCTACTAAAAGTTTTCTATTTTAGTAATTTAATCTTTGTGCGCACTTCTATCTGAGGGAAATTGAATAGAAAAGTTTATTAAAATAATTTAAAACCTCAAACATTTATTTCGGTTCATCTTTAAACCCAAAGTAATGTTTTTTCACACCAAAATGTTATCCCTCCACAAAACAAGAACCAATCGGAAACGAAACCAGGGGGGTTTTGGGAGTCAAAGAACCGAATGTTTTGGGATCGCTTGTTTCACACACTTTCCAGTGGTTGATAAGATAAAAGCTAGTGCTGTGGTCTAGAATTGTGGTTTTATTCTTTTGTGATGTTTTGAAGGGAGAGGGGATGGCTTCCGATGCTAGAGAGTTCAAGGAGAGTGTTTTCAGTGCCATTTAGAATATAACTAAACCAAGCAGATAACAGAAGCCGTCAGTCAAAGTGATTCTTACAAAGGTTTGTTATTTTGGAGCGTGTGCCGTTGGATTCAAATTCAAAATTCAACAGCTTTGGCGAGGTATGACGGCTCGACGGCGAAGAAATCCGCGACGATGAGCCGCCACGTAACACAGGGAAGCAGCAACGAAGGCTCGAAGAGTTCGTTAAACCGTGTGCGTCCACCAGACGACGACTGATGTGGTGCTTCTCGTGCTGCCGTGGGAAAACCGGGGCCGTTCATCAGGCTGGGCGGCGGTTGGCGCTCAATCTCCTCGCGTGAAACGTGATAGGCTCCACCACAGCACCGCGTGCTGTTTAGGCGTTCTTTTTCTTTTCCGCGAGCTTATGTACATCGCTCCCGGACGGTGGCAAGGGGGTGAGGGGGTACGCATTTTCATCTCATCGAACATTGGCCGTTGAACGCACTCTCGAACCCCGCCACATCCCAGGGCGTCCGTTAGTTTTTCCGGTGCCGTTAGGTGCCAGCGTAGACTATTATTGCACGATCTCGAGCGAAGAGGCAAACGGAGCAATAAACCCTGGCGAAACATCTGTGTGTGCGGGGCATTCGGTCGCAGCATAGGCGGGCACACAACATTGTACGAGTGGAACGAGCTCGCTCCGGAGCTAGTCTTGTCCGAATTTTCGGCCACACACACACACACCCTGTGGCTTTAAAAAGCTCTCGAAAGGAAGCGGGGAAAAATGAGCCTTCACGTACCCCTACAAGGGTTGTAGGCGTCGTCCATTTTTCCTATGTATATCTCACCCCCCTCTCTCTCTCTTTCTTCATCCGCTTTGTGGAACACTGAATGAACTCTACGCAGGGAACGCATGGAAGAACGCGGACACTTCCATTTCTTCGTTCGGGCCGGTCCACCTATCCACCGGGGGAACTCTACAGATCCTACGGCCTGCGCATTTTTTTCCCTTCATCTCCTCCGTTCCAAAGGTTGTTCCCCGGGGAGGCCCGATGCAAACCGGTTTTCTAAAAAGCGAAACCAAAAATTTGAAAGATGAAGCGTTGGCTGAAAAGGCAAAAAATACGTCAGAGAAAGAGAGAGGAGGCAAAAAAATCTACGCACCTCCGAGCGAAACTTTGTCTCGGAGCGAGATGTGATGGCCAAGCAGGGAAGGGAATGGAATGAGAAAAGCTAGCTGAGCTAGCTCCCGTGATTTATATATCGGTGCCAGATGAGTTGTTATAGCCGGTGCTATGTAGCAGTGATGAAGTTGCCGTTTTCACGCCTGACCAACTTCCGGTCGAATCGGTTTACGCCACAAACGGAGGCTCGGTTTACGCCACCACCGGAGGATGTATGCGGATATGGTGGAGATTATGGCAATCCCCAACATGTAACACAAGCAGCGGTAACGGGGGTTTTGTTTGCCGCACGACTTTCGAACCGGGTCCAGATTTTATTCATAGACCTTGTTTAAAGGAACTTTTAAATGGAGAAAAAAAGAAGTACTCCATTCAAGTCAAGAGTTTTCAATAAAGCATTCACCAAATTCAGTTGCCGGTAAAAGTGTTGCTACCATTTACCGATGCATAATGCAATGTTGCAAGAAGACTAACCCGTATGACATCCCAGATGAGCCACTCCGGAACCTGTCGAAGGATAAAGGTAGATTATTGGGTACGAAACTGGTGGATGTACGCCCGCAGCCAAACAGAACATCAACTGTATTTATTGCTTCGATGAGCGAATATTCACCCTCACACACAGTGGTATAACACTGAGACAACGGGCGGAAATTTTATGTTTCTATTTTAAATCATAAGTCTTGTTATTTCAGGCGATTGGTGCAAGCTAAAATTTAAAAATAGTTGGGAAAACGTTACGACCGTTAAGAAGCGGTTCGAGATGTCCACTGTTTGTCCCACTGTGCTCTGGAGAGGGAATGTCTACCGGATACTGCTGGAATGAAATGATGAGGTGTGCTGGTCCATGGCCATGATGCTGGGCCTTTTGATTGGCATGAAAACTTCCTACTGCATTTTCATCATCGTCCTATCGAAACTTGCGAAGGAAAAATGATCATTTAGCCAGAGCTTTAGGGGACACTATGTACATGATGGCATGAGCCTTCGCCTCTCGATAGATGGTAGACTGTAGATTTGGTTTACTCTTTGTTTTCCCTTTTTTTATTTTACAGGTCAGGAAAATTGTATTACAGTCTTATAGAAGCTTGGCTTTTCCTAAAAGCTAGTCTTTTTTACATTTGATTAATTAAGCGAGGATACTCAGCACCATATTCATTATCCTACTCGTAACTGGTTTTTGTAAGCTACTAGTTAAGGTAGGTCTAGGCTTCAAATTTAATAACCTTTTCCATTGCAAAGACCGGTGACATTTTCGGTACATGTTGATTAAAATTTCCTCTTAAGGCTTATCGTCCGTTGAACCATTTAACCTGGGGCTTTTCAATAAGCGCGGGCACATCCTGTTCCTGTACGGGAATGAAAAGTTTGGCGACGAGGTACAGGCATCGGAAAACAATTTTCTCCTCCGAACAATCATGTTCTACCTGCTCACTGGACAGGCAGTAAGGCCATCAGGTAGGATCGTCGCTCTCGACTGGTCATCATCATCATCGTCATCTGGAGCAACGAGACGGATTTCCATGGAGATACGGCGGTGGATGTGTCTACAGCGGAAGGCCGTTGGGTAAAATGTCAACAGGAAGGTGTTTAACATTCATCTGGCCTCTAATCACGTACTTGGCCTTTCGTTGTGACGTTCGACGTCATACTGGAGTAAAATTTCCCAATAGCATTCCGACGTTAGAAAGAGGGACTAGATTATTGCTTCAAAGAATGTGAACTGATTTCATTTGACAATTCAATCTCAATGGATCTCAATTTTGTCCTTGACTGATTTGTTTTATAAATCTTTGCAATGCTGTAATATACATTTGGTTCTTGAAAAACATTTTCTAAAAAATAAAAAAAATTAAACTAATAATAAACAGAACTTATAGAAAAAAAGGCATAGAAGCAATGAACAGCATTCAAAATGTGTGAAAAGTTGACCTCTCAGTGTACTACAAATGG
This sequence comes from Anopheles coustani, assembly GCF_943734705.1. NCBI lineage: Eukaryota > Metazoa > Arthropoda > Insecta > Diptera > Culicidae > Anopheles > Anopheles coustani. Next base: position 75,438,083 of record NC_071289.1, read on the forward strand.
TACACAGTTAATATGTCTAAGTAGGACTAGTTTCAGAGCTGACGATAAACTTGCAAACACTTTTCCCGTTATCTGTACTGTTTGATAAAAGTTTTTCGTTCCTGGCACGGTCCAACCTTCCGGGAAAATGGCGCGTTATAACGTTGTGGGAAAACTTTTCCCCTCGCTCCTGGGTGTCACTTTGCAAACAATCTCTCAAGTAAATCAATCGAATCGATTTCGCAATAAACGAAACAATCCACCATCGTAAGGTAGATGCTGAGATGAGGTGACTGAAGCATAAATGACACTCCCAACAACGTTGTTGACAGCTGTGCGTCTGGTCGCGTTGTTTCCGCAAATTTGCTTTGCTTAATGTTACGACAGCTGGGCGAAAGCTACCGATGGCAGCGAACAGGCCTGCATGTGACAGGTGGCTGAGCACTTGAATTACGCAAACTTTAAACGAGAGAGAATGTTTTTTTTTTTACTGTTTATTTCGGCTCGTCAGTTTACGATGCTTAAAACAAGCCAAAATTTAGTTGGTACAGCATTAATAACCTTACAGTTTACTTACGAAACGCATTCAGAAACAGGTGGAACTACTACCAAAAGTTTCTTCAATCGTTGCTCAAAAAACTCGTGAAATAGTATAGCCATAAATTAATATTTAATGCGAACTTATTGCCACTTCAGGGTGACATTCTCGTATTCCTTGGAAGGGGACAATCTGTAAATGGATACCAGGCAAAAGGTTTGCCCACATGCCCACTCGTTATCAGTGACGTTTCCACGGTTTCAGCTCTCCCGGAATGCCCTCGTGCGCATGTCCACTTCCTGGCTTTTCCGGTCCGGAGTCCGGTGGTGAGTAGTGAGAAGCGAAACAACTCGTTCTCACTCGTCCTTCCTCATCACTTTTCGGCTCGTGGACGGTTTTTTTTTTGTTCGGTTCTCGTACGATCCGATGTCCACCGATGTCCGAAACACGGTATGTTTACCGAACCTCTTTCACTCTCCGGGGGGAGGTTTTCCCTGAGTCGTTGGTACCTTCTCCAACTCCAACAAAGTCCGCGAAGATTGTACCGTGCGTAGCGTTTCGGTCATGCCATGGTGATTATTGGTATTTAGTAGTGGTGCTAGTGAGTGTCCACCGCGGCCTCACCGGCCGCAGGACCTTTTCCGGCTGTTGTTGCCCGCCGGCTCACAACCCGCACACACACACACACCGGCCGGGAGAGACCGCACGCCTCGAGTTCGAGTGGCGGAACGCTCTCGAAACCGTGCTCGATCCTTCGGAATCGAAAAAGGAACCTTTCGCATTTTCCTAACCTTGCTTTTTTGGCGTGGGCGAAGTTGAGTCGTTGTATATGTGTGTGTGTGTATGCACATGCGGTAGGCAACAAATCAATCGCTGTCTGGAGCACCATCAGGCAGCAGTACGCCACCCACCCCCCTCTGTGTTGTGGCCCTTTGGCATCTTCTGGAAATGTGCCTCTCCTCGAAATCGGGGCTTCGGAACTCGCTCGCATGAGACTGCTCCCCCCAAAAACCTCCGTCCCGTTTCCTCCCCTCAAACCCCCGCCCCCTCCCCCCCGGCCTAGCCAATTGTAAATTTTCCACACTACTATGTAGTTTTTAGGCAAAACTACTTCCACCACGACGATGATGCGACGATGAGACACAAAAACCGCTGCTCCTCGGGTGGAGTTGGGGGAACGGTGAAGCGTGGGGTGGGGGTGTGAAATTCATATTTTTTAGTGAAAACGCCAAACCAACGACCGGGGGTACGTTTAGCGAGCGAATGGGAATCGCATTCAATCGAAAAGGCTTTTGACTACATGGGAGTGTAGTTTGCAGCGCGAAATATGGTATCGATTTTCCGGCTGGGGAGGAAGTTTCGCACGCGGGGGAGGGCAATTTTCGGGAGAATTAGGGAATGGAAAGTTTGCCCCTTTCTGTCGGTGGGAAGGCATTGTACTTGCGATATTGTGAACTGAATAATTCACAACTTTCCTCCGCTTTGTCGCAGGTGGAGGACAAGTTAAGAGGAGTAGTTAACCACAATTTTCCAAATTTTTAACGAAACGTTGGTTGTTCTGCAAGTAGCATTAGTAAGATTGTTTGAATACTTGATTCTAACATGAATTGGGCAACCAATGGCGTATCGTTTGCCGAAGAGGATTCTTTTGTTTTTCCAACAGCACACCACACAATCGATGCAAACGAACCATTGCATGCCGTTCGAGCGCACCACAATAACTCCGAAGGTGCTGCACCAGCTGCACCGACGCAATACGCAACAACGTTCGCCGATGCAGTGCGCAATGTGCAACGCAATGCAAAGAAGACAGCCGAAAAACGAGCCCACCAAGACACCTTGGTGCAAAGCGATGCACCCGCCTGTCGGTAACCACTTTTCTTTCCACTCACCTGCATTGTTTGGTTGATACAAGTCCCAGGGTGTTCCGCTGTTTTGCATATCAACCATCGATTGTGATGCGTGAAGTGTCCAATTACTCTTGGAAAGATTTTTTATTTTGTTCAAAAGCTTCTTAACTCGAAAGTTAGCCATCTTTTATTAATGATACATAGTTTCCATATTTTTATGTTCATCTCTCAGAAAATATTTTAATGAAGTTTGGTTTTGTTGGTGAATTATTGCTTGAAGCAAATTTATTTATAACCATTTTAAATCAAACTTTTTGTGCAGCTTTTCGTCCAATATTCTGGTTTGTATGAAAGTAAAAGTTCCTTTATTAACAAAAATGGATTTTTGATAAAAGCTTGTTTTTTTCTCATTCGTTTCCAATTCCATCCCTTTTATTTGCAATAGTTAAAATATTGTACCGTGTCCAAGAAGTAGTGCTTCTGCTTTTCACCAGCTTTCAATATCAATAATTGTAAAAACTGTTTTTTCCACTTTTAATATATCTACTGTTATCTACTTTTCTACATACAATTTTTCAAAAATGTTGAAGTGAAGTTAAGGATAAAGTACAATTTTAATAACAGTCTTAAACATGAAGATTGTCAGTGCCTGTGAAGAAGTTTTTAAATACGTTGTAATGGAACGATACGTTTCTATATTTTTTTAATTTTTTTGTGTCTTAATTTCTTTAACAACTTTTTTATTTTGCAATTTGTTTTTGCTTACACATTTTTTGTCTCTAAATCACCAAGAAATCGACTGATCGCGCGTCTTTATTCGCCGCTATAAACAACCGAACAAACCGTTAGAACAGGGGGAAGAGAGAAAGAGAACGAGAGAGAGACAGGGATAAATTTTTCGATCGACGAGAAAATTCTCTCTTTCCCCACAGGGGCCAGAGGAAAACTATCCGTGTCGTCTTCCCGTCGCGTCGTCTCGCGTTGCAGTGTCTGGTTACAATACACAGCATCGGGGGCCGCACCAAATGCAATTAGCACGTTTTAAAATTAGACGATGTTGGAAAAATCTCGGCCAAAAGAAGGGAGGAAAAAAAAGAACAGTCACCATTAGTCCCAAACCGAGAACCCCAAAAAGATAATGCAGGCGCGAGCGCGCGTGCAAAGGTTTGGTGAAGGAAGCACGCGTTACCTTCTTCGTGCGCACTTTTGCCGACCCAACGACGCGCCCCGGTGTTGATTGAGCAGGATCGGCCCTCGGTGTGTGTGTGACCATTGGCTCGCATGCCGGTTAGAAGGCGGCAGGGGTGGAAGCGAGGGTGGTGGAGGGTTGCTAATTATAGAGCAATAAATAGAGGAGAGTATCATATCTGCCAAATGCGCGAATGCCATGCGAAGTGAGCACGCGAACGCGTCGAGGCAAACACACCCGGCTCTCGTGCGATAAGCCCGGATGTTTGATGAAAAAGTACGACAAAGAAAGTGGGGGAGGAGGGGGTGCACAAGTGGCACGATGAAATCAGATGTTGTGGGTTTTCCTCGTTTTATTGAGACGACGGTTTTACGACGGAATTGGACCGTTTCGGTTTGGACTTTGATAAATCGAATGCGTTTGTCTGTGATGGGACACCTTCATTTTCTTATTTACATCGATTTATTCGATGGGTTTAAAGAATCGGATGTCTGGATTTTCCGAGTCGATAGGGGAAAAAACCCCGTCAGCGAAAGAGCGAAATCCTAACATTATGTTTATTTATATTTTTTTGTTTTCATATGCATCACCCCAGCTTCCCATCCCCTTGCACAGACACACACATCGTGCACTCGTGGATGCACTCGGTTAGATGCATGTGTGTGTATGTGTGTGTGTGCGCGTGCATATGGAATGCGTTCCGCGATACTGCTTCTCGCGTACTTAACCACTTTACCGGCGTGCGAGACGCTGGCGGCAACAAATCAAACCCCTCCTCTCCTCTCCCCTAGCCACCCCACCCCTCTTCCGTTCACACAACCCGGTTACGGTCCATCACCTTCTTTCTAGCTTCCGCGAGGCGCGAGTAAATTGTTGTCGTCGTCGGTCGCGCGTCATTCGGAGAAACGCGATTTAACTCGCAAGATTTACGCTGAGAGAAAGAGAGAGAGCCGTGTCGTGAGAGGAGATCTTGGAGATCGCGAAAAAGGAGAAAAAAAAAAGTTTAAAAAATATTTACAGGGTTAAGAAAAAAAAGGTGTGCTGAGACAACGGGCAAAACGACGAAAAGTAAAACACAACGTTGCAATTGAGAGCAAAAACAGGAAAATCCAGTTTTTCGATCAACCCTCAACCCTCTCTCTCTGCACCCCACGGATTCAATCAACCACCCACCCACCCACTTTCTCGTGCCCAAGGGGACCCTTTGGTTACGTCGGAGTGTGAGTGTGTGTGTGATGTAAAAAGGCGAGTAATTGCTCTCACTCTCCGGCTTTGGTTGCGACAATCTCGGAGAGGAGCAACATATGAAGGGAAAAACAAACTGTCAACACACATGGATGGGTATAATATAAGGGAAACTCTCTAACACACACACACACACACGCGGGCACATGCTAAACGACCCTCTCAAGGGGATGGCAACCCCCCCCCCTCTCCCCCCCCACCCTCTGTCCTATCTAATGACCGATGATTTTCTCTCCACCACCACCCGGAAAATGGTTCGAACGGGATTTGTTTGCCCTTTTTGCCAAACGCCGCGTCGTGCGTCCATTTGCGGTTCCTCGCGAGCGGCCTAGATGAGCGGCCCCGGGTGCTGTGTGTGTGCGTGTGTGACGTCAGGTCATCCGCCACAATCGGGCAGCGATTTCCGGCCTCGCTCGCGTTCACGTAGGGTAGGTTTTGGTCCGACATTAATCCGATAAGGGTTGATCGCGCTGAAGGGCTTTAGGGTTAGGGAAGAGGGCCACCGAAACCGAACGTAAACACAGGATGTTTATCAGGGTGACAATTAACCTCCTCCCCGACGATCTTCGTTTAGCGGTGTGTGCAAAAATAATATTCAAAAGCATATTTTCATGCACGAAGAAGGGGGTGCATACTTTGTTGTCTAGCACGCGCGGCGTGGTGCCGCTGTTTTTGCGTTGTTCATTCGTGTTGGTGACCTCAGAACACTCCGAAGCACTCGCGGTTCGGTACGCGTGACTTCGCGCCGAAGAAGACAAAAAGAAGCCGATCGTTAATATAATCCATAAAGGGGGTTTAAAGTCAATAGAAGTATTTGCTTTTGGATCGATTGTGGATTATACTGTTTGAAGAAAGGGAAAAGACTACAGTTTCCCGCATATCAATTTGTCATAATTTAACCTACTTCAGTTAATTGAAAAGATTTTGCAGCAAACCGTACCAAATTCGGCAAGGACGATCTCCTTTCACTGTGGCCTTAAAAAATGTAGTTTTTCCTACTCCAGCCGCTAATGGTTGCGAAGGTTTCGTTGCTTTGCGTGTCAAGGTGAACGAGGCCCTGCTGCCGGAGCAACCGTTCAACATATTGCCAACACGATCCTCCGATGTGCTGATCTTGAACTTCATTCGCCACAAAAATTCGCCTGACGGATGGGCGATTCTTTTTTCCACCACTGCGCTCCCTCTCTCTTTCTCTCTCTCTCCCGGTCTATTTTAACCACCATCATTGCACTTAATGCTTATTTTATGCCCTTTTCCACTCATCTGGGTGCGCTGGGTGCGCTCCGGTGGATACAAGCATCCCACATGCGAACGATCATGCGCGCGAAACCGAATCACCATCGCAATTGATTCGTCAGTCATTCGAAAATAAACCACTCGAATCTTTCAACTGTCCTGTTTTTTTCGGGAATGTGTATCATCAGGGTGAGAAGGAAAGTCGTTTTTAGATGTGTGAAAATGTGCTCGCATTGTGAACCAGTGTAGCTTTAATTCGATTATAAAATATGACAAATATACAATTAGTTGCTTTGGCAAAAAAGGAGACGTTTCTTAAATTAAAAGTTTTAAAGAGGAACCTAGACATTGAATATGATTATTGTTCATGCAAAAATTTGTAAATTTGTTTTAGAAATATAAACAAACAATAAAAAAGACGTTTCTTAAATTAATAGTTTTAAATAGGATCGTAGACATTGAATATGATTGATGTTTATGCAAAAATTTGATTTTTTTTTTAAATTTTAAACAAGTAATAAATAAAGACGTTTCTTAAACTAATAGTTGTAAAGAAGAACCTAGACATTGGTATCATATGATTAATGTTTATGCAAAAATTTGGAAATTTGTTTTAGAAATTTAAATAAACAATTTTTATTTTAAAATAACATAAAATAGAATAAATACACATTGCCAAATTCCACGCTTGCAACAGTGTGTAATTCAATTTATAAAAAAAACACTTTCAACGTTTCACACTAGTTGTTTTATACTTTCAATAAAACAGGTTTAAAATGATATGCTATTCGCTAAATTACCACCATGGATTGCACCCCTTAAATCCCTTCCATTTCTGTGTGGTTAAGCAGACACAACCCCTAGGGAAATGAGTGTGTGAGAAGATGGAACTACAATATTCAAACAATCGAAAAATGTATTTACAACCATTTTGGGGGATTACTTTGTACATCCTCGACTGGGAGATGCCTTCCCTGTTGTAGGAAAATATTCCACCCCACAACGGAGGGTGATTCCAATCCTCCCCCCTGGTCCCCACGGTCATAACCAAACGCTTTTCCACCCGGAATCGATCCGAAGCTGAAGGACACTGGAAGGAGTGTGTCTTCTTCCGCATGTTTAAAACCCGCCGCTCATTCTTATTCGAATAAACGAATGCGAATACATTCTTCTCCTCCGGCGGGCTGGGCGACGCCCCGGGGGAAAAGCGGGAGGCATATTCATCCTGCGCACGACTTTCGACCGACTTCTCACCGAAGCCACGCCCATCGCCCATGTGCTGGGAGGGTTTTTTTTGCTGCCTTCCTTCCCTCGGCCGTCCTCCTGCTGTCCTGTCATGGGAATGTGCTGGGCTTTTCCGTTTTCCGACGAACGAACCTCCCACACCCACGATGCAAACTTCGTCCTTACTGGTGTCTGGTTCGGGGGGAGGGGGGAACACGGAGGACGGTGGCGGTTGTTAACGAGCCAAGAATTGATATCTGTGGGCAAAAGTGTTCTTATCGGGCCCATTTCGGGAGTTCTGCTGGACACATTTTCATCCCCCATTTTTTCCCCCGCCGTCGGAAGGATTGAAAAATTCTTAGAATCCCGTCATTCAAACGCTCGTGTTGTACTTACAAGAAGATAGTGCTATCGGAACGTTTGAATGACTTGCGTTTAGATGTTTACCGTGCGTGACTCATGACTCATGGATGGCTCGAAGTTTTTTATTTTTTTCGAACTCTTAGTCACGTGCAGTTCGTCGAACTTATCATCTCTACACGCACAAAGACGAGAGGCGGCCCTTTCACCGAAACCGGCGACTGCGTAACCCAAATTCTCGGTAACCTACTTTTCCTGCCAGTCTGCAAATGGTCGTCATCGACCATCCCGCACCATCCAACCCCGGCACGTCTCTCGATGAAGGAAATCTTCTCTCCTTAATGTACTTGATCCAATTTAATTGACCACAAAGGTGCATTTACAAGACACGAAGATGAAAAGCGCGGTCTTCTTCTCTCGTTCTCACTTTTCTCTCGGGGTTTTTTTCTGTTTAATTGTTTTCCACCACCGAAACGTGGCGCGAGTGAAAAAGTGCACATTTTCCCCGGTGCAAGCAACCACCTCGACGACCTGTTGTTGTTGATGTTGCTGAAGGTTGCAACCAACCGGGGACGGCACTTTTTTTTTTTATTTCGACCGTTGTTTGGGACACGAACCAACGTGGCGACGGCACGCCAGCCAGGAAGGGAAGTAGTGTAAGCAAAAGACGCACCGAAAACGTGCCGTCTGAGGCACTTACCGTGTTTTCTTCCTTTAACCTTTAAAGGTAGTGTGTGATGTTTTAGATCAAAGTTCCGTTCTTCGAACAATTAGAATCAATAAAACATTGCTTCCGTTTTAAAAAGTTGGTGAGTGAATTTAAGGACATAGAAACAGGAATGAGTACTATAATTAATTTATAATTTATATTATGGTTTTATCACGAACCCCAAAGATTAAAAAGACAAGACTAGAAATTCTAGGAATGATATGTTACATAATAAATTTTCATACTGTTCTTTAAATAGGACTGTACCATATTAAAAAAGCACATCGAAATTAGTTTGGAAGAAGACGAATATCTCATGTTTTCAATAAAAATCGATATTCACGTTAGTAGGTATATGATGTGCTCATGAAATTAATTATATTAACTTGTTTATACATCTACATACACATGTTTCTAACGCACTATAAATACATCATCGCTTCTAACTGCTTCCTGTCTTTCAAACATACCCATGGTTCATGTTTGCTGTTGTTTACTTTTCCATTTCAGTTTGTTTATCATTTGCTCTTTAAATACCCTTTCAACCTTTAAGGGTTATAAGTGGGCTAACGAGGGCAACTAACTTTCGCGCGCCTTACTGCCGACAGGACCGCGAACAGGTGTGTGTCCGTTTGACCTCGCTGCACCGGGCTTTCCACCTGCCGCTGGAACGCGGGACGAAATGTCAAATGTTTTCCTCTTGTCGAAAACTCTGCGTTCTAAAGAAAAAACATCAAACGAAAAAGTTTTTCGCTCTTCTACTGATGTGCCGTTTTCTAAATCGATGACTTTTCGTAGTTCTAAGAAGGCAACTTAACTTTTTTTTTCTTGAGACCGATTCTTAACCCTTTGCCTTGGAAAAGTTTGGCATTAAAAAAGGTTCCACCTCCATTCTGGTGCACTTTCGTGACGTTGGATGATTTGGACTAACGTTCTCTCTCTCTTGCTCGTCTTGGGAAAAACAGTTGCCCCAATTGCATGCTGGGAAACAACAGCCGTGGACGTTTCGTATCGTTCTGTCCTCACCTTCTGAACCCCGAAAACATAGAAATGAACATGTTTGGGTTTTGTATTTCTTTTTTGCAAAGGAAAAACTTGCCCTTAAACGGCACGCCGGCATGCAAGCATTCCGTTTGGCGGGGACGATGGCCCAGCGTCGGTGGGTACTAATGTGGTTGATGGACTTTTAATACTTTGCATCGGTGACATTTCGTTCGTTTCTGGCTGTTTCTTTCTTTTTGGAAATGTCACAGGAATGCAATGGAAACTTTTCTTGTTTCCTTCCGACGACGACTTGGTTCAGCGTGGTTGGTTCTGTAATGGGGCATTAATTTGTTCAATTTCTTTTGGCCTTTTCTTAACTCTAGGAAGATGTATCGTTTACAAGATGGCTTATTTTATATCGTTTTTTTTTTATTCTCCTTACTCTCTTACAGAAGCCGGCGATAAAGGATCCTGGGAGAATGGCCTTTCGTACGAGTGCCGCTCGTTGCTGTTCAAGGCGTTGCATAATGTGATCGAACGGTGCGTATCGCTTCCGGGGAGGTTCCTCTTCCCCGACTTGACCAAAGTGGAGAGAGCATGTCTTTATCCGGTTTGGTTTCTCATCTCCCTTCCATTTCAACAGATGCCTGCTGTCCCGGGATGTGGTCCGAATTGGCAGGTGGTTCGTGCAGCCGAGCTCGAACGGCGACAGACTGTTCGGCAAAAGGTAAGACCCTACTTCTACTGTGAAATCACAATTTCCGGAAGCGCCTATCCCAGCGTTAGCTATCGGGAGGCCCAGCTCGAAGAGCATGGCTGGGTCTTCCAAACCCCATGGGATTGTGAAGGCGTTTCCGAGAGCAAGCACCCCCGGGTGCCGGTGGACCTCTGAGATTGATTGCTGAAGGCACGTTGTTGCACTCGATCCTCGTTCCGTCACCGACAAACCAAACTCGATTGAAATATAGTCCTTTTTTAGACCTGAGATATTGAAGGACCCCCAAAAATTTCTTATGAAATCCCCCGATTAAGAGAGTTTTCCTTTTTGCCTTTCAGCTCACATCACGCATCGTTCTCGTTTGCGTTCTTCGTGCACGGTGATAGTACCGTGTGTGTGGCGATGGACATCCGGGAGCATCCCCCGGTGAGGCCACTGACGATGAAGCACCTCGAGGAGGCTCTGGCGCAACAGGGCACTCCGTCCTCGGCAGCCGGTTCTTCCAGTCCCGCGGGAGCTTCGAACGCTGGCGCTCCCGGATCTCCCGGCAGCGGCCATGGTCCCTGTTCGGGGCCATCCGCCGCTACCTCCACGCCGGCTCCTCCGACCGCTTCCCCGCCCCGGGAGGTTCTGCTGGCGCCGTTCGGACTGGCCGGTACGCTGACCGGCCAGAGCTACAAGGCGACCGATCCGCAAACGCAGAAAATCCTGGACGACTGGAGCGCGTTCTATCCGATCTCGAGCAAGAACGTGGGACTCAGCGACACCGCGGACAGTGTGCCGCCCATCGTGGAGATCATGGTTGGGCGCGTGCGGATGCGCTACCCATCGAAGTACGTGCTCGTCACGGACCTGGATGATCGGGCTCCGGGTGACGGGACCAGCAATCAATCAACCTCCACCGCCACCGCCGCCGCCGCCGTCGTTTCCGCCCTCGAGGGTCTCTGCCTTCCGGCCGAGGGCGTGGTGAAAAGTGAACGACCTGGCCCCTCCATCAACCTACCGCCGGCGGCCAGCAATCAACCGGCAACGCCCGGTGGAACCGCCGCCGGTTCAGCACCCGGAAAGGCGGGAATCTCGGGCACACCCAGTCCGCCAACCTCCGCTCCGCCTGCACCACCCGCCCAAGGGGCGTCCGTGCGCCAGCGGAACCACCACAAATCCCTCATGACCCCACCGCTCACCGTGCCGGAATCGCCCCTCAACGATCTCGGCAACCCGCTCAGCATGTCGTCGGCGCTGATCAACAAGTCGGCCGCCGTCATCCTGCCCGAGCGCGTCTGGCAGGACTGCATCATGCATGCCGCCCCGCCCACCCCACCCGCCACCAACTCCTCCACCAGCCAAGGGACAGCGGCGACGGCGGCGTCCGCGTCGTCGTCGGCGAATGCTGGCGGTGTCACGATCAAAACCGAACCAAAGGACACCGCCGGCAGTGGGGGCGGAGGGGACGAAAATTCGTCCGCGGCCGCCAACGGAGCCGTTGACGCGAACGGTAACTCCTCGGTGTGGGAGATAAGCGACCCGGCCGCCAAGGTGCCCTGTTCGTGCGTCAAGTAAGTGCAAACCGAACCCGAAACATTAATCCGCACGAACTCATTTTCCCCACGCGAAAACTTCGTCCGCCCCTTAACAATCTACGTCCATGGTTTTCTCCGACACTCCTTAACCCACGACCCCAACGTGTTTGTTACATTTACTAGCTGCAGATTGTTTTGTTTACGTTTTTCTATGCATCCTGTAATAGTTGTGTGCTTATTTTAGAAGAAAATAATTCAACCCCTGATTGATGCTTTTTAGTATTACTGTATTACATATCAGCAATGAGTAGGGAAAATCATTGCTGAGCCCGTATTTGTTTCTTTGCTGTTGCTTTTTATCCGTGACAATAGTTGATCTTTTTTTTATTTTTATGTTTTTTATTCAATTTAATTTTGTTTACAATTATCATTTTGTAATTTGTCAATTTTGAATGTTTTTTTCCGCTTTCTTATGTCCTGTCACCTTGCTTTATAGCTTTAATTGCATGATTGTAATCTATCTTTTTTTATCTCTAAATAGGGTAGGTCGCCTGACCTTTGAATATCTTTTTCATAACTCGCGATATCTCACTTTGTTTGTGGTTCACTGTTTGTTGGTACACAGCAGGAGTTCAAGCGGAACTTAAAACGCTTTCCCTCCGTCCTGTCGTCGTCCCGCTAAGAAAGTTTTGTTTGTTTGCTCATGCTTTTCAAAAATACATTTTCCTTTACGTTTTCCCATCATCCTTCCGAGGAAGTGCCTATCTTGAGAGACTCCCGAACTCCCAGACTTCACCATCCCTCCGCACATTTCAGCTGCGCTCTTGCGTCACGTGTGTTTGTGTGATTTTCTTGTGTGTGTGTGTGTGTGTGTACGTGCGTGGTTTTCCCTCGGTTTTCTGTGGTTTGTTTCGCCTCACGTGCCTCAAGTCACCGCTATTTCTATTCTTTTCTTGTTCTCTTTTATTATTACCCATCCTTACTATTTATTTTCCCTTTCTTTCTCTCTCTCTTTCTTTCGCTTCTTCTTCTTCGTTTTCTCGTGCACGCACATCCTTACGGGAAAAATTTGACAATTGAAAAAAAATAACAACCAACAACCGTATGGTTTGCGTTCCGCGGGGGAAATGTAAAACCTAACAAACACGCGTGCCCCGATAAATGTATGTGAATACTGTATGTTCCGGGATGTTCCAGGTGTCGCCAAGGATCACCACCGTTCTCCTCGTCGTCGTCTTCGTCCTCCTCGTCCCTTGGGAGGGCACAGCAGCAGCAGCTAGCAGTTGTGGCTTCCTCTTCCAGCAGTGCCGCTGCCGGTGGAAGCCTTTACGCTTCCGTTGCTTCTCCGTCCACCCCCGGTGGTTCCTCTTCCTCCTCCACCGCCCACCGCCACGGTAAATCCTCCGTATCGATCTCGCCAGCCAACGCGTCGTCCTACGCGATCGCAGCCCTTTCCGGCGGTGGCAACAATCGTGGTGAAAAGTCTTCCCAACAACATCACCACCACCACCACCAACAACACCAAGGTGGTGGTGGACAGGCGGGCAAGGACCATCATGGTCACAGCCATCACAACCACCACCACCACCACCACCACCATCATCACCGTCCCCCGAGAATTCCGTTCCACAAACGAACCCCGCAGGAAGCGCTTTTCCGACCCGGCTGCAAGCCGATGAGTTTGTCCGCCGCCGCTGCCGCTGCCGCTGCTGCTGCTGCTCTTGCCAAAGCTGCGTCGTCAACGTCCACATCGGCCCCGGACGCCCAAGCCGCCCCCTCGCCCGGAGCCATCTCCTCCGGTGACAGTGTCGCCGATCCGCTCGAACTGGCCGACTCGTGCTTCAGGTTGGTTGCCCCTTAGTAGTTGATGTACAGCAACTGGGCGGGTGGTAGTGCATCATTCCTCTCCCTCCCTCCCTTCCCCATTCCCTCCCCGGGTAGGGGTTTTCCCGCACACGCGCCAACACCGCCGCGAGAGACGGAATTCGCGGGATCACCATCACCATCACGAACGATCACTACCACCATCTCGTGGAGGAAGAGGAGGAGAAGAAGGGGAGTCATTCGGTGGTGCGGGGCACGATCACGAACGCTTACCCAACCCCCTCCCCACACCTCCGCCAAGCACACACGCGTCTTCTCATCCCTTATCCTTGATATCGCTCTGTCCGTTCGTTCGTGTTTTTACTTTTCCTCGCCATGTCCATCACCACCTTCCTCCCCCACTCGGGGTTTCGGGGCCTAATATCTACACCGACCTTCACCCCCCCCCCCTCACTGCGCGCATTTTCGCCTCCACACACTGGTAAAGCACACGCATACACACACACACATAAACACACACGCTTCGCCTTAGAATAAGGGAGCCCTTTCCGAAGTCACCATCGGGCCGCGTGAAGACGACGGAGCAAGGCGTCGTGAATCATCCACCTTATCATGAAGTCATCCACGTTGAATTTCCGTGAAATTCTAGTGTTCAGTGAAGGTCCGTTAAATCATTTTCGAACCGGCAGTAACTCAGCGTATTTGAGTTGAACTCTTGAGGAGAAGAAACAAGAGTGAATGTTGATCGTACGGAAGACGAGTTTAAATTTGTATTCATTCACAAAGTTTTTGAAAACATTGAAGCTGTTAGGATGTGCCTCTCAATCTCTGTTCCGTTCTATTGAAATTAATTGAATCGAATTAATTAATATCTGACAGTCGAAATATACAACAATCCGGTAGGACCTCCATTAGGAGACCCACACTTCTTAAGGATTTGCGTTAGACAACTTGAAGAAAATTTTGGAATTCGATAATGTAACCTTTTTGACCACCGTTGTGCACGTTCCCTTCATTATTTAAAAGTTCAAAAGCTGTTATTACTATGAATTTTCTGAATCACGAAATGAAATGAATCATAGTTCGTCATTTCTGGAAAGCGAACTTCTGGACTCGATTTAGAAATAGATTCCCGGTGGGAATATTCGTCCAACACTGTTGGCATTCTTTGGGTGATCCATTTTAATTTCAATACATACCTTCCGATTACTGTAGTTTCTTCTAGCAACATTTTCAACACAGGTTTTAAGAATCACTGCCCAAATAAAAAGGCAACTCAATAAGATCTTGTTGAAGTAAACCTTTTCTCCGTAGTTCATTTATATTTTCTCTTTTCTCTATTTCTTACCCTTCGTGCATTCGTACACTTGTCTGTTCTGTTATGTACCTTTCGATGGATCGTGTTACGCATGTGTTGGCCTAACTTCATACAACTACTTCTCTATTTCTGTCCGTTTTTTTCTAACTTCGCGCTGCATCTTTCCATGTACTCTTAGTGTAACATAGTTTTAAGAACCACTGTTTGCCGTTGATTTATGTTCACCCTAATTTTTAGCTTCTTATAAATTACCCGCCGGTTAATTGAATGGTCGAACCATTTGCTGTACTTTTTTTTCCAGATCAAACCAAAACTGTTCCGCCAGCGGAAATGGTGGATCGCACGCCGGAAACGCCGTCGGTAACACCACGCCGTACGGTGGGCCGTCTTCCTACGGCCGGAACCCGATGTCGATAGGGGACTCGCACCCGCTGCCCTCGGAGGGTTCGCCGGCCAGTGCGGCCCCCTCGCCGATGCAACCGTCCTCCGTATCGCAACCGACGTCGGTTCCATCCGGGGATCAGGTAGGACACGAGTCGCTTACCACGTCGGTGAGGTGTGCTGGACTAACTTGTGTTTCCTTTTTTTATCGACAGCTTATGACCATGTCACCGCATCCGCCTGCCTCGAATAATCCTCGCAGCGTCCAACCGGGGACGCCCTGTTTGGACCATCTGGACAAAAACACACCCGCCCCGACGCCAACCGATCAGCACGATAGCAAAAGTATCAACGCGTCCCCGTACCACACACCGTCCCATCCGGGCGGCGGGAATGGCCCGGGGGGCACCGGTGGGTCCGGGGATGGCGGTTCATCACAGCAACAGCAGCAGCATCAACAACAACAACAAAACTCCCAGCAGCAGCAAATGTCGGGCAACTCGAGCAGCAGCAGCAGCAACAGTTCGACGAGCAGCAACTCGGCGTTGGGCCAGCTGAAGGCATCCCCCCGGAACACGCTGTCCGCGGGGAGTGCGGGCGGGCTGAAGGTGCGGTCCGAATCGGCGCTGGGAGCGGGCAGTGGCGGTGGCGTCCCGATGACGCCGAGCATCAACAGCGTGTTCAGCTCCGCGCACCAGACGGCGATGGCGAACAATTTGGCCAGCAAGCGCGAATCGATCCTGCAGATGCTGCAGTCGCTCAAGCGGCCGTCGCTGTACTGCAAGGACTACGAGACGCTGCAGGGCGAGGACATTCCCAGCACCTCGCAGCTGCTGTACGACTACACCTCGCTTGACGCATGGTAAGAACCGGACAAACAAGGGTTATTCCCTTAAATGTTTCGAGCTCTGAAATGAAATTCTATGATGCATTCCATTCTGAGAATGCATGCCAATAATTGTACCATCACTCACCAAACTTTTATGAATGTTTCAAAACCGATATCAACTTGGTTTTAGTCATAAACAAAACAAAAAAAAATAGTACTTCGATACCTTTTTGTTACATGATACATGTACATGTTTGTACATGATACATACAAATGCAATGTTTTGATAAATTTATTAAGACTTACAATTAGTTTCAGCTTGATGTTGGCGCTGTTTTGAAAAACAAGAACAGATGAAACACGAAAGCGCAGCCATGCGCTTTTTTAACTAGTTTTTTGGTGACATATAATTGTGCCTAAAAAGAGCAATTCATTCTTATTTTGCGAAACATGAATTCTAGTGATTATTTTAGAAAAGGATCTAAGTGTGCAAATGATGTTAGTCAGTAAAGTAATGTCAGTAAATGAGTAACAAACTTTATTTCTTCAATAAGTGACTAGACATTATTCAGGGTTAGCCATTTTAAACTTTGTACACCATTTCCAAAGTTTGACATATCTTTGCAATAAGTAGTTAATGAAAGAATTCTATTGTAGAAAAAGTTTAATAATTCCTAACATGTAGCTTATTACATCGCATTTAATGATGAAATGCCATAACAAACAACGGTAATGCTTTTATACTAATCATCCTGCTCTCCCCTTTGACGCTTTCAGGATGAATCACCCAGTGAAGCGGATGCGACTGGCGGCGGAAGAAAACCGGCTGGTGAAACAAATCCGGAATCTCGACCTGTACGCCAACGAGAACGCACGCACGCTCGGAGGCCCGTTCGGGGGACCGGGCGGGATCAACAGCACCACGAACGGCATGCTGCTGAAGGGCAGCGGCCCGGGGAGCGATTCCTCCGATGCGCACATGTCCTCGGAACACGGTGGAGGAAACGGTGGTGCCTGTGATAATGGTGCCTCCAGCAACGGTCTGCTTGGACACGGCCAGATCAAGCTTGAGCTCGGTTGCGACGGTGGACAACAAGGCGCTGGTGGTGGTGGGGGTGGCGCTGGTGGTGAGGGGCCCAATGGAACACCGGATAGGAATGGAACGACCGGTCCGGACGGGGCGCTGCTCGGCGAGCACGAGATCAAGAAGGAGAAGGAAGACAAGGGCGGGTACAGTTTGCTGACGGATCAGGACCTGCAGCCATCGATCGACGACCTGAACCAGATCTTCGACGACGGTGGCCCGTTCAACGACGATCCGGACATGCACAATACGCCGCCCGGCTCGAACAAGAGCAGCGGCGGCAGTGGAGGTTTCTCCGAGGACAGCAAACGGTACCCGAGCTCGAACCACCACTCGCTGAACAGTGGCATGCTGAGCCCGAAGGAACTGTCGCAGATGTTCCCCACACCGCCGAGCCTTGATCCGCACCCGAGCTCGAGTCCCGGCGGCGGCGGATGCCTCTCCGACGGTGGCATCGCGATCGACACGATGGTCGACCTGCAGATGTCGCTGTCGTCGTCCGGTGCGAGTGGCACGGGTGCGGCCCTTGTTCCGGTACTGCCCAACCTCGGTAGCCCTCAGGAGGAACCGATCGACGATTGGTCGTTCGTGTTTCTCCCGCCGACGCTCTGCACGCACGTCGGATCGTCCAA
This sequence comes from Anopheles coustani, assembly GCF_943734705.1. Lineage (NCBI taxonomy): Eukaryota > Metazoa > Arthropoda > Insecta > Diptera > Culicidae > Anopheles > Anopheles coustani. The sequence continues at coordinate 75,455,703 of NC_071289.1, forward strand.
GTACGCTCCGCTGCCTAACCTCCCGAGTCAGCTCGCACCGTCATCAGCGCTCGGGCTGAATCCGACCACCCTCGTGTACAAATCGTCCCGCCAGAAGCAGAAGGAAAAGGCGGCCGAACGGGAAAAGCAGAAGCTTCGCGAGCAACAGGAACGCGAACAGCAACAACAACAACAGCAGCAGCAAGATCAGTCGCAGCAATCGGATAATGTATTGCCGAATGCCGGAACAGGAACAGGAGCAGGAGGAGGAGGTAGTGTGGCGGGCACGGGCGTGCCGGGAGGGTTGGGACTTGGGTTGCCCATGCTCAAGCAGGAAACCCCGCTGACAGTTCCGCAACCGCTGAGCACTCCGAACTCGCTGCTCGGCGGGTTGAACAACCTCAACGGATCCGTAAGCCACCCCTACTCAAACCCACCGTCTCAGGGCGCTCAGTCGCAGCCGCACTCGAGGCCACCGTCGGTGAACTCCCTGCCCGGTGGGATCATGGGAGCTGGCGCGGGAATGCTGAGCCCTTCGCCGGCCGGCGCCTCTTCCGCCGGCGGGTTGTTCCATCCCGGCCTGGGCGGAATCCCGGTGCCGCTGCGCCAAGGTATGTCCCCCATATCGCCGGCCACCCCGGGCGGTGGTGGCTCGATGCGTGTGCCCACACCGCAAGGTTCGTGTCCACTGCCCTACCCTTCACCGCTCGGTGGTGCCGGCAGTCCCAACCCTATGGGTGTTGGGTTCCGCCGGGCAACGCCACTGTTGCCACCGCCACCGTACGACGTCGCGATCGCCAGCCCGGCCAACTCCGTCGCTACGCCTTCCTCCTACCACAGCAAGCAGTACCCACTGGACGGGGTAGACGGTCCGGTTGGACCCGGTTCGAACCGGGGACCGATGACTCCCTCATCGAGCCTAGGCGGCACGACCGTGCATCCACCGCTCGGTTCTTCGTCCGCGGGAGGAGCGGGTATCGCGAGCGGCACCAACGGGTCGGGGGTCTCCGGATGTCGGCCCACCCTCACCAGCATCGAAACGAACGCCCTGCTCGTGAACGTCCTGCTGTACGATACGGCACTGAACATCTTCCGTGATCACAACTTCAAGAGCTGCACGCTGTGTGTGTGCAATGCCGGGGCGAAGTGCGTCGGGAACATACGGGGCGCCGACAGTGGCCTCTACCTCGCCCTGCCCGGTACGAACTGGATGGACTCGGTGACGGCACCGGCCGATGGGACGGCGGGTGGAACCGACACCGCTTCCACGGGTGTCGCGGGTGGCGCTTCCGGGGCACGGAATAAATCCGGCATCCTCGCCCACCTGGGACTCGGTAGCGGTGGGAATAGCAATAGTAGCAACAGCAGCAGCAGCAGCAACAGTGCCTTCGGAGGCTCGCCGGCCGTACTCGGGAGCGATCAGCAGCAGAAGCCGGTCACGATCAACATGGACAGTCTGCAGAACGGCTACCTGGACGAGGACCCGGTGGACTGCCAGTGCGGGTTCAGTGCGGTCGTCAACCGGCGGATGGCACACCGGGCCGGGCTGTTCTACGAGGACGAGATGGAGATCACCGGCATGGCGGAGGATCCGGCCGTGCACAAGAAGAGCTCGCTGTTCGAGTTTCTGAACGGCACGGCGAAGGCGATCAAGGCGGAGGAGGGTTCTTCCAGCGGTGGTGCTGGTGTGGGTGCTCCGGGTGGACGTAATGGTTCCGGGACAAGCAGCAGCAGCAGCAACAGCGTAGCACTGGCCGCCACCAACACGACGGCCAACGGCAACAACTGTGATAGTCTTCCGCTGACGCTCAAGGTGATGGATCTGCTGCGCGAGCAGTGTTCCGTGGTGCAGAGTTCGAGCAACTCGATCCACCGGGCCGTCAGCCGGTACCGGGGGCCACTGTTTGGCCGGGGTGCGGAAAGCGCCAACGTGCATCTACTCGAGTACGTCGATGCGAACGATGTGATCAGCTTGGCGCTCGAGCATGGGCGTCTGCAGGCTCTGAAGGAGAGTAAGATGGAGCTGGATCAGCCGGCCGGAGCAACATCGTCCGCGCTGGTCCGTGGTGGGACGCTGCGCGGTGTCATGAACGTACACAAGTGGCCGTTCCTACGTGCCGGTGGACCGAAGAGCAACCAGGACATCAAGCGCATCATGAACTCGATGCGGCCGCTGCTGCAGGACGCTTTCCACAAACGCTGCACGACATCGCGGCTCTGGGACGCACCGTACACGATACTGGGGCCGCTCACCTGGCGCCAGTTCCATCGACTGGCCGGACGTGGCACGGGCCAGTGCGAACCTCTGCCGATCCCGTCGCTCATTGTCGGATACGAGAAGGACTGGCTTTCGCTGGCACCGTACGCCCTGCACTACTGGGACAAGCTGCTCCTCGAGCCGTACTCGTATCCGCGCGACGTCGCGTACGTTGCCATCGTGCCGGACAACGACTTCGTGGTGGCGAAGGTGCGCACGTACTTCAAGGAGCTCAGCACGACCTACGAAATGTGCAAACTCGGCCGACACACACCGATCAAGGGCTGGGACGGTATACTGCGCGTCGGCAGCCAGCGGGTGCTGAAGGAAACGCAAAACTCCAACCTCGACGAATGGTTCACCAACATGGGTGTCGACCAGCAGCAGCGGAACGGTGCAACCACCACCGGCAATCCATCGGCCTCTTCCGCCACCTCGAAACCAACGTCCGGCTTGAACGAGCTGCTCCGGTTGTACGCGCAGACATGCCAGCAACAGCTGGCACCCTACCTCTCGAAGGTTCCCTCCGACAAGAGCCTCCTGGACCCTCCGGAAAGCCATCACACCACGTCCTCGTCCTCCTCATCGTCTTCGGCTGGTGCCGGATCGTCGTCGATGGGAGGGAACGGTATGGGCCAGCCGGGAAGTGGCGGTATGGGCCCAAACCGGGACGGTGTCGGTGGACCCGGGCAGAGTCCGATGCCACCTCCGCCACCCAGCACACCGGATCCATCGCAGCCGGGCGATAAGGCACCGAATACACCGAAATTCGATCACGGTAAGTTTGGATGAGGTGAAGACAATCGTTGCTATGGTAACTCGACTTTGCAAAAGTGACAGACTACTTTTTGGGAAATCGTTTGACAGTTAGCTTCGCCAAAAGCGCTCCAATTGACAGTGTTTTTAAATCTGACGTTCCCCTCTTTCTTCCACAGATGCCGAAAACCGGGACCAACTGAATACGTCCTCGGCGAATCCCGCGGACGGGATGCTGATCGACGACGATGGGAAAGATCCGCCGCACATCGTGCTGTACATCGTGGAACCGTTCACCTGCGGGAACGATTCACCGGACGTGGAACGGTTGGCGTGCCTTTCGTTGCTTCGATGCTACTCGAACATCCTGAACGCGGTACCGGAGTCGATTCGTAGCAACATCAGCGTGCAGGTAAGTGTTGCAATGTTCGCCTCTTTCCCACCGTTTCCCTAATGCTTTCAATGTACTGTGTCTCTTGTAGATCATTTCGCTGGAGAGCATCCTTGAGCTGGGACGGGCCAGAAACCGGTTACGGTTGAGCGACCACATGCGCTGCCTGGCGTTGAGTGTGTTCTCCCAGAGCCGGAAGTATCTGGCGCACATGAACACGGTCAAGAGCCTGACGGGCTTCGGGACGGCGGCCAACGCGGAGCAGTTCATGAAGAACAAGGACGACAAGAATCGCGTCCCGTACCGGCTGTACACGCCCCCGTACGTGCTGGCCAAGTCGTGCGAGAAGAGCGAAAACACGGAAGCGTTCGGGAAGACCAGCCTGAAGCAGCAGTGTTCGATCATGTACTGTAGCTACTGCCTGAGCGAGGACCAGAGCTGGCTGCTGGCGGTGGCGACCGACGATCGGGGCGAGTTTCTCGAGACGGTCACGATCAACATCGACATCCCGAACCGGGGTCGGCGGAAGCGTGCGTCGGCCCGCCGCTACGGGCTGCAGAAGCTGATGGACTTCATCCTCGGGTTGATCTCGCAGACGGTGCAGCCGTGGCGTTTGGTGGTCGGTCGCATCGGTCGCATCGGGCACGGTGAGCTGAAGGGTTGGAGCTGGCTGCTGAGCAAACCGAACCTCCAGCGGGCGTCCAAGAACCTGAAGGACATCTGCGAGCAGTGCGCCCTGATGCACCCGATCTCGGTGCCGAGCATACTGAGCGCGTGCCTGGTGACGCTCGAGCCGGACTCGGATCTGCGCGTCATGTCGGACCAGTTTACGCCGGACGAGCGGTTCAGTCAGCGGTCGATGCAGTCGCCCCTTTCCACGCCGCAGGATGCGACCTGCACGCACATACTGGTCTTTCCGACCAGTGCGAAAGCTCAGGTATGGTAATGATCGCACCGGAACCATCGGCAGACACTAACTATCGCCTTTCATCCCTTCTCTCCACAGTCGGCACAGGCGTCTTTCAGCGTGATCGGTGAGCTGGACCTCGGTGAAGATTTGAACATGGTCATCATGGACGGAGACGATGACGACGATGGCATCAACATGCTGGATGTGTTCCGGTGTTGGGGTAAGTTGACTCTAGACCGATGTGGCTATGATTGAACCTATCAGAACGTTCGTAAAACCTTATTTCTGCATCTTCCCCTCTCGTTTCTGACAGACGACATACCAATGCAACAGATCAATATGCCCCATTCGCGGCCGGGAAGTCCCTCGCAGTTCGAAGGCAATCAGCAGAGTCCCGGTGAATCGAAGGGTGCCGGTGCCCGGGATGGCTACGGGGCGCATGATTCCGAAGAGGTATGTCAAAGTGATAAGTGATCCGAAAGTGTAAAAGATTGCAGAGTGGTTAAAGCCCATTTTTTCCCCAAGATATAGGAGACATTCGTGGTTCGTGATTGCATTACTTATCGAACGTTTCTACTTTTTAGGTCGGTGTAGTGCTGCAGCAACCCCTAGCAATAGGGTACCTGGTGTCGACCGCACCAACCGGTCGCATGCCCGCCTGGTTCTGGTCGTCCTGCCCGCACATGGAGAACGTCTGCCCAGTGTTTCTGCGCACCGCCCTTCACCTGCACACCCCAACCATCCTGCAAAACACGGACGATCCGCTGCAGCAAAACCAGTCGTCCACCGAGCACCCGCTCGACTCGAACATCACGGCCGACGTGCTGCGGTACGTGCTTGAGGGCTACAATCTGCTCTCCTGGCTCGCGATGGACTCCAACACGCACGACCGCCTGTCCTGCCTGCCGATCCACGTCCAGGTGCTGATGCAACTCTACCACATGACAGCCGCCTTGGCGTAAGCGGAACCGAAGGCACGTTAAACGATGCCCACGCAACCGATGTTATTGCTCAACCGCGGCGGCAACAGCTCCCTAACCAGACAGCGACACCCATCCATCTCACCAGCTTCCCGATCACACCCGCCTCCCCACCCTCAAAGCCCGATCTTGACCCTGACGGTCTTTATCTGTCTGTGATATTAGATAAAAATGCAAGCGGAAATCCGGAGCGGTTTCCGGACAAGCGGAGGAGGGAAGATACCAATAGTCAGGATAGCTGTTCACATGCTGCCAATGTTCTGGGCTGCTGCCTGGGAACGGGTGAGAAGGGCGAGGGAAAGACAATGCAATATTTGGAGCAATGCAATATCTCCGCACATTATACACCACACACACACATACCCTCATGGAATCGTTTAATATTGTGCGTTAAATTCCATGTACTTTTTAACTTTTTAAAACGACAGGGATTTTCCTGATTGTGATGTAACTGTGGCCAATCCAACCGTACTGAAAAGATGTATTCCGTTAGCTTTTATTGGGCCTTGCTTTAAATTTTTGTTTATCTCAACGTTTTTTTGATCGTTTTTTAAATTTGTTATTTTCAACGACAAGCACGTATCAAACAGAACGCTTTTAAAATTAACAACATAGTTTCGGACTTTTAATTAGTAACCTCAAACAATAATGAACGAAAGCCATCACCTTATTGAGTGACGTGCTGGATAATATCTTATTATAAAAAATCCTTAAAGTAACGCTGCAAAACCTAACGCTGCACGGGTGACGCTCCTACTTGGATAAAGTGACGCACTAAAATCGAAGCAAAACCACATCTTTGTATGGACATTTTGGAAACGCTCATCCCATTGCATTGCATTGATCACCATAGCAATCAGCATCCTTGGCGAAAATGGAAGGATCGCTATAGTAATCACAGTTGACCTGGGGAAACCAACTCGATTGGAAAAAAGTAGAACGGGATTTTCGAAATGGTTCTAAATTTTGTAAAATGCCGTTCACGGGCACTATGTGTTCGGTTGATCAGATAGTTCTAAAAAATGTGCACCAAATCCGTGTTCAAAGGGCGCGGGCAGGCTGGCTCAGATCAATTGAATCACTTTTGCTGTGTATTTTGTAACACTGCAAATGCACAAAAAATTATTCGAAAGGTTCAAACACAAAAAAGTAGAAAAAAAAAACACTTAAAAACAAGCACATATGACACCGTTTTCGACACAAATCACTATCACCGAAACAAAAACACAATCACAAAAAACCTGTTACAAAAACGCACTACAGGTCAGTTCCCAAAACACAAATTTCTGAGCCGTCTCTCACACGAAACCACACACACACGCCTCTAAGAAAAACAATTACAAAATTTCCTAAACAATAAACAGTCAATTTTGTAGAACCTGAAGCGTTATCTTACAGAGTCTATGTCTGTCTACCTACAGAGCCTGTCGTCTACGTTTCTCTGTACTTTGATCGCCTTGGCAATCAGCTCGCTTGAGTTAAACAAAAGGATACTTGGATGACGAAATTCATAAAACGAACACTCGAAACTCTCCGAACACTAATCCTATTGCATTATATTTTTAAATTTAACGGTTTTTAAATTGAGATCGTAAAAAGAGCCAATGCTCTTCCAACCGGGATAAGGTTTTGAGTAGATGCAGCTTTTCATCTATTGACTCTACGTGTTCACTTTATTAGGTCTTCTAAATTATGCGAAATTTAAAATGTTCTTTTGCAATTAGCCAGTATTTCCCGGGGACTCCATTTAGTAAGACGATAAGACCGGGAATATTTGTCGACACATTAGTCAATTAGTGATGTTTGGCAAATAACGGGTATTGGCCCCGTTATTTTTCTTTGACAACAATTCTTTCGTTTGGCCCGATAAATGTTTCATTACTATTCAGCCATCATAAGGCAGTCAGTGAGCCGGGATTTAAATTTGGCCTCCCACAGTTTGATACAGGCCAAATCTTCTAATTGGGCTGAGCCTTTGATTTACAAAATTTGCCACAATTTTATTAGATTCTGATGCAAATTATTTCATCAACATGGGCCCGTGTAACCGGGCCGTTATACCTAGTTATGTTAAATATTTATTTAGTAGAAGATAACGTAAATTATTTCCCTCATGTGTAATCTCCATTTTTGTTCCATGTGGTGTGTGTTTGGGTATTACAATCTATTGCGTTAAGGGAACCGGAATAGTCATCCGGGCAATTCTTTGGTATGCCCTTAACGAGCAGGCATGACCGGAGACGGTCGTTACGCCAAGGAGAAGCAGAAGAAGAAAAAATCTGTCGAGATGATGGAAGCCGGAAAGGGATCAGTTCTACCACCCTACCTTTACGTATTTTCATCCCTTGACTCTTCTTTTCCCGTGCCCCGATGTGTAACTTTTTTATTATAGCAGTATTTATTTGTCCCATTTCTCATTAAAAAAATAAAAACAAAAATGCAATCGGTTTCACGAAAATGATTAAACAAAAGATTAAAAAGAAAACGTACACAATCGCGTAGTCACTGGCGGCAACATTGGCAGCAGGCAGCATTTCTTGTGGTAAATCCGGTACTGTGTGCAACAGCTAGAAGAAAGAATTAGGCGAGAAGTTAAACCCACGCAACCAATATTAACCAACGCAATGAGATTATTCTAAAAAATGAAAAACCTAAACACGGCTTAAGCGGGATGAGAAGGAGAAGCTGATACTCAAGAAAATACCCGATGTGGGCGTATTTTGGATCAATCAAAACCCCAAAACCAAACGGGATGGGAGAGACAAATGTCAATTCGAAGCAAATCACCTACACGATTACGCGGAAGATGGCGGGACAGGCTGGTGGCTTCTTCCTGTTTTTAATTTATTACATGTTTGTACTTTCCTGAGGTTGGAAACGGAAACCGGGGCCCGTCCAGGGAAGGACGAAGGGCTCCAGTGTTTTTGTGTGTGTTGGTGTACATATATTTAACTCGAACGTTCGAAGGTCGGCAGACAAAACCAGACCAGAGCCGAAAGTGGCTGGAAGTATTGAGCATTAAATGTTTGCGCGAGACGTAGGACAAAGTGTAAATTAATTTAAATAGTAATTTAAATTGAATTGAACCCGGTGAAATCGTAGCGTGACAATGAATCACACAAACAATGTAAGCATGATTAGGGAATAGGGCGTTTGTGAAAGGGGAGGAAGCATATTTCTAAGGGATAGCGAATCTAAATTATACCATAAAGAAACATACAAAAACAAAACCATCTAACAAAGCCGAGTAGCGATTAACGACAATTTAGCTGGTAAGGAAACAACACAACTCACAACAAAACATCCACTCACTGACGCAGACACACATACACGATTTAACACAGGGACAGGAAAGCAAAGAGAGGGCTCTAAATCTTCTAATACAACACACATATCCTGTCGGCGACATTTTAACCAGGGCACGATGAGTTTTAACAGAATACTTAACTTCATCTTCCCAAATCCTGTGTGTTTGTGTGTATGTGTATGTGCCTGGAAAGCCCCACTTAGGCGACCAAATCATCAGGATCAGGATTTTTGTTTCTCGTGTGCCCGACCGCTGTACATACTCAATTGTGGAATACTGGAATGCGGAAAGCAGTATAAAAAAAAAAACGAAAAGTCGGAAACCAAGCTAGTATCCTAAGAAAGAAGACGCGAGATGGCAGGGCGGGAAGAGGCGATACTCCATGTAGTCTATTTTAAGGATCAACACTCCATTTTCACGCTCCACAAACACAAACCAAACACCACACACACACACACACACATTATCATACTCATGAACACACACACACATACACACAACTGAACCATAGACGCTCATACTCATACCGCCTCCTGGGATCAGATAAATTTTAGGAAATATTTAAAACGCATCAAGATCATCTCAAACGAAAATCGCATCTGCATGTCGTGCCGAGGAGGGCGTATCCTTTTTTCCCTTTTCCATCGTGCACGCGCTGGGGCTCAAACAGGAAGCAGCAGTTCGCTGAATGCCAAATGAAGAAGTTAAAAATAGTGAAGATATGCGCGCACCACGAGCCGGAGGCGATCGAACATGATGTATGAAATTATCTATTTGATACTTATATTTATATACATATATACATGCATATATATATATAAAGAAACTATCACGACCACCACCACCTTAAATTCTAAGTCTAAACCTCTCCCCAAGCAAGAGCTCCCCGTTTCTCCAATGTGCAAGACACAATTGTGACGAAGGGGGTCTTATAGTAAGATTGAACAAAACTTAGGGGCCCACAAAGGCCTTATAGTTTGACGACGAAAGTATAGAAGTATCTATGATAATGGGGAACGGGCAGAGGAGAGAACTTATGGCGGAGAAGAAAACGATGGATCCCCGCTGATCCTTAAAGGATCAACGGCAACAGCACATACGATCGCATGTAGGAGCGTGGTGTAAATATAGTGCGCTCTTATGCATAAATGCATCTAAACTAGAGATATCTTAGCGTGTAAGTAGTTTAGCTGAAATGCTATAGCAAAGAGTATTGATTGAAGCAACAAGGAGAAAGAAGAGAAAAACCAACAAACCAACAAACAAACCCATTAAGTAGTGAAAGCGTTTTTAAGTAGTGAATTTTCCTTGAAATTACTCTGGTTCGAACCGACGGGGCGGAAGTGTTTTCCAATTTGTCGCTTCCGCCGTTGTGTAACAGCAAAAGCAACTGCAAAACAAAAACACAATCAAATGTTCTGTACAAATGTTACCCCATTAGAACCCCTTGGAGGGGGTTTGGGGGCTAGTGTGTGAGGCAGGTGGAAAACGGAAAACAAGTTACAAATAAGGTATTAGCACGAAGTGACACGAAGGACATGCCGTTCTAAAACTCGAAAACTCGAAGCCAATGGCTAAAAGGGGGGGAGGAAATGGTAAAATGAAAATCATGGATTTAAAATCATAATGGTTGAAAGAGATAAAACAAAACATAAAAACATGAACAAAACCCCAAACCGAGGTTGACCATTTTGTAAGGCCAAATTTGTACTTGAAGCATGAGAAGGTGAGACAAAACGATGAAAGCTAAAATCAACAAGATTATGAACAAACACATTTGGAGCATGGTCAAAAATCTCTCAATTAGCGTTTTTTTTTGGGATACATAGTGAACCACAGTTTTTCTAGTTATATATAAACGTCAGCACGTGCATTTGAACGCGCGACCGACGGACTTCCCTTTGTATTATGTCCCTGTGGATAATTATGAGAAGTAGTAAATCAAATGTAAAATAAAAGGCGACAAAAAAGACACGTGGTATTGCAGCACCATCGCATCGCAGCGGCATGAAGCCATGCTCGGTGTGGCGAAGGAAACAGTTTCTAAAACATGATACAACAAAACAAATCGCACCACAAACACACGTACCCACAGCTGATTATTATTGATTATTAAAGTAATGCCGACGGATGCCGACGACGACGTGTGAATGAAGTGAAACAACCACAATTGGAGTAAATTAATTACCTATACATGGATTATATTATATTGGTATCTTAACTAATAATACCTGTATATGTTAAGGTTTCGTTTACAAAAAAATACAAGAAAATAAATGGATTATGATTGAAGCACATGAAATACCTGTTGTTTCTACTCGTTTCTGTTGTTATTTTGCTCAGTTTTAATATTTTGTTCTCCCATAGATCAATTAGAACATTTCACCATGAATTTATGTGAAAAACGAGATCAGTGCTGATCTTAATTTTGTTTTGCAAAACTTCCATGGGAAGTAAACAGAGTGTTGTTTTGAAATAATCAACTCACAGTTAGCGGTTCGTAGTACCTTCCGAGTATTTTAAATATATAAAAGCGTAAGGCAGCGCTCTGTGAGCTATCGAACAAGACAAACACGACAAACACGACAAAAAAAAAACGATCAAATCCATGCAATCATATGGAGGTGCTCTGTCAACCTGCATCGAACATGTCAGACAAACACGACACAGAACAAAACAGTTTGATTTTGTCGTGCAGGGCTGTATCCCACGGTGAAACAGTATATACCTTGTTTATTCTGCTACCTTGCTGCTGGGAGAGTGACAGTTCTTCACGACAATTCGCAGAGCACCCTTCGAACAATGTCGTGTTTGTCGTGTTTGTTGGACTGTTCACAGAGCGCTGCCTAAATTACACAGCTGGTCACGTGGTATACTATAGCCCAACGGCCCAAAATTTGAAATAAATGGGTTAGTTTCAAACAAGGTTTCTACAATCTACAGGCGCCATGTTTAATTGTCAAAGGTTTTATTTAGTCCAACCTTGGTAATTTCAACACTGTCAACAAGGTTGGCCGGTTTGTTTTCATTTCGGAAGACAACGTGGTTTATAGTGTATCGAGAATGAAATCCTCACCGGCTAGCGATCAAAATCTATCATGTAATCTTGATATAAAACAGCCAAACAAAACGTACATAGCAGCATGGAAAGACAGGTTAGTGGAACATTGCTTTTTGTTGTTTGAAAAGGGTGTACCTAAATGTCTATGCGTTTATCATCCCGTTCGCTGGACCACAGGGACGAGTTCGTGGCGGTGTACAATCAGATATTTCAGTCTGCCGCAGACGATATCGAGGCGATGGAAAAGGCCATCCAGTGGCTGAATGTGTGGAAAGTGCGCCAGAATAAGCACATTCCAACCTGCATCCGGTGTACGTTGGCCGTCCTCGAGGCACGGCTGTTCGATGTCCGGTGTCAGCGCGAGGGTCGCGAAAATGCCACCGAAACGAAGCACATCTACGCCGGAGCGTTTACCCGTTTCATCAACTTCATCACCGAAGGTTCGGCAACTTTCCGCTACAACAAGGCGAGCATCGCGGATTTCGTGCGTGGCCAAGGCATCGAGTCGTACATGGTGGAGCTGCGGCATCTGTGCGCCCATAAGTCGGTATCGGTTTCGATCGACGTGTTCCGCCGATCGGCGCAGTACTGCCTGGACTGGCTGAAGGTGTCGTACTGGGAGCGCGAGATGGCGATCATGCAATCGGTAACGATATTCACTGTCAAAACCTTGGAACTGCGATCGACCATTAAGTACACGGAAATGATCACCAAGCTTCGGCAGTTCGATGTAGTAAGTGGTGGCCGGGCGTTGGGCTGTGAAACGTTACCTGAACTCGAGGAAAAACGTAACGACGACGACTTAAGACTGCTGGATGAGTTCGAATCCACCAAGCTCAAGGCGATTAGCGAGCTAGTTTTAACACGCCTTCGAGAGAGGCTTACACCGCCGCGGAACTCGGCCGGCGTTAGAGCCTTGTGCAAATCTGTGCTTGACAACTGCAAACGACTGCTACTTTATCCAACGGTTTGGAGGAGCGAACCATCGGTTGGTTCGATTTACAATGAATTTTTTCGATACCTTGCCGAGGTTGGTTGTTTACAGCCGTTTTTCGAGCAGCTGGTAGCGATCTGCGAAAACGGAGCCGAAGCCGACAATCTGCGTCGGGGAGCAAAGTATTGGGCCCTGAAGATTGCCGTGGGTTTCCAGGTGCTAGCCCAGTTCAAAAAGGTCTGCAAATCGTTACCTGCGTCACAACTGGTACGGTTCCACGAGCTGAAGTGCCACAAGGCGAAGAAGCGGGCCCACATATTCTTTAATGACTATCTTACTCGGGTACTCAAGACGGATTGCCGATACCAGCTGGCGCTTGGTCTGACCGTCGACTGTCCGTGGCATTTGAAGCTGTCCCGTGTGTACTTGCTCGATCGATTGGCAGCGGTCAATCCGTACACCCGAGAGATCGTAGCGGTGTAAGTTTCTGTGGTGTAAAGAAACAAATTTCCGCTCCTGAAGTGGCCTAACACACACCCTTTTTTTCTTCTACAGTCTCCTATCGCTGGCGCCACCGACGATGAAAAAGCAGCAGCGAAAAATGTCGGCCTTAATGCAAACCTACCTCGGTGAAAATATCAGCATGGACGATTTCGAGGAAGCTGAAATGGAGTGTACTAAAAAAGGTACCGCGGTCAAAAACCACTCTTCGAAGGCGACGGAAAAAGAACTGATGAACATCTACTCGAAGGAAGACGTCATCAAAATGGTGGTCAGCAAAAAACGGGCCGCCGGGGAACAGTTGGAAGGGCAACCGGAAACCAAACGTTGGGGCCCGTGGAGCGAGTCACAGGAACCGATTGCCTGGGCAAGATGCCCTCTGGGAACGTATCACATCGGTTTGGCAAAGTGAACAAACTCATTCGAAATAATACCTTTGAAAAGGGGTAAGAATAAAATATTTTTAAAAATGTGTTTCAATGTTTGAAACGGGCATCGCAAAAATAGTCATTTTTCGCTTTTTCCTTTGTCCAACATTTCACACGTTTCCTTTACCCTGCGTTTCGCACAATACGAAGAAGTAAATGTTTTGTCTACGCAATACTTTTGATGCTCGCTCCAATGCCATCGATATTCCAAGAATGATCGGTGATATGTGCGCATTCATATGTGCGTACACCTCGTTTCCAATTCGTTCTGTCTAGATCAGTCTAGTTCTGTCTCCGTCTGTGTTCTTGAGTAACCATTTGGCGTTTTCACGGACATAACACGATCAGACTCGTTTGGGCTTGATCCTTTCGTGAGAGAAATTTCAAGCAAACCATTTGCTGCACCGTCTGCAAGTGTTAATAGTGGGAAGATCGCGTTGACGTTTGTTTGAATATTTTCTCTGCAATAAACCACCAACGGTGATCAACGTTCAGAAGTTTGAGACGAGTGTTGTAACGTACCACAGGCGACAAAAGTGTAAACCACAAAGATCATCTCCCATTTATCGTGGCCACACGGGAAAATAGAAACGTACGGTAAGTATGCACAATTTTTCAATCACAGTCTATGCGAAACGTGTGCGCTTTTACGTATATATTCACCCTCGATTTCGCAGACCATGTCACGAGCGTACGCATCGCATGTTTTACAAATGGCCATCGGACAGATCTGCCATACGATCGGTTGGGACGCAGTGTCGAGCCTTACGTTGGAACAACTGGTCAGCACGGTTGAGCACTTTCTGCGTAATCTCACACGCCAGATGGTGCGCTGCAGTGAGCTAAACAATCGTACCGAGTCCAACCTGGACGATCTGGCGTACGCGTTTCGGGCGTTCGGGATAAACCTGACGGAGCTGGAGGCGTATACGAAAGCGGTCGAGTCCATTCCGTTGCCCTTCGCGGTGCCCCAGTTTCCGCTGAAACCATCGGGTCCTTCCAAACTTAAGGCCAACAGTACGGCTATCGAGCTTCTCAATAGTGTGGTGTGCAAAGAGATTGAGTAGACATGATTTGTCGAATGTTACTAAGTTGGCCATTGAAGATCTACCACGTGTGAATTGTGTTTTCGGTAGTTGAACTTTTTCTCCCACCATGAATTCGGTGATTAAGTTTTACATGTACTTTATTTCCTACGTATAGTTTGTTACTTTTTCCACGAAATATACACTGTTTGATGAACTTATAAGGTGAAATAAAAGGTAGCCTACAATTGCCCTAAAACTATATGCATGCCACATGTTGTTGTTGGTTTAAGGCCACGCGTGTATTTGTTTGTCCGTGCGGCGAGACCCACCCCCACCTCACCCTTACTCCTTCGAGTGGTCGGAGTGTTCAGTCATTCGGTCGGATGCGCCTGCCACACCTTCGCCTGCAGCACGTGCAGTATGCCCTGCAGGATGTCGTTCTTGCACTCGATGCCGCGCTGGATTTCCCGCAGCGTGTGCAACTTTTCCCGCTCGATCTCGAGCCGCTCCTGCTGGTAGCTGGTGCGCCGCCGGTACCGCTTCCGGTGCGGCGGTTCCATTTCGTCCTGCACCACCTCCTCCTCCGGCTCCTCTTCCTCCTCGGCGTACTCTTCTTCGGCGGCCGGCATCTGGCCGACGATTTCTTCCTCCTCCGTCTTCGATATCACATCCGGCGGTGTGTCTTCCGGTGGATGCGAAGGTATTTCGAGCTCCTCACCCATCGGAAACGCGGTTACGAGCGTTTCGGTAAACTCCTCTTCCCCGGCGATCATCTGCCCGACGGAACCCGGATCGAGGTGTTGTTGCTGTTGTTGGTGCTGTTGGAGCAGCTGCTGCTGCTGCTGATGTTGTTGCTGATGATGGTGATGATGAGCTTGCAGATGATGATGATGATGATGCTCGACAGCTTCGACTATTTGCTGATGGTGTTCCACCATTTGACTATGGTGATCGAGCTGCTCCTGATGCTGCTGCAGATGGTGCTCGACCGGCAGTTGGTGCTGCTCGGTGTAGCTGTACGACGGGGCAGAATCGTCCAGGATCTGTACGAATTTGTCGTAGTATGGCCATTTGGGACGGTTGCTAACTTGCCCCAGTACTGCTTGCTGGTTCAGTTTTACCCTCACCTACGGAAGGATGGTAAAATGTTTGAAAATATTTTCAACCACAAATATAATGCCAAAAAACAACGTGTGCCCCCTTACGTACCTGTTCAAATGTTTGCTTTAGATTACGAAACTTTTTGTACGCAACGTCCCACTCGAGATCGCACGCGTAGATCTTCTTGAACTTCATGCTGATCTCCGCCCACAGGTCCTTCTTTTTGTTTTTGCGATCCTTGAACTTGTCCTTCAGCAGCTCGTACTCGTGCAGCAGCAGCAGGCAGCTTTCGCGCGTCCACTTGAACTCTTGTAGCGGTACCGGTGCGTCGTCGGCGGTAGCGTCCGCGCCGAGCATTGCCGCCGCGTCCGACACGTCGATGGTGGCGGCCACCTCCTCCATGGTGTGCCGGTGGTAACGGAGCGCGTGCTGCACACTCTTCCGTCCGTGGTCGTGTTCGGGCACGCTTCGTTTTGGGGCCAGCAAGGATGCAAAAATTTCTAGCAAACCAGCACAACAACACCAGCGGCTGGAAAATGTTTTGACAGCAGCTGCGTACAGCATCAGTGCTGAGTGCTGAGTGCTGTCAAACGGCACTCAGCTGCTGTGTAGTCGATATATGTTTTTCATTGGTTTTGGTTACGTTTGAAACGCCGGAATGTATGCAATCGTAGCAACACCGAACCAGTAACGGACTTTTCGGTTGCGAAGGGGGTTATCCATCACCTAATATCATTGTAAACTCCAAATATTCTGGATTGAAAATATGCCTTGCAAATAAGATACCGTTAACATTCGGTTGATTTTCTATAAAAATACACTAAGGACATGTTCCAATCTTTAGCATATTTGTTGATAATTAGACAAAAATTCATAGTAAATAGTAATACCACTTTCGTTTGTTCAGAATGGATTTTTGTAAAATTTGACGATAGAAATCGTAAATATCGATAACACCGTTTAAAGAAAGCTTCTCTCTGCGTGTAAGTACAAAGAGTAAGTCAAATAACACTCAACATTCTTGGCAAAAGCAAAAAATACTTTATCGTCATGGTAAAAATACCATATCGAAATCATAATCGTTCACATTTGTTTGTCAAATTTTCGGATGCTCTTAAGAAATTGCATAAAAATCGTAAACCTTCCGTAGAGAAGTGTTGATCTATATGTTTATATCACCATTTATTCATTTGTTTACAACTTGTTTTGAACAATCTATACAACAAACCGCATTGTTTAAAGTTTTGCTTCTGGAAGAGGGTAGCCTTCTTTTTTTACATTCGTCTATCAACACTAGTAGAGAAAAAACTATCAATTTTCTCTACATTCACGCCTCTTTTCATCGGTTTCCTCTAGGTGGAATCTACTTTTACAATTAACGATCGGATTTTTAACAACAGTTTTAATCGTAGTGGTGAAATATGTACAATTCTCGTTTATCAACTAGAGAGAGGTTTTGTTGCGTTGAACCATCGGAAGATCTATACTCTCGTTCGGTAGCAATTCTTTTTAAGGATTGGAAGAAGGAAACAGACTAATATTACAGGCAGGTCCTGCGGAAACGGGATGCCTTTAGCAATACTATGGAACAATTGCTTCTTATCCTACATGCGAAGACTAGACTGATAATCGATCGATCGTCGTTCCGATAAATTATTCAGCGTTTAGGGTGAGCAACAATTTGCTTCCCAGTAGTACCGGTACCCAAAGTTGATTGTTTGTTTTTTGGGTATTGGGGGATTTCCCTCGTATTGGAGATTGTATATATAAGCTGCCCTAGGGTGCGAAGAAAATCTTCTAAAAAAAACTCCTACATTTGTGGCCCACTGTACAAACATTAAGACATGATCATCTCCGTGCGGTCTTGGTGTTCCTTTACCGGTTGTTGTTGGATGGTTTTCCAGACCTTAGAGACATCGATCTATTAGTGTTTAACGCTCGTGTGCATTTTCTTCCATTAATACGTTCAATTTGTTACAGTTTATTACTATTATTATTGCCTTCTTGCTCCGCCTCACTTCGACCATTTCCTCCTGCTCGGGTTTGCGCTTTTTTTTCCGAGCGATCACAGTTTAAAAGTAGTTGCTCACTCCCGCTCCGACAGCCTACAGCCTATCCGGGGGGGAGTTGTTGCAGTTGTTTCCCAGCGGCAGCCTCTTCCCCCCTGTACGCATCTACTTTTGCTTGACGTGCGCCTCCGTAAACTTATTCCTTTGATTTGGCTCTAACTGCTTGCATGCTTGCTTGCTGGTGAATCGGGTATGGCTTGAAGATCACCAAAAAATTGTCTGATGTGTCACTGCTTATCATCATCGTCGCCGTATCGACTTTGGGCAGATACTAAAGAACGGGTACAGGTAGCAGTGCAGGGAGTAGATCCGCTTCGGGTCCGTCTTCAGATCGAAACCATCCACCTTAACCACGTTCCATTCGTCACGCATCCGTGCGTAGCTGAATGACACCTGTGATCGGGAGAAAAAGAAAAGAGGATCGTGTGTTAGCGAAGACACAAACCACCGACGGGCGGGCAAAAGCACGTGGACGTTACCTGATCGTGGAACGTTTCCGGTCGGATGAACTCCATCGGTTCGAGATGCGAATGGAACGCGTCGATCACAGTCAGCGGCACCTTTAGGATGTGTTCTGAGCAGAGATAAGTAAAACAACAATTCACAGGTTAAACGCAACGAAATACAAATGAGCTTCTTTCTTCGGTTTCTTTCTAGACCTACCTATCAGGAACCCCATCGTAACGTCGTCCGGGAAGCGGATCTTATCGCCGATCGCGACAAACTTGCCGCTGGCCGCGACGGGCATCATGCGCAAGGCGAGCGCCCGGCTGACGCAGAATCCTGCCCCACCGGTCGCGAACCAGAACGTCACCTTCTTGTTCACCTCCGTCGAAGTTTTGGTCTGTTCGGGAAGAAAGTGAAAAGAAAGAGAATGCATTAGAAATTGGGTGCCATCAACCATTTAAGTTAAAGATGGAGAGGAGTGTGAGCCAAAAACAAAAGGGGGGAGCTCAAAGGGGAATTGATTGGGCAAATCAATTGAAGCTTATTGAGACTGTGACCTCGAGTGACGGAGTGCAGCCGGAACGAATTGCGCCAAATTGGTCGCGAAAACACAACAGAATGGTTTCCGCCGGCCGTCCGGAGGAATTGTTTCAAGCCAATTGATGGTTTGGGCTTTAATTTAGATAAACGAGGAGGAGTTCGTCCGCTTCAAAATGAGTGCTTAAACTAAATTGTTAGATACTTTTCCGAAGAAATTAGCCTCCGCCTTTGATTAAGTCTTTCACTTCGAGCTCGATTTGACTCGCCGAAGGAGGAACTTACAAAAACTATTCTTCTTTGCCGAATACGATCTTCTGATACGAATCTAAAACTCGAACTCGAAACCCATATTTGGCTGGATAAACCAAACAAGGGAGGCTCCCGGCGGTACTTGTTTCGATTTTAATTCAATTCGGTTCCCCAAACCAAAATCGACCCGAAAAACCATTGCGTCTCGAGTAAAAGTAAAAGAAAACACCGTACAACGATGGGAAACCGAGATCTTCACGAGATATTTCTCCCCAAACTCGAGCTCGTTTGATTGATATTCTTGTGCCCGGTTTTTCGTAACCGTTTTTCCGGGCCGATTCCGATAAGCACGCCGTTTGCTGCCGCCCGGGATTGATCGATCGTGGTGACGATCTTTATTCATGACGATGGTGTGCACTGCAACGGGGTTGTTGTTTTGATTTCTATCGTCCGTTATCTTTCCTTCCCGCACGTAAAACAATCGAACTTGCAAACTTGAAAAAGATCAGCGAGAAGGTGGTTCAAACTTTCGTTACACATTAAATGCATTTCGGTGGAATTATGGTGGAAAATGGATGGGAATGAAGCGGGGCAAAAGAGAGGCAGAGAAAAAGAAGGTTCAATGGTTGCATGGCGGAAGACACTTGATCCACAGCATCCCCGTACTGTTCGACCAGAAGCCACACTTGGACCGAAGTTCATCTTTCGCCTCAAGACGAGTGTGTGTTATGGAACCGCACTGGGTTGACTCTTCTTGCGCGCCGTGGCGTGTGTTGAATTATTTATTTAGTAGGTTTATGTTTTTGTTTTGAGCCCCCCCATCCACTCCTCGTTACCACCTTCTTTTTCCTCTCGCGTGCTGACGAGAACTGACGAGGAGCTGACCGATGTGTGCGACTACATTCGCCGACTGCAGGAACCGTCGACGGTGCGCAACTCGAAGGTGACACTCCGTGTCGTTCCACTTGCTTTCTCTCCCTCCCCCCCTCGGTTGCAGAAACCAACCCTGAAGGGTGGCTGCTGGGTCGCGGAATGGGTTTATTTATCATTCACTTCATCATTTCGCTTATGATGCTGCATCCGAGTGGATCGGTCGTACGCGAACGTACGAACACAAATATTCCGGCCCCGATCGGATGACTTTGTTTGTTTGTGGAGCACGGTCGCGGTGGAAGCTCATCATTTCATTGCCCGTAATGCGGCTCAAAGACGATCAAGGGACTATGGGCTTGACTACGTTTGAGGGAAGGGACAAAAGTTGTAGCAGGATGAAATACATGTTTTCGATCATTCGATTTTAATATATTTTCAAACGTATTAGCTAGAGGGGAGAGGGGGATCCTTCTAGTTTTACCAGAGGACTTTCACTACTCACAGTACAAGAGTACAGTTTTATAAATTTATTTTTGTTTTGTTCCAATTATTTCACTCATCTCTATTTTTCCTCGACTCCACCACCATGGAAATAAGTATTTATGAAAATAATTGTTTTTTGAGTAAATTGAGCAGCTCAGGGATAAACTGACTTCAAGACCTGTGGCCCAAGATACATCGTTTGCACAGTGTTTTGTACGAACTTTCGTCCACCTTTGGCGTCCATAGTTCCCATAAGCAAAGAGTACGCTGTGCCAGAAATCAAACAAAATCACGAGATAATAAAACAAAAACGCCAAAGTAGCTAGAGCGAGCCCGGGACATAGTTGTCAAGCATCCCTTTGGCAGCCAGAAAAGGGACAAACCGCACCACACTGATCTTCGTTTCGGTTGGTCAATTGGCCTCCGTCTCTCCGCTGCCCATCCGGGTCGGAAATAAACCGTTGGCTTCGAGTGGCCATCGTCGCGTTCTTAAGGACACATTCCCTCCCCCTGCGCTTTCCTCAACGAGTCGTGGTGTCTTATTCGAGTGGGTTGTTGTGGGTTTTTTCCTTTTGTTTTCTGTTTTTCGTTCCAGTTTTTGCTCGCGTAGGTGTATGGATTTTTCTTGTCCTCCAAGTTACAAACCCTTCTGCACCTTCCTGGTGACCCTCCTTACCCTTTGCTGGTTTGTTTTTTATTCCGGTGAAATTTATTTTCTCCCCGAAAGGTTTGTTTCCGACTCCTGTTCCGACGGTTTGTTTTGAGTTTTGGGTGACCGATGATTTACGAGCTCACCTTCGCTCGGTTGACATAATTCGAGAATGCCAGCGTCCGGCGATCATCGCGTCCCGCCCGGGGGAACGGTGGCTATTGTTTTATGCTTCCACCGGGGGCGGATGTGGATCATCCCTTCGCTTTTCCTCAGCCCGATCGCTTTTCGTTTCGCCGGAACGAACGACACAAACCAATGACCACCACCGGACATTGTCAGTCATCGTTTAGCGGCGAGGTTTCTGGTTGATGGACAGTCCATCCATTCCCTTCACGATCCCCCTCTCTCCCTTGCTTGCTCCTGTAAGGTGGTGGTGGTCATTTTTCAGACGTGTTGTTTTTCTTAACATGTAAATCCAACCCGCTTAATTCACTTCCCCTTGGGTGCATGCGGAATATCGAATGCAACCTCGCTAGAGGAACCATTCAAATGCGCAGAAATATTACACAGCCTTTAGGAGGGACGAGAAGAGGTTTTAGTTTAATTGGATTAAATTAACCCCCGATGCTTACGGGCTGTGGTCTCGTCTGCCTAGAAACCCGCAGCATCGGGTTTCGAGTGCGTTCCCTGTTCCGGTTTGGCTATTTGATTGATATGTTCAATCAATCGTAAACCCTGACGAGTGGCCGGTTTCGTCCCGGGACGGAGAGGGGAGAGACACACAATGTCCCCTGCGTTCCATCTTCAATCAATTAATCATCAATCCACCAGCAGCATTCTTTGGTCGCGTCTCCTTCACCTTTTCCCGAGAGTCATCGCCGGAAGATTTCAAGTGGTGAAAAAACGAGATAAACACGCAGAAACAAGCTAATAATATTTTTCTCTTTATTTTTTGTTCGGACTTCTTTTTAGAAAGACAATTTGGCTACCGAACGAGCTGCCGTTTGCTATCAGAAACGTGTAGATCTTTCGCTTTGGCGGAGAAGAACGGCCAGTTAAAAAAAAGGTTGAGAAGAAAATGTCCCCCCCAGCAATGTTCCCGCAAAAAAATAAAGAGTGTCATTGCGTGGTGGCAATTTTGGTTGTTTTTTTTTTGTGTTGTCCGTTTGCGCCACTTTTATGATTACGCAAAGTGACTGCGCAAACGCTCCCAGGGCGCTCTGGGGGACATGTTTTAAAGGGGTTTTTTTTGTTCGTTTTCGGACATCCCATCCGAAACATGGTCCGGGTGCCAGCAGGCTTATCCGGCGATCGGAAACGCACAAACACACACACATACAGACGCTCTGGCGGACATGTGTCCACCGTCTGTGGACATCGTCTCACTCAGCTTCCGTCCCCTGGGTCTCTTTCCACTGGGTAATGATTTCCGTTGAGTGATTGGTGGTCAGTCGTCGTTTCCTTCCAAAGCCCTGGACCGTCGTTCCGCGCGGATCATTATTCATACTTTGCACCGTGCGTGACGTTCGTTGTTCCGCGGCTTCAGGTTTCCGTTCAGGCTGAAGGCGTTGGCGTCGGTTCGCATTATTACGGCTGATCTCACGCATCATCCTGCGTCGTTTGTCGCCAACCGTTAGGGACCCCTGGAAGGTGTTCACGAATCCTGGTTTACCGAAAGCAAGTACACGTGTTTGGGGTAATTTTATTTGCTTTTTAAAACTGCAGTGCCAATTTGTTTACACGACGAAGTTGGCTGTGGTTAGTAAGTGGGAGTTTTCCCGTTTTGTCTTTTCATTTTACTTCCTGTTTCTTCTTTGGCGTTTGGACTCATCTTAAGGCGCGATCTTCACAAGCACTTACTCGAGTTGCATTCTAAATTCAAGTCGGTAAAGGACACACAGAATCGCTGAGTCGAATGACAAATGAATCAAAGCACGGGCATTCGGCTTCGGGTGTGGAGGCGTCAATGACCGTGCAGATTTGTGTGCACTGATAAGATGTAGATTTGTGTGGTCCTCGGGAGCGACTTCATGTCACTTGCCATGTTGAACAGTTGTTCCGTTGGTTGCTTCAAGAGAAGCATCATTTATTTGGTCGAAAACTCGAAAGATTAATTCTTATTAAAAGTTGTCCTTTTCGAAAATGGAAAAGGAAACACGTAGCATTGCAACATTTTGATCAACATTTTTGGAAAAATATAATTCCATTATTCAAAAACGTATATTTTAACGTGTATTTTATTTAGTAGAAGACACTTGGAGTAACAAAGAGGGCTTCAACGCCAAATTCAAAATAATTTAATTAAAAGATAGCAATAGATTAGTAAATTTATCATTTCAATAACGAACAAAATTGTGAATTTTTTTTTGCAAAAATACTATACACGGTGCAAATTTGTTTTTCCATTTCTTTACTGTAGTTTAGTGTAAAGTAGTTTACTGTAGTAAGTGAGCCTTTTTCTAACATCTTTGTGGGCTGGTAAACAAATATTTTAATCCAACGTGTTTTGGTCGAAAGCGAACGTTCGTAGATAAAAGCGATTTACCAAAGGAAGTCTCTTACAAATTATGGTGGCCACTGTCCGCTAATTGAAAGGTTTGCGTCAAATACATGACTTTAGCTGCACAAACCCAACCCCACGGAAGGACACATCGGCAAAGTGGTGGACAGTCTCTCTTCCGTCGGCCGCAAGCGAATGCCCGACTGCCTGAAAACCCCATCCCGGCCCAATCAAAGCCCCGCTTAACTGTCGGTAAATAAATGTGACATTTCCTTTCCGTTCATCATCAAATTTCATTTGCTGACTTTATACCGGTTCGAATATCCAGCAAAGGAAAGAAGGAAAACAAGAAAAATCTCCCCAAAATCGTTTCAATGTAATCTTGATTAAGTTTTTCTCGTTGGGGTTTTGTCGCGAGCTGGAGCAATTTTTCGTCGCAATTTAGGTCCCATTTCTTATGGCGTCCAACAGTAGAGGGCAGGATTTATCATGCCCGGTAAATCTGTGACCATGTTGGATCAGAAGTTTCCGGTGCCAGCTCCGAGCTGCCAGGAGGAGGGAGAACTGTTGTTCTCTTGTAGCCTTCGAGTCGCAAACGAATGATCCCTCTGATGCCTCCCAATTCCTATCAATTGCCGTGATCCGAGCCGTCGGCTTGTTACTGCTGGCCGCTTCCTGCCACCGTTTGTATTTATATTAATTTTGTTGTTTTTTTTTGTCGGTGTGTTTGCTCTGGTAAATTCGAGCAAGAAAAAGAAACGGCTGGCATTAAGCTTTCAACTTCGGCCATCGCTGATCAGATTTATGCACCAATTTCGGGGGAGGGATGTTGGAAATAATGAGCAAACGGGGTCCACCGCGATTGATGAGCGAATGGGTTACCAGTCGGTTTCGGATTCATGCTGTCAATCCTTGGCAGCGCGAAATGGTGGCCGTCAGTCTGTGCTACTTCCGATTCGACGCGGGAAAAGCGAAGAAAAGCAACCAAAGCCGAGCGAGCCTGTAAGTAAACCTGTAATTGGTCGTGGTTACAAACGCGACGCAATAGGATCCAGCAAGAAAGAGGCCAAACCTCCTTCCGGGGGGCAAGCTGGGGAGGAAAATCTAAACAACCCAACGCCGTCAGCCAACCGAAAGCAGCCGTCAATTGTCGGGCGCATTCTGTTTTCTTTCTGGATCGCGCGAGCGCGCGCGCGCACACGGACCGGATTATGATGGATGTCGGAAACGTCAAAATCAATTGCCCACTTTGGCGAGCTCAAATGCCCCCCTCCCCTCCCTCCCTGACTTCCGCGCACCCTCCACACTTTGCTCAATTTTCCATCGCGTCGGACAATTGCGGACAACGTAACCTTTGACTGGGGCTCCCAAGCTGACGATCAAGATCAAAAAGGGGGAAAAAGAGCTTTTCCGTTAGATGATCGTGAAGAAATTCAGCTGAAGGAAGTGAAGTGGAAGAAAAGGGGAGCCCTTTCCAACGACACGAATGAAGAATGTTTTATTCCGAAGCCAATCGTTCCGAACGCGCATTGTGCAACAGGTTGGTGATGGGTTGCGTTAGGTTTTTTCTAGCAAAAGGCAGTGGTCGGCAACCTGCGGCTCGCTCAATGATCCTGATTTAAACAGTTCTGCTATCACATATTTTTGAATTGCGAAAAGTAGATCCAATTGCCCTTTAAAACTACTAACTGTGAATTTGTTAGTAAATATCAGTATCAAAATAATTTTTTTAGCAATACTTTTAAAATTAGCGATATAAAAGGTGCCTCAATCTTTTGAAACCTGGGTTGAATATTTTTGTTTTCTCAATTGTCCTAATTTTTTTTTCTTTCATTTTCACTTTTCTCCTCCTCCTTCCTTTTTGCCAACCCCTGTTTCGGGGGGATTTTGAATTTCCATCCCAGCCCCCCTTTCCGCAACCATTTTCGGGCTGAGTGGGTTGTGTGAGTAATTGTAGCATAATTTACGATGCCCTAGCGGCCGTACCGTTGTCTTCTGAAGGGTCGTCCGAAGGGCTGCCCGAGCGCCAACAACCCGGCCGGGGTAATAACATGCAATTTGGTGAGATTTGTGGCCAGTTCTGGTAGTTGGCGGTTCTTTCCGCGAATTGTTTCACGCGTTCACGCGGGAGTCGAACTTGTTGCTCGTCCAGTTGGGTAAGTTTAGTAACGCACTGGGACGAACTAGTGTAAGTTTGAGTGATGCGAGCAGATGGATTGGATTTGAACTGGGAATTGTCCATTCGTTGTATCGTTGGCATGACCACAAATATACTCTTCGCGGGGCGAAGCAGCGGCCCAAAAGATGTGATCAGTCAATTAAAATCCTGCGTTCTTGGCCCGACTCCGAAACGGCAGGGAAATGATTCTAACAATTAAAGTTAGAGAGTAAAGAAAAAAAAAAATCAACCGCCATCCCGTTTGATATCGAAACGCCGAAAACGGTCGTGGGCCGATTAGAGGCCTACCGAGGCGTGGAGCTACTGATGTGTGACTTTCCCTCCCTCCCTCTTGCTGCCCCGTGCGCTGTCCCGGCATCCGATTCAATCCCGACGCCAATCCGTCACCCGTCAAATCATCGAAGAAAATCGCATTAGAATCAACGCGCCGACAACGCCGATATCCCGTAGCGGATCGGATCAACCCCCGGGTCCGGCTGGGCGGAGGGGATTTGATTTAACGTACCATAAAATCGCAGCCATCCGGTCGCCCCGAACCGTTTGGCGGGCGGCCCCTCATTGGATCATAGGGTGCGCACCGTTAGGGGCTTCATTCCGTTAATTAGGTTCGGTTTAATGTACGATCTGTCTCCCCCTCCCCGCGTCCCTCTTACGCTAGCTGACCGAAGAATGACGTTCGCCATGTCCGCCGTGTCTATGATCGGAAGGTGCTAATTTTTATCCTTCCTCGATTGGCTGCTCCGAAGCGCGGCCACCGAGATGACCGATCGATAGCGGGCCGCGTGAAAGGGAACCTTTATCGCATCTCGTGGCCATCTTCATCTTCGTCGGCGGACGCCGATCATCATTGGAGAGCTCATAAAAATCTTATTCGAGCTAGCTGATCATTAAAATTCTGTCCAATTTCGAAACCATGTTTTTGTTGGACGAAAAAAGTAAATAAATTGGGGTGTACAATTCGGTTTCGCGCAGCTCTACGACTAGCAAAAGCACAAAAAGCAGCACTTTTTTCTTTTATTTTTTTAAATCGCACTAGTTATCCTGGACTTGATGCTAGCGGCCAAACAACACTAATTGGGGGAAAACTGCATCGAAAATTGCGCACCAAAGCGTGTCGAGCACGGGCATTGTGAAATTGCCACTGGTTTGCCACAATTCGCAGTCTTTTTAATTGGTAGGCTTGGTGCAATAAAGTTTCTAGTTGGTGGCCTTTGATTTAGAATTAACCTGCTTATACGGATTGGTAGCAGGGTTTGCCATTTTTCCACCGGAACATCATCATTTCAATTTATCCAAGGAATAATTCAAATCTTCCCATGGGCTTTCGTTTTAGCTCGGAGGTAATCGTTGGAACCAAGTTGAACACAACGTGAAGCATAAATCAAATAATTGAGTTATAAATCGCTCTTTAGCACGGCGACACGGTAGGCCGTCTTCATTACGCAGTTAATGAAAGTGGTCGCCATTACTGTCATTTTTTATTAGGAGGTAAAAAAGCAGCGAAGAAAAACACCCATCTTGTGACAATAATCAAAAAGCGTTGAAGAAAATTGCAAGAAAAAACTAAACCTACCCTAGACGGGGTGGCTTCTTGGCGCGCTGGCTTTTTTACGGTGAAACCTTCGAAGGCGCTCCTAGACAATGGTGACCAATTTCATAATCGATAAATCATCGATTATAATTTGTGCGCCTACGTATGTGGCGTTGTGCTTTTTTTTGTTATTGTGTCCGTCTGGACATAATCCCCAGCCCAGGGAGATTTGTGATGCCGTACGTAATGATGCGCCCGTGGGACGATTCTTCGTGGGTTATTTTTCATTTTAATCACTTTCTTCAAGAGTGGGAGCCTCACCACCCCTAAGGTGAGCTCGTCGTGGTTTCGTCATCGTTCCAAGAGGAAGAAACTTCGGTGGACACACGTGAGCTTTGCGCAGATTGTTCGGGGAGGATTTGGAAAGTCAGTTCTTTTCATATGGTAAGAAAAAAAGTTTGTAAATGAACGTTCGGAAAAGGGGCGATCGACAGAACAAACGGCGTGTGATAAATTAGAAATTAATTCACAGTTAAATTAGCGGCTGGACGACCCCAAACGCCATGTTCATGCCAGGGGAATGAAAAACAACCAGAGGAAACATACTGAGCCGGTGAACATTATGCGCCTTAATTCATTTCTACTCTAAATTTATTAGAAGCGGAGCGCACACTCTACTCACCAGAAGAGAAATGTTACGACAAATGATTTCCACCCGGGCCGATTAAAAAGCACCGGCTAATCGAACCACATTCCCATTCGGGACGATCCAATTTCGGTAATCCCGAGGTAATCAGCGCGCTTAGTGAAATGTTGCTAATTTATTCTCGGCCTCGGAAGAAAGGGGTCGCTCGAAAAAGGCGGTTTTTCTCGACGCGTTTTACACGGTGAAAAATTGGCGCTCCGGATGGGGTGAAAGAAAATCAGCTAAAGATCACCCGCTCCTTAATGGCTCCGTTCAACTTCGCTCCGCTTCCAAATTTACGACCCCCGTCGAAGGCCATCGGAGTCGAGCATCGAAAGAAGCGCCTCATAAACGCAGCATGACGCCCTCGGCCACGTAACGCCAAGGTCTGGCCGGGTCCGGGTGTGCGATTGATAGACCCGATGTCGAATTTATTCACAGCCCAAAGAAATGTCGCTCCATTCTACGCCTGCGTTCACGCCGTCCGCCTTGCTCAATCATCGTCCGATCGAAATCTTGATTCCTTGTGGCTTCCCCCCTGCGGCGCCACGGTAGTGATTTGTTTATTCTCTTTTAATTTTATATCAGTTTTGCCACTTTTGCGACGGAATTTCGATCGATGGCGTTGGCTGGATGGTGGATGTCGCCAAAAATCGATACCTTGGATTCGCGAGACGGAATACGTTGATCGGAGCTTCGGTATCTGAAGGAAGTAACCAACAACCTGCGATCGGCATCACCACAGGGGGTTCAAATGCGAGAGATCTTCCGCGAGATGCCAGGGCAGGTTCTCATATTTGTGATCATCGATCGAAGATCAAGTGGAACTGATCGAAATAATTATGAAATCTGATGGAATCTGACCCGCTTTTGCCACCGGATTTTCGAAAGGCCACGTTCGGTGGTGTTACTTCTAACGGTAGCAGGTATTTTGGAATACCGATCGATCGATATCAGGTGGATCATTTATTTCGGCTCGTTGCCGAAGAGAAACACCATTGATCATCGTTCGTTCGAAACTAGACAGGATATTTCGTTACAAAGTGGGTGAAATGAGTTTAAAATCTAACAGGATTATTAATCCAATTTCAGAATAAATTGGGAAAAATGCCTTCAATAGCTAAAAGGGGTATTGTTCAACTTACATTATCGAGGAAAATCTCCAGCGGCGAAGATATGCTCGGCTTGCCTAGGTACCAATCCTGCGTCGGACTGTAGTCGTCCAGCATCCGCACGAGTCGTGGAATGTTCACGTAGTTGTCATCGTCAAAATGGCACCACCATCTGGAAGGAGAAAGAAGGAAACCGACTTGGTTAGTATTGATACAGAACGATTGGTTTAAAAGTTCTACAAAAGACCTGTTTATAATGCTTTATTCTATTTTAGTACACGCACTACCTTCAATCGTTTAAAGTCGTTGTTTGGTGAGCTGTTTCAATTTGGGACGTCCCGCATGTGAAGATTTCCCTTCAGTTCGATTAAAGCAAATGTTGCGGAAAATACGCTCCTCGGGGAGTGTCACTGTGTGATGGCCACCGGCGCATCGTCCACTGTTTCCGGACGCTTCGAATCCCTCGTCACCGACGCATCTTACTTTGGGTTTCACTGGTTTCATCTTGGGTCGTAACGAGGACATTTTTAAATGGTACTAATAATTTTGGGTACTTTGCTAATTTCGAATGCTTTGTTTACTGAGATTTTCATGAAGACTATTTCTAAGTGGTTCGTACGAAACGACCTACTACGATTCACTAGTGTTGCGGTTTACTTGGATCGTCTAGTTTGGAGCCTTCGAGCTTCAAGTTCACTTGACGAAATACACGTTCATTCGGTTTTACGACCGTGTAGGAACCCCCGCAGGTACGCTCTCGACGATTTGCAGGCAGTGGATACAGGTCCTGTGATTCCTGCAGCCTTCGTGCCACGATGGCCAACTTTGCGCTCGTTCGAGGAGTCACATACCGTCCACCGTTGCGCATCCTCTGCACCACATTCGTCGCATCACAGGCGAGGCAACTTAAATTTTCCATCACTTCATGTGTCGTTGCAGCGGATTCCTTCACGCGAGATGTGGACTTTGTGGCGGTTGCACAATTATCAACTCGCTTCACCAGAGTATTCCTTCCCGAGGCGTCGAACTCCACCGTTTTCAGCTTCTCTTCTAGTAACGCTTCCAACCGTACTGGGATTTGATCCTTGTGGCTTAGCAATTGCTCCATTTGGTGATGCAGTTCCGTCAGCTGGCTGGAGAACTTTTCCATCTTGTTCATCTGCTCCGTAGAGTTGGTGATGTGCTGCATCGAAGCTGTCGATGTTACTTCCTCCAGGTTGGTCTGCTTGTGGACGATCTTTGCTTGGAACTCGTGGAATTCATTGGTTAGGCGATCGAGTTTTTGGCAGAATAGTTCTTCCACTTTTTCAAGACGCCCCTCCAATACTCCAATCACGGTGAGTAGTTTTTCTTCGTTCATGTGACACTTTTCCGTCTCATCGATCACAATCGTTGATGGCACATCCGATTGAACCTTTTCCCCTGACGTTTCTCTCCTTTCCTCCAAACCTGGAGAGCTTGCTTCATTAACTTGTTCTTTTTCAGTAGCTTCCAGTTTATCTTCTGCTGTAGATTCAACTTCTTTCACTTGTTCATCATTGTGTAGGTTTTCCGCAAGATTTTCTGTATCCTCTAGACCTGACTCAATTTCTTCTGATTTTCCATTATCTTGTCGGGTTTCCGTAGCATCCTGGTTTTCTTCCGGACTTGTTTCTTTTTCTTGCACATTTGGTTGTAAATCTTCGAACTGGTCCATTGCTTCGCTTAGTTCCGCAAACGCTTCCTCCAGGGCTTTCAGACGATTTTCTTGAATTAAACGATGATTTTCCAATTCTTGTTGACCGTTTGTTACAACCAGCTTGAGTAAACGGTTTAGCTCAACACAATTGATTATTCCATCTGGTATACCGATAGCTTCGTCGACAAGTAGAATTAGTTCACTGGGATTCGAGTAATTGTCCATTATAACACCGTTAGAGCTAGGGTATTTGGCATCTAATGATGCCTGGTGATTTAGTCCAAAAGAACTACTGTAATTGGATAGGACAACGGAACTTGAATGAAAATGTTTTTACTAAAAAGATGTGCTCTAGATTAAAAATTCTATTGGGAAATTTGAAAAAACTTTCTTCCATGTGTACTTTGATACATTTGAATGTCTAAAGTTAGAGTTTTATTTCACGATGCTACTGCTGGTTGGGAGGTACACCAACGCCACAGTAGTGTTTCCGTATGTTCCTACTTCTACTGCCAACTCCTCCAGAGATTTCGGTGTTAGACGAAATCCTTCCCAACAATTCGTTCGATGGTGATTTCGATTGAAGCTTTTCTAACCGATCCAGCTTTTTCTGCAACTCTTGCAGCATCTTCTGTACCCTTTCCAGCTTACAAAGAATCACTTCTTGTTCACGATCCTTTTGGGTTTGGTTCGATGGTTCCTTCCTTCGGGAGGAGGAGCAACCACAGAACGAGGTTGTTGATTCGAATTTCGAAACACCTTTATTCAGTCCTCGACCATCGATCGTTACGCGATAGTTCGAGCCCGAGGTTCCGGTACTTCCGGTACGCAGGTTTCCTCGCTGTGGTGTTGGCTGGTTGACTGGACCCATGCGTGCCACCATCATATGAAGTAGCTGGCGTAAGGCACAGCAATCAATGGAGCCTTTACCGCTGCACACATTGTCGATGAGCTTAGGAAAGTTTACGTTTGAATCAGGTGGCATTGCGGACGTTAAAGATTGACACAAAAAGAACGGGAAATTTTGTTCACTGTTGATCCAAAGGATTTCGGATGCACTTCTTCCGCCGCAGCTGTCAAAACAGTTTCGTTTCCATGGGTATATCGAGGTTACCTTAAACAGGTGATCCGAAAAAACGGGTTACACAGTGGGATTCTGCGGCTACTCGATAAATTCCTGGAAGTACGCTGAAGACTTCCATCGTCACTTCCACGAGGTGCCTACTGTGATGCGATGATTAGTAGCGATGACGCAGCCGAATCACCAAAACCGTGCGGAAAAGATCGAACCTGGTGGAACCAATTTTTGGGTCCGCCGGTTCCTACTTCTCATTTTCGGTGTGTTGGGAGCGATGGTTGGGCAGCGCGAGAGGACTAAAGAACGAAGGGGTGTCCAATAATCTAATAAGCGGCCAAATGATCCGGATTAATCGGTTCATCTGCCTTTGGGAACTCGAGCCGTTCGGGGAAGAGAAACATTTAGCTCCAGAAGCAGGCCTCCAAAAAAAAGTCCCGACTAATGGTCGGTAATGGAAAACTTTTTCGACGATCGCGAGAGTGAACTTTCCGTTCTCGCCCAAGCTCGGCATGTGTGTGGGAAAAATTCAATCAATCATATCACATGACCGGACGGCCCGGAATCGATCGAGACTAATTTCAATTTTCCACCAGATTTACGAACGTACCAGGATGGTGAGACAGGAAGAATGATGATGATAAGTGAAATTAGCCTTTGGCTTGGAACTTCGCCAGCTGAGAACTTACGGTACTGGTAGAAGTTGCTGCTGTAGGGTTTGGCAAGGGCCAGATTGCTTAAAATTTCGATCTATTGTACATTTCACTCTCATTTAATCCGTATCTTTTAGATTTGCATAAGCTGTAATCATTTTTGCGAGAGAAACTTCAGTCTGCCAGATGTGCCAAACCCGAACCTTCCTGTGTGACCTATAAACGTAGAGATTTCGAGAGGCATCGAAATGAGGTCAAAATTAAAGTACATTTTTACTGTATTTGATATTTAGTTCATCTTATCTCTAAAGGTTTGTAGTCCATCAGATAAGAAACCATGGCAGAAAAGATTTGATAGTCACGATATGAATCGATTCGTCTACAGGAAGTTGATCTTTGACAGAGTCTCAGTCAATGTTCGTTCGGTAAAAGGTTGATGGTAAAATTTGATCTTTATTCAATCAAGAGGAACAGCAGAATTTATTGAGGTTATAAATCAAAGATTGGAATCAGGATCACTTTCATCCAAAATCGACAGGGACTCCTATGGTGATCCCAAAAATCTGTCCCATACAACTTGACACTTTAAAACAAAACAAGCTTAACTTAAATCTCCGATCCATCGGATGGAAATAATTAAGTGTGGCAGCTTGACGCCCGAAACGATTTAATCACAACGCTATAAACATTAAACCTCGATCGTATGTCCAATCCCGTGTGTCATTCCAGCCAAAGGGTAGTTGCCGTCCAGATGCTTACGCTCCCCACTGTGCGTGTAATGTGTAAACGCTGCCTGGTAATAATGTTTGTAGAACGAGCTTAGATTGGATAATTTTCCGTTTTCAACACGGACTGAAGTTGTTGTTGTCTTAACACAGGGCTCGGTGTGCGGTGTTGGGATTGTCGTTATTTCTAATCTAA
The DNA here is from genome assembly GCF_943734705.1 of Anopheles coustani. Lineage (NCBI taxonomy): Eukaryota > Metazoa > Arthropoda > Insecta > Diptera > Culicidae > Anopheles > Anopheles coustani. The sequence goes on from NC_071289.1 coordinate 75,488,983, forward strand.
TTTTATGTCCTGACGCGCCATAAACCAAAACCCCGACTCCCCTGGCAAGAATGTGGTGCATAAGACATGCGCCGTTACGCAAGACCCGAGCCCAAAAGGTTCTCCAATGTTTCTTTGGCGCTGGAAGTTGGGAAGTGCGGATCATTATTCTTCTGTACTTCTTGAGCAACTTCAAACCGTCACCGAAGGGGCAGGGTTGCCACCGCTTCAATCATTCTCGCAACACCCTCCTGCCCTCCACTCCAACGGGCCAGACGGGTTCGGGGTTAGATCTTGGCGGTCCGGAGCTTTTATGTGCCCTAAAACGGATCGCTTTTCCAGGCGGTATATGGTGCGCGAGGTGACAGCGTGATGCTCGCGTGAATTGATCGTAAAGTTAATTTCTCGGTACGGTTCATGCCCGCTCGTAAACCCGCATTGCTTCTTATTCCTCACTCTTGTAAGATTTAGTTTTTTTTTGTATCCAGTCCTTTACTTGTTACTTGATCTTCTCCTCTGCTCTGCCCGCTCGATCGAGATTGAGTTGCGTGCTCTGCGGCTTGAGCTTTCGACCGCGGTTTCTTTTTAGCTCCCGGTGAGCAGCGTTTCGGTAAGTTCTTTTATGGAGCTCCACGAACACGCGAAATGGACAACATGGACTCCCGGTGGCGGTTTGGATTTGAATGGAGCACTGTAACTAGTTTTTTTTGCGGTTTTGTGCGACAAAGTAGAAAGTCCACCTCAATCCGAAATGGATCGTAGCAGGAGAGCGTAGCTAATTAATTATTTTACATGCAAGCTCACACTTGAGGAGAGGGTGCGGGGTAGTGCATGGTAGCTTGTACACGATCGTAGCACTTTGTTTCGTCCGATGGTTCCTTATTCTGTCCTCAATTCCTGTTCAACCTTCAACGAGCTCCGATGATAAATCAGTTTCGGCGTGGCGCGTGAAGTAATTGTACTTAATTAAAAATTCAAACCCTGCACGCCAACCAAACCCCCTCCCCGTGAGTGAGTCCCATGGTGGTTCTAAACGGGGTCCATGTTCCTACCAGAACTGGATCACCGTGAGATAAACGGGTCCAGGACGCTGGCAAGGACATGTTACAAGGTGCGAGTGCAAACAAGTGATTGGATCATGCCACTGGCGAGAAGTAGAACACCCTTTTGGGCCGGTTCCGGGGTATTCCGGTTCTCAGCGGGTTACTATGGTAATGTCTCGATGGTCGGCTTCCACACGCGGACCGACGCTGACAGTTTCGCTCGTACGGTGCGCCATTCTCGAACGTGCCACGATCACATTGATCACGATCCGCACGGCAGCATCAGCAGGCCCTCGGTAGGATCCCGGTTTACTGGCACTGGGTGTGGTCACCCGGTGTGCCCCGAGTGCTTTTCGAATGTACCGGGCGCACTTCCACTCGAATGGTAGCAGCAATAAAACCGGAGCTGGCAAACACGAGCGCCTGCAACAACGAGCAATCGACCAGCCGGGTCCGTCCCCTTGAGCTAGAAATAGAGACCGCGCCCGGACAAGACACCCGGACGAGCTGGGCGAGAGCGGGGACACCTTCGGGCGTATCCGATATAGATTCTGGTGCATGATCGCACGCGGGTCGAGGCCGAGCCGGGGGGCCGCCTTAACACGACAGAAAAGAAAAAGCTACCAAGACACGGGGCCAAGCGAGTGACGACATGGTCCGCGGTGAGTCAGGGATCCCTAACCTATGTCGGTTTATTGCACGGTTTCGAAAGTAAACACATACACCACCAGCTCTCTCTCTCTCTATCTCTCGTGTGGAAGCGAGTTGATACGTAATAATTAACGGAATGTTTATCGATCTATCGAGGCCGGGTTGAGGCCGCCACCGCCGGCGAAACACCTAAACCCTCGGAGGGATAATCGTGATCGCTGGCAGCGCTTGTGCCATTGAGGTTCACGATCATCTCTGATAGGCAGCTATGTTTCGCTGCAGTTTTCAGAACGGGAGGCAGCCATCTTTCGCTTTCGCAAGAAGGCATACAACAGTATGCTGGCTAATCGAATAATCGATCGTAATCGTAATCGCACTCAGGATATGCGCATAAAGTACGCATAAATTTGTCCTCTGCGCTGAAGACTAACGTTAATATTTTGCTGCCCTTACTCAATGGTGGAGGTTTGGGGTTCTATGCTTTCGGGAGGGGGCGCCACAGCAACAACACGCCACTATCGGACGGCCTTGATCGGGATTAATTTTATCCAACCACGAAACGACCAACGGACCGGCCCAACAACTAACGGGCGTGCATCGGGACTTTCTTCTTAATGTTTTATTTATGCGATTAAAAACGGGCGCAACGGGGAGATTAACATACTCGATTGGTCATTTTGGCCTTTTGCGAAGCATGTTCGTCGCTGATATCGCGCTGGCGATAAGTGTCTCTCTCTCTCCCTTTTTTTCTCTTTCGTGGAGTGGTGTTTGGATGATAAAAGATCCTCGAACGAACGACGAAACCCAACTGCAGATGCAACCATCGCGAAGGGAGATGTTAGGCGTGGTGTTTGCATGCTTCGGTTTTGTTTGTCGAACATCGATCGAGCGGCATCGATGGGTTTCCCTATCGCAAATTGATATCCCATTTCGCTGTTCGGTGTGGTGAGTGGTGGAAGATATGCACAGCCCGGGAGCACGGCGTACAACGATCGAGCATGTTTGATTTTTTCACCCGATAGCCACGATCGTACAAGTTTATTCCGCGCGCAACTGCTTTTTTTTATTTAATCTGACGGTGCATCTCCGGTGCAGCCGGAATGGAAAATTGTGTAATTGAAGACGATAGTAAAATGGTTCTACCGCAGGGTGGATTAATTAAATCGGGAGCTTGCCCTGCTATCTAGCGTTTTGTTCGCAGTGGGTTTTAGGAGGAGCTCTTCGATTAGTGGTTGTTTTAATACCGTATTCTTTAAATAACATGCAAAGAACAAGCTAACAAAAATAGGTAGTTCGTTATTTCGCACAGAGAAAATTCATTTTACAGTATATCAACATTGCTCGAACTGAAAAAGTATTTCTTGGTACTTCGTGTCTGATCATGCGTGGAAAGTTCCGATATAAATTACTAATTAAACTACTTTTTTAAGGCAGTCACGCATATAAAGTTAGTGCCTAGACCTACAAGAAACGGAGTTCTTGAATATGCTGCTTCAAGAAGACGCCCGCCTTTACCGATCGGTTAGCTGATTGGAGTAGTTAATCTTTGCTCTGGCATTGCCGTTCAATTGGTAAAAAAAAAAAAATGAAGATCATTAAAATGGACTTCGCTCGAGGTTCGAAATAGCACACACCAACCTCCCTTATTCTTCCTTTCTATCGATGCGTTTCCGCAATGCGTCGCTCGAATGCAACATTGGCTATCTTTTCGTTGCTCTTTCTGTACGCCTGAGCCCATTAGTAAGATTTGTGCACTCGTGTTGAGGGTTTTGTTTTTCGATGCCTTCTTCTTTCGGGTCGCTTTTTTTTTTCTTTTGCCAACAACTGTTGCCACCGCAACGTCGCCGTTTTGTCCGTGTCGCGGCGAGCGCAGCGAGAGTGAATTGATTAAATTGGTCTTAATTAGTGAATACCAGGCATATTTTATGCAATTCCACTCGAGTGGAGTTTCCATTCTACTCTCACCCGTTCGTATCTCGTTTTTTATCATTTTTGCAAATACATGTACACGCCACTGGATACACGCCAACCATCCACCCAATGTGTGTTTGTGAGTGTGTTTGTGTGGGTATGTATGTTGGCCAGCAGCGTAAAAGTTATGTTGCACGATAAAGTGCAAGGTTCCTCGCTTACGCCACCGTTGGCATCGTTCGTGTTCGGGGGAACGATGCAAATCCTTGCCAGTGTGTCTTTCTTTTCCATCACTTTGCACCCCTTCTCTCTTTCACTCTTTTCGGTGTTGGACGGTGATGCTTCATCCCGCCGGAGCGGTGGAAGCTGTGTGTCGGTGTGTGCGACGCGTGAAAAAGAATGCAAACACGATCGGTGCGCATGCTGCCACTTGTGTTTCCTGCCTGTTTCTTCGGCGTTTCGCTCTGCAGTGGGGGAGGGTGGAGTGCTGCAGCAGCTGCAGGGGGAGGTTCCTTCTTTCCGCGTGTTTAGTGCCCGTTTGCTAGATTAAGATTAATTTTCGCTCCGGACTTTTCGTCCACCGTCTGCGGGCTGAAGAAGTCTTCGGATTCGCGCACGCAGATTTGGGATTGCCTGTTTTTTTGTTGTTGTTTCTCCCTTTTCTGCTCCGCCCGCGCCCACCGTGGGCTGGGTGGGCGTTGTGCAGTGGTGCCTTATTTTATCTGCGATACAGCGGGACGCAGTATTTTCCTGCAGCATTTGCTGACACATAGTGCAACCGAACCAATTAAAGGAAACGTCCTCGGGTAGGAAAGAGTGTGGCGTTTGGCTTAAGAGATTGATGACAGGGGGTGTTAATGAGCAGGGAAATATCGAGAGGGACGGCACCGAACGGTTTGTGTGCTTGTGGCCTGCGAGTGGAATAAATTTATTTTAATTAATGCAAATTTTTCGCCTCGCCGATCGCGCGAAGTTCGGGAACGGGGAAGGCGGAGGACCATGTTTTGATTAAGAAAACATTCTTCGCCGCGCAACGCATCGCAACGCGCGCGGTTTCGATTGTTTCGAGACAAAAAAGGCGAAAATTGGCATATCCTTTTGCCGAGGGGAGCCGATCATGTGGCTCTTTTGGGGTTTGGGATTATTTTTAATCTTTCCTCCGACGACCGACGGTTGCCAACGTAAGACAAAAACTTCAATCGTCCAAATAAGATTCTTCGTAGGAAGGCGATATATGTTGTCCTCGTGTCTTCGTCTGAGTCTAGTGTTTTTTCGTTGTTGTTGAGTGTCTACAACTCCAATGCGGCATCTTTGCGACTGATCGATATTTTTCCAAACCGCGTCCGATCCTTGCAAAAACCGAAGCCACGCCAAATGGGACCCATGTTACAATTTTGGGACGCTTAATTGGGCGGCGTTCTTCAAGTGTCCGGTTGACCCATTTGGTGGTCATTTCGAGACGTGTTGGATCTTCCTTTCGGTTTTTCTTTTGTTGCCCATTTTCTTCCGCTTATTTGAGGAAAAATAAAATTAAGAAAAATCAATTCGCAACCGATCCCCTGCCCGATATTGCTCATGTCTTTCATGATGGCTGTTTTTTTGTTTCTCCCGACTTCCCTGAGAAATGTCGTCTCGGCAAGACAAACGGAAGCCTTTTGGAGGACGACAGCAAAAACCTCCACAAGGGTGGCATTTTGGGTTGATGAAGGCCGGACAAACTTCCCGCTGGGAGGGAAATTGAATCAATGGCAACGTTTCGGTAGCAGTAACTCGCAAACCCTGTCCCAATCGGATCGGTTTACATGCGTTTCGGTACATGAATCATCGGGAATGGACCTGTTTGACTTGCGCTCGGTGTTTTTTTAGTGTCCAAAATATCCGCTAAATTATGAACAGGGAAAAGGCAGCCAGGCGATAATGTTTTCGCATGTTTGTGCATTGAATAACGACAGGCATCGGCGAAGGTCACACCGATCGTTTCGCTGTCAGCTGCTTTTTGGCAACATTTGAATAATGCAAAGTGACGACTTTCTGGCCGCCGTTGTGTATGTGTTTGGTTTTAAATAGAGCCATAAATTTCTTCACGAGAGTAAGAATTAAAAGTGTCTTAATTCCTCCCGAACGGCGGAACGGATCGAGGCTCAAGGGAATGCCCCGGCGGTGGGCATTAGAACGTTTTGCTACGACTTTACCGAGAAGCTGGACTCGTGTTTCGGGTATTTTAGGTTTGAAAAAAATAAAATAAAACCCCACTCTCGTGTGGCCATAAAACGTGAATGTCACTGTGCGCACCGGCGAAAGAGGATTAAAAAGCAGCGCCACTCAGGACAAATCGGAGAAGTTCGTGCAGGAATTATGGAGTGGCCGTTATGGTTGGCGTTTGTCTTCTATTTTACGCATTGATGCACATGTCGGCGATTTCTGCTCGTATTTCTATTCCCGATTTTCAAACGACTTTTAAACGACTTCGACGACGGCGTATCAAACCCGTTGCCCAAAAAAACAACATGCCGTCCGCAGGTGATAACATTTAAAATCTCACCTTTGTGCCCGCCATTAAATGTTTTTCGTATTGTCTCCAGTGGTGGTTTTTTTTCTCGGCATGGAAGGATTATGGTGTTATTTGTGCTCGCTAATGCCACAATAGAACGAAACACGACTGTTTTGCAATAAAACAGGCGCTTTGGATGACGGCGTGTCTGGTACAAGAGTATTCTGATGACATTTGGAAGAGGACGAGGCAACAGGTTCGGTGGCCGGCGATTGAACTGTTGTGGTTTATGGAGAGTTTGTCCTTCAGAATGCAGATGTTGCATGTTTCCTAAAAAATCCTCATAAAAAGTAATCCTCTAACAGGCTTTCCATAAGCTAATGAACCTTAATAGCAAGAACAAAACTGTGTGCGTTCTTAAAGATAGTTTAAATATCGTCTTGTGGTGCAATACATCGAATCGAAAAATCCAAGACTACATGACAAAAACAAGAAATAAGAAAGAGATTTCCCTTTGAGAAAGTGAAGCCACGTGAATCGGTGGACAACATTATTATCACACGTTGACCAACTAAGTGGCGTTGGCGTTGGTGAATGCATATTTGTAAATCCCTCGAGCCTTTTCGACCACCTCAAAGTTCTTCTCCTTCGGTTGACCGGGAAGGAAAGAAAGTTGTCACTCAATAGCGCCGAAAGTGTGGAAGCTCGGTGGGATTAGCTATAGGGCGACGTTGGCTTTGTGTCTTTCTTAAAAGAAAACAGAAGATAAAACCTCCCAAATGCTTTCGAAGGTTTCGGAAATAAGCCGTTGGAAAAGTAAGCAACACAGAGGCGTTTCTCTTCGTCTCTTATCCCAGACCGAGAAGGGCTTTCAAAGGGTCATCCCCAAAACACCTTCCACACGCACTCTGGTTAACGTGCGTGTGTGTGTGTGTGTGTGTGTGTGTTCAGGTTTCGTAGACAAGGAAAGGGGGACCCAAGGAGCGAGCTCATCGTCATGATTAATCGATGTGCGCACGCGGTATTAGGAGGTGATTAGTTTCTCATAACGCAAAGATGAACCACTTCCGTATGGTAAGAAGCTCGCTCCTCGGTGGATGGGGTGGAGGAAAGGTACACACACGCACGCGGGCGTAAAGATAATTATGTTCGTGCGCGTCTCCTTATGTTTCTTTTCCATGCCTTTTCCCCTCCCCGTCTTCCTTTCTTTCCCTGCCGTGCTTTATTTTCGTTGACTTCAACAATCTTGGATCTATTGTGCGTTCCTTCAGTTTACTGTTCATTTTTCCCATGCCTTGGTACCTTCGGTGTTCATTTGTATTGAAAATGATTTTTCATAAATGTATCAAATTTCGTAGATTTATCTTTTGGCGTTTAGCTGCCCTGCTGATGGATGGATGGAAGTGGGAAGGCGAATGGGTGAAAATGGTCTTCTTCTCCCCCGAACCGCTTCAGAAAGCCACGCAGAAGGGCCGTCCGTCTGCTCGGAAAGCCCGCGTCATCAGGAACGGTTGATTTATTGTGTCAAAAAATTCTGTTGCTTTTCGTTTTATCGTGCGTTTTTTTCCGCTTCCCTTTTCCTTCGATTTCGTTCCGCCGTGTGTCGTTTGCGATTAGTTAAGGGTCAACGAGAAATATTTTTTGGTTCTGCACGCAGATGTTTCATGGAAAGAAAATTATCCTAAGGAAGGAGAGAGTTAGAACACTTGTGCGCAGGATCATTAGACAAGTGTTTCCGTTACTCCGAAAAAGTATGGTCGCTTTTAAGTCGTTGCCTAATATGCGTAAACAATTTCGAAGTGTCATAGAATGATTCCAATTCCGAAATTCTTTCTGTTCCAAAAGAATTTGTTAATGAGATCTTTTCATGCAGATAGCAGAAAGTGAATCGAACTGGAAATATTTTTATGAAACCTCTACCGAAGTTCTAAAGCGTTATTAATTGTACCCAACAGTACAAGTTACACCGGTTTTGCAGATGATTTGGAACAGATAAGCCGCTGACTAGTTCGAAATAATTAATTTCACTTTTAATTATTTTGCTTAAGACGATAAAAAATGTGACATGCCAAGAAACAGGTTCCACTGTGTCTAGATTGTGGTTGAAGAGTACAGAAACATGAGGGCGATGTTATGTTAAACTCGCGTACAACTCCTTCCCACCTCCTACAACTTGGCACATCGTCCTCCAACTTGAACTTCTGAGTCCAGAACGCGCTGCTAAGAATCTGACAAATAATCTTGATCGAAGTTATTTTTCATGTCTTGTTCCTAAGCCTCGCGTGTAGGTCTCCTACATGCCAAAATAATAAATAAACAAATGCGGTGCTCAAAGGTAGGTAGCCAACCGGTCCTACTTCCCCGTTGGCCGACTGGAATACATCTCGTTTTGGACCAATCAATCCTATCGCCTCCCGCTGAATGTCAACTTCGAACGGAAAACAAACCCCAAAAGAAAACGAAACCGAACGAAAAGTACACGTTGGCGCTCGCTTCATCCCCGGCCGGGAGGTTGAATGTTTCTGTAGGAAAAAAGTTTTGACACTTTTCGAAATAATCCACATACCAAAAAGGGCCCCCAATGGCAGCCTAAGCCACCCGGCTGACGCCACACGCTCCCGGGGGCAGTTTTGGTTCGGGTTTCGGGGATTTGAATGTTCCGTTCGGCCCCGGCTTCTGAACTTCTTGGTACAGTTTCTTCTGCTTCGGACGCACGGGTTTTTCTTTCCGATGGGCAGGCTCGATGTCTGCCGGGCGCAAGCATTAGGGAAGTTGGAATCGGACTTAGTTCTTCTCATCATTCGTCCGACACGGGGAGGTGTTTTAATCGCCATGCCACCACATTCCTGTTGATCGGATCCTGTCAAATGTTTTTTATTCCGCTCGTACGCGGTTGATTTTCGAAGGAACAGGTTTGTATCGGGTCAGCTCCGAAGCACTAGAGATTCTTAGTCTAGTGTGGCAAGTGTTTTTTTTGCGCAACCAAACCTTGAGATAAAATTCTTCCGCTGAAAGATCCTGACAGAAATGGACCCGTTCCGATGGACTTGTGAGAATAATTCTTTTCGAGACTAAACGAAGACTTGTTTTTGCGATTCCTAAGAAGAAAAGCCATTTCACCAGGGTGGGCAACGTATTAAAAGGCAATCGAATGTGGAGCATTTTTCTATCTTCCCCGGGATTGGTGCTTGGAATCGTAAAAATGTTGATTCACATTCGAGGGCACATTTCTTGCGGAATAAAGCAAACTGGCCACCATCGGCTGGACGCCCGGATGTTGGCACTGTTTTACCTGCCTGGGGGGGGGGGGGAGTTTTTGGGTGGTTAGTAGCCACGGGGCGTATCGGTCATATATCAGACAGGGTGCATGCAATATCGCTCTCGCTGAGGAAAGTACCGGCCGAAGTCTTGGAGTCTGATTTTGCAAGCCAACACTAGCAACGGGATTCATTTAATCGGGTCGTAAATTTTCCATCCAGCGCCCTTCGGCCAGCACCCTTGCACCATTTCCACCTTCACATTGATGTAGGCGTAGCAGCGGCCCTCAAAGCTACCGCTCCGGGAGGAGGAATGGGTGGATGGATGAAGGTGTTGTTTTATATGTTTCCTTACCGTCGGCGCCTTTCGCGAGAGGTCTATCGTATTCTTTTTATTTGTACCGTTTGGCCTCGCTCGGTGGAGAAAGGAACTTTTGCCGCACGGCAATCGCGTGCCCCGGGAGTTCTCGGGCGAGGTGGGGTTGTTCCAATTCCAACACCTGGCTTGCCGGGTCGGTGTCGGTAGAATGGCACGGCCGCGTCGTGGCCACCGTTGAACCGACCGCAAATCGAACAACTTTTTGAACGCCTTCCTCCCGGTGTGGAGTGGAGTGGAAAAGGGCGTGAAATCGATTGCCGACCGACCGACGGTGAGGAATTGCATTTTGCCTTCCTGTTTCGGTTCGGGTGCGGGGTTTGGCGATGCGATTAAAGGATTCTGGGTGGCGCTGGCCGACGAAGGAAGTGGTGTTGCCCCGGCACGATGCGGAATAGAGCTGGGGAATTATCACGCGCGAACCTCGCTGGGGTCCGGCTCGTGATGAACTTTCGCAACGGATTGTTCTGATTTTCAATTAGCCAAGGTTTAAAGAGATTTTTGCTGAGGTTTGCGAACGTTCTGTGGCTACCTTTTAGGCAACTCGTTTGATTACGTTGAGTAGAAAATATTCCTGATAAAATAGGACTTCTTTGGCGCCAGAATTAGGACATTCATTTGTTGATATTAAGCTACGGCATGGGTATGTAAGAGTTTTCAGAAAATTTCTTAAATTCGGAACATTCATAATTGCTCTGAATAATAGAATTTTAAACCAGCGAAACTCAAATTTGATGTAGACAATCGAGAATGAAAAATTCGTTACCACTCAAATATCCTCACTCGAACATGTTGCATACATTCAGGAGTTAATTAAGTTTTAGTATTATCATTTTACTGTGATATGCAGTTTTTTATATTGATTACTAGCTGACCCGTTTGATGTTGTTAAAAATGGGTTTAAAGGTCACATTATATTTCTTAAGTACATTAATCCATTGTATTTACACTTTTTACGTCGTAATAAGCTTATAGTGAGGCTGCTAATGATTATCATTCTTATTTTGTTATTAATCAAGCAGACCAATTGAATGAACGATGTTTTTTGTACGCCTGGTAAGCCATGTATGACGTACATATTAGTTTTCTAAATCGGGTTTCTATTAGAGCTTTTTAAGAAACTGCTAAGGTGTATTGCCGATGTCTAATAACTGTTTGGAGAAAGTAGAAGCTGATGTATCCTGTAGCATTTGGACGTACCTGTTTATGCTTAGCTAAAGTTTTTCAAAATTGCTCCACAACACCGATGAGTAAGGCAAGCTCAGGTGATCTTATCAGCATAGGTGGATTGTGGCACTACGGGAAGAGTTTGCCTGAAATCCCCTGAGAGGAGAAACACAGTACAGTTGGTCTCCGCAGTACGCGAATGTTTGGGACCGTACGCAATAGCGTATGTCGAATTTTCGCGTATTGCGGATTTCCTCTGCCATATCGTTTATACTTCATATTGAAGAGTTGACACTGAGAGGGAAACGCTTATTTAACATATCTTCAATCCAAATCACTAAAAAGTGTTCCATTTTTTCTATTGTGTCATTATATCTCTGTTAAAAAGTGCATATTAAAAACTTCATTCTACCAAAACAAAGTAAAATTGACTAATCAGAAGTCGAGCAACCCTATGAGCTGTCAGTTGTAAAAAATCCCGTTCTGCGAATTCGCGTATATCGAGAATAGTGTACTGCAGGGACCTACTGTATTACTGGAACAATCTTTATTACACTTCACGTCTTTGAGTGTTCTGTACAGCGCTTCAAGAGAATGCTTCTTTGCCATGGTGCATTCTTCCCAGATAATTATTTTTCACTGTTCCATGACCTAGGCCATGAGTGATTGATTTTTGATGTTTCATACGGCTTTTGGGTTCCTGTTGATGTTTAGAAGTAGCCTAAATGATGAATGCGTCGTTCTACCTCCATTTCCAGCTACAATTCCAGATGAAGCAACTGGTATTGCAATGTCATTGTTTGCTCGTATTTTGGAAAGCAAGAGCGATATGAGAAATGCTTTGCCAGTTCGGACTGGGGCATGCAAAAACAGATACCACTTTGTCCCGTTGATACTGTCATGATAATGCGTTCGTAAACATATGCTTGTTCATCAGTCAACATTGATACGTTGTGAGAAACGATATCCAACATGACTGCAATGTTATGCTGCAGTTCACGACTTATTTCAGTGTCCATCAAATTAGATGCACTTCGATTCGGCGAACCTAAAACATAATAATAACTTAGCGGCAAATTTTCAATTACCATGCAAAGATCCTCGATACTAATCATAGCGTGTTGGATTAAATACATGTAGTTTTGTAATAGAGTTTATCAGCGACATTAATGTTTGAACACACGTGTTGTTATATCATGACTATGCGCCGCATTTTGTCCTGGTAACAATAAAACTTACGCCACGTTGGATTGCATGTAAACGTGACGAATAAGCATGCTCGTCCCTATTCGCGAGTTCATAGCCTCGCTGTAGTAGCTATACTGAAATTCGTTTTCACAACACTGGTAAATGAGAAGGTTTTCTCACTGCTCTATGCATCAATAATTTGCACACATACTCTATTACCACCAATTAACAACATTAGTTATTATTACCAAAAATTAACAAAGATTTTACTATCGTCACTTATATGAAACGACTTGTTTGAATTAAACTCACCACCTACGTATTAAACTCACCACCACAGTCTGTGAAAAGGCATGTTGCTGTGTCCGTTTATACTTGTTGTAGTTCATTTTATGTGTCATTGCTGAATGTAAACAAAACAAACAAACCAATGTATGACGATAGATAATTGTAATTAAAATTAATTAAAAAAGTATAAACTTTCCAGATATGAGATATAGTTAAAAACCTATTCTCATACCTAAGGAACGTGTGTGCAAAGTTTGAGTTTAAATGGTTCAGTCGTTTAGGAGGAGTTTGAACACTAACACCGTGACACAAGAATTATATATATAGAGATAGAATAAGTGATTGAAATTAAATAAATAAAAAGAAACCGGTAATATAAACATTTTCGCAATAGTGTAGTACGGCGGATTTGTTAAGCAACCGTACAGAAAAGCCCATAACACACGATTAAACCATTATTGACGCGGTGGAACGAAGGTGAACCGTCCGTTTGACACACCCCACTCTAATCCCTTACGGATAAATGTACGATTTGATTCAGCGAACGTCATCGATCATTCGAAGCGGAAGAGAGTAGGTGCGCCCAGCTTTGGGTGTTTTGTATCCCTACCGGTTTTCCCCTCCACCCCCCGCTTTACGCAGCTTTCGGGTAATGCGATGTGATTTTTCTCATTAAACGACTCGCCCGGGCCGAAGTGAGTCATCAGCGGCGACAACCCAGCCGGTCAGCGGGTTCGCGGATGACGCGTGTGGGATGACGAGAAATTAATCGAGGGGAGGGAGGGAAAGAAACATGCCCCTGATTAACACCCTGGCGTTTGTTGGTGAATGGGACGTGATCGCGTGCTCGCGCTCGGCCGTTCCCGCGGCGGTTTCGTTTCTTATTTTTTTCGACGAACCCGGCCTCGGTCTGTCCTGTCCGCCTGTCTGTCTTATTAATATTTCCTCCGAGCCGCAAGATGAAACAAAACGGAATGGTCCAAATTTGTGCCCTTTTCTCTTCGGTGCTGCTGCTGCTTGCAGGCGCCTTGTCAAAATGTGCACAAACGTCATGTTCAGGTTCACGCAGCGAGACTTTTATGAACACACGAAGGAGTGGGGGGGGCCTTGGCGTTGGGGATTAGGATCGGTTTGGTGGTTCCGAAGCGCCCATGTTTGTTTTTTTCCCGAACATGGGGCGAAGGGTGGGGTTTATGGATTTGCAGTCATTCGAAAGGACACATGCACACCACGCGGGGTTGAAACTTGATAGCGATCCTGGCCGGGATCGGTTCTGACTCGCTACAATGCACGTGAGACGCAACCGAGATCGCCCGACAAGTTGACAACTCAACTGGACGGGAGGAGGAAGGAAAGATGTGTTGTCCGGGCAAGCGGAACTGTTGCGGACTCTGCTGCACTCCGTCCGTTGTTGAACCAACCTTTCTAATCGGATTATTTATGCATTTTGCAGGTGAGGTGCGTTTAGTTTGCATGGACATCGACCGGCGTCGACATACGGCATTTTCCGACGTGGAAAAAACAACCCGTGCAGACGAGAAGTGGTGGTGGAAAAATTAGTTCGAACCCGCGAACTGGAGCTGGCGTGTAGCTGGCCCCTTGTTGCCCCGCCATCAGCGAGACGGGACGAGTACTTGCCTTTCGGAGTACCGTTAGCAGCTGGCGGTTCGTACTCTTTGGCAGAGATGTTAGCTTAAAAACTCCTTTCACGGACGGTCCTTCGAAGTTGCGCGCCGGTTTCGCTTCGGTTTCGCGGCCATTAACGCGCTCGAGAGAAGAAGTAATTAGCGACCAGCGAGCGGTCGTAATTAGTCTTACGTACGTACCCCCAATCCCAAGGGGACGGCCCCTGGACTGGACTTTGGTTTGGTCTAGCCGGTTCCCTCCCCCCCCCCCCCCCCCCCCCCCCCCGTTTGCCTTCCGTTGAACGTCCGACGTTCGGAGGGAGGGGAAAACGATTTTTCAAAACTTTTCCAACCTGGCAAACGAGAAAACTGCTCACCACCCGTTTGATTATCATGTTTGCTATTATTTTGAAGTTACGCCCCGTGCGTAAGTGACCGCTTGGAGCAACGGGTATGCTGACCGTAGCTCGCGATGCATCTAAACGGTCCGCTTTCCCAGATGCGACAGCTCACTTGCAGTGGATGTGTTTATCTTGCGGCCCGAGAGTACTTGCGGTCTCAGAATACAGTCATTATCGTGTGAGGCAGTGGAGATGGAGACGTGGAGTTGGCTTCTTTAATTGCTCAGAATTTACCAGCCCGACAAACGCATGTGAGAATCATCTGCAAATGGTGCCAGATTTAGAACAGACCAGTTCGCTTATGAGCTTCTTAATGGTACTGAAATAGTTGGTTGTTTGGGTTTATCACTAGTTGTGTGTGCAATTTGTAGCATGTTATTAAACAGTACTTGATTTATTCAATGTTTACAAATGGAGATCAAAGCGAATATAGGCTTACACAAGTAGAATTCATAAGGAACAGTCATAGAATATTGGAACAGATTATTTTGAAATTTCTTACTACAGATATAAACGGCATCAGCTGGCTTTGGCTAGTTTTGCCTCAATCCAACATGAATTCTTGGTATGTTGACTTAATCTATTAATTATCATCCTGTTTAATCATCCTATATTTATTGAAACAGATGTGCGATTTTTCCCCTGTGAAACAAACCATTCCTTAACGACAGATTGTTGACGTTGGATGCGGGACACGAACTAAAAGTTATGCGGGACTCGAATGCAATCGAACGTGGTTCAATGTCGAGGGCATGTGATTTGCTGAAGGACATCGGCACATCGGAAGGTTTTCCTGATCGAATTACCGATACCGCCTGAGGAGCGGATCGCTCCACCGCGAGCAATAGCTACATTTATCTTTCGTCAACTCGATCAATTATGCTTCGCGGTTTTCGCATTCGGCATTAATCGTAAAGTGGCGCGAGGGGGATGGGAGGGAGGGCCCGTTTGTCAATTAATGCTCATTAAAACTGACATGCGCTCCGCTGGGATGCGTCCCGCGATCCGATCGCCTTGTAGCAGGTTGAGGCCACAGAATTTTCCGCCTCCTGCGGGTTTGCGGGTAATACAAATTATACCACCCATGGGGAAGGACTTCTCCGATTACCAAAGGGACTCCAAGCGGGTCGGGGTTTGAGATGGGGGAAGGTGCAGTTTTCCTTCAGGGCATGACCGTGAAGATTTCCGCGACCCAACGCGTCGTGATGCGCGATCGGCGTTTCGCGGACGAGATTGACGATCTCGATAGGATCGGGAACGATTTCGAACGAATCGCCAGCTTTCATCCACTTCTTTCAGTGCATTTTCCAATCGCGTGACATTGACGACGTCGACGACGGGAGGGCCAACCCGCCAACCACCCACCAAACGGAGCCAGCGTCGGGATATGGCCGCCTTCACTGCCCATTCGGAAGCGATTGATGTTTATTAGCTAGGAAATAAATAGCCCCAGAACGCGTGGAGGACGATAACGCGGGTGAGCGCCGACATCGTTGGCTAACCGTCTGATTGATTCGCGGATTGAAAACCACCGATTGTCCACCCCTTGGGGAACGGGGGGGGGGGGGGGGGGGGGGGCGGGGGGGGGGGACCACACAATTCACCCGCGTTTGCGTTTAACCGGCGATTTATGCTTTCTGCTGCACGGTGACGTTATTTATTCGGCGGTTCTGAGCCTTTCCTCATGGTTTAGGGCGCGCTCTCAGAACTGATCCGGTTTCGATTTGTAACGGCGGGGAGCAGAAGAAGTTGGTCAATTTTTCTTCGTGTGTCAAAGAACTGCATTTGCACACAGGGAGGGGAGAGAGGGGGCTGTGATTTAAGGCGTAAACGGTAGTGGACAAAGAGGAATTACCTTTTTGCAAAGCGAGAAAGAGGAGATCCTTTTTCAAGCTGATCTTTGAATTCAAAACCGCCCAAGAAGGCGTTCAGTTATTTATGACGATTGTGATACTTTCAGAATAATCAGTGTTTACAGTTGAAAATCGTATATACGCTTTACCTTTCTATGGTTTTAGAAAAAGGAATGGATTGAATAATTTGAAAATGCAAAATTTCTACAAATTTAACCTTTTATATTTTTTACAGAGTTTGTTTCACCGAGTTGTTTCTTTTATATTGGGTGTAAAAATATTTATTTTAGTAATCTTTGTTGAGTTAACCTATATGGTTTCCTTATAATGTATCTTTTTACATTTTTCTCACTAAAGAAAAACTCTATTTTACTCAAATTGAAAAGTCTGACGTATGTAACTGGTTTTAGACTTGCTTACGAAATGTGCTCCTTTTCAACAGCTTGCGCTGCGAGTGTTACTCAATGCGAATGTGTTAATTACCCTTCAGAGGTGAACGGGACAGGAAACACAATTGACTCGCGAAGCTGCAATAAGCTAACCGGCAGCAGTTTTCCAAGGTGCTTTACCCGAATACTGCTGCTTTTCCTACGATTGTAAACTCGTGTACCGCACAGCTCGGAGAGAATAATGCACGTGGCGTAGAAAAGTGCATTTTAATTGCATTTCGGTCATTTCCCGTTGGCCCGGCTGTCGCCGAGTGGCCAGCGGTATGGTACGGTCGCCTGCAACAAACGTGGGCACCGCCCGTCGTTAGATCGAAACCGTTGGCGTTTTGCTGCATAGGCAGTAAATGGAACTCAAAGCGTATCTCGCGATAAGCAGCAGCAGCAACAGTTTGTAGTAGCGCACGCCATTGCACGCCGGCTAACCTTTAGCGAACGGGGCCTGAAAAAGGGCCGGTCGGGATTAGGAAAAACACCACCCGCCCAGAGTGTCCGGCCCGTACGAATGTGAAGGGCCGAAGTCGACAAAAACTGAAAGGAAACACACGCCATCGATCACGACACGGTCTCGATGTGTTGCCTCAGAAGCTTACGTTTATGTCGAGTAGTTCCATTTGGTTTGGGCTTCGATGCGAGGGGCGGGATTGGAAAAGAAACCCATTGCATGAACCCGGAAAGCCACAAAAACAAACCTCCTCTTGGGTCAGTTCAGGACGAAATGTAAAAAGTAAAAGGCGGCGAAGAAAAGCCGGTGTGGAGTGTGGAGAAAATTTCGAACTCCCGGCATCCCTCATGGGGCCCTCGATGTTGTAGCCGTTGTTTAATCTTCTATCGGGGAGTAATTAAATGTGTTAAGCCTTTCCATTCTCTTCCACGAATCCCGCTTGGTAGCGTACTGGGGCACGATTAGGAAATGGTGGGGAAATTTTCGCTGTGATGTAAGCACGAGGGACGATTTGGCCACTTCCTCAACATTGGGACGGCCAATAAAATAGCCTATCGATTAAACCCCAGGCCTGTGGTACGCACGCAAATGTTTGTGTCTTTTTTGTACTATTTTTCGTGTTGTTGTTTGCTAAGCGTACGCCGGTTTGACGTTAATTGGATGTTTGTTTTTTGTTTGTTTTCTCCTCAAGCCTAAGTTCCTTTGGCGACAAAGTTTACAAACTACCGGGAATGCACTCCAGAGGCTGGGATAGGCGTAAGCAATTGGAGGTAGGTAGTTAAAATTTTGTAGGAAAACCAAACGGCAAAGGCCGCCACTTTGTGATCCATTGGAAAGATTCGAAGAATCTCGCTATCGCACTTCGATCGTCGATGAGATGCTGGGGAAGAAGTAATGGATAAAACGGTGCAGCTAACGGTGAAAGTTGAAAGGTAATTTTCTTTTAAGGCGTTTGGACAATCTGATGTAATCTGTTGGCGATCGGGGCCGAAGTGTTTTAATTGGCAGCGATTGGCTTTCGGGCATATATTTCGGGGAATGTGAGGCGATTGTCCTAGCCTAGCGTCTAATGATGAGATGTTTGAAATACTTAAAAAAGATGGTACTTACAGTTGTTGTTATACAGTATTTTTCGTGACAGTTTTCTTAAAAAGCCTTCAAATATACACCACAAATAGTAACATTCGAGACGCAATTATAACCCACAGGATCTGGATTCTCTATACACGAGATAAGCGACTCGTCGAAACTGCATCTACTTTGTTCCGCGAGGCCAATTTCAACAACGACCCGCTGGACAACATGATGATGGAAATTATGCTTCCACGGTGGGGCGATCGGTTGCCAAACCGTCATTATACCCCTCGTTCCAAGCCGAACCCCTCTGGGGTCTCTGTGAGGTTTTTCATGTGTAATTGCCCCAAGGTAAGGAAGAGTCCGCGTGCGTTCGTCGTTCCCCGAAGCGTTTAATGACCGGCGGGCAAAATGACCACATTTATCTATTCGACTTGGTGGCGGTAGAAGGAAGGGGGAGAGTTTTGTTGCTGCCGCTGCTGATAGGTAAATAGTGGGGAACTCGAAGGAAGCCCCATCAAAGCGATGGTTCGCTTGCGGTTGAGATGCAGCTTCAGGAAGGCACTGCAGCTGACCGCAAATCGAACCGGGGAATGAACTCTCCTCGCGAGATGAGGTGCTAATTAAAAATGTCAGGGTGCTCTAGAAAACAGGAACATGGTTCGCCAACTCCTCGGAGAAGGAGGAATGGTAGATTACGATTGGATTTGCAGCGGGTTAAATCTGGATCGTTTTTCTTGTCGAGAGAAATCACCGCCAACATGAAGGGTAGCGAATACCTTTCAGTGTAACCAGATTTGAGGTTGGTCCGTTGGGTCGTTCACTATTTCCTCGCGGAAAGTACAAAGTATCCCGGCGTCTGCCTTGTGAATGGCATGCCTTGTGAATGGCAATGTGTGCGTTTCTCTAGTTTTCAGAAGCTGTTCAGACTGTTTTTTCAAACGCATCCGAACCTGTCGAGAGGATCTATGCTGTGCATGTCCATCTGTTGCGATCCCTTTTTTGCGTGCCCGGGCGCGTGCATGTCCCGGCCGTCCCGGAGGAGATTAATAAATATGAATTTTAAATTAGCACTACACGACATTGACGATGTTATAATGCCATCGTTCCGCGCGACGGACACATCGAAAACTACCGGTTAAGTGGAGCTCTCGAGCCTCGATTGCCGTGCTGAGAAAAACCGCGAGTGTACGCCACTTCAATTCAAACTTCAGTTCTGCGATATTTGCACGCGCGAGAGCTCGCTGCAGTGTGTCGGGTGCCTTCACTTTATTTTCTCCGGCTCGCGAATGCAACCTTTGCTGGCTGGAAAGCGGGGGCAGTGGACCGGGGCAAAAGTAGTTTGCAGATTATTATTACGACCCTGCTTACGAGCGACGCCTGCGTCCGGGGAATCGCAACCCGGGAGGGAACGTAAAGCAGTGACCGAGCCGAGCTATTTTATGAGGCATAATTATGGGGAGGCCGAAGAGCGCCGACGAGATCCTTGGAGGTTGCGGTGGACGGCCACTCTAGTCTACTGTGGGGCCGTGTTCCCGGATGTTTTCGTTCGATTCGGTCACCCGGTCCTTGGGCTTCGGTTGCATTCCATGCATCATCCGCGACGATGACTGCTGAAGAAGCTGGACGACGATGGTGTTGGTCCTTTTTCTCCCGGCCCTACCATTCGCTGCTCGCTCGCGCTACACTCATAACTTTTCGACCCTTCGCGGAGTGTTAAATTATAGGCTTCGATTGGGAAATTTATGCTAACCGATTAATCCATCCGCCCGTGGAGTCTGGCGAACCGAAGCTAAGCCAATGCAGCTGCACCCGCGCCGATTGCGTATGGAAATGTTAAAATTATGATCGAAATGAAAAGTGACAGACAGCGGGAGAACGGGAACGGGGTAATCGGAGGGTGGGTTTTCGAATATGTTGTGCGTCTCCGATGCGTGGAGAAAAAAAAAAACGGGTGAAGATTGATAGCTCAATTTGGAGCGGGTTGAGAGAGAGTCTCCAATTTCACTTCTAAGTTCCTCGCGGACTCGAGTATCATGTGCGTAAGTGGAGAATCTTCACCGGTTCCTTTATTTCCCACCGCGATGGAGCCGTCAGGGCAAATCATCGTAGGATTGTTTTATGGTTCGGCAATCATTTAATACACGCTAATGATATAACCTGAGCCGTGACGTATCGTTGCCTATTTGTTAGAGTTCTCAGACTAATATATTTCTTAAAAAATGCTAACGAAAAGAAAAAAGATATTCATGGCATGTCATTAGTAGATGGTTATGATATGTTAAACGGTACAGGTATCATAAATCATATTTCTAACCCATTTGAGTTATTCATGGTTAAACATGAAGCTAATTCATTATATCAATTTGTTAAACTTCTAATAGAACAGCACTGTTTGAAAATTTAGAATCCTTCCTTCCTTCCTTCATGTTTTTTGAAATATTCATGTAGCTTTATTTAAAATAAAACCAGTATTTTTTAAAGTATTTTAAAGAGTATTTAAAGCCATTTTAAATCGTCAAAATAGGAGTTCTAAACCTAAGAAGCAACAAAAACAATAATGACCAACCTGAATGAAACAGTAAAGTAGCTGAATGAAACAGTAAATATGGTGTTAACCCTTCAAAATTAATTTTAAAACATTATTTTTTTGTTCTCGTAAAACTGAAATGATAACTATATGGTACATACTTTAGTCACAAAATTATCTTGTAAAGTAACGTAACTAGTGCTGGTTTTTACTCTAGTATTGATTTTTTTCCTTTATTATAACACAAAATAGTGAATGTTACAACCGCGAAGAGTTTTTCATGGATCTCCAAGGGTTAATATCAAAATAATGTTGAACGTTCGTCGTCCGTCGTACAATATGTCATGTTATTGCATTCTTTACCCGTTCTTTTTATCTTGCGGAAGAATATCGTTTTAAAGCAGAGCTTTGAAAAATCAATCGACCAGTACAACACCCACAATCGGGAAGCGATCAGCAACTTCTTCCCCCTTGTCGTCTTCCCGCTAACGCGTCCTGTCATTGCAATAAATGTATGCATGGCAAATTTGCATTCGCCGATAATCTTAACAAACTTACGTTTCCAGATCGGCGTAAGGCAACATTCGGCCGTTTCGACGGGTTTTTTCGCGACGTTCGCCGTTTTAATCTGTCTCTGGTCCCTGGCGTTCCTGGCGACAACGCCGTGACCGTGCAGTTGCGGCCCACGCGTGTCACATCGTCGGATGCATTGTCTTCGCGAGCCTTCGGGGGAGGAGGTGGCAGCTGTCGGTTTTTGATTTATTCCAACTCGGCGCGCCAATTCGCGGGATTGGAAGGTTCTGTTTGTTCTGTGGCGTGAAACTCGTCCACGGTCGGCAACGTGAACGATTTGCGTTTTCGATCGGATGTCGATACCGCATCATCCGCCGCAACGACGAGCGATCGAAGGAAGTCCCCGTCGAAGCCTTTTGTCTTTCGGCGATGTCGCATAGAGGTGGGTGGTTTTGCACTGGGGAAAATCACCTTCTTTATTATCCGCGCGATCTGCGACCGAGGGGCGGGAATATTCCCGCACACAGACACAAACAAATTGATCACCGTCCTTCGATCGATTCCTTCATAAGTGCACGCCGGGTAAATGATGGCAAATTTATGCAGGAATTAAAAAAGGCTCTACGCAGTTAGCTTGGGAAGGACAGGGAAAGTCCCTTCCGCGAGACGTAAGAGTCGGCCGGGCCTAGGTTATAGATGTGTCTTGAAGATTTAACTTAACCTTCGCCTGCCGAACGAAAACTCGACGCCGAGCCCCGATCCGCCGGAGGATGCGGATGAAGATCTCAACATAAAAGCCCTCCCCAAATTGCGTTCCACCGGCGATGTCACTGCGCCGTGTCGTGAGGAGAAACAGACACACACATTTACTTAGCCCTCTTAGCGCAGCATAATCTCATAAGCATAATCCGGCCGTTCGAGAAGCCGTTGGGCCATGTCTAGGCTAGATCTAAGATATGCAACCGCACCTTTGGAGGTCTGAAGGGGGTTAAAGGAAAATAAATAAAAATGTTCGTGAAGGCGGATCTGTTCGGTGGAGCTCATCTGATTATCGGAGATGAAATTAATCTTTTTTTTTTTCACCACGTCTTTCCCGTGGAGTGTTTTAGGCATTCGATCGAACTGCGATCGCTGGAATGTCACCGCATGGTAAGGTGTCTCTGGAACGTTGATAGTGAATAGCGTTTTTGGGTAGTGTCTTCCATACCCAAGAAGACACTATCGCGCAGTCACCAGATGGAGCTATGGAACCGGGGCCAACCCGGTCGTTTCGTGACGCCGTAAATCAATCCCTGCACCTTCACGTGTGTGTGTCCCCGATTCTCATGTTCCTCCGCCTTGAACCAGCAAAACACTCCCTTCAATCTAGCGTCTGCGAATAAATCTTTGCCTATCGGTGCTACTCCCTCAACGTTCCGAAACAACCTACATAGAAATCAACTTCTGCTTCGGTGGGTCTCCCCTGTCGAGTTCAATTTAATATACACCCGAGCTCTAACGACTTCGGACAGCGGTCTCTCGAACGGTTGTTTATCGGACTTCGGACGTCCACTTGGTGCTGGTGGTTGATGGATGTCATGGTGACCGAACGCAGGGAGGACGCAGGTGGTACAGAATTCGCGGCTTGTCCCTCGAATGCGACATCGCAAACATAAAAGAGCAGCCCCGGGGTAGACAGCGCCAGCGGTGGTCAAGAGTTCGCAAACCGGGGCCTCGACGGAGCCGTCGGAGAATTGTATCAAATTACGCAAGCTACGGCGTCCGTGGAGCTACGCCGAACCGACAGATCGGGGGGGAGATCTGGGATCATAGATGGGTGATCTATGGCCGGGTGCAAAAGCAAAATAAAGGGGGCAGTACGCGCCGGTAGGCCACGGAAGCTCGTTTGGAAGATCGATTGAGGTTGGCCCGTTTCTTGGAAGTCCAGCTTGTGCAGGCTTCTTAGGGAACGGTAAGCCTTTGCGTTTAGGTCCCGGGAGCGGGAAGGACCGACAGATGTTGCGCCGAGCGTGAAATCGGCGCTTTGACCGGGTACTCCTTTTTTCGCCGTTTGTCGGCAGAATGCGGATTTTGAGGTAGAGGCCGAATGAACGCGCGTGACGTCCAACATTGGAACATGAGCCGGCCAGAAGTCACGCGGCAGAGAAACCCGGGACAGTGACGAAGGGCCGTGGAGATGGCGATGGTTTTATCCAACCCTAAGGTTCCAGGTAGGCGAGTCTCCGGACCAAGGCTGGAAGGATCCAGTTTCTGAGGAACCACCTCACCGCCCAAAGGTTCATGTGCGCTTCACCTCCAGGGATAGTTGTTCGCTCTTCCGGAGATCCAGATCGCGCCGCAAACCCTCGTCCTCTCACGGACCTAGGCACGACTAGGGTGCGCAACTGGTTTGGAAACTACATTTCCTAGCGGTGGCAATTTCACGCGCATATCAGGTCATTAATAAAGTCGGAAACGCAGCACCCGAGCAGTTCCCGACAAACGTCCGCCTGCCCAAGGCAAGAACTTGCTCAATGCCTAGGTTCCAGCGATCCCCGCATACAGGTTCTCGGGCGCGTACCTGACCGCCTATCATTAATTATTGGCTTAAGGTTCTGCACTCTATTTGCTGCTCCGCAGGCTCGACTGCTACTTCTTTCCAGTTTAAGAAGGGGGGATTGGATGTTCCCCGGCCACCAGCTCCGAGCTGTAAAGTTGGCAAGAGTGTTTGATGTTGCATGTGTTACGCTTAGCTGCACGATCTTCTAAGGTCAGCAAAAATGTTGGCCTGCTCCGGGGCAACCTGTTCCTGTCGTCTCGCCCGTATCGAGCGAACCCGAACAACATGTGTGCACGGGGCGTGAAAGTATCGGTAGCGTTGGGCCCTTCCTTCCACCTCATATCAGGCCGTGTGTTGCCAGGCCTTGCTCGCGGCGCGGAGTTGGTGAGTGAATAAATTTAATCAGAGTTCGACCACCCGATCCCCGGATCGCGCTTTGCTGGGCGAGTCTGGGAAGATCGCGTGATGGGCCGCAATTAGGATCGACGCGATCCGAGCATCTCTCCGCACCTTTTCGGCGCGTTCCGTCTGGGCCGGACCCGGGTGTTTTGGGGTGTGCGACAGATTGGAGTGGCGAATCGACAGGTCCGGCCATCTCCTGTACACGCTGCTATAACGCCCGGAGGGGGAGCTTAAGCATGTTGAGCAATAATTCGCGCTGGATTCGCGAACATTTTTCGCAAACGGTTTTTTCGGGACAACTTTCCGTTCGGTAACCGTTCGGCTTGTGTTTTATAACCGGATGATAAGATTGCATAGAGAATTATTTATTGCCCCATGGCGCTGCCGCATTTCGTTTGTTCGATGGAGGGCTAATAACAATATGTCATCTCTTGGCAGGCTGTTTCC
Organism: Anopheles coustani; assembly: GCF_943734705.1. Lineage (NCBI taxonomy): Eukaryota > Metazoa > Arthropoda > Insecta > Diptera > Culicidae > Anopheles > Anopheles coustani. Next base: position 75,513,609 of record NC_071289.1, read on the forward strand.
CGTGGGTATATTTGTGTGATGTAGGTAACATGGCGCGTTTGCTAGCTTTTAATCACGAATTGCGTAATTCTATAGGCAAACATTTGAGACCAAGGCGAAGCAATAAAGACCCTTAATTACCAATTGGAAAACAAGACTTTAATTCGTGGAATATGCAAACATATATATTAAAATGGAGGGAAATTGAAATGTAACAGGAGAAAGGACCTCTCACAACTGGAAGTAATTGTCGAGAGAAAGGAAATTCTTTGAATCTACCAGTTTTACTTATAATGATGTTTCACTTGTCTCTTCCAGCCCGTGGATCATTTTTCATAAAGTCATGTGTCAGGGGGAAATTCGATACGGAACCGGGCCGGGCAAATCGTGCCAATCATTAAACCAAACTCCACACTTTTTTTTGTTCCACCCCAAATGAGTGAGATCAATCGAAGGAGAATGTGGTGCACTCCAAAGTGAACGCGGGCAATCGAAATGCAATCTTGCTGTTGCTGCTGTCCATTAAATTCGCGGCGGATTTTGGACAAAAGTAAGAGCGATGGGTGTACAATGAGTCAAAACCCGCCTGCTCCAGAACGGAATCACGGCGTGAAAGGACGCAAGATGGATCGGACCCGGCCTTCCTTTTCCTTGGCCGGGCTTTTTTGTTTTTACCATTGCCCGTGGAGATTGTTGTTTGTTTATGTCTTAAGTCGCCGCCGAAAAGTGCTGAACTGGTGCAAATCCTTTCTCCCGAACGCGCGGGCCCTCGAACACCGGGTGTACGTTGGCACTTTAAGGACCACACGCAATTGTGGCGGAAAACATTAAAAGGGGCGACCGAACCGAAGGGCGGGAGGATTCGCTTTCGGCTTCTCGATAAAACACTCGAAGAGGGGAGCGAATGAAAAATGGCGGCCCTTTCAAAGATTCGATCCATTTGTGCGCTGACTTTAAGCCGTCGGCACCGTTCAATGTTCAACGAGCGCTTCAAAAGTGACATCTAGAACAGGTTCTTCGCTGTTTAATCAGTCGGATTGAAAGCTCGGTTGGACGGTCAAGTGGAATGCGAACCCGTTTTGTTGATCCCGATTGCGCTAAAACATAATTCGTCGGTCAAAATCGATTCCACTCATCGGATGAACAAAAGCGATCGACCAAGCAATTGTTTTTCTTTTTGGATCGTGTGGGGTGAAAGTCATAATTATCATGCGCACCTTTCTCTTCTTTGCCGTGGTTGCCCTTTGGGCGACCTGTCACCCGGAGCTTGGGACTATAAATCTGTCAAAATCCTTTCCCGAGGATATACCTCATTTCTGCAAGCCGGTCTTCCATGTTGGAATGTCCCGTGCCTCGCCGTGCAGGAACTGAGGTGCGGATTACTGTCAACCGGGCGGACCGAGGGTTCGGGGGAAAGCCCGAGCGCTTTACACCTCACTAATCCCGTCGGCGATCGCTTTCTTCCCCGGGCCAATGTGTCCGGAAGCCGAAATCCGTTAGTTCTTGTGTTCTGCTTTACGGACAAAAAAAAAAAGAAGGAAAGAAATTCAACATGACAAACCGTGTGCCGCCGGTCAAGTGAAAGGTGGCCACCGTGTGTTATCTTAATAGTGTTTTATTTTATTCTCTTTCACCAAGCCGAACTACATATCGCGAAAGCAGGTTGGATTCGATCTTACGCGACGTTTATATCACTTAAATGAATTGCTTTCGGTTGCTTCTTGTCGGTCGAAATGCTAAAGGGTTCCCTTTAGGTCCCACGTGTTTAATCTATCCCCATCGCGCCATAATTGAATCTGGGAAAAACTGTTCGGTGAAAATGGAGGAAAATTCTCTCATCGGCCGATGGTCGTTTGAAGGTCCCAGCGGAACATAAATCAATTAAACCTAGTGTGTAGTTTAATTTCCCTCCTTCCCGCGTCGATTAATTAATATGACAGACGGTGCGCGGGGTCGAAGAAAAATCGATGCCCCGACTTCTAAAAGATTACCGCCGAGAACGGCGATCCGTCTCCGGGGAACGAGCGAAACGTCGGGGACAGTTGCTAGTGTTTTTTTTTTTGAGCAACAGGATAATCCTAGAACAAAAGTGACGAGAAGTTAATAGAAGGCACATTAGATGGAGGAAGAACGCAACCAAAAGCAAAGGCAAGCACCGAATTTCTTCACGAGAACTGAGAACAGACGAGAAAAGATAATTAATGATGATGATTATCACAAATTTGAATAATAATTAAAAAATAATTAATTCCTCCGAAGTTAGCAAGCCCGTTCGTGTTTCGTTCGATGAAACAAAAGGCAATCTCTGCACCCATGTAGGATTTAACCGTTTTCGGTCATGATCTCCGGACGGACGGACGAACGAGTCATCGATCGGACAGCGATCGGATTGATGGACCACGATCAAGATGACGCGCGGTAATAGATTTTCGGAAACGTCCGAGCCTAACGGGGACGGAGACAGAAATCAATCGAAGCGGTTCGAGAAAAACATCGAACCTATTATTGAGTCCCGTGTTCCTTTATTTTATTTATATACCTCCAGGCAGTTAATTGTGGCTGGCGAGGTCTTTGAACTCTCGCGGCAACCGTGCGCATTGTCATCGGCCTGGAGACTCCGAGCATAAAACATATTTACGACCTTGCCCTCCCTTGCGAGATTTCCCCCGAACCGGGAAGATCTTCGGACGGTTTCGCCCCGAAAAGCGTAGTTACCTTTTTTGATTTTCATCTTTTTTCACCAAAGATCATAAAACTTCCTTGCCCCCTGTCCAGTGCGGTGCGGTCCGAAGTGATGAGTGAGATTTTTGACAATTTCCACCGGACGTTCAAACCGAACCGACCTCAGAAAGAAAGAAGCCATTCGTTCTTCCTTTCGGACACTATCCAGAAGTGGCGTGCGAGTGAAAACGGTTTTATAGATTTATTGGGTCCCCTTATCTTATTGTGTGCCGTCGTTTACCGGCTCATTAGTCATCGTCCCAGCGTTCGTTAGTAGATTTAGTGTCCCCGTTTTATTTTCTTGTCTAGTTCGGTGTTGTCACTTCCGTTTGGCGTGCCGGTTTTCTTTGCCGGCCAGTTTGTTAGTCGCGTTTGGCGGAAGCTTGAAGTACTAAAGTTTAATCGTTTTATTCTTCACCTTTTAGTGCCCGAATCACTCTTCCGTGCTGTCGGCAAAGTGTTTTAAAAGGTACGGTTCCTTAATTAATTCAGAATATAAATGTTCTAGAATACAAATAATTCTCTTGAGTGCACTAGCCATTTTCTCACCGATGATCAATTTCAAACGCGACAGTTAATAAAAACATTACAGTAAATTACCTTCGCACAACCAATTTCGGAGCTTGGTCCTCCTTCGAACGGTAGGAATCCCGTTTTGCCAAATTCAGTGCCAAGCCAGGAAGAACAACATTTCGATCATATTGGTCCTATAATTGCCCCGTTCGGTTGGCATTCATTTCTTTTCTCCTACACATTTGCTCTCATCCCCTCTCCCAAGCATCGTCGGGTAATTGAGCATATTTTCATCGATACAATTTCGGCCACTTGTTAAACACCAGAATGGAAGCCCGGAATGTTTGGCGGCTGGGCACTGGTTTGCGTCCACCAATATTTTCTCGTAGCTCGTGTGTACTGCTTGCTTGGGGGTGTTTTCGTTTCGTGGTGTCTGCGGTGAAAATCATCCTAAGGCCGTAAATTGGGTTCGTCCCCACGCTGGGCCAGATTTTGGCTTTCCCCCGTTTTCGGCGTGGGGGAAATATATGTGGCCGAAACAATAAAATTCGAGAGCAAACTAACGAACACGCAAGGAACCAGTTTCTTGGCGGAGGGTGTCAACTGAGAAGTCCCAAAAAAAAACATAAAGGAATGGTGAAATGAAGATCAAGAACATCGACGCACGCTCGCCATCGTCGACTTTATCGCCTACACACCTTTATCGTCTACAAAAGGCAAGCACCTTCCACCAAGAGGAAGGGTGTCGGCGTTGGGTTGAGTCAAAAATCAGTGCAGCAGCTCGTAAAATAAAGACATGCAAACACGCCGTTGCGGAGCCGTCGTACGTTGCTGCATAATCAGCTGCAATATGCTGTGCCGGTCCGAAAGGAGTCGGTCCGAAATTGTCTCGAAAACATATAAATAAATGTTCGTCCCAACATGAGGGAAGGAAGTGGGTTCTGCAGACTTCAACCCTTGTTTCAAACGTCGCTGCGGTTGAGGTTTTTCTGGAAGGATAGTGCGTACCCGAGCAGTTCTTCCCGAACTGTTGTTCGTAAATTTTGTCCAAATTTAATCCAACTGCAGTTGCGTTTCTGTTTGTTGTCTGTTGCGTAGGCAGAGTTGATGGGGGGATGGTTTTTAAGTGAGTGTCGCAAATTGGAACGCTTGTTTGTGCAGTCGTGCGAAGGTGAGGAAGTTAGAAGTGTTCCCGTTCCAGACCGATATCTGCAGTCGCTGATTGCTAATGCTTTTTGCTTGCCGTTCGCCGGTCCAGTAACGTGTTGCGGAAATTTTTTCCAATGCTGTGGAAAAGTCTTAATTAATTCCGTCTGCTAATTGGACCAATGCAGACGATCGCAAAACAAAAACAACAAAATAAGGTCCAAGTCCAGTCCACCATAATTGGGCACGAGTGTTTATAATTTTTGAACCAGCAAAATGTGTCCATTTGTCAACCGGATGGAAGGAACCTGATGCCACTTTTGAGGGATGAAGATTACATTTAAATTATCGCAAAATGGAACAGATTTTTTCATTTTCCAGCTTCCCTCGTTCGGTGTGTTTTTCTCATCCCTTCAAAATGAAATTGTTCTCAGGACGGTCATTGCAAGAAGCGAAACCCGGGCTCCATTTCGGCCCCAGGTTCTTGTTGAACGCAAAATTTACTTTTGATTGCGGGCCATCGGTTGCTTCGGTAAACATCAGCACCATTTAACCCGTCCAGCGTTCATGTGCTGTGAAATGCGCGTTTGAATGACAAATGGGTCCAAATTGAGGCTGCGCTGCTAAAAAGTGGCCCTGCTGGTAAACGATACCACAAACTCCCTGCTTTGTCGGTTGCTCTCAGAAGACGTGGCCATCGTGGGCTTTGGGCGGCGGAAAATAAAGCCGGCGCGTAATCGAGCGCACGCTGCGACGATTATTAAAGTCGTGAAAATGGAGCGGATTAAGCCAATGCCGCGGTTAAGTGAGTTGCCGTGGGGTTTGCTGGTGATTAGCTTCCCGTTTCGATTCGATGTTTTACAAGTTGTTTTTCGCGCGTATCGGTCCCAGAACCCTAATCGTGCTTCAACTCGACCCATCCCAAACTGGTGGAAAAGTTGGGTGAAATGTGAAGTGTGAAAAATTATATGATTAAAGGTATTTAAAAATGCAACAACACATGGGCATAGGTTGTGATTTGTTGGCAGTCAGCTTTGTGGCCATTCAGTGGGCAAATATAGTGGTGTTTGAGCTAAAATAATTTATTTTTAGGATCATGACTTTACAACTAAGAGAAAACACTTTAAATAGTTTAAAAAGCAGCATCATTTCGTAATAAGTAACCTAGAAAAGAAACAAAACCCAAGGAAAAGAAGGTAACCATTTGTTACTTGTTGACTGCTCGCCCACCCTGGGTGGTGTCCTAACGACCCCGCGTAGGTGCACGCGTGTGTGTGTATGTGAGTATCCCGGCAAGGCAACCTTTGCCGTTGGCGTTTTATTTAGTGCACGTATGTGCACTCTACCGTATCAGCCTCGGACGAATGAATCATCGTAAATGGGGTGGGAGGAGGCCACAAATCCACCAGCCGGTTGGGCGAAAATCAGCCAGAACGTTCAAGAAGGGTGTGAAAAAAAAGAAGTAAACAAACGAAATAAACGCGATGTGCAACAAATAGTCATAAATTATCATTACCAAGTTTTGCAACCGTCGTTGGGGGGGATGATGGGGAGTGAAGAAAACAGGCGGTTTGGAAAACGGTATTGAGCCCTAGAAGCCCTTAAGGCCCTGTCTGACCACACACACCTTCACACGTCGGCAAACACACGCGTCTCTTACGAGACGATGCGAGGGTGTGGGATGGTTGGTGACAATTGCATTAATCTTGCACTTTCAGCTCGTGGCAAGGACGGGTTGGCCAGTCGGGAGGGAAGGGGGTATTCCTTGGGGCTGATTGCACCAATCGTCGACCATAGACGTGCGCCCGCTTCGGTTTGTTAACCTCGATTTGACCCCGGTTTGTTTGCGGCAGCGGCTTTTGGTCGCGTGCGAAGGGAAAATGGCGCGATTTGCAGTACGCGAAATCGCATTTTGTCGGCCGAACTGGCCCCGTTTTATATTGGAACCGTAATGTGCTTCATTTATCATCCGCCGTAAATCCAATCACCGCCGATTGGACAATGGTGGTCGTGTCCCTTATTTTGCTTTCACCACTTTGAGCGAACTCGTGGAAAGAAAATAATTTGTTCATTTTCCGAGCAAAACCTCAACAGTTGCTTGTCCCTTCCCGCGGGTAATTAATAATATTTAATTTACACGCTGTTAAAAACCATCCCGAAAGGAGGTGAAACAAGAAGAGCAGATCGGTAAGATTGGCGAAAGGTGACCATTCCAACCTGATCTAATATTACATTTCCACGGGTACCGTTTACTTTTATCGTGGCAATTTCGAAAAAAAACCCGGGAAATAAACCCAACACCAAACGGTACAAATGAGGTGCATGTGCGGTGTTGCAGAAAGGTGCTGTGCGGTTAATTTGCGTCGCCACGACGCCGGTCAGTTCCAGAAACGCGCGGTGGCGTCACGCAATCCCCCGGGACCGAAACGGCCCTGGTTTCGGATCCGATTTCCAACCGCGGAGGCTCGGTGGGTTTACACTCCACTGCAGTCCACTGCACTTGGAAAGTCGTTTTGGTGCATCATCATTCCAGTTTAGCGAACTTAATACGAGCGGTCCACGGAAACACACGCTCTCGGGGTGTCCGGTACCGTTGGGCGAGTGCACTGCGATTAATTGCGGGTAATTCCGCTCCGTGGCACGGTGGGAAGCAGCCGGCGCGACACAGATTATACGGTGAAGCGATGAAAACAACCGAATGTGTGACCACACGGGAAAGGGCACGCTCTGCGTGACCAAATTATGATAAAATATTTCACTCGCCATGATTTTGGTGATTTCATTTTTTCCCGCTTTATTGCAAACGGCATGTGCGGACACATGTTGTCAGCGCCATAAGGCACCTTGGGAGGGTTGCTGGAGAAGCCATGTGGAGCCACGGGAATTCCTTTCTTAAGCGATCTGTTGTGGAAAAAAAGCGCCCAAGATAAGATAGTGCGAAATAAATAAAAACAGCGAATGAAGATTGAGTTTAATCTGAGCGAATTATTGGGATAAACGTCGATAAATAGTTTTGCAAATGTGAAAAGGAGCTTTTCAATACTTTTTAACTGTTGAAATGAAATTTAGTCAATTGGAGATGATGAAAGAAACAAGATTATTTCAAATACAAGCTTGTTTCACAAATTGGCAATTGTTAGAATGTGTAAAACAAAACTTAAATCAATTTGACTAGGACGGATTGGTTTTTTAAGGTCGTAGATGGACGACCACTGGAAAGAGTATTTAAAATGTGTATTTTTATTTTTATTTTCAAGGTGATTGTTCACTGCAAATCGTGCCAAAAACTCTTTCTTCATTGTGGTTTACTATCTTGATTGAAATGTTCAGCGACGGATCTTTTTCGTAGCACGAAACATAACGTACCTTTTGTCAAAACCCCGTAATGTTGTCCACCTCTTTCAAATGTGCATGCAAAATGATGCACCCACCGAAAAGGAAGGCAAAATTATTGCTTCACGATTTTGCTTTCGTCGTGTTTGGTACCAAATTTCTCAATTTACATTCCGGTTCGTCGTCCAGCGGTTAGCTTGGCGTTGGTCATAAATCAAACATTGGCAAAACGGAAGAACGGGCGACGCAAGGGTTAGGTGGCCGTTGGAAGGGCAAACATTTCGGTTGCACCGCCAAAAAAGGCACGCACCGATATATGTGCACCCGGGGAAGGTGATATGATCACTTTCCGGTCGCGGGATAAAACGCGTGGTACGAAGGGAAAAGAAAATGTTAGCGGTGTGCAAATCCCCGGCCCTGGAATGTTCTTCCGCCGGTGGCAGTTTCCGTCCCGTTCGTTTGAGCGAGTTCCTCTGTTCGGGATCGCGCCCGAACAACGATCAATTATATCCCGGCCTGGACGAAAAGGGAAACTTTAAAGACAATCATTTTTTACGACGTTCATTTATTCAATGCCGCGCCGGGCGATCATCGATCGCTTGAAGTTTTTTTCCTTGGCTCCATTTTTCTTGCAGCAACTCCCTGTCCTTCCTTGGGGCGGTGGGCAATGATTAAGGCCGTGCAAATCTCATAATGGCTGGGTGTAAGAGATACGAGGCTCCCGAAGGACGACACTCCGCTCCGTGAAGAAGACGCGGACCCGAAGGAACTTTTGTTGATCTGCGCTTCTGTACACCGGACGGGAAGGTAATTATTCTCCACCCCGTTGGGTGTCCAGGAACATAACTTGAGTGTGTGTGTGTGTGTTTGTGGTGGAAGGTTTGTTTGTTCGTTAGTTAGCCGCGCATAAACGATGACCAACGGCGACCAAACCCTGACGCTCCGGGTCCGGAGTCGGACTCGTATCGACGAGCGAAAAAGCGATGGTAAACAAATGTAATGAAGTGTGCATAATGCGTGTAACTTAAACCAAACCTTGATCGTGTTTTTGAAATTTGAAGTCGGTGCAAAGGCGATCGCTGTTGGCGATGCAGGCGGCGGTCTCGGTGCAAAGCGAAGGGAGAAGGCTTCCATTTTTCATCACAGCCGTTTTGCTTCGGGACAAAAGTCGGTTTGTGTGAGCGCTCAAGATGGCGGAACGGAAAGGGAGTGGTTCGCTGTCGAATGGCGATTTATCGCCAGCTTTACGAACACAGGAAGTAAACGGACCGGAGAGTGTGTTGTAACTCAACACCTGAGTTATTATTTTTGCGGTCGAGTCTGCGTTGTCCACTCCGGGACTCGAGATTGGCGACGAAACGGACTCCGGATTCAGGGGCTCAAAGAGTTTGGATCAAAGTTTCTTGCAGTAGAAGGGTCACTGAACTCTCCACCAAAAAAAGGTTCCCTAATCGAATTTGATCTCGTTGCGATACTTGCTAGTCGGTCGTTCCAGATGTTTTGCTCCGATCATCTGCTGTTCCGGTTTGCTGAGTAACGTCCGATCCGGACCTCGATCAAGAACTGTGCGGATTCTCATTAACTTACCTGCAAGAAGGGGAAAGAAAGGAAGGGAGAGAAAAAATCATTAGTTCCACGTTAAGCAAAAGCCCCATTTGATGTGTAAGTAGTTTGCAAAGTGTCGACTTAAATGTATCATTCATCGCGTGGCCTCACATGCGACGGTCGGTTCCTTGATTAGTAGCGCGGTAGATTTATACCGCTGATATGGTGGCAGTCTGGAACAGGCACCCTCGGGGATGGACGATATGGTACCGTGCCTCGAGCAGCGCCACAGGTGGTAGATGAGGCTCGTGATGAGCTCTTTTGTCGTTTGATATAGATCTACCACTGGTGGGTTTTCTTACGCTTTTCGTTTGTCCTACGAAGAGGATGGCTTTTTCTACCTTCCCAAACCACATGCTACCATCGCCACGATCATCATCACCATCGGTTAGGCAATGTTGTGCGTGCGTGCCCAACGCCGTGGCGCTGAGGACCCGCTCCAGATTCCCGATGAACCAGAATCCGCTAGATCCAGCTGGGATGATAATGCAGTCCGTGTACTTTGTACCACGGATCGCCGCCAAAGACTCGATCGCAGATGGCGAAGACCTGCCTCGGTCGTGGTCGGACATGAACTTGCTCCGCGCGAGAACGGAAGCCTGACACGGATGCGCCGCCGCGGGTTGGTTTGCGGTGAAAACGAAAATGATCGTTGCGGAGCAGTTTATGAGTGGTCGTAAAAAAAACCGGTCCACCCGATCGCCGCCAGAGCGCCCCCTTCGCACTGCTCCGACGCCTCCAGCCGGATAGTTTACTGCCGCACCATTTGACCACCCATCGTGGGCTCATGTGGAGAGCCCTTCAAGGGAGGGACGATGGAAAAAGTAGCAACGATCTGCGGCGATCTGGAACCATAGGACCAAGGGGTTGGGCAAGAGCTTCGATCGATCCCGTTCCAGAATGTAGTCATCAGAGAGATTGCGGTGGTCACCAGCCGGCGGAAGACAAACCGGCTGCGGTTTGCCCGCCCGACGGTAACATTCCAGAGTAACGGAATAGATGCAGTAAATAGTATCAAGAGTGCATCCGGAGCATATCTATAGGGTTCTTCATCGAAGGCGCTTTTTTGCGGACGACTTCGGTTGGTTGAGCGTCATCGAAAGGTCACTGCGATCATAAAGAGTCACCAGAGATGGAACTAGTTTATCGGAGTGCGAATACTAGCCGAGGAAAAATATGTACCCAACCCGTGGATCGTGACGAGAGAGGTTAGAAGGGCTATCGATTTATGTGGATCAAGTTCAAGGGTCCCGATCGAGGCACATAAATAGAAGTCATGTTTGCAAAAGGTGAATTTTTCGCCTCCAGAATCATAGGCCTTGAGCATTGTATGACAATTTCAATGTCCACTAACTTATCTACTGAAGTAACGTCACTCGAGCTGGCGCAACGAAACGATTGATGAAGCAGTAAAAGCTCAAGCAAGGGAACGAATTGAGGAGGAGAATGAATTTTCAACCATATTAATTAAATTTCACAGCCCCCTTGGCACCTCTAACGCCGTCCTTGGTTCCACGTTCAGAAATTAGGCATTCTTGCACACTAAAAGGAATGAGACCTTGAGGGAATGATTTGGGATATTTTCACAACTCGTAGCCTCGCGGGAAATCAACTAGCCTATCGCTTCTTAACACCAATGATACGCTATATTAAGCCACATTCCAGGTTTAACGCGCGTTTAGCGTGGACTATTCATTTGATCGGCTTCGAACTCGTTAGAATTTGGGAGCTTCGAAAAAGGGACGTTCGGTGGGAAAAAAAGTTAATACGTATCCGATTCGATCCGACACGCGGCGGCCGTTAAAATGTAACGTTTCCGTAACTGATATTCGATATTTCAGGCACAAGAACGTAGCAATTTGAATCGCAAAACATCACACGGTAGTCGACGATGGAGTCTGTGATGGTTCTGCTTTGCATTTACGTTTCGATTTCGAACGAAATGAAACATCGGAAAATTTGGGGAAGCTTCCTTTAATGGTTGTCATCGTTTGGGCTTTGAGCGTCAGGAATGCCCGGTCGTATTAGAACGATTGATGGGTTTGGTTGGGCTCATCTAATAGCATAGGTAAACGTTTGGAGATTGCCGAACCCAGATAAATGGTCTGTTTTTGTTTGCAGAAAAGATAAGACAATCGAGGTACCTGCAAAAGCCTGCGGCAAGCACCAATGATAGTTTGGCTACCGATTTGATTTGATTTAGCTGATCATGGGAGTGATAAACGGTGGTCGTTCCATCCGCTCTTATTCGGTCGGAAGGGAGGTCTAGGGAGTCCTTTCCGATCATGCAAATATTTAAATTCGTGCCACTCAGACCGACTCGCTCTCGAGCATCGATGCCGAATGGGGGTTGTAAATTTGTCGATCAATCGTTTGGATTGTTGTCGTTTCGCTGGGATTTCCATTTCCATTTTGATCCTTAAACGAAAAAAGGCGGTTGACGATGGCAAACGAATGAAATACCTCAAGCACAGCGATGAGTTTTGCGGCGAAGGGCTATAAATATTCAACAGGTTCTTGAAACATGATCGAGAAGCGGACAAATAGTCCAACCGTTCGCGTTCCTGTGTGGTTGTTTTCGGAGTCTTCCAAACTCGGCAAAACGAACTCTTTCTTCTTGAGGCTCTCGAATTCAGTCTGTTTCGGGTGGAGCTCATGTGAAGGACTCTCTTCAAATGGGTTTGTTTACTCTGAACCTCAATGCGACGAGATGAACCATAATTCGACATTAAAGGTTTGCATTCACGTTGGTTGGTCAAGAGCTTAAATTTATGGAATTGAGTATAACTTCGGTAAGTCCGAGGGTCTGTGATGAATCGGATTAATTGTTACTTCATTTCGTGTCTGATTTCCGTAGAGCCCTCGACGATGTTGGGTGCCCAAGGGGTTTCAACACATCATCTCTTCCGACAGCCGAACGACTCACCTCCCAACGCGCAAACATTGATCACGGGGAAGGTCCAAGCGGGTGTGAAAACCCGTACATAGCCGGTACACACTTGTCATCGAACAAATTGGTACACATCCTCCTCTCGAGCGTATAAGAAAGAGGGTGGAAACAGACATCATTCGGCGCCTATCCTCCTCGAGGTCGAGTGATGCATAAATCTTCCCCTTCGAGTGCCAACGCGTCCTCCGGGTATCGTTCGAGCTGGCAGTTGGGAGTTTTCCAGAGATATGTTAAGTTGGATGACGGGTGAACAAATTTTTGCGCCGAGCCGTCGACGTCTGCAGCAAGTGTTTCGCGTGTTCCGAGGTGATACATTAACCATTTGTTCGTGGCATTCGCTCCCGGGAGGCAACGAACGGCAGGGAAGCAACAACATTCCCTGCCCGGGAAAATGCAGATCAGCCGAGGAGTTGTCTCGGATGCTGCAGCAACACGCAAACGCTCTCCGGAACATGGCTTTGGTTGCGTTTTTACGCAATCCGGCGGTGCAAAATTTATGTATGGCGTTTTGTGGCGCAATGTCTACTCCTCTTGTGCGATTTTCGCTTCTTCGGCGACATTCTAATTTCGACGGTGTCGTCCCGAGTTCTTGCCGCCTCTTGCGTGCCGGTATTAAGTAATATCTCGTTCGGTCATCGCCGCTCGGGAACCTGAATGAATTCGTTTAATTTCTCGATCAACCTGTTGGCCCGCCCCGTTGTATGGCTTCGGTTTTTGTTTTGCGAAGTAAATCATTCTTGTGTTGTCCTTAAGCTTGTTCACCCAAGCATAGGAACGGTTGTCTTCGGTAAGGAAGGGTTCGGTGGACTGGAACAAAAATCAATTATCTTTACAACAACCGCTGCCGCACGCAAACAGAAGATCAAGATCGTTCGACTGGAAAGGAAAAAGAACGACCGAATGCGGTCCCTGTCGACTGTTCGATTAACCGAATCCCAGTCGATTCAATTGATCGACTTTTTTCACCTTCCTTCCTTCTTCCGATCGTTCGGTTCGAGAAACGAAATCATTAAATCTTGCACCACGGAGCGCTTGGTCCGGTTCATGTCATGATCATGATTGTGAAATTTTCATTAGAACCTGATGAAGTTGGATCATGTCGTCGAAGAACCAACCGGTGCTTCAACAATGTACCACGACGAGACCGGGAAGAACTGGTTGGAATTAAAATACAATTTCCGGTGTGGTCCCGAAAGGCACAAGCCGATACCGATCAGAATCGTGCCGCAAAATCGCGCATCGGCAAGATGAAACGAAGCAGAATGGTTCGATGGCGTTGGGTGAGGCGAAAAATGAAAGAAAAAAAAACCTGGCAGAAGCATATTGTCTCCTCGGTGATGCAAAAATCTGCGACTCAATCGATAAAACATTGGAGTCGCACAAATTATTCGCCCGTCGTTGGGACGTCAATTTATAAATATGCAGCGCGTGACCGGCGCGTCCAGAATGGCTAATAAATTCGACGCTCGTCAGGGGTTTGGTTATTTCTCCCGCACCGGAATCCCACCCATTTCGATTTCATTTGTTTGGCCGTGGAGAGGTTCTTAGGGTAAAATTTCTTAGACAGTGACGCTTCCTTCAGCTCCACACACACAATCGGAGGAGATTAATCTTTCTCTGCGTTCAATCTATCGACTTCAAGACGCCCACGTCCACGCGGCACACGACGAGCAAGCCGTTCCGGTGACTCACCACCACCGTTTGTGCAGCTAATTCGTAATGTCCTCGATGCGTCCGCAGGGAGCAAAGACAAAAACCCGCGAACCAGGCGCACGACTCGGCGTGTTCACCGTTCTCGGTTTGGTGTAAAAGTAATAAAATTCCGGCTACCAAAGCGAACGGTGGCAAAGCTGCATCGGCGAGGACCTGGGGTTGGGTGTCTCGATTTGTTGATTGTGCATGAAAATGGGCTGCAGGTCTGAGGGGGGGTGGTGAATTATAGCCCAGCACTCACCCCGAGCCCGCCCAGCTGCCGATTAATCGCTTCTTGGTCAGATTCCTTCGAGCTTGTGGAAGTTCCTCACCGGGCAACCAAAGCTCACTTTCGAACAAAGCCATCGACCGTATGCTGCCCGTTGTCGTGGTTGCTTTCGGGAGTGCACATAAAACTCCCAGTCTCCCCCGCCTTATTGTGGACACGTGCGCACGCCATTTCAGTGGCCACCGAACGATCGATGACTTTGTATCCATTTTTGGTGCACGGTCCATTGTCTTTACCTCCCCGCTTTGCGGGCCGATTGTTGATATTTGATATGCTAAATATGCTTTTTCGCGAAACAAAACGAAAACTAAAAAAAACACATCTTAACTTAGCCCTATCCAGCTGGAAGGGAAGGGAACGAGAGTCCCTCCTATCCCCTTTCCTGTCCAATTGGTGGATTAAAATGCGACTGCTTATGCTACATGCGCTTGTAAGTTGTGTTTGTGGCGGCGTCGACACGAACGAGCATAATTGTTATCGTGATCATTATCGTCGATCGTATGCCGCCGGCAACGGAGTCGCCGGCCGTCGGGTTGGTAGGATTCGTTGTTGGCTTCGAGTATATTTTTTAAACTGTCTCGCAACCTTTATAATCGCACATATGTTGGGTTTTTATTTATCATGTGGTTGAATTGTTGTGTTTAACTTTTTGGGTTTGGTTCTGTGAAGTCCCCGCAGTACGCTATACTCGAGATACGCGATTATTTACAACTGACAGTTCATAGCGTTGCTTGAGTTCTGATTAGTCAATTTGACTTTGTTTTGGTAAAATGGAGTTTTTAATTGGCATTTTTTAACAGAGATATAATGATACAATAGAAGAAATGGAACACTTATTAGTGATTTGGATAGAAGATATGTTAAATAAGCGGTTCCCTTTCAGTGTCAACTCTTGAATATAAACGATATGGCAGAGGAAATCCGCAATACGCGAAAACTGGATATACACTATTGCGTTCGGTCCCAAACTTTCGCGTACTGCGGAGACCAACTGTAATTGTAAATAGTTGTAAAACTGGCTGCAACTGTATTAAATTAATAGTATTTTGCTTCCCATAAATCACGTGCTTAAAAAGTATTAACAGACAATTGATCCTTTTGTGTTTAAATCCTCTACTTTTCCTATTTATATTTTAAAGTTCTGTGTCTTTTATTTTAGGATAAATACGGAGAGCATGTTGATTCGACCCAAACCCTAAACAAAGATGTAAACGAAACTGTTGTAAAGAGCATTCGAAATTGGCTGGGCCAAGCCAAACGTCTAAGGTTGTAGGGCATCCTATCACAAAAAGCAACCTCAATCTATCGACCGAAAAACAACAAAAATCTCCAGCCGATCAAAGGGAGTTAGACGTGACTATCAAAACTCTGGCACTCGGAGCAACCTCTACTGTGGGAGAAAACAGTCGGCGGTTAAAAATGTAATGCAAACAGCATGCAACAACCCTTTTCCCAATGCTCACATACGCAGCAGGCAACCGGTAACACCGTCGGTGGTCAAATGTCAAGTCGACAATGGATAACTTTTCTACTTCTCCGGCCACTCTACGAGAAGCCGTGTGTCTGCGATGCTTGCTCGCCGTTTGATGAACATGCATAATAAAGATTTCGCTGCTGCCCAAACCGGAGAAGGGAGGCACACAACCCGCCACTTCCAACCGACAGCCCGACGCGGATGGGTTCCTCATCCGAGCTCGAGCTTTGACTGTCAACGATCCAGCGGAGGTTCGTCAGCTGTCTGTTCGGAAGTCTTGTCCGCTGTCAGAGCTGATGGTTTGACGATCTACGCCCACCGGCCACCAGTTCTCGGCTGAAGCTTTCTCCGTTCTTTGGCACCTCGTTTTGGGGGAATGTTTTAGAAAAAAAACGAGGAACGAAGAGAGGCTCGATTGGATGCGTGCAATTAAATTAAACCTCACTTGTTACCGACCGTGGACCGGTCGAAAGGCACTTAAGTCGATTCTTCTAATCACGACGATCAGCTCCGATCAGAAAGTAATACCACGGCGACCAGGGCGTCGTTCCAGGTTCCAAAAATCGTCCCAAAGTCTTCCCGAACAAATCCACGCTAATCCTCGCCATGTAATCCTGCTCACGCATGACACGCATCGTTGGGTTCGATCGAAACGGGGTTGATAAACCTAACCTACCCTAGGTCCGGTTCGGTGGCCACTATCTTGATCTTGGCCCATCACGCATGATTTGACGGACTAGACAAACAAGTAGTCTTTGGATCTTTGCGCTACCGCCGCTCGGACTGCGGCTTGTTAGCGGATCGTTAGCCCAAGCGTCGGAAGGTTCCCGACGGCCGGCAGCAGGAGGCTGCTTATAATGAGTCCTTATTTTAATGGAACCTGAAGCATTCCAGCCTTGCACGAGACACACGCATGCTCGCGACCGGGATCTGTTTAATAAATTTATTTCCATCCAGGTGCGAGGTGTCAATATTTCTCGGACACGCATAGTCTTTTTTGCCCCGATGCGTAATCCGTGCTCCCATTAGTGTGTATGCGTGTGCGCATTAGCATAAACCAAAATGTTGCTCCCCAGCCACGGACGACGATGACGAGTGATTGACACGAATGGCACGAATTTGGCCCCGTTGTTGTTGGTCCGAGGAGCGTGTGCATTTCATTTTAAATCTGGTCAGCACTTGATGCGGCGAGGAAGCACCTGGAGGAGGCAACCAGCGCCGGGAACATTAATAAATCAATCGATTTATGACATTTGGAGCAAGTGTTTTGCCCAGCGAATCGATTTGCGAATTTCGTTCGTCGGCGATGCGATGCGACCGAATGGAAGGAATCCCGGACGCGGTAGGAAACAAATTGCTTCGCAGTTGCTGCTGAGTTCGTGATGTTTCTAGTCCATTTATCTTACTCAGGCGGGGCGAGTAGGAGTTGGGAAACCTTCGCGTCCATCAGGCCTAGATCGAAAAGCCATTAAAGAAAGCGAAGCGGTTGAGGTTCGTAGAGGGGGAGAGCAGAAAGCCATTCGAAAACTAAATAAGATCATTAGCTCTAAATGTTTGCCACCTTCACCGGTTGGAGTTTTTGTGGTGTGTGGAGGCGAAGGAAAACACCAACCTAGGTCCGAGGCAGAGGGCAGCCCTGGTTTGACATTAATAAACTCCTAAAACCGGTCATTAATTATTCGCCGTGTGTTCGTCGGTTCTAAAAGGGGGCAGCAAAAAAATATATGGACAGCTAAATGATGAACGGTTTTCCTCCCTTTCTTACCGGTCGGCCAACGGGCGAAATGGGAGATGACAGCTAATCGCCTGCGGGTGGGACCGACCCCGGCGGCGTCCACGCGTGCTCCTATCACCCACTTTCGACACTTTCGGGCGAACACGGTGGATGCATCCGGGGTCTGCCGAGGGGGGGAACTA
Source organism: Anopheles coustani (assembly GCF_943734705.1). Lineage (NCBI taxonomy): Eukaryota > Metazoa > Arthropoda > Insecta > Diptera > Culicidae > Anopheles > Anopheles coustani. The sequence goes on from NC_071289.1 coordinate 75,531,228, forward strand.
GGCCGTACGTCGATCGCGATTCATATCGCGCACTGAACGCAACCGATTCCCGTTAAATGGCAGCAGGACCCGAATCGGCTTTTCATGGGTGCGTTTGCTGAGATTATGACGGCTATCGACGACTCCCGAGTGGCCACTCGCACTCGATGGCATTTCGGTCGTGGTAGGGTTAGGCTCAGGTTGAGGTTGTAGAGGTGAAGAGATTAATGATGCCACGGGACGAACCCTGAGGCCCGAAAAGTTCTCCCCCAACTCTAGTCTCCCACCATTGGGAGCCCGGTTGGGTGGGTGGTGGTTTGAAAGTAATCGATTTATTTGGTCGATGGAAGTGACCGCTGTAATGGCGGGAGAAATGGTTGCATGGGAGATGCGATCACAACATTTCGGAGATCGTACGGATGATTGTCTGTTTGGGTTTTGTTCCACCGAGGCAAAACAACAACGAAAAGCATTTTCATATAGTGGAGTTCTTCGAAATATACGTTTGTGATGTGTCGGAAATCTCGATCGTTGGCAAGAAAAGTATAAACGCGAATATCAGACCATCGCCGGACAGAAAATATAACTCGGGAAAGCCCCATAATTGTGACAGGACCGCGCGGCGGTTTCTTTTGCGTTCGGTTCAAAAGAGCTCTATGGCTCGCAAACGACGAACCCCCCACCAGGCGGTTATAAAGCAGAAACCTCCCGCGGCTAGCGCTAATTTGTTCCGATCGATCAAAGTGCGACAATTCAGCATCGGGCGGGGGTTGGCTGATCGTTTTCCCATTCATCTCGCAACCCGATTCGACCCCATTTTTCACGCCATCCCTTTGGAAACGAGACTTAGCAGTGAGGGATCGCAAGGGGTTTTCCCTTCCATTTGAATGGAAAACTATTTTTCACACTGCAACCTCGATGGGTGGGTTGGTCGGTTTTCGCTGCAACTGCCTGATGCGATTGGGTTCCATTCCGTACCAACCCAGGATGGGAAGACTATTTATCAGTGCTTCGTATCGACAGAATTCGATCGCACTTCTAGGATCGGGGAGCACCGATGGTGGGGTGGTTCTTTTCGCGTTCGCAAACGCGTTTACGTACGATCTTGCAGAGACCACCAGGGTAGTGGTGTTTGCCACAAAAGCAATCAAATGCTGGCGTGTGTGCCGACAAGCAATCGCTCGAGAGATGGTTGCAATTTTATGCAACGAATGCACGCACAAAATGGCGCTGATTTTTCACTCGTTTGAAACGATTGGTGCGATCAATTTAATGACGCTTCGAAGAGGGGATTTGTCTGCCTAAGCAGCGTCCTTCACGGCTGATTTTTATGTTGTTAGTCGTACCGTTCCGTCAAGCAAGACGAAAGGGAAATTGAATATCATAATGTTAAGGTCTGACAGATCAATGAAGAGGTTCGTATTGGGACGATTGACTGCTTTGGCCAACACTGAATTCTTTTCCTCTCATTGATAGTAGTTGATGAGTTCCCGTCATGAAGGAATACATCACGATCGTTCGGTCTTGAACATGAGCACTTGATTCTCCGTACAGGACAGAACGGGTTTGAGTGAATATATAATTCACTCAGGCTTTTCTTACAGTAGAAGTTGGTATACTTTGTTTCAGAGTATAGAGTTGGTAGATTAAAACGCCTGTTTACATTTGTGCAATTTTATCCGCTTCAATCAATTCGTTTTGAATAGTTGAGAAATAATAGGTTAGCTTCTTGTTACTTCCACCAAAGACTTGTTGGCAAAGTTGAAACTGAAATAGTTAAATGCGTTTTTCATTCCATTAGCCTGTCCGTTGAATTGATCAAGAGTAAGGTAAGGTTTGTCAATTGAAATGTCAACTTTAATTGAAATGTACCTTACTTTTGCCTTTGATAGATTTAAAAAATGTTTTCAGGAAAGCTTTCTTTCGCACGAAAGAATGATAAATTGAATCTTGCAAATGGGGCAACACGGATTAGAATCTTCCTTTCCTTTTTAACAAACATTAATCCGCTTAGACGGAAGTCTTCACATACAACAAGAAAGGGGTCAACAGCGATGGACCCAGTAATCGTGTCATTGTTGCCATCTTAATCGAAATGAAGATGCAGCTGGTGATAGTCTTCCCACTTCCTACCACCGCCGGTGTCGTGGCAACAAACGAGCTTCCTGGTGGAGGCAAATAAAAAGACCATTGAAGCCGTGCAGCGAATCTAATCGGTCGGTAATGACTTGTGGTCTAGGAAATGAAAAACGTTCCGAGCCATTTCCATCCGGGGGGGGGGGTTTACATCTCAATGCTCAATCTTTTCATCGTGAACCAACACGTTTGTAGCTCGGAAGTACCAATCCAATTACATTCCGTTTCATTTTACTTTGCCTCAAAGGCCGGTAAAAAGACGTGAAAGAATGACTAAGCCCTTTGGGCGGAGCAAAATACACGGAAAAGAAATTTATTTTCACGAAATCGACACTCGAAAGGAAATCCTTTAGAATAGTTCTGTACTTTCATCGCGACTATCTTTGGAACAGGTGGACTATTTAAAATTTCTTCGCTTTGCACTTGGAATGGAAAATGTCTGTACAGCACTATTGAAGCTTCTCTTGGACATCTGCCCTGCAGAAGATGGCGATATGATACGTGTCATTAAAATTGGTTCACGAAGTTAATTATCGTTCTTCGTCCAGTCACCGATCTTTCGCGCTTTCGGATTCTCCCCGACATTGCTTCTTTCTGACGCAGTTGACGAAGCTCACTGACTACGATGTCGTCTTTCTGCCGCCGTAATGAAGTGTAACGAGGCTGGTTTCGGGCACATACCACGCCGTCGTCCACCGTTAATTGTGGCTCCACCGCGTTTCCACCGCGTGATGGAGGATAATTTCGGCGATATTAAAGTGTGTGCGAAGGCCCTGCTTCCCGCTGGGTGAAAAATGAATGCTAAGTTCCATATCAAGCAACGGAAAAGGCAAAAGAAGAGGGACGTCGATTGATTTTAACAATTGCCTTGTTTTTTGTGCCCCGCCATCTCACGATGGAACGAAGAGCGTTACAAGTGTCGCGCGTGACGCGCAAATGTGCATCATCAGAATCCTTCGCTGGTGAAGAACCTGTTTCCATCCCCCCCCCGGTCGGAGGGGGGTCTCTCGCTTTGTAGGTTTTTCTTGCATCGAAATGTTGACATCAGACATTCAGATCGATAAGCACGGTGACATGGTAGTTTGTATGCAATTTTCAAATTTTTACCTTCATCGGCTCTCAATAATTGTCCCGTCTGCGACGCAGGAGGCGATGTTGTCTTGCTTTAGTCACATTGCGAACCTGATCATTACGCACCGTGAGGACACAATTTTTTTGTGTGTTGTGTGACGCAAAAAGTTACAAAAAGGGGGATTCGATGTTATCATCCTTTCAGTAGCATTTTGGTTGTTATTTTTGCATAAAGATCTTGATCATTATGTCCGAACCTAATTGGTATACTTTTCAAAGCCCATCAGTGTTTTAGCACGTGATTCATTAATGGCTAATGAGAGTCCAGTTGGTGAGGAGAGCTTCGATTCACTTACAGTTTCTCCTGTTTTTTGGTTCTACCGGACGGATACATTACATTAGTTACGAACGGTTGGTACTCACCTGAAACAGAAAAAAAGAATGCAAAACGAAATCAATTAGCATAGAACATGAGTTGTGTTTCGGTGATGGTCGAAAAAAAGGTAAAGCTCGTGCTTATGACGCCCTCGAGGAAAATCCATCAGCTTCCAGAAAGAAAACAACACATTCGGTTTTGCCGTTTATCGGACGCCATTGGTGCTCGCGCATCCATTCGATGCGGCTATTTAGCCACGTGCCTTGGTTTTCGGAATGCTCCGGAACGCTTTAGCCTGCGCCAGTTAGCCCTCAGAAAGGCCTCCCAAACCGTAGCGAACCAACGAGGCCGAACCATTATCCCGCTCGTCTTTGGTTGGCTTTGGATTACTGGCCGTTCCATGCACATTTGGCCGGACGAAAACCAAAATTGATCACTCATCGATCCCGTCGATCGGAAAGCGGACAGGCTGAAGCATAAGAAAACCGCACGAAATTACTCTCGCTCCGGTGCCGGGGGCGATGGGCGAAGGTTTGCCTAGCGTTCGCGTCCGTTCGTTCTTTTGAACTTCCGATAATGTGGATCACCGATTGACGAAGAAAGAATAGATGATAAAAAAAAGTGATGATCATTAGGGAGCATCATGAGCATGAGATGCTGCTTTTACTCTAACCGTTGCGAGTTCGATGGTTAGAGGATCTTCTTTTTTTCTGCGCTCACCAGAACGTTTTCCGATCGATTCATTAGTGTGCGGTTAAGAAGAGTATGAGGTTTCTTTGAGTGTGTTTTTTTAACGTTTTCCATATTGCTGTGGTGTGCCGTTTTGCTATAAACCAACTTTTAGGTCGCTTGGTTGCCATTTTCTACATTAAAGTTCGTGACCTTGAATGCTTCTATGTTTTTAACATTCATATGTCGTAGTTTGACACGCAAAACAAACTGGTTCAATATAAACAAAAAATTGTTTCATACATTTGAATAAAATAATTACACTTTCAATGCTTTAACTTCACCGTCAGGTCAGGTTTCACGGCATAAAGATGGCTTCTCTGATCGCTGGCGAAACACGATACTCTTCACGGTGGAAGGAATGGAGCTCCTAATGAGTTTAATCGTGTGGAAAAAGGCGATCTGCAACAATATCTTCATTCCGTTTTCTTCCCCATCAGCTCCAGGATGTTGTGCAAGCTGAACGTGAGAAAAGTGTGACATATGGTTTTCGGAGTAGAAATCCTTTTCTAAATCAGGGCCTGCACAGCCTACTGCGTATGTCGTTGCAATCATTTTGAGTCTTAGATTTTATTTTTGTATGCTTTTTATTAAGCTGATTTTCTCTTTGGTGAAGCATTAAACAAAAAAACAGTGCATGGTTTTTTTCAATAAAACTTGTGTAGAATCTATAGTAACTTTTCCTTTTCTGCACTTCACTTTCTGCAGCTGTTTCCAAACTTTCAAAAGCAATTTCCTGTCTTCGTACTAAACTTTGACAACCTGCTCTATTCTTTTGATTCTTCCAGACGATTTTCTAACTAATTAGCAGTACTCGCTCATACATTTATTGTGGCGTGTTCCATTATACGGTAAAGCGAAAGTAATTGTAACATCGAGCATTAGAATCCATTAATGTGTCATTCCGCTGATAATTATCACGCATTAGTCCTAAGAGCTTGCAGACGTTTAGTATCTCCCCTTCAAAATTGACCTTAGGCCCAAGCTACGAAACCCCTTGCCGCACGGTTGAATCGGCGAAGGATCCTATGGACAGCAATTTCGAGCAGAAACACTACCACCGCCAGCAGGTAGACGTATCCTGCCAGGAGAAAAACGGGTGTGAAATGTTCAAGCTGCAGTATTGACGACCGTTGGGTATACATTCCATGTTTGCCATCGCCATGGTCGACATCTTCCGAGCTGGACAAAGCTACCCATTTGCTCACCAGATGATTCCATATGCCGGCCTCGCTGAGGCGGCAGACGTACTGCTGAAAGCGTGCCATCAGAGGGGATGTTTTCAGGAAAGGACTTATGACGATCGTTTTAACAATCGGTTCACCGATTAGATGATAGTGCCGGTATCCGAACCGTTTGCCCATCTGTGCCGTTGTATGGCCGATGGTGTACGGAAACAGGTCACACAGCTGTATCAGAGCCATCCCGGTGGGGTCGTACGTCTTGGAAAAGTTCCACTCGATCGTCTTCGCACGCACCGCTGGATTCTCCCGGACGTACTGGTAATCGTCCGGCGCCGACAGGATGAGCGGAATCGGGGACCTCGCGAACTCGTCGAGGGTTCTCGGATAGACCGAAACCTGCGAAACGCCCAAGATGGCCGTCAGGTTCGCGGTGTAGTACTCGGTGAGCAGAAAGAGCAGCAGTATGCGGAGGATGTGGAGCGGCGTGTTGATGATCGGGAATATGTTGGGAAAGTATCTCAGTAGAAGGTCCTTCAGCAGGAGGTGGTAGACAACGAAGCATGCCGAAATTAAACTAATGAGGGCCCACAGACTTGGTGCGTACGGCCAGACGATCTGCTCGTGAAGGATTCGCTGGTAAGATTTCGGCACTGCCAGACACCAGCGGTACTGGTTCGGGAAAAAGATGGGAGCGAATGGATATGGTATACCCTGGTGCTCGATGCGGTATGTCGCTAGGTCGACATTGTGGTCAAGCATGGATGAGATCAGTTGGAACGAATCGTTGGCGTACTTGTACTCGGCCACCGTCGACTGATGTTTGGCAATGATATCTATGAATTCCACATCGATGCCTATGACCCGGTTATCGTCCGATAGGTAGGAAAGAGGTCGATTCTCATTGCACACAATACGGTACGGCCTTCCAGAGAGATTGGACAGTCTATCCGGGAACAAATTTTCCACAGGATCGTTCACAGCGTGTCGGTTGGTCAGATTTACCCCCAGCGGGTCCGGAGATAAAACAGTGACCCAAGCGGGATGCACCAGTACGTAGAGAACATCGATCACACCAGCGTTGTGATACGATCGTACCAAAACATCCAGCTCCGCACTTTTCATACTTAGTGTATCGAGTAACACGATCACCTTCTTTTCCTTACCATACAGTCCGAAGTCCTTCGGTGTCAAATAGGCTTCCAGGCGTATGTTAACTCTTTTCCTCGATGACACCCGGTTGGAAAAGGCGTGCAGTACAATGGGAGTGTTCATTTTATTGATCCTTGAATAACTTTCACTGCGATCGATGTTGACGAACATGGCCGTAGTTACTTGCTGCATCAAGTGAACTGGCACGTATTCGAAACTTTGCGGGCCAAAGTTAACCAGCCCAATCGTGGCCGAGCTGGAACGGTTGCAGTGCAGCTCGGTGAGGATACGCACCAGAAAACCGATGAGTAATAATCCGCCATGACTTTGTTCATCGGGAATCACTGGCACCAGGGCCATGGCTGCTGGACTGACTTCTGAAGTCCTAATAAACTTTGCAAGTTCTAAACGGTGAATAAATGCGTTTTCGTCTAACAAAGTGCTATCAGATCCATTAGTGTTGGGTATTGGATGGTAGGCTCCATTATTGATCATGCATTATCAGCAATGTCAATATACGCACTTAGTAATTAATTGAAATGTAATTACTACCAAACCATACGTGACGCTGAATCATTTTAATGATGTTTTTCATCGGTAAAAACTTTCACATTAAAGATGCATCAAAGTAAATAACATTCAAAACAAAATTCGTTATGTATTTTAAGTACATGATAAATATGCTTATTATTATGTATTTCATTCAATATTAAGTTTCGTTTGCTTGTTAGAATTCTCCGACTAAAGCCTTAATTTCGTTTGTTCGTCATCATGATTTGACAACTGTGGTTGTGAAATATTTTTTTAATTTGCATATATATGTATAATACATGACCTGACCCTCCATGAAGCCAAAGAATCGATGTTACATTCACATTTTATTTCTTTTATATCTTTGCGTTCCCGATGCACTAAAATCTCACCAAAGAAAATTACAATCGCGAGTGCGTAGATGTAAGCGGAAACGATGAAAACTGGTACGAAATGATCAAGATAGAGCAGCGAGGATGCCATATCATCATCGACATAAAAGTGGAATGAAATGCTGTTGATCGCGTTCCACTTGCGTATCAGCGATTGCCAAATCCCAGCTTCGAAGAGTCGCGAAATGTACCGCTGAAAGCGATACAGTTTGGGGCTGGTTTTATCGAACGGACTATAACCGATAGCTGTCCTGATCGGTTCTTCGATGAGATGATAGTGATGTCGAGTCAGTTCCTTCCCAAGCTTTTTTGTTGCCAGCGCAATCGTGTACGGAAAGTGATCACACATTTGCACCAAGGCGTACTGAAAAGGATCGTAGCGCAATGTTTCGTTCCATTCAACGATCCTGGAAGCTAGTTCAGGCGTTTCTGTAATGTACTCGAGTATGTAGGGTTGCATAGTAAGTATCGGCATGTTGGATTCCATTAATTCCCGCAGATGTTTTGGATAATTTGGCAGGCGAGATAAGCCAAGGTTAGAAGTCAGTATGGCGGTGTAGTATTCGGAGAGCAAAAAAAGGAGCATAATTCTCATAATGGTAATCGGAGTATTGACCGCTCTATAAACACTGGGAATCCATGAAGAAAATAGGTTCTGGAGGATCGTTTGATAGATAAAGAAAAATACTATAGTTCCCGATATAAGCATCCAGAGATCCGCGGTGAATGGCCATATGACTTGCTCGTGAATGATTCGCTTGTATCGCTTGGGGACGGCAACGCACCAACGGTACTGGTTGGGGAAATATAATGCAGAAAATGGTAACAGTGCGGTTGTGCCCCGGCTTATCATTCGATAGGTGGCAAAATCAATCGTTCTATCATACCATGGGTCAAATACTCTTATAGGCACCGGTGTGTACGCATATTCCACGCTCGTCGATTGATGCTTGGCGATGATGTCGATGAAGTCAATGTCAAGTCCGATGAGTTCATTCTCACCGTTTAAATAGGATAACGCTGGATCCTCACAGCAGGCCACTTTGTACGGCGTTCCCGAAAGGTTCGCCAATCGGTCCGGAAATAAAAGATCCACGCTCGCGCGATATGAAAGATCGACGAATTCATCACCCATGTGGTTTAATAAGTTCATTATTTTGAGCCCTTCTAAGCTTGCGGAGACAAAGAGAATATCCATGGTACCTAACAGCCGATAAATTGACGTCAATGCGCCTAGGTTAACGCTGGGAACCCGTGCGGCATCATGAAGGACGATCACTTTTTTAGTCTTATCGATGAGATTTAGCTCAAGCAGTGCATTTAAGGCGTCTAATTGTATTGATGATTTGGTGACACTGTTATCACGAACGTAAACAGCATGCACTACGATTGGCATGTACATTTCTTTCGGTTTGGTATAGCTGCGGCTTAAGTCCAAATTAAGGAATGCGGTGGAAGCGACGTGCTTCTGTAGCTCAGCCGGAATGTACTCCAGATTGTAAGCGTTAAAGTTGACCAATCCAATTGTCGCCGGAGCACAGTGATTGCAGCGTATCTCGGTAACGACTCGCACTAGAAAATTGATCAGCAGAGTCGTAGCCAAGGAATGATCAGGTAGAGAATCTTGTATTAGATCCATTCCTTTGCGACTGTGATTTGAAGGACGTACAACAATGATGTGAAGTTTAGCATTGGTTTTATGACGTATACGTTTTATGTATCTACGTTTTCCCCGGTTTGGCTCGTGGACAATGAATATCTTTACTTTCAACGTGCGCAAGTACAGCTTTTATTTTTATCTTTTAATCCTTTTAAAACTTAGTGCATCCTTTCAAACATGGTGTATAATTATTGATAATTGCAGACGGTGTTGAGTAGTTTTTTTTTATGTATCTATGAATGCTCGACAATATGAATAGTTTGCACGTTCAGTTTGTTCGCCGCTGGTATCTGCCCAGAACAATCTCCACGAAAAACACAGCCACTGCCAGGGCGTAGATATATCCTACGATGGTAAACACCGGCACAAAGTGAGCGAGTTTTAGAATCGGCGAAATCATGCTATCGTACGTTGTTCCAGCGAAGGCATAGTCGTTAGCCGCTAATTTCCATTTGCGCACCAGGAAATCCCAAATACCGGCCTCGTTAAGGCGTGACACGTACATTTGAAAACGTACCAGGCGGGGGCTCGTTTTGCGGAACGGACTCATACAGACGCTGGCAATGATCGGATCATCGATCAAGTGATAGTGATGGTGACTCAGTTCTCTTCCAATGGCCTTCGAGAGGTTTCTCATAAGATAGGAGAAGTAGTCACACATGAGCATGACGGCGAATTGCGTTGGTTCGTATTGCATCGACGCGTTTTGCTGTACAAGTTTGGGTTTCAACTCAGGGCTTATAATAAAATGCATCAAACTATTGGGATTCGATTCAATTATCGGTACCGCCGATTGGATAAATGCATGCAGGGTTTGTGGGTAGTTCGGTATCATCGAAAATCCCAGGTTCGATGTCAGCATGGCGGTGTAGTATTCGGTCAGCAGGAAAAGCAGCATTATTTTTAAGATATTTAGAGGAGTGTTGATAAGTGCGTATAAGTTTGGATATCTTCGTAAGATCACTTGCTGAACCGCAATCTGATAGATGAAGTAGAATATAACTATACCGGAAACAAGCACCCACAGATCGACCGCAAACGACCATATGACCTGCTCGTGTATGATTCGGTGATACTGCTTGGGGACGGCAATACACCACCGGAATTGGTTCGGAAAGTAGAGCGCCGAAAATCGGCCGGTAAAGCCACGATGGATGAACCGGTACGTAGCGAAGTCGATCGACGTGTTGCTCCAATCCATAGGCTGTGGGTGTTGGGTGTATTTGTACTCGACAAATGTCGACTGATGCCTGGCGATTATGTCGATAAAGTCAACGTCAATACCAACGATCTGAGTGTTATTTTTTGCGTAAGAAAAAGGAGAATTTTCCAGGCAGGCGACACGATACGGTTGACCTGAAAGGTTCTTCAATCGATCGGGAAATAAATTATCCACCTGGTCAGTCATCGGAAGGGTAACGGTGTTTGTACCTAAATTGTTAAGGCTTGTGATTTCAAAACTGTTTGGCTTCAAAGTTAGGCTAATGACATCAAGCACTCCCAGCCTACGATACTCCTTCAGTAGAAGGGAGACATTATTATTCTGGCGATTTAATATGATCACTTTCTTCTCTTTCCCGAAGAGGGCAAACAGTTGAACTAATTTTTCCACCTGCAACACGCTATCTGTGCCATGCAGAATGATTGGTACGTAAAAGCTGTTCTTCTGCTGGACAAATTTGCGACTCAAATCGACATTGATGAATGTGACTTCGGGCAATTGCAGCATGAGCTGCGGTGGAATATAGTCCAGGTCTCGAAAGTTTAAGTTCACCAATCCTACCGTCTCCGTAGTACAACTATGGCAGTGCAGCTCGGTGATGACACGTACAAGAAAACTTATCACCAGGAGTTGGGTATGAGAATGTGACCCATTGTACACTTGTTGTAGATCCATTTTTACAGCAGAAAAGCTTCAGTTCTGGCTTCTCTTCTATAGGAAACTAAGGCGTTGCTGTTTCTGTACATTGGAACAGTTCGAAAGTGTAGGTCACTCCTTGATCTGGATACCATTTCCATTACACACTGGATTTTAATTGGAACCAAAGGGGAGGTGCATAATTATAATTGCGAATCCATTTAGTTTGAGTTACTGGCTCTATTTTACGAACCATACCTCGTTCATTATTTAAAAGTTACATGTAAGTGAGTTGCGATCCATCTGTTAATATTTATCACATCGATAATGCTATTAGTCAGAATAAAATTATGTTTAAAGTAAATAATGTTGCAAGTTAACTCTACTCCGTAAGTACAAGTCCTTCATTTCCAATATTCTTTCTTCGTATAAAGAATGTTTGATAACTTAGATGAATCAAAGGAGAATATTTTCAACGAATGTTAGCACACATAGGTAAAACAATAGGTAACTCCATCGCTTCAATAAGAGCATGGGAGTGCATGTGACTGATAATGTCTGGAATTAGCATAAATATGGGACCACATTTACCCTCCTGATGCCGACGCATTTTATCGTTTGTGATAACGTGAGTGATTACAAATATGCCCGCAGGGGGGCAGTTGGGTAGAGGGTGGTGTTGGAATTGAAGAGGAATGTGCCGGCCGTCGGCCCTGTAATTTGCCTGCATTATTAGAAAGTAGACATTCCCTTCCACCCCCATGGGAACAACCCTTTTTGTGTCTCGGTGTGATGATGTTATTCACCATGTGCAATTCTTTTCACTGTTTTGTGCTTGAAAACAACTGTGATATCAAGTGATGGTTGTGGTTTTTTCTTGTTAAAACCATGTTGTTTCCTTGTTGTTATGGTGTGGAAAGCGGTTGGCGGAATTGCGGTCAATGTACTATGCCGAATGGCATCACGTTACATTGTGCAAGAAGTTGCCCAGACACGCTAAAGTTATGTTGTTTCGTTTTTCTCTCCTTTTTCTCTAGTGGTGACTTGAGGGACGAAAGAATGAGGCGATGCCTCGCTGGGCGAATGATTGTTTCATTATGCGCCCCTAAACAATCGGTTCTTGGGCGAGCGCCGAAGGGCTATAATTTGGCGGTGTGCGCGGCCGTCTAATGTGCTAATCAAATTAGACGCAGAATTAGTCGCACAATGACTGACCGATTTCTGCGTTCCGGCCTTCCCTATTCGCCGTTTTTTTGGGGGTTGGTTTGGACGCACATAAGGGCTGAGCTTGGAGCGACGGTACCGTTGAATGAAGAGTTACTTCGCTGGGAGAGGGATCGACCCTTCCGCTCTCAAGTGGGGGAGCACGTCAGAGGACGAACTGGTTTTTGGGGCGTTGTTGGGGGCGGTCTAGTTGTTCAACGAAAGAAAAGAATCGTTGGTGAAAAGAAAGAAAAGCAACAAAACTAGGAAAAACCAAAGCGTAACCGATTGCACCGTATGATTATCTTAATTAATAACATAACAAGCGAAGGACTGGCGACCATAATCGGGTTCCAATTTTGAACGATGAAAAGGTGATTCAAAAAAGGAGGGAAAAATTGGGGAAACGGAAAAAATTGAAGCGCCCAACGACGACGCGCGTTTTGGGGCGATTGCTAGGTGTGCATTATTCCTGCTGACTCATGTCGTGTTGGAGAATCTAACGGCCGATGGCCAAACCACAAAGCCGGCTTGCCGATCCATGCATGGGGACGCTTTTTTTGAGATTCCTTTTCAAACTTTCATTGTTCGTGTCCGTGCGGGAGGGCGTGTTTTGAAGTCCGCCGGATATTGGGACTAACGAAAGCGGAGCATCGTTTCCGACACTGGAGAAAATGGTGTTCATCGGGACGATGTGTAAGGTACATCACACACACAAGTGTCGTGTGGTTGGCGGTAGTTTGTGCGGAAAATTTAATTTTGTACCGTAATGCTGGCTAATGAAGTTACCATGCATAGCAGAAGTCTTTGCGTCTATCTGCTTCATTCTGTTGGTGGTGACGCATTTCATGGAGATGAGATCGATTTTCTATCACTTTGTAGAGGTATAGTACGTGTCAGAATATCGTCAAATGCTGGCAAAAAAGTTTTAGAGCGTACTAGGAACTGGGAGTTGGAAAGAAAAATAAAGACTTGGGAACTTTCAAGTCCTGAGAGGTTTTATGCCAAATAAGACCAAACAAATAATGAAACTAGTACTAGAATCCCCAAAGCAGAGTTGCCTGTAGTCTACATCGCAAATCATGGCTTTAGTATCAACTTCTTTCGCTTATGCTACCTAATGTACGACTGCTACAACTCCGTCGACCAACAGTAACTGCCCCCGATTCAATCGGATTCAGCTCAATGCAAGCAATTTAAGTGCAAATGCGAACTAGTGTCCCATAAAATATACGGCCTTACTGAGTAAATCTTCTGAGCATGCAGTCGAACACCCTAGCTACCCCGAAAGCAAAACCGACCACCGCCATGTAACTCCCGCTTTATTTATGCGTCCGTAAATAATAACATTCGGTGCACTCAGTCCGGTGGCGTTGGTTGAAACCGGCCGGGGACCTAATTGAATCCTTGGCGCTGACTCTAGCCACAATTGATGATTACGACCTCTCCGGTGTCTAGGCTAGCCGTAATCCTGAAGCTGTCCGGCTGATGGAGGTATAATTATTAATCGCACTCTACATTCTGCTGGTATTCCAATTCCTGCGTAAGAGGAAATTGCAATCAGCGGCAGCTCAGACCGTCGTAACCGGTTGCACTCCGATTGCGCCTCCGGTTTTTGCTGCGAGATTAATGTGTGCATGATTGTTCGGCTCATTCACCAGAAGCTGGAGCAATCGACCGGGTAAAAAGTAGGGCCGAGTCGCTGGAAACCAGGTGACGGTGACAAATGAAATCGTTTGCTAAAGGTTTTTGACTTCCGCGAGGATTGTGTCAGAATGCAGTCGAAAACATGGCCGGTTTTCTGGTGGAGTACTTGGTCAGATTGAGCTTTCAACTAGAAACTACTGCCTCCGGTCGACGATAAGATGTAGATTGTTGTTGAAAGACTCCATTTGTGACTCGATTGTGATTATTGAAGAGGAAAAAGTTAGTGCTTCCGTCGAGGTTTTAACTCGTGCACCAAGTGACCGATGAAAGGAACCCACTCGAAGCGGTCGTTCCTATGGGAAACGTTTTCCTGGTTCTTCAACTTCACCCTTTGTTCCGATTCACGAATGATCTCAATATTCGAAGATCTTCATCTTCTCCATCTCAAACTCCGTGCACGATGTTTTGACCGCCGTGTTCGCCCGTCTCTTTATGGTCGCTATCGCAGCTTGTCATCGAGTTACGCCGGGTTTTTCGGTGATCGATGAATTCAGCACACCATTGAGCACGAGGCAAATTATCGTTATGGTCTTGGACGAGGGTAGTCGGACCCCAGAGAGGGTGAAACATTTCGGTAACTTTCTGTGCGGTTGAGAAAAATCAAATCAAATGAAACCCCTCGTGACTGGCGGCAAGGAAACAGATCTAGCGCTAGCGAATGCGGTCGATTCGAGTGCGGACACATTATTTAGTGTGCAGTCTAAGGCGGACGTTTCGGTCACGATCGATCGGATTGTGGCGGAGGAGTGGCCACCTCCCGGTGGCACCCATGACCGTTCCGATTTACGGCTACAAAATGTAGCTTGCCAAAAAGCCGAACCTGAACAAAATCATCCTTTGTCCAACTTTGCTCCAGTAACCTGGGCATCAGCAACATATTCTTCAAATCGTTCCTCAACTTCGAGGAGATTCAATCCGAAAGACGGCTGTTGCGGTTTAACGAGAGCAAGAGGAAGGAGGGGAGGGGGGGGGGGGGTGAAGTTAGTCCGTTTCGGTTCCGTATCGATCCGGACGATCGATAAGCCAAATTTGGCTTGTCAATATTGTTGGTGCTTGTGTTATGATTTTTTGAGCATTCGAAATATGTTACGCTCCGGTTCGGGTTCTTTCACTTTTGAGACACTGTTCCTCGTTGAGGGGGCCTCCCAACGTTCGGGCGTTCGAGGGGCGATGCTTATCGCCTTTCGCAGTGACGGCTGTTGTATGGTTTTCTGTTCAGGTTCTCCACACCTTCAGGTTTTGCGCGGGGCAATGTTCCGGGTCGTCGTGGGACCTCCCGTTTGAGGTTGTAATTTAATTTTGTCCATTTTTGAAGTGATGTCGATAGAAAGCTGATGCTGAATTTTATTTGTTGCACTTCGATCACGATCGCTTCGTTGAACGTTTTGGCCCTTTTCATGTTCGAAACTTTCATACAATACGCACCGTTTTTCATGATAGCGAAAACAAACCCAATTTGGTGCGATAATCCTACCATTCCCTACAGCATACAAATAACAACTCGCGAAAGATGCGAAAGATTATCGCAAAAACAGTGTCCGGAAAAGCCACTTGATCGTTATTTTTTTCTCTTTTTTTAAATGGCACACCGACATTCCTTAAAATCTTGAAATACCATCATAAAAAATCCAACCTGTCTCCTGACGAACCCTGGCACAACACATGGCCATACGTTTGTGCTGGGAATTCGCCTCATTTAGCAACAAGTTGTAAGGTTAGCAATGTTCTGGTCGTCTCATCAACTGCCAAGCGTCTTGTTTCTTCACTTGTGGGTTTCTTTTTTGTCTCGCACGACAGATGATTTTCAATGTCAACAGACAATATTCCACTTCCTGTGCGTATACAAAACAAAAACAGAAATCGTTGATGCTGGTAAGCAAAAAGAATCTACCAACATATGTGCACTTTTGAAATTACAGATGGAAACAGTAAACGCTTTATCGTGGAATGTTGCTAATTTTCAGTTACTTTTTTTGTTCCGTTTTTCAAGTCTGTTATGTAATTGTATTCTTTTCATTTTTCAAGCAAGAATGAAAACATTTCGGTCCATCCAGTGAAGCATAACGTGATTGACCCATGTTCCCATCGGTCAACTGGCGCTCGGTCCTGTATGGTAATCGGGTTCGATTGCGAATGGCCAGGACAGGCAGTAAATTTTTCCATCGCGCAATTACTGTCTCCGGTAAATCGAGAACTTATCGGTCGATCGATAAGATTCAGATGGTGTCGTTTACCACAGAAACGTCGTCCACTTGATGGCCATTTCCTTTCGAGCGGTCACATTTTCCCTCCACGGGGTCTCGCCCGCTAACGGCCGAGCAGCATGACAAGGAATAATGCAACGCTCATAAATTAACACCTTCGGTTTCTCGACGTGCTGCACGTTGGTGAGCGAAGAAAAGTGGTAGCAAAAACAATCTCCCAAGCGCAGCTGAAGCTGTCACGAACGGTGCATCGCGAAGGTGGTTTTTAATTAAAGCAAACCTCTGAGACAATAAAATATTTTAACAAACTACCACCGGTCTTGGCCTGGACATGGTGGTGGACCGCAAGGTGGAGGCCAAGAGCGATGGGACCGATTTTAAATCGGTTGCATGCAAATTGAGCTACCAATCTCCGCTTCCTTCGTGCGCTCGGGAAAGTCGGAGTTCTGTACCGAACGTTACATTTGTGGGTCCTTTTTCTTCGCCCGATCGCCTCCTGATGATCGTTAATACGTGTACGTGTATATTATTGCAAGTGTGGATCCTCATCGCGGTGAAGGTTAAATAAATTCGTTGACGTTCGTTGCCGCGAGATAGCGTGGTCGTTTTGCAGTTTCCTGCAAATAATTAACCTACAGGCAAAAAAGAGTTTTCGCGAACATGTCGCCGATCGTAAACTGGTAGTAGTAGACGGTAATTAGAATTTATCGTATCACGTTCGGTGGTGAAAGGTGCAGGCATTTATTTTTCCATTCCAATGCGCACCATTTTGACCGGTACGAATTTGTTGTTTTACGGAACCGGATTCGCAAGGATCGTCAGCAGAAAGGATCCCGTTTCGATATCGTGTGATGGTATCGTTATCGTTTTGGCCGTGTCGCTTTTTCCTTGTGGCAAACCCCTTGTTTGTTTCCCTTGTGTTATGTATTTTATTCGGTGATACTTACTTTTTGGCACTGTCCAGGAAAAACTCGAACTCCTTGCCCATTTTGCAGCAGAGCGCCTTCCGAAAGTGTCCCTGGGAGCAGTTGGTGTTGACCATGTGGTTGTCTGGAAGGAAAGATTGGACAAAAATTAAAGCGTAACGAACATTTTGGAAATATTTGCCCTGAAATGAGGCGCGAAGCAGTTTTCTAACTGGTTCCGGTAGCCTTCGGTAGTGGACGAAAGCGATTGGTTTTAAATTAAAGTTTCGGTTTTCTCACGACGACACGAGACGGTTCGTCGATCGTGCGGCAGCTTCTGTCCAGCTATTAGCACCAAATGGAATTAGTGTGCTTCTCGGTCGGGGTGAACATTCAACCGTCGAATTTAATTAAAATTTTCGTAAAAATTTGTTCAGTTTCAGCAAAAACGAGGACACCTTTCCCGATGAACCGGTGGAAAATAATTAAGAAACGGGAGGAAAAATGGCTATCATCAGAAATGAAAATGGCTTGATCGACTTTGCCCGGGAAGGAAGCCCAAAATCTACCGCGCTTACTCTGCGCCAACCTATAAATATTTTTGTTCCTCCTTGTCTCGAAATATCGCATAATGGATATGATATGAAGCTACCTTGTAATCCTTATCTTATCGAATTTTGATTTTAATTTTTCCCCTCCTCCGGTCCGTCCGGTTCGGGCCAGCGTCGAGCGCAAGCGAGCACACTCAATCTGCATAAAGTGGACCGGTTTTTTTTCTCTCTCCTGAAGTGGAGTCCCAAACCGGCGATGATCGTAGTCATAAACTAATAGTGACATTAATGGCAGCAGAAGATGTCTACGCGCGAGAGTTTGAAATTCAAATCGTGTCCTCTTCGGTCCTCGGAGTTTGTCCTTATCACCACCCACCCGGTCGATGGGTTTCTAATCTGATGCTCAGCCGAAATCTTCCAACTGAAAAAAAAGACACATTCCTATACTTGCAAAAACAACAACAACAACAACAACAACAACAATGGCATGAGGTTCGTTGCTTAGAGTATGTTATGAAGGGGACTCATCTCTTGTTTTCCTGTTTTAGATTATTCGCTGTCTACGCAGAACAACGCGATCGAGCGTCGGAACGGCGCATCGACAGAGGTGTACATGTGTGGTTTTGTGTTTTCTGGGTTTTGTTTCTTGATGTCGTATTTTGAACACCTTCAGCGACAAAAAGTGCAGCATGATCCTCAAACGCGATGCCGACGGAAAAAAAAGAAACATGATCATGCCACGCCGCGAGATGTCCTATGGAGGAGGAGATAGAATTCGAAAACAGGTCGAACCGACTACGAAATTGCTATAAAAATCTGTAACATCTTTTTGTCGAGATCGCATTTAAATATTTCGCTAATTTATCTTGATAAGCATCTTGATATGCTTTAGCAAATGGAAGCGATAGAGAAAGTCAAACATTTGAGCCTGTTTTTACGAGCCCACCATTTACACAGCCGGCGATCAACCTGGCAACGCCAACTCTAATTAGGTTTCATTTTGGATCGGATCAGTCGTTTCTTATGTGCCATTTTGAGCCTATTAATTGTAACTGCCGATTTCGGCGGCGTACGGTGTATAAATTCGTTTTGTAAGATTTTTTTGGCTTAGGGAACTAAACTGGAACGGCCTCGGCGTTCCTTAAGGCCCCCAGAAAAGCGTGTCTATGAATGTCATTCGATTGGCTTTATTTAATAAAAAAATAGCCTACAAAGCTGAGACATCTCGATCCGGCAAAGGTATGCTGTATCCTCTCGCTTCTCGCTCGAATTGGGAACAATTTATTGACAAGCGTGTTTCTGGCGTGTTCGATCGGAACATCGCTTTTGAACCATCCTCTGTGTTAAACGTCTAGTGTCGTCTTCAAACTCATCACTTTGGAACTGCTTCCCGAACCCCGAGCGCGGCACATCCATCGGTCTGCAGTGTCCAGAAGTAATGTGTTGATTTGAAAATCACACCCTGGGAAGGGGCTTGGCTGGCAGTTTGGCTTAGTCGTTGGCCGGCAGAGAGGGCGGATGGGCAGGAGGACGAAACGAATCGATCGTTGAGATCGATCCCAAGCTCGTGACGATCGTAAACATAAAAATCTCACCGAGCCCATACTCGCTTTAATTAATGGCACATTTTAAGTTTCGATATTAACATGAACCGAGTGGAGAGAAATACAATGAAATAAAAGTATAAAATCAGGTGGGTGCGATGGGTTTTTTGGAGTTTGGAGCCCCGTTTCGGTTTGGCTGAAGACATAAATTTCCGGCGGCGTTCGATCGAGCAGCTGCGGAGCAACTCGTTCCCTGTCAAGGCCGTCTTGGGAATGTTAGGAGTTTTCGATGACATTCTACTGTCGGTTGGTGACTCCCTTCCAAGGTGTCAAAATATGCCGTTCGTTGGACAATATTTCCATCTGTCAGGCATCGAATCATAACTTAACTTAATTAACAGATGAAGTCTTTTGATGATATTTTTTATTTTCTTCTATCAGCTCTGTCGGGCGTTTCGTCACTGTTTCATTTAGGCCTATCGATGATTGGAGATGTGTTTATTTGGGAAAATCTGTACAACATTCATATGATTTCTCCTGCACATTCCCTTTACAGAAGCAATTTACAAATTAAACTAATTGATGACATGATCAATGTTCGCTTATAAATGAAAACGATATGCCCACAGTTAATTAGCAAAAGTTGTAACTAAATCATGACCTGCAAAACGTGACAACCACATTAGAGAAGTAACGGTTTTATCATTAATAAAATGTGCAAGAATGGGTTATCCTTTGATTGGAAAGCAGATACTGGACATACGTTGTTGAAGATTAACACGACTGTTGACTAACTTTCGTTCGTGTCTTCAATCAAAACTAATGGTTTTAGACACGTTAGAGTTACGAACTCTTGGCCTAAGCTGCTTCTGGGACTAATCCAATAGGAATACTTCGATTTCCTCTGCTTTTGAATGGAGTCACCGTTGGGTCGTAGAAACCGTCAACACCTCGCGAGCAAAAGTTATTAAGGTGTCATAAATTGGACCCATTAGCTTCGAGAATCGCTCATAATTATGTTTTAAATTTTTATGTCTCGACCAGAAAGACATCGTCACAGCGTTGAGAGGGCTTTAACGCTGAACGTTGACGTTTGCCGTGGGTTGCGGATGGATTGATCGCTTTTCGCCAGTAAATGTCAACCAGCGTTGGAGTCGGACCGATTAGCATAAATGGTCATCATAAAATAGTTATCTCTTCTTTTACGCATCTTCCGTCGCAACCCGATCCGCTCGTGTCACGATCGATTAATTTTTGGAAAGGCAAATAAAAAAAGGTGGAGTGAATCGTCCGAGCCGTCTGCAAAGCTTCTAAAGGCTGCAGGACGACAAACGGATACCCGGGTCTGGGTCCAGGACTCATCGGAACCCCTTTATTTCCTTGCATAATGATACAAGACTTCAAACTCCCAGCGAACTCCTCCCAGTCAGTGTCGTCCCGGGTTTTTCTATCTCCCGAACCATTCGTCTCCTAGAAAGGGGGCCGATAAATTCCGAAACGGTGTCATCGTCATGGCCACCACTTCGGCGGGACTGATCGAAACCAGTCTCTCACCCTCGAGCCCTACTCGTCAACCCACCCAATCACTCGGCCCGATGGCCAAGCGGTCGGCGCTTCGGCTTTGGCAAAAACCTTCCCGACGAGTTTGAGGCTCATCTTCTGTCGTGTTTATCTAAACTCGATGGATTTGGTTTTTGTTTTGCGCGTTTAATGACCGGCGGCCGCGAGCTTTTCCTGTCCTGAGCATTTACATAAAAACCATCACATACCATGGGCAGGAATGTTCCGTGGTTGGGTTTTGCGATAAGAAAGGGGGATTTTCGGTGTATTCGCCGAGCGGTCGCTTCTAACATCTGACTAAGCCTGTAGGTGGCCGGACGTCTTACCTCGATTCCGTTAAGTATCGTTTCGTTTCAGCGTTACGTCGCGGTTGATGAGCCGATTCCTTCGGTCGTATATTGGCACCGTGATAACGTGAGAATGTCGGTCGAGACTATGGGAAATGACCAACATTCGCTCAGATGAGTCAGTCTGCTTTATTCCGGTTTGCAAATGGCAAAATGTAAAAACGGGAGAAATTTTACCAAAGCACTTGATTACAGGAGTAGCAAATTTTTTCTACATTTTACAAGTTTGGCGCATGATTTAAAAACAAAAAATGGTGGAGATTGCAATCGTAAAGATTTATGGAGCCCGTGCTTCGCTCATTACACTTTTACGATTGTGCAAATAATAAATTTTCATGCGGCTTATCCTGTGGCAGTTCTCCGAGTTTCCTTTATTCGACGCGTATGCGTCTGCTTCCTGATACATTTTTACGATCATCTTTCGTACAACAGTAGCTAAAGCTACCGCGAGGTTAGTCCAAAAAACCCACTCGCTCACCAACGTTCTGCTCTGATTACAGCAGGTTGATTTAGACGCGACTTCTCGTGCATTCCTTCGGGGTTGAATGTTGATTGAATTTTACGACCTGTCGGAGAAGGGCTGCTCACTTCCACGCTCCAAATGGCGGCAAATATCGCCGAGGCCTAACGAACGGCGCAGCTCGGCTCGCGCTATTGTTTCACTCAAAGCTCCACAGTTTCTCCGAGTTTCCCCTTGCAGTTCGCAGAGCAAATTCCCGCCCTCGACGATTTTTTTTCCTTCTCCAAACGGCACTGTGTTTGATTTACGACCGGTAACAACTTCTCATTCCGATTGCCAAGGGTAAAAATCATAATCAATTTAGTGCTCTCATTAAAACCAGAAGAAAAGAAAAAAAAACGCACCCGTTCCTATGGGTGTTATATTTTTGTCTTTTTGGAAATCCCAACTAAATAAAGCTTCCCTCCAATTGCACCAATTCCAGACGACACGAAGATGAGCGGAAAAGCCGACGACGAGAAAGTCCCAGGGACAAAGCGCGAGAGACATCCCAATGCAACCATCGGCGGGTTGTTCTTGGGGCTTCTCCGTTTCTGTCCGCTCGCGTTTGGTAGCAGGAAATTATTCCGAACATTTTGATTAGCCTTTTCTCTGCCGTTTTCCGGTTTTCGTACAATTTGAACCGGTGAAGACGACGTCGTTGAAATGAACCAAGCCTCATCTGGTTGTGCGAGTGTTTGGGGGAAGGTTTTTTTTTACTGTCGAAGTATTTCCAAGGCACATCCCAAGCAGCTCTGGACGTTTCGAGCGCGAAGTTTCGTTAGGACAAGCGAAAAATACAAGTTTGATTTGAAGCAAGTAATAAAAGCATCCTTTCGTGCAGGAAATCGAGCGATGGTTGGACTTTTGAAGCGACCCATGAAAAGCATGAGGTCGCTAACAATAATTTTCGTCGATACCGCGTCGACGCATGATGGTAATAATTTACAACGAAGGTAGACAACTAATAAAGGGTTCGATGTATGCCCGTCTGAGCTTGCAAGTACTGATTAGAGACACCATACATGGTTTTATCGATTGTTGGATGGTAGTTATTTTCACAGCTCGTAAGATTCGAACAAATTGTCAAACGAAATGGAAACAAACGCATTTCAAACCATTACAATGCAGTGGCTTGACTTTTTAAAATCAAAACCACAAGACAAACATTTAAGAGAAGAGAACCTCATTGAGAACGCTTTACTTGGGAAATTGTCGATTTATTTCCATCTGGAGATTGCAAAATAAACGACGAAAATATTCCCATCCTTTTGGGAGTCATCCATTGATTAGACCCCAAACAGTCGGATTGGGGGAAATAATTCATAAAATGAAACAGACCGAGTAAAGAGAGATAGAGAGACTTGGAAAAAAGAACACCTAACAACACAAACCAAAAACTCCAGACAAAACGCAGTGATCGCCTTCCCTAAATCCGCCTCGTCCGCGAGAATGTCTCTTCATTAGTGAAATCCAAGAATATTTCCTTCCGAAACATCCAACTCATCCGCCTCAGCTTTTCGTAGCTGTTTTCGTGGGGCTACGAACTTGCGCGGCCGTTATAAAATTGTCTAAATTGTTGTTGACAGCAAACCCCCAACGGGGGAGAAGAAGGAGTGGTCACTCGCGGGAGTGAGTCAGGCAGCCGCGAAGAAACACGAGAAGTCCCAACAACAGCAACAGCAGCAACTCAAGAAAAAAGGAGAAATGAAAAACGGATCGAACAAAAAAAAAGTGAAACGTGCCCAAACGGAAGGTCGATCATCAATCATGATGGTTGCGCGCGAATGATGGGCGCGCTGCTCAACCGGAGCCGGACGGAGGTCTCTCTCTCTATGAATTTGGCCTATGGGAAACATTTGACGAACGTAATCAAATCATACTTCAGAAGGTGAGGGGCTGTTTTCGGGCGATTCGGTTGTTGTTAGTTTTTCGGCTGAAGATATTTTGATGAGGCAAGAGGTTGTTGCCGCTGGAAAAGGGCAGCCTTTTCGGGGAGGCTAAGCTTTTATTACAGTGAAGTGCCCCAGTAAGCTTGCGTTGTTGAGTTAGACAAACGTAGGGTCTGTCGAAAAGTGCGCAACTTTTTAGGATACACTGTGGAGATTCACTTTTTTCCTCCAACTCCTTTTTGCTGGTGCATCTTCTTTCACTTTCAAGGAAGCAATGCAGAAAGCACTCAGCCGAAATTTCGGTTGTTTTTCGGAAAGATTTGTGACCGCAGGTGAAAAAGGATTTGGCAAGAGAAAAATTCGTCCAACCACTAGGGAGGGTCCTGAGAATTTTGCGCCGGTACGAAAAATGTGTGTCCGCGCGCGGAATTTCACATCATTAGGAGGTATTTCGATCAGAATGTCACTAACAAGCTGACATTTATTTATGCGTTTGCGTTTCTTCTACGGAAGGCGTTTTCTGAGGAGCAGTTTTTGTGTTTGGATTGTGTTTTTTGTCGAACGGGATTTTTGGGTTGGTTCTTGGGGGAAATCGAAGATTTAAGAAAGTGATGCTCGATTTATCGCCGATGTTGTTTTATTACGCTGGCCTTAAAGTTCTACCTGAGATATAGGAGAGAGACAAATCTAAACCACATCCTTACGAGCGCAGGTTCGAAAATCGTGAAATGTGATGCTTTCGAGCGTTTGATGGATCCATTTTGAATGAGGCCTTTGACCTCGGACTGCAAACCTTGGAACATACTCCTTACAGTTCACGAGACAGTGGGGAACTAAAAAATACACTCCGTTTTTACGATCCGTCGGTGGAAAAGACATAACTGGTCAACTGCCGTCAGCCATTTGTTCTTAAGTTTTTCAATCCGATCGCATCATTCAATTTAATGAGTTCGAGAGAAAATCAAATTATCGAAACCTAGGCAAACGTCGGCCTAGGGTGACCATTAATCAGCCATTTTCTGTTTCGAGGGACACCGAAGTCGGCGACCGGGAAAGGGTGGCCGTATTCCTCGGTGGCCGATGTGTCGCGTCATGTCGCGATCGGCTCGCACACAATCGGGTGTCTATAAAGTGGACCCACGGTAGATGGATGGCATAAAACTAAGGAAAAAGCTAGTTCTCAATCACGTCTCGCGATGGGGAAGAGGTTAGGAAAAACGTCGTTTAATTTTTGTCCGAATCGATTTCGGTGGGTCGCCCGAGTCTAGACGCATGCAATGTTTTACTGCTTGGTGGAAGCAACAAAAACAAACGCTTATCGTTGATGGTGAAGGCGGAAGGATCGAGGATTCTTTTTAAAGAACGCGTCTGGGTGTGTAAGGTAGAGGAATAAAAACGGCTTGGAAGTGACGCAAATGGCCACAAATAAAGCTGTTTTTATTCGATTTTAATAAACGACTTCATGCCTTTTTCTATGCTTAAAATTATTTGAGGGCTTTGACAACTTTAAAAGATCATTTTTCAAATGCTTGGTGTTGTGGTTTACCAAACCAAATATATATTAAACATTCAAAACATTATAAACGTCACCGAAGCCTTTTGATTTCGTGAAATACAAACGATATAATGAACTAAGTCAATGTTTGAACTATGTTTCGAAAAGCATCATCGACTCTTGCAGGAACTCCAAGCCCTCGAAGACGTAGGTCCCATTGATCGGTCGGATGATATGAATAACAAAAGGTCCGTCATAAAAAAAGGAAATTTAGATTTTATGACTATTGGATAGAGGGACGCAGAGTCGTAAAGCTCCCGTGTAGGTTTTCCTAGTTGGAGTTCGTCATTGAGGTCATTAACTTTAGGGAATAGGTTAAGTTAATTTCATCGAATTCGTTCCAAGCGAGGCCCGATTGGATGGAAACCGTTTCCAGAAGAGGCTAAGTGTGTTCGTGGATTTCGTAGAAAATTTTATCCGTTAGTACAATGATCGTATTTTGTAGTTGTACGCTTTTTTGTTTCAAGTTTTATTTTCTCGTTCATCAATACCGGATTGTGACGAGGAGCGTTATGGAAATCTAATGTAAAATAATGTACTTACTTGTCAACTTCTGGTAGTGCGGATCGTCGGTGTCGGTGAAAAACCACGTCTGTGAGGAAAAAAAGGAAAAACCAGTTAATAAAAACGATCAATTAACTACTGCTCGCTTGTCGCTGAACATGAAAGATAATTAATGTTTTCCCCCACCTTTACAGTTCATTGTGCAGTTGTTTTTGCGGAAGAAAAACAGGGACAAACCGGAGGAAAAGCTAAACAGGCTATCTATCTAACGAACAAAGCTGTTCGACAAGGGTGAAGAAAATGAAAGAGAGGAAAACATTTATTACTATTGGAGCTCGTACTCCGCCATTATATTGCGCCCCAGTGAATCAGAATTCATGATCGATTCATGATCGATTACGTCCGCCAAACTCGATGGCGATCGATCGCGGGGAGACACAACGAAGTGGAAAAAGTTAATCAGCTTAATTATTCTAATTAAAATATCGAACCGTTGGTCATTTCTTCGAGTGGCAGCCAACTTTTCAAAACGGGACGGTATGTTTCTCTTCTCCCCTGGGGGCATTTTTCTATTTCCCGACGCGGGTGGGGCAAAAAGGGTGGGAAAATGAACTTGCCCCGAGCAGCGCAGTAGAGTGTGTTTTTTCGCTGAGCTTCGGTTTGCGCTTTTGCGCCGTTTTCGATCGCGATCTTGACCATCGAGCTTCCACTGTCCCAGTGCTGAAGCGCGGAGTTGGAGTTTTCCATCGTCTTGGACTGCGCCCGTGGGGATAGTTGATCGTTGATTTACTCTAACGAGCGAACGGCTTTGTGTGACGTTTGATGGAGGAATTGTATCATCATCATCATCATCATCATCATCGTCATCCTTCTTCTTCTTCTCAACGCTGTCGTCGAATCGTTTATGGAAGGTAAACATTCAGAATGGATGCGCCGCGTGGATGGCGGATCACGCGAAAGAAGCGCCCAGACTAAACGATCGATCGGTTGATCGACATACGGGCGACGAAAAAAAAAACAACCGATCGCTTTCCCGATCGCGATCCCTCAACGTTCGTCGCTGATTCGCGATTCAAGTCACCGATCGAATGTCGCCCGATTTTGATCTCGCTTCAGCGTCGCTTCCCTGGTGGTGGTTCTCAACCAAAGGTGGTGATGGTGGTGGTGGTGGTTAAAAACTGGTCACTTCCAAATAAGTGCACGAAAATAAAAACTCCCTTCCCGGTCCAGACGCGAATTCAAACCACCTTGGTCGTAGGCCCGGTTTTTCTTGTCAACCACACGCCACGATGGGAAAACGCATCAACGTTGGGAAGGGAGAATGTTTGCCGCACCGAAAAAACCGGAAATCAATCGGTTTGGAACACTTTCCGTCAGCGCGCAGCAGGGTCGGTATCCAAAGTCAGTGTATAAATGTATGAGGGTGCCCTTTTTTGCTTATCGAATTTTAATCATCTCATCACCGGCACTTACCAAAACATACACACACACAGACGTGTGTGCGCGTTGGGGAAAAGCGTCCCGCCAACCTGGCCGGGCCGGCAAATGAGCCAAGCAATTGCATTTTGATTGCATTCCGGTAGTGGCAGGGTTTTGAATGCGCGGCCCGATGCCTTTTTCCGCCAGATTGATCGCACGGTCGACCGTTTGACAACGCAATCAGCATACAGACAATTAAGAAATGAATGTGACGCAATTAAGGGACGGCGGTATGCCCAATATAGGAAGGCCATGTTTGGCTTTGATTGAATGATGCTGATGGACGAAACATTGGGGGGACAAAATTCAGTTTCTCCTTTCTTTTTCTTAAGGAATTGCCGTGAAACCTGTTAGAAAAACGCAACGCTACATGGAATCAACATCATAAAACGCTTAAAAACGATAAAAACAAAATGAAAATTTTTTAGGTTTCCCATTTAAGGATATAAATGGAGGAAGAAAACCAATAACCTTCAATATGGACTTAAACCATGTTGAAAAATCTTGTTTTGAAGCAATGGTTTGTGCCCAAAAGGTTAAGAAACTAAATTAAAACCAGCTTTTAGTGCTCGTTGCAATACGATCTCAATGGATTTATTTATGCACCACCTCAAAACACCCACACCGATTGGATGGAAAAGCAAATTTCGACTTTCCTTTGCCTCCAATAGGCAACGAAGATGGAGCGGGATTTCCGATTATAAAACCCGCACACTTTATCCACCCACCGGTCGGCTCAATCCAATTAACTCCGTTTGAATGGGCTATTACAACTGGTTCAATTTATTATCGATGTCAACGGCCCAAGTGGTTGTTTTGTTTGCGTGTACGCTTAGTTTGTGCCTTATTGCTCCAGGCGAAGTATTTGGGGTGATCCGGCGAGGTGATCATCGAACGATTAATTACTTTCCAGCTTGCCTAACGAAGCCAAAGTGGCGTTGGAAGTGTACACTTTGTAGTCCCGTATCGGTTTCACGTTTTTAAACTTCCAACTTCCTCTTGTCGAAGGAGGCTCGTAATATAAAAGGATAACAATAAATTGCCCATTAATTGCACCACAACGGGATGCAGCAGGGCTTGGGGTTGGGCTGGGTTGGATCACCGGTTCGAAATCGCGTCGATCGCGCCCGCTATCAGTTGATTAACATCTAATTAGGCCAGACGCGAACAAATGATGGTTGGTTTCACCCCCTTGGAGGAGGTGAAAAAGGTTTTCGGCTCGCAACGGCGTGGAGTTTGTCCGCGTGATTAATCACTCTTTTATGTTTTGGCGAGGCCCCCCGAACACCTACGGTTTCGATTGCGTATGGTTCGGCCTTCGGTGTGTGAAAGTGTTGAAGATCTCCGATCTCAATTTCCGCACGGGAAAAAAGGCAGCTAACGTGTGTCCATGCCAATGGGGTACGCTTAAGGGCGGGAAGGATCGTGCATGATAACGCTCGTGGTCGGAGTGTGGAAAGCCAGCGGCAAATGGAACATCAAATGTGATCGCTCGCGAGCCCTACCGAGCCGAAGCCTGCTGGAAGGGATCCCGCTGGAAGGCTATTCAAATATCAATTTAATTTACTGACTCATTGTTCATTGATGCATAAATCAGTTTTCACGATCGTCGTTTTCTTTTCACTTCTCGTTCGTTCGCTCTCTCTTTTTTCAGGATGCTCTTTTCCTCCGCTGGCGATCTTATGTCTTGTAAGGTACGTGAACAAATAAATTCGCGTCTGTCGTTACGGTTGGCCGAGTTGTTTTGTGGTTACAGCAATAAATTGGTTTTGTTCGAGAGAGAGCTTTTTATTTCTCGAGCCTTTGAATTACTACAAGAATTCTGATAAGTAGCTCAGATTTGAGTAATGAATCTGTTACTTAAATTTACAAATAAGATAATTCAAGCTTCATCATAAAAATGACCAGAAGCTTAATTGAAGTACCTTTCCCGAACCAATTCTGATATTTGCAACATTTGAAAAGCACGTCCCATCTCATCGCTCTTGGGTGGATCGTACAACAAACCACCCATCTGTCGCTGTTCAGCACACATTTCCTTACCGAAACCCCACAATACTTGACCACATTTCGGTGGCTTCTTGGGACGAAAAAGGATCATCAATCCCGCCGAACCTCGCCCGCTCCTAACCTTCATTACGTACCGAACGAAATGGAAAGTCGAACGGGCAGAGATTCGCGATTCAGCGCGATAAAACGGGCGACGTTCCGGTCGGAAACATATTGTAACGGCTACGACAAAAACCAAATACACTGCCAAATGCGTTCCCGTGTTGCGGCCGAATCCAAATCCGGCGATCGAGTCGTCCCCCGGGAAGAATCTCGATCTCGATAGAGTTCGACCGCGGACACCTTTGCTCACCAACTTTTCAATGGAGCACCAGCCACCGATTCGAACCGATACGTTCGCTTGGCCGGAGGTTGCCTTACGGTGACTTCAAAAATTAAGATTTATTTGCTCATTGAAATTTCACATTATTTGTATATAACTCATGTTTCGCGGTTGTTCTACACGCTTCGTGCCGCCGAGCTTTGGGGGTGTCTGTGCCACCTTCAACCCATTCAAACCTGGAAAACGGTCGGTTTCCGTACGCTTACCTCAGTGTAAGCTTCCCTTTCCCTACTGCACGACCGCTGATTGGGCTGATTTTCGGTTTGCATTTCCTCCTTCCTCCCATTGGCAGCCTCCGCAGAAGCTGAAGTTTAACTCAAACTCTCGTTACCTTTTGTAGCAGAGCGTTTAGTTGCCAGCAAAAGCCGTCGTCTTGGTGCAGCAGAATCAAGTGCAACTTCGTCACGACTTTGCTCGGAAGCGGGCGGCCGTCGATGGCGATGAAGATGCGCCAATAGGGTCGGCCGACGGGGTGTAAGAAAGCTTATTACGAGTTGTAAACGGGTGGCAAAACAAATGTACCGATGTACCGAGCGACAAGTGACGATGGTGGGACGATGCAATTGTTTGAAACGGTCGCTACGATGAGGGAAACTTGTTGGTGGCTTTTACATTTGAATAATATTAAATCTAGTGGTGAATGAGAATGTGAAACAGTTCAAACAAAAACCATACCATGCCAAACTGGTGTTTATGTTTGTAGAAAAGAGATTTGGATAATTGAATCGACAATTAAATACATTATAAGTTGTGAATGACAGATACAAGATGTGAAAGTTTCAAATATGTAGTTAAGACAAAATAAAAACCCTACCAAATTCACCTCGACAAACAAAAAACGCGATGCAATCTTCTAGCTAATTTTTAAAATTGAAATAAATTATATGTGAAATACAAATGAATTTAACAAAACAACAGTTAACGATTACAATTTAATTGAGATTGTTCCAATTTTCATTTAAAGAAAAAACTCTTTTAATGTGTGTGAATTTTGAGTCAAAATCAGCAAAAGGGTGTCCATCGAAAAGCGCTGAGTTGAACAAATGAATCAAAACAGGTAACGTTTTTCAAATTTATTGAGATGGTTTCAATTTTAAATTTTCAAGTAAAACTCTTATAATGCAGTTTCGGTCAATCTCGATGTCATTGAATCGTAAGCAAAAATCAGCAAATGGGTGGCCATCAAAAGGCGTAGAATTTCGCTGATGCTTCCCGTTCGCGCGTGGTGCATGTTTTGAAACCACCGGCTTTACTTTTTCTTGCCAACTGCCGGTTTTAGCGCTCCGTTCGTTGTTGAATGACTTTTGCGGGTCCATTCTTAAGAAAAAAATGAGCAAGAATATAAACAAAATGGTTCAAATTTCAGCTGCCCTCCGTGACATTTCGCTCTCCTCGCGGGTGTTAAACAAACAAACTTTCAAAACTGCCCCGAGAGTATGTCACTTTCACACGGGCAGTTGGTTTTTTTTCACTCGTTGTTATTATGAAAGCCGGATCGGGTTCAACCGAACCAAATAGAGTCTTGTTAAATAATTGCTTCGTCAACGGCGAGCTGAAGTGCTGATTCCTCGAGGGAGTTCAACAAACGAAGTGTGTGAGCACGTTCTCGAGGAGTTCTTCGGAAAACCCGTCCAAGAATTCATTGCAATTGAAGCGAAGGTGACTCGTCGGGAAATCGACGAACTTTGACAGCCGCACATCCATAGATGGGCCACTCGACACTTAAGCGGCGGCGCCTCAAACGGATTCCCTATTTCAGAGCTATCGATCGGTTTCGTCGTGGGATCCCGCGATCTCAAGCATGGAAAGCAAAACCCGAAAAGAACAGGAAGCAGACGCGTAGAGGCATAATCCAAGCACATGTGTGTCGGAGAACGCTGCTGTCAGACGGGCATCTTGTGCAACGATGTCTATAAATAGAAGACCGCCACGCGGGCAAGGCATAGACTAAGCGGGTGAAAAGCAGATGATCTTTCATCGGCATATGGTATCGTTCCACGGGGGTCGAAGGAATGTCTGTGTTTTCCCTTTCGGTCGCCGCGTACCACACGCGAAGGGAAGCAATGTATCCGACTTGTTTCCGATCTCTGATGACTTAATCCTTTATTCGGTTCCCTTTTCGGTTGATCTGGTGACAAATTTACGCTTCTTTGGTGGGGTGAATAATGCGAGAAAATGTTTAATGATTTTCTCAACCAGAAACACTGTGAAGAAATGGCCTTTACTTCCTAGAGATATGCCGATCGACCCTAGTGCGATTTGAAGTGGGTCTAACCCTATTGTGCTACATGTGTTTCGGAAATCTTTTATTCTTCCCTCCATAGTTTTCCCACACGACACACACCCTAAACACACACTCAACAAGTGGCTCTAGCTGTGTTACATAGGAAAACAAGCTGTTAATCCACCGGAACTTCACTGGAGCGCAGGGAGAAAAAGAACACGCTTATGACGAAAGCAATGACGATTCGGTGCATAAATCATGCCACTCATATGCTGATGCCATTGACTTTTCCGCTTTGTGCGTTGCGCGGGTTTCCCTCTCGATGGGAAAACTACCAGCTCTGGGTTGTGGCACTGTTTTAATTCGTTCTTTTTCTTTCCCAGCGACTAGGAGGTGTTTAGGAGGCTCTTCAAATAAATTCTGACGATGTTTTTCTTCCCAACTCAGAAGCAAATGGAAATCGTTGGTGTACACAAGCCGCATGGTTCTCGTGTGACTTTTCCGACACGCCGCTTTGGAAAAGAAAAAGAAGGTTCCGCTTTATCCACAGGATTGTGTTAAAGAAAGGGAACACTGTTTTCCTCATTAATGGCACCGTTTCCTCAGAAAATTAATGAGGCACGATGTTGCAGCAAAAAGCAAAGGGAAAAACAACAGTGTTTTGCTTTTCGAATTCGTTCCTTGGCTAATTGAGCTCACCGAAAACTTGTTTACTTGTCACCATTTGTTTGTCAAAAAATCGGTTTGTTTATAAGCAACCGAAAACGGTGGTTTCATTCAAATTATTAGTTTTGTTTTTAGCTTGCGTACCTTCAACTGCACCACTTTCCAGGCGTTGTTTACACGCGACGCAAGTTCGTTTCGAGGACAGTTGACAAATCGCACCTCACCGAGTCGATTGAAACTGAAACAAGGGCAGCTTCCTCGTTGGCCTGTTTTTTTTCCTCGCCTTTCTCAGTCCGCTGTCAGTTGAAGTAATTTTTCAAATAAAAACGCAAACACAAACCATCCTCCCAAGTACAAAAAGGGGGCGCGCAAAATGTGCACTCTCATGGCGGATTATTAGCATCCTTTTTCCCGTAGGCGTCCGGTTGCGGGCCTCATACATAAACATATCGTCCGCGCTCCCGCCATGGGCAAATAAGCCAGTGAGTGATGCGCGATTCAGGATCACCCGGGAGCGGGCGGTAACGAACGGCGGAATTTACGATTGCCAACGTCGGGTCCTGGTCCGGCCTACGCACATCAGCATCCTTCTCCTTCGTGTGTGTTGTGCGGGGCACTTTTCCAATCCACCGTGGGTTGACACACAGCAACACGCGCTCCAAACGGGGGGAAGAGGGTGATGTGACAACATGTCACCGGTCACCAGCCGCGACCATTATCATTAAGCAGTCATTTGTTTGCAGAAACTCCACTTAAAACCATACCCGGGCGCAGCGCAATCCAAAGCACGTTCCCTTTCTCCTTTGCCGGAAAGTGCTCTCCCGGTGCGGAACCGGAACATTTTTTGTATGTTCTTCCACAGCTATCGGCGATGGTTTTGATGCTCTTTTTGCTTTGCCCCATTTGGCTGATTGTGCTGCTGTTTTGTTATCATCACCCGGTTCGCTGTCAACATCTGGTTCGTTTCAGATGATTTTATGCGACAAGCTCCATGCATTTTTAATTTTCTTGAATTTCACTCTCGTTTTCTGCTTGTTTGATTTCCTTGTCTGTCACACCAAGTTTCTGTTGGATTAATCAAGTTCCAACAAAACTATTCTAACAGAAACATATTAATTTAATCACTAGTCTGAGTACAGTATATCGAATTCGCAACATAAATTGAAAAATAAATATAAGGCTTACATGAATGCATATTATCGAATTATTTTGTGTGAAAAATATTTGAGTGGTGTAAAATTCTACGTAGGTTCTAGAGATAACAAAAGGGCAGTAATAAAAAGAGGTAATAAAAGAAGCTGTTCAATCGCAATGAAAAAATACATGTAATACTCTTCAAACAAACATGTAAAGAAAAGTAAAATCATAACGTTCTTCTGGGAAAGATGGCTCCAACTAGTACTTTTACACTTTTCTGTTTTACTCATGCTGATAGTTTTCTGGTCTTACTTCTTGTCACGGACATTTTCATGTGCAACTTTTCGTCAACCATCTAGTGATGGGCGCCTGAAGCGATCGCTTCCGGCGGATAAAATTCCACCGACCGCACAGAAAAGGAACTGAAGCATCTAAGCAATGGTGTAGCGAAATGCTTTTGATTGGAGACACACATTTTTGCACTTCGCCCGTCCATAACGCGTGGCTCCACAAAAGGGAATCGTAGCAGACGGAAGACATAAAAAAGAATGAAGCGAAGAAAAAAACAACCAAACAAAACGCGACACATCCTCGACGTCGTGCCATCGAGACGTGGATGCCAGAAAAGGCCATGCAAGATAGTGGCGGTGCTCGGATGATGTGGCTAAAGTGTGCGTTTGCCGGCTTCCATCGTTGGTCCGACGCGCGACGTTTTCCGCATCCTAAACAATTCAATCAATGGGCTTTTGGATTTTTCTTCAGATCCGGTTGCATCTCCACAAACCCCGTCGCACGCACAACCACATGCAGGGAAATCTAACCGATCGTGAAAGAAACCCCGGCCGGGTTTCCCGCGGCTCACATGTAAACCTCCGTCGGTAGTTCCTTTAAAAATGGAAGGTATGAATTTTCCCATCGATTTCCTACGTTGTTTCACCTTCGTTGGGACGTGTTTCTGCAGGGAAAAGAACTTCAACTCGCAAACCATTTTCCCATAGCGTGCATCAAAGGGAAGAAAAGAGGCGAACATTAAAAGGGAGGGCGATGAACATTTCGCCAGCATCAACATTCGTCACCACACACAGTTTCAAGTTCATCCTATCGATAGCGTTATCGAGATGTTCCCTGATTTACTTCACTTGATTCACTCGATTTTTCACGCCGACCAGATCACTTCACCGGACACTGGGAAAGGGCAGGAAAAATGCGTCACTTCACCCAACAAACCCACCCGCAGACGGGAGTGTCTGGTTTCGCCTGCAAGGTTTCTGGCTTACCATGCGACGCGAGGCAGAATGGGAATAGTTTGGAACCAGTTACGGCTTTGTTTTTTTTTCTCTCCCCCTCTTTTGCTTTTCCCTCCATCCAGCTGGACGGCTCGCGATCGGTAGCGATCACGGAGGCGGCTGTCGTCGCGATCGTCGCGGTTTACCGGCCGACAATTACAGCCCAAGATCGTGGGAAATGTTAATTTAATTTTACTGCCTTCCGCAGATGAGGGAAGAAGCGTCACCGTTTGATGGAAGACGGCTGTGAGAGGTTGGGGGATGTGGTTTCTCAGCGGAACTGGACGATGATGACGGAAACTGGTTCAGGTTGCATTTTATATGATGCATTTTCAATAGAGTTTCGATCAAGCAGCTCAATTCTAGTTCATGAAAAAACACCCATTTTAAGTTTCAAATGTGTATAGAATATCCATATGAAGAAAAGCTAAAAAATGTACGTCTCAATCTAAAAATTGTTTAATGTTTCAATCATTCGTTCCTCAAATGTTTTATAAAAAGGTATTACAATGAAAACGACTGAAAATTATTTTGAGATTATGTTTCAAATCACTTTACTTATGTACACTTCATTTTTCTATTTCATATTCAAAATTATCATTTTCTCGTTTAGTTCTACTAGTAAAAGAAATTAATTATTGCATAAGATATACTCATCATACTTTGTTAAATATGCTACCCTTTGTCACAGGCGTTCAATCGTTCTATCGAGTTAAGACGTTCCCCAATGTTAATGTAAACACGATAAGGACGATCGTTCGCCACCAGTTGATCGCCATTACCTCCATAAACACACCCGATTGTTTGGACGCAGAAATTGTTTATTTACATTATCACATCTGTCAGTTGGTTGAGGGCGGAATGCTCGTGTGCAACATCTGTAATCCGTATCTAATCCTCATCTCTGCGCAACCATACCGACCCTTTACCCGTCATCAGCACCGCCGGCCGGGCCCCATTTCGGGTGCAATAATTCTCGGAAAAAGTTGTGAATAACATTAATTAACTCCAGCTTCGACCAGCAGCCATACGAACGCTCCGTTTTACACGCTCCGATGACGCATGAACCACTCCGGCAGCTCTGGGGAAAGGCTTTTCGCAGAGATCGTCCCGCCGATTGTCTATTCGGTTGGGTGGAAGCCGGTAAAGAATGGAGGACGGATGGTGGGGTGCAAATGAGGCAGGCAATGGGCAGAGGTCCGGTACTTTGGCGCCACGCTTGACAGCGAAGCCGAGTAAGGAGGCGGCTGTCTGGAAGACACTTGCTTTGCCCGTTTGGAGATCGATTAGAAGACATGGGACCAGAAGTTGCTGCCTGTTCGTTATCATACACGAGATGCGTATTGTTTTATTGATGAATCTCGGTCGACGGCTCCAAACTGTGAGACGTGAGAGATCTCTGGAGCGTCGTGGACGTTAGACACCGGTTTTCCGGTACGAACTGCATTCGCTAAGAAAACATCATCATGTTCCATTATACCACTTTTACTGCACCGTTGACGTATTATTTCTTGCACCGGTGTCGTTTGGCGGATTCTTGGAGTCCACGACTGGAAAGAGAGTGGACCGTGGAAAGCAGAAGGAAACTGTTTTCCCCACGCTCCGAAGCTCCGTCCAATGTCCGAGTTTTCGAAAGAAGACGTCGAGGAATTGAAGGAACGGTTGTTACACCACCATCGGAACAAAAACGTGATAAAAATGTACAATTGCTCATGTTTTCCGCCATTCCACCTGCCTTCCATCCCCACCGACGTTTGTCAGCAGGTTTGCAACTTCCAAAATACGTCCCTCGAAGATGCTCCCGGACGGCTCATGCTAGTTTCCCGAGCGTACGCACCGGAGCCGAGGTCGCAGTCGTGGTCGCAGGTTGCTGCTGTCAATCCTCGTGGGCTCGTCTTATCGTCCGGCGCAGAAGTGGCAGGAGAAGAATACCACCCGGGCGCGTCGGAATTGTTACACGGCTGTTACACGAAGCCGAATGGAATGGGAAAAAGGGCCACGACGAGCTGAGAGCGGGAACCTGTTCCGGCGTCGGAAGGCCTCGGTCAGTTAAAAACGCAAACGGTGAAGAAACGGCTAGGTCTTCACATGGTTGGACGGTGGTGCTGCGGGCTGCTGCATACATACATGAAACAATTATGTTCCGGGACGAAATTTGTCGAGAAAACACGTTAACGTCACGTTACGTTCTGGAAATGTCGAATTGGGGTTGAAAGAAGGAAACGAAATGGACGGTTCGTTGTGGACCTGGTTGGTTCTGGTTTCTTCCAAACGAAAATGATTTCAAAATTGCATGAAAAACCACTAAAGTATTTGTCTTTTATTAAGTCCCTATACCCTCTAGTTCTTGAAGCTAATTTTAAAGTGAAACAAAAACCACCTAATGGATGCTCTAATAACTCAAGCAGACTGATGTTTAATAACTTTCTAGACTATAGTCAATCCCGGGGCGCTCGTTTCGCAATCTGAGGCCGACCTCCTGCAGTGAAATTAAAGAAACCGAATGCTTCGAGCTTTGTGTCCGCTGGTCAGGTGAAAATTATGAACGGTTGTTTGTGCTCCTACTCCGCTCGAACCCATTACCGCTTGAAGAGAAAACCCCCAGGTCCGGTGAGGTTCTGTTCGCCGCATCTCATACCTACGATCGGTACGGGTCATGGACAGATTTTGAAAAGAGCGCGCGCGGCATAAATCTCACCGGGATCTCCTCCAAAACGGAACGAATCGGCTGGAAGTGGCGGCTGCGGACCAACTTCCAATATTGATCGCAAGATCCACGACATGTTGGGCCGCAAAACTAGGCACAAGCCGGCTAGGCTGGCTGGCCCGCTTTGCCGATGGTTTCGCTCGATATTTATTTCATCTTTTTCTTCCTTTACCCCCCGGTTTTATTCAAACCTCCCCGCTGAGAGGAAACCACTTTTTCATAATCATAAATCTCTCCGGTGCGAAACGAAAAAAGACACGAAACTCCGGGCCCATGCCGAAAATGGAGGCCCCTCGCAAACGGTCCGGCCTGGGATTTGGTGTAATTTGAATGTGATTTTAATCATCGATAAAAACGTCCTCCCGCCGCCCCGTCCTCGATAGCTCGGTGACGCAATTGACCTTCGCCGGGCTCGAACCAACTCGATTTGGGAACAATAGAGACCTACCCAATAGGGGAGCTTGAGAGTTGCACTACCGTGGCCTCTCTCTAAAATGGCTTCCTTCCGAAGATCCGAACCGGCTGGAACACTTCTGTTGTCTAGAAGAACTTTCCGCGGTGTGATAAAATCGTCGCTTCGTGCCAACTCGACGAAAGACAATAAACGGTCGGTGGGTTGGATAAAGTGATGGTACTGATTTCGGTGGAAAAACAGTTGTTGAACTGAAAGGCTGAAAGAAAACGGGGCGCTGGAAGGAACGGGAAGCGGGGAACACCCCCGGGGGGGTCACTTTCTTGGCTATCAGTATCATAATTCGGTTGCATCTAGGGTTGAAACGGTTGGTGAAAACCGCCCCATAAATAACAATTGACTTAATTTCGCATTAAACATTGTTGACCGAGGCAGCAGAGACCAGTGTGTAGGGTTTTCGTTCAAAGTTCAACCCGTTTTTAAAGGCTGTTGTGGCTTATTGGGGTTTCTTTATTTCCAGACGTTTGAATTGAAAAATTATAAGATCGTTTTATAATAAGGAATTATACCGTACTTAAGTGAAAAATCGATAGCGTTGTTTTCCTTTTTGGAGAAAACGTTGAAGGAAAACCTGATAGCGCCAAATCTTATATAAGATATTTTAAAGAAGACACTTTCCAGGGCACGGTACTATTTTAAATTTTTATCAATTGTTAAAGCAGTTTTCCTGAACTCGAATACTCACAGCTAAAAGAATGCTGTTTTGAATAACCATAAAACTTAAGAATCTATCAGTTTTCTGTAGAATTAAATTCAGTATTGTTTGCAGATGAGCCTCAGATTATTCAATTTCTTTAAAAATCAATAGAAGACATGTTTGAGTAGAGTACAATTTTTACATTTAAAATATTTGAAAGTTTTGTTTTCATTTGGTGTTGCTATAAACTGTGGGCAAATGAAATAAAAAAAAGTTTAAGTAACATAAAGGAGGGCATACTCTAAGTTACTATCGGGTTAAATTTGATCAGTAGTTTAATTTATTTTGATTCCCCAATGTAGAAAAAAATCATGTGTTGAGTTGGAAGAGATGCGTCTTCCGAAATTGGCTTGTTTGTGTTTTGATCTATTTAAGATGCAAATTGTTCAGTGTTATAGACCTCTCAAGATTGTAGGTTGATTAATTTAATTTCTGTCCTTCCAACTGGTTCTCGTCCTCCTAGACAGAAGGGAGTGTCTGAACCACATCAAACAACCGGTAAATCACAATCTCACCCGCCTCCGGTGCAACACCAAAACACACACACACACACACACACACAAACACACGGCATACTTGATGCACGCTGATCGGTAGGTGGAGTTCATCCATATGCATTTAAGTATGTCCCCGGTGCTGGAAAGGATATCGACGGGGTCGATGTGTGTTTGACGTCGTTGTGTACAAACTCAGTTCATGCTACTTGGCGATCGAGAGAAACATGTTTTATTCATCAAATGCAATGCCAGAATGCAACAGTTCTTGCTCCTCTATCTCTCTCGCTTTTTCCTGCTACCGACCAGCTAAAAGAGGGATAAAAGTGCATGGGTGCCAAAGATCTTGCATCAGGAAGGAATTTGCAATTTAATGATTTGTTTGTGCAGTTGTTGTTGCAATGTGGTTCCAGTAGAAGCAACCACAGGCCCAGGCTAGCTTGTTTGCCACTTGTTCCGCCTGATTTTGCACCGAGAACGTGTACAAAACCGTTCCTTCGCGTGATTGCACTTAATGATAGATTAGAAGGCGCGTCTCGAGGCCATTAATTTGTCCCTCAAGCACGAAGGTGAAATGGTTCGAAAGTATGTATGGAAGACAACCCATGCGTCGGGATGACAATGTTGAGTGGCTTCCAGGGAAGGAAATATTTGCATATTTGCATATTTTTGTAGTTGTATTTCTTTCAAACGGCTTGAAAAGGAAAGAGAGATGAACGAGCGAACCCAAAACCACGCGAAGCAAGTAAACACGAAGAGCGTGGAAGAAAAAAACACTGAAAAGCGGCTCGTGGGTGGTCGAGTAAAGGATACTCCATTTACACGGAGGCTCGTTCAACATATCGGCCGGAATCGATCAGGGATGGCCGTCAGAATGTTTGCCTGTCCGGAACCGTCGCGTTGCGGTTATTTGCATTTGACGTCCCGAGAAGGACCCGAAGGTAATCAGTTCCACCGCATCTAAGCAGCGGTGGATGAGAAAATGAAAAATAAAACTTATTGCATCATTTTTCGACCCTACTCCGATGGAGTCTTTGGGACGTTTTGCACAGTTTTATGCTTCCTCCGTGCATACTTTATGATTCGCCTGCTTCGATACGCGGTCCGGTCGGTTGTCATTAATTTGTGATCGTTTTTCCATCCTTTACTTGCAAGGTTTTAAACGGTTTTGAAAGAATTCGATCTACCGCAGCGAAAGGCAGGACATTTGCCAGCCAACGTTTTCTTCCTGAAGCTTCTTTCGCCCAAAGGAAACACCATCGGAAAAGGTTTAAAAAAGCACTTCTCTTCAGTTACGGCTAGGAAAAATCGATGTCGGGAAGGGAACAAGGGTTCTTGTCGCATCGGCTTTATGCTTTGATTATGATTTAAGCACTTGCGAAGCGGATCCGAATTGTTACGCGTATAATAACGCGTCCGAAAGCACGATGATACCGTACTTCCTCTTCTCGTCGACGACGAGTGGTTTCCTTTTTTTTTTTCAATTACCCTCCCCACCTTGTCCACCTGTTTTTTTTTAAATCCATGAAAAGGTGACATAAAATAGGATCGCCCGCGCAGAGTTTATGTTGTGCCGGGAGGGGTCCGGAAAGAGCCGCCGACCGGCTCATCATTAGCATTCGCTTCGGTTCCAATCGGTTCCGTTCCATAAAATGACACTTGCGCTTGGACGCTGGCGAATGGTGTGGAGCATGTTCCGGGCACTGGCTTTCGGTCGCCATCAAAAGAAATCGCGCACTAATGCGCCAAATAGCTGGAAGAGGGAGGCCTGGGGATGCCGAAGGGGGGATGCTTTGTGTCGCGCTTTGCGAGACCTGACAGAAACATCTTCTCCCGGCACGGAGGAGGTTATGGGTTCCTCCGTTTTTGGATGTTCCTCTTCCCACTTTCGGCCCTTCGCACCCATCCCTCGAATGAGTGTGAAAAATTCATAAATAATATTCCCTCAACTGTGCGCGAACAGTTATTGCGCCGTCGAGCGGGAAACGGTTCATAAATTAAGCCGTTGGTGGTCCCGGACGCGGCCGGAGCTTGATTCCATTTCTATCCGTTCGCTGCATATGGCTGGAAGCGGCCCCATCTGCTTTCGGAGTGAAATGAAACACGCTCAGCGCACGCTGATAGAGGTGAAGAATGTTGATCTTATCGCAAAAACGGTTCGGTTATGCGATTTTTACTATTTCAAAAAATCCGCATCCGATAGAAGAAAACGAGGCGGGCGATAAAGTGCGCCTCCCCGCGGTGTCCGTGGCAATCAAGGTGCGGAAGATTTTCCTTCACCCGTCGTCTGATTACTAAATCACCTTTCTCACCAAGATAGAGAGAGAGGAGATTGCAATCGCAAACGACAGGCGACGATGGGTTCGGTTTTTGTTAACCCCCGAAGAACTCTATCATCCACTCGGGGGGACATGATTTAACTCACGTGTGGCACTAAATTAGCAAAACCTCCATTGGCGGTTTCCGCGTACCGGACGAACGTTTTCCTTTGGCCAGGAAAATCGCCCCAAAGCCGAGCGTCGCGCGTAAACAGTCAGACAACAAGAGCCTGTTAATGGGATTGCGAGATCCCCCACGGGTGAAGCCATTAGAATGCTAATAGTACGATCTTTAATTTGCTACGCAGTGCAAAGGTTTTTCGACGGTCCGACGGTGGGTTTCTTCATTTTTCAACCACAACCAACCAACGCAAACGGTAAAGCAAAATTCCCATTCACCCGCTAATAGGTTTATTCAAATAGTTTTCTTTGTGGAAAAATTTAAATTTAAACTGCTGGAACAAGCTGCGGAAGGAAAATAAACTATCCAGTAACATTCCTTTCCGCAAGGGTGAGGGGAAGGTGTCCGCCAGCAGCAGATGGGTTCAAATTGGAACCCATCATCGAACAATGTGAGGGTCGCAAATCAGAAGCTCTGCCGAAAATTGAGCAATAATCTACCGCTAAAGCCGTGTTTGCCGTGCGCTGGGATACGTATTCGGATGCGCATGAAAGTCCATCTTTGGAAAGGTGC
Organism: Anopheles coustani; assembly: GCF_943734705.1. Taxonomy (NCBI): domain Eukaryota; kingdom Metazoa; phylum Arthropoda; class Insecta; order Diptera; family Culicidae; genus Anopheles; species Anopheles coustani. Next base: position 75,573,330 of record NC_071289.1, read on the forward strand.
TGAGCTTTGGTAGAGAGCGACTCAAGAAAGTGTCGTCCGAATGGGTCCGAATCGTTTCGGTCGATGGGATGATCCTCCCCATCCTAATGGGCCATAATTTCTTTCCGAATCTGGACCGAACCGGGATGAGCCCGATTTAATAGCGATGCATTGTTATTCGCCCGGTAAATTAAGCTAATAAATAACCTCCATTCCGCTAAGAAAGGCATAAAAAGGCCGGAATATATTTCAAGGCAAGACGGAACATCTGATTTTGTGGGACAATTCTCTGGGACATTTAAATTATTTAATATTGTCTGTAATAATGTTATCTATAACTTGTGTTAAGGCGTGTCAAAGAAGCTATTTTATCAATAATAAAAACATTTGGTTTGGTGGTTCTGCAAATAACTAAATCGTTACCAATAAGGCAAGCGTTTGGGGAAAAGTAGAGCTTTTGAAATAAAAGCGATGAGTTCAGCGTTTGGATTTAGGCTCGGGAATAGTTTTCTGACTAGTTCAATCATTTTCTAAGTACCAATTTTACAACTTTACTTTCTCTTTATTGTTATGAAAATGTGATAACAATGTAGAAACAGTTTTCCCCCCTGATTGTGGAAAGGAAACCGAGTGTGAAAACTTGAAGATCGATGATTTGGGAGAAGAAAGTAAAAATAAGGAACAGTTCATCGAAACGCTCGAAAAATAATTTTTAAATTGAAACAGCAGCAGCTTAAATTGTAGTTCAAACACATATGTTTTACATTTTTGGCTTCTGAGTTGTGTAATGGTTGGATGTATTATACTTGTTTCTTAGAAACTCAAGAGTATTTTTTCGCAGTACGAATAATCTTTATGTTTTTTTAAATAAAACATAATAAAAATGCAATTTATAGTTTCTCTCTTCCAAGCAAAAATAATTGCATAGTATCTTTCAGTTTGCAACTATTTTTCGTCAAAAGATAATAAAATGTTCATCAAAACTAGTTTATAATGTGTATGAAAGTTGAACATTTTTCATTTGAAAATATTTCCCTTACTTGCTGCGACTCAAAGTTGTACCAGGAACCAAGTGGACTCGGTAAGTTGCTCCGTAATCGGTTTGAACTCGGCACACGCGAGCCCAGAGAGGCAAAGCCCGGGCAGATGGTTGCGGTGCTGTTCCTGGCTCGATATCCCGAGGGCGTCGTTGATCTTGGGCACGAGCGAGCCATCAGGAGGGTTTCCCCGCTTCCCAACACCACCACCACCGGTACTACGCCAATGTGCTTATTATACACTGCTCACACACAGCACTCGGGGCGTCCGAAACTGGTTTTTCGCTTTCTGGAGCGCTTGCCCGGAATCGATCCGGCGCAGACCAACGCCCCGGCTCGCGGGGGCGTTCGATACAGCTCGGCTTAGGCGCGACTGGTCAGTCGAACGGGGTCGAAAATAGAACCAAGAAAGGGTGAAACTGGGGGGAAGGAACTGGCCGTGTGCGCAAATTGAATGTAAAAACCAACGACCGCGCGCGGCTCGCGTTTAAAGTGGAGATTGCACGCGAACAAGGGGACAAGGGGATGGTCGATTGGACACAACGTACACTCAATGCAGCCAAACAGGGACAAACACACACCCACAAACAACGCTGCAAACTGCATCGCGGACGATCCAGTTTAAATTTCCATTTCGCGCGAATCGCACCATGATCATAACCCGCCCGGGTGGAAAGTTGATCCGACGCCGCCCAAACCCGAGGGAGACGGCCCCGGAAGGCGAGCACGGGGGAAGGAAGTCACGTGTGGGTGGTGGGACGCACGACTGGGTGCACAATAAAAGGGAAATAATTTATTTCAACTCGGCCTTTATCGCTCGCCCAGCGCGGTGTTGTGCTATGGAGCGTGCGCGTTTGAACTTCTCGCGACTTGGCGACTTGGCTTTCCGCTACTTACTTCATCCGGAGTCCCGGTTGCAGACCCTCTGTACCTTTTACCAAGAGTGTGCCGGGCTTGGAACAATATTCTTCCAAACAATCGAGGACAGCAACATGGCGCAGCGAATCTTTCGCCGACACAATTCGAGCTTGTTGCGTTTTCTTCCCAATCTCCTTCGAACGACCCGCGCCCGCTTTGAGCGACACAGTGTAGGCCCTGGACACGTGGGCGACATTTGCTTGGCCGTTGAAGTCACAGACGACGAGAACACGTTCCAGAATCGTAAAGAACATTCCGGGATGAGGTCAAATATGACTTGTCCTGGAGGTTAAAACAACGTGTTCTCGGTTGAGAATAGATTCTTAACTCCCAAAACGATATCCCAAGAAATCCCACGAGTGTCAAGAGTGCCCGATAGTCGCACGTCATCAGATCTCCTTGAGATCGTTTTGATCGAGTGATCGAACAGCCGTGCGGGCTGATACCACTTCAACTGGGGCTGTACAAACATAATTATAATTTCCTCCTCATTCGCTAGAGTCTCCCCGGTGCGGTTTGTTTTTGTTTTCCTTTGGTGTTGGCGGCCCCGCGGATGATGCATCCCGGCCGATAATCCCATCCAACGCCCTAAGCGTTCCCGTGGAGCGGGAATTCTGGACTCATCCACCCGTCCGTCGATGTAGTCAAATATTACCGACTCGCTTTGGCTTCGGAGGGCTTCGGGTCCGGAAAGTGCACTATCATGCAGTCCACTTAACCCTTAAACGGCGTCCTCCTCCGTCGGCTGTTGAGGTCAGTCCGCAACGTGATCGGACCACTTCTGTGAGACTGCGATGTGGTTGGAGGCGGTCGTCCAGTCCAGATTGGTCCTCTCGTCCGGAAGAGGGACACAACGCGGTGATTCTCTTGAGCCACGGTACTTGAGACGTTGACTAACGGAAAGGAAGAATCCGCTGACTCAATTGCTTCATCAAACGCCACTTGGATTAATCGGACTGGGATCGGCGAGAGGTTGGATGGTTCCTGGGTGGTTCGGCGTGGTCACCGATTCCACCGCGATTCTAGGGTAACTCGGCACGCATTGTTCTGATCTGATTGTTGCTAACGAAAATAAAACCGAGACACGGGCCTGAAGAATGTCCGTAGAACAACAAGGGACGTCGACTCTCTATTATGTGACTCAGGAACGGGTCCTGATGCGGCTCATAGGCGCTATGTAAACAGAAACAGAAACGTCCGCGCAAGGAGAAGTTTGGACAAATGAGATGATTACGAGCAAAAAAAATCTATATCTGGAGCGAGATACACAAACACTTCAATGAATAAATTATTCCAGTTCCAGAAAGTGCTGGGTAAGAGGATTTAGGAAAGTCCAAATGCAAAGAATGGCGAATATGTGGGTTTCAAACACAATATTTATACCATGGCTTTACCTCGGAATGGCGGTGCTTATTCATTTGAATAAATTGTTAAAAAAGAGTTGAGTTACTTGAAATCTTTTCAAACATGAATCGTTTGTAAAAAACTTTATTAATTTCGGTTTTCCTTTGGAGATAAAAACGCACGAGTTCATGATCTTTCTTCTGAAATCCATGCCGCCAGAAATGGTTGTAACACATCGGAGCACGTGCCCTGAAGTGTTCCCCAACAAATGATCGTTACTTTCAATTGATTTTTGTGTTCTCTCTGTTTCGCATCACACATGCACTTTGCTGCACATGCAGACTGAATGCACCCTGGCCAACACAAAGGGTATATTTTAGGTTAGCTTGTGGCGTTCTCCGTTCCCGATGCCGTCGGTTCGGTTCGCTGCCTGTTTGATTTGCATACAAAGCTTGGGACAATGGCGATAGCTGTCGATAAGCATAGCATGTGGCCTTAAGAAAAACGAAAAATTTGTTCATTTTAAAATAATACACTGTGAGTGAAATGGTTTGTCATAAGTTTGGCCAACCAAAGCTATATAGAATTTTATTTAAACTTTATTCCAAAGCTTTCTCTAGAGCAAAGTATAGAGAATAGTAGTTATTGCAGTTTATAGATGTAACAAAGAACCAAATGTGGTAATGAAACGATACTCAGGCTCAGTGAGTTTGCGTATGCGTTTACGTGATTGATTTGCGCCAGCCTCATTTCCCATTCAGCAAATGACGCGGGCGTGCGCAACTTCGAACCTTTTCGATACCGTTTTTTCAATTGAGCCGAGACGAAGGAAGAAACGTAAAACAAAAATAAAAAAACATTCAAAAGGTGGAAGTAGGAATAAATTGTCGAGTGCAAAAATATAAAAACCAAAACTGCAGACAATCGAAGACTTTGTCCGTGTTGTGTTCTTGTGTGCTTTTTTGTTTTGCTCGTTCGTAAAAAATGAATTGAGTGATATTATATACCTTGCGCAACCGCTGAGGACCTGAGGCGGGGGGGGTGTGGGACGGAAAATTAATAATCTTTATCTTCTTTTGCAAAATGACTCGCGTTTATCATCTCGGTTTCGAACGCTGGCCGGACAAACGTAAAAAAAGCGCTGATACATTCGTGAAACAATATCGAATATTTGAAATATTGGAAACGTAAAACTGGATGACCGAAGAAGTGTGTCGAGCATGGTGTTCTTTTTCCTTCATTCTTTTCTTCTTTTCCATTTCATTAGGCAGTACGATTGAACTTTTTGTTTCGCTCTCAAATCGGATGGCAGTATCTGAATGTGTCCGTTGATGTGCATGCGCACCACCGGAGTTGAATACTTGTGAGACCAGAAGAAAAAGAATCAAGTATTGGTGGGAATTTTCGACTGTTTTCCGGCTTCCAAACACAACAAACGGGAAGTCAATGTGTTTGTTGTCCGCCTGTTAGTTTGCCCTTGTCCGTGACTTCTTTCCCCCGAGCGCGTCCAGACGAAGCGGTGAATACATTTTAATCGGCAAAACAGCGACTTAAGACATTCCGCCCGCTCCGGCAGAACAACCTGTCCGTGTGGAATGGTGTTGATGGCGCAGCTAATGCGCTTTCCCAGCAGCAGCAGCAGCAGCAGCCGCTTTCAGCCATCCTAGCGAAGAAGGAACGAAACCATCGTGGACCGAAATGTAAAAGAAAACAACAACAACAACCATGATACATTTGGCTGCAAAATCCCTCATTTTACGGTCGATGAGTGCGTCTTTGGTGGAAATTAATTAGAAACATAGAGCGCGCCGCGGGTGGGAATGGGAAGTAAAATTAATTTTCCAAACGCGGAACGATCAAATCCGCGAAACGCGAAATCGAGAACGGTGGCGTCATTTGGCTCGGGAGACAAATAAAAATCAACCTTTACGGCCGAAACACGCGGGAGGCGTGGGGTTTAAGGCGGCAGGTGCTAAACAAAAGCGGATTACAAATCCAACCGAATCCTAAGCTGTTCGAGTTTTGCTAATCTTTCCACCTGTAAGACAGGGAAAATGTTAATTCTACATTTTATACATGATTTGTGGACGGAGAAAAATTCAACGGTTGTGTTCTTTTTGGTCAACACGAAAGCAGACACACTAATGAATTGTAATTGCTCGCTGATCGGATCGGGGTAATGGGACTGGACAATGGTAATGGGAAAACCACGACGACGCGGCTTACCGGCGACGCCCGAAAAGAAAAGCCAAAATGAATCGAAACGAAGCCAATTATGGCCAGGGCAATGCGAGCAGCGCTTCCAAGCTTACGCAAGAAACGGGGGCCAAGAAATGGCCGTCCTTAGGCAGGGCTTAGGGGTGAAGTTTGGGACAATGATGTCGGTCACTTGCGGGCACGCCTCGGGTGTGATTATTTCGGGTGATGATTCAATTTCTTCTTTTCCAATTTGAAATCCCATTCTGCCGGGCGAAGGAATACCTAGTCGAAACTCCCGCTTTTCGGTACGATTCATTCAACCTGGACGGTACGATTCATACGGCTCGGGAACTCGGGAGTTCGGGCGTTACCCTGCGGGAAACGGCACTCAGCTCCCCTTAATTTCCACCCGTTTCACACTTCTTCCACCATTTGTTTAACCCCTCTGGTCCACAAGCATGTATGTCGCATTCTTGTACTTCATGCACTTCCCCTTACTTCGCCTGTACCGTCCACGATCTAACGCAGTGAGCAGCTACGCACACTATCTTCTCCTCTATTCCGAATTCCGCCTCCTGCTTCAAACAAAGTAGTTGAAGCTTAAGGTGTATCGAAAGCCAAGTTTTTTGACGTTTGTATTCTTGTCTACGTTTCTTAACCATGCAAATATTTTGTCGAATCAGTTTTTCTTCTGAAAACATTGAATAATCTAGATGCAAAATAAATAAAAATACATCCCAAATTTTTGTTGCAAGGATTTAGGCTATCCATTTGGCTAATAATAGCAAAGAATCTGATTCGCATGAATGGTTTTGACATTTCGGTTTGCTTCAACACTTACCACATAACCTTGAGTTCAACAACGTTGGTATAAGCTACCAAAACGTCATTGCTGTGTTGTGCTGATGACTGTGTGATGTCGACTGGTGTGCAAAAAAATGTACAGAAAAGTGTGTTTATTGTTGAAATGTGGTAAGAAATCTACCAAAAAACCAAAATAGGTAAGTAAGATTCCTTATACAGTAATCTTTAATACCTCCAGCAACACCTTGTGGTCCAGCATTCATGGTAAGTGTAGTACAATTGTAATTGCCTATTCAAGGCATTAACATAATGTGTTTGCTTGTCTTTTTTTTTGTTTCAAGGTTCAGTACAACAACCTGATGTAAGATTAGTGAATAAAGTGAAATTGTGATAAAATTAAAGAATAAATTGTTTCGGGGTTTCGTTTGTTTGATGACATTTCAGCTCCGGGCATTGGCTCGGGTAAGGGAGCATGGTTGGAAGGGTATGAAAGGGGAGTGGGGAAGCTTGAAAAAGGGGAAAAAGTCACTCAACAACGCACACAACCAAACAAATTCCCTTAACAAAAATACTCATGTTAAGGGTGTGTTATAGGGCTTGTTAACGTAATTTTTTCCAGCAGGGTATTACTTCATGCGCGCGCTTTTGTACTCGGACCTATAATTTGGCTCATTATGAGCCGTTTTCGTCCCTTTCGCCAACGGTTGCCGGAGGTGAGGCGTTGCCTTGAAGATTTCGATCTGATTTCTTCGTGCTAGAAGAGAAATGATGCAATAAACGGTGGGATCGCCGGATGGTCGTGCGTACAACGTTGGGCCGTCCAAAGGAAAACCCCGTCAATAATTTCCCTTTCGATCAAGTCATTCGATGTGTCAGAAATTTTAATGAATGACAGAAAGTACCACCAAGAAGCGGGGAAGCAATGGCCAACGACACTCTAGGAAACGTTTCGGAAAGGTTTAGAAGAACTCTGTGGATCGCATCGCAAATGGTCATAAAATCAGAATTGATCCTCTTCTTATAAGTTGCTCCTTCGTAGGAGAAGTGATCGGCAGCATATCTGTGTGTTAGCTTTGAATGAGTACTTATCTCAAGGCAGGTTGGGTATACCCTCATCGCCACCGGAGATGGTCGCGCGCTGAAGAGTCTTTTTATTGCCATAATTTAACTCGACGCTGCTCGCAAGCGATCCCCATCGACAAAGAAGCTGGAAGCAACCGAGATTGCGCCGCGATTCGAGAGCATAAATCTGGGCAAATGAAGTGTACCATTTATTGGACATTTCCTGGTCCAATCAGTGGCGGCTTAGCGCAGTTTCGGGACGGGAATTTATTAGCTCCACGGATTGATCGTTTTGCTTTGTTTCGCTTGGCTCGCCGGTTCTCATTAGGAGCACCTCCAAAAACAAAACCGAGTCTCCCGAAGTGTTGGTGGGAATTGATCGAGCAGACTACATGCCGGGAGTGGAGGAAGTAAACAAACAGTTTGAGTACAACAAGAAAAGCGACGGTGTAGAGATCAAATCAAACGCTGTTTCTAACTTCCGGTAGCAGCTGGTGGCGCGGTGGCGCAGCTTAGTTCTAATTCTCAGGTTCCGTCATTCAAATAGTTGTGTTGGACAGACAAACGATTTGTAGAACAAGCGATTAGGTACGTTTTAGAATTTCCTGCGCAAAAAAGCGCACATGTGTTGCACCGATTACCTTTTGGGGAACAGATTGGAAACAAGATTTGTGGATCCTCTGGTTGCAAGTTAATGATGGAGTCCGGTGGCATTTGATGCGAAAATCTTTTGCGAGGTTATGTAGAGTGCTTATTCCAAAGTTTTTTTAATTGGGTTAAAAAGTTCAGCGGCTAAATTTACTAGAAATACTTTAATCCAATTTTGTAAATTATCTTTACTATGCTTTCCATATGAAAGGAATCTTAGGTGATTAAATAAGTTCTGACCTATTTCTTGTGAGTTTAATATGTCACAATCACAATCGATACCAAAGAAAAGACTCCTGAACCTCTTACCTATGCTGTATTTGTAGAGAATTGCAACGATAAATCTTCCTATGCAAGCCGTCAACCTGCCAACTGCAGCTCAATATCACTGCGTCATTCGGTACGATGAAGACATCAACCTACAATCGGCAGAACTGATTGATACGGTCGACAGTGATCGGACACATAGCCGAGACGGAGGCCTCTGGATGACGCATTTGACAGTGATCTCCGGACCGTTTTCCACACAATCGTTCGAACCGTTCCCTTTAAAGGATGACACGGCACGAACGCGAATCTGCATACAACCGATGTGGATAGGAGAACCTAGGACATAGTTGTACATCGATTGAGACATCTAACCCGATATTAAAGAGTCATGAATGATCGTAGTCCCTGGTCGCGGTTCATGGCACACGCATGCAGATTTGTTGGCATAGGACATAAGATTTTCCTTCTTTTTGTTCACTGTGTCGCCTGCGTCTCGGCGATACGATCGCTACGGACGGTTATCTTCCCATTGGGCTAATAAAAACTGCGCAAAACATCAGCAACTTGTCCTCGGCAGCGCCAGACTTCCTCCCGCATGGCGAGGCAATGGAATGGACCACCATATTCACGCTCGCTCGGGGACGATTTGTTGCAACGAAAGCTGGTTGACCACCGGTTGCGTCGGCCCGGGTCCATTGTCCCGAAACGTCATCGCTGTTTTCTAGCTCTCCAGCAGCGACATCGGAGGAATCGGGCTCCGACTGCCACCCGTCAATTTCTGCGCCAGTTAATGTGTGTACATTTGCAATTTAATGAAGGCATAAAATGCATTTCATTCCTTCCGGAGATTGTTTCGACCGGGAGCTGGCGATGCTCTTCGATGTTTTTTTTTCATTCACTCTCTGTGTGCGTGTGTGTGTGTGTGTGTGTTGAAAAGATGGCAAATAAATGGAACATGCATTCACATGAGATGCACTTGGCGGCCGGGCGAAGGTAAGACGATGCTGGGCGAACCGAGCAAAAAGATGAAATGAAATGACCCGTATCTTTACATTTCGTGTTTTGTTTTTATCTTCCCAAGCGCACATGTGTGTGCGTGTGTGTGTCTGAATGTTTTTTATGCTTCACTTGGCCTTAGTCCAGTTTCGCAAAACCAGCACACGGTTCCAACCTTCCAACGGTTCCCTTGGTTTGCCCTTGCTCTGTTTTGGAGCTACAGGTTTTAGTTCCTTATTCACTCCAACAAACGTGTTTGTGTTTGAAGGGCTCTTTTTCTTATTTAGAAGTCCACTTCAAGGCCTTTCCTTTCCCCCCTCGGTCCTCGGGTAATGTATATTATAAGTCCGTTTTTACTTGTAGATTTTCTCTATCTTGTGGTTTGCTTTTCCTTCTCTCTACTTGTGTTTTTTCCCAACCCATAATCGGCCCCGTCTTTCGCGAGCAGCGGGAGCATAAAAATGTGTACGAATATAAAAACCAAAAATGGCACAAAGCATAAAATGTAAAACAACGGCCCCCATGCAACAACATGTGGCAGCGGTCGGGCAAGTCTCGCCGTTGCTTGTCTTTGGAGCAAATCATAGCCCGGCGATTTCGTGGCTCGTGGCCGGAAGGGAACATCGGCCCGAAGAACGGTCGGAAGGGGGAAATCAAACGCCAGCAGAACATGTAATATGCAGCGTGGTGGTGATTTAGTTTAGTCCGCCGAGTTCTGGACCATTGTCTGCCGTCTTCTGGAGATTGCCGGTGGCACTTTTACCTCGCACCCTGCACACACACCCTCACCTTCCGCCAGGGCCGGTAGGAGCATAGTGCTAGATGTGGTTGTGTATTAATTTTGCTTCCAAGTGTTGTTTTCTCCTTTATGCCCGGCATTCGGTGCTCCCGGGCGGAATAATCAGAACCACCGATTTTCATCAGCTATGACCGAAAAGCGCTCGTCGTCTGGTGGCGTTTAGTCTAAGCCTTACAAGAAAAAAGTGAACCGTATGGTTCGGAATGCAAAAATGCACACATTCATCGGATGGTTGGTTGCGGAGCATGTTTTAAGAGGAATGATTAAGTTTGCAGATTTTTTCCTTCTCAAACCGATTCGGTTCCGCCTCCATATCTTTCCGGCAATAATCTAAAATTGGATACCTTTTTTTCAGGAAAATCTCCTGCTGGGAGAGAAGGTTTTTGATGCTGAAAGCATCCAGAACAAGCGTGAAAATAGATGCATGGGTTTGCATGTATTAATTTTCTTGTTTTTAAAGGATAAAAGAAGCGTGTTTTTTCATTAAGGGTTTAGCTAGTTCTTTTGGAATGTTGATGTTCTTATTTTATCACAGCCTGAAGCCGCAAAAAGCAAAAATGAAAGGGAAATATTTGATCAGCTGCTTGAATTTGGATGATGATAAAACATTATTTTTCCTTTCCCAAAATCAGTTGATAAGCAAATAAGAGTCAGAAAATCCCTGCCTCGCTTTGATTGCGCAAACACAATTTCGACCACATTAATCTCCGCTTGGTCGATAATTTCCCTCGCGCATGGAATCTTTTCCACTCCCCCCCTCAGAACAGCTTCATTAGCTTCCGAGGGTGCGTCACCCGAACGCAACGTTAGTCACTCCCCACGGATTCCGATACATCAAGCAACTGTCATCACTCGGCTGCGACCCTCCCAGGACGCACGCTAAATGTGTCAAATTAAAATCAGTTTAGCCTTCGGGCCAACCCCCGCCTCCCCACACTGACATCGGCTTCAATCAATTATGAGTCGAGAACTGTCGAGGTCGTCCCTAACCGCGGCGCGTTGATTAACACATTGCAACCGTCGGAAATTGGCCCTCACTCTGGGGTTCGGGTTTTACTTTTCCCTTCCCCCCGGGGGACCACGGAAGCCATCACAATCCGACAAACAAATCATAAATCCATCGGCAGGCACCCATGCGATGCGTAATGGCCGTTTACCACATTTGGAGAAGCGGGGAAAAACTAAGGTTCCATTCCCCTCCGGGTGTCCTGCGGGCGTCCCATGGTCCCATAGGGAAGCAGGCAGGCAGACGCGGATTACATGCCACATTAGGGCCGCATTTGTTTGTACTTGTACCGGACCCCTACCTTTTTTTCCCCTATCGGTTTTCAACCATAAGCTCTAGGGCCTAGCCGAAGATCACGTTCGTTGACCTTTTTTTGGCGAGGGTGAGGGTAGGTTTTTGGTGGAGGAAAATGCATCGCACGGAAACCGGAACCCGAAAACCAATCGGAATCCCAGCGGGCATCAAAGATGGGTACCTTTTGTTTACCCAGAACATTTAGGGTTGTATTTTAAAAGTTTCACATAAATTCATCCCTTTTTTGAGCGACTTTGGATCGATGCACCTTTCATATGCAACCTGACGCAACGCATCGTGGCCATACAATGATGCTGCTGGATTAAAACGGACCAAAAGGGAAGCATAATATGGTGCCCTCATATTAAACTGCCTTTTCCTAGCCGTTATTGATTTTCGTTTCGGTTTTCCGTGCTAGAAATGGAAACCGCGAGTACTTCGCGGCAAAAGCGAAATTAAGTGGAAGCCCAGCATCCGATCGTCATTATCGATTCGTCTAGGATGCAACCTGTAAGGGTTCGATCTCTTCTCAGATTTAGCCGCGAAGGTCACACCGTCGATCTTCGTTCGAGCGAGGTTTCATCGGGAACGAAAATGCAATTTATTTTCCCTCGCGAACGGCGATGAAATTGAAACCAGCTGGAGATCGGAAATCGATTGAACCTTGACGGAAAGCGATTGGAGGTTGGTCGGTTGGCGAGCGGTTGGCTGATCCCCTTTCGGTACATTGTAGTGTGATGGCTGGTTGGTAACTAATTGATTCGACGTTGGATTCCACCATCCAATCCGCCAGCCCAATGGGAGGGCCCAACATCGGGAAGATGATGTTTCGCCCGGGTATGTTCGTTCCATCAACTAGGATATATTGTTGGAATCGGTTCGGTATGATTGATGACGGGAGCGATCGCTTTACTTTCTTGCAGGTTGGCTTCCCTCGCCCTGTTTTGTATCGGAGATAAATTGGATTATTGTAAAGATCATCGATGTATTAATTTCGATGTCTCATTGTTACGTTGGAAATAAAATGTTTCAAAACACTTTATTCTTTCGTAAACCTTTTAACGTTGAAAAATATGCTAGAAAATTTACAAATCAGTCTAAACATGCGTGGAAGATAAAGAACCGCTTGTCTAAATGATTTCCCACTCCTTCTCGTGGCCACGCAAGCTGTCAAAACGGAATTGATTGATCACGCGGAACGTGAGGATTAACGAGGTGCTAGATGAACTGGTTTTGAATGCTTGCCCCCGTGTGTGTTTGTCTCCGAAAATGTCGCACCCTACCGTGGCAGGTGAATATTCATAACTATTTCCGTCTGATTTATGATACTCCAAAGAAAAAATGGAATGTCCAACGAAGGGGAACGTGTTTTATACGATTGATTTGATTAGGCGTCAGCTAACAATGGTCAATCGAATACGTCCTCCGCTTAAGGCAAAGATCGGTGACATTACACTTAGTGATTTGTTGAATAAACTTGAACTTGTTGTTCTTGATATTTCTTAACTTTTCTTTTAACCTTGAAATAAGATCTAGTAGATGTCTCAGTTAGGGATAATGAAATCGGGGCAAGTCGCTGTCAATTAAAATGCGGGAGACAAGCCTTGATTGGGTGTAAAACAACGTTCAGATTCCGATCGATCGATTACAGCAGATCGGAACGTCGAGTATTGTGGAGCAAATTGTGACAGGCCACGAACAAAACAAATTTCAAAGAAACCTCAAACCATCAGTTTTTCCAGCTACAGATGTTAATTACAAAGGAGTGTACCATTATGACATAAAACCTTCAGGCATTTGTTGAAAAGTGAAATGGAATTCTGAAGTAAATCAGATAAAACCCAGTCGGGCAGCTTCCGATGGCGGCGCGTCGTAACAAAAGTTGATCGATGGGTTCGCGCTGAAATAAACAAACAAATCAACACCGCTCGCAATTGGCCCAGCCCTCGCATCCTTCCATTTCAGTGCAGTTTTGCTTCATTGTTGCAATGCAAGCCGGGTGCGCTTGCATTCGATCATTGAAAACAAAAACGAGAGCAAAACCGGGGGCTGCATTGACAGGAAAAAAAAAACGGGAAAAGAGATGCAAAGCAAAAACATCTTAATTGCAACCGAATGACGGTGCAGCTTCGATGACAGGAGTTTTCCTATCCTTTTTTCCTTTTTCCCTTGATGACACAAACTTCTTTGGTTCGGTTGCACCGATCTCGCTGTCGGCGGTTACAGTTTTTCGAGTCCTTGCTGCTTGTTGTTTTTTTTATTCCACTTTGCAATTCCACTTTATTTAGCCATCACCATCTCATCGACACCATGATTGGGATGTTTTCCCCGGGATTGGGATTGTTTTTCCAACATTCTGCACGATACGTTTCAATTGCAGAAGCACACCGGTGCACCGACTTATCGGAGGCGATAACGAACCCCATTTGACAGAGGGTGAGGCAGATAAAGTTGTCAGTCGCTAGCTGGAAGGTCGCTTTTCTTGCAAGTCGGCCCAGGTTCGTTTCATTTTTGCGCTTGTAATACCGATTTCATTGTATACATTTTCCTTCCTTCTTTTGCATACAACGTCGTGCGAATGACGTTCTCTTCCATTCATTCCACCGTCGTGCGTCCGGTAAAATCTATACTTTATCAAGAAGACACCATTGTGTTTTTGTTCCCTCTTTCCTCCCCATCGTTTCCTTATCCCATCGACACCCGAAGGGACAAGAAAAGGCTTTCATAAATCCTTGTTGTCGGTTGCTCATACTTCAGACGGAATCTCTCGCGTTGACTTAGGGGTTCCTTCTTCGAACGCGTGGCAGTAATTAAGTTGGTTGTACTTTTTCCTCATCCACCACTTTGGCCCCGTTTGTCGCTTTTAATTAACACTGACATTCGGTACACTGCGATGCCATAATCTAACCGCGTTCCGGTGGAAGGAAATAAAGCAAACGAAAACGGGGGTTGAATCTCGAAGGATCGGTATCGCTCACTCGAAACTTTCCATTTCTCGCTTCTGTTGCCCGAGATGATTACTTCCTCCAAGTTGCGTTGTTTTGTCCTTCGCTTTCTTATCCCTTCTTTTTTTGCGGATTATTTAAGCCGGTAAGATGACACTGCACAAGTAGTGGCAAAAGGAGAAGAATTGCGGTGGAAAAGTGCAGTTTCGAAAGGGCTTACGCAGTAATTGAGTTTATGAAAGCTAAACCTTCTCCCGCCCCCTTCCGGGGGCCTGTTGGTGATAAATAATTAAAGGATTTATCTAGCAGTAAACTTTGTGGGATACCAAGAAGAGGCGAACAAATAAGCCGGCTTCTAATTAACGAGTCCTGCACAAACACTGTTTGATTGGTGCAAGAAATGGGACTTCCCCTATTTCCACTTGGAGTGAGCCAAATTATTTCAGATTAGAGAGATGAATTCATTTGTCCCACACACACACACACACACAAAGGCTGCTACACCCCGGGGTCGGCGACTAATTGTACAGTTTTCCTTTGTTTTCTTATCGGGTTTCTGGATAATAATTTTACACTTCGCGTATAATAACACACTGCGGACGTGCTCATTAAATGCAGCTTTTCCTTCAAAAAAAAGGCGTGAACTAACAATGGGTGCCCCACGAAAGATGGCCGAGTTTGAATAATAAAAGAACACCCTTCGGTGGCATGGTCTGTTTCTGTTGCTTTTTTAGTAAATTCCTACACTTAACGAAGCGTGGCACCACAAAACGTTGCATAATCACCCGGGCGGCGTTCCAAGACGCGGCGGCGATTTCTTTTTCGTTTCTTTACCCCGAGCGAGGAGAAGAAAGAACGCCCGCTTTCACCCTCCAGAAAAGTCACCCCGGGCCGCCGTGGGCTTTGGCGGGTTCCGTTTCCGTGCGGGTGTGCGGACGTTGGTGTGTGCGTGGTTTTATAAAGTTTACGCTTCGTCATGCAGAACAATTGCTGGCCACCGGTTCGCCGGCCGAGAACAGCGTCTTGCGAGCGTCGGCAAAACAACCCTTGGTGAAGCTTTGTGTTTGGCTGCCAAAGGGAAAACCCGAGGCCAAAACGTTTGGCACAAGCTTGAAGATTCTCTCGCGCAAAGGGAAGAAAATAAGAAACAGTTTTCATAAGGTCTTGCGTGGAGACCTTGTCCAAAGCATTGCAGAAGAACAAAGCGCGCTCTAAGCGATCGATCGGTATTGGAATACTAATTAAATACGTTGACCACAAGATAATCGGGCTGAAGGGAAGCCGCAAAATGTTCTCCGTGGTATTTCGCAGACCCTGGTGTTTCTCCCAACGCCGGGACAGATGGACAAAGACAATGCCAGCGCAAACCTACCTGCTCCTTCCCTAGCTGGTACCAGGTTTTGATGATCATCTCGAGCCGCGTGTCGTGGTAGCTCTTGGTCGTCTTGACGCTGATCAGCAGATCGTCGAGCTCGGTGGTGGGCGGCTTGGGGGTGCCGGTGACGGCGGGTGGCACCGGTATCCGGTTCGGCGGGTCCGCCGTTGGCCCCAGCTCCGGCCGAGGCCCGTTCCGTCGCACTAGACTACCACTTCTGCTATCCACCTCATTATCACTCGCGTCGGCATCGCGCAACCCGGACGGCACCACGGAGTTATCGCGCTTGCTTATCACAGCACCACTTGCACCACGACCGGCCGAAGGTTCGAACGCACCAGCGCCGCCAACACCACCACCACCGCCACCACCCAGTATCATCGCTCCGAGGGACTGAAAATCCTGGAAAAATCGAAACAAACATTATTAGCACCCGCTTCTGTTATTTTGTCTATGGAAACACGACTTTAAATATTAGAAAAGTATATTTCGATAAAGCTGAACGAGCTTGTGCTGGATTGCCTTAAATACTGGATAATATAAAACTATAATATGCTCCACGTCGTCCAGCTTAACATACTCCAAGAGGAAACGTTCCCCGATCCAGCAAGTAAGACTGGAACAAATTAAAAATCGTTCACCTGTCAACGTCGTTCCTTGGAAGCGAGAAGGGAAGACAGAGGAACCACCTGCCACCACCAGACATGGCGTGGACATGCGGTAGCATAACGTCAACGGCACGATTTACCATAGGAGCGAACCAATTCTCGTGATCGTGTTCGAGATTTTATGGCGGCGACACTCCGTGGCACAACACGAAGAATATCTCTCTAGGCATAGAGAGCCGAAGATAAAACTCGGACGGAACCTAACCTAACTGCTGCTGCACAGCAGGTGCATCCCGACCCATGGCGTGTTCTTCCGACCGGCGGCCGATTTTATTGGAAGCGAAATCCTAAAACCTTGGCATTCCCTTTCCCCCCTTTTAGCTCTGAGGAAGTCACGAAAGCTCGCGCGTCCCGTGTAGTGTCATGCAAAAGCTGTGTCGTGTCTGGAGGCAGTAAGATTGTCGAAAGGAGTCGTGGTTTGGTGGTACCGGTTTTTGCGTCCCACATGCGAAGAAATTCACACAGAATTGCATACGAAAGTCATGAGCGTCGGAGCGTCAGGTGGAACTAGCTAAAGTCGGCGCTTTGGCGCCAGTGAAAGATGGAAAAAAATAAAACAAGTATCAAATGGGTACGAGAGGAGATCGTTTTCTGGAGCAGAACCGTCATAAAGTGCAGCTCATCGCGTTGGAGACTGAGGCCGATAACCTACGAATGGGGTTAACGCTGCACGATCCAAAAGGGGTTCAGATTTGAGGAAAGGTATTTGCCTTCAACCTCAATCTTTCTAAATATCCTGCCTATATGCAACGGGACAATTGTTTCGAAAAGTCTCCTCGAATCTCGTTTATGACGTGCAAACACGACGTCGTCTTATCTCTGTCAGTTCCTTTACGGCTATCGCTCGGGGAAAGGTAATATCCGGGCCGGAAAAGACAGACACAACACACACGTGAACACTCACCAAACCGAGGTACGTTTCGTCATCGGTGCACGTTTCCGATAAGGGAAAAGGTCGCGCTGAGTCTTATCTTATCCGTGCGCTGGTCAATATTTGGCATGTTCTGGTGTCGACACCGCGATTGACTGACCACAACGAGGCCACACGTTGCGTTGCGAAGGTAAATTTGCGTTTGCTGATCGGATAGAAAAAAAGTGTCCGAAGCGTTTCGCAAGACACGCTCCTCGGCAAGTGGCGGCTCCCAGTTCCCACGGTAGTCATGGTCAGGTAAGCGCTCTTGATAGACACAGAAAAAAAGGGAACAAGAAGAATAGTTCAATACAAACAAAAACCCTCCTTGGGAGGTGGAAAAACTGACCGGGTTGGTTGTTTGCACTGATTAAATTCGAATAAATTTCAGTAGGACTTTTCAGGGCCACCGGTTGCTGCCTCTCGGTTGGAGAAATAAAAATAAAGCCAGCTGGAGTGGTACTTCATGTGTGAAGAAAATGATCGTACTTTTGAAAACACAAGGGGAAAAACAGAAAGGAGGAAACACAAACACGTCATCGAGGAACGCTAACGTACCGCCCGGCGGGGAAATAAAATGCCCGACTGAGAAAAGAAGGTTCGTCGCTTGCCGCCAGTAGAAATCGTTTGTTTTACGATAACAGCGAGCTCGGAGTCTTTCCAGCCGCCCGCGTTAAAGGTTGTGCGAGCATACACGTAAAGACCTCCGTGACCGGGCACAACCTCCCACACACACGCACGCATGCAACCCCACGCATCGTGCTTGTGTGAGAGTTTTCGTTTTAATTTTTAAAGCCCATCTTCTTCACGGTTCGATGCATGATCTAATTGTAGTGCGTTCACGTCGTTTACCCGTCGCTCCCGGCTTCCCGGATGGCTCGTTTTTTTCTCTGCCCTGGCCGACGGAACCCACCCGGGTGTCATAATGTTGGCTCATAAAAATGGAACAAACGAACCCGTTGAGGTTCCACGTGTAGGTACGTCACGCGTGTGGCTTTTACGGGAAAGCGCAATAAAATCAGAGCTGGAGAATGAAACAACATCAGGCAGGGCATCAAGTGCAACGTTCTTGTAATCATAAACAAATGATGATGTGGCGCAGGAGCCGTTTATGCGGGAAAATTGAAATACGAATGGGAAACCGGGGGAAAAACGACCACAGCAGTTACAAGTTCACAGGAATGTGTACCAGACTCTTCTTAACGACTCCACTGCGATGGTTTTATTTGGAGACGGCATACAACGGTCGGTAGGATGTCATCCCCTTTCGACTTTTATGATCCCGGAGTTGTTTTGAAAGCTCGTTTGTCCGTTTGTGTTTGATGTACAGTTCCTCGAAAC
Organism: Anopheles coustani; assembly: GCF_943734705.1. NCBI lineage: Eukaryota > Metazoa > Arthropoda > Insecta > Diptera > Culicidae > Anopheles > Anopheles coustani. The sequence continues at coordinate 75,591,925 of NC_071289.1, forward strand.
AGCGACAAGCTGTCAAACGGAACAAGATCATTCTCATGAAACCATAAGAACACGAGCAGAACGAACCGATGCGATGTGGTAGCGCTTCCTTCGAACGCCCCGAAGTGGAGGCCATTTATCGTCGGCCACGGTTCAATAAACCCGCCGCGATCGGTTGCTCTAAACGAGAGCAAATGGATTCCATAAAGAGCAGCCAACGGGGCGCGTGGTTCTGACCATTCGATTAGTCAGCGAAATTCATCCCGATCGGCGTTTCGACGATTTCTGTCAGCGTCTCGTTAGATATGATCCTCGTCACATCCGGCCTTCGATCCATCGAATTCACTTTTCCAGTGAAAGGGGGGGAAACGGCACCACCACCAGAGCACTTTGGAGCCGTTCTGCTACGATCGACCCGCGGTTGGAAGCTTCGGCAGCCAGTTCCAAATCGTTTTCAACAGCTTCCCCCCTTTGGCCGTCGAGAGCAGAGCGAGGCACTCTTTAACGCGCTCCGATGGCGATGGTGTGCGCGTGCTCCGGCGTCCCTACCCTTTTTTTGTTGCTGTTGCTGTAGTTGCCCTCTCCGGCTGCCTTAAAAGCTTCCGCTAATTTTCCAATCAGAATACAAATGATCCCCAACGATCGTGGCGAAGAATCGCGGGGCGAAGAGGAGAAAATCCTCCGGCAGAAAGGGAATGAATGCTACTTAAATGCTTTCGTTGTGTGAGTGTGTGTGTGTGTGTGTGTGTGTTTGTTTGTCGTTCGGTACACACACACACACACAGACACACACATTAAATTGATAGAAAACATCGGAGCGAGTTAGATGCAGAGCATAAGGCATTAGGAGCATAAGTGTGCGGTCGTTTTTCGAAGTCTATCGATACACAGAACATCGTCGAAGCGGCGTAATTAGGGCTCGGTATTAAGGAGACAGATGAAGCTGCCTTTTCCGCCTCTGGCGATTCTTCTTCTGGTGGGTTTTGTTGTCTTCTTCGTAAACATCCCTCAACGATCGGTCGGTTAATGTTTTCTCCGATTTGATTTGAGCAGTCATCAGAATCGAGTTATTGCAAAAGCAGGTGTATTTCAACAAACGTTAGTCGATATCAATGTTATAAACGTTAAAGTGGCAAACAAAACATGTGACTATTTACATAAAATGACTTCTTAAAACTTAAGCGCTTTTTCATTTCCCTTAAAACCGTACATTAAATAGAATTCATTTGCAAAACTGGACGTTTGCTTCTCTTTCGTAACTTCCATTTAATCCCGAACGTTCTTCGTTTGCTAAACGCAAAAATATAATCGTTTTCCTTTCGCGTGGCCGTGTGGTGTAAATTCATGCTGCAGTAAAAGACACTCCGACAAACGATTTTTGTTCTTATCCCCTAGGGGTTTGCGTTCGTTCGTATTTTCTTGCTTCTTGAAGCTATTAAGTTTGCCATTAATGTTAAAAAAACAGCCAGAGCGTCTCACTACAACGTTTTACCGATTTCTTAAAATGGTTTTTGAAACATTTCGTGTGTATATGTGATGGCCGAAGGGTTTGTAACGAATGGTTTATACGTTCATGTTAAACTGTTCCATTATTTCAATTTACTGCCGATCCTTAGCATGAATATCCTCTTCGTACGGTTCAACAGTGACCGCATGTACCATTCTATGCTTTCTGCAAAATAGTAACATTGAGCATAAAAAGCTTTGCATGTTTTTCTTTCATTTTTGTTCTTGGGTTGTTTCATTAACCTATTCATTAATTATGCGTAACATCGGACACCTTTCCACGTCTTATTTACTTTTTTTTCTATTTTCGTCCCCTAGAATTTAGGCCCACCTTCCCCCAACGTCACCGGCGGCAATGTTTGTCCGAGCTCTACGCCTTTTCCACCTATCTTCTCCATTGTTGTTTTCCCACTTTTGTTTTACTTTCAATTTGATGCCCAGTTGCCGATGATCACATTTGGAACCACCTTCTTGCGCGCGGCACAAACCCTGCAGCAAACATCAATATTTGCCCCGAACCCTCCTCCACCGAAATGGTTGTGGCCATTGTTTTCTGTTTGTCTCCAGATTACCATGAGCATTCCCCCACCCTGCGTTGAAGTTGTTTGGCATGTTCCTTCGCAGCGGAGGCATACCGGGTGACAGGTTGAGGGTGCGTTGAGAATGTTGTTTGGCGTTAGATGAAGATTTCATGGGTTTGCTTTGCTTTTTCAGAAGTTTTCTCGAGCGATGATGCGTGGTTTGCGTTTCGAATCGAATCTTTTTATTTGCTCAATCACGCAGTCACTTTAGTCACGCAGTCAGTTTTATTTTTACCAACAATTTAATCACCAAAAACCAGAAGCATCGACGATCGTTCGATATGGTTGCAAAATGAGCCAACCAAACGATGCGTCAATGACTCTTTTGCAACATTGTAATGTTCAGGCCTCCAGCCGCGATAATCACGCCGTCGATGTAAGCGATAAGAAGAGTAAAAACAAATCCCAAAAGCAAACAATGTCCGTGCACGGGTGCACGAATGAAGTCGGTGTGGTTTGAAATGAAATTTTAATCCTACCACGTCGTCGGCAAAACCCGGTGGAGATCGAAGATCGAATCTGTAAATTGTCGACCACCTTCCGGGAGGACTTCATTATCACGGCGGGACATTGGCGAATCGAGCCTGCATCCTGTCGGTGGTTACATTGTGGCTCTTTCAATTCCTTCGTGTGATCATGGCTAGGGGGTTTTCTTCACCAAACTGAATCGATGTCGATGCAATCGGGCGAAATTGAACGGGCCGCCCTTCGATCTGCAGTAGATGGGAAGCGATCGGGGCGTGCAAAATAAATTAAAATATCTCTTGCCGAGCTGGAAAAAGAACCTACCGAGCCACTTTGGTGCTTGTTTGACCTTCATGGAATGAATTTGTATAATGAGATTCCATGACGGGTTTCATCATTCACTTTCCTAAGCTGATGATGAAATTATTTATGAAAAGAGAAAAGTGGCTACAAAACGAAGATATTTTGGCCTTCATTTAGCGCTTGTTGGAATTAAAACCACAAACACCTTGCAAGCGTTTGCGTAACGTTTCTGCAGGTGTATTATACAGCGCTTAAAAGAAAAGAAACCAGTCCGTTGAAACGCAACAGCAAACAGGATCCTTTCACGGAACAGGATTCAGTAAGACTGTTTGCACGTTTTCCTCTCAAAAACTCGAACAGCCCTTAAAACCCCCTTGGCCAACGTTTAGCGAAGGGAGACACCACAAACGGCCGTTTCGTGCCTTAGGAAACATCACTCCGGTCGAGTACGATTTTCTTGACGCAGTTTTCGGACCCGAAAACAAAAAAATCGAAAGCGCATCTGCAGGCGGGAAACCTGTTCCATCGGTATCGGTGTGGTATTTGGTTTTCGGTCTGCCCAGCCTGGCTTGGGGGGGCCTGTTTTTTTCTTCTCCCTTTTTGTTTCTCCCGATCTTCACAACATCATCTCCACCGTTTTTCCCGCATCGATGACGTTTAATGAGCAACTTGCTGGAACGGAATGGTGAACCGGAAAGCTCCACAGCAGAGAAAAGAAAAGAAACCAAGGGGCCAGCGGGGTTCAAGTCGCGTTTGAGAACGGGGGCATCTTCGCCCGCCCCGATGCATCTCGTTATGCTGCGTGATGGAATGATGACGGGGTGGAACCCTGGCAGCCGGTGCAAGTGGTCCAGTTTTTCCAGTGCTCGCCGTTGTGTATGTATGTATGTGTGGCAGCCTCAAAACTGCCGCATTTGACCCTTCCTTTGTAGAGCATGTGTAGGTAACTTCGTTCAACTTTCCCTTAAGCGGGCCAATATTCCCAGAAAGCCATCAAAAAGGATGCAGTTTTGCTGACGCTCCAAATGATGACAGGTGGTCAATGGTGGATGTATTTTCGATAATCTTTTCTTTTCGTCCCTTTTTGAGACGACCGCAAGTAAGCGATTTTCCAGTGATTGTGTGGAAGAGGACGTGCAGATATTATGACAATTTTACAGGTTTTTGAGATAATTAAAACCAAGGTTTTTCTCTCGCAAATAATTCAGACAATGTGAAGCAGTCTATCAAAAATATTTCAGGGGTTATTGTGGAAAATGCACTTTGAAAAATCCATCAAGTATTACACCACCTTCCCTGGCAGAAACATCGTTTAACGGAATTTTCTTTCTCAGCATTGATCTGTCTGCGGCACGAGGAAGCTGCATCGCCCTACCAAGACGGAAGAACCCGGCGATCAGATGATCGAGCCAAGATGATAGCCGTTGATGATGGGGTTTGACTTTCGAAAAACCTTACCATCATAGCCGAGCGGAGCATACTATTAACGGCCGGGCGGTTTTTATCACAACATAATCAGTGACGAAGCCGAAGCCAGCTCCACGGCTTCCATAACGATGGCGATAAATCGAAAACGAAACTCGGCGGCATCGGGTTCGAACTTTGGGTTTCCTCGTACCGCGAATCGTCCCGAATCGTGGGCCCGTAATAAATTGAAAATAAGAAGGTCGTTCCCGACTCGGGCTGCTCGAGCCAGGAACGCCAGGAAAACACGGTGAGCTATGGAACGTCTCCGGTTTTTTTTCGGATGGCGTGAAAAAAGCTATAGAAATGTGCCCCTGTCTGTGTGTGTGTGTGTGCGAAAGGGGGCGGGGGGGATTTGTGCGTTACTCCTTCGTACGCTCAACACTGCCCTAAACCTTTCAACGGTAGATCTCGCAAGATGATGATCGAACCCCTTTGGGTCTCGCGATCTGGAAGCGAACACAAGCGAAAAAGGTATGAACACCGACTCAGGGTATCACCGTCTGGAAGGCTTCACCCGAAGGCAGATGGTTTTCGAAGGGCTTGGGGCTGGTTTGGCTTCTCCTTCTTCCTCTTCGCTCGCGCGTCTTTGCCCTTCGAAGGCCGCGGCAGGTGTTTGATATCTTCGTTTCTGCGGTGTCGACTGCGGGCGTTCCGAAGACACTCCGGTCTCATAACGGGCGTCTAAGCAGCATTGGAAAAATATATGTTAGTCCTCCATTCGACCGTGGTTTGATTCACCGTAATAAACCGATCGATCACCGATCGAGCGAAGATCTTTAAAAGACGGGGGAGAGCACAACGCGGCATGTGCAATTCCACGATGCTTTATTATAATTATTAATGTCTCGATTTTATTTCGGTATAGTTTTTCCCACCAGTCAGGCCCAAAAACACAAGTTTTTGGTTTCTTTTTGAATAGCAAATTTTGGGCAAGAACAGAGGTTTGGATATTGCAAAGAAACTTAGAACCGATAGAGACGAACCCAAGCGCAGCTGATCACTATCATTAGAACTTATAAGCATCGTCCTAACTATACCTCGCGCAACACAAATGCAGCTCGAGTATCGATGGTTGTACGGTTCCCATGCAAATTATTTTTTGCTCAAAATATAGTCATGGACATTGGAGAAAATATTGCTTCAAACGTTATGTTATATAGTCCCTTTCATTTATTGCCATGAAAAGTAGGTGGCAAAGTACAAAAACTTGCATCTAAGAATACTTTTTGTAATCGATTGAGCATTTTCTTCTCTTTGACTTTTATTCTTTGGACATTTTTAAATTGAATGTTAAGTAAAACAAATGATATATCATTCAGCGCAAAGCTAATAATGTTTGGAAGTTGGGAACTTCCGATTTCTTAAACATAAGTTTAAACGCTTCGCGCCTGAAGAGATGTTTTGGATTGTGTGTTTTGAGTAGTATGGGTTGTTTATCTTTTTCCTCCGTAGCCAGTACCAGGGCTCGCGGAGTTTGTTTCTCACCGGCCAGATTGCCGGAGTTGTTTTTTTGTTTCGCGGCCAAAACCGTTTCCCATAATAGGAAAGGCACACCCGGGTCGCGTCCTCGCTCTCGAAGGTCGATGTATTGGGAAGACCATAGGTGGAAGGGCCCAAACCGGAGCGGATTCGATAATTAATGGGTGCAGATATGTCAAGCGGCTTATCGGTAGTAAGTATTCCACTTTCCCGGCCACGAAGAAAAGCGTCGGTCGCGCGCAGGATGTGTTAGATAGAGTTCCGTTATCGGCAATCGGAAACTGGTCTCGCGCTCACCTGTAAATTCCCACCGGCAGCGGCAACCCCGGCAGGCCGGTCCTGGTCGGCGCCGTCGCTACCGTAGCCGTAGACGGCCTGGTACAGGACGAGCGCCATGTAGATGAGAAAGAGTCCCGCCGCCATCGTTTGCAGTGCGCGCCTGTACCGGTAGCTGGCCGTGTAGACGAGGCTCATCTTCTTCCGGATGCACCTCATGGAAGCCCGCTCTAGCTGCCCGTCCTCCGGTGGGAGCGCGTGGGCATTTTGGGGTCCTCCAAGTATGGCGCCGAGTTTGCTCGCGTGTGGATCCAGGACGCTGGTTTTATGGGGGGAAGGGGTGGTTCACTGTATTGCTCTTGACCGCAGAGGAAAACTGTTTCACGTGCTGAATGGAACGGTTTAGTACAGCATCACTCGCAACACTTGCCGGAGGTTAAGACTAAGACACACTTCACTCACTTCTTGCATGAACACTTGCTTGTATGGTTGGTTATTTTTTCCCAAGTCGAAACACTTGCTTACACTTGTCACAAACTCCAACTTCTTGCTGAATTTTCGTTGAAAACAATTTATCCTTTTTAAATTGTACAGCACACACTCACGATCGAAAAACTCACTTGGAGTGATTCAATATTCCATTCACGGGAATCTTTCAACACAAACCAATTTTATTTTATGCTCGACATTTAGTTATTTATCAACAGGCATTTTACAAAACATCGTTAAGGAACACAACTCGTTAGAAGCCGCACTGTGGCCGACTGAATCCGTCACCAGTTGTGATCGCGCTCGACGAAAATGTTGGGGGGAAACTTTACGTAAACACACACACGATCACACGCGCTTTGCAGAGGGTGCGAGACGCGCGATCCAACGCGAACGAAGGCACAACATCAACTAAGTCGGCGCGAGGCAAAACCAAACGTCAAAACCCTAGCCGGGCCCGCCGGGCGGGAGAAGTCGCGCTCGAGCGAGACCGACCGAGAGCTCCGTGCGTGAAGAAGGGGGATGCAAACCGCGGATAACGAAGGGACACACGCACACCAGCTCGGTCGGCGCGACGCAAAGTGATTTAAAATCCGGAGCAAGTGGCTTAACGAACGAAATCAAACCGGATCAAGCGGAGAGCACGAGAGCGAAAGATGGAGGAAGCGAAAGATCGTTGGAAGCAAGGATTCAAAACAGAGAGCATAATGACAGATCTTGCGTAGCGACGCACACATACACAGGGTCGAGTTATGTTGCCGGTCAGCATAAGCTCGTTGAAGTACAAACAGACTGTGCAGACTCAATTGCGCGCGCGCGGATGTTTGAGCTGCTCGAGGGGTTGAAAATCACCCCAACGCACGAACACAACCATACGCCGGCAATTTATGCGCAATGTTTTCATCGAGACGATGGGACTGTGTTGGTGCTATGATCATACAAATTGCGATCGCGTGCGGGCCTGCTAGCGAATTGCAGAATTTATTTCTTTCAACCCTTTTCACCCCCCACACTGCCCCTTCGTTCACGATAGTTGGCGGATTTATGCTGAGGGCTATTTTATTAATACGCTTATTTTGCACGCTACGCATGCCACTTACAACAAAAGTAAGATGGTGTGGCGGATAGTGCGGAAAGGAAATTACCTAATACAACAGTTTCACAGGCAGCTAGTTATGGATTGTTGAATCCTCTTGATGTTTGTATAAAAATCAAGTGAGACTAAAATTGTCATAAAACATATTTATCCATCTACACTCTTCCGCAACATGGAACATCAAGGATGGAAGGACACGAAAGTAAACATAAATAGACAAAGCATTCAGCAAAAGACAACTGCACGATCGTAACACGTGTTTGAGGTTTGCGTACGCTGAATGGCTTTGGGAAACTTCCATTTTTCACATTGTCGCTGTACATTAAATGTCACATTAAGCGTTAAAGGCTTCATTTGCAAGTTTTTGTGCGCCATGATCTTATAATTTTCGTGAAAATTAAGTAAAAAGCGACACTATTTCTTTTGCCTACAAACTAAACCACACGCCATTGATAGGGATGATCTTTTGCGCCTGACGGTATGCAATTTACACGACACGGTTGATGTGCTGGATAGCATGGAAATATTCGATGATTCGATGAATCTTCCTTTTTCTATGTTTTATGTAAATTTTCCTATGTTTTATGCAAATATGTTTTTTCTATGTTTTATGCAAAAATACTTCACGACGTTATGATCGAATTTGAAAAGGATTGTGTGATGTTTAATGGAATGGAGGATGTTTTTGTCGAACGTTTAAAAATAACGAACAAGACCTTTAAGACGTAAGAACAATAAAAGAAACGAAATGGTTGATTCGATGCATGATTAATACTTTATTTATATTCATTTGTAAACATATATATCAGCTATCAGAATAGCACGGATCTATGAACGATTGTTCAGCTGATTTACTTCTTTAACCTACGATCGTTTGCTTGCGAACTTCCAATATTATTCAAGACTTCGGGTCAGGAACCCGGGGAATCTTTATGCGCATTCATTGTATATGCAGTTGATCGATGCTGTTTTACTTGTATACGTTTCATTTTATATGTACCATACATGTATAGGACTGGATCTATCATTTTCATTTCAAAACACTCAACGTTCTTGGCGTTCTCCATTGATTATTGTTACGTTTCGTTTCTATCATCTCTCAACAATAAGCTTTCGCGGTATAGACATTAACAAACAACAATTTATTGTAGAATTTCTCATTCCTGTGTCTTGTATATAATAAACTTTCAAACAGATGATGGCAACTGTGTACTTCACTGTCTGCCTTCTTAGCAACAACGATTTGGACCCTTTCGCGTGGCAATAACCCCTTTGTTTTTTGATCATTTAAAACAGTAAACAGTAAATAGATAGAAAACGATTGTTGCACTACCTCGCATACAGTTTTGTTTGTAACAAGTGTATGCCTTATTCATATGTGATTAAAATTTATCATAGTTTTACGTCGTGGATCTGCTCGCAAAGAGAGGGAGTGAGCATAGGTTGATTGTTTTCTGATCTGATCCTCTCTGTAGTAGGGTAAGAGATTGGATACAACATGAACTACGGAACGATCACAACAGTAATGTTTAACAGTTTAGATTTTGCGTATATAGTTGTTTTTTGTGAGACCAAACCCTTTTAGTTTTTTCCTCTCTGAAATATTTGTTTTGCGAAAAATAGTCTAAAACTTTTCATCTGGCAGCTAAAATCGAGTATATCGGTTTGTGTGTGTGTGTCTGAACGACTTCCCTAAACAAATTCCCTAAACGAGTTACATGAAGACGGCTATTTAATACTCCTCCCGTGGCTTATACGGGCCCATCAATCCTCGCCTCCCGGATCGGGGGCAATGGCGTAGAACCAGACGCCGGCGACACGGTTTCATTCGCCGCGGCACCCCGGAGCGAAGAAAGATGCAGGATTCGGACTCACTTGTTGTTGCACAGTGTCAGGAACTCTTCGCGTGTCTTCGGATCGTCCCGGAAAACGCCCAGCATCGTCGAGGTGACCGTCTTGCTGTTGATCTTCTGCACGCCCCGCATCACCATGCACATGTGCCTGTTTTGGGGGGGAAAAAGCGTTACTAATGCCAGGCGAGTGATGCATTGGACGTAGGATGATTCCACTTACACTCCTTCGATGATGACGGCAACGCCAGCCGGTTGGACGGCCTGAGTGACGGCGACGGCGATTTGCTTGGTCAAACGCTCCTGGACTTGCAGACGACGGGAGAAAATTTCCACGATTCTATTCGATTGAAAAGAACAACAAAAGTGTAATAACCAATTTGGCGCTCAGGGAAAATGTATGTTCCTTTTGCTTACCTAGCCAGCTTACTCAGGCCGAGAATCTTCTTGCATGGCAAGTAACCGATCGAGACTTTACCGTAGAACGGCACCAGATGATGCTCGCACATGGAGAACATTTCGATGTCCTTCACCACCACCATCTCGTCGTGGTCCTCGTCGAATACGGCACCGTTCAAGGCCTCTGCAAAATTGGAATTTCAAATACATTGGGTTTGTTTTTATTGCATTCCGTAGATTCATTCGGATTCAGATAAGAAACTCAAGCTGGTCAAAACTAATATCATTTGCAGCATAACAACCTCAAAACCATCTCAACCGCACTTCATACTTTCCAAGGGGATCAAAAACTTTGACCCTGAAAAATGGGCAAACGATTGCTGAAGAAAGTCTTTATTTACATTTCCTAATCTTCAACGTTCTGCTGAGCGTGCAAGGATATTTTCAATCCCACCCGGCTCTTAATGGTGTCGAAGGAAAGCGAATACATTTCCGTCCAATTCACACCGACTACTTCTAAAAAGGGATCGTGGTTCTTCCCGCTCGGCAGGGGAGGGTGGGTTGGGGCAACATAAGAAAGCGCAAATAACTCTTCCCACATCAAGAACGAGAATAAAGCACTCTCCCCATCGTGGCGTCCGGGAGTGAAATATTCGTCGGAGTGCCGGTGGAGTGAAACCGTTTGCTCCTTCCTTCCATCCCTAACGCACCCGGTCCAGATTCATATCCGGAACGGAGGCTGCCCTGTTCGGAAAAACGGGAAATTAAGGGCACAAAAGGAAACCGGGACGAAGGCAGCGGATAAGGAAGCCGAACGTGGAGAGAAAACGGAGCAAGCCTTCGCGTGTCGAGCGTAAGTGGGTGAGTTTTCGATTTCCTCAATGGCGGGCCCTCGCCTCGGAAGAAAATGGTGGCGCTGCCGTTTGTGAATGATGATTGAAGTGCGCAACACTTGTTCGTTGGGTTAGTGCCTTCTTGCGTAGTTTCTTTCGCAAGAGGTTCTCCTCGCGTCTGCACCACTCGAAGAACGTGCTTGAACGGAAAGCGAGACACACGAAAGAATAGAGAAAGGAAAATCGGGGCACAGTAAATGTGTGTAACAAGTTTTTCCTCGCACCAGTCCTCACACAAGCAAACTGAAAGGTCCCATAAATACGTACCTTTTTGTGGACTGAGGGTTTTTCAGGTTGCGTGGAATGATGGATGCGAAAAGAAAAATCAAGCTAGCAAGACACGTTTCCATGGAGCTACGTGCTTATACTTCGCTTTTCGATTCGTTACAGCGTCCTTAATGGTGTAGAGACGGTAGCAGCAATAACGCTGGAGAGTATTCAGCTTTCATTCCACACACACACACACACTTTTCCGACCGTTGAATGCTACGAATTCGTTTTAAGCTCTATTTATGTTGATCTTTGTGCATCCTCTTTTTTCGATTCTAAAAACATAACCACTGTCCACTTTTTTCACTCTACAATCTGCTATATTTTATAGAAAAAGGTTTTGAGAAATAGAGCATCGATATACACTAAACAATACTCTGCTTTTTTAAAGTTCATCCGGAAAAAACCAGAGCTCTTGTAAAGGTATTTTGATTACTTATACATTCCTCTCTTGTTAAATTTGTTTACAAATATCGTTCAATATTATTAGTTCAATATTTTAAAGCTATCCAACGGGATGTAGATTTTACTTTTAAAATCTATCAAATTTTAAATGCTGTTCCATAATCCACAAATATTAGTTTTAGCAAAACAATGCAGAAAAAACACTCCCAATATCCTCACGTAAAGTAAAACTCCGTTGAAAAACTCCAGTTTTCTTTATCATAAAATTAGTGGATTTCTTGTGTTGTACAACGACCTATCAAAGAATAAGAATTCCACTTGGAAATTTGTGGAAAATAAACCGTGTTAATTATTTTGTCCTAAAACAACATCTTCAGCCACTGGTCTTGTCAGAATTTAATTTACTTCAAAATCAATCCTTTTAATGTCTTTTCTTACGATGTACAATGCATACAGGCACCATAGCGCCATAATTTGATTGCAAACTTTCGCTACCAGCAGTGCAGAGATTATTAAGTTATATCAAACCCCGTCATTGTTGCCATTTAACAGCAGTGCGATGCACCTTTCAGTAGATTGGCCTTTAACGTTTTATAGCACGTTACACTCGACACATCCTCGGTGCTAAACAACCAGCGTCGTTCCTTACATATTTGCTCGGTTTTTGTTTTTTGCCGTGTGTGCCGACTGCAGTTGAGCATCGCTTTCGGGTATTGTACTAAGGGGAGGTAAATATAGCTCCAGCTCGGTGGCGAGCGCCCTGGAGGCACCGAAAGTTGCTGAAGGAGGTTAGTTTGAGGACCATCCCTCACCGTCGCTCAGTCCGAGGAAAGTTATTTGAACGAACCATGCTCGTTCGCTCCCCGTCAGGAGGACTGGAGGACGACTCCCCTAGTACCAGAGAATAGAAGTAAACCGTTCCGTTCCTTGCGTCACCTCAACGCTGATGGCCCCGCGAGGTACAGGGGGGAGATATAATTTCATTTGCACACGCTCGTAGGAGGTCGCCCGGTGGAGGAAGGTATTGGGAAACACGGCGGATGTAGTTATGTGTTCCACACAACTCTGGCCACTTTGAAGCTAGGAGGAAGCTGGAGCGAACCGGGACGGCTGCCGGTGGTGGGTATGTGCAAATAGACCACGACCCGACTTAAGTTTGAGTTTAAGTGAATAATAAATACGAAATGTTTAAGAGTGCCCTCCACCGGGGAGCAGAGAGTGAGCAACGAAAACGGTTCCTGTCGGTTCACTCCCACAGCGTGGCGAAATACTTTTGCCCGGCGATATCCTTTTGAGCGATATCACGGAGGACGCTTTTCGCTGGGAGTTGGATGTCGGTCTTTTTGCAGTTGGCACAAGTTCGGTCCTCGGGCACAACTTTCGGAGCACAGTTCGCTGTTGCTGCTACTACAAAATGCAGATGGCAAAACAAGCGGCCAAGTTGACTTGCAGGCATTTCGGTTTAGTTCTGTGTGTCGGGAGCATGGGAAGAATAAGTGATTTCAAAGTACTCTTTACAACCGGTTGTGACATGACCGTGTAATGGCTACGAATGGTTTGGTTTTTGTTGGAGGAAGTACAACCTAAAGCTTTTTGATGTCTTTATGAGAAACTTTTACGGACGATATAATTCATTTTCGTTTGAACAAATCGGTACTCATCTTTGCGGATTTGCTAAAGATCTATTTCAGTACTCTTGGAATAGCATAATGCGTATCGTTTCCGATTCATCCCATGCAAACACCACAAATGCGGGTTTCACTCCGAATCTGTTTATTCTCTCCACGGAGTAAGATTATTACTCCGTACGACCAAGGGTGCGTTTTGTTTACCGACGGAGATCGACGATAAAAGCGTAAGTGGACCACCATGTGTCCCGGACGTCTCGAAACACTTTGATCCATTTCCCGAATAAACGAAGCTGACGGCTGAGTGCTCTGGGTTTCAACTGCCCCGTGGACGATGCCGCCGCATCGTATGGACCCGCATTGAAAGGCTCGCTTGGCAGATGGCCGGTAAAAGTGAAAGGATACCCAATTGGGAGGGAAGGAGATTTGTATTAAGGATGTATGCCCGCTTTTGTCCCCGGGTCCATCGTTTTCAGAAAGCAAAACGGATTGAAGTACGTCCCCACTTTCGAATGGAGTGCGGTTGGAGTTTACTTTGGGTGTGGATGGATGCGCACGAGAGGTCTCGTATTGACAACCATCGTCAACACTTGGGCCCGGCTTGGTCCTCTCGGTGGCGGAACCTTTAATGTTCGCGCAAATGACCGACTTTCTCGAGCTTCAAGTGTAAAAGTTTGTAATTGAGATTTTTTTTGTTTTGAAGGAAATCACTCCGGATTTGTTTTCTTATCGTCGTACCACGTACCTTCCAAGCTCTGATCGTAGCCCTTGGTGAAGAAGAGCATCGCCTTGGCGGCCCGCTCCGGAGTCTTCAGCAGTCCCTGACGCTCCGGATCTTCGCCCAGGCTCGACAGCAGCATCCGATAGGACTTGGACATCAGTGGCAGCAGATCCTCCCGGGTCGATGGTTTGTGGTCGAGTTCCAGATCGTGGTGGAAGGTACATTTCTCGTGTCCTGCGAAAAGGTAATGGGAAGATGGGGAATTCAATTGGGGTGGCTCCATGCAATGATTTGTGGTGACAAAATGATGACATTGTGCGGTAAAACATCTATGCATGTACTAGGTTGTTGGAAGCTGACTATGACATGAGTATGTAGATGCAGTTTACAAGCTATAATCAACCCCATTCAACATAAACACATGAATTCTGACTGCATCTTGCATTCTGCAAAGCTCGTGTCATGTTTGATTAGCCACAAAAGAATACAACCTACACACACACACACACGACAAAATCAAATGCACACCGAAAGCGTTTGCTCCACATTTTATACCACCTGTCCGTGCATGGTGGAATACCTGGAGCGAGAACTTTGTTTCCCTGTTGCCGGCGTTTTGGGATATTTCGTTCCGTAACCGGTTTGCACGATGAATTATTCATCAGCCCGGCAATATCGGCATTTGCATCGTAATGCGGCGGGCAGCCCGCGGGGGCCTGGGGGGAAGTTTCGGTTCGCGAGGAAATTCCTGACTCGCCAGGTGACTTCGAAAATCCCCCTGGCGGGAATGCAACCGATTGCAGTCGCCAGCGGCATGGAACCGGTGGAATAAACATGCGGTGACGTTCGTTTCGTCGTTTGAATACCGGTGTTTGCGTAGGGTGGAATAATGTCACACATTTTATGCCATAGCTACACGCCAGGACTGCGTTGCCCGGGGGGAGGACGAGAGTGAAGTAATAATGTTATGGATCGGTAATATCGTTATAATCGTTTGACTAACAGGTGTCACGCCGTGAAGGGAATTATTAATGCCAGTAATGAATCTATTCGGTCATTGATTTATCCTTCCAAATGGTATGGCAAGAAGGAGGTAGTACAAAAAATATCTATAATGAAGTTTTTGACTTAATTTAACCGCCTTTTTCGGTCAATGACGGTTCAGGGTCACCTTATGAGGATTTGATCTCGTCAAAAACCCATGAATTTAGAAAGGTATTCTTGCTCAAAATGTAATACTGAATAAACGTGTGACCAAATTGATTATACACAAAAACAGCATTATACAACTCGATGAACTTTTTAAATAATATCTACTCTTCGAAGGAATAGCTTTAAAACATTATACTTTCATGTTTGTGCTTAGTATTTTAAGAATACTCTAGGGATTTAAATAAATCTGTACAATCTTATTTAAATTTTCGAATTGTTTCAGATTCAATCGAATAAATGTTTGCAATATTAAATTGGTTCGGTTTTGCATTCTTTGTCATCAAGCTTTCTAAAACCAGTAAAATTTAACTGCTTTTTAAGCGGCACAACAACTTTTCATTTTCAAAACAAGAAAGTCCGTTTGAGGGTTAATCATTCAATCACTTTCATGCGTTTTTTACAGAACATTATAAACATCGGAACCAAACATAAACATACTCTTATCAGCCCGTATTTGCGTTAGTTCGGACTCGACGTGCGCTTCATTCTTTCGTTGTCTGGCGCTTGCTCCGACCTGGGATTATCAGCTCGCTGCTAATAAATATTTTGTTGCCATGAGGATCAACCGAAGAGATTGTGATGGTAAGTGCGAATTTGACCCGATGAAGGCACATGTGGTGTGAAAATGAAAGCTAGTTGTGTCGTTAAAGTAACACAAATAGATTTAACTGTTTCAATGAACTCGGTCGTTTGGTTATTTTCAACATCTCGCTGGAAAGCTTGTTTACAGCATGACACAGGACGTCGTGCAAATCAATAATGACGTAGGAAAATAAATTTAAATGAAAGGTAAATCTGTTTACTGCCGACACGGAAATGGGGTTAAGAGCCGCCGATATCCAGTCGAGTCGAGAAGTGGCCACAGCGTTCTTCACCTCCATGTAAATAGGTATGTTTCATGGCTTTCCCTTCGCCATCGATTGCACAACGGTGCTCAATCGAACCTTTGGGTAAACAACAACAGCACCGCCAAACCTGTCCTAAAGACCACTCGTGTAATTCTTCCGGTACGGTGACTTTCAGATTCCCTTCCGAAGGTCGTGCCCGCCGCATGGTGGTGGAAGCGAGGCGAACGAACTCGGGCATGTTTTTTGGAACGGAGAGGTGATTGCGTTTTTGTTATTATAAATCAAACGCTTAGTCGAATATGACAGCTTCGAGATCGAAAGGAATCATTTGTCAGAAACGAATAATTAGATGTGAGATAACAAGGTTTCGGCTGTGTTGGTTTGTATAAAGAAATCTGGCAAAGAAGTTACCAACTGATAGATTAAAAGTTTTTTTTCTTTACTACTGTTTTGGTTTGTACGGACGACGTTGGGTCGGCCACCAACGTGGTCCGTGAATTTAAAGCACGTCTCTTCGAGCACACGACGATAAGCATGATGGACGAATGGAACTCTGCCATGCAACAAGTGCACGACGAGCCGTGGGAAGCCGTGAAACTAAAAGTAAAACAGTCATTAAAAGTGACCATGGAAATCGAAAGCCTCGGCGCCAAGGATTGATTGCATACACGCACGCGGGAAGGATGCCATGTCGGCGGAGGTAGGTTTAACAAATGGCGAGCGGTTGACGACATCGACACACACACGCACGAAAACACAAATGTGTCCACCCGGCTGCTGATACCTGGCGTCATGGTAGCTCGTGGTGTTTGGAGCGGTGGTGAAGTGGTGGTGTTAGTGTTAGTGGCCCCATAGCTGCACCTGCCGCCCGTCTCACCTGACAGACTGGTCGTACGGATCGGAGTCGGACGGGCCCGGTTAAGGCCAACGATCGCCGAGACGACACTGTTCGAGCTAACACTGGTGTTGGCGGCGCCATTTTCGCCATTTTCGCCACCATGGCCATTGGTGTAGTTATTGTTGATGGCGGCCCCCGAGTCTCCCCCGGTCGCCGCAGGGCCGGTGGCGGAACTGTTCTCGATGGGCACGACCCCGGCCGTTCCGGACGGTTCCCCATCCTCCGTCATTTCACTCTCCGTCCGGCGGATACTGCTCGACCGGCGTCGGTTGGCGAATGGGCCGTAGCTGTTGTTGAGACTCCCGGTCGAACCATTCCCGTTGGACGCTCCGAAGCAGATCGAGTTCGAGCGGGACGGGAAGTTGGTGTCATCGATCTCCTGGTTCAGCTCGTCCGCGTTGTCGGAAATTTCGAACTTGCTCATGGTGGCGGGACCGTTCGGGACGATTGGGCTGCGAGGGGAAGATCAGCGGGCACACCACGGAAGCGCACGGAAACACTCACTCAGCCAATGGGACACTTTCGGGACACAAGTACCTTCGGACGGGCGCTTTGGCATTCAACGGGAACGGTAACAAAGCAACCGGCAGGTAGTAACGCAACAAGGACACACACACCCGGGAACAAGCACAGGAGGGTGGACGGGAACGGAACACGGAAGCTGGCACAGATGAACGTCGAACCGGAGGCGCCTCGAGCCCTATAGCGAATTTTTCACTGCCAGCAGACAAAACAGACAAGCCGAACAGAGTCCGTAACCGAACGGTTGACGGTGGAAAAAAGCGAACCGAGTGTGAACGCCGTCGAAAGGCAACTAGCCGAGCGTCGGCTCACAACCGAAGCAACAGGGTCTCCCCGCCCGGAGCAGAACGATAACAATAATGGCCGCGGGGCGGTGAGATCGATGGAGACGGGGTGCGCCCGCGTCGTCGTCACACTCGGCAGGCTCGAGGCGACCGCCATGATGCTGTGCGAGAGAGAAGCTGTGTGTTGTGGAGCCTCTGAAGGGGCCCAGTAAAGGAACCGGGCACAGCGAGAGGCTCGAGGAAACGTGAGTAAATGCTTGAGGCTTTTATCCCCATGAAGTTCCTTTTTGACGGATGCTGTTGCTGATGGCAGTGGCGTAAAGCGGTTCTCACTTCTTGCTAGACTACTCACGCTCTCATCTCACTTCCCCGATGGGGAATCGGTACGCGTGAGAAGAATGAAACCCGATGGGGGACGCCGGGGTTTTCGAAGCACTGATTTTATTATCGCCTCAAAGGCAAACACTAAGGATAGTACGGGTGGATTTGTGCGGGTTTTTGTGGCTACTAGGAACGAATGGATTGAATCGATGAATCTCATCTCATCCAAGCGTGCGATGAGTAACGTTCTCGAGATCCATAGCAACGACAGTTTTGGGGGTGATTGAAATGGTTGTTTGGAAATCCTTGCTATACGGAAACTACATCCTTCGAGTTCGATTGGAGGTACGTTATATAATTTCGATATAATCATTTCTACTTTTCTCCTTCTTTTTTCTAGCCTTCTGCCTAATCGACGAACTTAACCTTTAAAAGCAACAGGTTGACCGGTTTAATCTTGTACCGTAGAAGCAGTTGGCTTTAATCGCTCCAACCTGTTGATTGTTTGATTTTCTTAGCAGCAACGTGCCGTCGGGTGCGGTGGCAGGTTATTTCTCAGGCTTCTCCAGCCAAACATCTGCAATCGAACGCGCTTAAGACCCGTCCCGCAGCAAGCCGTGGAGGTGAAATCTGTTTTTTTGTTTAAAGTGTCAGTTTGGTATATTGAAAATCAAACCAACCACTAAATGTTCAAACCGCAGCTAAGCAGCGACCACCTGTTGCCGCCTGTTGCAGAGGGAAAATGTTGGACAAATAATCAACCGATTCGGGAAGACGTGGGGGAAAGGGGCGATAGGCGCGAGCCTTAGGCCGGGACGGAGTGCAATCATTTTTAATCGCCTTCGTGTCAAACCCTCCGGCGCCAGACATTGGAGTAGCCCCGCTCGTGTTAGAACGACCCACGAAAGCGTCCTTTTCGAGCAGGGGTAGACAAACTTGTCCTGGAGGGGGCCAGATTAAGAAAATATGTTGTTTTTCGTAACGGAGAAAAACATAAATCAATCATTTTTTAAGAAAATCTACTGAATGGAATGTTCCATCGTGTTAGACAAACCTATGTTGTATTCAATGTAAATTTTTTTTTTTTTTGTTGTTATAGCTTCGTTTCTTGCTATTAGAGTGTAAAAATAATGCTTAAACTTAGTCGAACGTTTGGGCAACAATTTTAAAACGAAGTCACAAATGGATCCGTGTTTGCCGACCCCTGCCTCCGAGTTGCTGAAAATGGATTCAAGTGGGGGCGGTTGAACCAAAGTGTGCCCGTGTTTGTGCGTGTATGTGTGCAGTTTTGTGCACCCATAAGCCGTAAGCCGCCGCGGCGGGCGCGAGGCGATAGATCGGAACCGCTTTTGTGGATGACAGCCACCGGCGAAGGAAGTAAACGGAAGGTGCAGATGGCGGACGAACGGATGGAAATTGTGAGGAATTAACAACTGTCATTATAAAATGGCTACCGTTCGGAGCCAACATAGTTTGTTTTTTTTTCTTTTTTACTTGCCGTAGTCGTTTTCTCTTCGATCAATCGAACGCAAACCGGTGCAAGGACATGGGCGGAGGGAAGAAGGGTGCGAGACCCAAGGGAGATGCGGATGACTGACGACTATGACGGCGATTAGAGGGAGCCGAGATAGAGCGATGGGAAGCAACGGAGGCGAGTGAGATGGGTGGCCACTGGTCGTGGCACGAGTTTGAAAGTAAATGATTTTATTCTTGAAATCCGGCGAAGTCAAGGCTCTTCAGGTGCGCTTGAAATTGAGGGTTGTTCGGTAGTGGTTAAATATGAGCGGTTTTTTTTAGCATTTGACAAGCGAAACCGGTGGCCATTCTACTTTGTCAATCTGTCAATTTTAAGCGGTTTCTTTTGGGGGCTGGGTGGAACGTACAAAGTTCACTTTGAGGAGAAAGCATGAGCAGCTTTAATATATAGGTTATTATTTGTTTCAAGTTGTTCTTATAAGTTGAGTTTTATCTTACTTTAAGCTTCTTAGAATTTATTACATAAACAATTCTGCATAATTGTATTAATAAAATAGAAAAGTGTATCTAAATACAAACATGGATGAATATGAATATAAATATCTCACTAGCCCAAAGCTCATCACAAAATTTTCAATCATTCCTACTTTCTCACAAAATCTTGCTTACTCCATTTTCGCTCGCTCACTATCCCATTTTATCCTTCAATTTATCTTTTTCTTCTTCGAGTCCTAATGTTTTGATCCTGCTCCCGATACCATTTCTTTCTTCTGGCGATCCAATGCGGGGGGATTTCCCACCGGCTTACGCGTGGACTTGATTCTAGTGAATTATGTTAAGTAATTCCTCGGCATGACACCGGTTTTGCCCGTGTTCCTCCTATGGCGTCGGGAATCTCTATCACCGGGAAAGCCGATGATGACGATACGCCCCATCCCAAACGAAAGCAGAAGCATTCGAGGAATGGTGAGTCGCAAGTCACGTGCGAATCTTTCACGCCTTCACGTAATGTAGCTTGAAGTGATTTGCTGTTTCAGGAACGTTGTGCCATGGTTTGAGACGTTAGTTTTCATCGATATTCCACATTCTGCTTATTAATTCAGTATGATCTAGTGTTGTTGTTTTCGTTGGAGATTAAAAAAATTAAGTGTTGGTGTATGTATTATAACTAATATCTTACTATAATGTTCTTTATCAGTTAGTTCTTTAAAATTATATTAAATGTGTTTGCTATTGTTGCGTAATGTGATCGCTTCAGTTGAACGTAGGTTGAATCATATAAAAGCATGTCCAAAACTGCCTTTCGCATCTACCACTATCCAACGGCTGAATATGTTAGTTATGCGCATATGAAATAAGAAACTGTATGCATTACTGAACACATGCAGTAAAACACGGATAAATGGGAGCCTTCAGTTTCGGTTATTTTTTCCTCGAGGAGACTATTCGACTAACAACACAAATCTGGTCCATACTTTCTGGTTTCTTTTCAGAGAAAAGTGCTCTTTTCTTTTTAATAATATTTGCAATTAACACAATATCGTTTCATGAATGAAATGAATGAAAAATTAAGTAGGGGTAAAAATTCACATTAATTTGATCGCACATTATCGAACTGGGGATTTCTTTTCTACGTAATCGTCTGTTGTCACAAAAGTAAATCATGCCAAGTACCACACAAGGAACGCCCCGAAGATGGTCTGGAAATACAATGCGGGGAATTTTATAACGCTCTGTTGCGAAATCAGAGTATCAGTTCAGCTGATCGAAAATCCCCCCACAAACCTGTGAGTAATACTTCACCACTTAGAACTATCATCACGGTTGTGGTGCTTCACCCGGGTCAACAATCTTTTGTCAGCGGATAGGAATGGAACGGAAAACAAAAGGAAATAGAAACATTGTCACCTGAGAAGCGTGTTCCCACAGCGACTCATTTTATGAGTCATTAAACACATCCACTCTGCTCTTCGTCTAGGCGAAAACAATCTTACCCCGCGGAAAGGGTAGGCACACAACGCAAGAAAAAGAAAATGGACCCAGCAACCTAGAACCGAATCGGTTTGTGAATGGTGTACGCAAGCGCCATCGAAACCAGGCCAAGGTCAGACCGTTCGCAGACTTCCGGCAGTGGCATGTGTGTTGGCATGTGCGTGTGGAACAAGTTTCTCGGCCAAGTTCTCCCGCCGTACGCTCGCGAGTCGCGTCTTTTATGTCCCGACCAGGTTGGCCGCGGCGGGTCCAGGCACTAGGAGGAAATACAAGGAAACCTGTTGCCTACCAGCCCTAGGAAACTTTGTCCGGGTTTGTGCTTGAAAGCCCCGATCACCACTTGCCAGTTCCTATTCTAAGGAATTGATTCTAAGGCATTGATTTCTCCCGGCGAATTGCATAAACAAAGACAACCCCCTCCTCAGACGAGGCTAAAGCCTGTAGTATAAAGTATTTCCATAATGCATACCTCTTCCCGCTTACATAAGAATCAGCTGGTTGCTAGGGGGAAGGTTTGCGGACATGGACTTGCTAAACACTGAATTTAATTGCTCGGTGCGCTGAATCCACCTGTGGTGTTAGAATCCAGCATCCGGCATGTGTGTGACAGTTGTTTTAAAATTCTTGAAGTTCCGCCAACAGCTGATGCCAACCACGGAAGCGTTTTACAAACGGCCGCTTAAACGGGGTCCCAATTGAACTTTGATTACTTCCTGCACCGCTAAAGGGCCGCGGAGCTTCTCAGGCAGGCGTTCGGGCTCCAGCCCTTCACCAGAAAAGTGATAGTACAAAGCTCTAGAATGCCGCCGCTGGACTTACCTTGATTGTTGTTGGAGTCACTGCCATCATCCAGTGCCGCTTTGTTGCAGGTGCACTTGACCGATTGCTTCTTCGAAGCGCACCCGTTCGAGCTCATTAGCGACACGCTTGTTCCGTTCGCCGTGCCATTGCTGGCTCCGTTCAGGGCAGCGTATCCGTTGGTTCCGTTGGAGGATGCAGCCAAGGAGGCGGCCCCATTGCCAACTCCATTGCCATTGCTCAGGTGCAGGTGGCCGTTGACTTGAACTTCTTTCATTTTGGCGCTTCTTATAGGTGTACACGTCACGCACTGAACTTTAAGGTGGAAGCGTGTGCTGCTAATACTGAGATAATACTGTCACTGGAGTGGTTGGTATGCGATATACCTAAGAGAACACTTGACGCGATGGCGTTGGTACTAATGATCGCTACACGGCACTGTTGGACCGCCAGCTGGATTGTAACAATCAAAACTAAAGGACTCAAGTTCACCTTCTCTCGCAAATGATCGGCAGAGTCTAGTCCGGCTAAGAAACCAGTCTCCGATGGGAAGGGATATATATATATTTTGGATGTACCGATGAGGACCAAAAGTGGCAACGGCGGCGACGACAACGGCGGCGGCGGCGGCGGCGGCTGCTGCGAACAACTGCGAACTGTTCGCGATGGTGTACGGTTTGAAACTGAGCGTCCGAAGCGAACGTCGATCGCGAGCAACCCTAACCTCACAATTCTCGCCGCCTTGTCTCGCGCGCTCAGTTGATCCCTTTTACCCCCCCTTTGCCATTGGTGCGGTGGGCTTCTGTTACCCCATCCCTCTCCCCACCCCACCAATTCCTGCCCATGCTTCCGGTCACTGTACACCGCCCGAACCGGCGATCAGGTGTTCGGCCGATCGAGTTTTGCGGCGCGCAATTTTGCACACTATCGCGTCGCGCCCCACCCTCCCCCCTTCGTCTCGTTCGCGGCTCAGCTGAGAGGTAGAACCAACCCTTCCGCGGCCCCCAAACGGAAGCACCATATCGTGACGGGTTCGGAAGTGGTGGTGGTGGTGATGGAAGAAGGAGGAAGTGTGTAGCATTGCGTGACTCGCGATGACCTACGCCAATCTCACCAAACGGAGACTCGCCGGGGAATTTAGAACTCATAGCGAAGTGAGGGGCAAAACGGAACTTCGTTGCAAATTAAAAAGGAATTGTTTATGTTTTTGAATTTATTACAAATTAAAAGATATATTAAAGGGAAACAGTGCCCGTGGATTCCAATAAAATAATTACTATTGTTCTAATTGAATTCCTTACTCGATTCTAATGGTTTGTTTTGGCCGAAGTATCCTTACAGATGATACTTTTGCCCGAAGTATCCTGCCGGAGACGAATGAGGGCGAGGTATTAAAAAATACACTTTTGAGAGATAGAAACAGAATTCTGGTGGAACGCCTAAAAAATGGTACATTTCAGGGTCATGAAGAGATTAGCGCAAAGTAAGAGAAAGAACAGACGCTAATCGAAAGGCCGCCCTGCTTTTGAATTTTCTTCCTCTCGCTTGTTGTTTTGTGCCACTTTTAGCTTCTATGGTAGGTTATGGTCAACAGAGTTTTAATGTAAATATGAAACCAAGCCATGGTTCAATTTAGTTTGTCTTTTTTTTCGTCCATTAAGCCCATTTTCCATGCGCCATTTTGTCCCTTTGGCCATCACCGAGGGGTGGCAGTAGGTTAAAGATTGGAAATAAAACGGTCGTTTAACCGCTTTGATGGATTGTTTCGAGGCGAAATTGTTGCACCTTTCGCGCAAGTCTCGCCTCAAATAGAAAGGAGAATTAATGGAGAGGGAAACAGAGAGCACCACCTTGAAACGCCATCGTAGCCGAACATGGGAAAGGCATAACACTGAGTGTGTGTGAGTGTGTGTTTTTTTTTCTTTACTCTTTCGTTTTATCGCCGTGGGGTTCGTCTCGTGCACGGATTTCCTCGTGCGATCTTGACCCTGGCCAAGGAACACGGTCAACGGAGGCCGCTGAGATGGACATGCAAAAAGGTTGCCAATCGCAAACCGGCCAAGCTGGGCTTGGGACGCTTTTTGTTGCAATTTGAAGTAAAATTAAAGGCGGAGTTTGCTGCTTCAAAATTACTCTAGAAAGAGCTATACGAGTGAGTCATGACTCGTTAGGGTGAATAGAATTGCTGGACCGGAAAATATATATGCGATTTGGGTTACCAGAATTAATCGTCATGCTTGACGTCCATTTATGAGATTGATTGAATATTGAAAGCTTTAGCTTTAGTTTTTAATTCCACGCATATTTACATCCACAATGACCAGGTTTTTCCTACCATTGGAATATTTCATGAAATATTAATATATTTCTTATGTATCGTTTGTCTTTGTTCCCAAATGAATGGTTAGTCAATCTCCTGTTGTCTTTTAGCTTAGTCAAACTAAATTACGTAAAACTAATTCTCAATTCATACCTCATTTTACCATTTCTTCGCCGCTTACAAATAAAAACTTCACTGTTACCGTTTGGCAGCTAAAACCCGGTGACCATTACTTAACACTTATAAAACAGACTGACAAAAACTACTGGCCGGACGGCCCAAAAGTGGACCCGGTCCATCGAGCAGCCCCCCATGTACGCCGATCAGGTTCAAGGCTAAGGTCGTTAGCGAGCCTTCGCCGTGGCGAGGGCCTCGTCCGTAAACCGGTACCGGGCCTCTGGCAATCCGGTGTCGGCGGGATTTGCTCAGGTGGAACGCAAAAGAAGTGTGCCCATATGCTGCGAACATGTGTCGGAAGACTTCCGAGTTGGGCAGCGAGCAAACATATGGCCGTTCGCATATGGCAACGACCGAAAACAGGAAGGATCTCTGTATGCTTGTATTATTTTGTTCAATCATTCTATGAATTTGATAACAGAGTTCAATTAGGTATACCACTTTATTTTCCATCTAAATGGATAGTTTTGACAGTGCATAATTTTCAGTGAGTGCCAATTTTATATCAAGGTCGAATGATGCCTTGAAAGAATGCTGTTAGGATCGTTGTTGTTTTTGTCTTGTCTTTAGCTCGCGAGTTCATATTTCGCTCGTATGGCAATATTCTGCTTTGATTGCATCATTCCTCTAACGGCTGGACAGCCTTTTTTATGTTTTAGAATGTAACATTCTTTCTTGGTTATCCCTTTAATGCTTTCTGGGTCCCTTCACTCCCGTAGAATGATTTATCGGCCATTTAGTATTTGGTTGTCGTAAACATGAGTTTCAAACATGAATCAACCATTAACATTCTTCACAGATCTCAAATGAGATTGAAATAATAATAACATTTTACGAATGAAAATTAAATGATAATAGTTCAAAAGACCTCCTTGAGTGGTCATTTTAGAATGTATTAATTCGGGAAACCTGTGGAAACTTCAGTGATTTATTTGCCAGTGTTTTTTTGACCGATAGAACAATATTTCTATGAAAATGAAAATTTGCAAAGCATAAGTTAACCAACTTTGTTTATGTGTCATCCTAAAATTGTACGGCAATATTTGAGGCGTTGCTACTCGAAAATACATTACATTGCTAACTATATTGTGATACATATATGTTCGCACCTCATACATTACATTGTATTTCATCGATGTTGAACTTCATACGCTTCGTCAACCATATCGAACAAACCGCTGAACATTTCTAACCGTCTGGTCGGACCGGTCGCCGGAGCCGTTGATCGCTGGCTAAAACGTTACATCGCTACGGTGGAACCGTCGGGGTCATGCTACATCGCGCTGACTGTTGGCCTTTCGCAGGAAAAAAGATACATGCTATGCCAAATTATGGCAAAGACGTAATGGCCTTGCCTTGGAGTCGTAAAACGCTGGCCAAATTAGTAGGGTTTTACGCGACTTGAACCAAGGATTGAAAAAAGATTTCCCTTAAACCCATAACGCTATTTTATTTCACATTATTATTACAAATGAAACTGGTTAGGAAAATGAAATTATGTTTTTAAGTGTAAGTATTTTACTTGTTGACCCTCCTATATCTGGAAATAAAAGGTAGGAAGAAAGTTTTCTAATGATAAAAGTATTAGTAAAATTTTGTATTCCACACGCAACATTCTAGAAGAAGCAAGAACATAAAACAAATGGGAAATTTACTGCCTCCATCACATCCCATGTCTCCGGGAGTGGATTCTAATGAATAATTTCATTTTAATTGGAAAAGTGATTTCCCTTTTTATCTGTTTTCGCAGTGTCCGACAGAAATTCCTCTCCGTTTTATCTTTGACTCGTCGATGCTCGGTGGTTTCCGACACGACATGCTGATCGCATTCCAAAGAAAACTGGCAAAATATCGGAACTTTGGGAAGATGGAAAAGAAATCTTTTGGAAAGGGCAAAAAATACTCCCCATACCGTATTGGTGTAGTTGATGTAACAGCACGAACTGTCTTCATTTCCTTTGTCAGCACTTGGTGGCGCTGAAGGAAGAACGCCGGAAGGTAGGTTCTTAATCTATGGCCGGTGGAAGATGCTCATTGCAGAGAAGCGAATAAACTTATCAAGTGGTAGGAAAAACAACCGACTACTAATAACCACATCTTTTCCCGGCGAAAATGGGCCTTTTCTACGGTACGGATGATGCTGGATGGTGTTCTTTTGCTTTTCACTTACCGATGAAGGACCGCAGATGGAAAGAAATACTTTTTCTGCGGCGAGAAACAGCACCTTTCTTAACACTTCCAGCACAACAGGCGGAATCGCGAATGATGCAAGAATGGCTTGGAAAACAATGGGAACACTGTTTACATAAATCATGAAAGGATCCAACACTCGCACTCTCTAGTGAATGCTGCGGGGCGCTTTGCTGGTGGAAGGATAATGAAGCGAACTGAAATCGATGCCAGCGCAAAACAAAGGCTGGCCGATTTCCTTGCGCTGTTCAAACATTTTCAGCACGCCGTCAGGGTTGATGTACTTTCACCGAGCACAGAACGCGCCCTAATCCGTTTACACTTTGAACGTCATCTTTCCAGCGTCCTTCCCATGGAGCACAAAGCACCACGAGAGTGAAAGGAAGGATTATCTCCATCGTCTTTTCTTGATCGTTTTGGTTCGTTGCGTTTGGGATTGGATACGGAGAAAAGTTTGTCTTTTCCATTACCAACCGAGGGGAAATATTAAGGTTTTCAGGGAATTTTATTATAATCACTCAATGGATGAACGAACACTGTTGAATCTTGTTTGGAATAGTATGAAAGTAAGGAATTTTATTGTGCCTTAATATCCCTTGTCCATTTTGTTCTTCAGTGCTATGTTTAACTACAGTTCAACCACCTGATGAGACGAGACAGTAAAACAGTCTGCCGCTTTACGATCACATTTGAAAGAGTTTCATATTTCCCATGGTATGATTTCATTCCATCCTTCATCGAATAAATACTGTTGGCGTAAATAAGCTTCCAAATGAGCCAATAAAACTGCCCATTTTCAATCATCCGTCCTTTTGTCGCGCTCCGTCTGCGCGCCATCGTAAGAAAACAGCTATCATTTTACACTGGAGCTAGCCCAACATTCCCCACCTTTCACCTTCCTCCCACAATCGATCGGGTCGTATAACTTAATCATCTTTCTGCGCCAGACGAACGCTGGATGACGTTTGCTAGGCCATCGGTTTTACGGCTCGTCTTGGAAATCATGTTACACGACAGGACCAGGAGCCGTCGGATCATACGCTACGAGACGCCGAGAACAGTGACATCATCATTAGCCTCGTGTCTTCATGATGATGATGATGATGTTGGTGATGGTGGGACGAAACGTGGGACGAGAAAGCAAATGGACCGAGCGGGACGGATCGGATAAATGATAAATTGCTGCTCGCGCACGGTGGCAGGATAAAACCGTCTATAAATCAACCTTCACTGGCAGACCCGGGGGGGGGGGGGGGGCGGGGGGGGGTGGCTTGGGAAAATCATGTTTTGTTTTTCTGTTCGCTCTTTGAGAAACTCAAACCCATCTTTATCTTCGTGTCTTGAGCTGGAGCGGCTTTCTCGAGCAGGCGGCTTTCTCGAGCATGTCTTTATGCATAATATTTGTCTATTCACACCTGTACCGAAGGGAAATTATAATGCAAACGCAAGGTCCTTGTGCCGTGAACGTTTTTCCTTTGGTTAGTCCAGCATGTGCTGGAAGCAAACAAATCAGTGTCCACCAACACACATCGTCGAGAGAAGGTGAAACTTTCTACCCCTTGGAATATACTCTTCCCTCCCAAGTGTGTGCCATAACTTAACTAAAAGCTAGCCAAGAAACTTATTATCCAGCCGAAGAGATTGAAGAAAACGGTCGGGGGAAAACGATGCAAGAGCAGGTTTGAAGATGCAAACATGAGAACATCAGCATAAAGTGTCAGAAGCCATGATGGGATATGCGTTGTATGTCGGGGCAAATTGAATTACCACCAACTGGTGCCACGATAGCTTCCTACCTTCCTTGCGGTTGAAGCAAGAGTCATCTACCAACAGCCGTTTGATTGCATTTTCGCTCGTTCTTCAGGCAATTCTCAAACTCAATCTTTATGTTGATGTTCGAAAGGCC
Source organism: Anopheles coustani (assembly GCF_943734705.1). Taxonomy (NCBI): domain Eukaryota; kingdom Metazoa; phylum Arthropoda; class Insecta; order Diptera; family Culicidae; genus Anopheles; species Anopheles coustani. The sequence goes on from NC_071289.1 coordinate 75,620,676, forward strand.
AGTGCGTTGAACAAGTCGATAGTGTGTTAATGTCAGTGACGATTTTAATATTATCTCAAGTAGTAAAGTACTAAAATAATATATGTAAGTCAGAAATAGATTTAAAAACACATTGTTGCAAACACTCTCAACCGCGCGGAAATAAAAAGAATTCTTAGGAATTTCTAATGTGGCAAAGAAAAGCCAAAAATTTACTCTTTATTTCCGTTGCTTGTGCTTGTAACAGAGTAAGTCCTTTTCTTGCTTTTCCACTGCTTTTATCGGTTTTCTCACGCTGATATCGTTTCCTTTTCGTCTTACAGGTGCTGTTGGAGCGAGTTCGAACTTATGGGTCCGAACTGTTTCCAACACACATAATTTTGTCCATTTATGAAATTACACGAAATGTGTCTCGAAAATATCCCTTCAAAATATAGGAAAATGCATAAACATGAAGTGTAAACAAAATCGTTGTCCATAGTTTTTTTAAAGTATGTTTGTATTTCTTCAAGTTTCTCAAATTAAAGAAAACAAAATAAAAAACAATCGCACAACTTTTTTGTACAATTTTAAAAAATTTTCTTTCTAGATGTTTGGATATTCTTATCAGAAAAACTTGTAAAACAAGTTTTACTTTCCATTAATTGGATGAACAACATGGCAGATAAATTTACATGTTAACAGATGAAAGATGGTTAAAAGGTGGAATGCTTGTGCTTTTATGTTTGCATCAATATACAATCATGATTTAAAATCTTCAATGCGTTGATAAGAAAACGACGGTTTCCAAGGCTGTACTTACTTGCGACCACCACAACCGATAGGATTGTACGATTCATCGTAAATAATAGAAATGCTCATCAATCAAACCGTTCTGAAGTTCGATGTGGGGTTTTTCGAAGGCATCTCTTGTCTGATAGCGCAAACCATGCCATGCAGGAGCGAATGAATAACGGTGGAATTAATCTCCACTCTCTCTCGTTCGTCCTGACCACGCGTAATATGTTACTTTATCACAACCGACGTCCAGGTGTGCGCGTTTTCTCTCGCTTTACATTTGGTTTCGATGACTTTAAGTTTTCCTCTCGATCGGCTGGCACAAAGTCGTTCATCTTGTCTGTCCGCCGTTCGGCGAGGTGTGCAAATATTGGCAGCTTTCTGCACCTTCATTTACCAACGCACACATGACGGGGCGCCTCCATTGGGCAGCCCGAAATCGGTTCACGCCATACAGTGGGGGCTTTAATCGTCACCGTCGGCGCTTACTTAAAGCTCACTGCAAGACGAAGGTGCCTTTAATGAGCCACATCGTTCAATCATCCTTAGCCCCGGCATCCTGTGGATTATATTGGATCGGTTTCCGCGAACACAAACACATACACCCCCATCGAAGGGTGCGCTCCGGGAACGGACGGATGGAATATTGTAATCCGCTGGCCCGGTTCCCGGCCCGGCTCTTCGGATGCGCTCCCCTTCGGGGCACAGCTGCGGAACAACACACATTTTGCTTTCCATCTCATTAGCCGTCGGTCGGGTCCCGGCGGGGTTACAGGATGTTCTGCTCGGGTGTATCCGCTTCCTTTGCGTCCTCGGATGCGATTTACCAGCGTAGCATCTGGGTACCTCTGGCTGCCGGTGGGCATGTGTGCAACTTTTCCGGGAAAGCGGGAGATGATAAAGCAAGACAAATCGAAGAATGAGGGCCACATTTGCCCCAAAGACAATCAATATTGATCTAGCGAGGGTGAAGAATTTCCACCACATGGGATGTCTGGTGGTGAATGTAGGCAACCCAATGTACATCCGCACACATACCCGCACACACAAACATAATCTCACCGAACACGTACATAGAAGCAATCAAGCACAACACACGACATTCCTCTCCCCATTAGTGACTTTGTTCCTGGATGGATGCTTTAGACGACTTTCTATCCTTCCCAAGGCCAACCGGAACATCCTCGGGAGCCAGAATTAGGTTAAAGGCGCAGCAAAAAATGCCTACGCTTTCACAACTACACTAATAAAGAGAAGAAAAAAAACTGGAATAACAACACTGCAGATTACCTTCCGGGGGGGTTGCAGGAGCCGCCGGAACGTGATCGAAATTTCTTTTCCGAGTCGTTATATTTCCACCATCTTCGCATGACCGATGCACAATAGGCTCGAAGAGTGTTACTATTGTCGTGTTATACATCTTACAAGCATTCTGGTACGAAGTGGAGTGTTACATTTTCCAACAATCAAGCAGATGCGTAGTAAAAAGATGATAAGAATTGATGGTTCTTGAAAGATTTTGATAAGGGTTGAAGTAAAGCAATCGGAAAAAAAATAAAATACATGTTGTATAGTATACAGGATACTTTAGAGATTTAAAAAAATAATGTAGGGTCAATTAAAATGTGTTTTTGTTTAAACATTTATCTATGGAAATATGTTTTCAGAGTACCTTCAGTGACAATTCATTTCTGAACAATTCGTAAATCAAATTTTTTGGATGAAATTCATAACAATTATTCACTATTCGCTTCGCTGGAACTCTCAACATAACCTTCGCTAATATGTATTCATTTAATTTAAAAATAGGAATAAAAAAACTTCAATATGATAGGAAATATCACAGATAACATCTTTCTTTTCTGTATCAAAAAGAAATTGTATTCAAAATTTAAGTTTAGGGTTGGATCTAATGGTAATATTTAAAGAAGACAAAATTTGTGTAAGGGGGTGCCCATGGCGCAGCGGTAGCGCGAGGAAACACCACACCACAGGTGTGGGATCGAATCTCGAGTCTGGCACCCTCCGGTATTACGAACGGCTGACCACCGATCTATAATATACCGTCTTTCGGTCACACAAACTCTCTTCGGAGAGAGGCCTTGTCCCACTAGGGGATGTCGTGCCACATATATAAAATTTGTGTAATCTCTTCAATGATATTTAATTCATTTTTCATTTGGTATGATGTCGCACCCGCATGTATTCATAGTATTATTCCTTTACCTCGGATTGTGCTAGGAAAGTCCCACTGTGCGATGGTTGAGAGTTATGTTATACCATGTTAAGTAAGGAATGCCAGTTGGTATGGGATGGGCGCCGGGTGCCCCATTACAGCTTCCATCGGAACCTATGATTGAAAACCGTTCTCACCGGCGTTTCGTTAATCTTTCTGCTTTTTATTAGCTCTTCCCATCCCTTCTCACACGTCCTTTCCACGGGTCGGTGGAGAAAAGAGAACGCGAAACGAACGTACGTATTATTATTGAGGAGCGTTCCATTCCCCATTTTTTTCGAGGACTTTTTTCGTTTTCCATCGTTTTCATTTGTTTTACCACGCTCTGCGAGAAGCGCTGGAGGTGAGGATGGTGCAAAGTTCAAGGACGTTTCGTCGCTCGAAGGACATCGGTTTTTTTTTGTTTTCCCGCACGATTCGGATAGATGCTGGTTATTTGTGGCTCTTTCTTTTCTGGCAGGATTTTCGCTTACTTGTCAGTTGTGAAAAAGCACGTCCAATGACGGGGAGGGGTTTTCCTTTGAAGAAGACTTTGACCGGGAGGGCAAAGGAATGGAATCGGTTTTGGAATCGTTCGACATTGTTTTTGACTCTGTTTTCCGGTCAATCTTGCGGCTGTCAGATGGAGGAGGACGAGGACGAGACTAACAGATACTATGAACTCGGTGTTGAATGGACGAATTTCCGAGGCGCTTTTCAGTCAGATCGATTCCAATGACCTCCTACGACGAAAGGAGGGCTTCGGTAACACTCAGGGGGAGCATGAATGTATGTTTCTCCTTCGCTCTTCTGGGATTGTGCTTGATTTTCCCACCTTTCCCATCGCTGTGTGGATATTTTCTTACCATTCTCTTTCAGTTCCATTTTATTCGCAACAAAGTCAACGGTCTCCGGAACGCGACTGGTTCAGCTTAACGTGGCAGGTTCAACATAACCACACGCACGGTAACAAACACAGCCACACCACCAACATGAATCATGTCGAGATTCGGACACCCGTCTGGAGGGATGTGAACGCTGTCAGCGAGTCAAAGTGTTACGAGATGCAATGTGTTTTCATTTTCCCAACGCGCAGACAGGCGAATGGAAAATTAATAAAAAAAGGAACGGGAATCAAAGCCCCATGTGTGTTACTTGCCACAAGGAACGTGACGTCGGGCGATCACCTGGAAACAAACTATCTAGCAAAATCATTTCTCATCGTCCGATTATCTTTTGTTTTTCCCCTCTTGGTTTTTTTTCCAAGTTTGCTTTATATTTTCTTTTCCCTCCAAGGATTAGCTGCAAGCATGAAACTGTCCGAATGGCAATTATTTTGTCACGTAGGAGGAGGAGGATTTTTCGGTTCAATAATTCCAATGCGCTTGCATCCCACGATAACAGAGTGAAACGTGGAGATCATCACGACGGATTTTCCTTTTCTCGTCCCTTAGAGCGTTCGCATTCACTGACGTCAACGAAATGCGTCCAATTCAAAATGACCCCGGGCTACGGTGGGAATCTATTTCGATTCGGTTGTTTGGGGGATTGAAATAATAACAGCAAACACAAGCGTACCTCAACAGGTATGCTTTGACGAGTGGTATGTGGTGGAAATGTGAAACAATTTCAATGGCAAAACTCTCCTTAAATTCCTGACGTACTCAGTTCACGTCGAATGCGGGAGGGTGGTGATTTGGGCGAGAGGGAGGGTGGTTGGGAGTTTGTGGAAGGGAAATGCGCGAATATTTGAAATATTTGGTTTTGCACGAATGGAAGAAAAACAATGGAATCCACATTTAAGGTGGGAATTGAGTGGAGTAACATTGTTTAATGTGGTATCAAGCACGAAATTGATGCACCGGGTGATCGAATTTTGTATACCCCCAACTGACACCTTTGATGTGGTTTATGCAATGTGGTACGTTTGTTTTGCTGATTAAAACAATGAAGCGTGCAGAGAATATTTTCCCGATATTTAAAGCAACAACTTCGCTCTCAAAATTAATGCGAATAAATGTCTTAAACATTTTAATTCCCTGTTTATTGCACATGTGGGATAATTTTACTTTACAGTGTACACTACCACACCTTTAAAAGAAAGTGGCTCTGTACAAAGAAACAAAAATTCAGGTTCCTACACTCGTTGTGTTCGTGTGTCTCTTTGTCTCGCGTTGACCCATGTGTTTTCCATGTACAAAAACTTCGCTGGTAAAATGTGTTTTTTTTTTCTCGTGGCACGATGCAACGGACGTCCGGCGCATGCCCTTGGAATCGCGCGAATTTTCCACAAGCTTTTCCTCGTTCTCGAGCTTCCAAACAGTTGTGGGAAACAATGTGGGCTATGTGGCGTTTATTCTAACCCTCACTGGAAGTAAACCTTTTTTATGTTTTGTTTACATCCCGTCCGCCCGAGGACGGTGTTGTCACTTATTTTGGAAAACTCTCCTAGAGCAAGTTTTTCCTCTCCCGGATCGCTATACCACCCACGCAAATGTCAAACCTTTGGCATTTGTGGTAGCGAACACGTGATCATAGTTTATTCTGCGAATTGCTCTGCTTGATATGAGGGGAGCGCCTGAGAGGTGGACCATTTGTTCGGAGAGAGAAAAGGAGAGTCATTTTTTGTCACGGACACAAAGTCCGAGCCGCCCGAAAGCTCCGAGAGAAGCGAACGTCATCCTTGCCGGAGCACGCACGGAGTTGGAAATGTCAAAATAACGACGAACATGTCACCGTACTTCCAGGATTGCTTCCAGTCGTAACGGAATCTCCATCTCACGTGACTTTTTTCCCCTTTATTGGCGATGAGAGAAAAGTAGAAACGTGTGGGAACATTATGCTCAGAGAGCAGGTTCCTCGAGGCAACGAATTTCGAATACGTTCCGCGGTCGTGCGTTCAGTGGCGAGCGTTCAGTCGAGATGTAGATTTGGTGCGGTCCGTTGGATTACCGTTTTTTGCCGCCGATCATAGAGCGAAAAACCGTGAAACACTGTGTCCGTGTGTTCCGTTTTGAGTGCAGTTTTCCACCGTACCCGAGCAGCACGATTGCGAGTAAGTGTTTATAAAGGTGGAAGGACAGTATGCTACCGACGATGAGTTGAATGATTCACCATTTTATGGCTTGAATATACTTCACAACCCTAAAACTTAAATTCATTGGCATGAAAAAAACGCATGGTATCCAATCCTTCATTTGCGTGAAGGATTAAATTGTGTCCAGATGTTCTTTTTTCCCGCGCGTACGTCTGTCGCAATGCTTGCTAAAGAGACACCACAGATGGAGACGCCACAAATGGAGACGTCTGGTGGGGCATGTTTATCTTTCTTTCGCTTGCGTTGGGAAGAGGAAAATCGTGCAGAGTTTGTTGTTTTTTCTGTTGTGAATATTTTTGCTAGTTTTGATCCTGTTCCTCCGCTGAAAGACCTGATGCATCGTAGGATTCTCGTTAAAAATACCGTTTTTCCAGTGAAGGAAAGCAAACCGATATCGTTAGAGGAAAAGTGCGGAACAAGAAAAGTGGTACAAGCAGAGGCACGGTTATGGTTTGTTTTAGTCCTTGACTGGTTGCATCAAAGACGGCATTGAAAGCACGCTGCAAGTGTTAGTTACTGCAATGGACGCAGGAATGAGAAACCGTTCGGGAGGAATTGTGTTTTTCTTTATCTGCGACAGTGCCACCCTGTAAGCTGTGCGTGTGGACGCGTGCATGTGTGTGTGTATGTCTGTGAAGGAAAACGAAAGAAGTGACGCAATAGAGGTTGAAAACATTCCAGCATCACACTACCACCAGTGTGCGCTTTTTTATCTGTGAAACGCGAGTGAAAGAAGTGACAGCTGATGGTGGATGTGTTTACCATATCAGTATCTGTCCGTTTCGCAAGGATGTTGTCGAAAGTTTCATCCAAGAAAAGGGAAAACCTAAAAGATAATTGAGTGCAGTGGTGTTTGGTTGCTCTGAACGTACTGAATAAGAAAATTCGCCTTAATTTATTCACGGTGTATGCAAACTCGCAACGGACGAGATTTTCAAAGGCCGTGTCACATGTCCGAGAAATCGTGTAGGCACACCCGCCTGTCGGTGTGTTTGTGTCGGATGCTAGCGACGCGACGTGTGGCTGTTGTTCGTGTGTTGTGACAGGTGACCTTGAACTCGTTTTCCAATCGTCCTCGTCGGTGCAGCAATGGGGTGCCAGCCTTGATGGTGAACTGCATTTTAAAAATTCATGCATCCCACCGTCCCTTCCCCACTCTCTTCCCTGGTGCCGTTATCCGTTTGTGTTCCGTTGGCATGATGGTGCACGAAGAAAGTCAGGATAGTAGCGTGAATGTGGAACGCGCAGAGCGATGTGGATGCCAACCGTCAGGTGCAGTGCGGCCTTTATTTATCTCGTGTGACGTGTTATGAAAACTGTGCGAGTGGAAAAACGATGGAAAACGGAGTTCGTCGTTGAGAAGGGCCAGGCATAGCGCTTGCACGAAACGGGCACAATACCAACGAGCACGGAACGTTCGTTTTAATCTGCCTTGCGGTGCAGAAGGAAACGGATTGAATCCGTACTCGAAATCTTGTTGACTTTTTAGCTTCCTGCCTTCGGATACGATGGGTTTTCCACACGGGGAAGATCCTTTGTTGGTCGACGCGAGCGTGTATGCAAATATTATACCAGCTTCATCTTTAAAAGCTGACCCACAGCCCTGTGACGCATTCGTCATTCGCGAATGGCTTTTAAACCGAAATCTCTTTGGAAGGGTCTTTCGCTTTTTTGTTTCCATTTTTCGAAAGTTTCATTAGGCGATTTTTCCGCTGACGAAGGTTTTCCCGCCTGTCAGCGTTCGTGTGGCAATTTGTTTTCTGGGTCTACCGGGGGTTTCTAAAGTTGTGGTTTTCCCAAAAATTTCCACGTTGACACGTTGCGAAAAGCCATATGCGGCTCTTGATTATGATTGATGATTGCTGGCTCTTGACTGTAACAGGAGTAAGTTGCGATAAAGTGGATAGTAGTTGGTTTTTTTCTTCTGAATTTCTCTCAGATCGTAAGTTCTCTGGATACAATTTTTCTTAAAAATTTTAAAATAATTGCTAGATAACTATCCGTTTACTTTTACATTCCCGTTGGATACAATGAAACAGTTTTGCGAAGTTAGTAGAATTCGAATTACAAGAGTAAGTGTTAAGTCAGAGAAGAGGTACTTTCTCTGAAAACTATTCATAGCTTCGTTAAAGTTGTTGTCGCTAATGCTTGTGAATTGTGAAACAAGCTGATATTTTGCAAGTTCCCTTAATAACTAAGCATTAAATGTTTGACGCACAACCAATTTTCTTTCCTTTAATGCGAATACATTTTTTTTACATCCGATTCTCTTGAGTCGGGTTCTGGAGCAACATTTAATGTATCGTGAAATTTATGATATTATAATTGGACCAAATTAGTGTACGCCAGGTGAAGGTGAACTATGCAAATCGGAATCGATTTTTTTGAATCTCACTTCAAATTGGATAATTGTTCCATCAGCAGCAAATTTACAGCTCCTTTCTTCGTTAGGCTATTGCGGCAATATTCTAAAGCCTCCCCGATGATCAGCAGTAAGAAAGAATTGAGCTCCAAAATACTTTGCATAAAAAGAGAACCGGAAACGACAACCGTCCCACCGAAATTTCGTTCCGCAGCTTGATGCTTGGATAATTTTCATTCACTCTCTGGCCCGGACGATGGTTATGGGGGTTTGTTTTTTCGGTGGAGTGAAAGTAAGTGTCGCTCCATTCATCCGCGACGGCGCGTGGAAGCCCCATGGGAGCCGACGTCTGGGACGTATGGAAGCGTTCGTACGAGCCATCCCGAGCAAGGGCAGGCTCGAGGAAGAATTCTTAAGCTAATTAGCATAAATCAGCAGTATAAATAATGATGACTTAAAGCGTTCCAGTTGCGTTTTGGGAAACCCGCAAAAGACCCGAAACACATTAAGTTCTCTTTTGGGAAAGGCTGCAGAACGATTGAGCTCCATTAGTTGCCAACTTTTAACAAATTCTCTACGTTTTGGTTTGAAGTAAAATTGAAAAAGTGATAATAATAATGGATATTTGATCACTAGCAAAAATATAAAATTCAACAATAGAAACACCGATCTGAGTTAACAAAGCTCTACTATCCAAAAAGGCTTGGTAATCACATTTTGTGCGTAATCAACTAAACTAATCGAATACATAGCCCAGAAAATTGCGTTCTAGTTTTCTGAAAATTGTTTTATTGCTCTCTGTGTGGTAAACAAATTAAAGAAATATTTATTTGTAGTGATGGTAAAAAGTAGTATTTCACATGATTAATGTATATTTTGCTTTCTTTTTCTTATTGCAGCTCTCAAAATTATCCTGTAGTGAAATCACACTTAGCAAGTGGAAATAGTAGATTTAGTTGAATTAAGCTTAAGCCAGCTAGATCCAATTTGTTCAACTTGGTAGTAAACCAACATATTCAAAACTCGGTCAATTTATCCTAAAAGAGAAATTTAGAAAGAGCAACTTTCAATATTGCTTACTATAGTTGCATCCGACAGGTAGCCCACAGGAACAAATCGACTTTCCTCGTGCTAGTAAAATCAATAATAGTTTTCAAGTGATAGTTTACAATCAAAAGTGTGTGTTAGAAAATTGGATGGTTAAGATTGCCCACCCTTGTTCATAGCCCTTAGTTTACCGGTTAGTCTGTTATTGCTGGTGCAAAAGTGTGAAACGAATAATGAGTTAGAGAAATTATTACGAAAGTGCAAAGTCGGTTCCTTACCAGTGCGAAAAAGTTAGTGTCGGTGGAATGTGTTGGGAAGTAAAATTCTGTTTGTGAAGTGATTAAGTGAAATTGTATCGTACGAAAGAACGGTGTGGTTGTGGCGGTAAAATTCGATTCCATTGCCAAACGTTAGCCTCGAACAAGTTGCACACGGTCTATTTCAAGGTAAGACGATTCAAACATCGGTTCTTTAATCGTTTATATTCCCAGGAAAATCACAATCCTTGACTCTTCATTTGTTGTCATTTGTGCGCATGTTTGCTACTAACTCTCAATAAACCAATCGCTGAACGATCGAACGTATGGCTTCTCGGAAAAATCATAAATAAACTTGTTGAACCTCCGGTTCGTTTCGTCCCGCAAAGCTGCCGCGTGAAACTAGAAACAGGGCCGAGGGCAGATTGTAAATTGTTCCATGGTAACGGAAACATATGTTTGCTGCCTTCCTGTCCTTGCATGGGCCACCCATTAGCTCAGTTACTCATCGTCTGGTACGACAGAAGCGAAAGTAGTGGCGACTAAAGCGTGAATCAGAAACGCTTGACCACCATTGAAGTGCCCTACGGCGTTGGAACTTCTTCTTCTAGGTTCAATCTGCCATTGCACACGCGCATGCATGCTTTCTTGGTCGTTCGCTGACGCCGTCGACAGATTTGAAGTACATTGTGATAAGGCAAACGTTCTGCCCTCTCGTACAACAAAGTACAAACATTTTAGTGAACATGCGAGCTGTGTAGAGTGTTTGCTGTCCAAACTTTCACCAACACCTGCACAAGGTCTTATCAATATAAAAAGACACGTTAAACTGGCTTGAAAGTCTTCAGTTCCATACGTGCAGTGTATCCGGGAACAACAACCGCAATATTTTGTTTTGAGTTCCCTAAAACTTTACGCAGAAATCACAATGAAAGCCATTGCTTACGGTTTGGTGATATTCCTCAGCGTTTCGGTCGCACTGATTTACGGCGACAGTCGCCAGTGGGGCCGCCGTGTGTCTGGAGATCGCCGACTGGATTACGCCGTTGTCGTCAACAATTCACTGCCAGTGCCGGAGAAGAGCAGCATCTATCGTTATCTCCCGTCGTCGGTAGGTGACGCACTCATACAAGGGTGCCTTTTATAAAATCCCTTGAAACATGCGAGGTTTAAAAGGTTGCAAATATTTATCTGATGTATTTTCCACCATCTTCCATCCTGACGACACAGGGTGCATATCGGGCACCGAACATTACGGCCATTTACGCACGGGACAATGTGCCGGCTGGAAAGGGTGGATATGCAGCGATCGTTTCCGGTGGACTTAACCAGGCGAACGTGACGCTCAAGCTGACCTCTCAGCCGTATCAGCGGTTCAACTTCACGATCGAGATTTATGGGAAGTGAGGTGCTACGTTATAGAGCGGATCCGGGTTGCGATTGGAGGGATATCAACCCCTGAGGAAAACGAGACAACAAAAGAAAATAGACATGAACACATCCTTTGAGAATGTACAGCGTTTCTCAGTGTTTAGTGCGAAAGTCGCAACACGATTTTAACAGGCAGTGAAATGTTATCAAGCTCTGTTTTGAACAACACGAAACACTTGTTATGCTTTGAATCAGTCTTGAAGTAAAAAAATTATCATCAAGATGTTTGGAATTTACAAGTAAGACTTTTGTGATCAAACACACAAAAATTAGTTTTTAACTGTCACACTGATTTGAATCATGAAGAAGAATTTATATTTCTGGAGGAAAAAGAGATTCGAAGTACAAAATTTAGTAAAAGAAAACCAGTCACTAAAGATATTTTAATTGTTAATCTGAATTCGATACCAGAAGGGTAAATGAACAAGAAAACTGGAAAGAGAATCTTTTCATACATTCTATTTTGCTTTTGTTTATTTGTGATTTCATTTTGTTGGAGCTCAAATTCTTATTTAGAATTCAAATCTCTCTGTTACTACTGATAACTTTTTTATCGCTCTGAAATTAGAATCTCTTTGGTTATTTTTAGGGTACAAACCACTGAGGCGATTAAAACTTATTTTGTGGGTTTTAAATCCGAGAAAAGCAACTATAAAGACGGATTCATCATGCTATTTGTTGAGATGGATTCAAATCCCCTAAACAAGTTATAACTTTCATCGGCAATGTGACAAGTGGTACATGTTGTTTATAATTCAGTGCGTCTACTTGATAAAATTGTACGATTTGCTACTATCGGGTTGCGACTTTTACACTAAACCCTGAGAAGTGCTGTAAATCTTGAACAAATAAAGAAAACAAAAAAAACGTACTGTTAAAGAAAATGGAAAATTGAAAGCGAAAGAATTCACATACGAACATAAATCAATTTCAACTTGAAACCTGCTGGACGAAAAACGGATGAACAAAGGAAAAAGTTGGTTCTTTGCGTTTTGGATAACATACACACACACACACACACACACACACACAAAATACGATATCCTTCCTTTCGCATACAGTTGAACGAGCTTTCCGCTCCCATCCAACGGTCCTTAACTTGGGAAGAATGGAAAAAAGGGCCACTTGGATTGGAAGAATCTTTTCCGTTTTCCGCTCTCATTATTTCCAAATCAGAGAACTCCGTTGGTAGTCCGGCGGGCCTTCGCCTGGATCCGATCGCGTGTCGTCCGTACATCTGGGCAATATTTTTCCGCTTAGGATAGTTGAAACAAAGAAAAGGGACATAAGAAAAAAAAACGAATTGAAAAGTGAGTGTAAATAAGCACCGATGCAGAACAGACACAAATCCTTTCTTCGTTATGCGTTTTTCCTTTCAGCGTGTGCCTGTGTGCCCCTCTTCCCGTCCTGGAGCCAGTGGGCTTGTTTTAATATAAGCGGCTTCAGTTATGCTCTGATTGATTCTCGAATGCCAGAGAAACCGATGATCGATTGCAGTACAGGGTTTTTGCGCATCCCATGGTTTCTAATATTTAATCGTATTCTATTCTTGCCGATCTATACACGTATTTTCGTAAGAAAAATGTCTCTTCTTTCGTATTCTTGGAGGCTTAAACCCCATCCACCGAACAGTTTTCGTATGAAGGCGTCTGAACGGATATCTTCTAAAACATACAATCGTTTTAGGAATGTATTGGAGGTATTTCTGTTTCCAAGTATAACCCATACTTCATGTTCGTCTTTAACAGTTTCACTACTATTCAATTAATAGCCCAAAGATTCCTTTTCTTGAATGTAAAAACGTACAAAAATCTTGGAATGATTGTTTCGTGAAATAACTTCGTGAGAATAGGGTGTATTTAAAAGCGAATATTTAATAACTTCACAGACTTTCAATCTCGTGGAATAAATTTTGTTAGTTTCCCCGAAAAAGATGTTATCAACTTATATTAATCATGTTACTTTAGCCCACGTGTAAAGCATCTTGCACCGTTGGCAAAGTAACGCAATGACCTACGATGGCATTTAAAATACCACGTACTTGACGCCAACCACACGTTTCATCACGTGGATGTTTTTGCAAATAAATCCTTAGCAGTTCCATCCTACACCAACCACCTCTCACTTTATCTATTTACAAGTACTCAAGTGGATTGAATTTCGATCAAACGTGGTTTCAGTTTATCGTTCTTGAGGGGCAAGAGAGCTTTCGTCGCCCGAACGCTTCCCACGCATGGAAACTCACCTTTCTGCTACTCGTGGGAGAACAAGAAAGCCCACACGAAAATGATCCTGCCCTGAGTTCGGTAGGCCCTCATTATATTTTATTTTGCGAACAAAGAATAACCGTGGGAATGTATCGACCTACAAGATGAATGTCGTATCCATTGGGTGGCAGTTGTTGCTGAAACAGAAGAAAAAGCGCTGTTCGTTATTAGAAAGTGAACATTTCGGTGGAGGCTGTTTAGCTTCCATTTTTATCCTGTCAAATCGTAACGATGTTAGGAAAAATCGTTCCCAAAATGAAGGTTGGAACTAGAGCGGAGCGAAGGATGCGGGTGGGGTTATTTTTTGCATATTTTTTTGGCAACAAATCGAACTCATATCGACTCGTTTCCAGATCGGATCCACGCTCCGGGTTTCCTACGCATCAAACGAGAAATTGCTTTGTCTGTTCGCGAAGGAATTCACGACGAGCTGTCTCACAATCATCAATCTAAAACACGTTTTCCCTTCCATATTCCCACGGAGCTTCTCATGTAGTCCTGAAAGGTTGTTTTTACTGTTAAGAGGGGTATTCACTTTTTCACTGCAACATTATGTTTGCGTAGTGGAAAGAACGCACTCCGCTCAAATGACCATCGGGAAAGCGGAGGAAGCCTATCTGTGAATATATTCTATATTGAACATACTTTCGGGGGACGACACAAAAAAACAAACGAACTGCCACAAGCACACATATGAAATTTTACTACTCCGGGACATTTTTTTTACATTTCTGTACGCTCAACTGCAACCGATGACATGTCGTCAGTGAACGACAAATGATGTGCTATCCATTCCGATCGGGTTGATCCGATACGGAGAGCTATTTGGGCAGATCAGGAAAAACAATCGAGAGCACACTTTTTACAGTGCGTGTGGTGACTATTCAATATAGAAATACTTTGGGGTTTTGGAGAAGCACATTGATGGTTGTTGTTGTGATGAATAGTTGCTGGTGTTTTTTTCTAGTTTTGGGTATCAATATATGAGTATTTTTTTTTCTCTTAAACCATGTATCTATACTCAAGTATTTGCTACTTTCCCACAATGTTTTCAGACAGACTTATTTGTTTGAACAGTTTCGAAAGCAACATCATATTTTTCCAACTTTCACAAACCGTCCTGCTCCAATTCTATTTCATTTTTCATCTACAAAATAAGGGTTTGCAATGTTTGTTGGTTGAGTCATCGAACGCTCGAACGTCCAATATCCGGTGCCGCAAATTATGACCTTATCGCTCAATTTCATCGCCCGCTGCGGAATTCAAAATCGAATCCTAATCAACAACCACCATCGTCGTCCGCCATTTTCCTCTGCTGTCGCTTGCCGCATCGTCACAAAAGTGCGTTACTTCCGGGAACCCGGGAACCATCACTCCCCCCCCTCCATGTTCCCTTTGTGGACATTTATACGCTCTTTTCAGTTTGATTGAATCACAGTCAAACACAGCCGGCCGGCTGCAATCTGTCCGTTCCGTTCCGCGCGTTCTGAGGACCTTTTACACTCTAGGGCTGCGGAAGCGATTTGCAATCGGCACGACAACAGTCCCACGGTGAATCTTTTACCCACTGGGGATAAAACATAACCTCTCGAATATATCATTTTCGCTTTCGCTTCATCGCTTCCATTCACATGCGCTTCACCCAACGATCTCCATCGTGGTCCAGGTATGGCCACCCAAAATCTTTCATCATCGAAAAGGGGGGAGTTGAAAACAATCACCAGTCATCTCCACGCGAAGCGATAAATCTTCCGGAGGGCTTTTCCATCATCGGACCGTTCGGTTTCGGTAACGGCGAGGTTCACGACCCGCCGCAATTTTGATTATCGAAAAGCGGTTGAATTCCATCCAACGGGTCGGGAATGATTTCTGCGCTGTTGGTGCGGTCATCAAAATGTGGTGCTATTTTCCACGAACCAGAGAGAGAGTGAGTGAGCAAGAATGTTCGACCTTTCCCGAGGCCCCGCGAGGTATTGCATTCCAAAACTCCGGCGGTGGAGTGGAAGCCCTTACAATGAGAAGCACTAGAAGAGAAGAGGGTGAACGGATGCCGGACGGCAATACTTGACGGGCAGAACATTTTTCAGCATCCAATATCACTCGCTGCAGGAAAATGCGGAAAAGTTCCACTTCGAGCACTCGGTGGAAGGTTCGGGAAGGGAAACAATATATCGCCATTAAGCTGAAGCAGCCGCCGCTGCACACCGAAACCGGTCTCTTATCAGCGCCATCTTTTGCCGACATTTCCGACATCCTTTTTCGGCTGATGCTGTGGAAGGAAAGAAGGGTTTTCCTTCGTTTTTCTTTTTTCGTTCGTTTTTGTACGATAGAATTTTGGTGAATTCTAATCCTTAAGTGTAGTCTGGCTTCATTTGGACATTTTTCTAATTCAGCACTGTCCTTCCGGGAACTTTTCCGGGAAGCTCTATCGTTGACTGATACCGAACAACATTAAGCTAGGTCATCCAACTGATAAGCGTTGTTGTTATGTATGATGGAATTTCGCAAGCAACTTTCCATTTCCATTTCCTACACATTAAACTGTTTGTTTAATTATGTAATTTCAATTGTTGGCTCGTGATGTGTAGCTTAATTACATAATTTTTCGTAAGAATATAACCATCAGTTCACTTGTCTTGGCATATTTAAACGGTTTGGTTGGAGAAACACGTGCCGTAAATGATCGTTCTGTCTGTCCCTTATCAAATCTCGATTTATGATTTTGCTTCCCTCAGCTACGAAATAACGTTACGGTTGTTTTCGCTATCGCTGCCCATCTAGGAAAAGTTATGTTATAACATTCGGCCCGTTTGTTTACGTGACCACGCCGTGACCGTCCTGTTTGGCCAGGCTTTTCCGATGGCGCTTTCTTTCCCTATCTTTACGACAGTTGGTCACGAACCCTGCCAGTCGCCAGGCCGCCTAGAAGCGGGCGGGATGACCATTAATAAAAATCAGCGCCACATTTTCATAAGCATAACTTTCCGGCCCCTCTCCGGCCGCCAGCTGGACGCCGGTGCTGCACAAAAAGTGGGGATGCTGTTCCGATTCGATGAATTAGTATGAGTATTCCACCCGCTCCGGTTTACCGCTCGCGCGCTGACGAAGCATAATGTTTTTTTTCCGCCCAGCAAAAAGCCAACCTCAAGCCAGAACGTTCGAACACCCTCGCTGTAAAGTTCCGATCTCTCTTTGGACCGTTTGAGCGGGGGAAGGTTGTTTTTTATACGAGAAATTAATTATGGTATTGGTGAAGAATATTTGGCAAGCGGAAAGTCCCCCTTAAGAGCTTCTCCGGTTTCCCTACCCCTCGAGCATGGCCCTGAAAAAACCTTGGAAGCAGGCTTTAGACGATGAGTGTTGGGGAGACCAACAAAAAGGGGAGAATAAACAAAACGTACACATTTGCGGTCATCGTAAAGTGCAAAGAAATGTTGTTGTTTACCAGCGATGTGAGGGTGAAAAACACAACCCCGTCGAGGAAGCAAGGGAAAATGTGACCTGGGGAAATTTCGCACCACGATTTTCTCTTTGAAAATACCTCGTATCTTGTTGTTGCTGATCAGCAAAAGTTTAGGGAGATTTTGTCGATGTTAGCATTATCGAAAGCGAGCTCTGCTCGAGATCAATGAATCATTACGGGGAAAGACGAGACTGTTATTTTCCATTTTTTAAATTGTGTCTATAATAAATTTAATATTATTATCGGCCAAAATTGATTATCTAAGAAGACAACAGTAATATAAAAATCTATCGGGAGAAAAATTTATTCTTGACTTCTTTTTAAATTGGTCACGGGTTTTTGCTCAAATTATTCAACCTTTTATAATTGATTGTATGTATTTTTCTATCACGTTAGTTAATTATTACTTCATTGCTGTTTTCTAACTAAAGTCTTATCATTTCTTAACAATTGAAGTACATTTTGACCAAACCATATAATATGTAAAACAAACTGATGATTTCATGGAATCAATAATGCACAACTTTACGGCGAAGATAGAGATCATTTTATGTTAAGCTAAATTTTGCAACCCACCCTGTTAGCGACACGCAGAGCTTATGGAAGCTTGCATAATCCACCCACACCGTTCGAGGATAAAATATTCTTAACAATAATCCTATCGCAGAATCGATCCGAAAAAGGGTGCAAGTTTTACCTTTCGTTGTATGTTTTACGGCCCATCCAGGTGGCAAATGGATAGCATGGAAAATGAATAACTAACAAAGGGAGATCAAGCACAAAAGGACGACTCGATTGACGAACACTGGCAGTGTGTTTTTTTTTTTTTTGGAGTGGTTAAAAAATCCCGTTCCGTTATAAAATCCCACCCGAAAACCCGAAACCCCGAGACGAAATGGGTAAACATAAATAAAACATCTGAAGCTGGGCCGTTATTTCAAGTATCGATTTTCCATCCCCGTCCGTTCCCGACAGGCGCGTGGAAGCAGGTGGACGACACGTCTTGACCTCCAATCTTTTCTCCGTCGTCTTGAGTCTTCATCCGGAATCGAACAATGGCCACTCGGATGGTGTGAAAAGGAAGCTGATAAATGAAGGAACCGAACCGTTCGATGTGTTCGATCGTTACCGGATGTTGAGATGGGGTTGGTTTTTCGTGTCACTGTTCAATGAACTCGGCAAGAGTGACCCGAAGAGAAGGAAAGGTTGACAAGGAGCGGTTAAGCGAGTCTTTTCTTTTTCTTCATTTTCCCCTCCCTTTCAGATGGAGTCCTTTTTCCGGTTGTGGATTTTCCGTGCGGTTCATTGACAGCGCTAGGAAACCAGTCCGGGCCCGTAGGCTTGTCATAATATCCCCCCCCCCCCCGCCCCCTCTCTTTCCCAACCCGTGGCAGCGACAAAGATATCCGTTTTGACGAGCAAGGATTTTCCACATTACCATTCGCCTGCCCGGGTTCCGAGTGCAGAACCGACGGGACATAATTTACGAACACAGATACATGCGCATCCGGAACATGGCTTGCGGTGTAACTGGCCGTGTCCGTTTAACGAAGCTCCCGGCGGCCACATGGCCGCTCCATCCCGGGGGAAACTCTCCGCGTCCGGTTGTCGGATTCATTTTCATTCTATTCATCGGAGTTGCCGGTCTCCTGCTGATAATGGGCCGTTGATGATGAGAGGGAAAAAGTATGCCAAGAAAGGATAGAAGAACATGACATTCCACCGCGACCACCCACCACGTGGGGAACGACACCGCCCCTCTTGCAGTTATTCCCCGGTTCCGTTTTTCATTTGGCCATTCATCTTTTGCAACCACCGATGTGGTGTTGTCAGTTTTCCTCCATTTTATTTTTTCTCGTTTGGAGCCCAACTTTCCCGATCTCTCATCACTTAGCGAATATTATCGCACCGTCTGCTGTTCCATGTATCTCTCCCTTCCCAGCCCGGGGTTGCTTCTGTAAGCCGGAAGGAATAAGAATGTCGACAGAAGGATTTCTTAGCATACACACGGAGTCCCTTCTTTTCGGGCGAGGAATGGGGAGGGAAGAAAACATCCCACCGTAAGAAAATGTCTTTCGGGCGCAGCTTTCCTGTCGCAAGCTGGAAAATATTCAGGTCATCCCGTTTCCCAGCGCGCACCAGACGAAGCGGGTCGAAAAAGGCAGAAATCGGAAGGAAAAACCAAATCCCCCCCTTTGGCATGTGAAAGTGTGCTCGGCAAGGCGACGAGTTTTTGATGTGACAGAAAAATGAGCTAGTCGGATTTAATAAGCCGCGTCGGTGACTCTGGCTGCCGTTGGGAAAGATTGGAAAAATATTCCAACGCCCGAGGAAAAAAACGGCTCCGGAGGCTGTCTTAACGATAACGGCTTTCGCAACGCAACGACCCGGCGTTCCGTCTCTCTGGTCGGAAGTGTTTCGTATTTAATTTGCCTAACAAGCCAACGCGCTTCAATGGCGGAGAACGCGGTGACCGGGGAAATCTTCCCGTGATAATAATCGTAAGAAAAGCTACCGGAAGAGCGGAGCGGTGCGGAGAAAATGGCGCATACGACCGTTTTCCTACGACAGAGAAGACGTTCTTCTCACCGTTCTTTGGAAGGCGGAGAGTATGAGGTTCGGTTGGGAAGAAAGAAGAAAAGTGTCCTATTTTAATTCTAGCTTCCCGAGTGCGATTTTCCTCGGTAACGTTGACTGTCCTCGGGCGGTATTTTGTGCTTTTTTCCCCCCACCCCATTTATGATGCCCTATGCCATTCTCGTAAAACCAACATTTACGATACGCAAATTCAGCACGTTGTGCGAGCACTCAAGATAGGGGCCTCCCTTTGAAAGTGGCCGTCCCAGCATGATCTTTTGATAACATTTGCTGAAATCTTTAACAACAAACGTAAAACGTTTTTATGCCAGATTTCGATCGAAGTTTCCATTCTTCCCGTGTTTTGCATTCGGGGTTCAAATGAAGCGAGTTTACAAAAAAGCACATTCCACAAAAGTAGATAATCGAACGCAAAAGATAAATCATTCCGTTTTTTTCCCCAGCATCGGAACGGGGTTTCGGGTTTGCGTTGGGTAACCGATGGTGTTTTTGTTAGGCGCTTACCAAATGGCTTTCTTGTACAAACACAAATATTATAGGGTACATATTTCAGCGGTGGAAAACTTCCCCGATGCAGCGCACAACAAACTCCCCCCGAAACATTTCGCTTGGAAATGAACGAGTAAAAAAAAAAACGGAACGGGAATGTCCTGGAATCCAATAAATAATTTTTTCCACCATTTCCATCCGCTTCCTGCGTAGTGCCGTTCATTTGTCCAAGGAGCGAAAGGAAAATTCTTTTCGCACACCAAGCCCCCGGCCAACGAAAGGGAAGAAAATCGAAATAACAGAATAAATCCATTCCAAAAGCGCTCGGTCCATCTACCGTGAGTCTCCGGCAGGGCAAGGGGTGGGATGGCATGGTGGTTCGAAAGAAATCCTGAATCAACAATTTTTCGACGAGATTAATGAGAAGAAACGAGAGAAAAACATGCTTTTTTTTATCTCGCCCCACACTTTCTTTCCTTTTTTTATGACATTCGCTTTCCCCGGGCGAACGAGACATGCTGGCAGATAAAGAGGAAATTCGACGCCGTCAGCATGTTGCTGAATGTTTCCTCACAATTCTTCTCGCAAACGGACCCCACCCCCTTACCCCCTTTGCGTCATGCCACCCCATCGGGACTCTCTAGATTGTGTGTTATGATGGTTGCCTTATTTTTATCAATAATCCAAACACGCCGAGGTTCGCTTCGCGCCCTCGGATCGAGTGTCAAAATTGCGTCGAGCCACCCATGGGGGGAGAGCTTTCAAGCTCTTCCGCAAAAGAAAATGTCATCAAAAATTCATCTTCTGTTATCGTTTTGAAGGAAAACGGCGGGCGGGGAGACGTTTACCCCGATCGATAAGCTTAAAGTTGTGCGATTGCGATATTTGTGTTTATGTATTTTTCTCCTTCTTTCAGCATGGGTTAAAATATTTTCCCTCTGAAAGACGCACAAATGGCTTGCAAATGCATGGGCGAATGGGCTTTCTTTTACGCCCGGAAGAGGAGGAGCAAATATGTTAAGCGATATTTGGGCAAGCCTTTCCCAGCGTCAATTGTGAATAAATATGTAGGCAAGGCAAAAGAAAACCCATTTGTGCGTTTGGATTGGGTCACAGCAATGGAGGCAAGCAGGAGATGCATATGACAGCCAAAAAGGCAAGAGCAAGGAACAACAAATGTGACAAATGCAATCACCAGCAATTGTTTGACCATTTTCATTCAAATGAGCTCGCCAGAGGAAGGAAAAAACAAATAGAGTCGCAGAACCGCAACCGATGAACTCGTGAGTTGTGGAACTCTTCTCCGTACCCTTGTGCAGTGTCCTCAAGCGTTTCAACAGGCTTGCAATAATATTTCAGGATGAATATGAAAATGAAAAGATGTAGATAAACTCAATATCATTGCTAATTCGTCTGTCCTTGGCATATTCAATCTGCAAAGCATAAAAGTGAAGAATGAAAGTGGTCTTATGTTTTGCTCTTCTCCTTTCTCGTGTCGGTGCTCTCAAATTTGGTTTGCTTGCTTTCAACGCTGAACTTGATCCACTTTCTGGAGGGAAATACTTTCATTTCTCAAGTTCACAGATTAAATATGTATTGGTCTACATTATTGAGAGCTAACGAACACAGGGGTCTATGAAAAATACTGAATATAACTACAAAAAAATAATGGAAAAGGTGATGTGCAAAACCCGGAGATTTTGAATGACAAACACTTTATTTAGGTCTGGAGAAAATCGTTCCCAACTGATAGAAAATTCGTACAGAACAGTACAAAATCTACCTTCCAACGAGCATGATTGTTTATTTTATTATCATTACGATCTCGTTTTTAGGTAACATGTGTTTTTTACGGATTCGTTTTTCACCACGGAACATTTTCTACACTCATCAAATTTTGTGGCCTCCTCACGAGCACTTCCGCCCGAAATGGAGACTATTTTCAAACCATCGTG
Organism: Anopheles coustani; assembly: GCF_943734705.1. Taxonomy (NCBI): domain Eukaryota; kingdom Metazoa; phylum Arthropoda; class Insecta; order Diptera; family Culicidae; genus Anopheles; species Anopheles coustani. The sequence goes on from NC_071289.1 coordinate 75,642,613, forward strand.
ATCGAAAAATGGTCCCAAATTGACCGATATTCTGATGCTGGCAACAAAGGGCGAGCAAACCCATCGTCAGAGTTCCGCATGGCCGCCGGCGTTTGACCATTTCCATCGTCCATCTTTTTTTTCCTTCTGGCTCGGACCGGAACTGGCAAAATCAGGTACTTTAGCACGTTCTCACAACGTTCATACGATACGGCGTATGATATAAACGTGTCCCAGCGGACGCGACTCATCGGGCTTCGGGAAAAAGTTCTTTTCGGGAGAAATATAAACGGAACCCGGCCAGCTTGCCGATGATGGTTTAATGCGGACAACAGAACCGTGCCCGGTTCCTAGTGTTCCAGCCTCAATTCCACGGGCAAGGAAGAGGGTAGGTTCAGCGTGAGCTGTGTGCGTGTGTGTGTGTGTGTTTGCTCACTTCCTCCCGCCCGTTGGTAAACGAGAATTTATCTTTTTCCGCATGCGGAAAACGTGAATGCGGCAGTCCCGGCCTGACCAAAGGAAACCGAAAGCTCGGCCAGGCGAGCAAAAGCATCTTCGGTACGATGGAAAACCACTGATAAGCGCCACCGAAATGCGCCGGTAGGAATGGTCCACCGATGGCCATTGTAATGTCTCCCATCGGCGGCCGGCGTTAATAGGCGGGAAAATGGCTGTGGCGTGATTTTGAGGACGTGATAATAAATCACCAGCAAAAGCTCGAGAGCAAAGATATGCTTTTTGTCCGCCAGAAATTGTTCTTCGACCGCACGTTTTTTTCCGTTTCTCTTTCCACCGTCGTTTGCATGCGCGCCACCGCTTTTCCCGAATCGGTCTCGAGCTACGCCGAGCGGCACGTGGCGGAAGCGTTCTGATTTATCTCAATTTAAATTCTATGTCACATTCCATACCCGCAGTTGTAAACGTTCGCTTCGTGCTGGAAGCGAAAATTGAAAGACCGAGTGTCGCTTTAATGTGGGACAAACATTCGTTCGTTGATTTTCGTTTCCCACTTTTTTCCACCCAAAAGCTGTCGGCAAACTTTCCCCCGCTTGGAAGATGTTTGTTACTTAAAACGCACATTAATCAAAATTCCCTACCATCTCCTTCGAACGTGTGGGTAGGTGTGTGTGAGTCAAAGGTTCTAAATGGCATTTACTTGGCTCGAACGGACCGTTACTAAACTTTCGATGGATGGAAACGAAACAAACAAAAACAAAAAACCACAGGAACAGGAAGAACCAAACATTTCCCTCTCTCGCCAAAGCCAAAAAGTCGCACAGGTTTATCCGTGCGGTCGCCTCATGTCCGTCGAGCTGACGTCCGGATTAAACCAACACCACAACCGAACCGGACCTGGGGGTTTCCTGCAAATGTCGCTGGGAAGGAAAGAAAGTGTTTATCTGTGTGCGTGTGTGTGTGTGTGTGTGTGTGTACGTAGAACTAAAGAAGAACCGATCGGGGAAATTATGGTCGGTCGAGATGGGGCCAGGATGGACATAAACCCAAGACGCACACACAGCGTAACACTTGATTCGGTTCAGTGGAGGGTAGAAGTAGGGAAGAGTGAGCATGAGAGTACGTGCCAACCTTGTCGGGACATTTGGAGGGGTGGTTCGGTGGCGTAGGGGATGGAAATCGAGGACCGGAAGGTGGAAGCAAGGTTAATTGCATTTTCTGATTGCTTCCAGCGTCGGTCCACCTGGGACCCGAGGATGACTGGAACGTTCCCGTGATGACTTTGGCCATCGGTTGTGTGTGTGTGTTCGTTCTTTTCCCATCGTCCTAACGAGTCCCAGCACTTGGAGCCTATTTTTTCCCTCACACTCCTCCAGCTTCACACAATTTCTCTTATCGATCCTCTTATTGTTTCGAACACTTCCATCGCCCGAGAAGACCGGGGTGACTCTTCTGGTGACCACGAGCGCTTCCGATCGCTCGGTGTCACTAGAAAGGCGAAAAGTTTCCACCCTCGTTAACCACTCGGTGCGGTCCCGGTGCGTACGAGTGATGATTTATGGACCAACGCTTCCCGCTGACATGTTAAACCCGATACGATACAACGATCGGATGGCGTTCACAACTCGTCCAACTCGAGAAGGGAAAAATTACAGGATCCAAGCGCAACTCACGCGAGAAGGTGTCATCCATACCGAGAGCGACGATACGGGGTTTCGTCGAAAAGCCCAAAAACTGGATGGATCCTCCTCCGCCATTGAGTGGCTTTAAATTTTGCTCAATTATCTCGTCCTTCGGGCGATGGATACAGCGGATAAGGACCTTCCCGAGGGCAGCTCTGCGACTTCGAACCTACGGTGGCCTAATACCATTAGCATCTTTCCAACCAATTTGCGACATAGCGACACAATTGAGGCACTTCAGGAACGTCTTTCGTGGTCTCTCGCCCGCGGAACGCGTCAGAATCCATTTCGCCGACGATGACGATGAAGGCGACCTAAGTTTCGGACGGACGTCACCGACAGTTCGGATGGAGATTTTATCTGGCAAATTCTGCAGACCGGTACGAAGCAATAGTGCGCGATTGGTTGGAAGCATCAATTTGTCGATGGCAAAACGTGCCTTATGACTCGTGGAAACGAATAGTCTCAGTTACAGCGACACTTCTAAATCTTAGCCTTTTGTGTTCCCTCTCTTCCACGGAACTCGGTCCAGAGCGATGGAAGCCACGGAGAGAATACGAAACCGTTGCGCTTCGGAAGCGTTTAATCAGTGAAATGGTTCCCATTTGCGTGCGTCCCTGTTCTCCGCTGGACTGCAATTAATTTCCTACGATGGGAACGACGCGCCACGACCCACCGGAGGAATGCCATTAAACGCCGTCGAGCCGTTTTGCAAATTTGCATAAACCGTTACGCGCGCTGTAACCTTAAAAATAAAAAGTGAATTTATGGCGCGAATGGGCGCATTATCAGCGCCTTTTTGCTACCTTGCATTTTCTCCCGGAATGTCTTTTTTAAAAACAAATTAAATAAACGTTTCATCGATAGCGCTTCTACAGCGAAAACCTTTCTGGTGAATTCAATTGTTGAGACACAATTTAATCTGCTCTCCGAGCACCGGTGTCCTTGCGTGACGGGACCACCACAAACATCCCCCATAATCGGGTGTAATGGACGTAGTTATTGAATAATCTTCAGTTTACAGGCATTACGAACGCCACGGTTTGGATCCAACCGCCACCACCGGATATACGGGTGGATAAATAACGCCGGTTTGTAGCTGCAGCAAAGCTCCTAAATACCCCCTTAAACTCCGAAACACCTCGGCTCGGCGCTTATCGCCCGTCGCACTATCGAGCGACCGTTGGATGATAATCGTAAATACTTTCTCGGGGCGTGAAAACTTTGTCCACCGACACAACAGCGACGGCGGCCCAAACCGAACCAGACCCCTCCCGGTGGGAGTTCGACAAAAAAAAAGGAAAACAAAATCAAACCAACCTCGGGCGAAAATAAAATCAACCCCAAAAGCTTTAGCTCAATAATCGTAAATCTCTCTCCAGCGGTGTCCTTTCTAGTCGGTCGTTGACAGAGGAGGTTAGATTCCCGAAGCAGGAAAGGGGCTTTCGGGTGAAGGACACCCTAACTTTCCCCCATGCACTCCAAGTAGAACAATAAAAGTTTTCTTAACCCGAAGCTTAAACGTTGAAATGGCCTCGGTGTTGGAGTGTGGACCCTCCAGTTGGACCGTAACGGCTCTCTGGTGAGCGGGCGGGACATTCGAAACACTTTGTCTTAACTGGTGGCTCCCATGCCCGAATCAAAACACATCAATCCTTATCAGTGCCGCCCCAGACACACACACACATGTGTGCTCCCCGCTGATGGGGCAGGAGAAACAGGGAGGTGGTGTGCGAATTAGAACAATCTAACTAACTCCGATGTGCTCCTTTTTGGGGAGGGGGATTCAATCCAAATGGCGGCGGTCTTGTTACGTGTTCTTATCAGCAGAAACAGCTGCGCGACAGTGTCGGGTTCATCTCACTCATTCCTTTTAAGAGCTTTTCCATACGAGCGGGAGCCGGAAAGAGGCCGAGAGTTTATGGAGACTGTGCAAATCATAACGCCCAGTTGGGTAAAGTGAGGGTCACGGACCAGCGCTCTCCCTTTGAGGAGAAGAGGAGGACGCATCGCCATAGAAAAGATCAAATAATGACTATCAGTTATGACAGTCCTTGTGCCTGGAATAAAACCGCCTGGATGGGGGGCATAATTTTCCCAACTTCAGTACCCGTTCGTGCCCTTTTCCGTGGCTTACCGTCCGATTCTCTGAACCACCGATACCCCGGGAGTTGACCCAGATTAGGTCCGGCTGCCGAAGGGTTGCTGTGCAGCTCGGACACTTTTCGGCCGCTACGTGTCGGTTTCATTATTCGGATGGAAAGGAAACAAATGGACGACATTAGAGCGAATCTCGGCGTATACTCCTGCAGCATAGCCTACTATCTACAAAATCATCCCAAACCAAGCAAGGCGAAGGACACTCCATTCACTGGACACACACGTTCCTTGGTGAAGGTCCATTTTCTCTGTTTGTGCCCACAGCATAAAACGGTAAGCTTCACGAATGTCGAAAGAATGGACACTGGCCGAGCTTTTCGGCCCGGTTTCGGTCCAGCCGTTGGTGATTTAATTTAATTGTGAACTAGATTTTATGGCTCCTGGCGGGCGGTTGGGGTAAAACGGACTCCCGAGGCAAACGTAGTGACAATCGCTTTCGACAGGACTAGGCACAAGTCTATTAATCGTCGCTAGGGTTCCTCGAGTTTTTTATTCGCTTCTCTTTTGGAGGGATCCTGGCAGGGTTTGGATCCTTTGGTCCGAGAGTTTTCTATCCTATCCTAACCAAACACACGTACACACACACCCACATATGTGTAAGGAGTGATAAAAATGCTTTCCCGGGAAACGGGACCGCCTGTCACAAAAGCGAACGCGTGCAGGAGAGCTCGGTGACCACTCGGCGATGACCACGTTAAGGACATCAATATACGGACGTGTTTTATAGGGTTATAATGATAACGACGCAACCCCGTGGAGGTGGCGTTCGGCAAGACGAAGGCATGAAAGCGAAGCGGCAATATCCTAGCAATCATAGGCTTCGAGCCACCGTCGTGATTTACTTGTTGAGACGTCCGAGACTTCCGGTCCGGTGCGTTCCGCCTGGACCAGAGTGTCCGAGGGTTAGTGTTGCCTCAAATGAGCTGTTAAAATAATGGCCCTCGCGAGCTACAATAAACGAAGGATTCGCTCTACGGACGAAGGCGGAGGGGAACAATCTCTTCCGATACATTGCGGAACCGATGAGAGTGTTAATGGTGGTTGTTGATCGGTTATTGATGCCTACCCTTAGGAACGGACGGTGGCTTTTGTTGGCGCCGAAACCTTAGAAACCATCGATACGCAAACGTTGATGGATTGTAGGACCATATAACGCTGCGGCAATTATCCGAAAGATATTAACACAACCCTTAAAGTAGCAAAGTTGCTTTTGGAACTTGACAAAAAGTTAGAATCTTTAACAATATCATATTTTCTTGTTGATGGAATTTTATATAAAGAACTATATAAAATATCCAAACAGAGAAATAATTTTAAATTTCGGTATTATGTATACCCAACGACAGTTTTTTCGACTATTTGAAATTGTATGTGTACTTGAAATATTTGTAGCATGAAAAGAAAAGGCAAAATTTTTTCTTGTAGTAAAAATTCAATAATCCAATTTGTATATGTATAGAAAAATTCATTCAAAACCCCTAGTATTTTGTAGAATATGATTATTCATCGACTTAAAGGCATTTCCAATTATACAGAGAAGTATTTTCCATTGGAAGATCCAAAATAATATCAAATGAAAATGGAAATATAAGAGCTAAAAAGAAAAATATTAATTTGGTTGCTTCATTGATGTTACAGTAACAAGCAAGATGTTGTATCAACAAATATTTTCATCAACAGGTAGTTTGTACTAAACAACGTGTTAATTATTTAGTACTTTTTTCAGTAAAATCATCAAATTTAAAAAAAATATTTCGTTGCCAAATTGAATTTATTGAATTGAAATTATGAAACCAAACAAAGACTTTCCAAAAACTAAGTATATGCTTGTAATTACTGTACCTTTTCCATTTTAATTCATTACTATATGAGTGTAAAGAGCTGGTTTTGATTAAAATTTAGTCTAAAATATATCAAAATTTAGTTTAGTTAATTCATTTTTCTTACGATGTTCCAACGATGAAAGCTAGAAAATTAAGGTAATTAATTTGCCAGACACTGCATGGTACTTTTTCGAATACCTGATCGCTCGAAACTATTTCATGCCTGGCGATATTTTGTGAACATCAAATTCCTACCTTCCCGCGTTATGTTGCGAGGGTAAATGGCGCAAAGTTTATACATTCTTCAGTATGAAGCCAGCTGCTTCTCCAGTCTGGTGTACCAACATACCGCGTGGAAAGCCTCCGTTATATCGATACGGAACACTGTACGAACGTTAAATTGGCGTCTTGCTCTGAGTTGCACGTCACTCCATCGAAAAAGCCATCCTTCACCTCAGGTGATCTGTCCTCGGCGGCTGTTGCGTAACCCATCATGGCTGGCGTTTGTTGCCGAAGAGAACCGCCTCCGGCAGTACCCGACCCAACCCTCCACCTACCGCTCCCGTGTCGAATTTCCATTAATGTTAAACAACACCACACAATTTCCACCGAGGCAACATTCGCCAACAGTGTGTGTGTGGATGTGTTTTTCCCAGCTTGATTAATACTCTACCCAGCCCGCCCATTTCCCCACGCAGCTTTCGCTATCCGGTGGAGCGAATCACCGTGTGGGAAGACAAATATGTGTGTACATATATTTGAACAGTTTCTTCCCACCGACCCAGTTTGCCCTCCGACGGGTTGCTCGGGCTCCCAAGACAATCCCAAGCATGGTTGGGATGATGACGAAAGGTGAAAATCAACACGGTTCGCGGTTTTCGGATGCACCGAAGCGTGTCCTTTTTCGTCATGGTGTCAAGCGTCGGGAGTCAGGGAACACTCACGGGAAAGTTAATCCGATAGAAGAAGTTTAAGCTTCCCTTTAGAGGTGGTGGGAGACCAGAGGCGGCGGAAAAGGGGGAGTATATTAATCATGCTGGTGTGCATATAAGTAGCTAAGTGGAAGATTAGAATTCACCGAACGACGATTGCAATTTGTTACGTTCAGGAAGTTCTCTTACTTATTCCTAGTTTAATTATGAAAATTCCATAGAAAAAGCAAATTTGATTCGTTTGAGTGTAAATAAATACACCCGTCATCTAATGGCATCGGTATTTAAATAACTTTTCGTCCCTTTCAGTCAACGGGCTCAGTGAATTGTTCATGGGAAACAAGCCGAGTGTTTCGGCACGGCTTCATCAATCATTTCGAAGAATATTTAGAAACGGGATCTCAAGCTTTGTTAAAAGAAAATGTTTCCTAGAAAGAAGGAAAACATGAACTCCAACGATCCTGTTGATTGTTTCGATAGGAAGGAAAGGTAATAAAAACAATCGACAGACGTGCCACGTGTAACGATGGTAAAAGATAGCGGGATCGTTACTGTTTGCTTTTCCTAATGAGCAATTAGGGAAATTTCTTTCGAAAAACTTACTCTCGAAACCTGTTCCGTTCAAACAGAGGAAACGAAGGATCTTCTTGCTTTTGTTTTGGAAGTATGTGTGTGTGTGTGTGTATCTGTGTGGTTGTTTCCTAAATCGTCGGATGGGATGGAGAAAACGATTTGTTTTCGGCACACTCGTTAGGTGAGCCTAGTTTTCATGAGCTCATATCATTAGGTAAGCACCGGATGGAGTTGGTTCGTTGACGACTCGAGGACCAGGAGCGTCTTTCATGGTATGGGTCATCATTGAACCTCAGTAACGGTAGGGAAAGCATCCTTTCACGGTGTCAAACAGGGCTTCAAGAAAGAAGGAAACTGTTCCACATACACACACCAACCGGTTTGGGCTGAGTTCTGGGATTTCACACGTTGTTTAAGTTTGGTGAAGTCGTCGCTTCCATTCCATTCCACCGTTCCGCGCCGATGGAAAGTTAACTGGCATGTGAAGAGGCCTCTTTTGTCGGAGTGAACCGAAACTTAAGTGAGAGAAAAATCTCACCCAACTGAAGTTCGAAACTTGTTTTGATTTTTATTTCCCTTCTCGTTTTTGGGGTGGAACTTTTCAGAAGAAACTGGCCCTACTCTCCAATACCAAAGCCTGCGGAAAATTCCAGTAACAAAAAGAAAACTCCCACAGCACTGCGCTCGGGAGGAAGAAACCCGTATTATTTTACGACACTACACAAACATCGGCATTTTATGTAACCACAGCATTATTTTCCGCACAAACCCCGACGGCTCTGGCCCGAGCCTTTGCTTGTGCTTGCCCCTTCCCGGATCCATAATCAAACCAAACACTCTGTATTGGTCTCCGATGTGCATAATCCATTGGAAAATGTATGCGATACAACCCTGCGATATGGAACCTTCGGCAATGGGGAAACGGAAATAAAAATACATGACTAAAGATAAGTTTTCTAAACAGAAGGCTCGTAAAAAATGGTACCATGCCTGAAGCACTCTTTAAAAATAAAAAGAAAGTGGAAGAGTATTTATGGACAATGCACTGCTTGTTCATGGCTTTCCGACATGTGACATAAACATTTTAAAATTAAATAAACTAGAAACTTTATTTATTTTCATCGGCAGCAGAAATAAAACAAACATTAAATGAGAACATAGATGATTAAAGTGTATCATATTTAAATTAACAAAATGTTTTCTTTTCCATTTGCTTCCAGGTATGCGTTCACGAGCAATATCAACACTCCATCATGGAAAACATGTCAACACGTTTGATTAGTTTCAATCATTTAGCGGTGAGTTGCCATGGTTCTGCGCTAAATGTCAACATTGACCTTACCGGAATCCTCCCAAGCGCTGCACTGAATTATAAACCTCTACACCCTTTCGGGGGCAGCATAAAGTTACCGAACCGTTTCGAGCACATTGTTTGCAAAGAGCTGGTGCGGTAGTGTCTAATTAAATTCCCTCGCAGCTCGCCCGTTTGCACAAAAAACCAACACACTCAGCATTTGGAGCAGCTGTAGCTAATGGCCTGCGGGTCCCGAGATGTCCTGCCATGACGCCATTCCATCCCGTAATAATCTACATACAGACACATACACGCGTGAGGCTGGCGCCCGTCGAAAGTACTTTCGTTACAGAAGTGCACACGGGGTTTTGCAGAGTAGTTTAGGTTTTGGGTATAAAAGGTACCTCACCTCGACCCCCGCGCCGCCTTTCGCCTCCACCCAGTATAATTACCATAATCGAATGGCGTACCACTCCGAAGGCTCTCATCATTTTTGCCCCATAAAACACGAAACGTGACATTATCCGCCCAGCTGGTCAGCTATATTCGCAAAAGTATGTGTATGTTTGCATGTGCCTGTGTTTATGGGTATGGATTATGCGAATTTGGAAAATCCTTCCCCTTGCGCAAAAGGCTCATGTGGAGCGGTGTTTAATATTTTCCTTGCCGCACTCAATGGCGCTCGGTGTCAAATGGTCGAGGTTGAGACACTGATTGGTTTTCTACACGCTGCGGCGTTCGCTTTAACGAGTGGCAGTCGGTAATGATCATAGTGGTGTCACCGTTATCATCATTACGAGCGCTACGTGGTGTAATTTGTCGCTAAATACTAGCTCCATTTCATATGTACGTGTGTGCTTTAACCATTAGGTAGTTGCAATGCCTAGGAGAGACTTTTTTAAAATGTTGTTTAAAACAGAAGGCTTTTTTATGGAAGGAATACAACATTTGTTAACAAATCACGCTTTCTTATGGTGCTGACAAAACGATCTGAGCAGTTTCTGCACATACACTCCCATGGATCCTCAAAAAAAGGCGTTTGTCGTTGGTCTTAATATCTTGAGTATAGATGAACTGGAATCTACATTTTATCATACCTTTCTCAGTATACAATTAAATTGAGATATCTTTCGAATGAACAATCAAATTTGTCTGACGCTTTGTTTAAAGTGTTTTTCGACATTTAAAATCAAAATCTTCTGACTAACTATGAAGAAATATACATGAAAAAGTTGTCATAAATTCAATCAAAATCGGTTGAGATTTGTTCGAATTATCAACTTCAAATTATTTTGGTGATATTGAGATGTTCAAAAGATGTTTTCACCTTTTTCATCTCATAAAATTTTGTGTGTTCATCATACATACTAAGGTTCAGCTTTCGCGACGCTCTGTGTTTCGTAAAGATTTTTACCGTGTTTTCGTCATCTAACGGCCGTTGAGTGTACCTTCCCATAAACTTTTAACGCCTCTGGACAACTGGAGTCTGTTTGTTTCGCTCGTGTGAGCCTCCCTGTTCTGCTTATCCAAAAAGTTTTGTGGTTCCTGTCCGCGGCACCGCCAGTTTTTCGGGACTAAACAAACGCCAATTTGTGTGTGTGTCATCTATCGTCATGGCCCCTACGTGTCCCGCCTGCGAAGATCTGGTTGACTCATCCGAATATATGTGTGCAGGCTTCTGCAAGTCAACTTACCACTACAAGTGCATTGGTCTGGCCAGCAACCTGATCAAGGAACTAAAGCGTCCCAAATCGCAACTGGTTTGGCTGTGCCATGGATGCCGGGATTTTAAAGCCAAGGGCATGTTTCCTTTGATCCGTGAAATAGACTCCCGGCTCACGGAAATTAAAAATGAACTTCTTAACGGTCTGAAAAGTGAGATGGCGTCCGAAATTCATAAACAACTGACCGGCTTCATCAACACCACCGTCTCCACCACCACCAACGCGCCTGCCGTATACCCTTCATCCGACCTGAATCCAAGGCTCAACTTTAACCAGATTAACACCACCGATAGAAACACGCCACTGAACGCGCCTAAACGTAGGCTCGTTGATCGATCACCGCCACCGTTACTAACAGGCACAGCGGACATCACCTCTCCATCGCTTGCGATCAGAACTATACCTGTCCCCGAGAGAGAACCTAAGTGTTGGCTCTTTCTAACACGCATTGCACCTGATGTAACAAAACAGCAAGTCGAGACAATGGTACAAAAGCACGTGGGGACCGAGGACACCGCCGTTTACTCCCTTCTTCCCCGGCTTCGTGAACCTTCGACTATCACCTACGTTTCCTTCAAAATCGGTTTGCCTTTATGCTTGCGTGAGAAGGCACTTAATCCTGAAACCTGGCCGAACGGTCTCGTATTTCGCGAATTCGTTGATCGTCGCCTAAACTCGGCAAATTTTTGGCGTCCTACGCCGAACCTACATCCGCAACCGTCTCAGCACCAAACTCCTCAAGTCACTGCACTACGCACAGAAACACAACCCACCGTACCACACGAACTTCACGTTTAACTGGTCACCAAACGAAACACATTTCACAACCCACCATCTACTACCAGAATGTGAGAGGCCTTAGAACTAAAACCGCCGAACTGAGATTAGCTGTGTCTGAGTGCGAGTATGATATTGTGTCCTTTACTGAAACGTGGCTCGACGATGCGATTCCATCCCAGATGATATTCCCATCTCAACCGACCTATGGTTACTCAGTGTACCGTACCGACCGGAGTGTAATGAATAGCACTCGCTCGCGGGGTGGAGGCGTGCTAATTGCAGTTTCATCGAAACTAAAATCTCAAGAGTGTCCCGCCGCTGTCCGATCTCTCGAAATGATCTGGGTGAAAATTCATCTCGACAAGGGGGTGCTCTACCTAGGGACTGTTTATATCCCACCATATTTAAGCAACAATTACGGAACACTACGCGATTTATGTCTTTCAATCGAAGCAGTTGTCAGCAAATTGAATTCCAATGATCGCCTCATCATTCTAGGGGATTTTAATCAACAAAACCTGATGAACAACAGACCGTTTAATGACATTGTTGACCAATTTGCACTGAATCAGGTCAACAACATTTATAACTCACATGGCAGGGTGTTGGACCTAGCCCTAGCGGACGACAATACTTCCCCACTTCTACATGTACTTGAGCCACCTGAACCTATGATGCCGGTCGACATGTATCATCCACCCATAGCCATTCAATGTGAATTTGGAACGGTGTTCAAACGTAGTAGCTCAGATGGCACAGCTCAGGATCTGGACTTCTACCGCGCAAATTTTAATCACATAAACACTATTATCTCGGGCTTGAACTGGAGCGACCTGTACCGATCTAACATCACTGTAGACGAAGCAGTAAAAATATTCAACGAGAAGCTTACCGGCATATTTATGGAAACAGTACCACGTCAAAAGCGGCCAAATCATCCTCCCTGGTCGACCAATGGTCTAAGAATAATTAAACGTCATAAGAAGGCTGCTATCAGACACTATCACTACAGATCAACTTATCTTAATCGCTGCAGAGCATCTGTTTTAAGCCGAGAATACCGCTCACTAAACCGGTCATTGCACAAATCTTATGTCAATCGTATTCAACACAGCCTCCGACGCAACCCGAAGCGATTCTGGTCTTTCATCAAAACGAAGTCGAAGAAACAGCTACCTTCTTTCATGACATATAATGAAACTACTGCCAGCACCGAAAAAGATATTGCCGACCTATTCGCGTCACGATTTTTTGATGTATTTGACCAACGCTCGCCGAATGAGGATGATATACTGAATGCCACACGTGACACGCCATTAAACATGCTCAACATTCAGAATATTGTCATAGACGAGGAATCAGTGATAGCCGCTCTACGGAAGCTGAACAAATCATATTATCCGGGACCGGACGGCATTCCTTCCGTAGCTCTAGTCATGTGCGGGAGTAGTCTGGCTCCCCATCTCGCCCGCTTATTCCGTCTGTCTTTTCTCCAAAGCACTGTACCAAAGATTTGGAAAACCTCCTCAATGGTACCTATCCATAAGAAAGGCGATCTCAACGTTGCATCTAATTATCGAGGCGTAACATCTCTCACCGCATGTGCCAAAACAATTGAAATACTTATATATAACGCACTGATTAATCCGTCCGCGACGTACATCTCTTCGGCTCAACATGGGTTCATGCCTAAACGCTCTACTTCTACAAATTTAGTAGAATTTGTCTCAGAATGTATGAGTAGCATGGACAAGGGCAAGCAGATTGATTGCATTTACACAGACCTGAAAGCCGCCTTCGAAAGTGTATCTGTAGATATACTATTAGCTAAGCTAGATAGGCTCGGCATGTCAGAAGCAATCCTGCTATGGTTCCGCTCCTACCTAAAAAACCGGGTGTATTACGTCAGCTATGGTAGATCTCGTTCTAACGCTTTCCTGTCCACGTCCGGAGTTCCGCAGGGCAGCAACTTAGGACCATTGTTGTTTTCGTTATTTATTAACGATCTGTGCTACGTTTTACCGACCGAGAATTTCCTCATGTACGCAGATGATGTGAAACTCTTCCAGCCAATGAGTTGCGCTAATGATCGTGATAGCTTGCAGCAGTGTTTAGATAAGTTTATCGACTGGTGTGACCGTAATTTCCTAGTCATTTGTGTTGAGAAATGCTCTGTGATATCATTTACTCGTCTAAAAAAGCCTGTACATGCTGACTATAGAATAAGACAAGCTATTATAACGCGTACCGACCGAATCCGTGATCTAGGTGTCCTTTTAGATAATAAGTTAACCTTTTTACCACACTATGACAACATTTTAAAGAAAGCTAATAGGACATTAGGGCTAGTTAGGAAAATGACATCTGATTTTAGTGACCCTCTATGTTTAAAAACTATCTATTGCAGCCTTGTTAGATCAATATTAGAATTCGGTTCTGTAGTGTGGAGTCCAAGTGTCGCGTCCTGGACAAATCGGCTTGAGGCTATACAAAAAAGAATGACTAGGTATGCCATAAACCTTTTACATTGGCCCAATAGCAATGACATACCATACTCTACACGTTGTCTGCTGTTAGGGATAGAAACACTTGAGAGAAGGAGAGAAAAAGCCAAGGCTATGTTCATGTTAAAACTGTTAAAAGGTGAAATCGACGCCCCGAACCTACTGCAAAAAGTCGGTATCCAAGTCCCACGTCCAACCGCTAGACATTACACCTTATTGATGACATCGCGGCATAACAACCAGTATGCCAGCAATGAGCCTATTTCTGCGATGATAACTAGCTTTAACAGAGTGTACCACAGCCTCGATTTCAATAGAAACACTCATGAGTTGTTTGAGGAATTAAGACACGTGTCCAGATGAGTCCTTGTTATATCACGTCCAGTAAATAACCATTTTAAATGTAACTATGTCTTGTGAAGCCCACGGAGGCCGACAAGTGTCTTAAACAAACAAATAAACAAATAAACAAATAAAAATGCTTGAGCTTATAGATATGGAAGCATCACGTTTGGTTGGAAAACCTTTTTTTACTTGATTAAATGATTCCTAAAATGATTCAATAGATTTAGTAGTGTGATTCCATAAACGATTTTCTTACAATATAATTTGTAATTTCTGCTAAATAATGAGTTTAATATCTATTGTCTTTCTGATAGCCATTACTAATAGATCCAAACTGCAAATTACCGCTGTTAAAGCCAAATACCACCCTTTACTGCTTTCGTTAAATTTTTGTTCAAAATGTCTGAACCTTAAATAAAATATCATAAGAAGTATGCTTCGGGCCACTTTGCTCAACAAGTACAGCTCAACAACGAAACACAGGAAAGAACAATATCGCACTGTGTTCCGAAGGGATGTATTTTACTCTCTGTACGTTTCAAAACTTCCGCCGCGTGTTTTATTGCTCCATTAACAAACAAACGTTTGCCAGGGAACAAAACGGTGCTTTCGATATTAAATAACGTCCCCGGCGGGCTACAAATACACACCTTTGCCAGGAACAATCGACCAACCGTGTTTCGATTTACTGCAATTGTTAGCTTTTGCAGAAGGAGTAGGGGGTTAAAATCACTGTAAAAGTCACTTATGTTCCACGAACAACAAACCATCGTCAACGGTGTAGCGATGAGGAAAAGGTCTTGGACGGGTTTGCGTCACCAGTGGAAAAAAGAGGACAATTTTTTCTCGGCCTATATATTGCGAGATTTCCCCCAGCACACAGCTTCTAGCGATGCTATGGATTTTCCGAGCGTTTGCTCATGGAGCACGAACGGAGAGCGTGTGGTCGAGATGGTGGTGTGGAAAAAGCGTTTTTCAAATGGACTCTGGAGGACGGTTTACAACTGTTGAAAGTTCCGTCCGTTTCATCGCCCCCCTTTTTCTAGCCACCGTCTCCTTCCGTCCTGTTCCAATTTTGCTCACTAAGGCGTAAGGCCGACCGAGAAGGCTACGATCGGAACACTGAGAACACCGACGTAGGACGAGAGTTTAATGTGGCTTGTGATGTTGATGCCTTTCTCGTGTGGATAAGCGTTTTTTCCATTTCCCTTCCCTGCTTTTTGCCTTCACAAAACGTAGTTTCTTTACTCCCATCGAGTGCACGATGCAGGGATTCCATGCACAAAACGAAGTGCCGGGTGAGCAGAAAGTGCCGGGTGAGCAGAAAGGAGGTGAAAGGGTGTTACTGGTCGAATGCATTTGGAGAATTTTACGCCATCATCCAAGCGCACGGGGTGTTGATGTGGGTTGCATTTGCATTCGCTCGGCAAAAAACGGCACAACACAATCGCACAAGGACGCCGTCAGCTGTCCCCAATTTACAGTTTTCCGTTGTTTGATTTCTTTTGCAGCGCCCTGTATCTGCTTTTCCCTCGGAGTGTTCCTTTGCCAAGCCAGTGCGCTAAGGCCGAGCATAAAAGAAAGACCATCATACAGAAAATAGTAAAAGGTGCTTTGTTGCGAACGTTTCGGTGTTAGCTGGATGAGATGAGGAAAATCTCGGGGATGAAAAGAAAAAGTACCCTCGTATCGTATGTGGAACAGCTCCGTCCAGTGAACACTGCTGACTGCCTTTTCCGTTTCGTAGCATCAAGTGGACATTCCCCGGGAAAGTGTTACACTTCCTTGTACGGGTTGTTTTCCTTTTCCGAACCATTTGAGAGCCGGATCGTGAAGCTGAAGATCTTGCGCAATCAACCCGATGAAAGGATGATAACGATCCTTTCAACCAGCACGAGCGTCAGAAAACGGGAGTTTCGTTTCGGGTTTGCGATCATTTGCAGTTAAAAATGTCATTCCGCCTGAATGTGCACCCGAACGGTTTTCCATTTTGGGGCGTAGGATTGCACGCCAGTGACACTTCTCCGGAGTGGATTTTCGGCCAACTGAAATCCTTTTTCCCACGAGAAAAATGTCATACCAGGCCGGTTGGATGGTCCAGTTTGAATCACATTTAACTTAATTTACGTCACGAATGAAATGCTGTTGGAGATTTTCATGTTCTATCAAAGAGGGTCGTAATGGAGTTCCAGAGTGTACATGTGATAGAGAAAAAAAGATTACGAAGCCATTCTGGACTACAAGTTACACATGAAATGTAAATAAAATATCAAATCTAATCATTTGCATTTAAACTTCTAACCAACTCTCATTCTATTTCCGACACTCTAAAACACTGGAGGACATTCTTTCACGAAATAAATTCTCTGATCCTCGTGGTTACCTAATTGGATTCATTTTATAATTTGTCACGTTTAGCGAAGACTGCGCTCGTTCGCACGTATTTTCGTAGCACCATCCACAACCATCTTATGCTCGATCAGAGCTCGCCTAACGTAAGCGGACTTATGCTTTTCCCGTGTAAACAGAACCGCTCGGAAATGGTATCCTTCAGTTTCGGTGCAATTTAATTTTGAATTCAATTTCATTCTTCATTTTATTCCATTATTTGTCCAATGCGACGAGAATGAGGATTAAGTAAGAGTGTTTTGCTGGAACGTGTGCGCGACGGCAACTGATGATGTCTGCAGAGGAGGAAAAATTCATCCTCTGCGTTTTGCTGTTCGAACAGAGAAGTGCATGGAACTGCAGTAAAAAAGCAGAAAGTTTACCGCAGCATTACATAAACGTTGCGCGATGAAATTCGAAACTGCGGATGCGACTGCCGGCGCTCGGAATGATTACCTTAAGAGCATTCTCGAGCACGCTTGCAGCCATGATTTGATGGGTAGATAGGGTGGTTAAATCATCAACCGGCATTGCACCCCGATCGTGGAGGGAGTGCATGCTTTCGTGCTGGAAATGTGAATGCAAGCAATCTATGCAAAATGATATTAATGTTTGAAAAGCATAATCGCCTTGTGTGGAGATCACTTGAGTCTGGCTTAAAGCCTGTCTCATAGTAAATTGAGCCAAAGAAAGCGCGCTACTGTGGCGTCTCTAGTAGCGTCAGCCAAAAACTAATATTTTTAATAGTATTAGTGAACAGTAACAATCAAGTTGTGCAAGTTTCAGATCTGTACTGTTGTTTTTCGCTAAATGCCGTATAATGGAAATTGAACGACCCAAAATAAATCCGCACAAAATACTATAGCACCAAGGCAAATGAGCAAATTGAATATACCGGGAACCCATTAAAATAAAAAAACAAAAAAATGACAAGTATTTTTCTTTTGTACAGTTTTACATAAGGTTTGTTATAAAAATATGTTTTTACTATTTACGTGTTCCTTGTTCTTTTAAATTCACGTATTTTGTTTTTGTTTCCTGCATTAACGCCCATGTCGTGGAATGGGACACCGTTTTTGCAACCTCCGTTAACTTCCTCTTGCCAAGAACATCTGTAACTGTTTCACCACTTTGTCTAAGACGAAGTTTTGTGATTGCCCAGATTTTTTCGATAGGGTGAATCTCTGGGAAATTTGGTTTTGGTACCAAGTGATCTTATTGACCCAGTACCACTCCAAGACAACTTTGGAATAATGGCAGGTCGAAAAATCGGCTAAAAATGTACGTGAATTTTTAAGAACAGGGAACATGCAAAAAATAAAAACCTATTTTTATAACAAACCTTATGTATAACTGTACAAAAGAAAAATACTTGAAATTTTTCTTTGCTTTTATTATGGATTCCAGGCCTTGTCAATCTGTCCACCGATGCTCCAGTCATTTGTGCGGATTCATTTTTGGTCGTTCAATTTTCACTATACGGCATTCAGCGAAAAACAATAGTACAGGTCTGAAACTTTCACAACTTCATTGTTACTATTTTCTACTACTACTAAAAATATTAGTTTCTGGCTGACGCCGCTAGAGGCGCTACAGTAGCGCGCTTTCTTTGGCTCAATTTACTATGAGACAGGCTTTAGTTTCCCATTGGAAAATCAACATCATAACAGCACTGAATTTTACCATGGTACCGACAAGAACCTTGTTCTTCATAATTTTCTGGAAATGTTTATATGAGATGAAAAAACCAATATGCTTTCCAATCTTTAGGGGAACCAAAAAGGCTTCGTTTCGGATTAATGATGTACTCCAAAAATATATACAGATGCGCTTCATCCTCGTTGCACGAGCAAACCTTTCATATTCATATTTGAGGATTGGTGCAAAGCATCCCAACCCAGGACTCTTGGGTGCTTTCAGAAATGCACTTGAGTACGCCGGATATGTATATGATATATGAATAGTTTTATGAAAATGAGACACTCCTTCTTCCATGCGTCCTTGTACGTTGTCTACGTATAGCCAGGATCGCCAATGAGAACTTTTAGAACCCAAAGCTGGGGTTCGTTCCACGATTCCCTCGTTGTTCATTGTCAGCGTTTGCTTGCCGGTAAACCACGACGGTTTTCTAGAATGAGCTCATGTTTGTGTCATTTCCTGAGAATCATTGCAGTCCCAGAAAAATAGCCACGCCAAGTCGTTCTGGAAGGAGCGATAGATTTGTTGCATTTTATTTCGCAAACCAAATGAGACTCCTCTTGTTGGCCGTCACCGGAAACGCCGATGACGACGGAGAACCGCAAAACTTTCGATGCATTTAATGCTTCGGTCGGTCGGAAAACGCATCCCGCGCCAAACTCGCCGGTATCGCCACCCCGGAAATGGGTCGAAATGGATTGGAACAAAGTTTTGAAACGAACCAACCGCACGCTAGTTTTTTTTCCGAAGAAAAAAACCGTTTGAAAAAACTAAATGGCCTCGAAAATTGCGAGTGGAGCACTTTGTGTCCAGGTTTTTTTAGTTTTTCCCTTTTTTGCCAACTATAAGATTGCACATTTTCCATCTGGCACGATCTGGTGAGAATTTTCGTTTTCATCCCTAAAGGAACATTCATCAAACGAGTAAAACTTATGCCAGAAAGTATCTAAAACTGTTGAAATTAATTTGAATCGATGGTGCGGAGTTTGCTGAAAAGTTTTTAATGAAAATGAATAAAAAAAACTGAATGAAATGGTACTTTCAACGCTCCATGATTTTTCAAACTAAAATCGGATACTTTTACCTCATCGATTGCATTTCAAGTGGTTTTACATGTTGTTAGAATTATTTTATAAATTTGCTACTGAATGAACATGTACATAAATTGAGTGTTATTATTAAATTGCTGAAATGTAAAGATACCATTACTGCTAAAAGAAAAAGAGAATGATGTAAAAAAAGTTTAAATCGGGACCAACAGAAAACTTTTCAAACATTCAATTTAACAGTGTTTCCTGTGAATTTTAGTGTAAGCTATAATACCAAGTGCTTTGATATTGTATTGCAGTGAGACACTTTTTGCTTTTGAACTTTTTGCTCGTGAATCTGAATTACTCAACGAATAGGACAAATTGTCAGCCTTTCCCTCAACATTCCAAGTGAAACGTGGAACAAGTGTTTGAGAAAATTCTAAATGAAATTTACGAAACATTTCCTGATTCGCCAAAAGTGTCAATGTCATTCCTCAACAACTGCCACGTCGCGTTGGAAAATCGATCCCAAACGGAAACAGCAACGAGAAAGTTAAAAACTCAACTCCAACCTTTGTTGCTACTTGACGGAAAGTTTTACCATTCTACCGGTTCTTCCTACGAACCGGTTTGAAAAACCGGGGAAAAACGGCTCCGCCGTGGCTGAAACTTTGATGCGCTTCCGTTTGGACGCGCGTCACCTCGATCGCTTGCAGTTTTGCCAGTTAGGACAAATTTTTCGAAACAGTTTCATTCCGGATGAAATTATGTGCAAACAGAACTTTTGGCTTTGTGCGTTCCGGAGCCGAAAGGCGGAGAGCGGAGAAAAACAAGTCAAGTATTGCAGTTGCCGTTGGTCTTGGTTGGTTTTGGGTAGCGAAACTTCGTAGTTTTCTTCGCTTTCCACCACCGCGGGTGGGTAAATATTTTGTCCATGGTTAATGAGCGGGCCAATTATATAGTTTTCGTTGCTTAATATTATGTCTCTTGCTTACGATGGATTTCATCAGATAAAATGTATCAAAGCACCAGATCAGCTTCATTCCACGCCAGTTCCAACTTCTCACATCCTTCACAAATGTTCGCACAAATGTCTTCCCTTGAGCGGGTCCTTTTTGTCCGTGTTGGCCCAAACGTCTGGCAGCGGATATATCATCACTCTTGCCCCAAATTGGTCTGGCCTCACAAAACTCACACAGTTTTTCCGAAGCCATCCATCTCCCGCTGTGTGTCGCTACACGTCATTATGCAAATGGGCGAATTTCCCATTGACATGCAGGACACGGTCAGCCCGCGATGTGGCCGCCATTTTGCCCGACGTTCCATCGTCCCCCAACCTTTCCTCCTTCGCTTTCCGGACTCCGTTGACTCAGTTTAACTCCATCCGGCGGAACAACCCTGGCGAAGGCGAACGAGGGATGGGAGATTCCGTGGAGAAGGAAATCAATTTCGACCAGTGCTCGTTTATTTCGTGCCGCAATTTTGTCCTGCCCGACGGTCGACTCGCACACACACACACAGAGGCACAAACACACATCGGGCAGAGGTTAGCATGCCCTTAATGGTCTTGACCAGTTTTAGGAAAAGACTTCACGTAGGAACTGAACGAAGGGAAGAGAAAGAATCAAGCAAGACAACGGACTACTAAGTTGTGCCCAGGGAAGGTCACCGTAAGACCGAGCCCTCGCACACACACACACACATACATATGCATCGTCCCTGGAAGTTTGCGGTGGCACGTGACGGTGAACTTTGGTGGAGTGGACTAATTCAAACGAATTAAATACTTGACCTGATTTTATAATTATACACCCCTTTCTTACACGAGCCACGAGCGTCGTCCAGGGTACGGGCATGAAGGCAGGATAATGAAACACAGTGGAAAACGCCCCCGACGAAATCGTAAACTCGGCATGTATGTGTGGCGGTAAGGACATAGCAAGAGAATCGTCAGCATAAAATGAGGTTACGGTCCCGGGAAAAGCGCAACATTCTCTCCCGGCACGGGAGATGGTGCTTTTCAGCCTAAACAAAAGAGGGGGGCAACTTTATGGGGAGCGGTGGCCTGGTGGGTACTCCCAGTGACGATTAATTTCGGAAGAAACTTCAGCCAACTTTGGTAATTTTTTTCCAGAACCTCGAACGAACCTCTTCTGGTGCGGAGGCTGACGAAGGGAACACAAACAAAAAAGAATCATTTCATTTTCCCATCTCCACAGCTCGGGGGGAGAAGGACCCGAACGGGGGGGGGGGGGGGGGGGGGCAGGGAACGCTCAAGTGTTGTCGTAGCCATGCTGCAATGGCACAATGTGCACACCATCACTTCCATTGCGCCTCGTTTCGAGGTCGCGTTGAACGGCCCCCGTGCATGTTTGTGTGTGTGTATCTATTGACTTTTGGCGCCAAAGAAGGAAGTGGAAAACCCCGTCGCGTTCCTTGGAAAAACAACGGCCCCACAACGAGCACAAGAGGAGCGCACGTGGAAAACTTACCGAGTGACCGGGGGAAGGAAATCGTGCGCGCGTGTCATGTTCGTACACATTAACAGTCTTGTTTGTGCGGCTCCCATCGGGCGCGTATGTTTCCGGTGGAGCCTTGAATGTTTCCCATTTGCACGTTGCAGGGAAAACATTAAGCGAAGAGATCCCCGTCAGTGGTTCGGTGTGGCCGGGAAAGTCTTGCGAGTAGCGTAGAGGTCGCGCCATCCGCAACGAATCTTTTCGTTGTTGGGTATGTTTTATTTCACAAAGGACCCTTGTAAAGGAAGAAAACATGCCCGTCTTGGAAAGGCAAAGGCGCAAGGCGCATACATTCCTACATACCATAGGGCATGGCCACTTTTCCATCTTGACAAAACACAACAAAAGACTACAGCTACGGACGACGGTAGGTAAAACATTTTCCTTTACCGTCTTTACCGAAACGGCGACCCCGAAAGGATACACCGTGTCCTTGGCGACACTGCACTTTTTCTTATTTATTTTTCACACTCACACAACACTTAACTGCAGCATCGGGCTCGTCGGTGCTGAGGCATTTTCATCGGCGTTCGCCATGCAGGGAAAAAGCCGTGGAAAGCGAGCTTCTTTTGTACGCGTTTTGGTGCAGTTTCTTATTTTGATGCTCCATTTTTCAGAGCCTCCCCTGGGCAAAGAAAACAACATTTTGCGATGCATTTCTTTGCCGGCGCAAGGTTTCCCGAAAAGTAGCTACAATCACACACTCGCCAGCTCGGGTCCTGATAAATGGTTACCTTGACATTGGCCGCATTGGTCGGTTCACCTATTGCTTATGCCTTTGTTTTTATGTGCTTGTGTTCTTATATTTTCATGCCACATTTATATCTTGTCCTTCGGTGCAGTAGCTTTTCCTTTTCCGTTTTTACGTTTATACTGTAAACCATTGGAAAATCCCGTTGTACAATTTTGCCCATTTTATCCCCCCTCGTCCAAGGTAGCAATCTGTTTCGAAAGAAAACTACCCACATGTGTGCCTTTTTGTATGTTTTCTATTATCCACTAGCTGGTGCTGCAGTTTGGAGGAAAATAGCTATGGGAAAATGCTTCCTTCTTGTGTTCTTATAAAATACCCTTTCAAAGCAAACTCTCTCCTCTTGACCGGGACTCGGCTCCGTCAGTTCAAGATCCAGAGGCTTGCCCCGACAAGCAGTTACAACTCCCCGAAGTCCTCGAGAGTCGTGGACCGAAAGTATCGCCTTGCCGTTCGAATGCCTTGCTCGGGACCACTTTCAGTGTCGTTTGAACCGATTTCGAACGAACAAACGACTGGCGAAACACTCCCACCGTCCTGTAGTGGTGGAGAATCGACAGGGTAGGGCATAATCTTGGTCCGAAATTGGTAAAGGTCGAGCTCTTGCATGCTGTCGTTGCTTGGCCGTAACGATGTGCTGTAAGCATAGAAACGTTGACTTCGAGCTCAATCTGAAACTGGCTGGCAACGTTACGTTTCGTGTCCCGCTGGGTGCTGTCAATTGGTGTTTGGGGTAGAAATTTTCACAATGTCGATGAGATAATCATACGATTTTCTTTTGCCCTTCTCGATTGTTTGTGTTACCGTTTTGTTAGCACATTCGATCGTTTTATGAAAATTCCTTAAATACTTCGTACGGAGACTTTCCGCGAGAGACTTTTTGGCTGACCAATAGGTTATACAGTGCAGCTTATTAATGTATGAAGTGTGTGAAATATTAATTCATTATGCTGTGAAATATTAATTCATTTATATACCTAATTAATTAAAGAAATCGAAGATTAGAAAATGAGTTTGTGTACTAAATATGGTTCAGACAGAAATCATCGCTGATTATTTTTAAAGGAAATTAAAGCTTTCTTATGTTAAAAATATTTACATGTGTAGAGATATTCCTTTACAGTATGCCAGCTAATAAGAATTTACTTACATCCCTTGAAGAGATGTTTTAAGATTGTGTAATGGACTGGTTGTTGCTTTAAAGCTTGAAACACTTTACAAACTAATTTATTGCTACTTATATTAATCTTAAACTAGTTTAATTACTTATGAAACTAAGTTACGAATCAATTTATGCATTGATAGGAGACATTTAGCTCTTGTTGATATATTTGTATTGGAATCAACATTCAATTCGTTCCACTCCAGCAAGCTCCAGAACACGATTTGTAGGGGTCCTCCAATGAAGGTTTAACATCATTTTTAGTATCTTGTTTGCGCTGATTTGCAGATACATTAAGTATCATTTGAAGTATTATTGTTTAATACATCAGTAATTTGTTTTTAGAATTGAGCTTTGATTTTGTGTAAATCAGTGGATATAATAATCTTATGTAAATCATCGCTGATCAAACAGTTTTCAACTTTAAAAACAACACACAAAGGGAAAACATAGTTTAGATAAATAAATAAATAGAACCAAGGGCATTGGGTGAAAAAAACGATCGCAACTGTAAGAATCGATAACAACGTTCTGTTACGTTTTAACATCATTATATATATAGTTGTATCATGGAATGTGCGATGGGGACGACGATACGTACTTGTTCATTATAAATTCACAACCCATTCCCAAAGCACATTCATCAGTAACGCCAAGTCAATACAACTATTGCTTCATTTCTATCGTCCTTCTAGACAAGTCTATTATCTATCGTACGCTCATGCCATCGTGTCAACGAACGAAACTAATTTACGATTCGTTTTAAACCAAACCAAATATATATTTTCACGCTGACATACAGCTTGAAACGCAACATGAAACAGGAGAAGGAATCAACGAGCGAATGAAAATAGCGTTTCGACGGCACCGAGAGGCTCTTTTCATTTCACTTCGATTCGATAGAACTTCACTAAGCTCATTAACGAAACTACGAACTAGATCTCTTTCCCCAGCGAAGAACACGCACTTGCTTCCACAGCAATCCCAATTTCAACGCTTCCAAACATATCGCTCCGGGTTAGATCCCGATGCCACTCATTCTCGAATGGAGCTTCTCGTGAAAATTTGATCGGATCTATCTGTTTGCGGTTGCTTTTTTCTTTCTCTTCCTGAATCACCGCGGTAAAATGAGGTGGTTTCGCTATTGCTTCCCACCTTTCGGGTGTGGCGAAAGTTGGGTAATGCTCGCTCTATCTGGTGGTCGGAAAAGTTGTGCGTTCCACCATTCGGTCCACGGCGCAAGCGAGGACCAACTTATTTTCCCACCAAAACTATCCGCTAGACGAGTTGTGGTTTTACGAATCGGTTTGGGCTTCCGTAACGGCATTACGAAACGCTGGCTTCCGTGGTTGGTAACGATGGTTGGAAAGTTCCCGGAAAAACTGAACGATTCCGTGCGCGAAGGCACGTTAAAGTTGACAGCTTGTCCGTGAATGAGGAAAAGTTCGAATCGAAAGGTAGCATTAGCGATTCAATCGTACCACGGAAAAGGTACGGATGATGAAGAACACTTTTTTTTCTCCTCGCTAAAGTTATGCTAACAGACTTTGCTCATCGCGAAAGCCTGAAGGCCGGGAGAATTATGAGGTAGCTCCCTGGAGAGCTGGTACGCTCAGTTCCCAACACGATCATCAGGTATCGTAACGGAAACTAACCCGCGTTTTTCACACGTGAAATAAACGAGTTTTCCTCATCATCTCCGTTCGCCTGGTCGTTACGCTGCTCGCGGAAGCATTAAAACTTTTATCCACACGGAATGAAGACTAGTTAAACATAAATGAGGCGGATTTTCTTGCGACGGTGTGCCTTACCAAGGAAGAGATTACTTCAACAGCCCCTTGGAAAGCGACACCGTTTGCCCTACGGGCGGCACCAGAACTCGAAAATCTGAAATAATGATGTTTCAAAGGTTACAAAGACTACTTGCTCAAAGTGCTTGCACTTGTCACATCCAGTTTGGATGGCTAATGGTTTTTTGCTCGTTAGCGTGGTTACCTTTTCATAGGAAAAGCGTGGGCTCGTTCTATCCCAAACAGTTCACGGCAGGAATAAAATGTAGGAAAATTATTGATTTCATCGCCAAACGTGATTTACCGCTTCAATAAAAAGTTTTCAAGCTTAATGTTCTTTTGGAAGCATTTCAAATCCCCATGTTTCTAATAATTGTTGAATAATAAACAAAGAAAACTCAATGAGTAATACATCTTATTTGAAAGTAAAGAGGCGAGAAAATGTTAAAACAATTAATTTATTTTTATGTATATCTAAATACATTTAATTAAAGACACAAATCTTCAAGCGACAACATGATCTTCGATGTGCAAAAGTTAATTTGTGAAAACAATGTTCCCTCAAACAAATGTCGAATCACAATTGTGTTCTTTCCAAGAAAACACTCGTGAAAATACTCAAACAATACCTATAGGAAGTTGCCTGTACGGTAATAAACTTCACTGTGCCACCCAAATTGGGTGACTTTCCCGGGAACTTCCGGCTAACAAATCATCAGCAAACCTTCGCAAAAATAAACTGCACTTTTGCGTTGAGTGAGCTCGTGACTTAATGTGATTAAACACTCTATATTAAGCTTCGTCGGGATTTTGACGCGCCAGCAACCGGCCGGAAGTACGATCGCGGCGCCCTGGAACCCATTGATTTACCGCGCTCTCTCCCCCGACGTACGTGGCGGATGTATGAATATTTAATCCAATTTTAAATCCACGCACAAGACCCGGCCGGGCTTTTCGGGAGGCACCGTGGCACCGCTTCCAGTGGTATTGTCACGTGGTCTGCACGGAGTGATGATACGATGACGATGCCGAGGGGAGGGAAAAGTTCCCGGTTGATAATTGCATTTGATTTTGAAACAGTCAGCCCAAATCTAGCACTTGATGGATAGAGTGTGCCACGTCTCCGCGCACGATGACAGTGAGTGAGTAATAAAATTCATCGTTTGTCTGACGATATTAATAGGGCAGGGTCGTAATGCAATAAGAGATGGTTAGATGTATAGGACGACTGGCCCCCGAAGAACGTACGCACACGTCTCGCCAACGATCGTTTGTTTCATGTTTAATTAATTTCCCCGAGGAGAAATATATTTCTTTGACCAATGTTGGTTGTACCGTGCAGGTTTTCCTAAGAACCGTGAGGTTTTCCTAATATCTAAAACCACTCCCTCGCCAGCAGGGATGCAAACCTTATGCTCACGTTTTATACGACAAGACATCAACAACGGGAAAAAGCAGTCATCCTTCTATTCATGGCGAATGAACGGAGAAAAAATCATAGCCAACATCAACGTATAATTTATTGCAGAATGGTTCCTTAACCGAATGATCTTTATTAGCAGATGCACTGCTTATATATAGTATTATCGTTGCCATAGTAATCGTGAATTACTTATTCCTATGTCTACTATAACACTCCTCCCTAATTCACGATTCCTATACTATTACAAAACCTAGCCTGGTTCATCCGTTGCAAAGGCTTAGTGAATCCATCGGCCAGTTGTAATTTACTCGATACATATTCGAGTTTCACCGCTTGATTTTCTAAGCTTTCATTCACAAAATGGTAGCGTATGCTTATATGCTTCGTCCGAGGGTTATACGATCCGTTTTTAGCGATGATGATTGCAGACTGATTGTCGCAATAAATCAGAACTGTTCCTACATCGCTGAATTCCGAACAAAGGTTTTTCCACCATATTGCCTCTTGAATGCTTCGAGAGAGAGCCATGTATTCTGCTTCGCAAGATGAAAGAGCTACTGTTGGTTGCTTCTTTACGCCCCATGCTATTGCTGCACCTTGCAACATAAACACGTATCCACTCATTGATCTGCGACTGTCAGGATCTCCTCCCCAATCAGCATCGGTATATCCTGCCAATTCTCCGCTTTCATCCTTTCTGTACTGCAATTTCCTGCTCGCTGTACCTTTCAGATATCTTATTATATTCTTCACAGCCTCCCAATGTTGTCTTCCGGGATTTGAAGAAAATTGGCTAACAGTATTCACAGCAAAGGCAATATCAGGTCGAGTTATTTGCGCTACAAAGGATAAACATCCAATTGCTTCTTTAAACGGTACACTTCTCATTTCCTCAACTTCAGCGTCATTCTTTGGTGACATTGACTTTTCCAATTTAAGATCAGGATTCATGGGAGTTGTTGCAGGTTTTGCGTCGACCATTCTAAATCGCCTAACAATCTCTTCGATATATAACTGTTGATCTAGTGATAATATTCCTGCACTTCGATCTCTCTTGATTCGAATGCCAAGACAATGTGATGCTGTGCCTAAATCCTTCATTTTGAATTTCTGCATTAGAAATTGTTTTAGTCTTTTCTTCAAAGGATTATCATTCGTGAAAATTAACAGATCGTCAACATATATTGTTACGAACAGCATTTTATCTTCATTCATCTTCCAATATAAACAAGTATCAACTTTCGATCGTTGTAGGCCAAATTCTAGCAGTACTTCATTCAACTTTGCATTCCATACCACGGTCGATTGCTTCAAACCGTATAACGCTTTCTTCAGTTTACATACTTTTCCATTTGGAATTGCAAACCCCTCGGGTTGCTCCATGAAAATTTGCTCATCACCTAGTTCTCCATGCAAAAATGCGGTAACCACATCCATCTGGTCCACATCCATATCAAACTTCGTAGCAAGTGCCATCAGGTATCGGACAGTTGAATATCGCACTACAGGAGCATACACTTCTTCATAGTCGATTCCCGGTTTCTGCGAACATCCTTTAACAACTAGTCTCGCCTTGTACCGGTCCACATTTCCATCAGATCCTCGCTTAATGGAGAAAACCCACTTGTTTTGAATGGTTTTTCGACCCTTTGGTAAATCGGTGATCATCCACGTCTGGTTCTCATTCAGGGATACCATCTCCTGCTTCATTGCCTCGATCCATTTTTCACGATCAGGTCTCCTCATAGCTTCATCGTAACTCTGCGGAATATCTTCTTCCGGTGGATGGTTTGAAATGGTGTTGTAACTTACAAACTCATTGTATCTATTTGGACAATTACGCTGGCGACTACTTCGTCTCAAAACTGGCTGAGTTTCTTTGCTTTGTCCTGTAGCATGCGGTGTTCCGGTCTGTTTCGGTTGTAGCAATCTATAAAGCCCTTTTTCCTGTTTCCCAGATACAATAACTTCTCCATTTGTATCTATAACTTTACATTTGTCTGCTGTAAAAATCACAGTGTGCCCTTTTTTACATATTGCACTCACAGACAATAGATTCGTAACCAAATTAGGTACCTTCAGAACTTCATATACGTTAGCGTTATTCTCTTCTAATTTTACTGTACCTCGTGCTATAGCCATCATGCTGCCATTATTCGCTGTCCATATCGCTTGCTGCAACGTTGTCTCATCACTAAAATGTTGATTCGGTTTTGCCATGTGACAAGTTGCTCCGGAATCAAAATACCAAGATTCACTGTTTGCATCGCCACTAGCAAACGAACTCCATAGTGAACTTGATTTTCCTTTTTCTCCAGACATTGGACACTTGGCTGCAAAATGTCCAGGCTTTTTACAATTATAGCACGTCTTTTCGCTCCTTTTCTTATACTGCGCCTTTGGTTTATACTCTCTTCTTATGTACAATGCTTCGTTATTCATGCTGCCATCAAGATTCCTATCACACTTCACGTCCTGCAGAATTTTTGCCTTTACCGCATCCGACGTAAGTTTCGCTCCTGATGCTTCCAGCCCCATGATCATTGGTTCGTAATGATCCGGTAATCCCATTAAAAGCAATGCTACCATCCAGGAATCGTCTACTTGAAATCCGATCGCAGCAAGCTTGTGGCTAGTCGACTCATGCTAGAGGTTAACCTTATGTTCGTCAACTTCCGAAGCAAGCCGATCTTCCTGGTCAATCCGGTGTCTTGAAATGCTGCGGCCAATTTCTTCCATGCTGAAGCTGCATCCGTTGCGTCCTGAACCAGACTGTAGTTGTAACTCTCCAGACTCAGACAGATTGTTGCCAATGCACGCAATTTTGTCTCTTTGTCCACTACTTCGCCTTCATCAGGTTCCACGGCACTCCAAGTTCCTTCGCGGATCAAGATCATCCGCATTGCAAACGCCCATGTTGAGTAATTTTCACGTCCACGTAACCTTTCTACCATGGGAAGATTGATTCCGTTGAGCCGTCCTACGCCAGCCGTCGGCAATCCTGCTCCTCTTCCCTCCGTAGCGTTTTGTTCAACGGAACTTCCAGTACTCATTTTCGACTTTTGCTTTTACTCTTCTGGGCCCATAACCTATTGCAGAATGGTTCCTTAACCGAATGATCTTTATTAGCAGAAGCACTGCTTATATATAGTATTATCGTTGCCATAGTAATCGTGAATTACTTATTCCTATGTCTACTATAACATAATTATAGCAATTAATTCGCAGGACACCCGTGTGCCGGTCGAGCGGTTGTACGCATCGCAATCAAATTGACTCCCTGCGAGGACATCAATCCCCTTGCCCCCGTGCCATTCCTTACCCCTTTTCGTTAATCAGAACGTTGGATGTTTCGCTCGCCTGAACGAACCGACGACAAAATGTCACTCTTAAGCAAGCGCTCGTCAGTTGGTCGGTTGATTTGTCGCATAGACCCAAGGTTTGCTTGCTTATCCAAAGCAAAAGGCGGTTGGGCTTTGGAGAAGGGGAAGGATTTATGGTGTGACTGGTGATAAGGAAAATTAAACACAAACTTCTCATCAGGAGCGCCCAACGTTGGCACGCTGTCGGCCATCGTTCGCATTTTACGGTCGCCGGCGTGACAATTGTTAATCATAATTATGGCGGCGCAGGGCAGCCGAAGTCGAGCGGGCGAGCGGCCAGAAACGAAAGCTCAGTCGGCCGTGACATCGATGACAGGCGCAAAACCCACAGCGTCGGAAAATGAACGAACTCGGAATGTTGACGTTCCGCTCCGGTGTCAGTGCGTTGGTTGTGCCGCATCCCCCGGAGTGGGGTTACGTAAATGAGAACTTGCCCGGTGCTTAGACAGTCGTTTTTGATGACTTCTTCGGTCGTGCGGTAGCTGTCTGTCGTAGAGCTTTTATTTTCTTTACGCCTCTGAACACCTCAACCGTCCGTCTATTTCGCATTACGGACGTTTATTAAACATTCCTCCCACTTGTTGGTTTTCGACACGGGCTTTCGAAAGAGTTATGCCTACCCCGTGCTCGGGCTTAACTCAATCATAAGGAAGTTTAAATTTTCAAGACGCTCAAGTGCTGCCCATCAAAGTTGAGTTAGCTTATTAAACCATCCCCGGCGTGCAAAATTTCCTCATAGATCGCTTATAAAACTCTCCCATTACACGATACGAAATCGATGGCCGGAATTGACCCATTGACAGCGAGCATCCTTGGGCGAAACTTTGACAATAAAATTTTATGACTAATTTAAAGTTTTTCTCTTTCTCGTCGGAAGCAGAGTGCGCGCTGTTTGGAAAACGGTAATTATGGCAACCGGAAGCCGCAGGAAGCTGAACATTTAATTTGGAGCATCTCCAAAATCCTACTTTTTTCCTACTCCCTTTTCGTTCCACCCTTCCACGATGTCGACAGGTGGAGTGGATTATTGCGCCGTCAAGGTGGTGCTGGGAGAAGTTTACATCTGGATCTGGTCGATTTCTATGGTGAACTCGTAGGCATTCTCCTGTCATTTCCTTTCCTGTTCAAGTCAATCGATCGCCGCGGGAAGATAGGGTGGATGAAAAGGATGCCAGCATAAAACCCCCGCTCCGGTCCGGGGCTTGAACTTGGGACAGGAATAAATTACACATTTCCTTCCGCCCTTTTGCTTGTGCTAGCTTGAACGCAACTGCGCGTTCAAGAAAGAAAGATCCATATCGCCTGGGTTTACTCACCCGTCGTTCCATCTGACAAGGGGGAAAAAAAGCTCAAACGGTGGAAAATTCCTATCACCCACCCGGGTAGCTCGTTTGGGATTGCTATTTCCCGAGTACCATTCGGTGGTTGTGCTCCGAGATTGAACTACTTCAAAGTGTTCTTATCCGCCCGTAGTCCGGGGTGGGACGGATGGCGAGCACGCCATCTTACGGAGCTAAAGACAATCGAGCGTACCGGTTTTGATGGGGGGAATATTACGGAATGATTGTCACCCTTCAGCTAGGGAGCAATTCGCCCGATCTTAGATATTTTCATTCAAGAGGGAAGGTGAATGGGACGGAGGACCCACTCGGGGAAAAATGGGTGCAGCTTGAGCGATCTTAGAATTTTTGGCGATTTCGTAAAATGCCTCTACCTTCCCAGCGTGGAATCCGAATACGACTTGGGCCTACGTCAGGTCGGCCAGCATCGGTGGAAGAAAATTAGAATCGAATGAAACCATCACAAGTCGACGGCGGGGGAGGGGTTGGGAAGGAAAAGTTTGGCAACAATTTTGTACCTACCAACGATGAAATTGGACCGATAAGTTGGAACTCCTCGTTTCGAGTGCGCCAACGAGGCGGTTGGGAAAACTCAATCGTGTCTATCTTTGGCCCGCGGAAATTCCAGCTGGCTCTCGAGCGCACGACCACGTCAGAAATTGGCTGAAGAAAATTAACTTTTTCTCCCCAACCCGCGCTCGATCCCACCCCCAAGACCCGATGCGTGCACGGATGGTAATGAATTCGCCACAGCGTGTTTCACTCGAACTCGAGCACGCAAGTATTTGCGCGTGAAAAATATTTCGCTGAAAAATATGAAAATTACATCTTGTAGGACGGAACTTCAAGGTTTTCCATTGGTTGCGGCAATCTAACCCGTCGTTACAAGTCGTGGAATGTTTCGGTATTAGAAGACATTCTTGTGAAAATTTTAACGGGAAACGACATGAACATGTTGGGAAACGAAAACCTTACCCAACGACTCGGCTCTCGGTGGAAGCTTCCGGGTAAACTCAATACTACCTTCTGGAAACTCTGGTGGCATTTTTCATGCAAGTAAAAAGTGTATATGCCACAGATGTAATCCACTCTGTTCTCCCGGGTGTACGTTCGACACATGCTTCAAACAGATCAAAAGCTTGGTTTGATACAATCCTCGTATTGCCTCGAGGCAAAAAGAGTCCTTTTTCGACCACTGCATGCTACAATATTGGCTGGAAAAAAAGTCGAAAACACGCAGGTGCTCTCGAGATTAGCAATATCGGAACAAAATTACTAGGATTTTACCACTGGAACCGACTGGGGAAAGACGGAAGAAATCCATCTAAATTATACATTCATCCCATGGGATTGCAGCAAAAGTATGATGCGCTCCGTACTAACAGCTGAAAAATGGAAACGAACCATCCTGTGTTTTCCCCCTGAGCGTGTGCGTAAAGATGGAAATGTTTCGGGCACGAAAAACCTTACACCATGATGCAGCATGCAGTGAGTGCCGGATGTCAGGTTTTACGGTATTACCTGACAGCACAAACCGACAACATTTCCCGGAAGGCTTTCGCTTTAAACCTTGACGGGGAGCGCTAGACAAGAACAATGGGGGAAAATTGGATGCAAATTTGCGTACCGAAAAACATGCCGAGCTGCGAAAACTCCTTAGTTTTTCCGTGCGTTCCATATTCATGTGCACCTGCGAGCAGATGGATGACTCTCGGATGTGGATGTGCAGGATATCGCGTCGCTTGCGTTTCATCACTCACTCCGCAAAGCAGGCCGGGAGATGGACTCCGGCCATGATAATGTAATGAGGAGATGAAACACTTACCCGCAATTTCGATGAAAGCTTGGCACGTAATTTATTACCAAAAAACTACGACCCACAGTGAGGTGAGGTTCTGCTTTCCTAGAGCGTAGCGTAGGCTTTCCCTTCGGACCTCCAGAACCTGTGTAACACTCGACGTGGAATGGAAGCTACCTTACAAAAACCATTTTGTTATTCTTCTTCTGTATTCGCCCGACCAGGTCCAAGTAGCACAGGGGGGGAAAGCATAATTTTCTCACCAAACACAGCACACTGCGATCGGGCTCGCATTAAGTCTACGGAGTTGCAAAGTTCATCATTCTTCCCACCTCCCGGCGTGGGAACTAACCGTTCCACGAGAACCATCATCGACGCGGACGCCCGAAATGGAATAATAAACTTTTCCATTCAAGAAGAATTTCAATCTCACGAAGTTGTTAGCATTCCAGAGCAAACCGAAACGACAACGGGCGAAAAGAAAGAAATATGCGAACGGTATTGTGTTCAATTTATGTTTGAAATTAAATATTAACAAACGGTGGGATGCACGTTAACATTAACATTGGTTGGGAGAAGCATTTTCCGAATGTCTGCGTTTCGGAATTTTGCCACAGCTTGAAGCAGCAGATGAATATTTGGAGATATTTTTTTTTATAAACTTTGCTATTCTTTGATCATCTTTTTCAAACAAGCATTTAGTTTTATGCATAATTTTACAGCTTCTCCCGATGTTGGATCTGTAATTGTTATGCATCGAAGTTGTTTTCGTTGTTTTGATCTTTTATTATGATATGCAATCAAAACTAGCGCAAATAAACACCTAAACGACTATGCTTCTTTAAATATTTGTACAGTACATCGTATATGGCTACTCATATTTTCAATATAAACCAACGTTGCGTCATTGTGTTGTTTTTATAGTAAAATAACCGAGCAATAAGGTTTTTTCGTTAAATGTTTCCTCCCATGCGACATTTCGAGCTGTTGTTTGACCCTTCTTATGTTTTCAAGGCACCATCGTTGTTCCAAAGATGGTTCAAAGAAGGTTGCTTCACTGCAACACTCTTAACAAATCCAGTAACAGGGCTCTTCTTTTGCCAACGAAACTCTGAAGGCATTACAGAATGCGTCGGCAATCAGCGGCGCGGCAGTGATCGAGCGATTTCAACTTTTCCTTCCAACTTCCTTTGTTGATCTTCCGATTGTTTTGAAGATGTGTTTCGATCTGGCTCTTCCCCCCCCATTTGTACCCGGCTTTTCGTCTTATCCCACTTGGTTTTCCATCTTGCTATCCTTTCACTGTTACAAGGGTAAGTTAAAAAACCTCGCTGGTTCACCCTGGCGGGGATAACGGCTGGCTGTCTCCCGAAAGCAATAAAGTACTACACCAAAGGCACTTCCTGCGAGAAGCCGCATGCAGCACTTTTCCCCATGCCGTGCTTTTTCCTCCCTCTCAAACCCACACCTCAAACGAAACGATGGATTTTCGGTAGGATTGTGCCTTAAAGGATATCTTTCTTGGTGGTTTTTTTTTTGCTCTTCCCCTCACGATCATCCATTGTTTCTATCTTTATATTCCATTCCATTACGTGCTTGACTGAGCAATGAGATTTTGATTGCTCCGAACTCGACAGAAGCCGCATCCTTTACAGAACGCCCGCCGCGTTTGTCGTTTGCTGACGCCGGGCGGAAAGGTGCGGGACAAAACAGAGTGTGAGAGATCAGCGAGATGTATTGCACGATTTTTCCGAGCTTTCCAATTTCAAGTTTCTGCACTTGTGCTTGTGGCGAAGCAAGCGATGGAAAGCAAGAATGTGGAATGCGACTTCCGCCAGCGTTGCCACTGAAACGTTAAGGACATCTGGTGTGGTTGGTGGGAAAAGTGAGCATAATGCTTGTTTCACATTCCAAAGTCCAATATCAGCAGCGCAGAGGCTTCATATTGTTGGAAAATATCGAAAATGCGAATAAAATAAAACTTCTTTATGACCATCTCGCGTTCGTATTTGCAATAACGTCTAAAGAGTTAGGTTTTCCGGTAAAATGTGTTTTGCAAGCAGAAAGTAACACTAATCAACAAAGCAATAAACATCCCAAAGTAATTGATATTGGGTAGAATATTCTTCTTTACTCGTTCAAATAGTAATAATACAGTTTTCCGATAATACTTTTCTCAATGTTCTGATTTAATCAGTAAATGGAAAAGGTTGGCATTCAAATCGACTGCTGGTGATTGAAAAGAACCAAACATACAAACCCGTTATACGAGTGGAAAGCAACGATTGTGAATGTAACATCCTCGCTTGCCTGGAATTATCCCATTCGCAGGTTATCCTTTCCCGTAGAAAAACCATGGTAAACTGCTTTTACCATCGAAACGACCTGATAAACGAACATTGCTCATATTTTCACCGGTCGAACAAAAGGTGTTCGTTAACCTTCCGCACTCGGGCACGGTACACGTGGAAGGGTCGGGAAAAATCCCGCCTGAAATAAAATATGGGAAAAAGATGTCTTTTTATTTTCAATTTTTGAAAGGGCAAACGGGACGCGTTTGGCGTTTCCGCATCGCTGTCGTTTCAATTTATGTATGGCGGGTTGTGGTTAGCGACATCCCGGGACCCGCCGCTTCCCCCCAAACCACTCGCTGACCCCGTCAGCTTGGCGACGCCATGGTTGGTTAAAAACAGGCATCGCTTCGTTATGAAACGGTTGCGATCAAACGCACTCGTCTGCCATATGAGCGTGTTTTGCATGACAAAAATGTAATGTACGCCAGGCGGTAAAATGTAAAAACGGTGCTGAGCTTCCCACCAATAGTCAAAACGAACCGGATACCGGGACGCACACAGACACACGCGACGGGCACTGATCCACAAAACAATTGTTAAAATTCCCATGAGTTGTGTAATCCCCTTCGGCATGACACCCATTCTTTTCCTCCCACTCCATCCTCCAGGGGAAGGGGTGGCACCTGGTTACGGTTTGTAACGTTTTGTATTTCACACTATTTTACCCTTTGCCTGTGTGTTTCTGTGTTTTACTTTATTTTTTTGTTTTTTTTTCAAATTGTACCCTTCTGAACAGTAACAAAAGCCCGGTTCGCTAGCGGGACTCGTTATCGTTTGGCACTGAAAAAGGCATTTTACAACTGAAACATCCCTTTCGATAAACGGTTCCGATGCAGGAATGGAGGATTTTCTGTATGAAAAAAATCTAATTCGAAACAGTTTTGTTTAGTATCTAATGCAATATTTTGTACCGTTGTTTCATTGAAATATACATTTCATTATTTCGTTACAACTCTAATATATATTCTATTTGAAAATGTAAACCTTTTCTATACCACGTGTTCACCAATTCCCGCATTTTCTTTTGTTTTTTTTTAATCAAATAAAACGTGCTCTCTAATCCTAGTTTAAATCCATCCTCTTTTTTCATCAAATGAATCCTCCATTATCGTTTCTGATCCAAAGACGTGGCACATCCACTAGTCGGATCCCCCGGTCCTGAAGAAATCTAATAGAATTTTAAAACCAACGGCACGCTCCAAGAGAAACATACAAGCACAACTGGCAGCAAAGTAAAACACACGTCCATACGGCATTTTCGAGCGTTCGGGGAGCTGTGCTGTGATTAATGATGTGTGATAAACTATCGATTTCCATTGCCAACAAACCCCCTTGGACGCCAGCTGCAGGCTGTTGCAAATGTTGCGAACGTGCCAGTGGCAATGTTCGTCCGGTTCTCGAGCGAGGAGGAAGCTCGTTGAGCTAATAACCCGCCTTCCCCGGGTGAGGAACCGGGGAGAAGGGTTGCGGGTGAACGACGCAGGAACAGGATAACGATTGTTAGTGTCCGGCAAGCAGGACTTCCGATTGGAATGCTAGTGTAAGGCGAGCTGGAGTGTTGTGGAAATTGGGGAAATTCAAAGAACTGTTGTTAGATATTTCACAATGTTGGCATACACGAGTTGAGTAATGTTGGTTTTAGCAAAACAATATTGTTTTCGAGAAATTTGAGGTGTGAGAAAACTTCCATTGAAAAACGTCATAACAAATTCGAATGCAAAAGCTCTTCCATAATTTATTCATGTTGGTTCAAATGGATGAGCGAATCATTTTCTCCGTTTATTAAAATTACTTATTTTCATGAGACATTTTACATGCTCTTGTTTCCTCGATTAACCACTCGGCAACATATGCAGATCATCTTAACGCAGCTGTAAGCTATTAACGATCGCTAATTGTACAGGTTTTGCAAGGTGTTAAGCTGCCTCACTATTCTACCAACAATTTTCCAGCTACCAGCAAGGTACCGAATTCCCTGGTATCAGGAAGATTAAACCCCGCGGCACAAAAGGCAGAACACAATTTATGTACCACTCGCTCTCGGAGGCGTTGTCGTCGAAACGCCCGATGTGCTACCGGCTGGGTTGCCTTCGGCTTCTTTGTGGTCATTGGCGGAAGACGCATCTTATGGCCCGAGCAAAGCGCTGGGAAGCACTTTTAATGTCCTGCCGAAGGTGGCTTGTGGCGCAAAGAAGCCACCCCGAAAACCAGAGCGACCCAGAAACGGCGCGGGAACGAACGAGGGATGGAAATTAAATTTGCATTTTTATCGCAAGTAAAACGATTTTTATGAAGCATTTAAGCTGCCCGAGTGAGCTGCCCGTCTGTGTGGTCGTGCGGGAAGAATGCTTTATCTTCGGAACGGGAATGTTTACGTAAGCTGGAGAGGCCCGGGTGGGAATGGCTGGCACTTGGTTTTCGGCTGTTCGTTTGCTTGTTTCCGGTTGGGAAGCTTTGAGGCGTAAATAAGTTCTGAAACAGGTACGATGTTTTCTTCATTCATTTATGACAGGAGAGGTGCACGTGGAAGAGAAACCGTTGTGAAGAGGAGAAACACAAATCTTTTCTTCCCGTCGGTCGTCGGTAAATAAGAACGGTGCACGGTGGTTGTAGAAAAGGAGTTAAAAAAAAGAACTTCCTACCTTCAAAACTCTCAACACGATGTCCCGTGGTGTCGATCATTACTGGTGTGGTTCGCATCCGATAAGGACTGTTTCCAACCCCCAGCATTCAGGCGCATCCCAGGTCACCTCGAGGTCACGTTTGTTGTAACAAGTAAATGAAATCAGTTTCACCAACCAACCATCCCAAGTTACAGCGCTTTGAACACTCCACCCGGATGATGGTGGTTGGGGGTTGTCTGTACAGTTGAAGGTAGACACAATTACCAGAGCGTCCAGGCAGCCATTAGGTCCTTCGTGTTTCTTGTCGCCAGCTGGACAAAAACGGGCACACCCCCTATCCGGTCACCCTTGGGGTGGTTATTTGCAAACCCCCGACCTGCGGCTCGCGATGTTAAACGTTTAGATTACCATGTTCGCTCGTGGCCTGCTCATTGTTGCTGACAGGACGAAAAGGGAAGCACCCATTCATTGGGGTCAACAATGGCGGTCGTCCTGGCGAGCTGGCGAGCTTATCACGCGCTTTCCATGCGCTCAGGTGCCCCACTCTCCAAATCCTCCCCCGCCACCAATCGTGTCATGTAAGGGGTAGAACGGGGCAACAGGGAAACAATTTTCTTTCGCACTCAAACCGGTTCGAAATGAACCGGACAGACAGCTAGACACGCAGCCAGCGACAGACAGGCCCCCGAAAAGTCCACATGGCGGCAAACCCCCGGGAGGGTGTGGGGGACTGAAAAAGACAACCCCTAAATGGAGCTAAAATTGCTCAACAATGATTCTGTCACGATCGTTTAATGTTGCCCCGTTGCTTGGCAGAACTCTTTGTCGGACACGGCGTGGTCGTTCGCTCGCGCGTCCCACGAGCGTTAAATTGTGTTGCCATTTGGGGTTTGTTTAAGTAATAAAGAGAAAACCGGCGACCAAATGGCCCTCGTCGTAATGGCCAGCGTAAACGGGGTGGCTCGTGTCCACTTGGGAAGCGGGTTGGAAAAAGTAATGTGAAACAAAAATCTGCTTACGCTCGTAAAAATATACCACCGAGTGGGCACATAAGAAACAGTGCACTTGCGATGTTGTACATAGGGAGTATATTTTGAATATTTTTGTTATGACGTACTGATCATATGATTTTCAACATCGAAAGGCGCCTTTTTGCTTACAAGAAAACTTTTAGAGCTTATAAAAAAAGCCATGAATGGCAACCTCAAAAATTAGTTTAAAATATTTTTTTTATAAGTATTAAATGGTATTGGTATGCCGAGTTCTGGATCATAGACTCTTGTAAGTTTTTTCATGCTCATATCAGTTCAAACATTATTTTATGCCCGTATCCACCACCAACTTTTATATAAATTTATTTATTAATCATTAACTGGTCCAAAGGGGAAAGGAGCAAAAACTAAAAAGAAAGATTGAAGTTCTTCAGGAAATAAAAAGTGCTTAGTGTTAGTCGATGTTCGTCAAAGAATACAATACAACAATTCTATAATTTTCTTCTATAGTGATAACTAGCTTGACGACCCAGCGTTGCTCGGTGAAGAAGGGATTGAGAAAAGAACT
The DNA here is from genome assembly GCF_943734705.1 of Anopheles coustani. Taxonomy (NCBI): domain Eukaryota; kingdom Metazoa; phylum Arthropoda; class Insecta; order Diptera; family Culicidae; genus Anopheles; species Anopheles coustani. Next base: position 75,682,686 of record NC_071289.1, read on the forward strand.
ATGGTTTTAACTAATAGTTAAGACTTATGATTTAATTCAATGGTTACAATAACGGCATATTTAAAATGTTTTGATATTTCATTAATTTCCCCGTGATAAACAAACCTTGTTGTAACTATTGTGGATATACCTTGAAATTTGGTTATATGCTTTTTTGTTTGTGTTAGTAAAACTGGGTTTAAAAAGTAAAATTTAGATGATTTTATAAAAAAAAAAATAGTGACCAAACAAACCTTCATCTTATTCTAAACTTATTGTGTGGAGAGTTTCAGAAGCGATGGTTCAGTATTGTTCGAGTTGTTAGTGTACACAAAACTCAACACATTAAAAAAGCTAAAATATGTAGTAGATAAAAGATATTTAAACATGATTTTGTAATGTCATTCATTGCAACGTTATCACAAGTAGAAACACTATATTGGAATCTTTATGAATCATCACTCTACGATTGAATATTAAACTTTCCGCTTTTGCTTACATAACAGCCTTCGCTCTTTTAGTCCCGCGCGCCCACACACACACGATCCTTCAATCTGCGCCTTGTAGCTTTTCGATACATTAATAATTCATCGTGCTCCCTCGAACGTTTACATGATGCATATAATGAAGGTGTATCAGCTCTGCGGCCAATAGATTTATGACCTTCGTGTCGAATCGTCACGGGAAAAGCAATATCACTTACTTCCTTCCCGTTCACTCACTCTGTCTAGCTCCTCCGTTCATGGGGTCGCTCCCAGGAGCGTTCACCCCAAACGTCCTTTCTTTTCCTCCGTACGAGCAACCGGAGAAAGCCGCGCTCCTTTCCAGCGAAAAGTCGCGCATTCAATCAAGCACGTGTTTTACCAACGATTAATTATGCAAATCTGTCCCCTCCCCCGTACACCCTCTCTCGTGGAAAGCGGGACGTGGGTTTCTCATCGTTTCCATCATAATTCATCGTTCACACGGGGGTTTTCGCAGCAAACGGCACCTCACGTTCCTTTATGGACGGAACGACGATGATTATGTGCGTGAAGTGTTACGCGTCGGTGGAAAAATCTCACTGGGAAAATTATCCCCGTTGCCAGTGGGGATTTGCGGGTTGGGATGTCACCAACACCCGGAGAACGGAAGCTCAGACTTTCGGTTCGAAGGCTTCATTAGGCCGATCCGGACAGTGGTGGCAGGCGAAAGGAAAGGGAACTTTCCTACAGTTACATCCAATAACCGTGCGACTCCTATCGATCAGAACCATTACTTAGCTGGAAATGGTGTGACGAACCGTGAAAATATACAAAAACAAACATCGACGAACATGTTCCCTGGAAGTTACTGGGAAGCGTTTCACTCCATCCCCGGAGGGGATGAAATCTCAACTGTTATCGTCTTCGTGTGCAGACTTATCGCAAGCAAAGGTTAATCATAGTTGACGTCGGACGACATCTATGGAAGTCTTCATCAGTCGCACGTGTAATCAAACGGAAGCAAACGGAAGATTATTTCGATTTCAATTCGTGCATGAGCTTGGAAAGTCTATCCCGGGTTGAGCTCAATTTTGGTTTGCTTATATTGGAGGGTGAGTACACATTTCTCATCCTGTTAAGTAAACGGTAATTTGAAGTTATTGCTTTTGGAAAGTTCATCCAACCAGTTTTCATTAACTTGGCTTGGAACATTAAGCTCTTCTGAAGTGAAGATTCATAACCATTTTGTCTCATTTCCACTAGGAAATTTTAACAAAAACAAAAAGTGTTTACCTAAATAAAATAATTATTTTCCGAGTCATATACCTTACCTTTTTACACAACTATTCTTTTTTTGCAAGTGCTTCATAGAAGTCTTTTGCTATCATAATAGTCCTACAAGAAAGGGAACGATTCAGACTTCTTCTCTTATCCTTTATATTAAAATTCTTTATTGTATGAGAAAACAATTCTTTCTCAATTTAATTTTTGATTATATTTTGTACATCGTTTTGAATAATTTACCTGTTTCAATGCATCCAATAACAAAAAATCACAAACCGAGGGTTACGTTATTGTACTCACCTTCACACAAAGAGCGCCAGGTTTGATTTGCACGAGAAAATGGGCATACCCCCGGAACGTCTGGCATTCCTTTCCTTCCCACAATCGTGTCTGACGGTAAAGGTAAATCGATGGCAACGATTCCATTTAAGTTACATCGAAACTACCTCGGTTTAACGGCGTACCTTCTCCCAGTGCTGTCCTGACATTTTCCTTCCTCCATCGATCCATTTGTTTCAATCTACGATGTCGACCAAATCAGTTCACAGTCTCCCGGAGGAATTTTTAATTAAGTGTACTATTTCCAATTTCCCATCCCCCACTCCATCCGAAACCGATAGAGCCGGCGCTCGGACGGGAAGGTGAAAATTCATTTTCCAATCACAGCTTACAGCTGGTATCCCTTTTTTGATCGAATCTCGTTCGATCCGTCTAGGGTCGACATCAAAACCGGTTCGGTTGTCCATTATGTTGCCCGAAAGTGGAGGGATCCTTCGTTTGTTGGTTTTGTTAAGTTGCACCCCGAAACAATCAACTCCGGAGACAGGGATGAACATCTTGAAAGGTTCGAACACACGTCCTCGAAGGACGCATTCTTTTTCTAATCGAAACCTTCCAACGCTAGGTGATGGCTGAAGGCCGAACCCTCACTTTAGCTCTCAATGGACCCTGCTCATGCCAACGGTGTTAATTCTTCACGAGACACTAATCCACCCCGGGGAGAACTGGTCTCTGGAAGCAGCGTACGGGTTCGTCCTCTCGTGTGCTCCAATCGCTAATTTCAATGGTCAAAGCAAGGACAGTGGCACATCGAATGAATAAATTATGCAAGTAATTAAGGTGTTTGTGTTTGCTACACCCGGGCAGTACACGCTTGCGTACATACTCGAAGGCCGAAGAACTGCTGCATAACTTGCCCGGTCGTGGTCATCGCACTCGGTGAAACCCTTTCCAGGCGTGAATATCGTTTGCAACCGTAACCTTTCACCGAGCATCGGCGTGCGTGGCCTTGTTCACGTCGCACACAAGGCCATGGATTATTGAAGCACTTCGTTTTGGGTTTCCCTCTTCGAACACTCCCTTCTTTTGCGACTGAACACGACGGGCACGAAGAGACGAATCGCCAAACTGGGCTGGCGCCTGGGCTGGGCATTTCCCGTCTGGACCGGTTCCCTTCCTTTTTTTTTCGTTGCCGCCCGGAGGGTAAAAGTCAAACCATTTTCATTAGCAGCCACCATTAACCCATTTGCGAAAAACCAATCTACCGCTGAGCCACCGGACGGTGCAAAGTTTTTCCTGGGAACGAGGGCAGTAGGGGTGGGGAAACTCGAAAGAAATCAGCTGCACCGAAGTTGCACAAGCTCGGACTCGCAAAAGGGGCACGAAAGTGTGCTTAATGTCAGCGATGGAGACCGGTGCCAGACGACCAGCGGAGTTTCGGGCGCCACGACTGCAATGACGGAACTCACCGAACAGGACAGTCTGTTGTGGCCGATATCGGGACCCCGGCTTTGGATTGTGGTAATGGGAAAGTTTGTCCAATATTCATTTATATCTCTAACCCACCGGCCGGTGGCTTTTCCTCCCGAAGCTCGTGAATGGGACAAAATGTTGGCCTCTGTCTCCGTCGGTGATTTACTTCGGTGATGCGAGCCGGTTCATCCTCCCGAGAATTGCACTGACCTACGGCCTCGTTTGCTTCTGGGAACAATATTTTCAAACAGCTTTTTCCAATTTTTGTTTCTCATCGTTCCTACTTTACTTCCTCCCAGCTGACCCAACACTGCAGCGTTTCATTCATAATAGCACTTTTTAATGAATCTAAGTTCCGTTAAACGAAATTCTGCAAACGGTGGCGGTGGCAAATAAATTACGCTCGCACTTATTTATGGCCCGACTGTAATGCACCTGAGTCTTAACGGCGATCGTGGCACGAAAACTTTCCCCGTGGGGCGGTTGGCGTGAGGTTGTTGCTCTCTCCCGATGGAGGCGCCCGGTCACTCATAATTGATAATGATTCATTAGCGTTTGCATTTTGCACCAAACCGGGATTCACCAACGGGGGATAGTGGAGAAATGGAGTTTTAAGCTGTAAGTGAGCGAAACGAACATCATTAGCCGGGCAAGAGATTGTGAATGTTTGTTACACGCGAAACTTGAGTAATTTATTACGAAGGAAAGTTTCAGATTTTACCGAAACTGTCATCAATCTTCGAACCTATAAGTAAATAAAGGGAAAGAAAAAAAAGTATAAATAACAACTTTGCGAAACATACTGTTTATATGTCGACGTCAAGTGGGAAAGGAAAGGTACAAAAATTGATAACATTACTCTAACCGCAAATTTTAAAGATTTCAGATTTCTTTAAACTATTTATAAATTTCGAAATAATGCTATATCCTTTAGTTGATTGAACTCGTATTGAATTGGCTAGCTGATGTTATGTTCTTACATGTATTTTCTTCAATATTTTTCCAACAGGAGCTTTTCCGAACATGAAACATAAGAAGTCTCCAAAGAAGTCAGTAAACGGAACATGCAAAAAAAGGCAATAAATGAAGTAAATACAAAGCCATGCTACTGGCAATGATTTCTTCAGAATAACTCCCTTCGAGGGGAAAATAAATGGAGGAAACGACACATGTATGTCGACACAATCCTGCAAACCGGAAAGCGTTGAAAGATCAGGAGCATAATAGTAAAAATCACGGAACACAAACTCCCCCCGGGGGAACTATTCCTGTTTCAGCGGAGCAGCGGAAAAAAAGCGGATCGATATGATATTACCACTTTTACGGAGCTATTCACTCGCGCATTCCAATACCAGTGCAGTTTTCATACATATCCTCCAAAGTGGCTACGATTTGCGACGGAAGGCGAGTATAGTGTGTTATTTATGGTTCACCTAATGTCGGCCAGTAATACATTTCCGTGCCCGGGAACGGGAAAACGGCAGCAAACCGATGCGGTAGAGCGCCGAGCTAGAAAACCACTCTTCCATTCGTAATAACGATGGTTCCCTTTCCCGCCAGTTGGTTTCCATCGGTGCGCAGGGAAACCCAAAAGCATTCTAGACCGTCCCGACGTGTCCTTATCGGTGAAGTGTTTTTCTTCAATTACGCTACAAATATCTTTCGGAGATGTGTTTGGTTCTTTTTCGTTCCCGTTGTGTTGTCTTTCTGTGTTTTTTTGCTCTTGTCATCGTCAGATGCCCATTTTCCTTTTGTGCCAAGTGATTTGGGACGAGCGAAGGAAAAGGCACAAAGGATAACGAGCTGCGTGTTGTAACGTTACTTTTCAATCGCAACTTTTGCGTACGAAACGAGCCGCCAAGGGAGGTCACTTCTGGAGGATGGGGAAGGTGGAAAATTAGATCTTGTTACCTACTCTGGGAATCCTTAATATGCAAACGAGAAGAAAAGGTGCCAAAACCATAAACCTGCCAGGTCGATGGATGTTGGCGGAGGTAAAAGCACATCGACCCGGTTCTAAACACTTCGGGTTGGTCTTTTTTTTTGTCTCTTAATATTTTTATTTGCTACCCCGGGGGAGGGGAGGGAAGTTCCTTTTTTGTGTTCCCTCGCGCAAACACTTTTAAGCACCATCCGAATTTCCCTTTCCTTCCACTTTGTTTGCGCTCCAACTCCTTCGTGACTTTCGGAGTGGAAAAGATCCCGTTTTGAGACACTGTTTCCGGCGACAGTCCTTTTGCGGGGTTGGATTTTATGACACTGCAACCCGAACGCGCTCTTGAGGTGGAAACCCGAACCCAGCCCCGAAGGAAACCGGTGCCAAAAAAGTAAGTGTCACACAGCCCTTTTGCCGCCCAAGACGCGAAACCGAAAACAAATGGCAAACAACTTCCCCACCAGGCGGAGGAACCTTAAACACGAACAAAAAAAGCCCTCAAGGACCGCCACCTCCTCCCGGTGCCAGCGAAAAAAACCAAGCAAGAAAAAACCTGGCCGAAACAACACGTTGCGTTGCGGTGGGTAAAATAAATTTATTTTCATCTAAACGAACGACATGCTCGTAAATTTTGTCCAAGCAATTCATTTCCGTTTGCTTGCACCAACGCGGCCAACCGCACGGGTTTGCGTTTGTTCGCTCAATTTTTGGGACGGTTTTGGGTTCGTTCTTTTTTTTTCTTCTTCAGCCCGCTGGCTTTTTTCCCTGCGCGTAGGTGCAGCGCGTAGGGAATGTAACGACGACAAGGAAAGAAACCTGTCGGTTACGGTACGCTCTTGCTGCCATTCCGTAACCGTAAACCGTTGCCAAGACGGGGCCGGGTGTTCCTTTTTGAACACTTGATTCTTGCTGCTGTTCGGCATGGAAATGTTACGGGAGTTTTCCCTCCCCTCGCACGGCGCTTTCCATGCGCGTTCGGTGTGCGTTCCAGATATTTTTCCTTTTTTTTTGGCACACTACCATGTGGAGTTTCGCGGTTTTTCCGGTTCCGGGTGTTTGCTGTTGCGGTGCCGTCATAAATCTACGCCCGGTTTTCCCCCTTTGCCATATAATGACATTTACGCAAAATGGGTTAATTTCACGTTTGACGGCGAGCTGAAATAGATGGCTGCGATACCAGTGCCTAAGCGTGTGTGGAATGGTTAGGCATAATCCAGTAACCCCACTTCCTTTCTCGGTGGAGGGGAACTCGACAAGACGAAGAGTGCCATCTAAGTAAAACAATAAAAAAAAACAGTGGAAACTTCCATGCAAAAGAACATGCGAAGCCTTTGACATTCAGCCTCCGAATGCTCCAAGAAATGTCCTTAACTTGCAGTGAGAAACGATGCTAAAATACACGAACTTATTTCAAGGCGTACAGTTTTCCCACGACTCTTTTTTTGTTCGATTCACTTGTCCCTCACAGTTTTCTGCAAAAGAAACCAGACGCATTTTCCGTGCCTCATCCGAACGATCGTCCGACAAGTATTTTATTTGCCCGTCGTGTCACTGTCACCCCAGTTTGCTCTTACTTTTTCCCACCCCACCCCCCCACTCGCCTTGTGTCGCCAATTCCCTAGGATGAAAAATGAACTGCTCCGGTGGCATCACCTTCGCGTCTTATGCATCGAAGAAGTGCTCCATTTGTATGCAGCAGCAGACTGCCATCGGGGGAGTCATTCGTTTTTATGTGCCACCCCGTGCCACTTTGTTTGCGCCTGTTCCAACCCACAATTGACCCCCCACCCCCTCTGCCCTGAAACCCTCAGTGGCAAAGTGATTGAGTGGCTTTCGTCTGACAAACACGCTGACGCTTGCCCTTCATTTGCGGTATCGAAATGAGACTATTTTCCATCTGCCCGACCGACGGTCGGTATAAATTAACCGACCGAAGATTGATGAGGACGAACGTGCGAAGGACAACGTCGAATGGGCAGTTTTTGTTACTCGAACGCTCGGGAGTGCTCGCGCAAGGTGAAGGTGGATATTAGTTAAGCTATTACAGGAGGACATTTTCTTTAATCCAACTTGTAACAATCTCAATGCACGGGAATTTAGATGTTGCGATAAAATTATACTTCATTCGATCATTTTATTTTATTCAGCCAATTCTGAATGGCGTCAATTACCGCTCAGATAACATTAAACTTATTAATTCAATACCTCCCGTTTCAATTTGATGGGTGTGGATTGAATAATCATTTGGATTGCAAAACATTCATAACTAACTCAGCAAAATACGGCTGCCAGCCGTATATTATTTTTATATTGGAAAAGAGTTTTAATAAAAATTCATTTAATACTGTAAACAAAAGTATTAAAACAAGAAACAGTAGAAAATGTGTGTTAAATGAACACAATGGTATTTTTAATTATGATTGCATTTTGAAAAATGTGAAAGTGACGAATACCCTACTGCCAGCATGGTAAATACGGCTTATAGGGATCATAACGAAAGGTAAATTACAATTATGCAAACATCAGTGCGGCGATCGTATCCAAATAAATCCGGATTATCTGACGACAGTTGTGAAATCCCGAACTAATAATCCACTTGTCCTTTGGACGTCAATTCCCATTCCGCGATGCTTCCATTCCCCTCGTGCCACATGTGAATATGGGAAGGTAATGAAATTGGGTGTTTTCATACAAAGGAAAAAGAACACCCGACAGCCAACAACAAGCGCAGCTGATTATCTTGCGCCTGGTGACCGTTGATTAATCGAAATTAATTTACTGCGTTTCGCTGCTCGATGACACGCTTGTTTCGGGTGACATTTAATCCTACCCGCCCCGTCCGGGGAAAAAGTAGAACCGTGTCGAGCGTGGAAAAGTTGGCCAATTTGATGGTAAAATTAAATAAGCACCCGAAGTACACCATTTGGTAAAAAATCAGACACGACTACCCGGTTTGGGAGGTGTTGTGCCCGACCCTGAAAACGCTCGAGTGACGGTGCGTGGAATGCTAGACCCTTGTGGTGAGATTAAAAATGCATTCAAACGTGGAATCCCGTTGTGGTCGGAGCACTTATGTCGGCTTACGCGCATGGGAGTGGGGTTTAAAACAAACATCAGCTGCATTCATCCCGGCAACGTCGGGTTGCCAAAGCGAGCATTATCAATAAATGACCTCAGCGACCCCGGTTGGCACGTGTGCACTTCCGGAATTATTATGCTACTCCCGGGTATGAACGCATCTGCTTCGTGACACCGACTTGCGTCAAATGGGGGAGGTGGAATCGACAGGGGGGAAGCTCTACCTTCCGGCCCTTTTCGCTCGCTTCACAAACATCAACATAGTTCCTGGTTTTTTGTTGTTTTTTTGTTTGTTTGATTTTTATGTGGCATTAAATGGACGAGTTAATTTAAATCACTACTGCATGCAGAGAAAATTTATGGTGCAGCTCTGATTCGGTCAATCGGGCTCGGTCTGGCCAAGCTGACTCCAGCAGCTGGTGCAAAAAAAACCCAATTGATTCCACTTAGCAGCAATTGTTAATGCGTTCAACAATCGTATGCCCCCCAGATCGAGTTCTTATTGCTCGTTGCATGCTGATTATGTCTGGTAAACAATTTGATTCCTATTTTCTCTCGATTTTTATCCCTTCTCTTGTCATAAGACCGATTTTCACTGAAGAAATAGAATTTCCGCGAGTAAAAGATCACTCTGTTAAATAACGAATAATGCTTAGAAAATTCAGGAAGGTTTTTTCAAGAGTATTTGTTTTTCAATTAAATCTATGAACACATTTCTTATGTACCATAGTTGAAATATTGCTTTTCATCCGTTTCTTTGTAATAAACATTACTATAAAAAAATTTAGAACGTCAGTTTGTTTTCCACTAACGATACAGAAATGGGATACAAACGATTTTCAAAAAACTGAATTTTTAAAATTTAAAGTTACTCAAATGGAAGGCTCGTTTTGAGGGAGTCGTATGTTTTGGAATTTCTACAATAAAGTGTGTGGAATTGTTTTTTAATTATGAAAAAGAATATGAATTAAGAGAAGTAATTGATCTAGCAACTATTACCGTTGCAGAATATAAATGTCTTTGATAATAAAAAATATAAATGAGCATTTGGTAATAATAGACTAAATTTCAAAATTATTTAAAAAGGAAAATTGTTACAAAACCATGTTTCTTAAAACTTGGGACATGCTGAGGTGTGTTATGCAAACTTACAATCTCTAAAACGGAAAATTCAATATAAAAAATATCAATCCTCTGAGCCGAGTGAATGTTCTCCCTAGCACGACCAGTTCCATCGTGTCACAGCCTGGAACATGCAGCAGCTACCACTTATCTCAAATACTGCCGGTTTTTTCTCTCTTACAACCTCAATCATATTTTTACCGTCCACTTTGGCTTGAGATGCAGATGTGCCCTTTTTCCATTTGGAGGGCGAAAAATCCGGGCCACCAGACCGTCAAGCGGGGATAAGGTTAACGGTTTCGAGCTAAGAACAACTCGCCGGCACCGGCACCAAACTTGAATTGGAAACCACTCGGCCTTCTCCTTAATCCGCAGCTGCTCCCAATATGTTCCTCCAACTTGGGGGACACGAAAAAGTAGCGAAGAAGACAAGGGAACATCACACAAATATATCTACGATGCTGAAAATTGGCATTGGCCTTTGCGGGTGTACGGAAATTGGATCCATTCTGGAGCGATTTTCTGTGCCGGTGGGGGGGAGGAAAAACCCCGGACCCCCACCATCGATGTGATGGGTGGAATGATTTGCTGGAAAAACAGGGACCATTTTTTTTCATCACTGTTTGTTTTCCGCAGCAATCATTGGTCCTCCGCCTCCGTGCCATCCGTTCGATAAATCCAACCGACAGTCATGAAGTCGTAAATCGTACTCGATTATGAAGCCACCACCGAAGACTTCAAAAAAAGTTCGATTTCTTTCCCTCCGATTCGTGTCTTTGAAGACTCAGCGCAACGCAGCAGAAACATCTGGAATGACGAATGAGCAAGAAACTTTAATCGATGGAAAGTGGAACGCACGCGTTGTCAATCTGCATCCGTTTCGTTTGAGGTCATGCTCTTGGATAGGAGGTGGCTTGTTTCAATATTTGCTATTGATTTTCAATCCCGTGTTCGGTGTTCGATTAGTTCGATTTTTCCGAGCAGTCCATTTATGTTCCTTTCCGTCTCCTGTCTAGAGCAATAGGAGTAAACGATCTAAAATGATCTTTGCACAGTTTATTAACCTACAGATCATGTTTATTTAAGTCGAATCAAATTTTTCATTCAAAGACATTTAGTTGAACATACTTTATTTGGTAACCAAAGAGTTGTATCCTTTAAACTGATAGATGTGTCATGTTCGTTTCATGTTCTGTATAATATTCCACCACCTTTCATCGTGCCTCACCCTCCCTTCGCAATTTTCCTCTATAAGCAAAGGAAAATGAATTCCTTCGTCCTATCTGCTTAACCATGTCCTACGTCAACGTGTGCCATCTTTATCCTGACACATCTCCAGCAAGTCGAGCAGAGGCAACACACAAAACGAAAAATCGGGCCACTGGCGCACACCGGCAGCGTCATCATCAACATCATCAGCTTGCATCCACTCGTCGTGCTATTCTATGAGCGGTTTCTTTTCCCCCCGAAGTACTAGCTTCTGTCGGTGGTTTGTTCCCATTTCTGTCGCGTGTACCCAATTGTTTATCACGTCCCCTTCCACGTTTTGCTTTTCTGCTGATGCCATTTTAGCAAACAAACACACAAACACACACACACACACACACACACACACACACACACACACACACACACACACTTATCCCTGGTGCTCTTCAAACGACCGGACTGAGGCTGGACTGGAGCTGTAGAGCGAAACATATTTGAGCAGGGAAATAGAAGGTTTACACAAACAAACACGGGAAGAGGGGTGAAGCAGGTTGATGAGGGAGGTAGGAATTGCCTTTCAACTCCTGCCTCTCACACATCGTCACCACGATCGGTGTTGGTGGTCAGCTTGTTATGCAAAAGGAGGAGGGTTATCGCTTGAGAAGCAGCGGCTCTCCGATGTCCTCAATTTTGGGAATATGAAGTCCATTTCATGCATTTTTCCGAGAATCCTGCCCCCGGTCTCGGTGGTTTATCAAACAACCACATTGGAATCCTCCCCCCCCTCCCTCCTCCGCCCTTCACTTAGCTCTAACTTTTCCACCCCTGCAGGGGCCCGTGGATGACATTTCGTCCGTTCCCGTGCGCGTTGTGTTAACATATTTAAATTGAAAATTCTCCGTCAGCTGGCAAATGGCATCAGCGTCAGCATCTTGTCCTCGGCGTCCCGTTCGTTTCCGGCACCGCTTTCCAACTTGCATTCCTACCGCACACTGACACGCTGTGTGGGGGGCTTGTTTTGTATTCTTTTCTTCTTCCAGCCCTAGTGTCTCTTCGTGTGAAAATACTTTCCGATGAGATTTGCCGCCCAAAAACGCAGCCCCAAAACCGGCGTGGGAGAGGGCTTTTCGTAAAATTCCATTCCAACCGTTTGTACGACACGGGCAGTCTCGAAAAAAGTAATAATAAAAAATGCCACCCAAAAAGTGGTTGGTTTTTTCTCGGAATGATCGTACCGGACATGCTCGGAGCAGTGTGTCGTCGTCGGGTGTGTGTGTGTAATAGGATGACAGTTGTAAACATGAAAAATGGCACAAAAATCCGTTGTCATTCCGGCTGGCATCGGAATCGTTCGCGTGGCATTTCGTTCCGTTTTTCTTTGGGCCTTCGGAACGCCGTTCAACGTCGGCCGTTGGGTTAGCTGAAGCAAAAGAAACTCACATCATACCGTTTCAGACGAAATTCTATCTTGCTGATGTTTGCACCATCAAAAGCGGAATGAATTGAAGCAAAGAGGCAAAACTAAAAATAAAGCGTGAACGTATTTTGAGACATGAATGGCGAGAAGACGGGTTTCGTAAAAGCGAAATAGTATTTTGATTCGATAAGCTACTTAAAAGTAATGATAAGTGCAATCAAATTGCATGAAAGAAAATATTCATATAAAGCTGTCATGTATTTTTACTTTATCCTTAAGTTATTGGGCTGTGTTGTAACATTAATCGGAAATACAATTTGAAAAAGTATTCAACATGTTGTATAATAACGTGTAATTTATCTGAAACAAGCTACAACAGCAGTTCTGCAGTTGTAATGATTTATTCCAATACTTTAACGAAGAAAATTTGCATAGATTTTGTATTGTATAGTCGTTCTGACATGTCTTACCCAATTTTAACCTTCGACAGCTTCTAACTCGAAACACTTTCGTCAGAAACTAACATGGAACGAAACTTATCTTGCTTTATGTCTCATTTCGCCGTGCGTAAACATTTGTTCTCCACGCACCAAAAATTAATCCGTTCCATTCGCTGCAATATCGCACCTCGGACGGATAAGCATGCCCCAACACAATTTCTCACCGTGGGCCATTTTGCCTTCGCATTCCTCGGAGCCTAGGCCCATTTACAACCTCCGTCCAACCGTCCGTCTTCGCAAAGGACTTAATTGGTTCTAGAAACTCAACAGGGCGGACGGGCTGGAGGGCTGGAAAAATGTGGCCAAGGGTGGGCGCGGGCAAGCGATAAATGTTGCGTTCCGTGGCGCGGATTTTATTGCCTTTTCGCTGGTGCGAATCGTTACGCCCGACGTGTAAAATGGTGGTACTCCGTTCACGGGGGGGGGGGGGGGTGGTGGGCGTTTATGGGTGGCCCTGCTTGGCGAAAGCATTCGGGGAACCGTCGTAGTAGAAGGAGAAATTCTGATGAAGAATAAACCGAGTGAGAGCGAAGTAAAACACGAAAAACTCAACGACAACAATCGTTCTCTATTTTTGTTTCCTTCGGCGATTGGGTGTTCCCGTTCTGTTTTCCCTCCCTCCGTTGGGCGGTGGAATGTCCTGTTGTGTCAAAAGAAAATGCGAGGACCAGAGAGTGGCGTGTTTTCAGTGCGTTTAATGCGTTAACAATCAAGCGAGAAATTGTTTATCGCTTGAATCAGTACAAGCATCAAGAATCGTACTTATGCGTCAGGAAGTCAGTCAAACATGTTAGCTTTAAGGTTCGGTTCTGTTACTGGTTTTGATTTCATCGGATTGTTTGTTATCCAATGGTACTTTTGATGATTTGGTTTATAGTTAAAGTTGATCTACTCTCAATAAAATCAACAAAAGGTTGGAGAGATGTTTTGTTTAAATATTAAATCCTTTATCGTTGATCAATCAGGGCCACACGTTTGCCTCTCTCAGGGCCTCATGGTTTGGGTGGAAAATGGAAAATAATATCCACCCTCACCGGTCAATCCGGTTGAGCTAAACTGATCGTAAACAAATAATAAACGCGTAACGTTAGTCGGAGCTTCCAATGGACGATGAAATGCGAGCGACGGTTATGTTTATGCGACAATGTGAAACAATCATGTACGATGGCGCACCCGACCGCCGGTGGTTGCTATCGTCCCCAACCTCTCCGTCCCCTGCCCCAGGCATAAATAATAAAAGTGTCACAGCACTCGATTCCCCTGCGTAAACATTTCCACCACGAGCCCGCACTTGTGATACAATCATTTCTCGGCAAACAATTCACGCTTCTCGGTCGGTACAGCGTGTTTCCGCCATTTTCGACGTTCTATTCCACCCCAAGGCATCTGTTTTCGTTAGGGTGTCGTGTTTTAGTGTAACTTTCTTCTATTTGCGGTAAATGGCTTTAATGGGGTATACGACACTTGAGTGATTAGATGGGAGCATATGTGTATATTTTTCCAGTTCGAATTCCACCATAAACGTCGCATATTTAATGCTTCGGTGCATTGGCTTTCAAATCGGTGGTACAACTACAAACCACGATCGAAGGAAGTTTCAACATTGGGGGTTAGCATTTTCCGACACGCCATTGCTTTTCTATCCCCAAAAGCATACGCAAGTTTAGCAATGGGATTGGATTGAATCGTTGTGCTTCACCCTAGGTGCGATTCTATGTAGACTCAGGGCAAACAGAACGGACGCAATGGTAGTGTACGGTGTCGATATGAGCAAACATTTGCACACAACGCTCCTCCAACCGGATTGCGCAGAAGTACTAGCACAATCAAATGGAACATGCCGTCGTTCGTGTCTTCCGTATCGTCCGGCGTAATTTCGACAAATGAAATCGATACAAGTCAAATAGATCGGACAAAGGCTGCCATGGCAACATCATCGCACCGAAGACAAAACGATGAACGCGTACAAGATGACGAATTTGCTTTCGAAACTTGCAGAACGTCCTGTAGCGATGGGGACGTAAGGCAAGCAGTTGTTCCTATAACAAGCAATAAACAACTTGGCCTCACCAAAACTCGACCGGGTTCATAAGTTTGTTTTCTTCTGAAAAGGTTTTTGAAACTAATTCAAGATGTTTTCTCGATCAAAGCATGAAAAATGTTGACGATCTAACAAGGAATGTTTCTGCGGCTTATAATACTTTTCACTAATCTGCTCAAAGTGTATCATGTATCATAAATCCAAACCGATTATTTTGTTCCTTACGTATGGCTTTCGATACGGGTTAAGTGCTACATTGTACGATTTGCTCATTCTTCTGTGTATTTTAAATAATATAAATGCTAAACTGTAGTTGACAACTAACCTGAAAAATTAAGTCTCTTGAATCACTGATCAGTCAATGTTTACTTTACACCTTAGAAATTGTATCAGAAATTTGTTTCTAAGTCCTATTTTTGGTTTTGTTTCGATAAAGTAAGATTATTTTTAAACAAATAAAACAGTTTCTCAACAAAAGCTAATGGATCAAAATGTTTTATTTCTCTTTCAGGTGCCATTTGCCAAATGAACAAATGACTTCTGAACGACAAGTAGGATTCTAAGGACGCAAGAGTACTTGCACCAGCAACGGAATTTCGTTGTGCGGCCCATTCCGAAACACCTGAATGCCCACCCGGATCCAACTTAGGCAGCGAAATCTGGGGAAATGGTCAGAGACAACCCTCATCACCACCACCAGTAAAAGCTACCACCCCCGCCAACCAACCAAAGGCCAAATGAAACCCCGATCCGATGAGCCGAGGCGAACAGCATGCCACTTTCGTCAGCCACCCGTTTCGCATCGATCCCACAGATGGCAGCACCGTCGCGGCTGGCTGCACATAGTACCCCCCGTCGCCGGCACCGTTCTCCTGGCCACGCTAACACTCGCCACTCTGGCCGCGGTGGCCGCCGAATCCGGGGGCCCTCCGACGGTGTTGACGTCGTCGGCTGGCAACACTAAAACATCGTTCAACCAGCCGAAAGACAGGCAGTCCGTGATTGCGCTGGCCTCGACCAGCCAGAAGCAGGCGGCGTCGTACCATAGCAACCGTGGCACGGCCCAGCGGTCCCAGTGCGCCCTCTCTGAGCACACGTGCTCCAACGGGCGCTGCATTCCGTGGGACAAGTATTGCAATAACGTAAATGACTGCGGTGACGGCAGCGACGAACCGCGCTTCTGCACACGTAAGTGTTTCATTCAAACCCGCATGCCGGGGGGGGGGGAAAACCCACCCGAAACGACCGAATCCCATTTCCTGTCCCTGTCACGGTTCCCTTCGCATCCATCAAACAAACGGGAAACGTTTTCGAGCGAAAGAAAACTGCACCGTGAATGGCACACTTCCTGTTGTTTTGGTGCAATCGGAGCCACCGCTTCCTGGAGGTAATGGATATTTTGTTTCTCCACCGGTGTTTTATTGTAACTGGCTCGAAAAGAGGAAACGAAAAGAAATGAAAAGTGATAAAAAACACGTGCCACTGAAAGCATCCACGGACAAAAGCAGCTAAACCAACAACAGTGCGTTTTCCATCATTCCGGTTTCCATTTTGCATTTTGTGGTTTTATTTTTTGTTTCCTTTACCGGGAAGACACCATTACACAAATAATTTTACTAAAGAATGGTGAATATTTGTTGTGAAAACAGCACTTCCATCCTTTTAAACAAAACACCTCAGCGTTGCGTTGCGTTGTATCATGGATGAAAAGTGCGAGTTTTACTCGACTTCTTTTTTTAATAACCACATAAATAAAATGAAAGAATACTGAAAAGTAAACAATATTTTAAACTTTAATTTTTTAACCTAGTATTATTTTAAGTATGAAAGTTGTAAATGGTTTTGTTCTGTTTATTTATTCCCTTCTAATATATTCCCAAAACGTAAACCCAACGTCAATCGAGTGACAATGATTGGCAATCGATCTGTTTCGGTAACGGTCTCGAGTCTTTCAGAAAATTTTCCCAACGCATATGGTTTGATTTCCTACTAAAATTTCTTGTATTCCTACTAACATTTTAATCAATGTATACATGTTTTTTACGAACAACTTTAATTGGTTAATGAATATAAAATTATTCAATTTATTTATTACCATAAAAAATAGCACATTCGTTTAGCTGGAATTTATTCATTTGTGCTTCAAAAATAAATTTCCCGTTTTTATTCGGTTCAATGAACCGACTTTTTATCCTTGTTACATATTTTCCATCCTCGTTAATCGTTTTCGCAACACTTTGTGGAGGCTTCGATACAATGAAGCGGAAGGTAAACATGAAGAAAAAAAGCGATCCGCCTGCATTCGTAATCCGTTTGATCATATTTCCATTCCGCTAAATGGCACGCTGATGATGTAATTTTCGCTTCACATTCCCTTATATTTAACTCGTTTTTGAACATTGGCTGCGAGTATAAAAAAAACATCCTCGCCTACGAGCTGATATGCAAATGGTGAATGACTTTTAACTCTTCCCGTTCGTCGACATTGTATTTCATTTTTGTTGAGTTTTTTTTTCTTTTTGCATCTATGCGAGTGGTACTGTCGCCCATAACCCCCAATTGAATGTGCAGAACGCTGATGGTGGTGTTAAATTTCCCGTCCACTAATACCACACGCAAACCATTCCCGGGCGAAGGGAAAACCTCGTCCTTTTTTTCTTTGCGCCAGCTGAATGGAACACGTGGAGCGGGTGGGAAAAAAAGATCATCGACCCAGGCTGTGTAAAATCGATTTTCACCTTCACCAGCGTCAATTGGCGGTGACAATGAAAAAAAAACGATATCATAAATGGCACGGGTCCTGTTGGGAAACCATGAACGCCAAAATGAACGGGTTTAGAGGGGAGCGACAAAACCGTGTTTGCATAATTCCCTCACACACCGAGCCACGAAACCCAACGCCAATCTACTAGCGCACGTTTTGCCTCAAATATGGCATATTTTTTTCTTGCTCGCTCTTTTAATGCAACGCGATGCGTTTTTTCTTCCGAACCCTTCCTTTCCATGCGCACTCGTGGGAAACTCCAGTATGGAAAATACTCCAACAGCGGGACAAAAAAATGACACGCAATCGGGTCTTTCAAGTTGGGATGAGTTTGGAAAGCCAACACAATCGCTCGCTGGCGAGGGAAAAACGCAAAGTGATGTGAGGCAAGGTAGTTTCCCACTAAGTGAGGTTCTTTTTCCCAACCAGCGACATGTAGCACATCACGCGCTATCGCTTGTTAAAGCTTACCCTGGCACTGCGCATCCTCGTCGAAATTTGCCTAGCTGAAAAGGGAACCGTCGATGAGAAAAATCGTTTACCAACACAAAGGCAACTTCCTCATAGATTGACACTTTGGAAGGACGTAGAACATAGAAAAAGTGAAACGAAAAAATGTGTTTTGAATAACTTTGCAACCGGAAACCAATTCTTCTTCCGGTCTATTCTCCTGTACAGATTCTATATCATGCACTGGAATAAGGAATTGGCACTTAATTTGACGCAAATGGTACACTTGAGTTCAGGTGGATCCATCAACTTTAATTGTCATGTTTCCATAAGGCTTATGTTCAATACAAATATAATGTTAAAGGAAATTAAGCCTTTTCCTTCAGAGGATTCAACTTGGTGAGCTAAATTATGAGCATCATGAAAATTTATTAAAAGGTGAAGTAGAAAACATAAATGATACACTGAATGTTTTAATGTTTGAGATATTTTTAGGCAAATTAACTCAATTCACTGTTCACTGGACATTTAAGAAAAACATCCCGCATTTTCACAGTTGGTTTGTCACAGTATCAAAGAGAAAAATTTGAAGCGTTTTTCCTGGAATGACCAAAAGGAATATTACTTTTTCGCTCATAAAATGCACATTACCTCACTATTGCTCCAGCTGCCATGAATACACTTCCACGTTAGAACAACATAAAAGCTCGCAGCAATTTTTTACACGCCTAACCACAAAAACTGCCGTTGATTCCGAAAGCTGCCAGTGCGACCGCAAACTGCTAAAAACAGTACAAAAATCTCTCCACCAACAACCAGAAAAAAGGTGAGAAAACAAAATGAAAATTGCTACGCTAAGCTGCCGCAAACTAGCTCTATCTTTCATCCCGATAGCATCATAACGAACTTTCCCATCCATTTCGGTGGGAACGGGAAAAAACAGTGGCCAAAAAGGATTCCCCGATAGCGGGCTGGAAAACTTTACTGTTCCGGTTGGCGGGAAAAAGCATATAAAACGCTAGTTTCACTGGAACAAAACTATTGGCAAAACAGGAAACAAAATACGTTTAGCTTACTCCGGGGCCAGCAAAGGCAACTACTTCGAGTGGAAACGGCGCCACTCGCGTAATGACCGGGAAAAAGTACCACTTTTTACCGTCCTTCTTTCGGTGGCGGGAAATTGTGGACAGGAAAAACAACAACAACGACAAACACAACCGCGTACCACCACTACTATCACCCGGAAGAGGGTGTGCACAAACCGGAAGACTCCTCGAAGGTGCCGACACACGACAGCTAACGCGACACAATGCAGTTTCGGAAAAAGGATATGAGCGTTGAAAGCCTCGTGCCGTGGTTTCCGCGCCCGTCTTGGGGTTTTCTTTTCCTTCCAGTATTTTCATCCCCTTCTTTGGGACTTTAGGTGTAGTGGTTTGTTTTTAATTCGCTTATTTTGTGGGGTGTTAATCTGGTAAAATCCCAAATGAATCCCCGGAACAACTTTCTTGTGCGAAAGCGCCTGAAGTTATGCAACGGGTGGTACATTTAAATTCAAAGTTAAATCCAAATTTAAAAACACAATCTAATGCGATATAAAACTTTTCCTCCGTTTTTGCTTGTCAAAACCCCAAAGACAATATGAATCCTACTCAAATGCGAAGAGTGCTCCACTTGCATGCACTTTTGCGACAAATCCTTCACATGATTGATGCAAAGCACGATCCAACTCCAGGGCAAAGGAAATGTAAATAAATTCACCTCCTCTTGGTGTAATCGATTCAAGCACACTCTACACAACCCTCAAGCACTTGACTGTGTGGCGCATTCGTTTTTGCGCACACCACACCCACTCCGTAGTGCAACAGTTTGCGTTTCACCGGAACAAACGAAGCGGGAAACCGCAGCTAGTTCTGGTCACTCGGAACCTAATCGAATAGTTACTATTGAAAATCAATCAACCTGAAGCGTCGATGTCCTGTTTTTTCCCCCAACAGCATCCAGCGAAGAGTTATGGCATCCCATTCGAGGAAACCCCCGAGGGAAAGGCAGGATGAGAAAGAAAAAAAGACGAGATCCCATGCACAGCTTCCGTGGTCACTTTGGCCGAATCTCAATTATTTGTTTTCGACATCGTCCTTTCATTGGACTTTTCTCGGACTGACCGGGAGTGTGTTTTCTCATACTTCGGTTACGACGATCACATCCTCCACAAACTTTCCTTACACCACCTCCGCTTCTCTTCCGATGCCTCGAAGGGAAAATCGTTCGTTTTTCCCCATCGTAGTGCGCTGTATTCACTCCGGTCGGGGTTTCCGTTCACTTATCATTATTTTCTTTTGCGCGTTTTCCATTGGCAGGCTGCAACCGTACGTACTATGGAGACATCGGCCTGACGTACAACCTGGAGCTGCACCGACCAAAGGAGGACCGGATACCGTACGTGTGCATCCTGACGTTCACAGCCGCCGGAGGCAACTACGGTGACATCGTGCAGGTGAGTTTTTTGTTTTGGTTTTTTACCGTGCCTTACCATCCTTTTTTCTGTGTAGACGCATTTCCACCGGCGAAAGAAAACAACGTAAACATAGCAAAGTACGAGAAAAAAAAACATCACACAAAACCACACACACAGGTGCGGTGAAGACTTTTTCAACCACACCACACACGCGATGGAAGATTGTCTTTAGTGGCTTCTCGAAACACTTTTCTGGCCAACTCACTTCATTCCGGTGGAAGAGAAACTGGTCACTGTTGATCAACGCCAAATTGGTTTCAGCACTACTATGCGTTCCGGTTTCTGCAACACCTTTTCTCTACCGTTGCTGCGTTTCATGTTAGCACAAAGTGTGCGAGTAATCAATCAAACGCATGCAGGATTTGTCTGCATAATGGAAACGGACAGTGGTTGTAAATATTGATGGTTAGGAAAATGGATTCGGAGAGGGAATTAAAAAACGAAAAACCAACACACCGACCCACAATGGGTGACGCATTTCGACTGCAACTGTTTGACCAACTATTGTATATGAAAAGAGTCCTTTTTTCGACTCCTAGAAGTCCTCGTGTCAGGGTGTATAGATCATGTTTCGCATCAACGCAGACCTCACCGGGTTTTTTTTTTAAATATTTGTTTTCATGCCCCGGTAGGTTTTGTTCAGGGCTTTAGATTTCAATTTTTGCCGCTATGCAAATGCGCACGTCAAATTAATCGCACCCTACCTCCAATACCCCTCGGCTGCCGGGTTTGGTCATAAATCGTGCAAATTGTGTCGTACATCCTGCGCGCCGCGCCGTTTTTGTTGGCGGCTTGAGCAAAAGTGATAACACCACGCACACCGTTATGGTCACCCAAATCCGTCTCTCCACAAATCGTTGGCCACAGCAGCGGAGGGTGGCAAACGTGCGACCGTGCGGGTGCAAATTTAATCGATCTACCGAAAGCTTTTTGATGTTTCATCAAAATTTAATTAAACTTGATCCGCCCGATCGCTCGACGGCACGGTTTTGCGTATCATCAAAATCTCTTTCCCTCGCTGTCTCTCTCTCTCTCACACACACACAGTTTTTTACAATTTTCACTGCAAGATTATCAGTTTTTCTTCATCCCCTTCCTTCATCATTCCATTGGGGTCCACTAACGCCGACTCCCGACGCTGGTGGCATTTAGCAGCAAATAGTATTAACTCAGCTGAAACGTCGGTTTTCGAACGACACAAGTAATCACAAGTAAAAACCGTCGACCCCAGCTGATCCTGAATTGATGAACTTTCACCCACCAAACGAGGGGGGGGTGCTTTTCCGTTGGACGCGTTTCATCTGCACCGAACCGAATCGATTTGCGAACGAACAACTTTTGACCCGACCGGCACATCGATGATCGTGATCTTTTCATGCATACCATGATGCTCGTGGCGTTTGATGGAGCGAGGGTTTTCCGGTCCGCTTGCATTGGCAGGGGACAATGTTTGATCAAATGATAAATTTCCCCCTCCGAGAAAAGACGGACAAAAAACTTTTCCCACGGTCGCTGCTCACATTCGTCTGGGTGCAGCATGGTTTTGAAAAATTTTCCATGCCCAAAAAAAAAGGATGAAGCGGAGGGAAATGATAGGAAATTAATCCGAATCGACACCAATGCAGCGTGGAGCGGAGCGTGATGGAGGCGCCTGGTGCTCCGTAAAAAGTAACGCGATTCTGGGAGAATTGGTCGGTTTAATCATCGCGAATATTACAGCGGCGAGCTGGCGAAAGAATTTCAATTACTACTCGAAACTCATCGTTCCGTTTATTGGCATACGTCGTTGAGTTGGTTGGAATTATTTTTTCAGGTGTGTGTGGGCAAATTAAAAATCGACGTGTGTTTTCCTCATTTTGACATCGTTTTTCCATTTATATTATGTTGATTTATTTGGTCTAGTTAGAACGAGACATAAAAAGGTATCTTTCATAAAAGTAAACAAAATAGGTACATACATAGCATACATTTTATTACCGTTATTTTTTTCAATAAAATTTTGAAATATTTCGAACCGTTTTCAGCCTCAAAAAATAGACAATATTCCTTTTTATTCCAATTTTATCAGAGTGACTAGTATAAGTTTGACATGTTTGAATTATCGATAGAACAATTCATAATGATTTCAGTTAAGCAAATATTTAAATAGATAAATAGATCGAAATTATAGTGTTAAAATAAAATTCACAGTTTAAAATTTAAAAGATCGCAGAAGAACGTCAAAAGTTTATATTTCGCACCGTTTTACTACACAAACTACGTACGTGTTTTAAAGCACATGGCCGCAAGATACACAATTCATGTCTATCTTGTTGAAAATAATCTTAAAATCCAGCGCACGTAAAAGCACGCATCAACTGGTTACAATATTTATCCACGTCCAAGAGTCGCATTGGAAAGCGCTAAAAAAGAACAGAAGAACCCCCGCCGTTTCATCATGAACCGAATCAAAAGTCACACATTGATTCGTCTTTCGGTTGTTTCAAACGATAACTGACATCCTAATTCAACTTATTTGTCACGGATCACTTACGGGTCGTTTCGTTTTCGGCTCGACAAGAAGGGGCAATAACGTGACGCCAAGGGAAAAATAAACCTACACGCTAGGGCCCAAAAGGATGACCGACAATGGGTGTAGTGAAAGAAGAAAGAACGAACAGAGATTTCATCGCCTTGAAGGACACTCCGCTCCAATCCTCCTCCCCCCCACTCCGATTGGGGAAGAGATTACCGTCCAGCGAGCGGACGGCGCCGTAGCACACGTCGTTTAATTTGGTTCTTCAAATCGGCTCCCTCGTGACAGGGGGATTTTCTCCGGAATCACCGGCACCGGGTAATACCGGGTGCACCTTATCGATTTTCTCATGGCTTTCCGTTACAGCAAACTCGGCTGACCTTATTTTCCTCTCAAGCCGAAGTGGTACAACAAACAAGCACCGGGTGGAGAGCACACGAACACGCCGTTCGCTCGATTCCGAAACGATGCCACTAAATCGGAGAATTATTTTGGGATTGGTGACACCAAACCGACGGTGTCTTTCGATTGAATTTATCGAAAATCCTACCGTAAGGTGGTGGGCATTCCTTTGGATGAGCTCGTTCGAAGGGTTTTAAGCTCTACGGCGGAGCTAAGCTCCGTTGCGGAATGGAGCGTGGAATGGAAGTTCTGGAAGAAGGCCAGCTAGTAAATAGTTCCCTTTTTCGTCGGAAAATTGCTGACAGAAGTTTGTCGGGCGTGCTGACGATGTTCATGTTGTGCACACAAACAAAGTGACATAAGACAATTTTAAGATGAACTCATCGACTTGCGTGGATTCCACAAGAGAACCGAATGTATAGAATAAATCAAGCACAGCCAAAAGCAGAAGCCATTATAAGGGCTTCGATTAAAAGCGATTTCACGCCCTTAGCCCTTTCGCCGTGTTTTCCTTCGGGCGACTTCGAGCCGCGTTGCCGATGCTCAGGCCCACCTAATACGATTAATTCCTTAAAGCCGTAGCCCTGATCCCCTTTCGACTGCCGCGCCTAAACAGCTTTATCGATGAGCTGGATGGAAGTGGCCAACCGTGAGGCAGAGAAAACGTGTGTGTGTGTGTGTGTGTGTGTGTGTGTGTGTGTGTGTGTGTTGTGCGAAATGGGAGGTAGATTAGATCGATTTATCGGTCAAGCACAACAGTGCCCGATGATGGTCACAGGGTGAATAAATATCCGTTCGATCATTCGAGCAGGCCGTTGGTGTGGAAGCCGTGGCCGAGGCAAGGATACCATAAAATATGGTGCCATGAGCGCTGGGACCGGACTGGGTCACGTGGATAGCAACGGTGGGGGATCGGGCACGGCATGATACAACCGTAACCTGCAATCCCCAACCGACAACAACAAGAGCAACGACGCACGGCACGACAACGTCCCAAACAAGCGCAAGACGATTCGGGACGATGAAATGCACATAAAACTGTACCCATTCCAGGCCTAATTTATGAGCATGTCGCACGGAACGGAAACTAATAATGCTTACGCGACGCGCCCCCCCCGCGGCCGAACGTCGGAAAATCCATCGGATTTCGCTGCGGTCATCGCAAAAGAAAAGCGACATATCGTTAGTGCCCGAAGAACCGAAAGCCATCAGGGGGGGGAGAATGTTTTCGGCCGATGACAACGAATGACAACGACGACGGGCAATCATAACGATCATGCCGATGTCCGACAAGGCTTCATGTTCGGTTGTTTTCGAGGGTACCACGCATAATTTGCCGAGAAAGAAATCCACCGTAGGTTGTTGTTTTTTGGTATCAATCGTTACGGGCTTGGGGAAGAGTCTTCCAGTAATAGCTTTATCAGTTTACGTATCGATTCTATAACTTTGGGTTTCTCTTTGCGGAGCATTTGAGAAATTAAGAAAATTTCAATCGTAAACACAAGATTAAAATATTGAAGATAGGAGTATTGTTTTCTAGATTTTGTTAATTATCAACACTCGATCAGCATCTTAACAAATTTCTTCCATTTCAATACTATGTAATATAATAGGGAAAATTGTACAAAACATGGATAGAAATCCAATCAAATTGTTTGACATACAGCAGAATTTAATGCATTCCTTAGCAGAAAAAAACAAAATTTGGAAAATGTTTATGTTTGGTTTCTTCATTAAAATGGAAATCCAATCAAATTGTTTGACATACAACAGAATTTAATGCATTCCTTAGCAGAAAATACGAAAATTTGAATAATGTTTATGTTTGGTTTCATCACAAAAATGGAATTCAAATAATAGCTTCACAATAAGAGACTAGTTTTAGTGCAGAAGAAAATTGGTTGTTTGTGTCGTGATTGAAGCAAAAAAATTATGTTTTGAAAATGTGTGACTCACTGAACAATGTTATACGCTGATTAACAAATAATCATGTCAGTTTTAACCATCTGAGGCATCTTTCCCCCAATAGCAAATGTCACATCCATGGGGCTCTACTTGAGTTTAAACTAGTAATCAAGCGGGATAAGCTTCCAAGTTATTATTTCCTCAGCATAAGGCACATGTTAAAGTTTAAATACTCCTACAACTAATACTTTACAGCTATTACCAAAATATGCGTTATGATTTTAAACCTTGCATTTGTTCCTAGAACTGATGATGGTAAACCTTTCAGGGAAGGTCCTGAATTCACGAATAAATAAATTGATTTCTTTCAATCAAGCATACCGAAACATATTGAACTACACAACCAATTGGAAATACAAATATTCAACCTATCCCACAACTAACCATATCCCGCAACTTAAATTCGTATCATTATGCATCGCCCGCATTTGCACGTCGCTCGATGAACTCGCCATCCACGAATGCAATAACTCATGCACTAATAACCAACGATTGTTTCAATTATAATCCTTCACACATTAGTGTTTGATCGGAAATGGATACGGTGCGACTAGTGTGGGTGTGTGAGCGGCTCTGTTACTAAATAATCACGGCCACTAATCGACGGGGCCAATCGTGAACCGTGGGCATAATTAAAACCATCACACTCGTGCCCACCGAGTCTAATTCACACAAAACCACCACCTTTGAGGGGGAGGATAGGGAGGAGTTGAGGAAAGAGAGGATCAGTTCAGCGACGGAATCCGTTCCCCGGTGTAAATTATGAAGTACTGTGCAAAGCGGCAAGCTCGCCCAATCACGCTCGAACTCGCTAATCCTCGGCCATTATCCGCCCAGATGGAGCCTTCCGATGCGCAACCCCTTTCGGAACGGACGGTTGGCGTGCGGGTCTAATAATATTCCACCCACTGGCACTGTTAGTTAATTGTAGATTAAATGCAACGTGCTCGGACGTGCTCTACACGTGCGCCCGGTGAGTAGGTGGCCTTCCACCCCGGTTTGCTGCACGGGAGTGGCAACATTTTCCGTCGACTTCAGCAGAAGTCAACCGCAGGCCGGAGCACATTATTTAGCTGGAGAGCACTGGACGGTCGGAAGCTGGCACGGGGGCCAAGTGGAATGCACTACACAGAAGCCGGGTTCACGGCTCGCAGCATGAAGGACATAAAAGAGGCCACCAGTATACGACTCCAGGGGTACACGAATTCCACAAACTCTCTACAAAAGTGTGCAATCCTTGTTTCTGCAACGTCAGCAAGGACCCCGTTGGGAGAGTAGGATTCGGGATAAAGGCAACCTCGCACATGAAACTCCAATGTGTATGTAAGGAGCGCTTCAGAGGGTTTGGCTCAAGTGTAGACGTGCTGTCCTGTACGGACTCCAACCAACTGCGTCCTAAGGTATGGTTTTATTTAGAACTCCAGCGTTCTTCTTTCGGTAAAACTATCGTTCGGTCACGTCCCTCGTCGAAACGCTGGAACAACCCAGAAGTGAATGATTAAATCAAATGGTCCGCTGCTTCGGGGACGCAACCGGGCCTCCCTCACAGTAGCTCCAACTATGCGCCGCATAAAAATAGTGTAATCCCTGACCTAACGCAAATCGCCCCTGTTTACAACCCGCTCGCTACAGGTGACGCTCGACAGCTTCACCCTCGGACGGTTCACGTCGTACACGGAGAACGGCTGCCCGGACGGATATCTGCAGGTGTCGGAGGCGAAGCGGGCCAACGTCGGCGGCATGTGGTGCGGCACCACCTGGGGACCGGCGATCTTCTACAGCGAAACCGACTCGCTCGTGATGACGATTAAGCTGTTCAAGTAAGTGTCGCTCGGCAACGTGGTCCTGCGAGAACCCCCAATGTCGTAATGTTTGAGCACCGGGGGGCTCATTGGAATGAGCTTTCATCCTCCCAAATTTTCGCAGGCTGTCGCGTGACCAGAGCGGGTACAACTTCGACTTCCGGATACAGTACAAAATGCTGTCGCGGGCGAGCGCCGTCGTGCGGTACGGTGGCCTCCGGCACGAGTACATCCCCCCGTGGACGAACGTCACGTACATCCCGAACTACCCGCTGGTGGAGGACTTCACCAACTCGACCGCACACTCCGAGCACCAGACGTACCAGGAAGTGGCGGGCGCCGGGGCGGGCCAGCGCAACCGGATGGTCTTCTCGGCGTTCGGCAGCAACCACGACCTGATGCCGCTCTATCCGGCGTCCTACGACAACGTAACGCGCGGTGGCCACCCGGGCGGTTCCTCCTACGGCTACGACGGTCGCCCCGGCCAGACGTTCAGCCATCCTAACGCCTCCATGATGGACTGGACGACCGGGGTGGCGTCCCGTACGCAGCTCAATTACACCGAACCGCAGTATTATTTAGGTACGAAACCCGTCGTCACGTGACGAACAACAATGTCCCAAACCGTTCCAGCAACCGACTCACCTCTCCCGTTCTTCTTCCTTTTGTCCACAGGAGATCTCATGACGGGTACGTTCTGCTCGCGGATCTTCACCAACTGCGACAAGAAGGTGTGCCGGCTGCAGTCACCCAACTTTCCTGGCATCTACCCAAGGAACCTGACGTGCTACTTCGCCGTTAGACAGGTAAGGGGGTTAAACAGGTACATTTCATGCTATCTGGTGCAGAAGCATTAGATGGACTTGATATATGTTATAGCTTTGAGTTTAGTGTTCTAAAAAGGCTTTTACACAACGATATACTTTCAATTGCAATGCGACGCCAAGACACCAACTATTCAGATGATTATTCAACTCTATTCTCGACTAAATATGTTTCAAAATTGAAATTGCACAGCTTATGAAAGATTATGGAAGTATAAATCGTTTTGAAAATATTTATAAGCAACAACAACATCTTAGAACTAGTAATGGCTATTTAGAAAACCTTAAAACAAGACTTAACAAAAATATTCCTTTCCCTTCAGACATGTCACACTTTATCTTAAATCTCACAGGCTTTAGAATTATGTTTTTAGTGCCAAAAAGAATTAAATGCAAATGAAGATAGGGAAAAGCAAGGGTAAATTGTAAAACGGACGACCTGCGTCCTTTTGAAGTAGGCGTAGGACGTCGAACAGATAAACCTATTCACAAATGTAAAACGATAAAATCAACGGCCCGACGTTGTCAAAGTAGGCTGGTCTCCGAGCCATTTTCTTAGCGGTTGAATTTGTTAATCCAATTATCTGATCCAAGCAAGAACACTCAATACAGAGAATAAAGAAAAATCATTCCAAAGCTGTTTCATGTTTTCATGAGTTGTGTATTAATTTTTGGTCGTTTTTCTTCTACTAAAGATTAGCGGAATGATGTAATCGTCCTTAAATTTCCTCCTTCTAATGCACTCACTGCCGGTTTAAAATGGTCCACCTGCTGTTGAAAGCAGTTGGGGTCGAGGCTCCGAACCGCAACCAAGCACTAATTGGGTTTAAAACGTTTCGCTAGCTGAAACCGTTTATGGAGCATTCAGAAGTTCACTTTTCTTCGCCTGTATAATAGAAAGTGACGCTCCGCAAATCCCGATGTCCCGCCGGAACTGCTCTATCAGCCTCCAGCCCGGGGAAATTAAGGCCATGGCGCTGGCTGATGGTCTCGCCTACGATGACCCAGGTGTCCCGGGCCAAGAAAGTGTTCGCACCTCGTCGGAGAGACATCACACCGAGCCTTCCAGCTGATTAGGGTTCAATATTTTACTTAGCAATTAAAGCGTCATTAAAAGTCACTCCTTCGGTTGACACCGACGTCGCCTGGAAGCTGGTGGCACAGTGTCACAGTACCCTCCCTCCCTTTCGCTGAAGAGAAATGTTCTGCCCGACCGTTGGCCATGGTCAAATGTGGTTCGCCACGCCCGGATGACAAAACGGCGGTGCCGATGGAAGTTTTAATGAATTTTATAAACGGTGATGAATTTTGCAGAACGTATTGCAGATGAAATTTAATTAAACTAGCGCACAAACAAACATCCACCACCTGGTTCTTGTCCCCTCCCCATGTCCTTTGGAAGGGCTTCAGTTGACTCGGTTTTTTCCCGCCGTTTTGAGGCATCAGCTTTCTCTTTTCCTTCGTGCCATGGGTTGTCCCCTCCACTTCATCGGTCACTACGAGCACCACGGGATCCGCTTGATCAAAGTCCGACCTCTGGCAGAGACAGTCTTTCCGAGTCAAACGGGCCACGGGTGGGAGAGGCGCAAAGGTGGATAAATATAAATTCACCATAATTAGTAGCGCTCGGTGGTGACAGTTCCCGTGGGTGGGGTTGGGGGTGGCTTGGTAAAACATAATGTCGTCGCTGTTACGGAGCAAAAGTGCTTGAGCAGCAGCGATTATGGATTAACCGGGGCCTCTAAAAACCCGGTCCGATGTGAACCGGACCGGTTGGTCCTTTGATGGCCGGGTATGCGCCGATGATTACGATTAGCGCTCGTTTGCTTGCTTACGAAATTAGAGCACAGTCCCCGAAAAGCGCAGTTAATGGAGGAAAAAAAGGAAGATTACAGTTGGCATTTATTTGCAGTACAGCTCCAGGAAAAGCGCTTGCTTCGTCGTTTTCAAGAGGCAAATTCCTTCAGCAAACCCTCAACCGTGCTACCAAAGACGTATTACGTATGATTAAGGACTTCTTTTTTGCTTCCTACATCGTCGGTGACAATTTTATGGCTTAATGAAATGTTTACTCTCAGGCGCGTTTACACCAAACGGGCTCTCAAACTCATCTCGTTCGGAAAGCCCCATCTCTTTGATTGCTGTTGCTTATTCCTTAATAAAAATCACATTTAAGATGTAAATGAACGCAATTGGCACTATTAGCGCTCCGAATTTCCTTAGCGCTAGATCGACGGTGGGTAGGTTTTTAGAGTTGCTTGTAAAAATATGTCACAGTGAATGGTCTCTGAATTACTGCCAATAAAATGAATATTTTCATCAGCCATTTAAGTACCAAAAAGGTACGATTCGTTTCGTACTTTTGAAAGGTAAAAAGATGGGCAATGGTATGAGGTTGCTCTTGTTGCTGATTTCTTCAATCATGAGGGAAAGGTTTATTTGGAACCAATTGGTATAAGTACTACAAAGCATATGAAACAAGTTTAATGTTCCGTAAGTCAGAACCGCTTTCAACGCTTGTTAACTTTTTCAGGACCATAAGCTATTCAAGACTAAAATTGGCAATACAACACAATATTTTGGCTATTTGGGGTGTAAAATAAGAGAATTTCACCAGGAAAACCTAGCAGTCGGTGTAGGATATTTATAATATCATGGGAAATATTTTTCCCTATGAACCATAAAAGTAAATAAATGACGAGTATAGTTATAATATCAGAATTTCTTTTATTTGCTTTCCAATACAAATTACATATTAAAAATAAAAAAAAAGATCTTAGCCATTTCTATAAAAAATAATAAATTCATCAAGTCCAATAATTAACTTTCCAAATACTAAATTGTTGCTGTTGGTTAAACACACGAATGGATTGATTTTGGAACAATTCATTTTGATAGTTCTGTTTGTTTGTTTATTCGTTCAAAAAGACATTTGCCGCCTTTAACATAATGTTTTCGTTGATGTATCGTTTCAAAAGTATCGTTTTGATAATAATTGAACAAACATTAACGAGTTTTGTGGATGGGAAAAATATTTCCCTTGGTCGTGAACAGTAAGTTATCGGAACTCTTTAAATCGGGTCAAATTATGCCTTGACAGTCTTAAATATGAATGCACTATTCAACATTACAATTGTATTGATAATTAAAAGAATAATATAAGTAAGAAAACAGTGGCCCTTCGGTCACAAATCTTTCTTTTCTTTCAACGTAATAAGGTTGTTTAGTTACGAGTTGGCAATAAGTGGAGCTTAGGAACTTTGTAATACCGCTATTGTTTAATCTAATTTAGTTTTTGCAGATTGAATTATGCTCGTATTTGCAATGTTTTATACTATTGCGAATTGATGTGAAATCTGTATTTTTTGCTTATACTCGCCATACATATACTAATTAGTTTCGTACGTCTCATTATTCCTCGACCAGCACGACGTCCCACCAGGTAAGCATGCGTTCATCGTCATCAGCCAACCGAAGGGCAATTTGGTCTGGATATCGACCGAGGCATCCGCAGGGGCCGCCCCGAACGCCGCGTCCCGCGACGAGAAGGAAAAGTACAAGCCCCGTCTGCAGACCTGGAACGAGTGCGACAGTGTGCAGGTACGTTGGCGTTGCCTTACTCGAGGAAGAGAAAAAGAAAAACAAGGACCCCCCATTTTCCCAACGGGCCCAGGGATGCGCCATAATCACAATGGTGTGACTGTGGAAGGGGGAAAGGGTCTGAGCAGGTTGATGCAACGAAATGCATCCAAGCGAGCATTCTCCGCACCAGGTTTCTCGAAAGCCTGTGGGAAAACCTTGCCACAGATGGGTTTAATGAACGTATCCTTCGCAGACACCGAATCGGAATTTGGCGTTCACCAGTTTCATCACACATTCACACACCAATGTACACAGACACACACACACACCCTTAGACAGAAGAGTAGCGAATAATTTCACCAACATAAATTGCACCTACGCAACATCGCACACGCAAACAACAACAACAAATCAACCCTTCCTGCGGGGAGCATGCCAACCAACTCCACCGAACACAAAAACCTTTCGGTCTCGGTGTGCGTTTCACTGCTCGCCGGCTACTTTTAGCTTTGACCCCGATTTTCCCTAATCCTTTTCCGCGCTCGATCAAAGGGAATCGATAAAAGGCGAAGCTAAATTGAACAAAAATTGCCAATCGAGGTTCCACTGTTAAAAACGCTGGTGTCCACCCTTTGTGTGCCTTTCGTGTGTGTGTGTGTGTGTGTTTGCATGTGTCTGCAATGCATGTAGAAGAGGAAATGAATTGTACTAGTTCCTGTTACCCAGGCGAGCGCGCAAACGAACAGCCTCCGAAGGCCGGCCTACCCCGTAACTCGGCGTCGAAACCACAATGTGCCATTCCGGTGAACAATATTTACTCACCCTCCATCGCCCCCTTACGTGCCACACCCGGCCGTGCGAGACCGTACCGAGTGTGCCGGAAGTAAAGCCAAAGCATATTCCCCGGCGTCATCCGGCTCACGCCGGCGTGCGGGATTCATTTCAATCCACCATTCACCGAGTCGAGGCCGGCACCGGGTCGTTTCGCCACCGGAACGGACGCCACGGCTTGCCAATGCAATGCCACCCCCTCTAACGTGTCCTTTTTGCTGTCCCAGAGTTTCCTTCTTTCCCTCCTTCCGCATGCCGGCACGCATTGCGGGGGAAAAAGGCCCGTCAAATAGCACCGTTTAGAAGAAGTGCATCCAGCATTCGAAGCCGACATGCTCTGGGGAGGGTTTGCGTGATGTTCGCTATTTAAACAAAAACCCGAACGCCGGTGCACTTGCATCCGATGCACATGCTGTAGGATGCAATTTTTGCAATCCCCCCAGCTCGGTCGTCATTTCATTACCCGGGGGGGACGATGGTGGTGCTGGCTTCCGGAGGATCTTTTGTCAAGGAGCCTATTATTGCATTTTCACCATCACACAAACTGGGCCGATGCATGATGGTTAAATTGTATAATGCATCCATTGGGCGTTTGCATAGAACCTATAGAGAGAAAAAAAACGGGATTATAGATTTTTTGCTTCTTCTCTTGTTTGCCACTTCTTTACACAAACTGAAAATATATTTTCCATTCCGCCCCATTGTCGATCCGTAAGCCTTCGACTTGCCGCGTTACACCTTTTGCTGTTATTACCTTTTTTATTTGAGATACTCGTTATCGTCCATTTGTGTGCCTGTGTGTGTTTTCCGTAAGGTTTCCGTTTGTTTGCTGTTTATTTTTTTTTTCCTTTACCACCCTTCCTTTATTTCACCCATTATCAGGTGAATCATGGTGGGCATCGGGCCGGAAAAACGGGTCCCTCCTTTGGCTTTGTGCCCTTTCCCGGAAAAGGGTTCTAAATAACATAAACACAGCCCCCCTTCTCCCGGTTCCAAAGGTTCACCGGTGGGAAATGGAAGAAAAATGACACTTTTTCTTTCGAGAACTTTCCGTATTTCTTTACAAGTGTAATTTGTTATTTCTTTCCCCCACTTCCACTTGGGGTAGGTTGGTGAAGGAAAAACATGCCTTGACATTTTCCGAAAGTTTTTCTACTGCTCACCGTTTGATTTCTCAGATTTAAAGCCCTTTTCCATTTTGTTTCAATCCATGGACTAATGGCACTTTTATTTGCACTCTTATGAATTTTTATTTTACAAACTAATGGCCGTGGAAAAATTCACCTCCCACATACTATTGTTGTGTTCGAAGAAAATAATCACAAATAAACTTTTAATGTTCGAGTTGGAAAAAGTGAAAGGCTGTTCAAATTAACTAAACCCTGTTCATACCCTTTACGAGTACCACAAACAACACCGACGCAGTGCAAATATTTCCTACCGTGCCCGCATTGACCCCTAGAATTTTCCCCAACCACCGAACCCGCGTCCCCGCTCGTGGTGCGTTAATTAAGGAGAGCAGATTTGGACAGTGGTAACGGTGTGCTAAATATCTGTGGGCTACCAGCATGGAGAGATTCACTTGCCGTTCCATGTTGTTTCGATTCCATGCGCCGGAAAATCCCACCCAAGAGGGAAAGTTCTCCCTACCTTAGGTTGGGTTCATCACCGCCGCTTTAATCCCACCAAAGTTTTCCGTAGATTCGAGCACTGCAGCGGTAATTAAAAGGAGTCTTGTTTCAAGTTTTAAGCTAGGTGTGGTACATCACTTTGTGCTTGAGCTAAGAAGTTCAATAACTTCTTCGCCGGAAGTGTTCCGGTATTTACTTCAATAATGTTTATTTCGGTCCGAATGCTTCCTTACAATTTTGTTAGGATATATTAACGTTTGTTATACTACAAAAGAATTATTGGAAACTTTCTTAACAGTCAACCGAACTATTAATAATTTTATCAAATACTATCAAAACAAAATCCACCACCAGGCCAGAAAAACTTGTTCGTCAGATCCTTCAACCACACACAGTTTCGGTCAGTAATCCTTCCTATCTATCCGTTCTCCAGCGTCCCGGCCGAAAAATGCTGTCTAAGCGTGAAAATAGTCCACGGTTGCGTAATAAACCGGGCTCGCCGCACTGGAGCTCATTAATCAAGCACATCTTCCTCGACTTCCGGCGACTTTGCTTGCGACCTCGGCCGACCTCCGGGTATCTTTTGCAATCGCTTTTCACTCTCCCTATGCTGATACAGAGCGGAATAAAGAAGAGCACACAAAAAAAGGAAAAGGAATGATGTTCGAAAAATCGTCCCGATCGGAGGCCTTTTTCCCAACGCCGGCGCCTGGCCACGGCGATAAGGGCCATGATATCGTCTTCCATTCATTATCTTGCAGCAAATACCACCGGGGCCCCGAAAATGTCCGAATAGTAGAGAACAGCAAAGGACGGAGGTCTCTTGAATCCGCTGACCGTTGTCGAAGAGATGCCTTCATTAGGTCTGCTCTAGGTGTGTGTGTGTGTGTGTGTCTGGGGAGGTGTTTTGTTGAGTATTGAGCTTCACTCCATTCGTTTATCTTTCGAACCCACCTTCGAACGGCGAAGTTATAATGGACAAGAGGGCAAATATTCAACAGACATTCGAGCTTAGGTTTATTTTTGCTTTCGTTTCGTCATTCGTGGCTAGCATTCGGTGCTGATAGAGTATAAGGCTGCGGTTAATAGTCGGGTTTCTCATACCGGGCAGGACGCTGTTCACATCCTTCACCCGCCAGAACCGTGTTCCGAAAACTAAACACTCTGCAGTTAATGGGAGCGAGCCATTTTACTTATCATTTTTCATTTTTTATGGTGTATTTTATAGCACTTTATTGATCCACTTCACCCCTGGTTGGGTTTTGTTGTGAAAGTAAAAAATATTAATGCGAAAATTGGAAATTATTTACCAACCACCGCTAGCGGTAGTGTTTAATTTCAACCGCAGGCTCAATTCCACTGTGGAAAACGAAATAAACATGGTTAAACGACAACGGAAAACCAAACACACACACACGACACCCGAAACCCGGACAAACCCGAGGCACCCAGGGGAGTGCAGGCAGGCGCAAAATTGAGTGATTATCAGTAGCATCGAGGCAATAAACATAATTGCAATTCGATTGCATCAATTACGCCCATTACGGCCATCTCGGGTGGCCGTAACGTTTCTTTGCCCGTATCTTGCCACGGGGAGGGAGGAAGGAGGAGGAGATGGCAGGGGGTCTGCTGTTAAAGAGGAATAAGTGCGAAAGCCCAAAACTATTTAAAAATCCATTCCATGGAGTCCACACCGAGCGCACGCCGTGCCGAAGGAAATGTTGCTAAAAACAACTCTGAAACGGTTGGTATTTTTCCGCTTTCATTCTCTGTTTCGATTGCGACTGTGGGGTTTCCCCAGTGCAACGAACACAAATGGAAACGCCAAATAAATTACCAACACGATTCATCCGGTGGCCGTTTGGCGCTTACTTCAATATCAAAAGGCATTTATTTCAGTCAGTCAACTAACTTTGAAGCATCGCGCAAAAGGACTTTGAATCAAATTGTTTGGAACGGGGCTGGACATGGAATAGGAAAATTAAAGTGTTCCAATCCGTTCGTCCTTCCGGGGCGGAATGAGAGTTGTTTCATTTGTCCTAATGTCCCATTAAACGGCCAAAGTCTAGCCGGTGGAATTGATTTCATCTGACATAAATTGAGTTTTTATGATTTTCCGTCTCCCACAGGACTCCACCTTGCCATTTCCGCGCATTCGAAAGTCCGTTGGATAGAAAAAGCGATTCTTTTTCGAGGTTTCCTCTCTCTCTCTCTCTCCCCTATTGCGCTATTGATTAGACGATCGAACGAACTTTTGACACGCGAACGGGCAGCACCAACCGATCGTTGCACAATTCGCTGAAAAATGCCTGTCAGCACCATTTGGCCTGGCTGGAAAATTCGTGTCAATGATGCACCAGCGGGTCGGTCCCTCGCGACGTACCGATGTATCGCTTGCCGCTGCGTGTCCTACTCGATTTCACACGCACACACACACACACACACATACACCCATACAAGTGGTGAACTTTTTACGCAGTGTTTAGCGCATTGCCGTGGCGTAAAACGTAATGCGTCTGGCAGATTTCCATCTCCTTCACCTCAATCCGAGGAGTTGCATGTGCATTGTATGGGGGAAGCAAACAAAAAGTTCGAAAATGAAAACTAGGAAACACACACACACAGCATATCGTTGCAAAAAAACCCGCGTCAAAACAATCCACCCCCCGTTTGGTCAAAAATCAACGATCCACACGTCCCTCAAACTAGGTCACCAACGTTTTAAACTCGTCCACTCGCTGACGACTCCCAGTGGTTAGGTGGAAAATTGGGGCCAAAGACAAAGACTGGGGCTTGTTTTATGCAAAGTGTTTGCATTGGAACTTCCGCTGCTGCGAGTTCCGTGCCTTTACCGGATGCGTTCGCCTGGAGATGGAGATCGGTTTCGGTTGTGGAAGTAATAAGCAGTTGAGCCTTAAAACGAAGCGAGACCATCACCAGGATTTCCTTGAAAATAAGATAGATAGAACCGAAGAATGGGGTATGCATGAACATGATACAAAATTTTGTAGCAAGCTTAATTGTGACGAATTGATAAGAATTAGTTATCAGGATAAATGTGAGCTAGATATTCTCAAAACAGTTATTTATTATATATTTTGCAAAGACAAATATTTTCATCAACTTTTGTGTGTTTTTCAGAATTAATTGTGTTTTTTTGGTCATTGTGCTGTTTTGGTCGCATTGGTCCCTTTTGTTTATTTTTAATTTTGAATTTTCTTGACAAACCCCTGGCTAAAACACGTCTATAGATCTAGTTTTTTCTTCTCATTCTTCGTTCTAGTTTTTTCGATTCAATTTTAATTTTGTGAACAGTTACGTTATACAAATATTTAATCGAACCAGACATTGTGTTATGTTGTTTTTTGTTTTCATTTCAATCTTTTCAAATATACAAGACCCAAAACTGGGAAATTTTAAATCTAAATCTCTGATTATCACATGAAACTTTTCCTCCAAATTAAGTAGAAATATAGTTAATGGTAAAACATTTAGCAATAGATTTTCCTAACGACATTCTAGACATTCAAAAGACTTTCAATTTATTTTCCCTTGTATGTTGTGCTTACCATAACTGGAAAAGTTGCGCATTGTAATCCGTAGAACATTCTACCGGTAGGAGAATTTTTCATTACGTTCGTAGCATGGGAAATTGCATACGCTGTTCTACTAAATTGGAGCACCGCTCTCCTGTGGAGATGTCACTATTTAAATCCAGTCCAATAATCTAAAGCTCACACAAGCGCGCGCACACGGTTTGGAATTGGAATTGCAAATGACCTTCAAACTGTTTTCCCAACTGAGACCTATCCTATCCGCATAACAACCAGTCCAGCACCAACACTTGCCCTCGATTCTGTCGATGACGACGACGATGCATGATGATGATGATGACGATGATGATGATGTGGTGTACTATACCTACCGATGGTGTCATAATGGCTTCCTCACGCCTCGTAATCGGCTTTGCTAAAATATTCAAAAAAGGAATCCCTGTTGACCTTGTTCGGGAAAGTTATACTTCGGTTTGGGTGTATTGGTGTGTGTGTGTGCCATGCTCGTTGCATTGGGGTGGAATGCATTGGGAAATCGATATCGATGCCCCACCGTGCCGGATAGGGAATTTCGCTACCCGATGTAAAGTTGGAAACGGGCGAGAAATTAGGTTTGAACTATCCATAAATTATCCGCACCGAATGCAACCAAGTTCAACTTTTCGATTTATATCGCTGGGAAATCTGTTAGAGGAGGGTCGTAAAACCAGTTGCATCGACGAGAGAGGCGAAGGATAATGGACCTTTGTAAAATAGATATATTTATGTGGATATAAATATATTAACCAACGCCCGGACACGTGTGTGGAACTATGCAGTTACCGTCGGGTTGGGTGTAGACCTGAGGGTTTTATTATGCGAGTTCCACCCACAAGGGGAAGGATTCGAAAGGAAACAACTCGCTGGTAGTGACATGAATTTATTATCCTACCCGATGCACGTTGGGAATGCAAGAAGGACCAGCTGACGGGAGTGTCGATCCTTCCGAAGGTTGGCTGTAAGTTTGCCGTTGACAGTGCCGGCGGGTCGGCTCTAGAACCCGAGAAGGAGGTTCTCGAAGTCGGCTGAA
This sequence comes from Anopheles coustani, assembly GCF_943734705.1. Taxonomy (NCBI): domain Eukaryota; kingdom Metazoa; phylum Arthropoda; class Insecta; order Diptera; family Culicidae; genus Anopheles; species Anopheles coustani. Next base: position 75,721,372 of record NC_071289.1, read on the forward strand.
GCGGGATGGATTGAAAGATTATGATATACACGATGAATATTTAAAGGTACAGCCAGGGGCTCGTACATGCTCATCAGCCACAAGTTGACTGTATGCAACATGCATCGTCGTGCATTGTGTGCCTCCGGGTACCGAAGAAGACTTCACATTGGCATCTGCATGATGCCTTTAGGGGGAGAGTGGGTGGAATCTATGGGAAAAGTTAACCGATGTATCCCCACCCCACCGGAGAAGGACGAAAGCCACAGGCAATAAAGCATGCTTTGGTCAATTTTACGAAGTTGTTGTGGTCTTGTGTGCTACCATTACGATCTTCCGCTTGGGCGGTGAAATTGTTTTGCTTTCCGCTGAAAACAGAGAGAGAGAGATAGAGAGAAATGGAAAAGAATGAAATGCATTCCGAATCCCTCAGGGAGGGAAATGAAAATAACAAACGGTACATTACATTCCTATTATTACACCGATGGCAGCTTTTCACTCCACAAAAAAAAACCGAAGTTGTTTTAAAATGCCACCGAGAAATTCCGGGAAGGACCTAAACTCCGGCCAACCCATTTCACTCTTCGGTAGCATTTTTATTAAGCCGGTCACATGTTGGATTCCACTCGGATGATCACTTTTTTTTTATTCTTCCCCATATTTATACGGACTTTTATCACGCTTTATCCGGTGGTTATGCCGTGTAAATGGTATTTCATTTTATTAACCTTCGAACGAACCGGAACAATTTTCAATCGAAACCCCCCTCCGAAAATCGGAAAACGAATGCGAGATTTATGGCTCATCATTTGCTCGGGGAAAATAAAAATTTATCTCCCAAAAACCGACGGCTTTATAATCCTGTCCAAAAGGCGACTGGGAAGGGAAAGCGTCGTTAGGCGGCGGGGCTGGGGGGAAAACTTTGAAACTTTGTGCCCTTCGCCCGCGAGGTTCGACTTTGCAGTGTTCTTCACGTTGATTTGGCGCGTGATGTTTGGCGTGAAATCAGTCAGGATTTCTTTGCCATGGGTATTCCTTGGAAATATCAATATATCGAACGGAGAGCGCCCCAGCTGGCGGAGGATAATCATCCTGGTGGAACGAGGCCACGGGACGTTGTGTATAGCGAAGTGACAAAACTTTAGCTTCGAGTGAAATTTACGACTCGTTTTTTTATGAAATTGCCACCGATCGCAGGGTGGTAAAAGTTATTCCCCACCATTCTACCGCATCCCCATACCGACCGTGCGTCGTTTCACCTTAAACCCGAAAGAAACCCGGAGAGCATCTTTCATCTGCGTCCTTCTGCTACTTTCTTCGCCGAACAATGTTCGGTTAGTCTACGCGGGCCCGGACAGTTTCTCTCTGCGACGCACACCGCCCGACGTAGGCTTCCGTTTCCTTGTCGACTTTTATCTGCAAAACGCCTAAACGTGGATGCCATTAACTTTTCACAGTGTAACGCGCCCCGTAATAAGCATTGTAAGCGCATATCATAATGCTCTCCGTGCTTTCCGCCAAGGGCCCGGAGGCCTTGTGCTTCACCGGCGGAAAAGCTGCGTACGGAAAAATTCCCTCCATTCCTCAGGAAATATGAAAAGCGAAACAAAAAAGACACCACGTGAACACAAACGCACGCACACAAAACATTTTTCCATTCGTCAAGCAAAAGCTGAATACTTTTACACAACAACCACAATAACGAAAAGCCCACACACTCTTGAACACACGCTGGTAGACGGTTCCGATTTGATTGCACTCTACTCCCAAGGGGAGTTTACAGGGGGAGGTGTCTGCTTGAGGATCACAAGGAAGAACGTGCACTTGACAGCGTCACAATGTATCTGATCGTAGCCAAGCCGTTAAAGTGTTTAATACTTTAAACTTTTTTTATAATAAATGTTTAATGTAAAGTTTTGTTTGAAATTAAATTAGAATTTAAACTACAACGTTCGTGACGTAAATGACTTCAGAACAAAATCATTCTGCAACGAATTTTCTCGTTCGTCAGTTGCATACATTCCGGCGCATCAAATGTATCGAAGTGCACGTTATTCCTTTTTACAAATCATGGGTTTCCAAAATCATTCCTACGTTTCATAGGTTAAGCGTAGAATTTTTCTATTGGATGTTACTAGGGAAAGGAACATGAATCTAGATATTTATAATTAAATGATAAAACATTGCCAAACATAGATCAAACGCCCAATGTAAATCGTAACTACCTCCGTATGTTGAGTAGGTACCGTAAAATCGTTCTTTATAGTTATCGTGTAATCGGAAGAAAGCAGATTTTTAGTTAACATGGATGTACAGAAGTGTTTTGCTGTTCTCTCATGAACATCTCGAACACCGAATGCATGGCCAGAGAAACATCAAACAGTACAAGCGATTACATTAAATTATCCATGTTTTCTTGTGTTTATGTTCGTTTTCACATCACTCTCCCGAGTAAAGGAAGGGAAGGGGTGGAGGCTTTGGCTAGCTGCCACTTCCGACATAACCTTATCTTGACAGCATAAATCCCCGTGCTCTGACGCAGAAGGCGACCAGCTGCTGCTGCTGCTGCTGCTGCTTCGTGCTCTGCTTCTTGGCACAAGCTTGTTGATGCTCTTTTCGTTATCCTTACGGTCTTTTTTTCTCTTGTTTTCTTTTTCTTCTCTTTTTCTTCTTCTTCTTGTTCTTCTTTTCCATTTTCATAATCTCCTACCGATCATCAAACAAACAAACAAAAACCAATTTTCGTATGTAAAACTAATTAAAAACCCGACCATGACCACCATGGCTACGATCACCCGTTACGCGCCGTTACCGTGTGCTAATGCGTTACGCGTTACCATTCAAACGCCACAGGACAGCACGAATCCGAAGTGGAAATCAACGGTAAAGTGTGCAAATTCTACCGCTAACTCATACCCCTTTTTCTTTCGTTTCCCTTCTTCTACGGCGGCCTTGCAGTTCGCTCTTTCCGTTTTTCCCCGTTTTTCACAGTTGCATTTTTACGCTTCCGTTTTATTTTTTCATTTAGTTTGTCACGTCACCGTTTTCTCACTAGTTTACACCAATCTCACTGTCTCTCTCTCGCTCTCTTTTTGTCGGTAACTTTCTAGTGCTCACTCTAGTACTCTTTCCGGTTCCCACTCGATACCGATCCCCCGATTCCGATGGGAAGCTATGGTACAATTTAGAAAGCGCACCACTCGAGTGCCACTTTTCTCGTTCGGCATTTCCATTCAACCATCGTTCACCCACAAGTTTTCAGCTAAAACACCCCACATTTACCAATCCTGCAAGAAAAAAACAAACATGCCTACAGTAGAACAGCATCGCATCGCTTCTAGTTCCACCGTTTTTGCCAGCCTCTCTTTAGCGAAACACCGTTTTAATGACACCTCACCGCCATTCGCTTTTCCAACAGTAACAAGTGTGTGTTTTTTTATTTCGTTTTGAATTCGGATTTGCACAACGAATACCGACAGACGATGCCCGGAATATCGGAAGAGTTCTCCGTTTCCGATTCACGAGTCGCGGTCACAATAAAACAAAAACTGAAAATTAAACTGAATCCACATGACAATGGCTCCCAAGTGCAGCGAAAGCCCAACCATTCCATCCAAGCACGTCGGGTGAATCGGTTTTCACAACTGTCCTTACTGCCCTTTTCGCTTGGTGACAGCTCGAGTGCTTACTGCCCCTTGTCCTGACGCACTTCACATGCACCATTAAGAGGTTGACGGGCACTCTGGCTGCACTTGTGCGATTAGATTGGCACACAAACAAGCAACCACCAATCCTCCACCTTCTCTATGATTGTTTAAAAAACGTGCATCCTCTTCGTGATCCTTTTTTCTTATTGTGTTTAGATTGTATTTCCTCATCCTTCTAGTGGCTCGTTTTGGTTGACGGTTGTTGAATGTGATTGTGTTTTGTTTTATTGTGTGCTGGAGAGTAATAGAGTAGACCTCCCCTTTCTAGTGAGCATGGTTTAACAGCTACGAGCTAATGAAATTTACAGCGTAGTTTAAATTCATTCCAAATTCATGTTGAAGTAAATACTGTTCATTGAAACGAATTAATTAATTATTACTGTGTGGCTAAAACCCGCACCGAAAAATACGAATAAAGTTGCCAATCATCACCGGGAACAATCAAAACAAGTTCCCAACGTACGTTGTGCCTCGTCCTCAGGTGTGTCGGGTGTGCAACTGACAAAGCGTCCAGAAGCCTTCAAGAGCATTCATGTTACATTCCATTTTCATCATTGTTCGGGCGCCAAACCCGTTCTTCTTTAACAGAAGCAGGCGCCATTACAGGCCCTTTCGGAGTTGATGCTCTGCTCTGGCGGCCGTTTTTCACTCACCATGCTTGATGGTTGGTTGGCAATTTAAAAATTACCCTCCCATCCCACATCATGATAAGCCCCGGTGAGTGCATGTGATTGGGTTAATGGTTTTTCCATGTACATTCTTTTCCGTTGAGTTGGGGTATTTTGGGGATTTTTCCCTTTCATCCTTCCGTTGTGCTGCCATAAAAATCGAGGAAAACTCTCCCAAAGTAAAGGGAAAGGTTTGCTTTAAACATTTCTACCCAGACGTCCGCTCTACCAGACGCTCGTTCAAAGGTTTGGCTGGGAATTACCTCAATCAAACAACGATCAGCGATGCAATCTACGGTTCCACGGGGTTGGGTTGGTGCACATTGTCTTTTTGCTGCTGTTTTTTTTTCCTGGCGAAAAAAGAAGTAACTCACGTTTTCCAACGGTCGATGAAATGTCTCCCTTGCAAAGGAGAAATATTATTTCCCCCTTTAAAAAAAACCCCATCCCCTTAGCCAATGCTAACGCCGTTAGTAATCTTGCTGATAACAGAAAGGAACACACGTACCAGTTGTACTACGACAACGACGACGACGACGACGACAAGAGTGGCTGCACCTGACAGCAACTTTTCACGAGACAGGAGTTTCCCCCCCCTCACTCGATGGCACTCTTATCTGGCACCGTTGAAGAAGCCGTCCTAGCCGTCATGGCGACACTAGACAATGTGCATTGGGTGCTCTTGTCTCTTGAAGATACATCTTCCACGGTTTTGCGGGAGGTCGACGGTGCCGACAACACGATGTTAATACGCATCCTGAAGATAGCGATCGCATCGCACCGGCACCAGCACAAGCGGTACGTGTGTGTGTGTGTGTGTGTGTGTGTCATTTTTCATAAGCGAAAGAGAAAATACTTATCTCCACTTCTACGCAGCCCAGCTCCTGGAGTATCTGCCAAACGACGTGGTTTCATGCAACCATTTTCCTACTACAAGAGCTAGGTACAGAGAAAAACGTGGTACAATGTGTCGAAGTGAAAGAAGTGAAATAGGGGTGGGTCGGGAAAGATGACACTGTGCATTGAATTAAATTACACAAAAATCGTTAACTTTTGCGTCGACATTGTGTTGGGCGTTGCAAAGATCATTTGCGCTGTCTTTAATAAACTTTATCGGAAGATTCTGCCCATTTAAGGAAAAGTAAACTTAAAGGAACGAAAATGAATATTTTCTACACTTAACTCCTTCACAACGCAACGTTCTGCCACTGTTCAAACGATTCGAAGAGTAAAAATAAGAACAGACCGAGATTACCAAAATGTATTCCTTTGCCAGCCCCTTTTTAATCAAATTAATTGCTACCGAATTGAGTTGTAACGGTCATTCGTTTCCATTTTGTTTTACTTTTATTTTTTTTTTTTTACTAACCTGCCGAATTGGAAATCCCTTATCCAACCCGTCTCAGACCGGCAACCACACGGCGGGTAATGTTTTTAATTCTCGCATCCATAGCCGCTCGGGAAACAATTTCGGTTCGGTTTCCCGCGTTGCGGTCATTCGGAAAATTGCTCATTTTTTTATCCTTTTGCTTCCGGTTTTCGGAAGTGTCTTTCACCGTGCGGGAAGGGAGTTCAACAGAGTATAGGGATAAATTAGAAAAAAGGACCAAACACTGAACCCAAATGGTTACAATGTCCGCTCGTTTGCGGTTGGAGGCCGGTTCACCGAGAGCCGTTTTTCGATTCCGTTTGGCAATAAAATACGCTGTACGTAAATCGAACTACGGTGGGATAATCATTGAAACGCATTACGCAAGGAACCCAGCGCCCGGTGGTAACCTTCACAATCCAAAACCTGTCCTAACACAAATCCCGGCAACGCTTGGAATCCTCGCAACAGAGACACGGAACATTAATCACCGAGTGATCCAGGGAGGCGAAAGAGGGATTGCAAGGGCGTGTCCGGATCCTTCTCAATCACGGAGTGGTCCATTTCCCATGGAAGGGTGGCCAATCGGGCGACGGGAGAGATTTTCAGCCCATCATTTTTCCATGCGCCTGCCAGTGTCTTCGAGATGAACCCACAAACGTCGGCTCATTTAATTTAATCAGATCAAATCGCTTGATCCACCAAGCCTCCTCCAAACCAAGGGATGCGAGCTGAGGAGGGGGGGTTGTTTGGATCTGGATCATCCATCTTAAACCCTCCCTCCGAGTGGGGTAGATTAGGTGCCGAGGGTTTTGGTCGTTTCGTGCTAGAATACTATCATCGTGGGGTTATTGCAATGGAGGATAATATAACGCACACCTTTTCGGTTGCGGATGTGGAAAGCACCTGCGAACACATGTGTAGGTCGTTACCTGCTTTCATTCGCTCTTCCTCTCATGGTTTATTCATTGCCAAATGGAAAGTCGAGGGAAATGGGAAAGAGTATGTGAATGGGGAAAATAAAATGCAACCAAACTGTATCTTTTCATCAAAAGAAGAATTCCACAGAATTTTGATGTTCAAATTTGCTACTATAAAAATGTGAAATGGTCTGCAAATAAAAAGAGCGCCTCACCATAATAAATAGATCATTCGTCTGGGTTCATTGGTTGAATGTTATAGCGGAAGTACTGTACTTTTTATAGCTTTTCTTCTATGAAAAATAAATAAAAAAAAATAACATCTATAATATTTAATCATAAATACAATAAAAACTAACTGTTTTAAATTATCTAAAGAATTAGCAAGCGGTGCAAACATTTGTAAATACCCTATTGAAAACAAAGCTCAACAAACAGGGCACTCTAGATTGAACTCATTCATCGAACAAAGACGACAGATGATGGAATTTTCATCCTTAGCTATCTTAGATTTCCGAATAAATGTCCTTTTAAACGGAAGAGCATTTGTTGATTTGGTGTGTCTCCTTCCCCAGTCCAAGTTTAAGAAGTTCGGCAACAACCGACACTTTTATTTGCAAGCGTGTATCGTGTTTACACAAGTGTTTGAGTGTGTGTCCTCGCGTCAGCTCGACGTTCTTTAAGACGATTTAAAATGGTTACCCAAAAGCGAACGATGAACGGTTTTTTTATGCTTTGTACATTTTTCGCCCCCTCCTCTCACTTCGCGTCTGTAAGCCCCATTTGCTTTTATGATTAGGTGGATTTTCTTCCACCGCGAATGATTTCTCCGGGGAAATTGGAGCAAATTTTTAACCACCATGTGCTCGTGTGTTGATCACGCTTGTTGATCTTTCGCCGGCTCATTGGGAGCGTGTTTTTTTTTTTGTCTCCATCCCGTTTATTTTTTGGGCAAAGACAAGGCAATGCGTTGGTGCGTTGGAACGGATCCCACACAAAGACAGAAGATGAGATAACAAGAACGAAAAAGAAAATCGATTTTTTAATGTTTAACTTTCAACTTTAATGTTGAATCTTTCGAAGCGCCTTTTAAAGACGCAATGGAAGGAAGATAATTTTATTTGATTTCCCACAACAAACACAGCCGAAGTCGTTGAAAGTCCGCCCAACGGAATCAAGCATAAATAAAATGAAAGAACTTGTGAAAGGAAGTTTGGAAACTTGGAAACATAATGAAAAAGAATAGGAAAAACAAACACAGGTTTTATATAAGAACTTCCCCTTATCTCTAGATTTTAAAATACCAGTAGGAATAATTTATGCGGGTCGATGGAAAGTGTTGCCACATTTTTCCCTCAACGACACCTAAAGTACTCCACCTTGCGCAGAACCGCACTCTTACAGCCGATTATTTGGCCCTTTAAATTATGATCCTTTTCGAATCAAATCACTAGGTCCTAGTCTTTTAGCAAACCCCTTCCGGGATGGTTATTATGAGATACGGAAATTGCGGATAGTTTACGGATTAAGGACTTTTCCGAACGATGGCGGGGAAAAAAATGGAACGGGATTAAACTACCCTCAATAATGATGACGGGACGGGTCCCTTTTCAATTTCAATGAATGAGATTAAGAATATGCTAATAACGTTCCTTTAAGCTTGGACACCGAGAGGTAGGGATTAACTCAAAGAAGCGTTCCGGCTTTGTGCGGAACTATAATGTAATTAGAAAATTTGCAAACAAACAGTGACAGAACACTGGAACAACGCGGGTATGCAACAAAGGCAACATCATCCTGAAAGACACCGTTGTCGAGAGAAACCACCACCACCTCGAAGCATCACTTTCTCGTCACTCTTAAACCGAAACAAGCCGTCTCCGGCTCGGCCCGTCGATGCTTGACGGTATTCAATGTGCGTCAAATGAAGCATAAAATAATGGCTTTCGAGGAACGGGCGTTGCAGCAGCAACACGGCCGATGGGACTCGCTGTCTCGCTGTCTGAAAGTCGGGATGAAAGCCGTTTGAAACTATTCACCAGCTGCAGAACAGTGAAAGGATGAAACATGGCGGTATAAGGCTCATTAAAATTGTAAATCCTGGCGCATTCAACCGAGTCACTTCTTTTGGAGAATTTTTTGCTTGCGTCGCCACCTAACGATACGTTTGAGCTGACAGATTCCCATTTCTCAGTTGTCAGGGGCTGGGATGAAATTTAAAATCCCAAAACATCTCCCGCTGATACGCATATCCTTTAATCATTAACTTCAAACTTTGGACATTTGAGGGATACTGGATTGTCAATTAAGTGAAGGAATGGTCCATTTCGGGGTTCAATGACATGAATCTAAAATCCATTTTTTTAAAACCCCCAGCTCTCCATTTCATGTGGTGTTAGAACATTGCTGCCTCATTTATGTTTTGAAAACGAAAGGAAAAAAAGGGTGATGATGGGTAATATAACACATCCATAAAGTTTATGAACTGCATCGGTTCACCCGCTTTCAACAATAGGACATCGCAAACTTTCGTCTTCTAAAACGAGTTCGAAAATAATAAAATTATTATGAAAGCAAAAATGGTTTGAAAATGATTTCCCAACCCTTTAGTCACACAGCACACAGCACAGGGGTTCTGAGTGTTTTCTTCTCTACATTTCCCTAACTTCAATGGAAGGCCTAGACAAGCTTTAATAAAAGGTTGAAGAAAGACACTTCCAGTTCAATGGAACCGTACCGGAAAGGCCGGTAAAGTGTTCGGAACGAGGTGAGAGGGTGCGAAACACGTTCGCGGGACGAATGGCTCGGGAAACCGTCAGGTTGAGAGGCCGCAATCGATCGATAAAAATTTCATCTCGCCTATCGATAAACGGGCGTTCTCGTCGGAGTTTTTGCTACCACGCACATTCCTTCCCTTGCAGAAATACAGAGAACCTGGAGTTCGCCCCGTCGAGAGCCATCTTCCAGTCGTAAAAACACGCCAATGCGATTCCATGATGCCATCGCCGTCGTAAGCACTTTTTATTAGTTATTATCGGGATTCATTATCTTCCACCAGTAGGGGAGGGTTCCTCCAGGAATTTTCCGACGATCCGACAACAACCTCGTGGTCGGAGGGAGAGTAGAGTTGGTGTATCGATATTTCCACTGTCGGAAAAGCGAAGACAATCCCTAGGGTGCCCTTGATAGGTTCACCACCACAACGTCACGGTGTGTGCCAGTGGGGAAAACGGAACGCACATGCACCATTTTCCACGCCGCACCAACGGAGATCGTAAATAATGCCACCGCTTCGTACCACCGCACAATGGGCATTCAGGTCTGAGAATCAACCTACGTGTCATGCCTACATACTACAGAAAACAAAACTAAGGGACAGCCTAAACTTCATATCCATGATTCAACCTAAAATTATGAAAAAATTTCTGATTGGAAAAAGAACATTATAGCTACCACAATAATTTACTTTGTATTTCAATATTTGTGGCAAATGCTGTTTAGGAAAACTATCTATTTTGTTTAAATAAACAACAAATTGTCTACTACGTTGAACCTTGTAATTCTAATCCATTAACAAGTTGACCGATTTCGCTTGACTCTTCATTCACATCACGCAGGTGCTAATTACAACTCTTTGTACTTACAACAGAATGCATAAATATCACAGTAGCCAAAGCGTTTTAGACTCGTTGAGGTTCTCGCAATTGTTGTCCTAAATATGGATACAGGCTGGCCCTGGTTTTCGTCGACCTCGGTTTTCGTCGTTTGACACTTTGTTCTTTACTCATACGATTCAATACATTTTGTATGACAGAAGATTCGAACATGAACGCATAAACGAGTGGTGCAGGTTTTCTGCTACAGACTACTTTGCTCAATCAGATCTATTTCAATTGAAGCACTGAATGTATTATTGTAAACCTACACGGCATAGAAACCAAAGAAGTAAAACGGAACATAAAACGATTGATGGTCATTGATTTGATGATAAAATATACAAACTTTGTAAGTCTTGAGTAGGTATTATAAACGTTAAACTTTAGTCCGCTAGCCTCGATTTTCGTTACTGTCAAAGTTCCGTTTGGTGACGAAAACCGCGGCCGGCCTGTATTAACCATATCGATCCTGAAGAACTGACTGACTGACCGACGCGGAAAATATTGCGTTTGAATTTATCGATAAATCGTGTAATAAATTAAATTTAGAATTTACTTACACATATGCACGGCTTCGAATGTTATGCCAGATTTTTACTCGTTCCTTCATGGCAACCCACGAGGTACCAGGCGCCTCCATCGGGAAAGCAACGAAGCTTGTGTCAACAGGTTTTTGTTCTTTTTTATTTATTTGTTTGCCAGTTAGGAGACCCTTTGTGAGGGAGTTGCCTCCAAATCCAAGTTTAAGTTTTAATTTCACGTAGATCAATCACGTTCGCAATTTTAAGCATTTGAGTAGTTATTTTACACTACAACTTCCTACAAAGTGCTCACTGTGCAACCCCCCCTGTGGGAGGGTTTCGATTTGTCCGCATGCGGCCTTTCTGAATCGGGGGAAAATAGGTGGAGCCGGGGCAGGAGAAATGGATCAGTCCAGGAATAGATTTATAGATGAGCATAAGCAGGGAAATTGTCATTTTGAAATCAATATCCCATACTCTGCAGGCCTTTGTAATCGCCCTTCCCGGAAAGGGAACTGCTGTGCAACAAATGAAGCCAACCCAACTGCTGCATACTTGCACTTACAACTGCTCGCATACTTCTCTTGTGCAATGGCGCTCAGAACGGTGCTTTGATGTTTGGCCAACGCGTTACGTCGCTTCCATGCCGGACGACACAGTCGACCGAAGAATGTCGCCTTAATTATTCCCTCCCACTGACTTTAGGGATGAACCCGTCAAGCTCAATGGTCAATGGCCGCAAGTAAAATGGAGAATGATTTCCACTGCCTTCGTTACCGGCCATTGATCGCTTTGTTTCCTTGACCAGCCTATTAATTAATCGGACCGAAGAGCAGAAGAGCTTCCCGGGAAAAGGAATTTCTTCTGCTGGAAGAGCAAATAAATCAACCGTTTATTTCATTGCATAGCTCATCGAGTGGAGCCTTTGTCCTAATTGCATTACACAGACGAAATCCCGTGCATGATGTAATTATTGTAACTGTTTGATGGTGCTTGGTAAAAGGAATTGATTGCATACCGATTGTGAGTTGGCGACGGACTTCTGCACCACAAGAACAGATCGTTTCTAGAATTACTAACTAGGTGATGGGGCTTGGGTTGTCAAATAAACAACGGCACGTAATTAACACTGGAAGAGACACTGTTGTTTAAAAACAATAAGCCGTGCAAATGTGTACACCTTTAACAGCCATTTTCATAGTTTGGAATAAATCTTTTTAAACGAATGGTTTCATTGGGAATGGAAATAATGGAAGTAGCAAAAAAAAGAAATGAGCTATGACATAAAATATATGAATGAACTTATGAATTAAAAACTTGACAGTAAAACAGGAGTAAAAATGTTTCAAGATTTAATTCGTTGTAAAAGTGATAACATGCAATGTTTATTTAAAACATTAATCTAAAAAGGTCATACGTATTACCTACATTTAAAAACCAACTGCGATGTTTTCGGGGCCAAATGAAATGTGAGCTGTACTTTTGTAGCTATTAATTACTTTTTCACGGAGTAAAAATTTACAGCGTGCTGGGTAAATGCAAATGTTATTTCTTAACGGTACAGTGTGTTCTTAACTGACATTAGTTTATATATTGTCTGAGCCTGGAAATTTAGTAATTTGCGTTTTAGCAAAAGTTTATTCCATCATCTCATACTTTCAAGCATTTGTTCTTCCATCTTTTGAATTTTTATGCAATCCACTTCAGTTAACCACTCAAAAAGCATGCATTATTTAGTTCGTTCGTTATTTTGTTTTACCGCTTTTGTTAGCAATGAACAAAGTTCCGGTGATCGTTAAAGCAAAATAAATTTTAAATGCATCAAAATCTACCGATTGGCAAACGATTGACATATTACTCTGGTGCGGAGTAAACAGGGAAACGCATTGAATAAATCAACGAATTGGATAGTATATCAACATCCACCTGAGTATTGCTTTAGGAACGCATCGATTTGAACTTTGTCCTTCCCGTGGTGGGAGAGGTTCGGAATGGAAGTAGAATATTCTTCGCTTTTCTAGATACTTCATGCACCTACCTCCTACACGTTTGCCAGCCCTTTTAGAGTAAGATTATAATGTTTGCCCATAGATGCGCATTTTGCTAGCATTCCTCACCATTTCCTTCCGCTAGTTGCAACCAAAACAACGGTGTACGGTATGCGAGTTTTAGTACGTCCCCGATACGGTGGCAAAGAGTAAGCTTTTCCGTAGTGTGCGCCACCATTTCTTCCTTCCAACTGTTCAATCCACGATCGTTGTCTCTATTTTACTCTGTCTCACTCTCTTTCTCACTCTGTTCCATTGATCTACTCTCTCTATCTGTCTTTCTATATCTCACTCCCGTGTCAAAAAATTTAATAAATCACCCCAAAGTAGTGTCTCACGATCGGCAAACTATCCCACACCAAGACCCTCGCGTTTTGGAAAACTGTTTAAATAATGCAATGAATTTGGTTTGGCTTTTACAGGACTACATAACCGTGTACGACGGTTACACGACGCGCGATCCGATCATTCTTAAAATCTGCGGCGGTGGACAAGCGATCCCGCAGGCCATCTCCAGCGGACCGGAGCTGCTGGTCGAATTCACCACCTCACCGTACGGCACCTTCAATACGCCCCAGACGAGCGGGCACTCGCTGCATGGCTTTCAACTCGAGGTAAGACCAGCACCAATCGAAAGGCCCTCACCCAAAGGTGACAAACTCAACTTCCATCTCGCCCCATTGCAGGTTTCGGTACGCTTCGTGGACCTGCAAACGCCAACGTACGCCAAAAGCAAGCGTATCTGCGAGTTCTGGTTGCGCGGCACTGGGCACGGTGTGTTGCAGAACCCCCTGCACTCGCTGGCCCCGAACACGACGTGCTTGTACCACCTCCAGGTAAGTAGACGGTAACGCCACCTCGCTGTATTTTCTCGCTAACGCTCTTCCTGTTCGCATCGCAAAGGGTACCGAAGCGCGGGCACTGGACGCCATCAACATTCCCCGCCGATCGGGGGCACTCTCCACCTCGCCGACGCGCTTCAAGGTGTGGATATCGGTGATGAAGTTCGAGCTAGCGCCCGAGTTTGGCGCCACCGAAGAGCAAATGCTCCAGTACCAGACGAAGGAGGACTGTAGCGGAATGCTGCGGATATGGGACGGTCCGTTACGGGAGGTTCCGATCTGCAAGGACATCGATTGGTAAGACTCACATTGGGTGACTCACGTTCGTTCCGTTGCTTCACTTACCCTTTTGGTGATATTACAGCCTCACCACCGAGAAGGATGGGACGCAACGAAGCAGCATCCGGTTCGGGGCGAATACGACCAACATCATCGCCCGGTATTGCCGCGGATCGGTGCCACGATCGTGCGATCACGGCATCCTGAACGTGAGCAGCTCACGCCCCTGTACACTGTCGGAGAGCTTCGTCTCCAGCAGCGACTTTGTGACGCTCGAACTGAAGACATCCGACTCGACCGTGCTCCGTCCGCTGCAGTTCGCCCTCCGGTACGAGTTCGTCGATCTACTGCAGGACGGAACGGCCATCGGGAGCGAACATGAGTGCAACCGGCGGTTCGCAAGCAGCCAGATGGAGCGCAAAGGACCCCACCAGGTCCGCAGCGTGCGGAACATATTCCTCTTCGGTCGCGGCGGTGCGAAACATCTGCAGTGAGTAAATGGAAGCATCAATCCTTCGTTTGACGGTCTAACTAACATCTCCTGCTAACCTCACTTTCCCAGTTGCGTGTACCGGTTCGAGGCGCAGCGCGGTGAACGGGTTCGCATCGAAATCAACCGTGCGATGACGGGCAACCGGACGTGCGATTCGCGCGTCGATCCGGACACGGGACGATCGTACTGCTTCGGTGACTTTACGGCACGGGTGGAGATTTTCGAGCGCCCCTGGCACGAGTCGATCCTGTTCCCGCGTGGCTGCATCTGCAACTCGACCAACAGCTCGTACCTGCCGATCGTGTTCACGTCGACCGGGCGTGAGGTGGAGGTGCACTTCAGCGCCGCCAACATGACCAACGCGGACGATCCGGACTCGCTTAGCTTCGAGGCGTCGTACGAGTTCGTCAAGGGGCCGATGATGTGCAAGGACGTGCGGAGAAAGAACGCCATCACCGGTGTGGTGAATTTGGCCTCTGGGGATGTAAGTAATTTTCGTACGACGTTTTGCTATTTACAAACCAACAAAAGATAAAGTAAAGCTGCATAAGAGAGAACTACCACAAGTATCCGAATAGTCCTGCATCCTGAATTTATGGAACGCCTCAATGAGAATTCGATTCATACAAAATGCCTTTAACATAAGAATAAGGATTAATCACAGAGTTTAATTTGTTTGTCAACTATTTGAGGCTATATTAATACGAATTTGCATTGGAAAGAAATGTCGTATGTATTGTATATATTTGACCTCCAGTAATGCGAGTTCTCTAGCGGAATAAGCTAACTAAAAAACGAAACGAGATCGCTAATTAATTTTATCTAGCAGTATTGAGCGATTATGGATCCTCAATCAACTAAAAACTTTTAAAATTACATAAAAGATACGAATCTGGTTCGTTTAACGAGCTAAAGAAAGAAAACCGAAAGGTTCAGAAAACCTAAGAAAATATTAGAACCAAGATGCAACATTTACAAAGGGAGGAGTATAACAAACAAGTAGAATAGCAAGCTTTGCTTTTTTGTGAGAAAACTGTGGCTCTAGGGCAGGGGTCGGCACATGTTTGTTGAAAAGGGGCAAATGATGAAAGAGAAACAGAAATCGCGGGACTGATCCATGAAAGTGATACTAATCCGTTTTTAATTAGAATATCACTTATTTAAACCGAAAATTAACATAAAGATAATATGAAATATTTCAAAATTTGACATTTAACCATCAATTTTCATTTTGTTTTCGTTGTATTATGTACTTTTTTAACATAAATATGCTTCTGGATGTTTTGAATATTGTAAATCATATTCGGTTTGAAAACGGTGTCGAAAATGGTATTCCTTGAATGCAGTTATTGTGGATGCAAAATTAACATGCTATCTTGCCGCTTGGTTCTGGGGGAGATTCACGAGAGTTAGGAATTTTAAAGCGATCAATAGCACTATCTGAAAAAAGTGTAATAAAGTTGCCTTGGTGTTGACCACTTCGTTCAATAATTTCATCGAAACTTTTTAGGATGCAGAAAGAGTGCTATCGTGATAAAATCCGATAAGAATTTAAACGTTTTGGTTTTTTGGATGTTGTTAGAAAAAAAACTTCCGGGCCGGAAATAATCAGCTCCACTAGCTGGACATTGCCGACCCCTGATCTAGGAGGATCTATATCCGGTCTATAAAAAAATGAAGAGAAGCCTACTTTGTGGCTGAGTATTTTATACCGTCCTTCTCTTGGTACCTATTTCAGATCGAATGCCGCAATCGACCATGGCTGATCGAGCCCTCGTACGATCGCTATCTGTACATCCGGCTGAAAGGATTGTTCCTGCGCAAATTCAACTCGGCCGCACCGCTCGCCTACAACGGTTCGTTCAGCGCCGTCACGCCGATCCGTTGCTTCACGAAATCGCGAGTCATCATCACCAACGGCGAGGGTATCTCGGTGACCGCCTGTCCGCTACCCGAGGATACGAAGCACCGCCACGTGGTGGAGGTGTTCAGTGCCGGCTGGGGTCGCAAGGATCCGTTCTTCGGTCCGGAAGCGTCCCGCGTCGTTTCGGTGGAGTTCCTCAACCCGGACCCGGAGGGGTCCCACTACGCGTTCAGCTGGCTCGAGCTAACGAAGCGACCCTCGGAAAGCTATGGTAAGGCCGGTGACGATGGGTTTTCGGAACGTTCGAGATTACTCTCCATTTTCATTTCCCTCCCTATCTCCCAAACAGCACTCGTTCAAGAAGAATGTCCCTACCTGTGTCCGGAATTGAACGCTTGCGTCAACGCATCGATCTGGTGCGACGGCATCGAACAGTGTCCCTCGGGTGAGGACGAAGCGTTCACGCACTGTTCCGCCCTGCTGCGCCTTCCGGCGGAAATTCTAGCCGGACTGAGCGTCCTCCTCCTGGTGCTGTGTTGTGGACTGTTCGGCTATCTTTACAGGTTAGTCACACCCTCCTTTTCGAAACGCTTTCCCACAACCTGAACCTCCTTTCGTTGTTTTTGTTTTAGAAAAATCAAACGCAACTGCCGACGAACGAGCGTGCTCCAGACGCGCCTCAAATCGCTCAGCTCGATGGACACGGCCGTGTTCGAGGACAAGGAGGTGATTTGCTGACAAAACGACAATTCTGTACGGTACGTCGAGATCGACCGCGTTACCACGGTCTGACCGCGCCACCATGCCACCGTACAGAATTGTCTTCCGAACGCGATTCGCAAACCAACCAAACACAATGCCAAACAGTCGGACGGGCCGGGACGACGCGCAGGAACTAGATGGACTGAGTATCTGCAAGCTATCGTGACATTCTTTTCTACTTCCACTACTATTATTACTACTGCTACTACCACTGGCTACTACGGAACTGGCGTCTCCTGGTGCGGCAAATGGGAAACACACTTCCGGACCCTGCCCGGGCACGGCCAACTTTAACATTCACTAACCGGGACCTTTCGGGAGGCGGATTGCAAACTACTACCAACTACTACTAACTACTACCATTACTTCTAGGACCGTAGAACCAGCTAGCGAACTTATAATCATTACAAAAAAAAAACTTAGGAACAAAGTGTTAGTAATTCAAATTCTACCAGTTTTTACTAGACCATTTGTGGGGTTGGGAGGGAGGGAGGGAGCGTGAGGAGGGCCGTCGGGGAACGGAACAATCTTCTGCTGTGTGCACCGGCGAATTGTACTCGCGTGAGAAATCAATCAATCCATGCGAGCTGACTACGCACGGAACTGGCACCTACTATTGTACTACGTTTTAGTATTACTTCAAGTACGACAGCAGAGTCACTGGAGGGGGATAGGGGTGGAGGGGAGATTAAAAACGAAACATGCCAAACCGCAACGACCTTCGTGCTGCTTTTTTCCGGTGGAAAACTGATCAAAACCGCCAACACTGGGCGAAAGGAAACTGGCCGGACTCTTTCGCTGTACCTTTCCCTTTCTTACTGGACCCCCGTGCCAGTGCAGAGGACCGTTTCAGAGAGCTTTCAAGGCGGGAAGGGGAAAAATGCGCCTCATTTCTACGGAGGAAGAGCATCGGGATCGGTAAAAAAGATAGTGAATAAATTAGTGAATGGAAAACCGTTAATGAAATCGTTGACAGTGAAAGATTAAAGGAAAAAAAACCATGGTTGAATTTAATATGGATGTAAAGTAATACTATTTAAAACAAAACAAAAAAGGAAACTCTAGAAGAAAGCAAGCAGATCTATAAAACACATGTTCAACACTGAATCGATCGAGTTCAATAGCATTAAGAAGGGAAGGCAGAAGGGGTTATAGAAGCAGTTATAAAACTTGGAAAATCGTAGTTCCGAAAATGTTCAAAAGTAGCAAAACCACGATTATAAAATCGAATTAAATCAAACATTAAACTAAAGCGTGACAAGCCGCGTGGAAGACTTTTAAAACTAAAACTTAAATTGAATATAGAATTTAACCGTGCAACCAGATTTAAAGCAAGAAAAACACTCTTTGAATGTAGCTGGAGGCTGGAGGGCAAATGTTGGGGGAGGATAGCAGATAGGGTTGGAGTTAAGTTTAAAATTTAGAACGAGAAAACATTTAGAAAAACAAAACCCATGTTCCACCAGCATTAGGGGGTTTGCGCTTGTGCATTTGTTATCAACCGAACCCGAACTCCTGCATGCAAACGCATTGAGCAGGATGGGAGCAAAATTGAAGACTCGCTGGCAGCGTAACGGTTTGTCACTTTTTATCCACCACCAAGGGACACTCTCCATTCGCTGCCCCTTTCCTGGACGTATGTTTTTCCTCTAAACGGACCAAAACTAAAGATATTCGCTAACGGTGTAAGGACACGATGTGTTGGAAATGGATAACGGAATCATGGAGGGGGAGGTGTAAATAAAAGAGTGGCAAAACACGGGAATAGGGTGATTTCTGTGTCTCAATTAGCATAAATTAACGATTAAATTCCAAACACTCTGAAAGCCGTGGCATTCATCGGTTTGTTCCACCCGGGGGGAGCGCATATGCAGTAGAGTTCCGGCATGCAAATTCTATGATTGGCAAATTAGAGTATAACTAGGGGCAAAAGCCCGGGTGGCCAAGGCGACATGATTATATTAGTGTTCACTAGTCCCAACCGTGTCCGGCGGAAGCGCGAGTAATTTATCGAACAAAACTACTGCCAGCGCAAATGACAAAAAAAAAGAAATTTTATTTTTGCGTTTATTACTCCGCACAGAAAGTGATTATTTATGAACCAAAAAAATTAAAGGCGAGCAACAATGAAAATTATGAAATCAAAATCAAAACGGTCACTACCAAAAAAAACGTAAAAACAACATTCAAACTGCCAATACGTTCAATGTTTCAGTGTTATTTCGGTGGGTGGTTTACCGTGGACGCAAACTTTCCTTCCACCCTTAGCTTTGGGTGCCCCCCCCTTGGCTAACCTTTAACACTGTCCATTTTCACTAGCGGTGTTTAGTCCAACAAAGGAAACGAAACGTTTTCCACGACCACGAGTAAATACTTTTCACACAACCATTACTGCCAAAGACGACGACCCGCGGAGGAAAACATATGCGGTGCATATGCATACGTTGTGTTCACGTTAAGTTTATTTCGAAACCCCATGCGTCCCCATTAGCACCTTTATGGGTTGTTTAAGGTGAATCGTATAATCGTTTAGTGTTTGGGAAGTCTCTATTTAATTCAAACGGAAAACAAGAAACGGGCATGTCTTGTCCTTGCTTTATCCTTAGCCGGAATCGGAAATCGAATGTAAGATTGTAAAGAAAAGAGCACTAGGACACATGTTAAGATGCAGCAGAACAGCAGTATTTAATGAAACACTTGTTAAAACTGACGGGGCATTGAAAGCTCCCACGATCGACAGGATAACCGTCTGACCACCTTTCCTTTCCGTACCGTTAGTCCGTATGTTAAATACTGATCTTTTTTCGGTAAATTTTAAAGAACGACTTCGACAAACGTTCTGGTGTGTAAATAGTTATAGATGGTCTAGTCTTTTCAATCTAGTCAATCAAACGAGAATTGAACGGCACGTGTGACGTGCATTCACGTTTCCATCTACAATTGTCATCGATCCCGAATCCCTGCGGAGAGAGAGAGAGTTGAGCAAGAAAATCACATCGTTACGGCGCAAGACAATGAGTCACAAATATTATATTCCTCACGTTCTTGTATTGAATCTTGAATCGTAGAAGTGAAATCTGCACGACGTAGACAGAACCGTTCGAAAGGTTACATCCCGTTCCCTGCCAAAGCAAAAACCTATCCAGCAAAACAACACAAGAGTCCAGTTTGTTCTCGACACTCTCAAGTAATAGTTAAAAAATATTCTGCTGCGAAGAGGGGCAGAACGAAAAACCAAATCACATCCGATAAGTAGCAATAGAGACATTCTTCTTTCTAAAACAATAACTTTTCTCCCCGAAAAAAACAAAACGGTTGTAAATTCAACCTAACGGTAATCTTGTACCCAACAGTTTTGAAAAAAAAAACACACACCTGAGCGTGATTTATGTAAGGATACAATGGGAAATAACACACACAAAACATTACACATTGCGGTCGATGGTCAATACACAGTTGAACAGAGCCAGTGCACCTTCCGGAACAGTTTCAGCTAAAAGTGTTTGAGAGACAAAAAATATCGACGAATTCAAGACTTCATGACAATAAAAGGGCGGATGAGGATGAGGGATTAGTAAAGGCATGGTAAAGTTGATAATAAGAGATAGAAATCGCTAGAAAAAAAGTGGAATGAGTGGAAGTAGAACATGTGAAATAGTAGTAAACACGAGATAGTAGATTTGTATGTAAAACAAGAGGAAAGTAATGGTTCGCGTTCGGAGAAATGGTGCAACAAAAGATGGTAATGGCAAACCCTAAACGAAACGGTTAAATGGAGGTACTTAAATGGATTGAAGGAAACGAATGGATATTGTTCTTAGATTTCAAAACTTCATCCAAAACTTTGGTCGATCATTTGTAGAGCATATGGCGACGGTAGTCTCCGTAATGCAAGCTAAGAAAGAATATGCTTTCTTTGATTGATTTAATTAATACTACCTCCAACAGAAAGGAAACTATCGTCAAATCAGCAAAAGTAAAACTGGATGTGCGACGTTTACTCTTTTTCAAAGCTGCGAAGGAGTGATTGGGTGGGAGGAAAAGGATAAGTGGAGGGGGAAAATAAAAACTTTCACTAAACCGGGACAAAAGAAAACCCTGATCAAACTAAGGCGAGGGGGGAAAAGTAACGAGCAAATATCCACTATGTATGTTGATTTCTGTGACACTTCAAATCAAACCGAACGAGAACGGGCCGGAGGTAAGCAAAACATGGAATTTAAGATAATCTCTCGATGATATAACGATTAGCGAAAACAACAAAAAATCAATAACCGTTCATACTAGTAAGTGCTGGGAAGGACAGTAATTAATTAAAAATAAATTCAAAAGAAACTCAAACCAACGCGAGAACAGCGAGGGGGGAGGATGGGAGTTAGAGTAAATGAAGGTGAGTTTAAAACATTAAAATAATTCCAAAACTACAATTAAACAGAAAGGAAAAGGAATACTAGTGCAGAAATGGAAGGTGCAAAGAGAAAACTGCTAAAACTTACAAACAACAACCAAACATGTAGGAGACAGCAAACGTTTGAGAGCAAGCAGGAAACGTGATTATAGTGTTATGCCCTGCGGATTGCCAGTAAGTAATGGAGAAGAAAAAAAATGGAAAACGATGACTTTACGAAACCCGTTTGAATGAAATTAAAAGATGGAAAAAAACTGAAATGAACAAAATAAAACAAATCAACCATATCATTGAATTTCAAAACAAAACTCTTTACAACATACCATTCGCGGCTTGAGGTGCGTGTTTTGTCATCTGAAAATACATTTCGTGCCAGTTCTCTCGGGACCCTCGTGGCGAGGATCGTTCGATTTCGAATTAAAGAAACAGACTCGATGTCTTTTTTTCGTATTTTGCATGCTTTTTTCTCATCCGTTCCATCGTTTATTTCGTGTCGATCATTTCAAACATCCGACCGCCGGTTGCCTTCCTTCGATGCTTATTTCTCGATAACATCGACGCATTTCAATTAGAGAGTTACGACATTGTTGGAAGGGAACTTTTGGGGGGCGCCTAGAATGGGGACCACGTGCCGTTAAACTTTCATCGACAGCGAGAATGATGTAACCCGGTTGCTGCCGGCCACACATCCACATTGCGGTGGTCACCCGGGGGTTTAGATCAGTGCTGAGATATCTGTTCAATTCGATGGGATGCGCACGAGTCCTTTGCTTCTTCTGTTTTTTTTTTTTTTTGTTTGTCCGCGTTTTTCTTATACCGTTGTTTTACATCTTTCCTCTAGTATCGCTCTTTGATTTTGTTTCTTTTTCAAACGTTAACAAATTTACTCAGTTGGATCACTGCAATGGGAGGGAGATAGAAAAATGCATTGAAAAAGTGTGCGATTTTTGGGCGGCTATACAAAAAAGGCAAAACAAACACATAAATACAAACTTCATCATAAAAATCCAAACCAATTCTTTGAAGGCTCGAAAAACACTACCTAATATTATTTCCATACCTCTCAAATGACTTCCTCACTTACCCGCTGAATGCTTTCGAAGTACAGCCGATACCGTCGTCTTCTTGATTGCCGAACGATTTTTTAACAAACTGTCGGAAAGGAGAAAAACGGTTTGAATATTGAAAGAAAGCAGACATCCCCATCCCATTTTTTTTACATACCACTGGGTTGAGCATTATTTCCTCGTCCATCTTAAGGACCTGCTTGTTCAGCTCCATCACAGAACCAATCTCTGCCTGCACCTTGTCGAACATCTCCTGATTATTGTACTGTTCCGGGTCATCCTTAAACACGACCATACCGTCCTTCTGGTTGATGCTGGCAAAGATTTCTCCCGATTTGATCTGCACAATGCACAAGCAGATGGTTTGTTATCTGTTCCCGTTTTCCGCCCTTAACGCCTTCTTACCATATTGAGAATATACTTTTCCGCCTCGGCCGGTCCACTGAGCTGCACCCGGCTGGCCACGTCCGCCAACGAGAGCGTGAGGAAGGTTTTCGTCAGCCGCTGTATGTTCTTCTTGTACAGCGAGGCGACCACCTGCTTCACCAGGCCCATGTTGGTGTCGCGCAGAAACACGTCGCGAAACTTGTTGACCACGTTGCGCACCTCGTCGCTAGACGAGGTATTGTAAGCGGTAGAAAGGTCGTGGTACGCATGGCTCAGCGGCTTCATAAACCGTGTGATCACCTGCGACGAGTACTTCGGTATCGGGAGCACCTTGCCGTGCAGGATGAGCGCCACCAGGATGTACTTCTTGTACGACTCGAGCATAATGTGCGACATCGCCAGGGCGGGCGTCGAGACGGCCACCTCGAAAAAGTACAGCGCCCGCTCGTAGTTTTTGACCGCGGCGTAGATCATGCCACCGTAGTAGTAGTACAGTAGGAAGTACTTCGTGTCCGCATTGTTGTCGTCGGTGGTGGCGATCGCGGTGATGTCGATGTCCAGCACCCGTATCGCCGGATTGAACACCTTCGCGCACAGGCACAGCTGGCAGAGGTCGGCATGGATAGGCGTGAGCTGGCTGTTGAACAGGCGGATCTTTTCGACCGCCTGCGCCAGCACGTGGATGCCCTGGATGATGTGCTGTTTGGTTTTCACCAACGCGTTCGTGAGGTGATGGCAGAGCTCATAGTCTACGGTGAAAGGAAGGTATTTTGTTATGTAGATCATTGAACATACAACTACGAAAAGACCACCATGGCATCCAACTTACAAACTTGTGGTGCATGTCGAACCTGCTCGCCATTACAAAGCGTGATAAATTCCCGTACGCTTCGCAGGACGTTCTCTGTTTCGTCTACATTCTGCGCATGGAAAGACCAAGGAGTATTAAAAAATGTTCCAATAAAACTCATTTCGGTAACATACACTCGAATCGTTAAATTTGGCTGCTAGCACAAACAACACTCCGAGCGAGTGCTGTTGCACGTCTAACGTTTCCAGGACGTTGTCCAAGATGTTGCCGTTCTTTGTGACCAGCTCGCTCGACTCGACTAAATATTCTGCCAGTTCGCGAAAATTTCCTAAAACCGAGAATATGCCACTTTGGTGAATGTTTCCGGCGACCCGCCTGGTGCATAATACCACTCACCTGCGCTACTTTGTGCACGGACATGGTTAACAAAATGCTCTAACGGTGAGGCCATTGTTTACTAGCTTTGTGGACCTACGACAGCGACAACGACGGCAAAGGGCTATGGCGATCCTTGGATCGGACTTCTTTTCCGAACTAAACAGACTCACTGCGAAGGAAACCTATGCTAACCGATTGTTTTGATGCCTGCTGCAGGAATGGAGCGGTTTTCTCGAGATGGATTTGTTATCTCAGGTCGGCCTTGGATTTATCGCTGGCACTGCTGGCCTCAGGGCACGGCGAATCAACCGGAGAGCCAGGAAATGTCTTTCCAGCACGAAAATATCACGCCGGAAAGAATTCGCACCACTAATTTTGCAACTTGTATAATAGCACACCGTCATAAACGCTTTACGGACTAGACATTGTTGTCAATCCTCGGTATTGTCAAAATCAAGGCCTGTCGTAAACTGAAGGTTGCCTCAAAATTATACACGATAATTAACAATAATTTGTGGAAATCCACGAATCTACCATTCATGCAATGGTTTAAGCAGTGCCACACAAAATATTATTTTTAGAGCAAGGCCCATTAGTAATTAAAACAGGTACAAACTATTGTAAACGTACTATTTTGTATACGTTCATGTAAAGCAACCTGCAGTTTTCAAATTACATAGCCTTGGCTGCCTACTCGAAACTTTGACAACCGGGCTTCAACCGAATTCGAGCAAGAATTAATTTCTTTTAGTTTTGCAAAGAAAAAACGTCTATTTACAATAAAGAAAATTAAGCGGATAGCCATGAGCATTTCTTCTTTTCTTTAAACTCATTTGTTTTATGTTATTTGGAGTAATCGCTTAATGTAGTAAGAAAATAGAAATGAAAATGCAGCCATCTTGGCAACACTGAACTGCTGTAAAATCAGTAAACAAATCAAACGAAAACGCCGAAAGCCAAAAGTAAACAAATCAATCTACTATTTTAGGAAACATCCACTTTCATACCGATTAAATGCATTCATCAACATCATCGGTAAATTGTGCAGTCGCAGAATCCAGTTTGAATTAGTCAAACAAACAAACTTGTCTTTATTCTTCTTCAGGACGATGAGCTGGACGACGTGATCGCGTACAGCCCGTACGCAACGGACAATGAGCTGGACGACGTGATCGCGTACAGTCCGTACGCGACGGATGGTGAAGCAAATGTAGACGACGAGCTAAGCCCACCGCGAGGACCAGAACAGGCCGGAAATGAACCGCAGCAGTGCAAACTTTGTCACGCCATTGTGCCCACAATGCGCGAGCTGATCATTCACTTTCTCCTGCATCACGAAGTGGCGGGCGATGGGTCACTGCGTGCAATATCAAAACGAGAATCCAAGGCTTTACCGGATGTGCAGCAAAAGTACGTTTGCGGTATGTGCGGGGTCGAGTGTTTCGATACGATGCGCGAAACCAAGCGGCATATGTTTGAAGAGCATGGCTATCGGGATGAAGAAGCACGTGACTCCGGGGCCGATTACTCGTCGGATGATCATTCCGACGGATCGACCGACACGAACGTGTCCGTCGAAGGTTCCGACAACGACTCGATCGACGGCGTTTCGTCGGGCATGGTTTCGGAAATGTCATCCAGCACCCAGTACGTTTCTTCGCCAGACTCCCGACGAACGCGAGGCCGTTCATACAGCCTTTCCTCTTCGGAGTACGAACCGGAGCAAGCGGATCGGCCGGGGGAGTTCGAAAATTATTTACGCTCGATCACGCTAAAATCTTTGATGGCAAAGTTCAAATCCGAGCTATACCACAAATGCTCCCGCAAAGGCTGCCAGTACAAGTTTGTGACGAGCGGGGCACGAGAACGGCACCTTCAATGCCATACGGAGGACAACGAACCGGGGCCATCGAATGTGGCTAGCGGTGGAAAAAGGAAGCGGTTCAGCTTCAAATGCACGCAGTGTGAGCAGAGGTTCGACTCGTGGAAGCCATGTCTGCTACACCTGTGGCACAACCATCAGATCGACCTAGGAATGATGCAGTGTCCAGTGTGCGACAAACGGTTCGGGTACGTCGTGCACGTATTTAATCACCTTCAGACCCATCGCCCCAGGTCGATGCGTGAAATTCGATGTCGCATTTGCAGCCAACGGTTTGCCAACAACGCCCAACGGTCGGTCCATGAAGCGCTGCACCGAAAAAAGGGTCACCACATGGCACTGGATGTCGTCCAGGAGGAGGAGGAGATGGCATGCGAACCGAGGGAGGTGAAACTAGCACCGAAAACTAGGGAACCCAAACCAAAACGTCCGGTCAAACGGCGAACCAGCTCCAGTCGTCTGTGTAAGTTGTGCAAGCGCATGTTTGCCAACGCAAAAATCCTCTCGAAGCACGTCCAAACGGTTCACTTGAAGATCAAACCGTTCATTTGCAACGTTTGTGGATACAAATGCGCACGGAAGGTCACCCTTAATGTGAGTCATAATTCCAAGGAGATCTCGTGTTTGGAGGCTTGCTCTTACAAATTTATCTTTCTCCTTTCCCTCACAGATCCACATGCGCCAGCATTCCGGAGTGAAACCCCTCGCATGCCAAAGCTGCTCGTTCCAGACGGCCGATCCGAGCGCACTGCACTATCACAAGCGCCGCCACCAGAGGGAAAAACTATACAAGTGTCGCACGTGCGGTTTCAACACGGTCCAACCGACTGTCCTTAAGCAGCACATCCAGCGCCGTCATCCGCAGGAGTACGAGCGGCTCAAGTGTCGGCTGTGTAGCTACGCGTCAATCAACGCCCAAAACCTACGGCGCCATGTGGCCGAGCACGACGCGGGACTGATCGTGGGAGATGAGCGTGAGAACGATCGACACGAACAGGAATCACACGCGTCGCCACGAAGCGTGTCACGGACGGAGGTGAAAAATGTGCCGGAGATTTCGCTCGATTGCTTTTTACCACCGGAAAGTGCCGATTCGGTGGTGCACGATGCCGGTGGTATTACGATTCCGGCGGTGGACGGTCCAGTGCCCGTTGCGCATTCCGAGGATACACAGTTTCCGCTTTAAGTGGAAATTCCACTTTAAGATGCTGCGAAAAAGCCAATGTCTACAATAAACAAAGAATGAAAAGAATCAAATAGGTTTGAATTTATTGAATGGTTTTGGTTTAAGTGTTCGTTCCTTAGACCTTAGAGACTCATCTTTAATTAATCCATTTAAAACATGTTCAGCAAAATGTAGATCATTGTTTGAAAACTTAACTGAAATGGTGATCTTCAATACTGCAGATACATTTTTACGTCAGGCATTCTAAAAAGCTTCGAATTAAACCAGACAAATGTTAAACATGTGAACGCAACACGATCGTGTGAGAATGCGACGCCATTCAACCTCGATTGTAATGTAAATGAAAAGCGCATGGTCCCACACCCCATTTGCATATCTGAGCACACGTTTCCACCCCCTTAAAACAGTGATTAGATATGGGGAAATTAAGGTCAAAAATAGGCTCATGTATTCAGTTGTGGGCAGGGGCGGATCAAGCGGTACGCAAAGTAAGCGGCCGCGGGGGGCCTCGAGCTGATAGGGGGCCTCGAAGCAGCGATTGTGCCTAAATTTTTTTTTCAAGCTGCTCTCACAAACAAAACATATCACATATTATGTAAGTAATTGTAAATTCAGAAGACGAAAACAATGTTACAAAAACAGAAGCAAAATCATTAATATCAAAAATGGAAAAATATGAAACAATCCTAATGATCATTCTCTGGAACAATACTTTGCAGCGATTCAATGCTACTAGCAAATCGCTACAATCTGTAGAATGTGAATTATTTAAAGGTTCGATGTAACTTAAATTGCTAGATCAATTTTTACAGACATTTCGTGATGAAGACAAGAACTATTCACGCGTGCGCAAAGATACAAGGAAGCTTTAGAACCTTTTAGAACTTTTTTTGATCGTTAGAATACATAAAAAATATGTATAAAAATGATATTGATGGCCCTACATTAGAGGCAGAATTAAAACACTTTACTCAAATAATACGAGAAGATGAGACTAGAACTAATTATAACAAAAATGTAAATATAATGGACATATATAAAATAGCTAGGAATATGTTATGTACTTTTCCAAACGTAGAAATATTGATTAAGATATTTTTAACATTACCTATGTCCAACGCATCAGGTGAACGTTCATTTTCAGTTTTAAAAAGAGTGAAAATTTTTTGCGAAGCACAATTGGAGAAGAAAAGCTAGCAACTATAATAGATGACTTGGCAAGAAAAAGGTAAAAAAAACATATTTCATAAAGAAATTTTAAATATAAAGTTTATTATTAAACTTCCCGGTATCGCTTAGGATTATTTGTAATACTGAAATATACCATTGTATGTGGTATAAATTTTCTTTGAGATGATGTGATATTGAGAAATTACGAATATACACAGAATATGTGGTAATAATAAAAACAGCTCTTCGCGCTCCAAGTTTGATTGATCCCAAAAAAACACATACATTTTTTTTTTATTTGGGGGCCTCAAAATGCCTACCGCCTAGGGCCTCCAATATCCTTGATCCGCCACTGGTTGTGGGTACGATGCGTTCCAGTGCAGACATCGAATACGTCATTGCAGACGACTCGGATCGTGAAGCAGTCCGGAATGTGTTGGCCACTTTCTTCTACCCCGAGGAACCGTTAACGATCGCCCATCGGGACGGTGCCGCTGTAACGCCAGACGATATGGACAACTATCTTTCCTTTCTCGATCACAACGGTGTAATCGTGGCTAGGCTTCGATCGAATCCCACCGAGCTGGTGGGCATTTCGATCGGTAGTCCCACGGACAGTGCCCTCAACGTTCCGATAGAAACCCGTAAGTTTGCAGACATTGTTGCGTTTCTCGGGTTGCTCTACGAACGTGCCTCCCTGCGGGCGCTTGGTTCCCGTCCTGCGTACAACGTGCACGCCCTCGCGGTGAATCCGGCTTATCGGGGCCTTGGGATCGGTCGACGGCTGATGGAGGAGCAGATTGCTCTGGCCAAGCAATGCAGCCAGCGAGCCTTCGACTCCGTGACGGTGGACGCAACGGGACCGTTCTCTGCCCGGATCATGCTTCAGGTGGGAATGAAGGAAATTCACCGGATGCGTTTCGAAGACTACAAAGATGATCAAGGAAACCCCGTTTTTCGAATGGCGCCTGAGGCAGAAGTTATTACTTTCGAAAAGATGCTGTAGGATGCTGTGATATGGCACATAGTGGGTGACAGGCAATTCCATACTTGCCACGAAACTCATGAAGCAAACATGCACTAATATAGTAGTAGGCTGTGTAAGTTGTAAAAAAAATGTTCTAAAAATGCGTGGCATTCAACGTTTATTTAATTTTTAATCATTTAAAGAGCTAATAAAAGCAACCACAAGAAGGAGTATAAATGTATTGAAGCACATGAAACATTAAAAAAATATTTTAAACAAGTAATCAATTTCGTTACCCGTACTCTGCTTTCCATGGGAACACGTGGTTCAGTTTCCTTTCACTACTTTTCGAAAAGAGGGAGAAAATTTCAATACTACTCCTACCCTTTCTCCTTACGTCCTTTTAATCATTTCAGATGTACAAACTATGAATAGGTTCCATCTTGCCTGCAGGTAATGGTGTCTGCTTGACAATAGGGCAACCAAAAAATTATCGAGATCAAGCTGTTCAATATATTTTGTTAAACCTACCAAAATCAATATGGGTTTATATCAACTAGGCAGAGTGTATGCGTACGCATTACTTGAAATCAATAGACACCGACTTCCTGAGTAGATATTGCTTATCGTGGTGATCAAACGGGACGAAGATATCTACGTACAGGCTATAAAACTTCAAGATATCATGCCAACTTAGATGGTCCGACGGGCCAGGTAGTTGACCTCCAAAAAACTAGTTAGATCAAGCGTCCAGTAAAACAAGGGGAAAACGTCCCAAGCACGCTTTTGAGACGAATATCAGATCCCAATTTAAAATTTTCGGCCAGCGCTCGGATCTCTCGGTCACATTTTCGCATTCGCTCTTGCTTCTTGCTTGCGTATGTTGCTCTCTATTCTTCGTGCACCTTTGGATGTCCATAATTCTGAGTTGGTTTTTGCCACTCTAATTTGTTATCCTTTTTTGCTAGCTGCTTCCACACGTTTGATATCTTCTAAAAACCATATTCCCATAGGATTCCAGATGAGGCATCGACATCAGAACGTTACGAGATGTTCTGCTAGCAATATGTCAAATAAAAATATTTTGATAAAAAAATTACGACTCTCAATTCATGGTAGTCAAAATACACTACAGAATGTTCTTCACGAAGCGA
This sequence comes from Anopheles coustani, assembly GCF_943734705.1. Lineage (NCBI taxonomy): Eukaryota > Metazoa > Arthropoda > Insecta > Diptera > Culicidae > Anopheles > Anopheles coustani. The sequence goes on from NC_071289.1 coordinate 75,751,890, forward strand.
ATGGCACATAATCATTCAACGATTAATATTTAGGGTGAGCGAGGCACATCCAAAAGCCGCAACGTTGCCGTACGGTAGCCAAAGAGCCATCAATTATTTGTCTTCTAATAAAAACATGTTTAAAGGAACCTGCCGAAATGTTTGAAAATTGATAATGCTTTCGAAGGTTTCTCGTGCGCCGAGCTTTTGTTGGAACGTGACCGAAAAGCTTGTCGAGAAAGCACGTGTTCACGAGACAGAGTTATAGCTTGGGTAGCCCCTCCAATGGATCGATAATGAAAAGCTCGTGCTCTCACACACCACACATGGGGGTTTTAGTACACGTTTCCCTCCCCTCAAAACGGAAAAATGTAGGTCATCATTGTCTCACACATTCAGTTGTTGGTACGATGCGGTCCAGTCGAGACATCGAATACGTCACTGCAACGCGTTCGGATCGTGAAGCTGCCCGGGCCGCGTTGGCAAATTACTACTGCCCCGAGGAACCACTGACGTTCTCCCACCGGGACGGTCCTGCCATTACACCAGACGATATGGACAATTATCTTTCCTTTCTCGATCACAACGGTGTCATCGTGGCTAGGCTTCGAGCGGATCCCACCGAGCTGGTGGGCATTTCGATCGGTAGTCCCACGGACAGTGCTCTCAACGTTCCGATCGAAACCCGCAAGTTTGCCGACATTGTTGCATTTCTCGGGATGCTCTACGAACGTGCCTCCCTGCGGGCGCTTGGTTCTCGACCTTCGTACAACGTGCACGCCCTCGCGGTGAACCCGGCTTATCGGGGTCTTGGGATCGGTCGACGGCTGATGGAAGAGCAGATTGCTCTGGCTAAGCAATGCAGCCAGCGAGCCTTCGACTCCGTGACGGTGGACGCAACGGGACCGTTCTCAGCCCGCATCATGCTTCAAGTGGGAATGAAGGAAATTCACCGGATGCGTTTCGAAGACTACAAAGATGATCAAGGAAACCCCGTGTTCCGAATGGCGCCTGGGGCTGAAGTTATTACGTTCGAAAAGATGCTGTAGGACGGATACAGTTTTGTGATAACAGTTAAACTTAAGAAGGAGCGATAAATATCCTGTATTGAAACAGATTTCTGTTTGTATTGGTTTATTCCACTCTTTACATCCATTTTACATACTTTTACATTCTCTACTAGTGCGCACTTTCCCAGGAAAACAGACAGACTTGAAAAATCATTCACGACTTTCCTCGATCTCGTTTTTCTCGTTTCAACGAACTGTAACCCTGTCTTCCTCAGACCAAATCTACAATGAAATGATTGAAATACGATTTCAACAACGTTTCACAATGGTGCCAATTGATTGTTAGTGAATCAGATGATCGGTAAAAGACTTGTCAAAAGATCTACAACAAAAAAGGTTAATTTATAAATCAAAATAACGTTAAAACGAAACCAATGATTCACTAAACGAGAAAAGAAAAATGGTATAGGGAAAAACGAAAGCAATTTCATTGTCGATATTTATTCTCCTGTCGACGTGGTTCCTTTTACTACGACCGTTTGGGAAAGAGAGGAAGAAGTTCAATACTACTTTAAGATTTGGCTTGGCGGATGTTTAGACAGAAATAGAAACGATATCTAATCATCTCCACCCTTCGTTTCCTACAGCAGCCGCTAGGTTCCTAGTTCTAGCAGAAATACTCGAAAAATGATCATGAAAAAGTTGGATGATCCGAAACGCGCCAGCTTCCATATTTTCCCTCTAGTTACTTTAGCGGGCATTTATCGAGTTTTAGTAGTCACAAGAACGGAAGTGATTTAAACGATGTCTATTTTGCACGCATCTTTTTTGCTATTGAAAATTACAAGACAGTCCCCTACAGTAGCTAAAGCGACTTCAACGGACGTGGAACGATTGCGGTGCGTGAAGAGAGAGTTGGAGAATCCAAAAAGTATTTCCTAGAGTTTTTCTACGCTTTTCTAAAAACGCTATCCGCCTATGCGTGTAGTAATGAATCGTTTGTTTGGGGGCAGATTGGTAAAACTGTGTTATTGATACGTTAGTTTGCGCCCTGTTATCCAGTTTAGAAGAAAAATATAAAAAATAATAAAGGTCCAGCCTTGTCTACGGGTAATGCATCCTGCTCTAGAGCTCTACTATCATAGCATTAGTTTGCATCTAGCATCATTCATGCGTCTTAAAAACTTAAAAACGAAAATAGCGGGAAAGAAAATTAATCTAATTAAAGCCCTTATAAACTAGTTTCCGCAGGCGCGCGCGTAGGAAACAGCGTGTAAGCATCAAACAAACATTAGTTTAACTGAAAACCCCACATGAAAGAGTGTACCGTGAAGCCGTTCTTCGGTGTCGATAGTGAGAAAATATTTACTGCGCGCATTTAGAGCATCGCCTCGTCGATCTCTTAATCACTTTTGATCTGTCTCGGCCGACAAACACTCAACATCATTGTCCGATTTTCGTTTTAGGTTTTATTTGGATTTTCCTGCTTTGCTTTTTTGTTTGTTTGTTTTTTTTACATTAAAACATCTCACAAGGCAACATCACATCTTTTAAGGATTTTGTGTCGCATGACCTATGCGCGGGCTATGAATATGCATGAATATGTATGTAAAGTATGTGTGTTTGTTTGTGTTTTTTTTTCTTGATGACAAAAGGACACTCCGTTCCCCGCGTTTATCGGGTACGTTACCACTAGAGAAACATTCATATGAACCCTTTCCCCGACGATTCGAAAAGGAAACTTCACAAGCTCTCCGAAAACCTTGCAACGTGCGTGATATGATATTTATGAAGAAAAGATTTCACAGAAAAAGGCCAACCCTCCCGATCATCGTAAAGAAACGTATGATCGGCAGACGCTCGTTGAGAAAACGACTGTTTTTGTTCGATTTTAAAACGATTAGTGACGGAGCGGTGAGCGGTACGTTAGGGCCGGTTTGGGTTCCGGCCACGTTCTCTCATGCTGTTACATTCAAACAGTTGTACACCAAACAGTTAAAAACGTTGAGAGAAATATGTATACCTGTGTACGAACAGCTAGTGTGTCAACCGGAGTTTTACACACTTAACCTGTGTTCGGTTCAATGTTTGTTTTCATAATTGTGCTTGCAAACCGACAACATTTTTCTCCATGATACCACTACTCCTAACTTTAATTGTTGTTTTGTGTTTTTTTTTTGTCCAAAGTTTTCTCACCCTCATCCACATTGTTGTGGGCGGTCTAATCCTTTCAAGTTTAATTTGCCAATTGTGTGATTAAAAATGCAAACAGGGCCCCATCATCGAACTTCTGTCACACATTCCGATTCTGCATCCTATTAATACCTTGCTGTTCTCGTTCATCACTATCTCTTCAGTTCACGGATGCAGCCCTACTGATCAATTTATAAATAATTGTCCTACGTTGGGTTACGGGGGGGTTCCTTTCCATCACTATGATCCATTCCCTTTCGCGTTCACACCTCGGCAAGTAATACAATAATGTACGTACACCGGACGCGGGCCATCCTTTGACCTAGCGTCTCCAATTGAAATGTTTGCTGCCTTTCTGCCTTGGCCTACTCTTTCCTTCTCGCTCGACGCCTGCTCTGTCAGCTATAAATAGTTAACTAATTTTATCCGTTAATTTATAGAGATGACAGTTTGCATTAATTAAGACGATTTTTTTTTTCATTTATGTTTGCGGTTGAAAACTTTTACCCTCATCATTCGATCCGATCGTTACCAAGCGCTGCGAGCGAAATTTTGCACGTCGTCGCCTACTAATAACACTACATCCTTCCCTATTTTTTCTATCGTGGTGTTTCTAAAACACTTCTCTCGTCTCCCTTTGGACACTCGCTCTCTTACATTTTGCATCCTTTTTACTTCTTTTGTTTGGCTCTACAACCACCACCCATCCCACTACTGTTAAGTAAACTATGCACACGCGACCCAAACATCTGGCCACAATGCTGACGTGTCCTCAGCCTTCACACCGGTGTTTGGCATGGGCTTGTTGCTTGCTTGCATTGGGGGCAACAGATGGCCATGTTCGTGACCCTGGGGACAACCTTACCAAACGTCGCTACCAAACGTAGTTAGAAACAAAGCTCCATACACTGCTTTGATGGTGAAAACATTATCTGAATTGCATTGATTATAAACGGCCGCTTAGCCCGGGACCCATAGGCTTCTTGTTTTTGTCCTTTGCTGACGTGTTTCTTCACAAGCGGTAGAAGTAATGGTACACGCTGCTAGAGCACGCTCGTCCAGTGCTGTGACGTACAGTATGGGGTCGCTTCTACTGCTTTTTTGATTTTGTTAATCATGTTATCGCTCACTACCGCACAAGAAAAAATGTGAGTCGCTAGTCGACGGGCGAAACTTGTTTTGCAGCGAACAAAGCGAACCCTACAGACTAAGAAAGCCGGCCTGCGATAGCTGGGGCTTGCATCCTCCTTAAACGGACAGCGAAACGAAGCTGTTATACTGCGTGATGTTTCGCTTCAGGATGTCCGCGCACAGGCCAAGCACCCGCTCGAATCGGGCCCGATCGAGCTTGACGCACTTGAGCGGCCCGCGGGCGATGACGGTGGCGGCACGGGGACGATCGAGCAGTAGTGCAATCTCACCAAAATAGTCCGACGGTCCGAGCCGTCCCACTTCCGCTGCCTCTTCGTTCTAAAATCATGAAATTGAAAGCGCATTAGAGTACGTTTGAGATGAAGATCTACCCACTCCCTCTTACCTCTCCCCGTTTCTGCATAACGGTGGCGCATCCTTCGACGATGATGTAGAAGTCATTACCAGGTTCACCCTGTTTCACAATCGTTTCGCTGTCCTCGAAGCTGACCGGTTCCAGCGCATCGGCCACAGTGAGCCGTTCCCATTTGTCCAGACTCTCTACAAGATTATCCGACAACGTAAAGAATCGATTAAATATGTGAAAAACGGAATGTCAAGGGGAATTGATATACGCACCCAAAATGGACACACGCGACAGGAACTCCTCGTACATCTTGCGCTTGCGGATCGTCGAACCCATCAGAATGCGGCGGTACGAGTCCCGGTCGATGCCCCACAGCTTCACGTCGGTTTTGGCACGAACGGTGGCCGCACGGGGCGTACCGTAGATCAGGGCCAGCTCGCCGAAGCTGCCACCCTCGCTGATCGTCGTCACCTGTTCGTTATTTACAAACACCTGCAAAGAGAAGGGAAAGCAAAGGTAGTTTAAAGTAATCCGGAAGTAGACCTCAATGCAATTAAAACGAACGTTAGCATCAGTCTCGCGTAGCTTGTCAACATGTGCAGACATTTGTCTCTTTCTGGAGTATGTCTATTATGAAGGGATGAAACTGCAGCAAAATAATCACAGACCACACTGCACCATTCAGGTGAAATCCAAGAAAGGTCTACAGTAATCAAAATTATTATAAGCATATCTCGTCTTTGATGACTAGATTAGTTGAAGTCCTTTTAATATAATTGTATTACATAAGGCGTATTTCTAAGATAACAGTGTTTGACAACCAGTTAAAATTAAAAAGAAAATGAATGAGAATCGATGAGCTGGTAGGGTAATTATTTAAATGTGTCAGAAGGCAAAAGAAAAACTGACAAATCGAATCAAAATCGGATAATATTTTGATAATGAAAATCTCCTAAATTATCATCATTTTAACTCTCGAAGGCTTGGTAGAGCACTTTCGCCATAAAGGATTTGAAGTGAATAAAAAAAAAGGGCACTCTTGTTAAATGTATCCCAAGCACTGCCATCTATCATAACAAACATTACTGCAAATGGCCTCCAGTGAACACGTAGGAGGCTTCCGAGGTGCCACATTGCCCTGAGAGTGTATCTGGCTGAGGTTTTTGTTCTGTTCTGCATACATCCGATGAGGGCATGTTCTGGGACAACGGACTGTGCAACGTGAACACAACAGCACCAAACGAACACAAACGACCAAACGAACGAACGAACGAACGTGGGGTCATCTTTCAGTGGGATAAGTTTTAATTAGAAAAAGTTGTACATTTCCTTTCCCACACCCAGCCCTTCTCCCATCACGGCTATGGGACACAATCGGTTCCCTCTGGCCTATAGGGGATCAAAAACACATATGGAACGGAGGTTACGGCTCTGCTGAAGCAGATTCGAATGGCTCGGGTTTGTACGATAAGGGAGTTAAAATCTGGGCGCGTCAGTAAAATCTCTCCCCGAAAGAATGGCAGTGAAATGAGCTTCCGGAAAACGATTGGCATCGCAAAAGGTCATGGGCGTTATGGGAAAGGTCATGATGCCAGTTAGCAGTGGGAGAGGAAAAATTAAACTTTCCCTAATGCTTTTCCAGCTGGTGGTGAAAGGTTAAAATTTGTCTGCAGACTTCATTCTTCCGTAGCATACAATGCCAGGGAAGCTATGCTGGTTTGTGTTGCCGACAATATCATATTCTCTCCATGGGGAGATAACACACACGTAAGTACACACGTCGAGTACTTTCAGTGTCGGGTAACACACAGCTCGTCCTGACTGACACACCGGAACATTCTAATTGAAACAACGAAACAACAAATGGCCTCCATTGTCCGCAATGCAATGGCCATCGTTGGTCGGACGTCTATGATGAGGTGATGACACCACTCTTTACTATCCACGTCTTGCGCTTGCCACCGCAGGGAACGATGACGTGGCAGGCAATTCAACGTGCGGTATTCGAGCGGTTTGATTGGACATTGAGTGCCGCAGGGCATGGGACGTGATCCAACGTGCCCTCGTCATATTAAGCAGATCGATCAGAATCCTGTCCAGCCCGAGAGCTGGAGAAGGCAAGTGTTTATCCCGGTCACGTTTAGAGTGGAACCCATCTTCCAAAAGCCGGCCACCAGGGCTGACCACAAACGAGACCGCAGGAAGGACAGCATGAATGGCGTTGGACCGGTGTTTGGTCAACCTCGTTCAGCACTCAACGTCCTCACCACTGTAAGCTAACCGCAAAGCCCTGAAACAATTTGTCGTAATCTGTCAGTTTCGGTTAGACCAGAGAACGGTTATGGTGTTTTCGGTGAAATGTGAACCAATCTGCTGCCGATCCAGGGAGGGGGAACTGGTCGTAGGACAGCCGAAAAGTGCTGAAACGAACCAAAAGGTTATTTTTCTCAGGAAGACTTCATTTCTTTCAATTACTGGCATCCGCTCAAGACAACCCATCCAACATCCAAAACCCAGTTAAACGGGGATTGGGTTGTGTTAAAAGTAATTTACCGAAATCTAGGAAATGATGCGGGATTTCCGCTCGGGGAAAAGCCTGTCTTTTCAAAGTAACCGAAAAATACCCGTCAGATTGAGGTCATTAAAACAGATTGAAGATTGATGAAGCGAAACTTAAACGGTAAACCAGGGTGGTCCATATGTTTTCCGCAAACAAATCCGAGATGTATAATTATGAAATTGACTGCTGCAGGCCATTCCATTGGGTAGGGTCAGTCAGGTTCGCCCTTTTTGTCTGCCCGGTGGTGGGTGAAAAATCACGGATCGTGCACGAGCCGTGGCCATTAAACTAAGGAACCCCCATTTAAATCGGAAACACACCAGTGCATTAAATAGCTCTCCACAGCGTACATCATTTCAAGTTCACTAATGGCGTAAAATATGTTGTGGCCTGTCTCATTTCGTAATCCCACTCCGGCCGTCCGGGATGTTGTGCCAAATTGTTTCCCTTTCCAGTTGGAAGGTAACATAAACATTTCGCCACCAGCAGAGAGGGCATGGGGATGAGAATAAAAGTCTTCCAAATTAATTTGCCACCGCAAACAATTGCCCCACCTTTCGTTCCACCTCACCCAGGGGGGGGCTTTCATTTATGAGATTAAATCCCGATGCACACGCTCATCCACCACCCATGGGGGAGGCGGCGAACAGCGGTGTGGCCATTCAAATTTGCGCGCTTGTTGATGTAATTTATTTCCATACTGTTTATTTGCTAACGCGCCTGTAACGCGAGGTCGGAACGCCAACCCCGTTTAACATTTGGCTAAACGTGAACGCCGCCACAGCTGAGCTGTGGAAATTCCAATGCCCGATGGTTGGGTGTTGTTTTCCCGATCGTGAGTGTTCCTTTCGTCGATCGATCCCGACGAATCCGGGCGAACAACAAGTCGGCACAGAGCAAGCTGGAAAGCGAGCGGCAAACGAGTCGTTGATGTGTGTATTTGTTTGTGTAAATATGAAACAACACATGCACCTCCCCCGCTGGGGATACCCGACGAGTGACTTGGGGCCGCCGGCTTGGAAATGTAAATATTACGCTTTCCCGAGGAAAACATTCACCAGTGCCGCCCGGCAAAGGTGGTTTTTGCAAACCGCACTGCCTCAACCTTCATCGTTTAACCTAAAACCGCCGGGAAAGAACTGTTAGCGCTCACCTCAACCTCGCCAATGTCGATGACGTAGAAGTTGTCCCCCTCGTCGCCCTGCTGGATGATCGGTTCGCCCGGCAGGAAGTTGCAGGGGAACATCGCGTCGAAAATGTCCGACCGCTCGTTCTCGTCCAGGTGCGAAAAGAGGACGTTCTTCGCGATCGCCTTCGAGAGGGCTGCCATCGTCTTGTAGTCCTTCGGTACCACCTTCTTCACGTAGCTGGTCGCGTCCTCCTCGGTGACCGGTTCGGCCGAGATGCCACCGCGGCGCCGCACCGGCGGCACCGTCGTCTGTGGCATGGGGCTCAGGTCATCCAGATCGTCCGGCGTGGCCGCCTGCTTGCTCGCGTCCAGCTTTGCCTGCTCCTGTCCGGGTGAGAAGAAGGGAGAAAAAATGAAAACGGTTCAGCATCTTTACGCCGCAAATATTTCCACCATAAGTAAGCACAAAGTAACTCAATAAGGTCGACAAGACGCCGGATGATGATGGTCGGTTTGTTGGAATGAATGAAATGAAATGAATCCTTTTCAATTTCCACCCCAAACCATACCGCCGCCACTCGTTTGTGCAAATTTATCTTTCACCAGCGACTTATTTATTCCGTTTCAATACCTCTTAACCTACAATTTCTCCCACACTCAACCTACATTACTTCAGTGGCATACTTGAAAAGGTTTGGTTTCAGCACGGACGGAAAGGAAATTTTATTTCCCCCAAGCCTAACCGCAAATTAGACTCGGGGCCATAGCGGAACCAGTGATGCCGGCTGCGAGCCTACCTCCGCCGAGTATCATCATCTCCGGAAGTTGCCTTCTCCGGTGGAGCAAATTGCCTGTATTTATTCATTCTACGTTTTCGATTTAAGGTACGGTGGTGTACGTCAGGGAGCAGCTGTTGGCAACTTTAAGAAGCATAGAGAGGATGTTTGAAAGTGTAGAGACAAAAGAATAAGATTCAATGTGTGTGTGTGTTTTTTTTTTTGTTAAAATTCGTTAACAGCATGCGGTTTGAGTCAGACATAAATTTGCTATTATCTGTAGCTTATGTTTGTAGGAAAAAGTCACATAATTGAAACATGTTTGAAGATAGTATAATTGTTCCTGGAAAAGTGTATTTAAAGTGCAATATTTTAAACACTTTCTCTCATTACTTACAGAAATTTCATAAACAGATTTGTAAGTACAACAAGTTTCATCATTAAAATACAATAGCAACATTAAACATTAAAGTTTGAAATAATTTTTTTAAAATGATGTAAAATTTTATCATATTTGTTCAATTTGTTAGTTTTCTTATATCTTAAATGCTACACAAATTGGTAGACGATTGAAAATTATATTCACGCGGGGAAAACATTTGAATTAAAAATCTAAACAAAAGCACTCCCGAAAGTGTTCAATCTCTAATGGAGCCGCCCAGTACTTCACTGAAGTCAGGACAAATGACAACACGAAAAGCACCACTGATATGGACTGAACGCAAGCCGGAATCGTTTATTCTTTTGTTTATTTAATGTATTGCTTCCAAAAACATCATCAACCGGCAATCGAATACCCGCCTGATGAGATTCTTTTCCTTTCGCCGAAGGGCGAACAGTTTAAAAATATCCGCCAACGCCACTCGCGTTAACCGCACACTATCAAGTAAACATCAAAAGGGGTAAACAATCGGAGCCAAACACGTGAACCGCTCTTATTTACCGTACCATCAGTGTCTCAACACTTCCCATTTGAACTCATTTTTCGTACGTATAAGCGAAGCACTCACTAACCCCGCACGCAGCATTGTGTACATTTTGTTTTATATCCCATAATCCGTCCATTTTTAAACGGGCATCATGTCCCTCCTCTAAAGGTCCTAGGCGCTAGTTCGAACCCTCTCCGTTCGATTCGACGATACTTGTGACGTCAAATCAATTTTTCACGGGAAAGATTTTTCCACTCATCAAAAAACCATAACATTTTCCGTACCCCCCGTTCTTGCCATTCCGCTGCGTCCGTGCGTCAGCGATAATCAAACAAAAAAAAAAGGCTACCAGTTGAACCCGCCAGTGTGGTTCTGGGCAGGCAACGGGAAAATTATCACCCGGTTCACGAAAGGAAAGGGCGCTGGTTGTGTACCAAACCTTGACACGTAACCTTTATCTGCAGGAACGGACGTCGTGTGAGAACGATTTAATGCGGTGAGAAAATGCGGATCCACCGGTTGTGTTTTACTTTTCTCGCCTCGGGGTTTGTCTACCTCTACAAACGTTCCGTTTGATCTGGTGCTCGCGTGACTGAACCTTCTGTCGGGCAAGAAAAATTGTAAGGAAGGCTGCTCGACAATGGTCAAAGTTCTGCGGCATTGGTACGTAGGTTTCCAAATTTAGCTTTTAATTGTTAACGGAAGTTCAAGCGCGCTTATTATTGCCGATAACCCTCAGCAACATAGAAGTTAATTTATGCCTTCCATTAATAAGGCAATTAAGTGAAAAACGATAAAATTTATAAAAAAAAGTATTGCACATCAAACCATATCAAACATAAATTTTAAACAATTTATAACAAAATAAAAAGAAAACCAGTCGCCACAAAGTCCGTAATGTTCCATCTGCCGGAAGTAATGTAAATTGAATGCCGTAGAAGAAACCAAACACGACCAAATAGGCGACCCTTTGTCGGTACACCACACCACATGCTTGCCGTACGATAAGCACAAGAAAGTACAAAGTAGCGGCTCGAGGTTTGTACTGGTTCAGTGGCAGTAAAGTAGCAAAACATCGGTGCAAAGTCAATATTGTCGTTGCTCGTGTTGTAGCAGTACGAGAACCCGGTACCGTTTAACCACCAACTTTAAGGGGAAGGGGAGAGGGGAGTACAAGTTGAAGGCTCCCCGAACGAGAGAGAGCACTTCGTGAGGCAAACGTTTATTTTCACTGACTAGCTGTAACAAAGATGCTTTGAAGAAGGATGAGACGAAGATGGGAAAGATTTTTCTTGTCTGTGTGTGGGAAAAAAAACCTCCATATGGGAAGAACCAAAAATAGTATCGTTGTTTTAAAACAGAACCTAACGGAAGGAGCTTTTTGAGGTAGGAGTAGCGTGGAGTGAAAAATCAAACAAAACAACCTAACCGAAACAAGCAACACATGGGATAACCTTCCTTCCTTTGTGTGAACATTTTTCCACGTGTAATCGATACGTTTTTGCGAAAGAATTTGCTCGACGGCTATTTTTTTTAGCATCGGATTCAAAACAACGAACCATATGGTCCCCGGATCGGCGCGCTAACACCCAGTTCATTCACAATTATAACACCAGCGAGAATCCTTCTGCAAAAATAAATAATTCCCCCTTGTCACGGAAACGGATCCCTGGCCACGCGCACACAACATCCAACAAGGCTGCCGACAGCCAGGGGGGAGGGCCACGCAACATTCTATCTGGATCGCGTTCCGAATGGCACTAATTAACACGTTACATTAGCAACGGGCCGACGTTAATTACTCAAAACTCACCCCGGGAGTGTCGGCAAACGCCACCGCGTTCCCAGTAATGATCTTTGCTTCCTTCCTTCCCGCGCGAAGAATGCATCGGACGGTGGGCGTGATTTGGGGGTGGGCGGGAAAATAAGGAAGCGACGACCTATCGAAGAAGACCACAGGGAACGGCCAAAGCGAGCGACGATCGCATGAGTTATTCAGGGCAGCCGTCAATTATTCATCAGGTTTCCCTTCGGAGGAGCTTTTTTTTCGCCCCTCTTTTGACATCTTACCCCACTCAAGAAATCGGTCGGGTGAAGAATTTTGACTGCCGGAAAACGAGCAACGGTGCGTGGGCAAGTCCTTGGAAAACAGAAAGGACTCGAAGTACGTCCACTTCAACACCGACGAGCTGGATTTTCAGATGGCCTGGAAAACGAATAATCCATTACTAAAACTTGTTGCTAGGAAAATCATGGCACCGCCTTTCCGAATACTAATACCATCGCCAGGAGTGCGTAACCTTTGACACTTCACCCGGGGAAATCGCGTCTGCATAACGAATGAGCAAATTTAGGCAACCGACGTGCAAAGTTCACGCTTTCGAGGAATTTCGAGCGGCCCCAGGCGTAAGCCGAACGATCAGTCAATGGAAATGGCGGCTCCGTTTCTCCGTTTGCCAGCACGTTGAAGCGAGCCGGAACGGCGGGTTCTGACGTCAAAGATCGTGCCTTATTTGGGCATCGGATGTTCCCGTGCCGCTAGGTGCGCTCTAAAACAAACATTTGTAGCCAGTTGCGTTTCTTTTATCACTCACCCGAGGGCAATCAATCATAACTCGCTTTCCATTGGATTAATGCTGGCGAAAAAAAAGACCTAAAGCAAATTGTAGAAGAACACCTCCAGAATTTGGGGTGTGACAGGAGCGTGGGATTGATGTATTAGATTAACAACATCGCACGGATGAATCGCATGCTGAGGGCGTTATCCATCCGTTCTATCAAATAAAGCACATAGTAAAAGGATTAGGTAGAGAAAAGAACCGGGCGGGAGGAACGGCATCATTTAATTAGTGTTCGAAAATATTTAATCTGACATTCCGAGACCCGGCAGTGTAATTGAGTTGTGTTGGATGTTTGAACCTTTTTTCGTTCGTACAGGGCAAAACCGAATGTCGTGAGAAATATTCCAGAAGGGCAAATAAAGTATTGAGTAACAGCGAAACGAAAACGAGAAACACAAACATAAAAATATATCATCTTCGCTTCTTGTTAGTGTTTGGAAATGTTTGAATATATGCCAGAGATCTAAACATATTTTTTACCGTTGCCTTAAATGGAATGGGCTTCAATCTCCGCCTAGACATCGATAGCGCACTTATCTCCTCTAAACCTTTTGACCCACCCACCCCTTATTGCAAGCAAGAAATTAGCAGATGTCACGCGTCTAGAAGAAACACACAAATCATCAAAACACCCTTACCTCCCGCGAAAAGAAAGTTGATCAAACCGAGCGGAGGGGAGTGCAACGAGACGTCGGCTGGTTGGCATGTATACCATATGACACCTTGAGTCGAGTACAACACGTTACGCGGGAATTGGTAAAACAAGGATAGAATACCCATACACACATACAGGACTGGTGGTTAGAAGTCGTACGTGTTACAAGTCTGTGCCATCAAGAAACAAAACAAGGAACGGAAAGACACTTTGCCAAGACGACAGGCTTCGGATCTCGACGACGTCGTCATTCATTACTCAATCACGCCCGCGGTGTATCACATGTCAAAGTTTTGATTCATCGCCCGCGTACATTCGTACAGCCGCGTGGCCTCGTTTGTCTTCCGCGAGTGTTGGTACTCCGGTTGACTCCAGACATGATCTCTTCTAACAAGGCACGAACATTTCTCCACCATCCGGAACGTGTTTGGGAACGCGGAACCGTACAATGGCAACGAGAGTGCAGGCCAATTTTGCAGATAACGGTAAGGCTAAACAAATTTTCTGGCTTCACTTTCCGTTCGTGTAAGGAGTGTAAGGAGAACCGACAACACACAAACGAAGTGTCTCCTTGGGCATGATGGATTACCCAGCATCCGCAGTGTGTGTGTTGCAAATCAATCGAAAGGAACGAGTAAGGTGTAGCGGGAAGGAAGAAAAGACCACGTTGCACTTTATGTGACCTACTTACAGAAGAAAATAAATCAAAATATCTCCTACAATAAATCGTAATCGCTTTTGGATGTGGCGCGTTCTGAAAGCAGCTTTTAGTACAGTATACAGTTTCCAAAAGACATTCTCACAAATGAAGCACTCCTTCTCGACACACGCCTCCAGAGAACGTACTCTACCCTGCTAGTAATGGACGCACCAACATTTGATACAGAGAAACAACATCACATGGCGTTGAAAGAAGACAGCTCATCGGCTCAGTTATGAGCTGCCGGGCACACAGTAACAACAAAGTGGCACAAAAGCAGCTCAGGCCATACTTTCTCCGGCACATCCACGCCGGGGCTTCTCCAACAATCCTTGGTTCCTTGCTGCAGGCCACAAACGAAAGTGATGTTTATTTTTACCTTCCCACCCTCGAATGGTCGACACTAAATGGAATAAATATAAGTTCATTACACGACCGGCGAGTTATTAAAATGTAAGTATAACGGGGCTATATTTAGTACAAGCGCCGGCATGCGTCTTGCCAGCAGGTCGCTTGGCTTGGCAAACGTTGTTTACAGTACGGCGCCAACGGGTGTGGACCGTACGCTGTGTGTCGGCGAAACGATGATCGAAGATGACACCCCAAAGAAAGTGCGTGAAGATTATTAATTCAAACGTACCGCTAACTTACGTTGCCCCCTTTAGCGGGTTAACATTGTCTCATTAATAGGTTAACGTTGGTTCAATGGGAAACAGTTAACGCCTAAAATGAATAAATAAATTCATCATCAACAACGTTGAAATGACGCAAGACCACAAAATTGTGGAACTTACAGGCACTAACATAGCTCAAAATACCCTTTTCGTGTGTTGTCGTTACACTATGCTACCTTAGCTCGTCTTTGTCGCGAAACACAAGAAACCTTGACTTCCTAAGGTTGGAAGGAAGGAAGCTGAGGAAGCCGTCTAAAGTTTCAACTTTCTGATCAAAAACCACAAATACGCTGGCTTTTGGTTGCGGTCACAGACAGCTTTCGTTTCGGCAACCTCACTTTGTTTTGCGTTTGCGGTTATCCTGAAATACTCATTATTTGTAGCGTCTGCGATCATGTTTGTTTAAATACTCATCAGACTTTTTCCGTGTTAAATTGTTACATTTACTGAAATTCATTAAAAATTATGAAAACAGGTTCACAAAACTCTTCGAAAAGTTTCGTTAAGGTTTATTATAAAGTGCTAAAAATAATTTAGCACAATTTTTATCATTCTTAGCCGCAAGCTAATGATTTGATGGTTTTGATAGATTTGAGTGAATATCGTTCTTTTGAAAGTTTACCACACACCAAGCAAGATTGTTTTGTTTTCTGCTTTGGATCTTGCAACAAAATTTCATATTTGAATGTGTGCAAACAGTACTGTTTTCAGAATCTAAATTACCCAGTGTTTTAGGAAAAACAATTGTAAAAATTAGAAAACAGGAATCTCATGTTTTACTTCTACCGTTATTTCGAGGATAGGAATTTAAAGACAATAAGAATTATTATTAAATTCAAAATTAACTGGTGAGAAGATCAAAACCATGAATTCTATGAACCATGATGTAATTAAAAGTCAGGTAATGAGCTTTGATTAGTATAATATTTGCAAATAATTCAGGTATTTCGATATGCAAACACTTGTTAACTATCTGAAAGATACTTTACAAAACATTTGTGTTTTGATAAGTAAAAAATAAACGTAATACATCAACAAACATATTGCACGACATAACGCGTATTGATAATCTTCTAGAATTGACAGATTGTTAACAATGATGTATGACCGTATCATTACACTCTTTGTCAGGTTATGGTTAAACTACTGGATTACATAATACACGCACAAATTGTAGGATATGAGCATAAAAG
This sequence comes from Anopheles coustani, assembly GCF_943734705.1. Lineage (NCBI taxonomy): Eukaryota > Metazoa > Arthropoda > Insecta > Diptera > Culicidae > Anopheles > Anopheles coustani. Next base: position 75,767,807 of record NC_071289.1, read on the forward strand.
TAAACGCCATTATCACCACGCTTCCTTTACGATGTCGGGCCGGGCTTCCGGAACAAACTAATTGTAGATAAGTGATTAAACTATTTGTCCGCAGCCATCAACCGATCATCCACGGCCATCGCGCCATAACGCATAAATGGAGATGGTGATGTCCGTTCCACCGACCGAAAAGCGTGGACGAACTATTTTTAGTCCATTTACGTTCAACGGACCAACACGTCCACCACGGTTATGGCGAGGGAATCGAATGAACGTGGAGACGTCGCGTGCCGTCCCGTGCGGGAAAAAGTGCGGGAGACTTGAACCCCGTCGTGGACATTGTGTTACAACGCGCCCAGGGCCCGCACTCGGACCGCAGCGTCGATGCCAGTAAAAAGCATCAAATTATAATGTTAATGGCTTGCCACCCACCCGCTGGCGTCATCGTGACCTGGCGGACCGGTTGAAGCGGTATAAGTCGATTCGTTGCCTGCTCGCTCCAGGTTTGGGGGCGACGACGACGCCGATAGACACAACAGGTTTCTTCCGGCCCTGGGACGACGACTTCACCACGGCGAAGAGGTCCAGTACCAAATTCGGCACACGGGAACGGACTCGCGCCGATCTCGCCAACCCGAGATCAGTTTAATTCCGACTTGATTTATGACTGCCGTTTGCTGCAAAGACGCCCTAATTCCATCCGCCCTGCCGGCAACTAGCTATTTATTTCCACACTGTCGTTAGCTGGCTTTCTTTGCCAAAAGACGAAGTGCAGAAAAGGAGCTACACCAAATGAATAAATAAGACAAAGCTATCCACGGGAGGTGTCCAAAGTTATCGCCTATTCCTGATCAACGGGGTAGAAGTGTGGAGCAATTCATCGGCGGGCGTTGCAGAAGCAGCAATGGAGCCCCGGACGTATAAGGAGCATAATGATCATTAATATAAATCAAATACATTAGGCGTCCGAGTTGAACAATGCTGAAATAATCTTACATCACTTGTTAGGGGCAGTTTACCGGAATGGTTTTTCTCAAGCAGTATGATTTTTATCGAAAACATTATACACATCTCTTACACTGTTCTCATTTACGCAGTAATACTTAATTTTTAGAAAACCTATTTAGAATCAGAAGAGGTAACACGAATAGCCTTATCTGATCTTCAAACGCCCTCGCTCAGCATAGAACAGCAGCATTATCACCATTGTTGACAAGCAACATTGTAGATAAGCGATGTTTGATTAACCTTCCTTATTCCTCGTACTGAAGCTCTCCCGCTAAAGTACACTATCATTCTATGGATGTTTTAACACGATTTGGCATTTTACTCACAACACTCGATGTTATACTCTGCGGTCCATCAGGAGTTGACCTACAGTAAGACAAATAAGGCCTTTCTTAACCTCGGGGAGCAATGTCCATCCCACTTCCTTCTCCCCCTCGAACACCAACACCAATCCCGACCGATGATGGACCGCAATTGAAGTTAATTTATGATCACCGACAAACAAAGTAACGAGTGGGCAAGGACGGACTCAACCCCTTTTTCCAGTAACGCTTGGACATTGCGTTTGGGGTAACATCATTCAATTTAATATACTTGTAAGAAATGTGGAAGTAACTCGCTTCCACTATAGTAACATCGTGCAACTTGCAATTAAACGGTGTTAAATAAAAAGAATTAAAACATTTTCCGTCCTTCCTTCCATCGAGTGCTGGATCATCGACAAAGGCGCCGTCGGTGTCGGTTTATTAATTGACGTTTCATGTTCGGAAAAACGGTTTCTTTACACTTCCCTTTCCCCTCCCCATTACCGGCGGATGTAAACAGTTCGCCGGCAAAGGCCTGGGAGTGACAGCTGTTTGCGCACAGAAGTAACATCTAAATATTATTTCTTCTAAAGCGCAACCACTCCGGCACCGGGCAACAGCTGACCATGTTCGAGGCTCGCCAATTTCGAGATAGGCCGCCTGTTCCTGGGGGTGCAAAGAAAATCCTACTCACGGACAGCTGGCCACCGATGTGCCCACCCATTTGTCCCTGTCCGGATGGGCCCATCATCGTCGCGCAGGACATCGTCCGGCGTAAAATGTTCCAACCGAACCGACGAAAGAATGAGGGGGAAAAAACGATAATTATAACAACAACAACTGGTCGAAACGCAACAAAGCCATAAAAAAATGTGTACGCGAACTAAAAATACACCCCACACACACACACAGTCAAAAACGCACAGAGCGAGCGAGAGAAAATCGCACAATGGAAAGAAAACAAATTTCCCTTCGGCGAAGACGGTTCGATTCGGATTACCATTTTCCATTTCCCCACGTTATGCAACCCGTGGGTCAAAGGAACCAAGGAACGTAACGGTGGTTTATAGCGGGTAAGACTGATGGTCAGAAGATGACAAACATTATTGAATCATTCTTAAAGATGCAATCGATAGGTTCTTCACGAAACGAAAAACCAAACCTCTCACTCCATTCGATCCGATTTCCAAACCCGTCTTCAGCATATGTTCACATTTCATCAACCGTTGTCACCCTCTCGTAAAATAGAAAACCACCCCCTCTTAAAAATACTCCCGGCATTCCCTTCCGTGTAGGTAAGAAGGTGGCGAAAGATTAAAATAATTTCTGTCACCGTGCCAATCACGATCGCGAGAACAGGTTTCGTATGTGCGATCGTCGGGTCGGCGGGATTTCGGTCCATCAATTCCCGGTCCAATCGTGTGGAATTTGTCACATGACTCCGACGGACGAAGCGAGTTGCGAACGCGAGGGAAGATGGTCAAGTAAGAAATCATTCTGTTTACGACACATTTAATCAGCCACAACGGCCTAAATTTCGCCAATCAAACCACGTGCCACCTCCATAACCAGGCGCCTCCATCGTGTTATCGGCGTTATCAAATTATGTTGACGGCGAGCGACGATGGCGCTTCGACGTCACGCCACTCCGGCCGAAACCGGCCTTCCGTTCGAAAAAAAAAGGTTACTTAATCTAATCAACGGCAGGCACCGACGGAGGTGATGGTCCGAACCCGGCGCACGGGACGAAGAACTCGCTAACCTCGCTCATTGTGACGTTGGTGTACGCTCCGAAATGATTCCGTAAGAACTGGCTCGATCGGTTCCAGGGATGATGAGGCGCAGGACTTTCACCGTGGAAAGATGGTGGTTTTCGATATTCCTTATTGCTTTATTTTAAACTCCAGGAATCAACACTTTACACTGATCGCACTATAGAAATATCATTTCTCAAACAACACAGCACCGATGCACAAGAACTGATCGCTACGATCACTTTGCTTTGGACTGTTCTTCCTGCAAACTCAGGCGACACGATGCAACACCGAACCCGATGGACCGTGACGGACGACTGGGAGCTCCAATTTTCCTCCGCTATAATATGTTCCAAGTGTTCCGTGCACTCTCACCGAGTCGAGAAAAGTGAACGTATTTATAGAACGACGGACGGTCGGACGATCATTTCCCGTATGTCCACCGGGCGGAGATTCTCTCGCTGTGGTTGAGAACTTCGCCAAACAGTTTATTTGGCTACGGGAAAATGTTGGCTGCTAAGAAAACGAGAAACCGTAGGAAGTGGAAAAAAAACATTAAAAACCAAACTCCGAGCGCGCTTTGAGGATCGATTTTCTTTGGTCATTCAGTAGGTCAATTACCGCTAAATAAACACAAATAAACACTTCTCCAACGCACGGACACTAATGCCTGATGGAAACGATCGAAATGAGGAAAAATACCGCTTTGCAGAACCGGTGTGAACAAACGTCACACCGGAAAGGCAAAGCAATTTTGGGGGACGATCTTTTCACAACCGTCGTTAGTCTGGAGGAAGGGCGAGAACCCACGAGAGCGAGCTCTGTTTCAGCAGCAGATCGCCATTTGTTGCACACAAATCACTTCGCTTGAGATGGTAAAATGAAACAAGAACATCACGACGGTCCAAAGCAGGTGATCTTCGAAACTTTGCCTTTCTTGCCGAAGGTGTAGAAATGTAGGACAAATTTTATAATCCACCACAGCTCCTATGTCTCCTACATAAATCGTACGGTACCCGGGGGCGAGACGTAACGGCGCGTGTAGGAGGTAACGATTTTTCAATTTTCCACCATTTGCATACGAGAAACAATCGAGCGAGTTAAACCGCACCCCAACCGGCCAGCAAGGAACGTCATCTAACCACTAATTGAATTTACGCCAATTGATGCATTTCCTGTCAAGAAGGGCTGCGGTTTGCTCTTCGCTTCACTCCGGTGGGTTTGTGAGAAGAAGCAGAAGAACTTGTTCCACGACGAACGTAGGAGTATTCCTTCGCAAGCGGTCCACGAACCGTACCCGTTGGTTGGTCTTGCGCGCAAAATGACAAGCCCTCTAGCTCAACAATAACACTCTCGAGGACACGGACTGTTACTTCCGAACCCTTCAAACGTTCGTTGGATCACTACGCGAGTCGTACTCAAAGTTCGCACGCGTCAGAGCTCCGTCCAAGATACGCGCCAATCTACGACTGAGCCAGCGTTCGGCTTGCGCCAGATGCCACCGACATTGCGCTTCAAGAGTGTGTCGCTGTTGCCGTCGGCTAGCACCAACACCATGCCGAGCGGCCACTAACGACCATAACAACGTTACGTTTCGCCGTAACCACCCGGCAGCTAATCCTCCGACGACGCCTGCGACTAATTCCATCAAGCTAGTAACTTTCGTCCGTCCATCGGTGACCATGTGTGTGTGTGTGTATCTGTGTACGTGTACGGGCCTCTTTCGTGCAACTTCGGTCGGTTTTGTGTTGTGTAGTGCTCTCAAGAAGTAACATCTTGAGCGGGGACGGTCCGCGTGCCTCGAGTGTCTCGAAATCTTATCCCGAGCCGGGTCCCCGGGTTTGTGGTAGTGTTGGTACCTCGGCGATGGGAGGCGGTTGAAATGGAAGTTGTTTACAACTTGCGTGCTCCCCGTTCCATTGCTCGAGGCGCACAGGGTCCGAGAGGATGATAAGTGATGGGGACAGTTCCGCGAATGGCTGAGAAATTGGATGTGAAATTTAATTTTCACTCACTTATTGATTTGAAGCAGGAGCACGAGCTTAAAAAGTCCAAAAAATAAATAAGTAATGTGTAAAAGAAATTTCCTTTATCAAAACCTTCAATAATTTACGTGTAGGAACAAATGTATTCCTTAATTTTTTATAAGTTTACAGGAGAAGTTTCTTTATATACTATAAATGTTTTTGTACTGGTTTTAAATTTAATTGATAAAAAAATAACAGCTTGAAAATAGGGTTTCAAAAGCTCAATTATATTAGAGAAAAAGGGTAATACAAATAACTTTCATTCGATTTGAGGTTGAGAGATGCTAACTTTTTCTTAAAAAGGTAATGTTTTTAGCAGAGAGAAAACTGGTTTTGCATTTTATTTTTAATTTGTGAATACATTTACGACCCGAATAAATTAAAATCCCTCATTATGTAACTCCACTGTGAAACGAAACCATTCATGAAAACCGTCTCTACCTTATCACCTTCAGTCCGACTGTATATTTGAACACACTCCATTCCACGCAGCAGAACAGTAAAAACAGAGTACGAATACGGACGTCACTCGTAGGTGACCTATATTTATGGAATTGACCCACGCCAAATTAGTTAATCTGTCAGTCGGCTGGCGACGGACGGGCACCATAACCGTAGCGCGACCCATTAATGCAAGCGTCCACCTCGAGTCGAACCGGAACAAATTTATAGCTCTCCCCGACGGACACTTACCACCGGTACCGGGTTTTCGGGATGCAAACGGTTGGAACGAGGCAAACCGTGATGCATTTAGTTCGTAGAAGGTGGGTGTGGTGTCTTCTTGTCAGTATGCCAGCTACATTTAACTTTACGACCATAAAATGATAATGGACCGCACAGCTTTGTGAATCTTCGAGAAACAAGTTAATACATTAGCAATTTTTTTTCTCTGATGAATAGCATTGAATAGGTCAGAGAAGTTGATTAAATGTGGTCCGAAAAGCAATGTATTTATGATTAAATTCTACCCCAACGGCGACAGCTGTCGGGAAAATAAAGCGATATCAAAATGGGACAATATTTAGACGCTATCTGACGCCACTGTGTGGTTTGAAAGGAAGATGAAAACAAAACGTTACAGTATGTAGTTTGGATCGTACAAAAAAAATCACCCACCCACTAAGGATTCGATGGAAATACAATCATCATCTGTGGTAAAGCTAAGCCGAAAACAGCTTGGCGGAAAAACAAGGCACGAAATGAAGATCAAAAATATAATCCCAATACAAGAGGGGAAAAAAACCTGCCTCAGGCCCTTGAGACGACACGCGACACCAAGGAGCGACCTCGAGAGGGGCGGCAAACAACGACCGAACAGGCGAAACGGCGCCAACCGGATGGAGCACGGAGAGTTATCCTTATGAATTCATTCCATCCGTTTCTTCAGCACCATTTCCGTTGCCATTGTCGGAGCTCTCAGGGCACCGTTTGTGGGCTTTCTTTTGCTGATGCGTTGAGCGCGCGGCGACTCCGGCACGAAAGGATATCCGGCATGCGTTGAAAACTCGTGATAACGATGGTGGACCATTCGGGGTGGGGGTGGACTGGAAAGCGTCGAAGGAAGTTGCGATAATGATGATAGCCGGAAATGTGTCGCTCCGGAAATGGGCCGGAAAGAAGAGTCTCGAGCGGGCCCTAACACCGTCTGGCTGGAAGGCAATGCTACGATTGATGATGTCTTCCGGGAAAGAAAACATAAATCCCACCGCCCAGTGTTGGGAGCCGAGCGAAAAATTAATCAAACCGAAATGGATGATCGATTTCGACCGACGGAGAAAAAATGAAACCCTGAAGCTCCGTTGTTGATTGCGTTTCTGGCTGTCAATCATGTTTCGGGGTGAAGAAAGGAAATGGAAAGCAAACGAGCTTTAAATGGCTGTCCGCTGTTGCATGTAGACGGATGAAAAAAATCCTTGGCCAAGTCATTACCGGTCCTTACACAATTGCAGATAAGTAGTATAATATCTCCGACAGACACTCCGACATCGTAAATCGTACATCGTACTCATCGCACATCAAGACTTACCTGTAAAGAAGCACAAAGAAATAGAAAATATTAGAAACAAAATATTGCTTCATGAAAACAAATCAATATTTGTAAATATTCGAAAATAATCTCAAATGAGCTAAAAAAAAAAATAAAATCAACGATTACGATTAAACGACATGGTTTTCAAACAAAAAGACATTTCCATTCTCCATGAGGAACAAGAGCGTTTAAAAACAGACAATTGGAAAAAAAAATCTCATCCATTACTCACCAACGGCAAGGTCAACATGGTTGGTTTTGTGGTGGGCTGGGTTTTTTTTAATGTTATTTCAATACTGCGCACTATTTTCAACGATGCACCACAAACCAGACCCGAGTTTTTCACCGCCCGTTGGATGGACACGCTTCAAAAAGCCGACTGGAATTCGATCTATTTTTCTGACTGAACTTTAGCGATTGTTCCACAAGCCGGTGTTTATGCGCTTCCATTCACACCATCACCGTCATCCAGCCCGATGCGATTCCAATTAGTGGAAACATTGTCGATTGATTTTATTTTTATAGCACTGCATAACGGAGAACGGTTGAAATGGAAGAAATAAACGGTTGAAATGGAAGAAAATTTTTTTTGGCTTTGCCCAGAGAAATATTGCAGTTTGCAAAAACAATCAATTTTAAGTACAAACTCCCACGAACAAAATACACTACCAACCAAACCGACAAGCGAGCGAGAGAGAGAAAGTGCTTCGGGCAGGGATTGGTAAAATTAATTTGCATTCATTTATCATCGTACACCCGCGCGCGGTCAGTCGGGCAGGAAAACCCCCCCACAGCATTGCTGATTAATATTTCGCTCGGTGCGCATTCGGCCCGCAGGGGGAAGTAATCAGAGACAACAAGGAGGGAAAATTCAAAGGTAAAGGTCGAAACAAACGTCGAAAAAATAGAAAACGACCGAGCGCTTACCGGATGGCGTGATAAGTGGCTCGCGAGGGATTCGAAAGAAAGCAATTTAGCTAAGAGGAAAAAATTCAATTTCACAGCCGGCCGAAGTGCATCGCGAGGATCATCACTGTGAGTTACTCACGCCCTTACCCTAACCCAAGTGTCACAGTGTTTTACGATCAAGAACTCAATTATTCGCCGCTCAACACGATTACACGTAGAAAGATAATTTGTGCGGTGTCTTTAGGGGGAGCAAATAGATTGAGATTACTTGCAACATCCAGACACGTCAGATGGATTTGTCTTTCTCCACAGCGGAGGATCGGGAAAGAAAATTCAACTGAAATTAATCGCCAGATTTTGAGAAGATTGCTGAGGATGGAATTATTCTCAGAAGAGAGCTCATCTAACGGCAATGCAAGCTGGCGCCAGTTAAATTGTACTGTACTGGTGAAGGATTGTTTCGATCAATCAACCCAACTCTTACTTTCTTCGCTAAAACAAATGGCAAAAGCAAGCGAAGAGATGTACAGTATTAGAAAAAAAGATAAGAGAATAAATTAATTCTTTACATACATTAAATAAAATGCAACGTAAGTGGAAATAGATAGAATGAAAATTAAAGCAACAATAAATTTTAATAAAAAAACCAAACATTAGCAAAAGTTCAAAAACAGAGAAGACCAGCTCGTAACAACAAAAAAGCAGTCAGAGAAACGTTCACCACGATCAAATCGATATGAATATAAAACATTACTACATGTTTCCTCAATGTACCAATGTAAGAAAAGTGTTATTTTGCAAACCAACCTAAAACAACTACATTCATAAAATTTCTGAGAAACTATTTGCAGGGTTTAAATTTGTCAATTAAATTAAACCTCAATCGGTTTCGTTTGTTTTCGCAAGTTTGACTCTCCAACGCTCTCGAGGAAAGCCAATGCTGAGTGCACTTGAAACGAGCTTCAGTTTAGAGATTCAGTAAAGCAGAAGCTGACAAAAAGGAAAAGAAACCCAAGTTGGGTATGATTGCTGCACAATGGCAACACACTGGTGGTGGGAAACAGCATGGTGTGGAAATCGATTTTCTCAGTTTGATCCCATTAAAGTGAGCCCTACTTTTCTTCCACCACTTTCCTTCATCAATACATACACACACACGCGCAAGCATATATAGTAGCAGCTTGTTGTGCGTACAATATCATGCTTCATGCTGCTGTTACATCAACGGATGCATGGGTTGGATGCAAAGCTTGATGCATTCGCGAACACAGCACTCTACCACCACATCTGCTCCGGAAGGACACAGACGGCTTCGACCATGGGGCAGAACGGGGTCAGGACGGGGCTTATCCTGTCAGTGCCAGCTGTTCCACGTTTGCCATCCTGCTTCGCCCACCCTCGCGCCCCGTCAGCTGTTGTGACGGTCATGGGAAGTGAAAAACGTTGCGAATTAAAAAACTGTGACACTGGGCCACAAATAGGATGGCATGTGGAAGGGTGAAGGGAAGCGAGAATCAGCAAGCCGCTATAAAACACACTGACACGATTATGCACTTTCGATGCGAAGTGAAAAGGGGTTGCAGGAAGGTTTGTAAAGGCAAACGGAAGAAGTTTGCTTTGTCGAAGGATACTTCTCTCCATGCTCAACGGAATGCTCGAGAATGCGAACAGAATTTGCAACGATTCCGCTGGCAGCACCAGCAAGGAAGATTGCCAAGATGGCGATGATGAGCCATCTTAGCAGGCACTCGAGCGCCATCGATATACTGGCTTTAAAAAATGCACACACACACACACACACACACACACACACACATACACACTCTCAAGTAACCTCCTTCAGCTGATGACGGAAGGATGTCTTGTGCCATTAAAACACACAAGAAAATGAAACAAGATCCCCCGCCACTGCAAACACGTTAGTAAACAGTTCCACTTCAACGCATAGGACCTTCGAGGGAAAGTGCATCGATAACGTCTTTTTGAAAGAGGTTGCACTATGAAAGGGATTTATTTTACCACATGCATAGTTTGGAGATTATACTTAAACAACCAAACCTAAACGAAAAACTTTGCCGTATATTTGCTGGAAGATGGAAGAGGAGCAATGTAGAAGAAATATAATTAATAATATTTCAACAGATAAACCTGTTTTATTCGCTTCTTAACTATTTCCAACAAGTTGTGCATGCAAATGGAAAACATTGTTCCACTTTTCCTACGAAAGCACAGTTAATTAGTTTGTGCGAGACAAGCAAGAAATGAAGGAACAAAACGAGAGGTAAAACCATTTAACGAAGAAATTTTAACGAAGGAAAACGATGAGAAAATCTGCGTTTGAAGTTCCCTCCCAAGTTTTAATTAATTCAAACTTGCAAAGACTTCATTAGTCATTTCTCTAAATGGGGAACAATTTTACCAACTGTAGTGTTTTAACCATCAAAAGCAAGTATGAAATGGCTAAGACTTATCAACCTTGGAAACAAAATAATATCAAAATTTTTAAATTTTTTAACTTTCGCTCTTGACCTGCAATGCCATTTGCCACCTCGAGTCGGGCAGCAGCAAGCTTATTTCCCAAGCTATTTTGCTCGTCAAGCTCAAGTTCACGACCTACGTTTTCCACTATCCACAAATTTTAAATATTATTCCACTTCTATGATTATTATTACAATTCATTTCGTCTGCAAACGAAAAAAAAAATCTAGGATCGTGCAAATCCACAAAAGAAACCGCAAAAATATCCAACGCAAACGAGAGCAAAATTATGGCGCCACATTTTACATTGTTTTTGTCTAAAAAAAACGGTGCGGTGGTACATACTTTGAACCGACAAAAAAGATAACCCATCTCCATGAGCCACCTAGACTTTTCCCAATATTCTCAAAGGCATCCAGCAACGAAACGTGTTGGCGAGCAGAATCGAATGGAAAGCGACAGAAATGCCGACTGCCGATGTTGGCCAGACAGAAGCCTCGCGATGTAAACCAAACCGGTCGTTACATTAGCATAAAAATCGAGCTGTTCCATTCTGGTTTTTCTCAGTCGATTTGGGTTAGTAGTTCCCGTGGCCTAGTGGTGTTGGTTGTCATAATTCGTACCATTGCTCATATCGCTTTTCCGCCATTTTCAACGCAACTTTCGAAATGTTTGAAAGTATTGCCACAACCCACACCATGGAAGGGCAAATATGCAACAATAAAAATCCAGCCTGTTATGCTTTTCGTATATCTTATGGATTATGTTTTCTACAAACATAAATCGAACCATCCGTTTTTCTGCATTTCCCAAACGCTTAAGAAAGAGGTAGCTCAGCTCGGTGGTATGATTCTAAAAGGCGTGGCCGTAATCCGACCAAACGTCCCAATTAAGCTGTGACAAATAATCCATTTTATTGTTTATTGCCTTAAGGTTTCTCAGCTGAAAAGACAACGGGATCCAATAAACGGGACAAAGGTATTAGGATGAAATCATCACATCGACAAACAGCCATATGGAAATCGTGCGTAAACTGTCATCTTTCCCTATATTGCCATCTTTTAGTGATTCAAAGGATAAAAACTAAACTAAAATGTTCTTTAAAAGATATTGACTCAAATGTCACCATTTTCCAGAAGTATTTAAGACACAACCGAGCAATAATAAATTGAACAATTATATCATATTACCACACACAAATACATAAAGACATGTGGGAAAAGCACCTAATGTGGTGGTGGTTCGGACAAAGAGAAAAGAAATGATAGATACTAGTGGATGTGGATAACGTTCCATCGAGAATACAATCGATTGGAATAATAAACCGTCAATTGTAAGCATTATAATAATTCTGAATATGAATCTGCCATATGGAATATAGGTGTACGTGATCATTTCATTTACGATACCGCACACCTGTCTGAATTTCTCGAAAAGTCTTCAATTATTTTCTTCTTTCTCGAACGGTAATGTAATCTACATTTTCTAGATTGCATTTGTTAGCTTGTAGTAAAAAACCCCTTATTTATACACGCATACATACACATACTGTTGCATGCAGGAGAAAGTTTTATCCAATCTTTGCCGGTAGTAACTTCACGAGCAACCAGGCGCCTCCATTGGAAAACAATCTGGCCTTGTCAACCTCAAGTTTCTTCGGGGTAGAAAGTTACTTTGAAAACTATCATTTCCGACCGGTTCGTTGCTCGTCATTGCTGTAAACGACAGTTCCTTTCTATTTACTTAGCGAGTAAGTATATTTTTTGTTAAATGAAAGATGTGCGAAAGAAAGCATTAATGTTTTTCGTCTAAGTTAATAAGACCCCAACATATCAAAGAAAACTTTGCTAAATTTAAAAGAAAATGAGTTCACTCAACAAAAACCTGTCGTGGGTATTCTTCCGGGAATAGGAAATAAACCTTGTTCGTACGACAGACCTGTCAATGGAGTCAATAAATCACGATTGCGCGTGAAATACATTCACTTCAAACCAAACCATCGACGCAAAAGGATGAGGTTCTTCAGTTGACTACTTCAAGAGGCTACTTTTACTTTAGTTCACTTCTGCTTTCATCTTTTCGGGGAAAATTATATCTCTCAGTGGCGCAGAAAATAGCGAACACATTATGCGTTAGTTCATCTCAGGTTACGCGAAACATTCCAAGAATTCCACCGTATGAGATACGCCACTGAAAGCAAAGAAAAGCTAAACGACAGACAATGAGTACGGGAATGCTCTGAAAGGAATTCATGGAAAGCGAAACGGCAACATACGATACAAAGTCATTTCTTCATTATTCGTTCATTGCCAGGAATGGAATAGTAGCTTATACTAGTTATTTTTAAGAATATCTACAAAGTCATTAGTTTTTCTACTTTGGTAAAACATCCAAAATCGTATTTAATTGAATTTCATTTGCTCACTCTCAAGAAACCTTTGCGATCAAACTTTGCTTTCTATGAGAAGCGAAACATGAAAGATGAACCTACGGGGGAAAGTACAATGAATTAGAAATTTAATCGTCCACCAATTAGTTAACCTCAAGCGTTGATACCCTAAAGGAAAGCCTCATTAGCACGGGGTTGGCCACCGATGGGATTACTCTCCTGGGTGTCTCCTCACCTCTCCTCTCCTCTCCTGTGCCAACAAAAGTCAAACACCACCACCAGCAGACCCCGCGTCCGGAACGTGGCATGATTAGATAATCAATAATTGCCATAATGAAGCAATTTATCAAAGTCTATTAAGTCGTCAACCGAAAAAGGCACACCCGTACCAAATGCCGAAAAGTTGAGGCAACAAACACGAACCGGGGCTCGCATCGGACCGCGTGAAATTGGCATGCGTTGCTTTATATGCTTTCATTACCCAGCGTTTGTGCAAAGTTTTCCCTGCATTCATTATTAGTCTAGCCATATGGGATTGGGTTTTAAAAGTTAAAAGGGGACCAGTCAGGGCGCCGAATAACATCGAAAACAAAACAGTAGCACATTCCGTGCGTCAAAACTCCAATTGTCATAAATTAATACCCGGCCAGCGAAAAATGCTCGGAAAACGCCCTCGCTACAGGTATTAATGGGGTGGCTTTTATTTCGGTCAACCCACCGAAAGGATGTTTGTGGCCGCGTGCCTGATTTACTTTCGTGGCGACACACTAAGTCCCGACCAGAAGAGAGAACTCACCCATTCCAGCTCCTCAGTCCTCGTTCTACACTCGATTCCCAACATTTCCGAGGATCGCTAGGGTTGGTTCATAAAAGGAATGATTTATTACAACCAGAAACCATAACGTCACGATAAGCCGTTCTGTGGCAATGACGAAAATTTTGGCTGGAAGGCATCAATTACCCGCATCAGTGACGGAGTACAAAATATCCCGTTGTGGTGCGCGGTGGAAAGGACGGGAAAAATAGGGGGCAACCGGATAGTGCGTCATTGCGGCGCGTTCATTGGCACCCAAAAATGGAATTCTATTTTTCCGACTACAAATCCACCACATAAAGACATTCAATCGTCGGTCCTGCTTGGATGGAAAATCGGTCCTGAAGCCACGCCACAAACGAACGAAGCCGACGAAAGAAAACAGCTGTGCGTTCAAATCACGCCACAAAACGCGTTCGAAGTGTGAGCAATCGATCGAAGTTTTTGGTCGCTGTTTTCCGTTGATCGCCTGTCCGGATGCGACGGCTCAGACGCTGGCCAAGAAAGTAGCACATTTACCGCATCCATTCTTGGTCGTACCATTCTTCATTCGAAACATTCAGACCAAACCATTTTCTTTTCTTAGGAAAACTGCCTACCAAATGAGGGTCACCGCTGCAGTCGAAGAAAATAAAGTTAACGCAGGAACACGAGTCCTCAAAGATAATAATGCGAGAGCCCGTCCTTAGCGGAAGCCGCTATTTATTACAAAACTTTTCTCCACTGCACACCACATTCAAAGGCCTACAAAGTTTTTAAATCAATTTCAGTGAGATAAGATTTCATATTTTCTTGGAAGCGAAGCACTTTTCAAACTTGAAAATAACCTCTGAATACTTCGTTTCGAGTGTGTCCAGTATAATACAACGGTTCATCAGAATGGATTTTTTATGCTCTTCAGGATTCAACGTTCTGGTTTACATTTTCCTTGACTTCTTGCCCCAAACCGAAGGAAAATCTATAGTAGCGAAGCACTTTCTCTCTGGAACGTCCCGTCGATTAGATAACAAAAAGGCCGACACCGTGAAGCGTAATCCGGAACGGCACATGGAAGTATTCCAACCCGACTGAAACGGCAAATCACGCACGCACGCACGCACGTCCTATTTTACCGACAGGCCGAAGCGAATAGAACGGTCTTGAGTAAGGAAAAGCGTCACACATTTGGAAAACAACGACGACGACTACGAGGCGCACCCTCCGGTTCCACGGCTCAGACGCGCCAAATTTACAAATTACGATAAATGAGCACGACAACACACTATACCCCGTTCCGTGTGGCCGGAAAATTCGTCCCGATCGGAACGCCGTGCACAGAGGAGCGTCACTTGAGAACTGAATCGGCCGCAAACCGTCGCTCGACGGCACCGATGGCTCGGTTGCCGTCGCGGGAAAGGCGGGAAAAGCTTAGGCTGGTAGAGAACTTCTGAAAGCTGGAGAGGAGAATTTTCCCACCGTCAAGCAAAAGAGGAACGCAACAGTCGCCAAGTGGGGAAGGAGTGGACAGAAAGACGATTGATCTTTGCAAAGGCGACCACAAAGCGCCACAAAGCGAGAGAAAAAGCGAAAGAAGAGAGTGAGAGAGAAAGCAGCCCGTGTTTGTGAGAAAACCCTTGGGTGATTGGGGAAAGGCATCAATAGGTCTACCAGCACCAAGGTATATTAATTTCATCGTCCGGCCGCTAAATGAAAGAAAAACATTACCAACGAAAACACACCCTCCGTAACCGAAACGGTCGGCCTTGTTCATTAGCACTCATCAGCAAAAGTGGAAACCCTGCGTTAGGTGAATGGGGGGAGGGTCAATTGACTCCCTTCTTTAGCAATTGCCCATCCTGACGGTTTTCCCACGGTCCTTACCGTATCCTTTTCCACCTTTGGCACACGCAATGTCAGTGACGCATGTGATTGGAACAGGTTGCGCGCGCGATCGTGTGGGTTTTCCACCACCATGGAAAGTATATTGTGAGAGATTTTGCCGCGATTTGCTTCACCACAATACATAATGATGTAAATAGTTTGCCCTTCAAAACAGACAAGCACACACACACATCGACAAAGGATGTGTGTGTCCTTGCCCGAACAGTTGATGCCAAACGAACGCTCACGAAAACACGTGCGAAATTGAGTTGTATGTTCCACACCGGGATCCGGTTTATTCGAGGGCGCCTGTGTGCGTCCGTAGGTCAACATTCTTTTCCCGCTATCGATGACCTTCGCACGAAGACACACACGCGCGCACGCAAGGAAAAGAGAAAACCTGAACCCGCACTGAGCGGGAGCGGCATGGAAAATGTTTCAACCACAAGCTCCAGAGTGCCGGCGATGATCTCGCGAAAAACGCCCTGACGTCATCGAAAGTTTTCCATACCTCGGGGGGGACGGTTGTATGGTTCCTGCGGTTGTGGGTGTGTGTATTACGATATAACACCAAATAGAGAAAAACTAAGCACCGTTATGTCTCTTTCACTCGTCCGACAGACAATTTCCTCCCGACGCCGGAATTTTCTTCTCATGTGCGAACTTTCGCAATTTAAAAAGCTCTTGAAAAGGGAGCTTTACCGACGGAAAAGACTAGATTCCTGTGGCGCCCTATCATGCACAAATGTGGAACTAAGTCGTTTTCCACGAAGCTTCCAAAGCTTACGTACGCTAGTGACGATGGAAGAAAAAGAAATGCAACACAGGTGCGTATTCCAGTGCTTTTCTGTATAACGCCTGAATTGTGGGGAAAAAAATCCCACGAACCTTTTGCAATGTTATTTTAATCATACAATTTGCCCAAAACCAGCATTTCAATTTTTTTCTTAAGCACTAAGGTGTTTTAAATTTTCAAAGTTAATCACTAACTATGCAACGCTTGTACGTGAGTTCGAAATTGTGGAACCAAGCAGAATTTTGATACAAATTACGAATTTAATATAGAAAAGTACGCAAACAAAAATAAAAATAATTAAAAATTCAATTAAAAAAAACTACAATAACTTATATAAAAAGTAAGACATTCAAAACCAAACCTATAGCCTCTTTCCTAATAAAAACGACTTTTAAGCCATGGTAATAGAAAATTAAGAGAAAAATATTCTCTTGCAGTTCAGTTTACTCGTAAACAAAGTATTATAGGATTAAACGGTTTCATAATCCGTAAACATTTGCCATCGTAAATGTTTCCTTCAAGCAGAGTAAAAACTGAAGCAAACATTATACGATTACGCTCCGAAGCGAGAAGCACTTGTGGAGTAACTTTTTCGAGTAACTCAACAAAAAACAAATATGCGCAAGAAAAACAGACAAACGCATCTCAATCCGCCCGGGCGAGATAACTCCCGTAATACGCAACAGAAAAGTTGGCTCGAGTGACGGAAAAGGCGAACAAAACAACAACAAAAAAATATAGGTTCCGGACGCCACACAAAAGACATTCGCGATGCGATAACAGGTCATGAACTTTTCCACTCCTCCCTCCACGGTGAGTGAAACGCAATGAATAGAATCTCGTAATTAATTGCGTTAGTTGGAGAGGAAAAATGAGGGACGTTTTCCATCCCGTATCTCATATCGTGTGTCCCGGGCAAGTTGTTTTTCAACGAAGCGTTTGCGTTGCCTTTCCCAGCATCCCGACATGCCAGACACTTCAGCGCACAAAGACTTCTACATTCTAGAGCAACCGATGGAAAAGTGTTACAAGCCTTTGTTTGAAAACACTCCTCCAGACAGTGTTTCGTTTGTGGGAGCCACCAAGAAGCTGCGTACCTTCGTTTCCTCCAAACTGCCGTCGGCTTGGGAAGCACCGGATGGCTGATCTGCTTCTGGCATGGCACCCACGCTAGGCTGGATTGTCTTTTCCTCCAGCTCCGGTGCGGGTTCGACTTCCCCCGCTGGGAGCCGGTGGATCCACGGGTTAGTCCTTTGGCTGCCATGGCTCGCTGGTAGCAACGATTGATTCGATTCTTCCCGTGCCGCTTCCGGGCGTGTTGTGCCGATGCCTTCCCGAGCCTGCGAACCATCAAACTCCTGTTGCTCCTGTTGCCGCCGACGAATCGTGTAGAAGCGAAACCTTCGTCGGCTTCCGCTGCGCGAATAAAAACTACCGCCCGCCGGTCGGTGGTTTCGCTGGACCGCGTCTGGCGGGTCCTTCGCGGGGGTGGAGCGCAGGAAGAAGGACCGAACACGACTAAATCGACCACCACCATCACCATTAGGAGCTTCCACCAGCGATGTCGTTCCGTAGCCGGTGGAGGATTCCCTCAGCGATTGATTCTGCTTGACCGCCGATCCTTTGACAGGACCTTTCGCATGGAGCGGCCTTGATTCGATTAATGTGTACTTTGTCGACGAGCCTGCAGCACCATCACCTTCCACCGTTGCCTCCGCCGCCGTCGTAGCCGAGCCCTGCTTCTCGAGCCCGAACAGCGTCCCGAGCCGGTTGCTTAACTGATTGCCCATCCGGAGGAAAATACGAGGGCGAGACACTAATTCTATCACTTCGGGTACTTTCCAAAGAGTCTTCGCCCTACGCGCAAGCCTTTTTCCTTCTGGGAGTCTAAAATTTCAACAGAAATTTACACAAAGTATCACCAAACTAAAGTTACACAACGATTGCACCAGATTTAGGCTGTTTGAAAGAAAATCGAAATGCTTCTCCCCCAGCGACTTTATGCACGAAACGCAACCCAACGTTTATTCGGGGGCTTCGGTGGTCCAGGCACGCCAAGGCACGCATGCATTTACCATTTTATTATCTAATAATCGATACGTTTTACCACACCAAAGTGGCGCTTTTCCGGAGTAAAATGGTTTATCTAACCTCTTTGTGGGATGCCTTCGCGTAGGGAAAACACCCAAGGGCAGGAGGGAATGCGATTGCGTATGATTAGATAGAAACCACCCCACCTCTATCGAATGCAAATATTTGCCAAGTCCTTATCAGTACTTGCATCGATTTTCTCGAGGAAAACAGGTTAACGTTTCAAACCAGACCAGAAAGGGCTCCCCTCTAGCGGAGCGGTCGTATGAGGTGTATCAGGTGACAAAATACATAAACGCGCAAAGAATTAGGGCATTTCGTCGATGCGGATGCGAGACGCTTTGCTTGAAATTGAAACCCTTATTTCGTGCCCTGCTTGGAGTGTTCGTTTCTGTATGTGTGTCTTGAGGGGGAGTGATCGGAGAAGATTAGCCATCCACCCGGGGTGGGTGCTTTTAACCGACCTTATTTTCCCTTCACCCACCCTTGTCGGTGGGAAGGCAGGCCCTATTTTCGATGCCATGTCGGCGACGGCGATAAGAACGAACCTCGGCGGACGAATGACACTGTTGCCGTGGATAAGATAAGCAAACAAGATGCATTGATACGCCTCTTCCATGTAGGAACCATGTGACGTTGTTCAAGCCACAAAGGGAGACGTGCAGGAACGGGTGGTGGAAAGTCGCCTTTATAATAGGATTTATACATTGAATTTAAGCATCCTTTTAAAAAAAGCATAATAAAATATCATCTCAAGGGTATCTTGAGAGATTTATTTTATAATTTGAGCAAACAAACGAGTGAAGAAGGATAAATTACAGTTTTCTGAAGTATTCAGGATATAAAATTGAAACATAAACTGTTGATATTCTCGTTGAGTTAATACCAATCTTTTTTTGTAAGATATTTTCATATAGCAGAGCAATTTTGAAGTGCATTCTTTAAAAAAAAATATCAATTTTATATTTTGTAATCATCACTAATCAGATACATATCTAAAGTAGGTGCAGGCATTAACATCTGAAAAATCCCATGTTGATCGATTTACCCCGTCGATTTAACTGTAGCCATGGTATAGCTATAATTGTCATTTATGGAATAACATAAAAAAAATTTAGATACTTCAACAAGTTAAAAATAGCATAAAAACTTAAGATCGTAGAACTACCTAAAGAAAAATCTGTCGCACTGATGGCAACATAAACAAACAAAACATTCACTCATTACCCAATCTATCGCGTGATACGACCGAATCCCCTCAAGGGCAGCATTAATTATTGACCTGGAAAATCGACTTAACGCACTGACGAAAAGCATTTGACACGGCAACACTCTCCACGATCGTGGAGCTTTTCCTCACGGCGTTCTATCGGTTAATTTGATATATGTTTTCAACGAATGCAATTTGATTTTTCCACATGTTTCTCTTCGCCCACTTTTCATCGAATTCATTGATGGTTCGATCGGGCCCTAAAGGAAATTGGATGTGAATAAAGTTCAGCTTCAAATGAGATGTATTATTCATCGTTAACTTTTCACCTCGCAGCCATAATACGCCTCCGGGTGGACTGTCTGATTTTAATGATTGAGTTTTCATTCTCGCACCGTTTGGCACACCTACCAACGCAAAGCTTCCTTTCCGTTTGTGGAATTGGAAAAAAAAAGTTGTACTTTTTCACACAGGAAAAAAACCTTCATTACTACTATGTTAATTGGATCGTTATGGTGATACGAAGGTGGAAGCTACAGTCAACTGTACAAATTAATTTTTAACAACCATTCTACTCGCTTATTTCGGAACGAATGCCAGTAAGTATGTAACCAGTATGTGGCAAACAAACGAAACAATACTAAACGACACCGTGCGCAAGGAGGGAAACTTTATGTTGCTAAAATGAAACCATTAACGTTCGCTTCTACTTACGAATGCGGGAGTCGGTAGAGAGAGAGCCATTTATATTTAATATTAAACTTCCGGATAGTGCATGGCAACCTTCCGCTTCCCGGGCGGTTGCCCAACAATAATAAATTGACCACCCACCCACACACACATAGGAACAGCGTCGATCGGAGTCACGTAGGCGTCTCCCTTGGTGGTGTACGGTTAGCATCGCAGGACGACACCTACCGACCGATCCGATGTGCAATGTGGTCGATGGTAACATTCTTCCCATATCAACAAGCGACCACCGAAACGAGACACGAACAGGCAAAGCAACAACCGGTTGGTTCCAGGAGAATCACCGTGGAAAACCTTACCCCAGCCAGCAAAAACCTCGAAGCGCAACAGTACGGCCGAAGCTGGGCAAATAATCCCTAGCTTTCCGTTCGTGGAAAAGCTTTTGCAAAGGGGAAACAAGAGACTGGCAACGGGCAACGGGTGGGAAAACTTTCTTTGCATACCGTGCTTATAGAGATTGGAAAACTGAGAGGAGGGACCGGTTTTTGTGTATGTGCAAATGCCAAACTCGCCTATTCGCCTCGCCGGAAAGTAGGGCTGCATTTGGGCTCCGCTGTACCTGGGTGGGCGCCACCCACAACCAAAGGTATCGGTATCAGGTGCAGTAGATGAGGGGGAACTGTTTACTTCCCTTTTTCCCTTCATGGTGAAAAAGAACAAAAACATTCGTTTTTCTTCGGCATGCACCCGGATGGTGGAGATAAAGAAACGCCCGACACACCGTTCTTTCCTGCGTTGTCGGCCTCAGCTAGTCCTGGTGCTCCACACACAGACCTCGGGGTTGTGCAACGAAACATCTGCCAAGCCCGAACCGACGAAAAGGCTTTCCTCGTGCGGCAAACGTTCGCCGTGGAAAACTTCTCATGCAATCTCTTCTGCTAACATAGAAGATCAATGCACGGGAAAAACTCATCTGGAACGGGTTTAAATCGCATTATCAGAGATTACGGGTATGGGATAGGCTTTTGAATATTCGACTTCTAAAGAGGCAAACGACAATCTTGCAGATGAGCAACAAAGCGATTGTCCAATAGACTGCATATTGTTTTCTTCCTGATAACACACATACCGATAGCGAATGATTTTTTTCTGGTCGGTTTTGCAACTGCAATTTGATGTAGTTGATTTTGATAACCAAAAAAAATATTGAAATAACATTTTACGTATTGTATCATGCACCTGACAATCCGAGGCACTTTTGCAAGAACTATATCAGATCTAGTCAGAAGAACTTTTTTGAAAGTATGTTGTGCGATGGTATAAATAAGTTGATTAATTAATAAGTACCATAAGTAGTGTATCGAGTTGCATGATGCAAAACCCCATCTCGACTTATAGATAGATATAGATTTGAAAAATGTCATATACGTCTCATTCATATTATTGAATTTAGCACATTTCGCAAAATATTCCCAGCAAACAATGAAATCATAAATAGAATTAAACACCCATGTACATAAAAAATGTGCGAAGGGAACGTAAAAGCCATCTATGAGGCAGGTAAAATGCACATGACAGATTCACATGGTGCTGCCAAAGCACGCGGTGCGGCAATACTGATCTCGAGCACTCCCGACAACCATTGCCTCCCAATATTGAATGCCATCGTGCACCGTGACGGACCCGTGACGGAAAGGTTCGAGCAATATAGTGTTAAAAGATTGTATCAACCCACTTTCACGTGCGCTTATCGAGCGGTAGTTAAGCAGCTACAAAGAAAGCGAGCGAATCAAAATCCCATCCAAAGCAAAGGCGGCTGCACAGCACTATCGCCGTGAACAAGGTTAGCCCGTTGTCGCCAGCAAGTCGCGGCGTCATCGTTTCGTCATCATCGGCCCCTCCCTCTTCTTATTGGGAGTCCCGCTTCTGGCAGGAACAAGGAAGGGCTTGTAGGAACAAGGAAGTATCTCAATCAAGTTTTAAGCAGATACTTTTCCAATGACCTCATCAGCTCGGTCCCATCGGAGACAGGGTTCCATGGTGAAAAGTTCCGCACGCAAATCTCGAGGGGAGTTCTATTTCCTGCACCAGCCAAAACGGGTCGTTGCTGAAATAGTTTAGAGAGTTTAGTATAACAACTTTGGGGGTGTGTACAAGGCTTGTGACTTTGAGCGAACTTATAACATCTTGCACCTTCATTAGCATGACCAATCTGGTCTATCAGTTCACCTCTGACTAATTTATTTTACCAACCATATTTTTTCCCACCGCTTAATACATTTGAAAGTTCCACTTTCACGCTCCCAATTTTCTTATCGCCGCATCAATCTGTTTCCCCCTTGAACTCGGAAGGAAATGGGGCGAAAATTAAAATCGATTTAATCTGGCACTGTGACGACAGCCAACGGTTCGTCGGCCGGTGCAATCTTCTGCTTGGTGGCTTTGGCCTTGTCTGCAGTGTGGGGTATCTTTCGCACGGACGAAACATGTTCCAGCCGATGTTGAAGATGTTGCTGTTGATTAGAGCAAGCGATTGGCAAACTGTTGATAGCGCTCCGTGTACCAGTTTGGTTGAGCTATGGGACGCATTGAGCATTGTGCACAATGTACAAGGGGGAAAGGTTAATTTTGTTTCCCCCCTTCTGTGACAAAAGGTTTTCCCCATTTTTGCGAGCCCGTTTGTCGATTCGTGTCGAATGTACGGCAAAGCGGCAGTAAGACCTTCGCCGCGAGATCAACACGTTGGCTTTGAGTAACGAATTTGCACCTTCTCCGGACCGCCGGGCTGCCTCGGTTGCCACCGTGGGACCGTGGAGTGATCGATCACGGTGACAGTCGATGATAATCGTTCCCGCTCCCCAAACCCGTCGTTGGCCGTCCCGCATAGCGAGCTTCACACAATTACGATCACGATTGTAGGCAAGCAAGCCGATATTAACTCACGGTTGCATGGCAATGCAACAACAGCAACAACACCCGACAATCGCGAAGGTAAACAAAAAACGCTCCACGGCGCAAAGGGTAAACCGCGTGCATGTGTGTAAGTGGACATGCGCTTGAGCACTGTGTGTTTGGTTGCTGCGGTCTCGATCGCGATCTATCGTGTCATGCTGTTGGGAAGCTGAGATGAAGGGGCGGGGATATGAAACCGACCAGGCCATGGGGTATGTTGGACGTTGGACAGCAAGCGTCATCGTTCTCGCTGAAACGACGGAACGCACAAGGTCAGCTGGCGTCTTGAAACTGGACAGGGACCACAACAGAGTACTCGATCGCCATGATATTTGGACAGGGGAATAAGGAAGAAAGATAGTGCAAAACAAAAACGCAAGTAGAATAGGGTCATGATCACGCGAAGTAGATTCTTGGACTGGACGAACATACCAAGGGCACCAATCAAACATTGTTTAACAATACCTTCCAATAGTTTAAAAAAGTAACGAAAAGAAGATAAATACTTCAACAAACGTGTTCATGAAATCAAAGAGCTCTAAGATCCGGTACGTACACTTACCCGCTCCAGCTTCTGGAAGTACTGCCGCAGAAAGACGATCGGATTTTCCGGCCGGGAAATGCACAGCTGCACGATGCAATCCTTCATCAGCCGCTGGATGCGGTGCGTCTGGATGTACGCCTCACATTCCCGCAGATGTTGCTCCTCTTCCGACATGCTGCTGGCTGGACGGTACGGTAGGTGAACACCGAAGGATTACACTAGTTCCCTGGGATACGTGATCCGTCCGGCGGTCACTGGCAACTTTTTGCAGGCGTGTGGTGAGGGAAAACCCTACTCACGAAACCGATAATCGACACTCGAGCACAGCAAACGGAGCGAAACTAGTCGCGGTGGATATTTCGACAGCCAATGATGCTGGTTGACTAGATTGATCACAGAGCCTACTTAGTGTATGTAGGACAGGGGGGTTCGATTGGTTGTTTCGTTTCGGCTGTACTAGGATAACAGAAGTACTCTTCGATAATATTATGCAAAGACGGTGTATCTAATTGCCCGAGGTGGGGTTTTTCGGGACACGTACGTTCTCAAAAGTGATCCATCCAGCTGAATCTGCACTACCGCACTGAGACTTTCACATCCAAAATGGACAACTACGACGTGACTGCGGATGAACTGTGACAGCTGTTTGCTTGCGGATCACTTTCTTTCGACACGGGCTGAATAGTTTCGTTTCGATATGCACGACGATCGGCAAATGGGAAGAATATTTTCTGGTTGTCGATAGTATTCGCTTTTCACCACACGGTTCGGTACACCGAAGGGGGAATATGGGTGTCACACTATCGACACGACGGAACACTCCCAAAACAGAACCAGCAACCGAATCTGCCTCCGTTTAAAGGGGGGGATAAAGGATGATAAAAACGAGAAACCCTGACCACGATACGGTGGACGCTGGAGGTTTACTTCGGGTAACCGAAGAAATATATTGCACTAACTACAATGCGATGCGAATACCACGGGAATCTGGCGATTTTCTAGATGTATCGTTTCTGAAAACAACGCACGACCAAGGCTACTCGGACGTGCAGTAATTGTTTCTAGAGGTAAGGCCATAACATGTTTTGATGTCTCTTTATTTTGATTTTGCGTATCGAAACATTTTACGTTTTCAACTCACCGCCTGTCTTTCAAATGCCACGAATGTGTACTTTTGAGAAAAACAAATCTTTTGAACAATTCAATGCTTCCAAAAATGAGTTTAATGCAATTTCTTTCTAATGAACGATATTTTTCTCCTTCAAAATGCACTTTGTAATCCAACCTGTATAGGCAAAGCTTTAAACCTTGGGCTCGACCTATTTTGACAACTGAGCAACAGCTAGCCTTCTCACTCTCGCACACAGATCAAGCACTTTTAGCAAGATTACTAAACACTAGACAGGTTGCGACAAGCAGAACATTTTTACCGCTTGACGATAAAAAAATGAAAGAAAAATTTGACAAACAAGTTGGAATGGTTTGTTGCGCTGCTATTTTCAATCAAAGAAGGCTTTAACCAGATTATTAAAGTTAGCGGAGGGACATATTCACAATTCCACGAGAGCAGGCGTTAAGAGAACTCGAAATTTATTGAACACAATCTTTGAGTACCGGTGTGCCTGTAGCCGGGCTAAATCCTCGATAAACTTCGTAAACGATTTTTAAGTTCA
The DNA here is from genome assembly GCF_943734705.1 of Anopheles coustani. Classification (NCBI taxonomy): domain Eukaryota; kingdom Metazoa; phylum Arthropoda; class Insecta; order Diptera; family Culicidae; genus Anopheles; species Anopheles coustani. The sequence continues at coordinate 75,793,315 of NC_071289.1, forward strand.
TATCATTCTTCAAAATCAACTCATTGTACACATTGAATCCTTCCTCCGATTCTATGATTTAGAGCAATGTTGTTTCTCACATCTTACGCATATCACAACCTATACGGCCATGGTCCAAGCAAACCAAAAGAATATTAAAAGAGAAGCATTTTTATGCGAGCCACTAAATAATCTTCATCGTTCCTGAAAACCGCAACAACACCACCGTTATTTTGACAGACAAATTGTAAACAAGATATTCAAAATGGTTCCGAGCAAAACTGCTCTGTCGCAACCTGTCTAGTATTTAGTAACCTTGACTTTTAGTTTGACAACCGATTGAACTAGAGTAGAGTAATTCAGATTCAGATTCATGTATCTGAATCACTCTTTCCAGCGACTCATTCATGAGTCTCTGAATCAATGCGAAAGAATCTTGCATGAAAAGTTCATATGAGGGAGTCATGCCAAAAGATACAGTTCTAGATACTGTAGAGCGCCGATTATTCAGGGTATTCAGATCCAAGTGGCTGTTAGATAATCGAATTACACGGACATCATCTCCTTGCTGTTTTTGCTCTTTATTTGTGTCAATTATTTGAGAAAACAAGTTTATTAACTCATTCACCAAATTTGTGCCAGTAACTGTTACCAATCGTCCTTTTAAATCTGGAATCGAGAAACGAATGTAGATTTTTTCACTTCATCCGCGTACAGGATGTAGAACTGAATGTAGATAACCAAGTACGTCGTGATTGCGCCAATCATCTGCAGCAAAACAGGGAGAAACGTGCGCCATTAACAATCATCAAATTACTCAACAATCGTACCTACCCCGCACAGCATGTTGCAATCGATAAGGAAAAAACCCATCGCTGAGAATTTGAACACCTTGTTCGATGCTTGAAAAGGCACGGTAAGTTTGATGATTTGCTATTATAAGAATGGTAACAAACAGGAATGTTATAAGAGAATTTTTTAAATTTAAATCACGTGCCATCCATCCGGTACTTACTTCGGACGACATTTGACGAGAACCACGTAGTTGCAAATCCGAGAGTAGATCGTTGGCCTGCTTGGTTTTGTTGGATATTTTCTCACACAGCAACACGATCGTCAGAAGCACACCAAGGTTGATCAAGATCGTGTTGAAGCAAACCATCAACGACCAAATGGTGAATCCATTTTCGTCTGTAAACCAGTAAAGGATGGTATAGCTATAGTACAGCTGAATCGTCGTTACGATGAAGATCGACGTGAACGTCAGCAGAAACAGCAGTCCGTAGTAGCGATCGGCCATTTTGCAGATGTCGTACAGATCGTTGTACAGATACAGGATCTTCGGTAACTTCAGGTGGCTCATGGGATCGTTATCCATTCCTCCGCTCGGCACCTCAATGACATGCAGGCCTATCTTCGACGGTTCATTAGACGTGGAAATGGTGGGCTTACGCGAATGGAGCAACATTTTCCTCCCGATCACCGGATGCTGCTCGTCTTGCAGCATTTGGTTGAGCAGCCGGAAACGGCCGTTAATGTAGAGCAGCAGCAAGATAACTTGAGTAACGGCGATCACATTGATAAACTGGGGCAGTATGGTAATGATCCAATAATCAACCCGAATCATTCCCTTAAACACGGTCACATAGCAATCGAACGAGGTCATCAGCACGAGAAACGTGATCGTGCCGGCAATGATACCAACGTTCCAGCGTGTCATCTGTCTGAAGTTGGTCATAATCGAGGCCTTCGTCAAATCCTGCTCCAGCTTTCGCAGCCCGCGTACCAGCTCAGCAAAGTTGCGCAACTTGAACGCCGGACTGAGCAAAATGGTCGTCAGCATGATGGCGTTGCTGATGAGCTGGAAATAGTTGGAGATCCGGGAAATGCGATCGTTGCCGTGGTCGCTCGTGGCAATGGAGGACACCATCGACGTCCAGTAGAACGTAACGAACCCACCGACCGCACAGCACAACGGTTTCGACAGGCGAACCCGGCTCGCGTTCAGCTCGAACGGAGACAGACCAACCAAACGGTAGAATTTGAAGTTCATCTCAATGATCGACGTGATCGAGTTGACCGGCACTTTATTCTTCATCTCGTGGACACTTTCGACTACAGAAGGCACAAAGAAAAAAGTGTTATTGACCTTCCCTCCTGGGTGTTGAGCTCCTTTTATACATCATCAGCTTCTCATTAAGAGCAAAGCATTATGTATTGCACAAGAGTCAATATAAAGCTAAAAGGATTTATTTATGCATGGTGAGAATCGCACCATCGGGTTCGATTTATGTTTAATAGTAAAGGGAGTGTGGGTTTCTTTCGGTTTTTTACACAATAACAACTATCGGTTTATGATTTTAACAATTATCTTCTTTGAGAACTACTAAAATAGAGCGAATCTAGTGTGGCAAGAACGTGCCGTACGTTCGACCTTTCTTACCGTTGCATCAAGTTAAAGATTATAATAATTGATTTGTTTGCCGTAAAGTGAAAGTAGGCGTAGGTTCTGCTATCCTGTTATCTTTACATTTTTAACACATACATTTAACACACGTACACACTTACACACCTAATTCACGTCGACAGGAGGAACAGGACCAGTCGTAAAACGCACAACTCCTTAAACGCAGGCATGATTTGCTCCGGCAACCGGGCCACTAGTGCTGTGTGAAGCTCATCCCCATCTAAAACGACGTAAACGACCTCTTTTTCTCTGCCGTGTAAAAGTGTTTTGCCTCCCCGTTTGCTACAACTTTGCTTTGCAGAGTGTGATATTATTTAAAAATCTTTGCTAGTTGATTAATTTCCTCCTAGAAAAATAAACTCTATACGATTCAGTTCTAACACAGTTCCCACACTGGGATATCTATCTCTTTAGCTTCTTTCCCGAGAGGGACGGCGGCTACGAAAACTTGCTACCAAAAACTACCGATCAACGGATCGTGACATTCTACTAACCCTGTGTTGTGCAGTTTACTGCATCATCGTACATCTACCACCGTTCGGCTTAACCCTATTGCACTACCAATTTAACATCCACACTCATCACCCTCAAGGGGTATCGTCAGGCATGAGAATCATCAGGTTAGGAATCATTCATTGCTCCTTGCACAGGTATATATGGGCGAGTTGTTTGTTATCTACCGGTTGCGTCACAATCTTGCAACCATATTTTCATAACCAGTTAATACTATCGATCTGGCACAAGGTTGGCCAGACCCGAAACATTCTAGCGATCGAGAGACCATTACTTAATCTTGATTTTGTGGAGTTTAAGCTTAAACCCGAGCATTTCGCTAAGCACGCCGGAAAGGGCGGACAGAATGACCACCTTTACGGTGGTATAAAGATAGGGGTTCGCACTGAGACCGGAGATTTTGAACGGAGATTCCAGTTCCTGAGGGAAGGAAAACAAAACATAGTTAAACAATCTTCAACTGAGGGGCCCCTTTCCGAACATACCTTTAGGAGGTCGGCCGCCAATTTAAGCACATTATTCGATATCATTAGCTCATCTTTTTTGTTTGGCTTTTGCTCGATCTGCAAGCGAAAGAAATGTGTTAAATCAAACCTTTTTCTCTGGTCCTATATTTATTCAATCATCACTTACCTGAACATAGAGATTAATCTGCTCGGTGATCAGCACCGACACGCTCTTGTACTTTTTGTTGATCTTCGTCCCCAGTGTCATGAAGCGCAGCAGAAACGTACCAAACGCACAGGACCAGGCGAGCGCTTCCAGGTTGAACTGCGAGTGCAAATGCACTGAATCCTTCAGCCACTCGACGCTCAGGAACGCCAACAGCAGCAACGTGATGATGAAAGCCGCCGACACAATTACGTCGACCGAGTTCTGTGGACCGCGCCGTTTCAGGTACGATCGTACGCACAGCCACGTCTTGATGTTGCGCACCTTGTTGAGGCGAAAGTGCGGAATGGCGGACTTCTGTGCCCGCCGGGACGAGGTCAGATGGGAGAATAGCTTCGCGTACAGGAACCGCTGCTTGAACGTGCGCTCGGCCACGGCCAGCAGGAAAAACACCAGAAACGTGAGCACCAACCGCAGGAAGAAACCTAGCACCAGGACGAACCGCTCCCATTCGCTTTCACCGAAGGCGAAGCGGAAGATCGCCAGCAGCGAGAAGGATGCCTTCTCGAACAGTATCAGCGGCATGTCGAGAAAGTTCACCTCGGTCGAATTGGTCGAATCGACGGTCGCTTCGCACAGCCTACAGAAGGCGGGTACCAGCGACAGGAACACGCTAAGCACCACCCCGATGTAGACGTAATCGCACGACTCGGGCATCGCTTCGACACGTTCGATGATGGCGGACGATATCTCCAGCACAGACATTTCCGCCTTTTTGGCCTCGCGCGCCTCCCAGATGGTACAGCTGACACGGTCATTTGCACCGCAGGCCGGATTCAGTATGATCGTTGGGGCATCCTCGAGCTCGTAGTCATCGTCCGAGTGCTCGTTCTGCGTATCGGAATGGTCCAACTCGGAGCTGTAGCTACATTCTTCACCTAGGGGAGGGAAAAACACAAACGCAATCAATTAGATTCGAATTAGAACTAGAATACATGTAACAAAGTGCTTTCCATAACTAAATTTCGTCACAGAATGTCTTTCTTCCTAAACTGCAGCCAAATTGTTTTACTAAATTATATGCGAAAATTTGCGATACTTTAAAAAATATTCCTTTTTCTAAAATTGGCGATGATTGCCAGTGTCTAAAACTGTTTTGCTAATATAATTCATACGAGCTATAAAATATAAATTAAATTGTCTCTCAATTGATGATTGTTCCTAACACTAAAAATATACAGTAAATACACACATTACATTATTCTACTTATTACATTCCAATCTATTTGATAAATAGTAAAAAAAAAATTATGTACATCTGTAAAAATGTGTCAAAATGAATTTGTGTTATTTTGCAAAACTACTGTCAGATTAGTATTGGTCAGCTAATCCTTCTCATAATGATTGGTAAGGTGAGCACACGTTGAATTAATGGAGAGATAAAATTATTTGATTCTTTTGCAAAACTCGTTATCACTAAACTATACTGATTCTTGCATGACTCACGTGTCGCAAAGCGCTTGTTAAGATTTGTTTATCGAATGTTTAGTCTGAAGAAATGGTATTCGAGTTTATGAGCATACCTTCGGTCAGTACGGAGGGTTGATGGTGAAAGTGGTGCTGATGGGGATGAGGCGGATGATGCACGGTATGCAGCGGCTGCATGGAATGACGATGAAGGTGGTGAAGCAAATGGTGCTGCGCCACGAGTACCGATGGTGGCGCCGATGGGCGCATGCCGACGGGATGATGGCGAAGCGAAGGTGGCGGTGAGTGGTGGTGCATGTGTGGCGGCGACGGCGAATGCAAATCGTACTCGTTCTCGTCGTCCGTGTCGCTGCAGCTTGTCCCTAGCTTTTCGTCCGGACCGCTCGACCGTCTCGTACCGTCGTCCTTGGACGGGCGGGCCGGGTCTGACGCTGCCAGTTGCTGCTTACTTGAGTCCTTTGGTCGCCGTTGCCGTTCCCGAACGCTCCCGTTGGCGGTGTCCGATTCGGATGCGTTACGCTTCAACTCTTTCACTCGTGGTGCTTCTACGGGGGTTACCATATCTGGCCTGAGTTTGGCCGTCGATTCCGTTTGCTTGTGGTGCAGTTGAAAGGGGACATTCAACACACCCTCGCTAACACCAACCGGTGAGCCGAGACCAGCAGAGGTGGTATTTTTCAACGTGTCCGTATCGGAGTCCGACTGGCGATGCTGCTCTTGGGCCTCCATCGCGGTGCTGCTGTCAATCCATTCACCTTTAACATCCATCTTCCGGTAGTACACCCGCCGATCGGCATGAAAAACGTTCCCCACGCTATCCTCTCCGCCGGAGCTTTTCCCGTTCAAACTTTCAAACCCGTCGTCATCAACGATCGCCTCCGAAGGGGACGTATCGGAACGGGCCCGTTCCGGTACCGCCGGATCCCAGTTAACGTTGCGTCGACGCAGCCCCACCGGAACAAGAAGCATCTCGTCCGATCCCGCGTGATCACTCGTTGTCGGCAGCGAAACGCGTCCATTCGGTGGTGAATGATCACTGGAACTGTTTGTCGTCGTGATCGTTACATCTACCATGGGACACCGTTGTTGGTAGCTATTTGCCGAGTGACCGGGGTTACTCGGTGGTCCGCAATCCCGCACCGTTATGCCAACCGGGTCGTCAAGCATTTTTCTCAACGAACTTGTTTTCGCCGTGCTCTCACCGTTCAGCTGAAGTGGTTGCCTTTCGACGGCATCACTGCTCGTGCTGCTGCTCGTGCTACACGCACCCTTCTTCGGGGCCGTCCGTGCCGGTGAGCTGGTGGCCGACTTGGAGCCACCAACACTTGCGAACGCTTTCTTGCTTCGATCCTCGCAGGGAGTTTTGGATGCGGACGATTGTGTCGTCTCGGAGTGTGCGCGGACCCGTCGCTTCCGGCGTATGCGCTGCTCCCGTTGCTTCTTACTCATCGCCATACCGGCCGTGGACATCGAGTTACTTGCCGTCGCCGAAGCGGTTGCGTGTTGCGACGTTGTGGAGGTTCCATGCGAGTGACACTTTTGCGAGAGCTTCCGCTCGCAGGAGAAAAGCGACGAGCCGTTGTTGTTTGAAGCCGTCGCGACGATCTGTGAGTGAATAACGCTGAGAAGCAGGCTCAGGGCGAGTGGAATTAAAAAGTCCGACATCGTCACTATGTGATCGACCTGGTCGGCACACGTACCCTCCTCCTCGTCATTGTTCGCAACGATCGATCGTGCTCGGTAGCTGTAGATGCCGAGGTTGAGCATTTGCAGGAGATAAAGTGTGAGCAGCAGCATAAACACCCCGGGGGACGTTTGCTGAACCCACCAGCGGGCGTACACCGGAAGTAGCAGAAAGCGTAACGCGGCCAGGTAGAGCACGGTCAGGATGGAGAGCTTCGATTTAGCCTTCGGAAAGGTGGAACCGCGCACCAGATCGACATCGATCAGTTCGGTTTTGAGCTTGGTGTTCTTCAGCGGCAGATGGTTGATGCCGGCCAGTATTTTCTGCTCGATCGTTTTCTCCCATTGTTGCTTGTCGTAGGTGCCGATCTTCTTCTGATACCATGCGACCAACGCATCAAGGCGCATGCTCCAACGTTGCTGCAAGCGACACTCCACTCGTGCGGATAAAAAATCTACCAATGAGGAAAATGAGGAAAAAAAGATAACATTATTTTGTTTTCCACCACACACGTGCGATTTCGATAGTAGCCCTACAAGATAAAGCACTTCTACTTTGTGTGATAAAAATTAAAAAACAATCTCTTCAGTGCACGAACACACTTGTTTAAACATGGTTATGCAACCATTTTTTTATGCTACTGAAGTGCGAAATGGACCCGCAGTCAAACGTTTATCGACGGAAAAAGTTTTTTCAACGCATAAAAAAATCAGTGGAAGGCATATCAAAGCTGCGATATTTTTTTGAAATTTTAATTATCAGCTTTCTCTCCCTCTGAATCATTGGAACGTTTAAATCTGTATCACATTTTTTAACAGTGTCTCTTGCGAACGGGGAATACCTGTTATTTTTTAATTTTATTTTTAGAGCAGACAAACCGATCGAAACAAGCAATCGCGATGGTTCATTCCAATGCTATTTTTAAGCTAGGCTGGTTAAGAGAACCGGCTAGTCACAAGGGCACGCATGGCATTTTAAAGATAATAACACAACACATATTCTAAAGAAAGCTGTCTGTTTACCTTCACTGTACGATGGTTGGCTTCTACAAACGCAAGGATTGATTCTTTTTCTTCTGCGATAGATAAAGAGTTAAATCTTTATTATTGCAACGATCCGACCCCACTAAAAACACTTTCACCAGTAACATAAACTACCTATAACATCACCATTGAGGGGGGTCAATGCATGCACAGGCAAACACTACACAGCGGGGGTTTAATCTGCTTTGGTGGCGGTTTGGTGGACAAGACCTGTGAAAAAATTATGCGACCATTAAGCCCTCGATTTTTTCCCCTAGTATCGACGACGTAATTCTACTCGTTGGTTCAGGTGCAAAGAACTTTCTTCTTTTTTCCTCGAAGTCGCATTGTTTTTAGGCAAAGCAAACAGATAAACTCGCTTGCAATAACAGACCTTTTTCACTTTTCGGTCCTCTTCACTTAATTAAACTTGAACTTTGTTTCACGAACTTTCCAACTTGCATTGCATTTTGTTGTGTCTGCTATTGCCGAACACTTCTGCAAGTGCGACTTTCTTCTCGAAAAAAAGCACCCCTTGTCTTTGTTTACATTTACAAACAGATGACGGACTAGTGTTGGCAGAATCGGGATTCGGAAGATTCAAAGACTCGATCCCTTGACGGATTTTCGAGGATTGTATATCATTTGACTCGCTTGGGATTTGAATTAGATTTTATTTGTTTGATATACTTGCATGTCACGTACATGATATGAAAGATTGGGATTTGGATAAGGTGATTCGGATCTGAGGACGGAATTGAATTTAAAGATTCGAATCCTTCCAGGGATATGATTTTCCCACCACTACTTTTGACAGAATGCTATATGCTGTCAATGTGCTGTGTATGCTGGCAGTTTAAAACTTTCCACTTGAACAATCTAAACCGATTCAATTTTACAAAATACAACTAGGAAAACATAAACCATACTTGAAAATTCTATTTTTGTGCATATCTAACTGCTGTAAACCAGTTATTTTTATTTAACTAATCATTTGATGAAGTTAAAATATGTTTAGTACAGCCCGGTTGACAGAAATTGACATAGTTGCTGGTACTATGTAGTTCCAGCAAGAGTTCCAGCAATCTGCCATGGAAAAACTTGCTGGTACTACATGACAGCTGCAAAAAATTTGAATTTTTGTCAACCGGGAGTAGTACTAAAAGGAGGCGGTTAAAATTATACAAGGAAGTCAAAGTGAAGTTTGTTACATACATTTCAAAATATGAGTTGGAAAGTCGATGAAAACTGGGACTTAAATTGCCAACAAAAAGTAATTCCCTCTCCTGAACATCAAGAAAAATTTCCAAAGTGGAATAAACGACGAAAAACGACGTTTTCTGAAGAGCATATTCATTTTTACAATCCAATTTTCTCACATTCATCGTTTAAACTGATAATTGCGAACACCATGTGATGTTAAAATAAAATTGTAAAATACATGTATCTACCTACAGCATTTTGTCATGAACGGTACGAAATCTTCAATATGGCATAAACCTTCTCTGTGTTATGATAGTCCTTACTATTCCATGCCATCAGAAAACATCTATTTTTTATGACGCCGTTCAAACATAATGTATCCCAAAAAATAATCGACGATACAACTCTTTTCGGTCCTCAGTAATAGGTAGTATGCATTACACCGGGGTTCTATATTCTCAATCACATAAACAAATTTGATTTGACGGTGTTTACGGTAAGCAGCATTATTGAGGCATTTTTTATTATTTGCCTTCAGTCATATTGTGAACACTTTGAAAAACAGTTTTCAACGAAAGCCTCAACGTTACAACGAGAAACTCTTGTTTGGTTAATCACCGCTGGAACTAATAACTTTGGCTCGATATAACTACATCCTTGAAATCGACTCAAAGTCCTTGCAATTAAGTCAAGGCAATTTACTAACAGAGACTCAATGCCCAGCCGCAGATCAGAGAACGTTTAGAGAACTTAAGACTCTGGCCGTGATTTGTGAAGTATTCGGGAAGTAGTCGTGTGCTGATCGGAAAATTTCAGAGAGATTCGTGCCATACGGTAGGGAAGAGCGTGAGCAAAAGTAGTATAAGGAGTCTACGGACGAAAGAAAAACAAGTAAATTGAGAAAATGAGCTCTAGGCAAAAGGGAAAATGATCCTCACGATCCGGCATCCGTACGATCGCCTCGCGAAACGCTTAAGCGCATCCTATCCGTCCGTGTGCGTGTATGGGACGAAACCGAAGGAAATGATATTTTTAACATCACCCGAGCGGTGGAAATCGTCGCTGGCCGGCCGCGAAAAGCCGTTCGCACCGAGCGCGCACCGCAGTTACGAGCGGACCTCTGAACGGAGCGGAACTTGAGACTGCAAGTCCGCGAAACATCCCCCAGCAGCACGAGATGGTACTGCCGCGAATCAGGAATCTAGTTGCACCGTTGTGCGTTCTATTGCTTGTGAGCAGCTGGCTAGTGAGCGATGTAGACTGCGCCAAGAAGGCCCCGGCCGCCAGTGCGCCGCCCGCGGCCCCCGAGGCGACGATCGAGGAAGTGTCGGCCAAGCAGCTGGAGCGATTACTAGAGGATAAGGATTACGTTGCGGTGTACTGGTGTAAGTGCCCATCGAGGAACGGGGGCGGGGTGGGTGGGAAGGTCCTACACCCCCCACCAACCCGTTCGCGTAACGGTATCCGAGCCTAGTGTGATGTGATATTTCTGCGCTGCTGATGCTGATGCTTAGTGGTCTGCCATGTCCCTCCCTCTCCATCTCTCTCCCTCTCTCTCTCTTTCTGTGCCTGTGTCCTGGGCGAAACCCCAAGCACCACCATCGACCTGCGCTGAGCTCTGCCCTGCCGACCACCGGCCCTGTTCCCGGCCCCTCTTCAGGGGATTTGAGCTCCTTCGATCGGTGTGCGGTTCAAATCCGAGCAGTGGCCTCCTCGCGGGGGGAATGTGTGCAAAAACGGGGTCTAAAAATAGTTGACCCGGTTCGTTTGGTGCTTTTTTCTCGTGCTTCGCTCGTTCTTCCTTGCGGCACTGCGAGTGTGTCTAAGTGCGCGAGGTCCATCATTAAGCTACCCTTTTACGAGCTAAAGAATTGAATCCTCTCCGGCCGCCATGATGTGTTAAGAAATGAAACGAGACACTTTCTCGCATTGCCAAACTGTCGGAAAACGGTCCCGATATACTAACCCTATCTGGGGTGTTGTGCCCCGACAATGCGGGGACTTCCTGTTCTATAAAAACAAGCAAAAGGAAGTCTATGACTTCCCTGTGAGTGTATGTGCTAGTGTTCACGTTTCCCAGTGTCTAGTTTCTAGCCAGCCAGTGAAGCATATGAAGTCTTAGCCAAGAAAATACATATAAAAACCCCACCGAACCCATACATACATACCTGCACGCATACTAGCACCTTTCGCTAACAGCAGTAGACCCCATTGCGCAACCGGAATTATAGAACAGTGGTTTCGAGTGGTGAGAGCTAAATTATTTTTAAAAATAATCGTGCAAAGAAAAGCAAATTCATCGCAGGCAAGCAAGGAAAGGAAAAGAAACAGCCGCTGAAAGGAAGAGGAAAACTCAACTCAACTTCAAACACGTACGGGGAAATGGGAAAGGAAAAAACGGAAACACGGTGACAAGAAAACGGCGAAAAATAGCGATTGTGACATGTGGTGAGCCCAGAGGGAAGAGCGAGACAAATTGTGCGAGTGGAATGTTGTTGGTGTGACAAGGTGTTTTGTCTCGGCACAGGCTGTGTATGTGTGTCTGTGTGGGTTTCTGTGCAGTACGGTTAAATTAAAGTTGTGTGAGAAAAACCAAAAAGGATATCTAAAGGATCCATGGAGGAATTTTAAAACACAAGGAAAAGTGCTCAAGTTAATGTGCTCCGTCAACATATCTTCTGACTAATGCAATTTAACATCCGCTATAGACCTTTGCATCACCTTCTCAGTGCCAGAGTAAAAAACCTGGCTATTGATAATGATAATTTGATGAATATACTATCACCGCCTAACATAAGCATAATTAATCATGGTCTTCTCGCGGAAAGTTGATCATGTTGTCAACGACTCAGGTCAATCTTTGCCGCACGCCTTCATCCGAGCCCAACCCCGGCCGGACACATCGGCCGAGTGAAATCCGCAGTCCACCGTCGGACGATGTTTTCAGAACAAAGTGTTCAAAAATAAACCTTCCGACCCCCGGTGCCGGACACGGTGTCGTGAGCGACCGACCTCCCGAGTTCGCAATCAGTTCGCGGCTACCCCTTCCGACCACAGCTCGCCTCCCGCCAGTGGCGTAAAATTTAATACAATTTCTTGTACGTGGGATGCCAACGAGGGGACCGAAATTATGCCGTCGAGTTTGCCCCGGGGAAAACAAGGGAGAAGACCAGGCCCATGATCAGGAAGTGGTGTTGTACGTAAGGGAAATTTGATATTAAATATCCGCTCGAAAATTACTTTTCTCACAAGCACCGTCCAAAACGCCGAGAGAAAACTTACCTATCTATTGATTGGTTTCGTTGGATAATGTTTATTTGACACAAGCCAACCAACCAACAGTTCTTCAGAACAGCCAAAAAATATAATAGATTAGAAACTAGTTTCTCCCTGACCATTTACCGCAAACTGGTGATTGTTGATGATTCCATCGTTGCTCGGGAATTTTATTGTTTCTACATAATTTAGCAAAATCTCCACACTACACTGATTCAACGGAAAAAGGCAGAACTATAACGAGAGACGAGATTTGCGACGAGCTCGTTCCTGGTTGAATTTGCTTCGACAAGAGCCCTCACTGAAGAAAACTAGCGCAAAACGGAAAAATGAAGATAATTGCTGATCTTTGCCTTGTTAATAATTTTAACCACGTCCTAATGATCGTTGGCAATACGAGCAGCATTTTTGGCAACAGGTTGTTTGTTTGCTCGGTGGAATTATAGACACAGCTGTTTAGTCGAACGATCGATTGGTAAATGTTGATTGTAGCATTGAACCGTTACACTACACTGCAAATTCGCTACTGAAGTATCGATCATTTGTAAAAAGATCACCAGTTGGTAGATATAAATTTTAAGAGAGAGTAATTTTTAAAAGCTTCAACCATAGAAAAGATTTTCCTTTCTGCTTGCTAACCCTCAAGACAGCACCGCGTTCGTAAAAAAAAACTAGCAACACATTCCATCCAACCGCACAGAGTTTATCTCGTCTAGTATATCATACGGGCTAGCGTTCAACCGAGATCGTAATTTGGAAAGTTTTTCTTTCCCCAAGCAGAAGCCGCCGGAAGCGACGCTAATGGGTGGAAACCTTGAACGGGTTTCGAATTTTCCCCGCTCGGTTAGCCCGGGTTGTGTAAACAGACCGCTCGTGTACCAGCACGAAAAGGGAACCCACTGTATTACAAACGAGGGTGGGAGAAGACAACATAAAACTGTGGTTTCTCCTCACTGATGAGGGCGTAGGAGGTGGGCCAGCCCGCGTGTTCACGATCAGCGATCGGATGTTGCGCGATCGATGGTAGAAAAATGCATAAAACGATGCACTATGTCGAATTTTATGATGCGTAACGCGATCAACGTCCATTAGGAGCGGAAAAAACGATTGCCGTTTTATGAGTCCACAAAACGATCATGATGAAATGAAACCGACAATGTATGAGTTAAAAACCGACAATGTATGAATAAAACCGACAACGTGTTAGTCATCGCTTTCCCTTCAAATGACGAAGGGAAGCTAAGTTAGTTGGCTAGTTTGCTATCCCTGTGGGGTACGTGGACACCAAGTGCTTATTAAAAATAACGGCTCACCATCCACACCATCACCACTGAATCATGTATTTTCTTTACCTTTTCTTGCCTCGTTTCATAATGAATGAATGAATGGGTATTTTGCTAATTGCTGCAACAAATTTTCCTTTACAAACTCACACCCAAACGGGATTTGGGGGAAAAAAGCCACTCGCCAAAAAGATGATTAATCCTGCAGAACGGCCAAATGCGCCGGGGCAATTATCTGATGAATGAACTTGACTTTCCTGCTGCTCGATGGAGGCGCCTGGTAGCTCACACCCGGTCAAACGAAGCCACACGCGGTGCTGCAATATCGTGTGCCTTGCTTGCTTGCATGCATGCAGCCGTGCACTAATGCCCATGTCACACCCATAGCTTCCTCGGATACTCCCCACCCCGACCGACAAACAAATCTAGACTTGCTGTGTCCACCGTCGGAATAAGTAAAGAAAAAAAGTACACTAGCAGACGATGTCGGTATTAAAAATAGTTCCCAGGGTCTCCGAGTCAAAGATGAAACGGTAACAGGCGACCCCCGGTGTGTCCGCTGCCATCGTCCCGTTACCTTCCCTCAGAATGCACGCACTGCACTTCTCTTTGGGCGAGGTTCGTTTGACACACTCTTCGCACCGATTGTCATTACGTCGAACGATTACACTTAGCAACGGGGAGTGCATATGTGGGTCATCATTTGAACGACATCATGGGTCAAATTATACTCCGGGTGGCCCTGCTAGGGGTGCATTTACCAGTTAAAAATAATCAACGATCGTTCTCCGTTTTCTTGGAGCGATTATTTCAACCACTCAAACCATCGCAACCTGCCTAGGGGTTTTATGATGGCTTCTTCCAACCTTGTCCTCATTGTGTCATCAGGCCGCAACCACTTGACGGAATTTAAGTCTATTGTTGCACCACCAAAAAAACAACGTGACCATCAGGGCAAGGGGTTTCTTCACCGTCTCGATCGATCGATCGGTTTATTTTAAGGGATTCCTATGACTCGCGTGCTCGTTCACCGTCTGGTGTTTAGCAATCATCGGTCGACCGTTGTTTAAAGCATCTAATCACGTGCGTCGTTCAGAGAGAATGTGTAGCCTCGTTTGCGTCGATCGGGATTAATTAATCTTCAGACATCGATCATATTGAAAACATTGCTTATTATGCTTCATGTTGTGTGGATGTTTATTGGATTTTGTTATTTATTTATTATTTCTAGCCTCAGTAACCGTAAAAACTATCTTTTCAGTGAACTTATCGGGTTGTTTGAAAATATGCCAAATATACTTCCTAGACCTAATTAAGCTTTTTCCCCGTATAAACGTCAGCATTAGCAGAAATACGAAGATCACACTAAGCGTGTACTTTTACTATTTAAATTTAATGCCTTCCAATCGCCTTCCCGTAGATGCCCGAAGTTGTACAACATGTGACACAGTATTAGCAGAGCTAGAGCACATCGACGATGATACCGATTCGTTCGGTGTCGACTTTGTGAAAATCAACGACAAACGACTCGCGAAGCAGTATGGCATCACGAAGTTCCCAGCCCTTACCTATTTCAGGTGAGCCTAACTGTCTGGTTGATTCCCAACGCACCTCGGATGCCATTTATAACCTGATTCCATTTGTTTCCGGCAGAGAGAAGGAACCGATCATCTACGAGGGCGATCTCATGGATGAGGCCGGCGTGCTCGATTTCCTCACCTCCCTGGAAGCGATGGATCTGCCCGATCGCATCGAGGAAGTCAACTCCAAGATCCTGGCAAAGATCATCGAGGACTCCGACTACGTTGCGGTCCTGTTCTGTAAGTGTTTGGCTTTTGGCCGGTTTTTACGCACTCCGATAACCGAAGGAAATTATTGTACAGAAACATATTTAAACGTATCTTGAGTCTGTAGAAATACCTATATATTGTAATTTAGCAGATGTATTTTGGCTCGGTAGCAAGCAGCGGTAGATCATTTGCATAACTTTCGTTTGACTCTTTGCCTCACTTTCTCTTTCTCTCTCACGTACGAGTATTGGCACAGTATTTGTTTAAATTAAACTCTAAGGCACCCTATTTACACCTTTCCCTTCATTCTTCGTCCGTACCGTTGGTAATGTTGTTAGATTAAAATGAAAAATTAAACCTTAACCCGCTCTTGTACAGAATATTTCGGACATTTCATCACGTTGTACAATGATCAACCATCCAAATCACCTGATAAATAACCACCTTCATGCCGCTGCGTGTAGCGAACGGAAGCGTACAGAATGAAGCAACCCGACATGCATCACGACTCGATTTCGTAATTTCACGTATTGTGACTAGACACCAGCGTCTCCTGCCCGGCACTGCCTGCGTATTACTCCTCCCCGAATGTACTCACGAAAAAAGCGTGGTTTTTGCCAACATACTCTCAGTTTGAAGATTCCGTTCCTTTTCCTCTTATCGCGATATACTTTAGCCGTTCACCCGTAGCGGACGTCGTCTTGTCTTTGCGACACTTTCACTGCGTTTTGTGATTAATCTCTGTACAGTGTTCGCAGGCAGCAAACAAACACATAACTATAAATACTTCAACCGGTAGGAGCACGCCCATTCCGTTCGCCTACCGACATTTTTTCAATTAAATTAAATTCCCTTTGCCACACCCGGCTGGTTTGCTGCTGTCTTTTGGTTCTGCTACTGTTCTCCCCGGGGGCAGTTCATTACACCTTTTTTTTTGTCTTATTTGACGACTATTTTTACAGCAAAAGAATGTGAAAACTCAGGAAATCGAGGCATAAAATATTTTTAACAACACGCGTTATTTACTTTCCATCAACAAATCTATGCGTCGCATTTTGAATAAATCAACACCCGCCGTTGGATGGCCATTATTTAAAAGAAAATTACCATTTTCTCTCCTTTCTCTCTTCCCCTCTCTCTATATCTCTCTATCTCGCTGTTCGCACGATAATTTGCACCGTGTGCCGTTTTCCCTCACGCCCGTGCACAACCACACACGCGCACGGATTTCTCACGAACGGAATGGAACGGTTCGTTGTGTTGTGCACACGGAAACAACTCACGAAACTGATCTTAAAATATATGAAAAAACAATCGAACACATACACACACACACATACGCACACCAATACATAAATACACATCTTCGGCGCGCGCGACCAATAATTGCCAACCCAAAACATTCGAACAAAATATAAATAAAACGAACGGACCCCGAAAATCCGTAGGCACTGATCACGAAAACTGCCCACCCGGAAACAACAGTAAGTGAATAAACGTCTAATTGCTATAACTCAGCGAACCACAAAAAAAAACAAAAGTCCCTGCGTTCCCCTGTCCTTGTTTTTACATTCCGTGTCTTATGTCTCTTCCTCTGTTGAGCTTCACTTGTTGAGTTCCATTGCTCTCTATCCTACTCTCGCTATTTCCTAATACATATGATGTCTTATCTTTTCTTCTGACACAAGATTTGTGGCTCTTGCATAGCAACGACGAAAACGAAAAACAACTGAGACAGAATAACATCAAGCTGCTAGAAATCTTGGCTATGTGTACCCATCGTCTCTGCTATGTTCGCTATTTCCATCTGTTAATTTCTTTTACTGCAGTGTTTATTTTTTTCCTTTTTCATAAATCTATATTTTTGTTTCACATATGACACTGCTTTACTTTTTCTGGCATTCATTGTGTTTTCATTTTGTTTCATTTCCGTTTTTCTCCTAAACTTGTTTTCGTATTTATCTTTTTTGTTGCTCCTTACGTTTTGTTTGTTTTTTTGTTTACTTTTCTTACATATTTAAATATGTACTTCTGCCTTTCTTTTTTGTGTCCCAACCTTGAAATGAATGATTTCGTTGTTTGTTCCTTCGTCTCGTACACTCGACGTCGTCAATTCTCCAAATCAATGGTATCGTTAGTTCTCCAACATGTTGGAAAAAAACTTTGACATCTTTATGTGCACAGCAAAATGCTCTATCATGCCGGCGTTCGGTAATTGCAACCGTGTAAACAAACACAATTGATACCCGCGGTACCGCACAAGCTGTTTATTTAGCCTGTGCTAAACCAGAACCGACACCTGCGCCCACTGTTGGAAAAGCACCGGTGAAAATTCGCTTTCAACCCCAAGGCCCAAGGTCTGATTCACCACCCACTAGTGCCCCTTGGACGGGTGTCCTCTAAAAAGGGGCGACCAATAAATCTACAGCCTTACACACCAATCGTCGGCGCAGATGGAGACGCCTGGTGGTTGACGTGCTGCACCCAAGATCACCGATCACCCATTTCAGGGTCGACTGGGCCCCGTCGTGCCGACGTTTACCTTCAGCGAAAAACCAATGATTCATAGCGGGTGGTGAAGGCAAAAATGCCCCGTGACAGTCGTAAAACCGTGCGGCCAAACATCGTGTCACTTTTGCTCGGTCGCTCGTGCGTGCTGCGACTTCTCCAGGAATGGTCTCCTTGAACCTCTCAGCACGGCACCGATAGTGCGCTAACGTTTACGAACGTCATTCGGGATGGTTTGTTTTGCTTTTGGGGTTAATTTTAGTCAACCCGAACGCCAGCAGGGATGGTTTATTATTTTTGTCCCTGAAAATTTGGTAGAAACCGTCGCTGCTGAATGCATCGTTAAATAGAAGTGATGCAGTCTGTACGGTGTAGCAGTTCGGTTTTTCCTTTAATTTAAATATTTATTTTTAAACAAATATATAGCGTTGCGAGTACTGTTGTACCAGACATTATCTATATTATTTGATGTAGGGACTTTTCGACAAAATTATTTATTATAAATTAAAAGTTTCAGAATAATTTGAAAATTATGAACCTCAAAACTATTTGTTTGCTTTAGGTTCAACCAATAACAACTTACTTTATTAAAATTCCAATTTTAAGGGTGGTAATATGCTGAAAATTTAAAATTGTATTCACCGTCTAGATTTCATTCCATAATAATTTAATTCGTCTGCTTCTTGGTTTTTTATTCACCCTCCAAACCTTCGTGTTGTTGAAAAGTTTGACATTAACATAAATTACATGTAAAACATTCCTTTTCAAACGTTCTTCACACCATGTCATATGGTTGAATTTTGTATTTTTGACATTCGTAGAACATCTTTTTAAAAAAAGGGCATCGTAGGATGATTCGAAATGGTCAAAAATGTGTTCAAAGTCATGCTTGTGTTCTCAACACCTCATCATGTTTTTAATTACTTTCCATTTATTGAAGAGTCTCGTTGGGTGTAATGTTGTAGCAAGATATAAAAAATCTGTAGTTAATTTTTCTACTTCAAACTCTTTGACGTGTATGGAAACACGAAGCATTAAAGCATATGCTAGCGTTCCGGTCGGCAAATATTACCACCTTCAAGGTTAAGGTGTTTCCCAGCGATATCAAAGCGGTACCGATCTCCCTATCGGCCGGCATCAATTAACGGTTAACGATGATATTATAGAAAACATTAAATTTCCCGTAGGTGGTAGTCGCGCCAGATAGTAGATAAAAACTCGTTACCTACCATCGCAATGGCAGCTTCGAATGCAAAACCCGAACCGGGGCAACCTGTGTGAATCGAGTTGCCATCTTTTCGCCAGTAGGGGTTAATTTTCTTCCTCGTCCCCTCGGATGAAAGATACACCAGCAGGAATTGTGTGTTGCCTTGAGTAAACGAAGCAGAAGACACCGACACCGAACACCAAGCACCTTCGCGCACCCATCGGGCTAGCGTAAACACAACACCAACTCAAAACCACCTACCGGCCCTGTGTCGGCGAACGGCGATCACAATACACTCCTGACCGCAGGGGGTTGTGTCCTGGTTGACGGGGTTGACCTCTAGCACACCCACGCCGTCGGTGGAGTCCATTCGGTATCGGGTTGGGGTGCGGTGCAATTACATCACACACATGGAATAGATTATTTTTAATCTCCATCTCTAGGCCGGACCCGTGGAGTGGAGTGTATCCATTTTCCGAGTTTTTGCTCACATTACACACGAGTTGTTTGGTGGTTGTTAACTTTTAGAAATTTATATTGCTCGTGCTCGTACTCTCTTCGTTTTCCCCAATGACGCACCATAGTCACTCTCGTGTTGATCATCCCGTAATATTTGTTGTGTGTGTGTAGCTTGTTTATTTGTGTGCCCATTTGTCGGGGAGTCCTACTCGGGGCTTGTTCGACAGAATTTAATCTATAGCCGCATTTGTGTTTGTGTTTAGTTAATTTTACCTTAACCTAGTGTTTGTTTGTTTTCTGTACCGTTTAACATTAGCCCTGAGATATCTTTAACCCAATTGATAAATCCACCATTTTGGATATACTGCTCTAATATTTCCGATGCATGAACAAGTTAGGTCAACCCTGCTTTTTTAAATGTCTCCGTGTAAATGTTTCATCCCTGACTCGCCCATTGTCATCCTCTCTGAACGTCATGTGGAACACAATGGAAGCTAATTCCCATCACATTCACCTTCCCGCAGACAAGCCCGAGTGCAAGAAGTGCATCAAGGCACTGCAGGAGCTGGAAAACATCGACGACGAGGCAGACCAGCTCGACATCGGTTTCGTGAAGATCCACGACGAGGACCTGGCCGAGGAGTACAATCTGGGCCCGCTGCCAAAGTTGGTCTACTACCGTCACCAGACGCCGATCGTTTATGAGCGTAAGTGTGGCCTCAAGCTGACGTGCGGGAATATGGGTGCTCATTTGTCCACTTTTCGATCTCCATCCCCCAGATGAGCTGCAGCGTGAGGAGGACGTGCTGGAGTGGCTGGTCGAGAACAAGGCCACCGGTGACGAGGATGACATCATCGAGGAGGTCAACGCCAAGACGCTCAAGACTCTCATCCAGAACATCGACAATCTGGTCGTTTTGTTCTGTAAGTAACCGTGTGTCGGAGTGTGATGTTATTCCACTTCAAATCTTCGTCTATAACCTGCGTTGCGTTCTCCTTCTCCACTCCTCCAGACGATGAAGGCGACGACGAATCGGAGTCGGTACTGCAGGAGCTGGAAAACATCGACGATGACTGCGCCAAGCACGGCATTCAGTTCGTGCGGATCGACGACCCGAAGGTCTCCAAGGAATACGGCATCGATGAGGTAAGTCGCAGTCTCAACAGCTCGACGCAGGCACGCGCTCGCGCACGCAAGTGACGCAAGAGAACCCGACCTGCCGGCGAACCATAAACCGTCCCCGACAGTGTATTTAGTGGCGTTAAAATTAGAACACACTTGAAAACAACCATCGACCGCATCGATACGGTATCTCATGCCGGGCGTTATTTATAGAGCGTATCGGGTGGTGGACCTACTCTCTCACTGCCACCTTGCTGATCGGTTTACTTGGAAGCGGCTGTTTTATCTCACGCGGTCAACAATTGTCTTCTTTTCAAGCCATTTGGAGCAGCTTGTTCACCAACTCAAATTGGCGTTCTTTCTTTTTTTCCTCTTTCTCGAACAGGTTCCCGCGATCGTATACTTTGAGAAGCAGATCCCCAACGTTTACGATGATGATCTGTCCGACGAGGAAGAGATCCTGGAGTGGCTGCTGTCGCAGCTGGAAAAGGACGAGATCGAGGATGTCACCGACGAGATGCTGGACAAGCTGATCAAGGAGGGCAAATCGATCGCCGTTTTGTTCTGTGAGTGTCTACTATTTAGCAGTTGAGCATGGATCATGACTTAAAGTTTGGCGTGCCATTTGCCTTGCAGATGACAACAATGACAAGAAGTCGGAGAAGGTACTGAACGAGCTGGAAAACATCGACGACGAGTGCGACCAGCTCGGTATCAACTTTGTCAAAATGGACGACCTCGAGGAGGCGAAGGACTACGGTGTGACCAAGTTCCCGAAGCTGGTCTACTTCGAGCAGGGCATCCCGACCGTGTACGAGGGAAGCCTCGAGCAGGAGGAGGACGTGCTCGAGTGGCTGGAGCGCCAGACGAACAGCGACGAGATCGAGGACGTCACCGATGAAATGCTGGACATGATCGTCGAGAAGATGCAGCACGTTGCGGTGCTGTTCTACGACAAGGACTCCAAGACGTCGCAGAAGGTGCTGGCCGAGCTGGAGAACATCGACGACGAGTGCGACCAGAACGACATTGCGTTCGTCAAGATTGACGATGACAACGAGGCCAAGGAGTGGGGTATTGAGGAGCTGCCAACTATGGTAGGTTGCATCGGTCTCAGGGATTTTCAGGATCTTTCTAAAGCTATTTTTTTGTATACAGATTCTGTTTGAACGCGGTATTCCGCACATCTACGAAGGCGATCTGCTGAAGGAGGAGGAACTGCTTGGCTGGTTGGTGCACCAGAAGCGCCACTCGGAAATTCCAGAAATCACCGACGAAATGAAGGACAAGCTCATGCAGATGTACGACCACGTTGCAATTATTTTCTGTAAGTACCATCAGACTTTGTGTGCGTGGAAAAGAAACTGATTTTATGATGCCTCGTACAGACGACAAGGACGACAAGCAGGACATTCGCGTTCTGAATGAGCTGGAGAACATTGATGACGAGCTGGAGAAGGAGGAGATCGTCATTGCGCGTCTCGACAACGCGGAGGAGGCCCGCGAGTACGGTCTCGACCATCTGCCCGCGCTCGTGTACTTCGAGAACGAGATCCCGGCCATCTACGAGGGCGACCTAATGAACGAGGAGGAGGTGCTCGAGTGGCTCAAGCTGCAGAAGTACTCGGCCACCATCGAGGAGGTGACGGACGAGATCCTACAGGATCTGATCGAGGACCACGAGTACGTGTGCGTCTACTTCAGCGGGGCGTGCGACGAGGGAGAAAAGTGCGACAAGATCCTGGACGATCTGGAGAACATTGACGATGAGCTCGATGAGGCCGGTATCATCTTTGTCACCACCGAAGACATGGGTAGGTAGTCTTTTTGTCTAGATAGAGGTGAAGATTCTGTCTTAAAAACACTATTGTTTTGTGATTTGATCTTCAGCCACTGCCAAGAAGTACAACATCAAGAACCTGCCCTCGCTGGTGTTCTTCCGCAACAAGGACCCATTGATCTACTCGGGTGATCTGAACGACGAGGACGAAGTCCTGGCCTGGCTGACCGATGAGGAAACGCTCGAAATTCCCGGCAAGATCGAGGAGGTCAACATCAAGATGCTGGAGAAGATCCTGTACGAAAATGAGCACATCGTAGTGTTCTTCTGTAAGTTCTCAAAACCTTACCGAGTCGTTTGGCGTAAGGTCTAAGAGAAGATTAACACACTCGTTTGCATGGTTCTAGACCACGACGATGACAAGAAGGCACAGAAGATCATTGCCGAGCTGGAGAACATCGACGACGAGTGCGAGGAGAAGGATATCGACTTCGTGAAGACCTCGGACGACGAAATCGACAAGGAGTACGATCTGGAAACGCTGCCGGCGCTGGTCTTCTACCGCAACAAGTTCCGCACGATCTACACCGGCGATCTGATGAAGGAGGAGGAGATCCTCGAGTGGGTGCTGGAGCAGTACAACACCAAGCCGGAAATCATCGAATCGGTTGACCGCAAGACGTTGCAGGTGCTGGTCAACGAAGTTGAACACCTGGCCGTGCTGTTCTGTAAGTCTCTCCAGAACGAATGTCGCGATAATACGATCACTAACCTGTCATTGGCCCTCTTCCTTCGCAGACGATGACGACTGTGAAACGTGCCCGAAGATCCTGGAGAAGCTGGAAACCATCGACGATGACACCGACAAGCACCACATTCAGTTCGTGAAGGCCAACGACGAAAAGCTGGCCCACGAGATTGGAATCTTTTCCTTCCCGGCCCTGGTCTACTACGAAACTGGTGTTCCGATTATGTACGATGGTATGGACTTTGTCTTCTTTACCATTATTCACCCTAGAAGATCTCTCTTACTAGACCTTCTCTACATTCAAATTCTTTCCTATGTTATCTATTTCCTCGATTTCTTTCTCTTTCTCTTTCTCTCGCTTTTTCCTCTCTTTATAGGTAATCTAAAGAACGAAAAACGCATCTTGCAGTGGCTAATTGATCACAAAAGTAAGAACGTACAGGTGTCCTAGCAATTAAGTACCCGAAGTGTCCTCTGATACCCCTTAATGGTTTCCCTTGGAAGCTACTCTCACTTCCACCCGGTGACCTTTGATCCCCCCCTCATCGTGTTACTTATCGTGTTGACCGTTTTCTCCTCCGGTTTTCGCTGTTCTCGCCTCTGTTCCGAGCGTGCAAAGTTCTCAAAGTTTTTTGGTTTTGTTATACAACTCATCCACTGGACAGTGATTCATCCGACAGTATTCGTCCCGTTTTGAGGACAAGAACATTCCATGTTACGGTTTCCTTCATTTCTTTTTTATTATTTTTGTTCTGTTTCCTTTGCTGATCGCAACTTCCCGCCAAGTGATACTCTGGGCGAGACTATTCTGGTGAAGTTGACATTGTCGATGGGAAATGTCATGCGCAGGCATGTCCTCGTTTTTCTTTCCATTGAATTCATGAGCAGAAGGCGCTTTTCCATCTGTACCATACCACACCATGCCATGCGTACCATTCTTGCTTATCTCCCAGCCGCCGCCTTCGAACGATACACGATCTTTCGTCCCTTCGCCATGTCAACCCCCTTCGCTTTTCCATTTCGACACAAAGCTGATGACTTATTCCCCTACATTGAACTGATGACCCCCTCGATTCTGCGCAGGAAAGTACGATATCAAATTACGGTACGGCCTAACGAAGGAGCGCGTACCGGTCGTGTTCGCGAATCCGGAAGAGGAAGCTCTCCGGGCGATCCTGCTCGCGCACGTCCGGGCCCGGGCAGGTGTCCCCGAGCGCTCCATACTGCGCCCCGCGGCCGGTGGGCAGCTTCCACCGCCCGCCGCAACTGCGTCACCTGCACCATCCTCGACCGAAGTTCCGCTGTTGATCAGTTCGTTGTCCATCGGGCTAGGTAAAGGGCGTGGACCCGCGCAATCCCTAGAGCGCCTTCTAGGAGCATGTGATGACCGTTTTGATGGGCTCTTGTCGCACCCCCTTTGCAGCAGTCGTAATGTGATGAGTGGCGCACATATAAAAACCTATGAGTGTTTCGGTGTTCGATTTTGCTCCAGTGTAGCGCGCCGCCGCCGCCGTCGCCGTAGTGTTGATCAGCTGGTGGTTGTTGTGGTTGTTTCATTGATGGCACACTACTCATTTCCCCCTCCTCCTCTCAAACTCCCCGTTCCATTCTGGAGTCCCACTAAGCCTTCTTTCTCTTGCTCTCTATGTTACTCTATATCTTGTGCTCCTTTAGTTTGCTCCTCCTTAGTTCTACCTTCAACCGTTTCCTCCTGTAAAGTTGCGCCTGATAAGCTACCTTTGATTTATTCTTTTGAATTTTCTTTCCTTTTTGCCACCAATTTTGCATAGCGCTGTAGCCGGTGTTAGCTGTAGAGCTCTTCTAGAAAGCACCCACTTTTGTAAGGCATGAATGCTCGATTTTTTAAAAAGGATTTTTTTCCACCGGCCTGTCGCTCTCGGCACATGTTAGTTTTTGTTGTAGCCATTTTTGTTTAGCTCGAGTCGTACGGTCTTCGTTTGTAAAGATCCGCTCGCTGTTGTGGAAACTACTAGCCCCTTTCCCCTCACCCCTCCCCCTCTTTCCAGCCACCCACTTCTAACCCATCGCTCTTTGAAAGCGCACGAACGAACGCTTGTGCGTCAATTGGATTCACTCGATCGAACTGTACGAAACTTCTGTTCTAAATTCGGTGTCATTCGATGTGCCCAAACTTTGATGTCAATCTGTCCACATGTCGTCCTCGTCGTCTTCGTCAGATTTTCGATGTTTGTCATTTATCGTTGTGGCTCTTTTCTTAAATCGATGGTCTTCGTCTAACTACGTTGTCCACTCCCGAACGCAGCTATCGATCCCTAGTAAATATTCTCATAACGCTCCCGGTCTACCCTCTTACCACACACGAAACACCCATCATTCCACCCCCCCCCCCCCCCCCCCCCCCCCATCCTACCCTATCCCCCATCCGTCAACCCTTATACCGACCCTTTCTTCCAGACAACAAACTACCGAAACCGAAACTCCGCAAGCGTTACACCGACGACGTGGATGATCTCGATCGGGAGGATCGGATCGACAAGAAGCGCTCGAGCGGTGCGAAGAAGCTCAAGCCGATCCCGCGGGTTGATGCGGTCGAGATGCCAAAGGCGCAGTCCGGCCAGAAGCCGGCGTCAGCCGCCAAACCTAAGGATAAACCGGCCCCCGCTGCCCCCTCCGCTTCCAAACCGGCGGCCGGAAAGCCCTCGAAACCCACCAGCAGCAGTGTGAAGCCGGCGGCCCCTCCTGCACCGGCCAAGCCGAAAAAGACTACCCAACATGCGGTCGATGATGATGATGATGATGATGACGAAGGTAGTTGCCCGCCTCACACACTCGGCTGTGTATTTGCCACGGTCTCACCAAAGGCCTGACTTTTGCCTTGGAATTGTAGCGCAGTTGTAGCCTCTAACCAAACCTCCTGTACTTGTAGTCTTGTGTGGCGTGTCGGCCGTGGCCTGTGTAGGCAGTGCTCACTCCATCCATCTATCTGTCCGTGCAAGCTGGACCTCTGTCCTCTGTTGTCTATCTGTCTATCTGTCTTTCTGTACTGTTTTGTGTACGCTAGCTGTACCTACCAAAAGCTGTGCCAGTGTTGCCTGGTCGTTGTGAATACGTAGTAACGCTAACCACTACTATTTGGATGTTCGCTCACGGTTGTTTCTTTTGGAACCAGTAGGATCGTATCTTCTCATTCCGAGGCCACTTTCTGCGGGTCCTTCGTTGTTTTTCCATCTAAACCGCTGTCTCTCTGCCTCCAAACCTCTTCTGCACCTAACCTTAATCTGCACAATTAATAAGTATCTTCCTTCCTTTCCCCTAACGATTCGCGTCTACTTCCTGCCGCTACTATTCTTGTATTATGGATTGGTTGTATAAATCAGTAGCGTTTGATACTGTAGGTATCTCCGACGGGACTGCAAATGTACATACCTTGCTGGGAACTAAGACCTTAAAGCCTCCGATTGTTTCACCATGCCGGTTTTACGTGAGGTGAAATACTTGTTGACACTTTGAAATTCTGATCCTTCTCGAGCGCGAAAATCAGAACCATCTCAATGGAGAAAGTGACGTACCATATTCAGCAACTCAACCAACCCAAGCGTTCGTTCCTTTCCGTTTGGATAGCATACTATTTTCCTTCTTTCTCTTTCTCTCTCTCACACACACACACCATCACTCCCACGAGAGCTTCCGCTGTTTCATATCCTCGACTCTGCACAAGATCACTCATCACTGGCACGTCCGATCGCTAACGGGTCTTTCACGATCCTTCTTCAATCAATCACCAGAGTGTGCAAACTTCACGTTCTTGCCTGTGCAGCCACTGTATTGTTTGGTTTTACATTTTCTCCGCTTTCTTCTCTGTCGGCAAATCGAATTGTTTTCTTCTTAAATTCATTCCCTTCTGGTGGGACGGCAATGCCACGCGTCGAGTTGATTTATCTGACTTTAGCTGACACAATGTTTACCAAAAAATAAATAAGGTTCACCGTTTCTTCACTCTGCCGGTTTGCCCTCTTCCAGCTCGTTTATCTTCTCCCTTTCTCTCTAGCATTTTTGCTGTAATAACCAGATGTACTTATTTCCTTGTAGCTTCGGGTTTTTCTTGTTTATAAGTACACCATCCTTCAACACCATCCCGAAACGAACAGCGCAAAGCAACACTGCACAGTGTGTTCAGCAAAACCGACTGTAAGATGCGCGATGATTATTTAGAAGAATTTAATTATCAAAATCCGTTTACAAGTAGAAGGATCAAAACATACTATGACGAATGCTATAATGAGGTTCAATATATACTTTTAGGAGTGGCCACTGCTTTTACGAAACGCCGACAGGGCAGAGGAGATTATTTTGGGATGTAGGCGAACGCATCAAAACAAAGGGTGTTCCAAAACCTGCCAGGAACACTACGAAACCTACGGACGCTTCACGAACTCGAAGGATCAACCATTCATTACAGAGAGACTTAAATCAAAATGGAGATCGCGTGCTGCCCCCGATGCATCGCAAAATAATCTTGTCTGCTTGTGTCTACCGATCAAAATGGCGCCCAATCAAAACAATTCTGGACAGTGTCCATTGTCCAGTGAGATGGTTTCTCTTGTCTTGCCCTCCTCCGAAGTTGCGTAACTACGTTTCGCTATTAGATGTAAAATTTGCGTTCTACGATGTTATGTTTATCAGTATAGCTTAAAAGAAGACTACCAACGACCCGCAAAAATCCGTCCGGGGCCCGTGTGGAAACGGTGACAGCTACAGCAAAAGCGCACACAACGACAAAAAAAACGAAAGAGAAAAGACAAGAACCCTAAAGAGGCTCGCATAAACACACCGCGTCCACTCCAAAACAGAAAAATGTAGAAATGTTTGTTTGTAGTGATTTGGTTTTGTTTACAAAAAACATTTTGTCAGTTAATTCATATAAATTAGCTGCTTCCGGGGCACCCACTCTCCCACCCAGGCCCAGGAAACGGAAAGTAATAAACGTGAACGAATAACAAAGCGAGAAAAATCATGACAGAAATCCGTGCAAATCAATGTATTTCAAATTTACTTCTTTCATCATTCTCATAACTTACGTTGAAATTGAAACAACAAGAAACCTGTAACCTAACCTCAATACCACGTTCGCGCGACCGTCCTTCGTAGAGGAGAAATGTCAAAAATAGTAGGATCGATTAAGAACTTACTGTCTTGAAATATTTAGTTTCTATTGCACCAATTACGAGCGGACTTGGCATGCAAAAGTCTTACTCAGATTTCATCGTTAGAAATTTGACTCTCTAGCTAACTTCCGTTTTACTGCTCTACTTCATTCTTTTGTAACTATCTCTTTCTATAATCGTACTATACGGTTTCTAATAACTTGCCTTGATCGTAACGCAATACGCACTGTGAAAAAAAATCAAATTTTGCCAAACTTTGATTATTCGAAGATCAGTTTAACGATGGCAGTGTTTCTTACTTTTTCCGTTTCTTGTGGTTTTAAAGCTTGCCGGCAAACCAGCTTGCAACCTCGTACTGAGTTTAACCGAAAAAAGCACTGAATGAAACCCGTTAACCCGTACCTCAGCAGAGAATGTATTGAATGTTTTCCCTGGTTTGAAGTTCTGACCACGTTTTTTTTAAACTTGTTCTAATTATTTTCTTTTAAACCCCTGCCTGCTAAAAGAAAACTCAAAATTAAACGCAATTAAGCTCGTAAACCAATCATCAGTAAAGCAAAAAATAATAATCTACAAGAGATTGTCAAACAAGAATCAAATTAGGAATCACTAAATCTGACAAAATGTTTTTTGTATACACACAGATGACGAATGTTTCTACGTTGGACTGGGACACGCCGGTCGTGTAACGAAGCGGGACAAGAAGTCAACCCCGAAGGACGACGACTCGTTCCGGTGTTGCCCGGCGAAGGTCGAGAAGAACACCCGCGTGACGCAGATGGCCGCGCAGAAGATCAGCCGCCGGGACAGCGACGAGGCCGAGAGCCAGTTCGCCTTCAAGCAGAAGAAGCTGTCGGACGTAGCGGACGCGACCGCCGCCGCCGCCAAGGAGAAGAAAGCGGCCCAGGAGCGCCAGCAGGTCGATCTGAAGAAGGCTTCGAAGACGAAGTCGGGCGCGAAGGCGGGCAAAGGTAAAAAGGACAAGGACGACGACGGCGACGACGACGATGATGGACTGTTCGGCAAGCTAGGCTGGTGGTAACGCGTCGACGGCTTACGACACAGTCCACCAACCCGTACCCGATCGCCCACGTCCGGTCCGATAAACACTCCAAAAGCATCAGGACAGCAATCCCGCTGTGCAATCGAGAGGGGGAAAATTAACAAAACAAAAACAAAACTGGGGGCTCAAGAGAACTACCACCAACTCGCTGTCAAAATTACCAAAACTACTTAAAAGCTCCACGCTTGTTTCGAGCAGTAAACAATCTACCGGAAGCGAATTGTTGACCGTTCCCTCCCAGCTGGTCCTACTACAACACGTCATTGCTCATCAGTGCACAACCGTCTCTTTCCTTAGAAACCAATCCGCATATGCGTGTCCTCATACAGACGTCTGTCGCATACTGTATGTCCCGTGTCCATTGGCTAGAAGACCTTATGTATTCCTTTTTCTTCTCTACCACTGTTTCCCCTTTTCTTTCTTTTCTTTTCATTGCGCGATGCGACACTTTTTCTGCGTTTCTAATGCCTTTCCCTGAACAGCCTAAGGGAACGAACGTGAAGGGAACATCGAAGCCCCCGGAAAGAGACGGTTAGGTTAGGACCCGGGCAGGGTAGGGTATCAAACGTTTGACAGCGGGTGAGCATGTATGACATGATTTTGTAGAAAAATGAATGGTTAAAAGAACATTTGAACTAGCAAAAGAGGTCAACTAAGAAGAAGACGAGAAATATTTGCAAAGAAGCAACTGTAAATAATAAGCGAGAAAAAGAAAATCGAAAAAAACTTGGAAGGAAAAACATACAAGAACAAACGAGAACAGAAGAAGAAATGTCAAACCAAATACAAAACGAATGGGGAAAGAATCATATAACTGAACAATAACCCATGCGGTAAAAGAAAACTTCAAAGAAGATGGCGGAGAAACGTTTTTTTTAATAAAACTCCATGAAAAATCGTAAGAAAAAAAAATCTTAACAAACTGTCGCTTAGCATAAGGAAGCATAAGGCTCTGCACGCTTGACTTGTAGGCAATAACCTGTGAAGGGTAGGAAAAAGTAGGACACAACACAGCACTGCAACGCAACTATCGCATATCACTGCACTGGTTAACACAAGATCGCAACAACACTTTGACAGAGTTAAACCTCGCACAGAACTCGAAAACGGGCATAACATTTACTTGCACTAGCTGTTCTACCTGCACCGCTATATACTATTATACACTGCTATTGCTATATCAAACACAGCTGGATCCAGTTTTGGGCGAGCACACACGCAATGGATCCCGTTATTGTTTCTTCGGTCGGTTTCATTTCCGTTTCGCAACGTTTCGCCACACGATAGACTGCAAAAGTTTGTTGATAGAGAGTAACTTTATTTACCTGTTATTTATTACCACGGACTACTCAACAAAATGCGAACCACTCGAATTGGGGCGAAGGGTTTCTTGAAACGCACGGTATTTGCAAACAAGGAGGCAAGAAAGGAGGGGAAAGAGAGTAAACAGAAGAAAAACCAACTTAAGCACTGACGAACGGCTAGATATTAAGGGAATCTCTTAAGCTTAACTTCACTACTACTGTTAGTAAATTTCATTTTTTATATTTGTTTTCCAACCGCACTGCATGATCCAGTTGCAGTTCTTCGCGCTGAGAAAAAAAGAAGATGTAGTACAGAAAGGAACCATGCACCGGTGGCACAAGCACTCTTCGCACAAACTCTCAAACATAAACACTCATACACGGACTCTACTTGTACACTTTAACTCGCAACTCGCACTTGAAGCTGTGTTAAGATGCTCTTTTTTAGGCTATCTAGTTTGCGACATGGGACTACTGTTTTTTGCACTTGACTTTGAACTTACTCTGTTGCATATTTATTTTACTTTTTTCTACACTCACTTCTACACTCTTTCTCTCTTACGTATGTTTTATTAAATTATGTTTTTTTAATATATCTTAACGCTAGTGTAAATTTAGCCAAAGGAAAAATGAGGTAGACTTCCGACAAACGCTTGTATCAAACCACTTAACTAACATACGCTGTCAAAACTGCCGGATAATATAAATATAATATTACTAGCGCAGATAACTTTCACTGAAGGCCTAGCTGCGATCGTCGAGCTGATCGTGGTCAATTTGTTTGAACATGTAGAAATAGCTGCAAATGAAAACGTTGTTTGGGCGAGGCAAAATTCAATCCGCTCGATCGTTATGTCAACCTCCATCGGGAAGGATTCGAGCTTTCTATTTTCTGTGATTTTGTGGTAGGATCTCTATTCGGGATCAAATACAAACGGACAGAAGAAATAAGAGAAATAAAAACGTGAGTAACTTATGTTGTCAAACATTCAACGGATAGAAACGAGGCACGAGTAGTAAAAGAATTAATAGAAAAAGAATGGAGCTAAGACGGATGCCAAACAAGGGGGAGCAACATTGAACGAGCATCATAAAAGAACGTCAAACAAGATGAAAAAACTTTCAAAGGAATAGGCTGGAAATGCTTCATCAAAGAATGATCAACAATGATATAGGAGCAACGCAAAATGTTTGAAGAAGCGAATGTTAGCGATGTAAAAAGCAAGAGCAAACAAACATGAACAAGGATAATAAGAGGTATCTTCAAAGAGGGAGAGCAAAACATGAGAGAAATATTGTAAAAAAAATACAGAAATACAGCAAACAGAAAACGCTGAACAAACAAGAAGGAGGACGCCAGAAATATCGAAGAACAAAGCAACGAGAAACCATCTTTATTGTTAATGCTTTTTTAACTTTAACTTTTACTGGAAACGGAAACAAAGAAATATGAAGAAAACAATTACAAAAAAATTGAACAAAACAAAATGGTTTGCAAATTTCGAGCCGAATCGAACCGAGAACGGGGAAAGGGACCTACGTACAATCGTCGATCGTAAAATGGTTCGCTGTTCGTTTTGGGATGTGTTGTCGGCCATGCGACACTTTTAAATCACGCGTTCAAATGAAGATGACTTTGTTGTTCATATTAGCCCACTGCAGGATGTAAGTATTTGTATTGTAAAACAAAACAGCTGTTTTTAGTATCTGCAGCAAATGCACTGCTTCCCGGTTAGGAGCGTCATAGAAAGAGAACAGTACTAACGATACTTTCCCTCTGTTTCCAACTTGTTGTCGGGGCTGGCGGTGGGTTCCCTCTTCGCTAGGTGATCTGCTGAACGAGTACGACGTCCTGGACTGGATGCATGGACAGAAGACGGACGAAAGTATCCAGGAGGTGGAGCGAGATGTACTGTTGAACTTCATCGACACCAAGGACTTCCTCGCGGTAGTGTTCTGTGAGTTTAGTTTAAAACAAATGCGTCATCTAAAAGCATATCAAATGAACCTGATTGTCTCCGTCCATATTTCTCTTCAGACGTGGAAGAGGATCCCGACACGCCGAAGATTCTGCGCCATATCGAACTGATCGACGACGAGGCGGCCGACTACGGCATCGTGATGGTGAAGAGCAGCGATCGGCTGATGGCGAAAAAGTTCGGCTTCCGCAATCCGCCCGGTGTCACCTACTTCCGCAAGGGCAAATCGATCAACTACGACGGTGACATCGACGACGAGGAGGAGCTGCTCGATTGGCTCACCGATCCGCACAACATGGAGATGACCGACCACATCGAAAAGGTGAACCGCAAGATGTTCCAAAAGATCCGCCAGGCGTCGGACTACTTGGCCGTGTTTTTCTGTGAGTTACGATAACCACTTTGGACGATAGCCATCTTTCCTAACGATCAAGTACTGTTCAATATCCTTCTGCAGATAGCGACGACTGTAAACAGTGTCCCCGGGTGCTGGCCGAAATCGAACACATCGACGACGAAGCCGACGGAGCCGGCATCAACTTCGTCAAGATCGACGATAAGCAGATGGCCAAGGAACTCGGTGTGTACGCCCTGCCCGGTATCGTTTTCTTCAAGCTGTCCTCCAAGGAGCCTGTCATCTACGCAGGTACGCAATCGACAGCAGGTCGACGTTGACCATGTCTGCTATCATGTCTCTACCTCCTGGCTCTCGTAGGTGATCTCAACGATGAAGACGAAATTCTGAACTGGCTTATGACCCAGAAGAACCCAGGCGGCGACATTATCGAGGATCTGGATGGACCGAAACTGTTGGCCCTCATCGAGGACTCCAATGCGTTGGCGGTCTATTTCTGTAAGTATAGGTTTCCGAAAGGGGTTTACTCACTTAAATGGTTCCGGTTGTAACTGACAGTACTCTGTTGCCAATGTGCTAATTTTACTTTTACTTCTGAGAGACATTTCTTGCATATAATATAAATTACTCTCTTAAAGTCTGAGGATCACTTGTTACGCTCAAAAGGAACCCACTTTTGATCACCCAATCGTTCTATATGCACTTATGTTTTGTAATTCTAAATATTTCTTACCAAAAACCAAAACACAACTCCGCTTCGCACTGGTTCTCACTCTCGCACTTGACGCAACACGCGATCTTGTCTTTAACACTACTGCACGAACAACACGCGTATGGCGCACCGGGGGAATAAAAGGGAACAAAACGACTTGTGAGGCTTGCTTCACAAAGGCTGCCAAGAAGCAGCGCAAGGCGAAGGAGCAGCGCAAGGGCCTGCTGGATATGGCCACATCCGGCGAGGTTGTGGACGAGGCGGGCGACGAACCGGTGGCGGACAGTGTGCCGCCAACCACACCACCACCGGCATCCATCGAGGGTATAGCACCGATTGTGTTCCACGTCCATTGATCCAGATTCCTCCCTCGGACCCTGATTCTGTTCTGATCCTAGCGTCACAGTTCTTGCATGGCGTATTTCCTAGGGATCTCCAGAAATAAGCAACTAACCACCACTCTGTGTTTGTTTTTATGATTGGAAATTCTCCCCGTCCTGGAAAAAGATCACCCTCCCGAGTGGACTAAAACTCCAGCCTCTGTTGTCTGTTAAATGTTACTTGTTGTGAAAATACTAACGTGCTCGTGAACAGTCCCGCAGATCCATAGAAAACTCCCGCTTCAGGGTTGATCTTATTTCTTCGAGGCTCTAATCGATCTTGGTTCCCTCATCCAACGGCAGACACGGACGACTGCGACCAGTGCACTGGAGTTCTGGAATCGCTAGAGAACATCGACGACGATTGCGATCGGCATGGAATTATGTTCGTCAAGACGGATGACCTCACGATCGCGGAACATTACGGCATCACCGACTACCCGGTGCTGGTCTACTTCGAGGACAATGTGCCGAACGTGTTTGAAGGTACGCACCGTATGATCACTGAGCCGAACAACGATCCATCTAACCAAGGTTTTTTTTAAGGTTCGCTGGACGAAGAAGAGGAAGTGCTGCAGTGGCTGATCACGCAGAAAACCGAGGACCGTATCGAGCTGATCACGCGCGTCATGCTGGAGTCGATGGTGGACGAGACTCAGTATCTGGCCGTGTACTTCTGTAAGTACATCTTTCTAGCTTTTTCTTTTACTTACTTGCTCTAGTGTACCTTGATTGCTTCCTAGTAGACTGCTCAGTCCTGCAATTGGCGTTACCCGAATCTTAATCACCGTCTCCACTGACCTCCTCGAAGAAATCGTGATCCCTCTGGGCCTCCCCCATGTCCCTTTGAACCACCTTTGTACACGAACGCAGGAAGAGCATTAGTTTGCACAGGTCCTAATACTGTTTTTTTATTTCTTTTTTTGTATGTTGTTTTCTCTTCTTTTCACTGCACCACACCGAAAACGCACCACGAATGTATCACGCACCAATTCGAACACAAACCAAATATTAATTACACTCCAAATGCACCCGGAATTTGCGCACTTTCAACCAATAATTCCTACATTTTGACACCCCCCGCCGAATTTGGCACACAACACGAACCCTTGCATCATGGCGCACCATTTGCAAACCCGTATTTTGGTTTTATTCGGCTGATGTTTTGGTCGACAATTGGTGAACAAAATCGAACATACCACCAAAATACCACAACGAACAAACGAACAAACAAAACGAAAACCAAAAATCAATACGATCAACGATCCACGCAACCACGCAAACTACCCCAAAAGACAAAACCAAATCACCCTCGTACTGCCGAAGTTTTTGCTCTGCGGAAAACATACGCAAGCGAAAGGAATTTGCACGGGAAGGAATTTCAGGTATCTAGCATCTCTCTCTCTCTCTCACTCTCACTCTCGCCAAATCCGTTCTTTCTGACCCACATTTCTTTCTCGTCTCTATGTTGTCCTCTGTTTCCGTGCCTTCCGCCAACGATGCCAAAAAGAAAAACCTGCCCCTCGCAACAACGCCTCTGTCTTTTACCTTCCTTGTTTTCTGTACACTAGGCTTTTGTAACTTCTCAAACCTTTCCGATCTACTTGTTTGTTGCACCTCTCTCCAAATGCCCGGTACATGTTCTTTGTTTGCGCTATGTTTTATGATCGCGTGGTTGAATAACATTCTCTTAAGCCCTAGCAGTCTACTAAGGGTTTTCCATGCAAATCTCCTATTTCCAAGAATGGCTACCTTTTTCGACATTTCCTTCATCTCTCGTCTTTCTCGAGTCCTTGTTGAGCTCCTTTATTAATCTGTTCTTTTCGTTTGTCCAATAGATGTGCTCTAATCTGTGTATAAAATAATGCATCTATTGGCAGTTCTTGTGCATATTTGTTTATATGGTGGAGTTTGTATATATATTGGCAAGGATTCTGCAACCTACCTTATGCCCATTCTCTCTTTCATTGCTATTAATTGAAGAAAAACCTCAGTCAGTTTAACAACCTACTAGCCGATCATTTGCCTAACATTCCCAAGATACCACCGATGGGATCCAACCCGTGTGTTCCTTGTGCGATATGTTTTTATGAGTTGTAAATTTGATACCAGGGAATCAATTTCTTCGGCAGTATATATCAATTTCTTCTCTTTCATGATCTTAAAACTATCACTCTTGGGTGCCATTCAGATTGACTTGTGTTTTGTGCATTTGCGCGTTTGTTTTTATTCTTTCCATCGTCCACCGTGTGTATAAAAGGATCGTCCATCGCCCACCGCATAAAACCCACCGCGCCCTGTATTATATGTGCATTCGGCCCTCTTCTCTTTCCTCTGTTTCGATCTGTTTTTCCTTCTCCGCCTGCGCCCTTCAGTTGCTCGATGTGTTGTGATTCCCTACCGGGAAAGTTTTCCCTAATATCTATGTCGCTGATTTCATGTGCCCCCTGTGTCCGATCTGTGTTGTGTTAAGACACATACAAACCGCCGCCAGGAGCGATAATCGAACGGCGCCACGAAAACCCCGGTTTGGTACAGAGTGTTCTAACCGCAGTATCTTTGTCCGAACCTTCCGAACAGACAAAATCAATTGCAACATCTGCGATCAGATCCTCGAGGGGCTCGAGGTGATCGACGACGAGCTGGACGTGTTCGGTATCCACATGGTGAAGATCCAGGACCCGCAGCTAGCGAAGCGCTACTCCATCAAGACATTCCCAGCGTTGGTGTACTTCCGGTAGGTACCAGGCAGTGGCGATCACTATCACGAGGCAAATGTATGTAATTGCGATTTCCCTTCCACGCTGCACCGCTTAGCAACGGAAATCCACTCATCTACGAAGGTGATCTGCAAAACGAACAGTCGGTGCTGGAATGGCTGGTTGACGACGACAACCGCGAGCTGGCGGACGAGATCGAGGAGGTCAACGAGCGTATGCTGGACCGTTTGATGGAGCAGTCGCCGCTGCTTTGCGTGTTCTACTGTGAGTTGGGGCTAAGGAGAGTAGATTGGTATCGGTTTGATCATGAAACGTACGGT
Source organism: Anopheles coustani (assembly GCF_943734705.1). Lineage (NCBI taxonomy): Eukaryota > Metazoa > Arthropoda > Insecta > Diptera > Culicidae > Anopheles > Anopheles coustani. Next base: position 75,830,437 of record NC_071289.1, read on the forward strand.
TTTCTACTTGCAGACGACGAAGATTGTGCTGAGTGCGACGACATCCTGGAGGAGCTCGAACTGATCGACGGTGAGGTGGACCTGTACGGCATCGATTTTGTGAAGGTGGCGAGCCTGGATGCGGCGCACAAGTACGGCGTGACGACGATTCCCTCGCTAGTGTACTACCGCAAGCAGATTCCGATGCTGTACGACGGTGATATGCACGATCACGAACGCGTCATGAACTGGCTGACGTCGCAGGATGTGTTTGAGATCAAGAACGAGATCGAGGAGGTTAACCGGAAGATGCTGAACAAGCTGCTCGACGAGAACGAGTTCCTGGCAGTGTTCTTCTGTAAGATTGCGAAACACGGAGTCTTTTTTGCAATGTATACTTATCGTTCCGAACGGTTTAATCTTCCTCTCTCCCCAGTCGAGGAGGATCATGAGGAAAGCGAAGCGGTCCTGGAGAGACTCGAGTTGATCGACAGCGAGACGGACAACCTGGACATCACCTTCGTGAAGATGGGCGATCCACGGTACGCGCGCAAGTGGGGCGTCACCAAGCTGCCCGCGATCGTGTACTTCCGCAAGCGCTTCCCCAGCATCTACCGGGGCGACATGTACGACGAGCAGGACGTGCTCGAGTGGCTGCGCAAGAACCGATTCCGCCAGCCGGAGCTGAACATCTTCATGTACGCGCTGATCGCGCTCGGTCTCGGCTTCGTCATCTATACTGCATTTTTGCTCCAGTGCTTCAAGCCGGCCCCACCCGCCCCAGTGCCACATCCGAAGCAGAACTAAGCACTCTCCATCCTCTCAAACAAACACACACACACACACACAAACAGACTCACATTTTTCCAATAAGCTGATAGAAGCGTGGGGCGCTGAAAAAAACGAACGGAAAGCATCGCCACCAGGTGGACGAATGGAAGAACCGCTGGAAAGAAAGTAACCCCTTGATAGGGCGTTGAGAGGCATTTTGAATGTCATTTTTCATTTTCATACCTTCACCACTGCCCAACATATCGTCACTACCGGATGGGACGGATATTTCCAGGTTGTGGTTCGTACTACACACAAAAGAGAGCCACATTAAATAGCCCAGTGTAGGCCAGGCAAGCAACAACTAACAAATGGTGAAATAAACGGATTCGATAACTGTACATGATGTCCTCCTCATTCCCCAGCAGAAAAATATTAGAAAGATTGCAGCGAACAATGAAAAGAAATTAAAAAAAAAAAAAGATGTAAAGACCACCGAAAACCCAAAAAAAGAGAGTAAAATTAGTAAACGTCTTAAAAAAAGCCCCAACTCGTAGAATAACTCTCGAAAGCAATGCAACGAATGTTTCGAACTAGAAACGAATGAAGAAAATAATGAAGAAGCATTTTGTTCGGTACCGATATTATCTAAAGAGAAAAAGAATACACGATCTGATCTATTAGAACTGCGGACACACAATACAAATGGAAAAACAAACAGGCCACACTTTTGAAATACTAGCAGATTGCTCCCGTTCAGAGTGTTTAGCGCTTGCGACGCACGTGCAAACCGAAGGATGTGTCCTTTTTTTCTGCCCAAGAAAAGATACTCGGCAGCTCCTTTTCCGAATTTACGGTTTTGCAAAAACGAAAAGACAATACGATACGAAGTTGACGAAAGCGATGTATGCAAACATGAATGGAAATGTGGTTGAAGGAGAAAGATTTTGTATTCAAATGTATGCTTATTTTGTTGAAGGTGTTGATGTTGATAATATGCCATCAACACTGTTGGATGAAAACAAGAAGCTTATTGTTTGATGGCCTTTGTAAGCAGTAATGTAGTTATTATGTTCAACTGTAAACGACTTATAGGTTTAGCCCTAGGGTTTTGTGTGCTATCGACAATTAAAACTACTTTTATTCCTTGACTTTAAAAGATTTACTCTCCCTTTTATTGGCATCCCTGTTGCTTCCTCTTTGCCGCGCGCTCTGTCTCTCTCTCTTTCTCTCCAGTTTCTTCACTTTATCTTAACGCGATCATTTAAACAAGTTACTTAGCAGTAATTAAACAATAATTTACCATTTGAAGCATTACACTACCAGCATGAAAATCGAAGTAAAGCATCAATTATGAATTGAGTTTCTTTCGTACTGCGCTGAGATTCTATTCGTTCGTTGTAATGTGTTATTTTTTTTTTAAAGAAAATAAAAACTGAATGTAAAAACAAACCAAAACAACGTTATGTAGACCAAACGTAATACTCCACGTAACACTGCTGTAAATAAAATGAAGCTTCTCGCAGCTCGAAACGATGAAGGCGACATCGGCGTGTGTCTGGCGTGTTATTTTTATTCAAACATCCCCCCCCACAAACCACAATCGAAACACGTTGAAGCACAGAAGAATGAAAGGTCCATTCAAATCGATTTATTACATTTCTCACGCCTGACGCTTCGAAATGGCCGGGGGCGGGGGGGTTTTGTCTACATAAACACATACATTGCGCGTGCCGGGTGCGCTTCTTACGTGGCAAATATTTTTCTTGATTTTAAATATATTTCTTCAGTGTTGAAGCTATCGTTCTATGTTGTATTTTGTTACCTAGAGACCTGTTATTATGTTGCTGTTTTAGCCCGCTGGCATATTTGTTAATATCTTCATTTTTTTTTTTTATTTTAGCTAATTTCGTACCAACCCGATCCCCTGTGGCGAGGATTCGGTCGCAAAAATATTACTGACTTTGCTCCGAGTTTCTACGATGTTTTTTTTTTAAGGTGTTTGTATATGAATGCACGTCTATCCACATCGACTGATGGTTCCATCAAAATCCAACCACATCAAATAACATTACCAATAAGGATTTTTTTTTCCATCGGAAGTACCAAAAACAAGCCTATCCTATCATTTCACCTTCCAGGTTTTCTTGTGTCCACTTTCCAAAATCGTACCGAAAATTTCCATCCACTTTTGTAACAATTCGATCCGTTCCGTTCTTCGTCTCTTAAAGTTCCAAGGTGTGCCGTTGCCATCGCTACGGATAGTCGGTCGGTCACAGTCACATTCAAACAGCTTGTCATACAATAGGCTTCTTATACTGCAATATACTATCTACCCTATTGAGGCAGAACGCAAGACGATTGGGAATTTGAAAAAAATACACAAAGATGATTTCCATTTCCTACAACAATCTACCATGTTAAATGAGGAAACCAACGTCAAATTTATGTGTGTGTGTGTGTGTGTTATTTAGTTTTTTGGATTTCATTTAACTGTCAATCTTTCTCACTTGCTGAATGTGTGTGTGTGTGTGTGTATATATAGTAATTTAAATTTCTATATAGATTTCTATCCATGTTAGATGTGTATAAATCTTTTCTGTTTTGCACTCAATATGGACGAAAAATTTGTACGTTCAGTAAACCACACGCTCGCGCACACATACACACATAATATTCTAACCCATCCGGGGTCCTGCCAAAAAAAAAAAGAAACCCTGCTCTCGTTTTCCAAAGTTGTGGAATTTTGCTTTTATGAGGAGATACAAAAACGGAAAAAAGGTAACAGTAGAATGGCGGATCCGTAGCGGCGGATTGCCCCAAAATGTTCGCGAACGAAGGACACTTCTTCTGTTGAGACAAAGGTTCAACAACGTTTCCTGCTGCTTTGCGTGCGTTATTTCTTTTCCCCGCCAGAAACCCCGGTTCGAACCAACCGCCTCCTGATGGCATGGTGGTGTGTGGTGTATGCTTTCGTTTAAATATCGTTTTATAAAAAATCACTCGTCTCGCGCATAAATGTATGCCCTCGGTCATTCCTAAATCCTAAAACATCTATGTTCGTGTTCAGTTTGTTGTGTTGTTGTGCAGCCCAAATGGCGCCCACGTGAGAACATTTTCGTTCAGCTCGTTGTTTTTTTTTCTTCTCTCGGTCTCGGACTACTAACCACCCTCTTCTTCCCAGGGGCTTTCACGCACAAAAACACTGCCCTAAATTTGTCAGGTACGTTCTATTAAATTGTAAAATAGTTAGCTTTATCCAGTGTACATAGTGTTAGGTATATGTATATATATGAATATGGTATATATTTTGTTTTGTATGCTGGACAATACACCCCCCTTCACAGATTTAGTAACAAATTGTACAGCAAAGAAGTGGCATCAGTTGGATATGCTGACGTCGTCGAATGGAGAACGTTTGGGGATATCCAAAACTAATCTCCCATCGTTCAGGTCAATGTGTATCGTGTTCTGCTCGTCATCATCATCCATTTCCATTTGATCGTATACGTCAAGGGGAACGATGAGGAAGTTCACTTTGAAACGCATTTGCACATCTCGCTAAGCCTACCATTGATAATAACGGGATATGAATGCACATTACTGCTACTGGCTTGTTTTCCTAAATCTATTCCTTCCGTTGGGGTCACATACATTTAAAAAAAATACCGCGACCATCTCTAGAAGCTAACTGTGCGCTTTCTAAAGACTCGTGTGGTCTACCTATGTCCTACCTATCGTTTAAATTCAAATGGGTTTTGAGTATAAGCGTACACATCAAGAAGCCACTCAGCTCTAGCCACCGAGCGCCGGTGTGACCCTTTACCATCCGCAGCCATTTTAGGTTCCGGTGGTAAGGGTGCAGTACAATTCTTTCAATCTACTAGCGGCAGCAAAATTGGTTTTAGTTTTCAGTGTTTGAAAACGTCAATGTTTGATAGGCTCTCAATATGGGCCCGTAATTCCCCGTTTGAGCACTTCTGAGGGTCACTCCTAGTTTTTTGTTGACCGTTTGGTCAGCTGGCGCTACACAGTTTGCAAATTCTACAAATGTCGTTGATTTAGGAGCAGACTCCCCGCGTATTCCAATTAAACCAATCACCACCATCGAAAACGGTCCTTTGAGTATGGTAACACTTAACGATACAAAAGACGCTCCACCCCACAGGTACACACCCACACACGCCAACTCACAATTTTTGAGAACCGAGCACTCCACCCAATTGTGTCTCGCACCTTCCGAGGACAGTGGAATGCTCTTCGTTCTCCCAAAAACAAAAACGGGCCAACAATGGCTTACATCGAGCCCGACTTGGAGTAATGCCGTAGGCCGGACTTCGTGCCACCGCTACTTCCACCTCCACCGCCACTATCGTTCGTGGGGGTAGGATTTTCCGCCGACTGGCGCTCGTGGTACTCCTGGAAGCACGGCACGATGCACAGGTTCGTCTGGCACTCGGGGCAGTGGTACTTGGTTTTGCGCCGCAAGATACGCCCGTGCGCATCGATCGTGTTCCAGCAGAAGTTGCAACCGAGCGCGGGCCCTTCGCGCACCACCGGGCAGTGACTGGAGCGGGGGTTGTCCAGCCCGGGTATGTCGGTCGAGCGGGACGATGTCTGCAAGGGAGAGAATGAAAATTGTCACTCAAAGTGATCCCCCGAGTTTCGTTGGGCGTTCGCTTACCAATGGAGTAGAGATCGACCGGGACAGTTCCTCCCCTTTGACACGAATCGTACTGGTCGGTGTCGACGTGACCGTGGTGGTGTTTGTCTGCCGCTCGCTCGTGCTGCTGCTACTGTTACTACTGCTGCTGCTGCTGGCCGTGACGGATACTTGGACGGGTTCGGCCGGGACAACGACAACCGTTGGACTTGACTCGGTGCGCTCGATGCTGGACTGTAGCTGAATCGTTGGAATCCCACTCGCGGGTACGGTCGTACCGCTGCCACCCTCTTCATCCGAGTCGGTTTTCAGCGAGGACGAAGGGGTCAGATAGTGTGTCGAGCCGCTGCTACTCGTTACCAGCGTCAGCGGGGTCGAGCCACCTCCCCCACCTTGTACCGCCGACCCGGGATGAGAGAGCTGCCGTTGCAAGGAGTACGATTGGATCGCTTGGTACGACGAGGAGCTGGCGGAACCGTGGCCACCGCCGGCCGTTTGACTCGGTAGCAGCGGGTGCGAGTGTTGCTTCACTAGGTACGGTTGCTGCGAGGGCACCGTGAGCAAATGAGCGCCACCGGTGTGCGATCGATCGCCGGGCGCCGGTCGAGCCTCGCCGGACGAACCGATCGGACCGCCAATGACGGAGGTGGCCGAAGACAGCGGTAGGATCGGTTCGGACACTTGACGCTCAAAGCGATGATGCGACGGAACTGCAAGCAGGTGCGGATGATGTCCATACTGGGCCGTGGGACTGTTGTCGTCCGACGGTGTGTCCGGTTCGTACGGTTGGTGTCCGCCGATCGAGGAGGAATCGCTTTCCTTCTTGATGCGCTGCTGTCGGATCAGGAGCCGACCACGTTTTGCCACGGCACTCACGATGTGACCACCGGCGGAGACGGACTGCTGCTGTTCACCGGTGCCTCCACCGCTCTCGGACGTTCCACTGGCGGTGGACGTAGACGAGGTCGATTGTCCGGGGACCAACCCGAGAGCTATTCTTGCCATATCAGCGACTACGTGATGGAGAAGAAAAAATCAACATGAAATGTTTGTGCAATAAAAGAAGAGAAGGCTTTGGAAAACCGTGTCAAGGGGAAAATAAATTCAGCCTCTCTCGCCTAAAACCTGAAACAATGGATCAAAAACGTCGCATTAAGAAGAAAAAAAAAACGCCACACGATAGTACACTTAAGATTCATCATGCTTTTCTTCAATTTATTTAGATTACTCACATAAGTAAATACTTGCGTTCCACAGTATCTTTTTTTGACTTTTTTCTTGCACCGTATTAGATGGTTTTGATGTGGATGTGTGTTTGACCTCATATGAGTTTCTGTTTTAAATTATTATTTTCTTCCCCAGCCTCCCAGCGAACGATCGACGATCAACCTTATACTTTTGAACGGATCCGTCGTCCACTGCGCGATTTACATAATTATGGCATATAACTCGACCGTACGTAGTTCGATTGTGTGCTTTGTCTGTGTTTCATATCCGGTTCTTTGTTCGTAACAGTGCCGCGCGTTATCGCGGCAATTTATTTGATCTTGTGCCGGTCTTCGCACGGGAAGCAGAACCGCCAAACACATCCTCCAACTGCACGGTACACCTCTGATTAGATAAGACTGGTAAGGTAATTTTAATTTAGTTCGAAACGGCCCCGTCAGGATGCACATATCCTTTTGACGCTCTTCTCCCAGCCGGGTGAGAGGAAAACAGGAAACACGCCGCCCAGTCGCCATTTTCATTCATCTATCAGATACAGCTGATTTTTATACTATGGTTTGTTTTTTGTTTAACTTATTATGATTTTATCGGTTTATACTATACACAGTGGTCATCCTGGTCACGCACAACACGCTACCCCCCCTCGCCTTTTTTTGTTTTATCTTACTTAATAAGCATCCACTGGAAGGGTTCTTCGCTACTACGAGAACCCGAAACGTCTTCCTTATTTGTGTCATCTTTTGCTTTAAATGTCTTTTATGTTGCATGTTCGAGAGCATTGCACTTCGCTAATGATATTATCGGAAACGCTTTCCCCCCTTTCCGTTTCGCTCCGCTTCCGTCTATTAATTGTTTCAATGAGAGACTGTGTTTTGCACAAATGGTTTACTAGAATTTCCCTGTCTCATACTGATGTGATTTTTAAATGTTTGTTTGTGTGTGTGTTTTGTTTTTTTTTTACTTTTTATCTTAATTTTTCTTTTATGCGTTCTCTGTGTTATACTGATTTACTGGTTTATTAGATACGATACAATGATCTTCAACTATCACCTGCATAAGTTAATTGATTATTTTTCCCACGCAACTGCCACATTGGTTGCAACACGGGGTTTCCATTGTCCTGTGAAATTTATCTGTGGATCACACTCGCACTTGATCACACCTCGGTATTCTTTCGCGTTATGTTTTTGTGTTTATCGACATATGCAGGAAAGAAAACAGGAAATTAGGAAGTGTTTTCCGCCCCCCGCCAGTACAACTTACTTACGCATCCCTGGCAGATCCGTTTGCCGTCCGACAAATATACACACGTATAAATTGCTAAAAAAGAATTAACAAAAATACTATTTACCCTAAGCGGGTTGATTTCATTCAACTCTACACTTTCTTACATCTGTGGCTCGCTTACTATGATTTGCTCTTTTTTCGCTACTACACTACATTTTTGTTACTAGTTATAATATGTCGACTTCCGCCCCGTTCCCGAATATAATAGTATCGTTTTTTTTGATTGCGGATTCCGTTGACTTTCGTTTTATATTTACAGGATTTTTCACTCGTCATTTTGCTTCGGTTCCTTTTACGTCGTTGCTTCCTGGCACTCATCGCTGGAGGGATCGCTTCTGAACCACCACCGAATGCACCAACCGCACTCGCAAAATCAAATACATTGACCTTTTAACTGCTTTTCTTGCTCTCTATCTCTCTCTCCCTTTCATCGACTCTGAATCATCTTACTTATCCGCTTCATGTAAGATCATGATCGTGAAAGAAAAATGTAATAAAAGTCAGAATTAAGAATATAATTGGAAACATTTCTATTGTGATGATGTACTTGGGATTAGGGTACATAGAAGTTACCGTACGCCAACGTAAACATCGCGACCGGCAACCCATACTCTGCGGTGGAGCAATACGATGCGAAACGCAACATCAGCATCGCTCCCACGATGACCACGACTACGCGTGCGGCAGCCCGTAAGCCACCGGCAACATGATGCGCGCATAAAACGCAGCATCAGCATCGTTCCCACGGGAGGGACATAGGGACATCAAGATCAAGAGCATAATAAAGTTAGTCTGAATAAGACCGTTAACCAGGACGGGAGTTTTTTAAAAACCTCGCCCCAGCGTTGAAAACATAACTTAGATAATCTCATTCATCCAAAAGTTTATACAATATATCTTTAGAGAAGAAGAACAGTTTCTCTGTCGTTCATCAAATCACTGTCGACCATTACTCAGAAGGGATTTTGAGTTACAATGACAAGGAAAAGACCTATCAAACATCTATCGACTCTTGGCGGCAAAATCCGGATCTCGATCCCGATACGATTTTTCAGCTTGTAAAATCACTTCATCATGAGGACAACAATACCTATAAAACATCTATCGACACTTGGCACATTGCTATTGTGATGAAGGGCTTCTAATTAGGGTTCATGGAAAATCCAATTCATCCCAAAGTTTACTCCATATCTTTAGAGAAGAAGAACAATTTCTCTGTCGTTCATCAAATGACTCCCGACCATTGCTTAGAAGGGATATTAAGTTACAATGACAAGGAAAAGACCTATAAAACATCTATCGACTCTTGGTGGCAAAATCCAGATCTCGAGCCCGATACGATTGTTCAGATCACAGCTTATAAAATCACTTCATCATGCGGACAATATTGGTTTAGATCCAATATCCAAGTCAGTGCGATCAGATTTTTCCAGCAGGTTGGATAACTTTCCAAAAGAAGAATTCCATCATTTCTTGACCACTTTGAATCAGGATATAGGTAATGTAAAAATGGGCCTTAAAGAGATGGAAACATTTGGACAAGAAATATTTAAATGTGATCCCGGTGGAAGGCGATGCTGACGCCAGCCTAATCGTCGAACATAGCGCTACTAGCCGCCCTCTTAAGGACCATGAGGACTGATGTTCCGCGATCGGTCGTCAACGCTGACCATGATCGTCATCCTTCCGTTATTACCCTATTGTTCCTGTAAGCTTCGTACTTGAAGCCCTTCCGTGAACATTACCCTTCCGTTCTTAGAAACTTCGTACGTGAATCCCGTTAGTGACCGTTACCGGAATGGTTACTACAGCTCCCCTCTAAAATATAAAGACAACAGAAAAAAATTGGCTGGGGAAAGCAATTTTCCCATCGCTAAGAGAATTTCTGTATACCCCCAGAAGCACAGGTAAATCTGTTATCAGTTCGCAAAATGGAGATGGCCGCGTTGAAGGTCATGTTTGCTAATGGCGTTGTTAATAAAAAGGGATGTACGGTCGGTCAGATGGTATATTAAGCGGCACCATGGAGTTCGATAGTCAGTTTAACCGTGAAACGACAACCGACGACGTTGAGACGTCGCAAGTTGAAATAAGTGAAAAAGTACTGAGTGCAGCTAATCAGATTTGGTCATGGATCCGCAAGAACCTGGAGTTGATGAACAACTGGCTGGCTCAGGAGGAATTGGAAGCGACGGAGGAGGATCCGTTATCGGCACCTCCGATGACGATGAGTTCGATAGTACCAATACCAGAGAATCTACACCAACACTGGAAGATAGTGCACATGATTACATCAGAGATGAGCTTCAGGGAGAGCGCACCTATCTCCAAAGAGGACTTACGGACCTTTCTCGTAGACGTGATACACAATACCGGTATTACCATGCAGGTGTTTGGCGATTCGATGATGTGGCAGGAACTGAAACACTTCTTAGCATCATCGAAAAAGCGAATCGAGACATTAGGATGCTTTACGTCTTCCTTGAACGAGACCACCTCCATGTCGAGCATGACTGTGCCTATTCAAACTCGTCGTGCCGATGTTTCCGCGTTAAAGCTCTTAGAAGAAGGAGTAAACGCAGGCAGTTACGAGAACTCTCGCTCGAAGAGATCAATGCCATCGTCGAGTATTACTTTGCGGTCGGCAAAATCTGTCTATACGGAAAAATTCGATTTCACTTCAACTCCCACGATAATGATCGAGTGCTATATCACGTTCCGGCGACTATCTGTTGAATTCCAAGGCAAACATATTTACAGGACAAGACAACGCCGAGAACAAAATGGCTCGCGTTGGAAAAGGTGTTTGAACGACACCTTGGAATCAGATACGGATAGACAAGACCTAGGGTGAGTCAATCCTTTTCCATTGAACAAGGTCCTTGAAAACGCGATGGGAGTCAAGCCGTAGCATGTCACTCGGCTCAGAGAGGCAAAAAAAACCGCCCAGGGTGCCAAAGACACATGGCATTTAGGGGCCACGTTGATCGGAAAGAGAACGGCGGAGCGAAGGGAGAGTGGTCCCGCAATCACCTTCAGCGTACAGCACGGACTGTGATAGCTGCAACCGTCACATCAGGCGACGAGAGGATCAAACCCGACATTTCGCACTAACCCGACGCGAAACCCAAGGCTTCGTGTTAAATCGCTAGTCACGTTAAATAGTGCTCTTAAGTAATAGAAACAAATAAAGTTCCCGTTTTTAACCACGTGAATTTAGTGAAATCCGAATCGATTCGATTCAACACATTATAGATACGTGCAGGCAAGAGCAAGTAAGAATGCCGGAGGCTATCGCGGAGGCGATAGTCTTATGGAGCCAATATAAAATAACGGGTAGACAAGCCTGTCATATTTTTGCGGACCTTTCCAGCGACTTCGCGCTGGGGAGGATTTAAAAAAAAAGAAGAAGAAGTTAAATGAGGAAATAAGAATCAAATAAATTAGATAAATTAGAAAATAGGCTTTACTTTTTGTACATGGGAACGAATGAAGGAAAATGATCCGAAACCATGGCGTAAAACAGGCCGTATCCGTTTTACGAGGGGCGGTGTTGCGGACGGACCATATGTTCGTTCGTAACCAAGACAAAAAGATACAATATTTAAAGTTGAACTTGAAAACGAAAAGAAAGAACTGGCGACAATGTAGGGAGAGGCCAGATATAAAAAAACAATCAATCTAAACAACGGAAGCAAGTTAGGAGGCAAACCATAAAATATCACGTTCGATCGCGAGCAGGCGCGACGTAACAATGTATTCACGAATACCGAAATCCGGAGAACCAAATTAACGTACAACATTGTAGAACGAACAATCGAACGATTACGCGATCGACATAAGGGTTCAAGTGCATGGCCAGCAATCAAGACCCGGACGAAACTCTCGAAAAATCCACAAGTCCAATTCCAACCCGGTTACGTTATCTCCGTTGTCGGCGTAGTCACGGCGCGGACCGATCATACCGAATCAACCTTTCTATCCCAGTCCGAAAGACTCAGGAAAATTCGAGAGCGTCTCCTCCGGCGTCGGCGTAGTCACGGCACGGACCAAACTTTCGAAAGATCCAAGGTTCTATCCCATCCTCGGTCGCGATTTCTACGTCGGCGTAGTCACGGCGCGGACCGATCGTACCGAAAGCCAGCTTCCTAACCCTATCCGAAAGACTTAACGATAATTCGTCGGAATCTCTCTCCGTTGGCGGCATAGTCACGTCGCGGACCGAATTCTCGGTTATCGTCAAGTCCAGGTTTTAGTATCACACGTTGTTTTCTCCGGTGTCGGCATAGTCACGGCCCGGACCGAACACGTTGATACTAAAGCCGAAGGAGTCAAGTGCACAGTAAAAGGTGTTCGCATTGGAGACGACTGACGCACACGGTCAAGCTACCTTCGCGCTTGATCGGTCAATTCCACGTCGTTACACAATCCTTTCCTTTTAAACAAGGTCCTTGAAAACGAGATGGGAGTCAAAAGCCGGAGCATGTCACTAGGCTCAGAGGTGGCAAGCTATTAATAAGAGCAAACAATGCGCAAGCTTGTGCTTAAAGCCAAGTCCATCAAAAAGATCCCTGAGCCGTGTGGCATAACAGTAAAGCTGTTATTCGGTACCCGGATATCGAGTTCATGTCAGATGATGAAATTCTCACCGATCTGAAGTATCAGAGGGTATTAGAAGTTGTTATAGTGAACCGGAAAAAGAACGATGAAATAGTCAACACAAGAACGGCAATTATCACGTTCCAAACCACGTGTAGCACCAATGCCGATGGCCTAGATGGTGCGCACTCCTATCGAATTTGCACAAACGTGTGTCTTTTATAGTGAACCACAGCAGTGCGCTTAATACGATAAATCGAAGATGACGGATACAAACGCCGAACAAACCACTATCGCTAGAGAGTCGAAACACTGCAGCCGCCAAAAAGGCAAAAACCAAGACCGACTCGAGGCCTCAGCATGACAGTGGCAAAGCGTAACAGCAGGGCTACAAGCTGGTCGGCACCATAAGACCAAGGTTGATGGTTGCCTTGGAGGAAGCAAGCCAAACCAGACCCCTACCGGACAAGTGTCGCGCTGTTTGCCGGCTGGAAAGCTAAGCGGTGGAATGGCCGAGGGTGACACCCCTTTCGGAGGTAGCAAGCAAGGGTGTCTCAAGTCAACGGGTCTCTATCCTAGCCTGGAGATCGAGGAATCGGTCAGTAGTCTTTCTTTGGAAGACGAAATTCAGAGCAATGGGTCAGAACCGTTAGCAATTGGGCCGATCGTTCGGGAGTTGGGATCAACAATGCCAACTCTCAGTGAAATTAAAGGACTGCGAACGGAGGTGCATCATGACAGGTGCACTGTTTATGGCAAATCGTACTTGAAGCAACACCTTGTGGCCCCTATCTGGGGTCGTACTCGAGACAACCGTCTTATCGACGTGTTGGTCGGTTCTTTACCAAAGGCCGGCCAATGTGATTGTGCAGCGGCGGTCTCAAGTTTTGACGTCCAAAGGGGCGAGGTGGTATTGAGTCCAGAGGCAGTACGGAATGACATGGAGAGAAGATCAGTGTACTTCGTCCACGCTGTGGGTGAGGTCAGAGATATTTTCGGAGCAAACATCGATTGCGTCTGGGAACGAGAGCCCCGGCAGTTGGGGGGATCAGGCTTACTTCAACTAAGCTCCCCTCACCCAAGGAGGCCGCTGAAAGGGAAATCACGAAATGTGAGCATCCAAGCGGACGTTCCAGTGCCAGTAAGAATGCTGGCACAAGTTAAAATAGTGGGAAAGGTACCTCCAGTTAAACAGGAGGTGGTTAAGCAGTTGAGAAGTCGGGCCATCGTGGCGCCGATTACTCCCCAACCCACAAAATCAGCACGTAAACGTGCACAATTAAGACGCTCGGAAGCACGTAGGCTGGAAATAAATACCGGAATACGAGGGAGGGTGGCCCATTTTGGGGACCATTCCATTGAAGGTGAAGGTGCTGCCGGTCGTAACACAACCATGCTAGGAGCAGGGGCAGCACAGAACGCTATCTCTTACCTGAGAAATCGAATTACATACGATCCCAGGTACATATTGTGGCAATATGGCAGAGGCCCACCCCAACGAAGTCCGAGTATCGGGAACACTACTCCGTAGTGCCTTGAGTGTCGCCCCTACCGTGGTCAACAGAGAGGGCATTTTCACACTCTGGACCAACGTGCGGGCTCAGGGGGTGTCTGTGTCTGCTCAGTATGGCAAGAGAATCGGCGGTATGGGCTACAAGCTGGTCGAGAGTCGAAAAACTGCAATCGTCAAGGCAAATACCAAGACCGATTCGAGGCCTCAGTCCGGTAGCGGCAAAGCGCAGCAAAGAAAACTGTGGCCGGAATCGATCAAGGTAGCGACTGCGGGAGGCACGTCCTATCTTGATCTCTACATGCGCATAAGATCATCAGGCGACCCTCTTCTGCAGGAGTTTGAAGGGAAGCGGACGGCGGTTGACACTCTTTCGCTATCCCTGAAGCGTGGGATGAACGGCGAGGCGGGTATGAGCGCCATAGAACGAGTTTTGCAGGGGGATGGCGTGGCTCGACTGGTGGTCGACACGGTCACGGTGTCCATTACCGACATAGACATGCTCGCTACGCCTGAGTCAGTCGCGGCTGCTCTGGAGAATGAAACCACAACCAAAGTTGACGCCAAGTCTATCGTCCTGCACAGGCAACGCGATGGCCAGCAGGGCACACGCCGAGATAGTCTTAGAACCATGGAATTTTTAGGGTTCATGGAAAATCCAATTCATCCCAAAGTTTACTCCATATCTTTAGAGAAGAAGAACAATTTCTCTGTCGTTCATCAAATGACTCCCGACCATTGCTCAGAAGGGATATTAAGTTACAATGACAAGGAAAAGACCTATAAAACATCTATCGACTCTTGGCGGAAAATCCAGATCTCGATCCCGATACGATTGTCGGCACCTCCGATGACGATGAGTTCGATAGTACCAATACCAGAGAATCTACACCAACACTGGAAGATAGTGCACATAATTACATCAGAGATGAGCTTCAGGGAGAGCGCACCTATCTCCAAAGAGGACTTACGGACCTTTCTCGTAGACGTGATACACAATACCGGTATTACCATGCAGGTGTTTGGCGATTCGATGATGTGGCAGGAACTGAAGCACTTCTTAGCATCATCGAAAAAGCGAATCGTTACATTAGGATGCCTTACGTCTTCCTTGAACGAGACCACCTCCATGTCGTGCATGACTGTGCCTATTCAAACTCGTCGTGCCGATGTTTCCGCGTTAAAGCTCTTAGAAGAAGGAGTAAACGCAGACAGTTACGAGAACTCTCGCTCGAAGAGATCAATGCCATCGTCGAGTATTACTTTGCGGTCGGCAAAATCTGTCTCTAAAAAAACCTGTCTCTCTCTCTGCGGTCGGCAAAATCTGGTCGATCGATTATGTTGATATAGTGATAGATTATTGGTATAAAAAGGGATGTACGGTCGGTCAGATGGTATATTAAGCGGCACCATGGAGTTCGATAGTCAGTTTAACCGTGAAACGACAACCGACGACGTTGAGACGTCGCAAGTTGAAATAAGTGAAAAAGTACTGAGTGCAGCTAATCAGATTCGGTCATGGATCCGCAAGAACCTGGAGTTGATGAACAACTGGCTGGCTCAGGAGGAATTGGAAGCGACGGAGGAGGATCCGTTATCGGCACCTCCGATGACGATGAGTTCGATAGTACCAATACCAGAGAATCTACACCAACACTGGAAGATAGTGCACATGATTACATCAGAGATGAGCTTCAGGGAGAGCGCACCTATCTCCAAAGAGGACTTACGGACCTTTCTCGTAGACGTGATACACAATATCGGTATTACCATGCAGGTGTTTGGCGATTCGATGATGTGGCAGGAACTGAAACACTTCTTAGCATCATCGAAAAAGCGAATCGAGACATTAGGATGCTTTACGTCTTCCTTGAACGAGACCACCTCCATGTCGTGCATGACTGTGCCTATTCAAACTCGTCGTGCCGATGTTTCCGCGTTAAAGCTCTTAGAAGAAGGAGTAAACGTAGGCAGTTACGAGAACTCTCGCTCGAAGAGATCAATGCCATCGTCGAGTATTACTTTGCGGTCGGCAAAATCTGTCTCTACGGAAAAATTCGATTTCACTTCAACTCCCACGATAATGATCGAGTGCTATATCACGTTCCGGCGACTATTTGTTGAATTCCAAGGAGGCAAACATATTTACAGGACAAGACAACGCAGAGAACAAAATGGCTCGCGTTGGAAAAGGTGCTTGAACGACACCTTGGAATCACATACGGATCGACAAGACCTAAGCTGAGTCAATCCTTTTCCATTGAACAAGGTTCTTGAAAACGCGATGGGAGTCAAGCCGTAGCATGTCACTCGGATCAGAGAGGCCAAAAAAATGAGAAACTTGCGCTTAAAGCCAAGTCAATCAAAAAGATCCCTGAACCATGTGGCATAGCAGTAAAGGTGATTGAACATCCCGTGTTTAACACGTGTAGCGGTGCTATTCAGTGCCCGGACATAGAGTTCAGTTCTCACCGACCTGAAGTATCAGAAAGAATTAGAGGTTATTATAATGAAAAGGAAAAAGAACGATGAAATAGTCAACACAAGAACGATATATAAGATACACAATGCGGCACCATATACCAAGACGTTGGACAAAATTGATGCAATATAAAAAACGCACTTCAGTCCAACACCATTGGAAATATTGGAAAACTATAAATTTGCAAGCCGCAGGCAAACGGATCATGAACCTATAAGGAGTCGAAAAATATAATCTCGATTGCTGGAAGTGCGCGACGAACGACAAAGTAACGTGGCATAATAAGATACGTCTCAAGAGACAACCCTTTAAATGTTCCATCGACTCACAAACGTATTAACAGATTAACAGAAGGAATCTGAGAGTCTAACGAAACGGAAGTATAAACTGATCATATTTCGATCATAATCTCTGCTACGTGCAGAAAATATTATCTTATCAACTCGACGCGATTTCCATCCGAGTGCTTCGTCGCCGCTTCACGGCCTGCTACGTGCAGCAAACATTTGGTGACCGCGACGTGATCGCGAAAAGTGCCGTTTGTAAGGCAAAATACTGTCGCGATCCGTAAAAAAACTCGAGTGAAAAATGACCCTGGCCAAAAACGCCCAGACACGTGGCATTTACGGGCCACGTTGATCGGAAAGAGAACGGCGGAGCGAAGGGAGAGCTGGAGGCTGCAACCGTCACACCAGGAGACGAGAGGATCAAGCCGGACCTTTCGCGCTAACCCAACGTTTCGACGTGAAACCCAAGGCTTCGTGTCAAATCGCTAGTCGCGTTAACTAGTGCTGTTAAGTGATAGAAACAAATAAAGTTCCCGTTTTTAACCCCGTGAATTACCAACGAGTGAATTTCTTAGTGAAATCCGAAGCCCGCAGCTTCGTGCGAAAACACACGTGAAGCAAGAAGAAGAGAACATGTTCCATACTGTAGAGAGAGAGAGAGAGAGAGAGAGAGAAAGAGAGCGTGGGTGCATATGATGGTGGCGGATAAACGTTCCAACCAGGAGATACCAGACGATCAGGACACCTGGAAGCTACCGTTTGCTTAGGGTACCAATATGTACAATAGAAAATAGATGCCACACGAACAAGCATCATGCGCGACGATCTTGTGACTTCGACGATTTCAGTGTCTGCGCCGGAGGTGGCGGTGTGCGTGGAGGCTCTAGGTCTCCGCCGCCCCCTCCGTAGATGGCTCCTCAAGCGATACGCTCGGATCGGGACCACTGTTCACAGCCACAACGCGAAGCCACCCGTCCCCTTACATGGAGTTGAAGTTCAGCCCCTGCAGGTTGACCGCGCTCGTGTTCATGTTGATGGTCGCCGTGTCCGGGTACCGCTGGCGGGCCATCGGGTGCAGGCTGGCCGTGGTCGTGAAATCGACGTGCCGCGTATCAACGAACCCCATCACACCCATCGGATGCCCGTGCGGGGGGCACATGAGGGAGGTGGATGATGCAGCAACGGCCGCTGCAGCTGCTGCCGCCGCCGCCGCATTCGTCGTGTCATTACTCTGCTGCTGTTGCTGCTGGGCTTGTTGGTGCTGTTGAGTTTGTTGCTGCTGCTGCTGTTGTTGTTGTGCCGCGGTCACTTGCTGTTGCGTCGCTTGATGTTGCTGTTGCTGCTGCTGCTGCTGTTGCTGCAGGGACATGTTGAGCGCCGGGGACGAAAGGGCCGTATCGTAGTGTTCCATAGACGCATTCTCGTCTCCGGGTGGCGTTGTGGCCGTCGGGGGTGGCGATATGTTCGGTTCCAGCTTGATCCGGTTCTTAATGCTCGGCCGGCTGATCGGGTAGCCTCGCTTTTTGTACTCGAGCCACAGGGTCCGGTTGTTCACGCCGTACAGGCGAGCCGCCTTGCAGAATCCGATGCCTCCGAAGCGGACCGCCTCGAGGGCACGCAGGAAGTTTTCGTCACCCTGCGGATTGACGGATCGTTTCCGCTTGACCGGTTGCACCGTCCCGGTACCGGTCGCTCCCGCCCCGGCGGTAGTTCCATTGCCACCGGCAGCCCCGTTTCCACCGGCCGCCACCGTCGCTCCGTTGTTGCCGGGCGCTCCGGCCGCGTTTGTCGTCGTCGTGGTGGCCGTGGCCGTCCCGAGCGGGGATTGGTTCGGTGTGCCCGTACTGTATACCAGCCCGGCCGTCGTCTGGTCGCCTCCTGCCTGCGGTGACGTTGGGGTGGAAATGTTCGATGACTGGTAGCTGTTGACCATGTTGTTCGGATTGACCGAGATGATCTGGGGCGAGAAGGGATGCTGGTAGATTTGTACGGGCGTCGTCGGTTGTGGCGTCGTGGCGTTCGAGTTCGTTGCCGACGCGTTCGTAAGCGTATTCCCATTGTTGGCCCCGGCCGAACCGGCCCCACCAGTGCCTCCGCCGGTACCACCAGCGCCACCATTCGTCGTACTGTTTGCGGTGTTGCCGCCACTACTTAGCGACTGACTATCACCAGCTTGATGCTGATGTTGCTGCTGACTCGATTGCTGTTGATGATGTTGCTGCTGCTGCTGAACCTGCTGCTGATGTTGTTGCTGTTGATGTTGCTGCTGTTGCTGCTGCTGCTGTTGTTGCTGATGTTGCTGCTGCTGCTGCTGCTGCTGTTGCTGCAGGCCTAAATTCGTCTGACAGGGCGTAATGCCAAACCGCGAATAATTCGTATCGATTACCGTCCATTGCCCACCTGGGAACGGAAAAGGGAACAAGAGAGCTTTGATTATTTATTTGTTTTCTATTTAATTTCACATCGCGTTCGTTCCGTGTCCTTCCTTTTTCTATCGCCCTGTCTTTGTATGGGTTTGTGTGTTGTGCTATCATTTTTTTAGCATCACACGCTTTACGAGATCATTTAAAAAAAAGTGTTTGTCCCTCTATACAAATGGCAAATTGAACATCTTTTTCGAAACCGTCTTGCTCTAAAACCGGCTCAGTAGTGTGGGTGTATATAATGCAGGGAGGGGGGGCCAAAGGTGGGTTCTACTACCAAATGCACCAGAGGGGGCAACGATTTCACTTTCGGGAGCTGAACAACTTCCCCGTTTTTCTTCAAAGGACCACCCCGGCAAGTGGAAAGTGGACACTCTACACTGTCTGAATGAAACGGCAAAGAAACGTGATGGTTGTCTAGGACACCATAA
Organism: Anopheles coustani; assembly: GCF_943734705.1. NCBI lineage: Eukaryota > Metazoa > Arthropoda > Insecta > Diptera > Culicidae > Anopheles > Anopheles coustani. The sequence goes on from NC_071289.1 coordinate 75,850,096, forward strand.
AACAAAAAGTGATGGGAAGAAGTTACTGGGCTGTAGAAAGCAAAGTAGTTGGAGTAGCATGAGGTCATTCCATGCACGCTCTTAGTGCTACTTGAAAGTTGAACGATTCAACACAAGCATCAAACGATATCAAAAAGGTAAACAAAAAAGCCGAAACACTGTGCAAATGGATCCACCACACACGTACTACTACTGTGTCCGAAAGGTTCGTTCGGTCGTTTCCGGGATCAAACAGCCTACTACGCTACTGGGATACGAATGTAATCGAAACATGTTTGCTGCTTCGTAAAGCAAGTGGGACCGGGGGGATCGTGCAGAAGATAACGAACAAAATGGATTTATATATATCTATACTACTACCGGAATGGGTAAATGTGTAAAAAACAGAACGAAATTTAATCAATACTTCCGAAAAAGTTGACTCGAAAAGGACGCAATACCAATTGCTTTCTATCGGGTGTGTTGTTGCGTACAACTCCGATTTCGTTTCCTTAACCTTTTCCATCGATTGACTGTGTATTTTTTTTTCTCGTTTTGTTTTGCGTTGTTACTGTTTGACTCGTTCACATTCGAATGTAAAATTAAATAAAAAACAAATAAATACAGGCATCGTTCATGAAGTGGCGCATTTTTCTTTTCTTTGAAGAGATTATTCGCAGTGAGTTTGGAATCATATAACTATTCGTTTTTTTTTTTTTTTGAATGCGTCTTTCACTCTGTACCCGAGCTCTCTCTGTATCCTCTTTCGTTGCACCAAATTTTGCATTTGCATTTTGTCGGTCAATCATTTAATGTTACACATGGGGGATATTTATAAACGTTTGACAATGGGAAAAAATGGTTGGCTCTGCTAAATCATCTTTGGGGATCCGGTCAGCATCTTCAAAGTTAGTGTGTGTAGGTGTGTGGTTGAATTGTGTGGATGTTGGGTGAATGTTCACTTGTGGATATGGTAATGATGTGTATGCGTGCCTTTAGAGTCAGATGATATAGATGAGAAACAGACGAAGCCATTCAATGAAAAAGGTGTGAAAAGGTGATGGTGAAAACAACCATTAATGGCAATGTTATTTCAATATGCTACACAGGCAAACGGTACAAAAACCAGTACACATACAAGCGAGGAAGAAAATGATGTATGATGCTGGTAAAATATTTATATATTTTAAAAATGTCCATCGTTTAACTCCCCCTTGTCCCCACAAGTATGATTCAGGTCAAACAAAAACAAAGGCTTTTCGGCAGTCCATAAAAACAGAAAAGTTCTGCGTAACTGACGAACGAATAATCACATAATCAATATGGTCAAAAATGAAGCCATGTTGGCGGGAGCATTAAAAACAAAACGATGCTTTTTTTAAAAAAAAAAGAAAGACTCTTGAAACACTGTCAACATTAATTATGATTTTGCGATGCCCGCTGACATCTCATGTAACGAAATGGCGTACAATGAAAATGAAATATGAAGTATGAGAGTAGCGATTAAAATTGACACGTTGCTGGAAGCGTTAGTGTGGAGAGGGCAAGCGCAAAAACATATAACATATTAAAATAGCAAACTTATGTACATCATAGGCCTTTCCGTAAAGCCCAAACCCGCGGCCATGTTTGGCTACTGCAGCGTGCGTTCGATCGATAACACGCTCCCCCCTGGCGTAAAGGACTCACCGTTGCGTGATTGTTAATCGAGGAATATTAAATTACTTCGTTCAGGTAAACGATGTTTGATTTCCCTCGATGCCATTCGCCCACATCAAGGGGGACCAATGTTCCACTTCGTACCACGCAGCAGAACGCATCGCCGCAAACGGATGAAGACTGTTGATCCATGAAATGCGTCCTTAAGGCCAGTCTATCCAAAACTGGACGGCTAGGGCAGTGAATAAGTGGAAAATCTTCCCGGGAATCAACTCAATGCACCGAACCACGTGCACAGCCAGGACGCGGTCATGCATTGCATTGACTACGCATTCCTACGCAAGGGTGTCTCGCCGAGTGAAGGCGATAAAATCCACCTCTAATTACATCGTCCAAGCTCGAGCCTTTGTGTTTTCAGCTCAGCTCAACTTCACCTCGCTCATGAACTTCGGTGGTTTTCCCACTTCCTTCCGGTTCATTGCACAGTTGTACTCTCATCAGAAAACTCAATCTCTCTTGCTTCTGCTGGAGTATTTCACTTGTCTGTTTTTAGTAAACTACCTTCTAAGCCCTTCATTCAGACGAAGAAGGTAAGAGAATGATGATTAATTTCTACCGAATACGGGCAGCATCTGTATCGTAGATATTGAGAAAACCGACTAGCGACCAGCGTTCGAGCAAAGTTTCCGAACATTTTCTCGTTTTACAAACCGATCGTGCGATAGTGGTGGTCATAAATTTTCATAATTTATACTTCAAATAAAACTACAAGCGTTCCTTGTTCACTTTATTACCAATATACCAGCGTGCGCTGGCCCATGTGGAAAAGAAAAGTTTATTTCTATCCCGCACAAGTTTCACTCAATTGGGAGAAAAAAAAAAGAAACCATATAATCAAATTCCAGAAGCAAAGATAAATTACAAAGATAAACTTTTGTTCAAACTTGGTAGTGAACGTACGAAACACACCGGGTTAAAGCCAATTGTGCACGAAGAACAGAACCAAACCGACCACCATCACCCAAACACACTGCCATCGACGCGTGCAATGGAGAGGAGAGGTGATGCGAAAGGTGAAATCTTGGTAGAAGTTCACCCCGACCTCGATCCACCTCAGTGCAACAACAAAACCCACCTCGATCTGCCGTCACACCACCCGCGAGAATCGATACGACCCAACCAGCATCATCGGCAAGAATATCTTGTCTCCCCCTTACGAGTCTCGCTCGAAAAAGGATCGTGGAGCTGGGGAAATGGGCGATGGAAAAGTGTGCTCATGATCGATCGAATGCAGTCTCATCGCTGAACGAGTGAGTGAGCGGGTGAGTGAGTTTATTATGCGAAGGCAACCCAGCCAGATGGGGACGGAAATCGAACGGACGAACACAGACAGACAGCCCCGACAAACAGACAGACAGACTGACTGTCGAGGGAGATGGCACACGCTTCTAGACATGTACCCGACACGTTTGCCAGCGTTTGGCAGAGATGTAAGCCTTCCTTCTACCTGAACCCTGGGAAATTCACCACCAGCTGGAAGCGAGGCAAAACGAGTTGTACTTCGTGGAGCAACTTATGGAAAACCATCCGGACTCGGAGGAAGAAAACCTGGCTAGACCTGGCAGGATGAAGAAATCACCCAGGGAGGAGGCACACTGTAGCATTGACGAGCATATGCTCCTCTCACGACGCGGCGAAACTTCGCGGTTGAGTATTATTAATTAACTTTTAATCATCTTCGGTATAAGTAGACTTTTTTGGCACTAAAATATGCGTTCCGAATGAAACTTCTTAAAGGGAACACAAAATACCCTTCAAGCCCAAAGGGACGATCAACCCATGGTCGCGTGTATATTTTATGTAACTTAGTGCTGTTGCCTAAACATCTCCGCCAAAAGCATTAAATTTATTAAATTAAAAACAGAAACCAAGCGGGAGGAGAATTTTCTTCTTCCATTTCTTGGCATAACGACCTTCTTTTTGGTCGTTTCTGGCTGTTAAGTACTTATAAGACTTTTTTCCTTTTATGTACGTGGCTAGTCAGTCCTCTCGTACAGGGGAGGATCCGGTTTCGGTTGGGATTCGAACCCACGCCGTCAAGGTGGTGAGCCCCGGCGCTCATGGGCCGATATTCTAACCGAATTAAATTTGGAAGAGAATTTTAAACGTAGCGCATTATGGTTTCCTTCTTAATTTAAACAATTTTTCTAAACGCTTAAAATTGAAACGAAACAATTTTAATACGATTGTTTTACAAAAACCTCTTAAGGGCTTTGAAGAGTATGACAAACACAACTAACAATGTTTTTCTCATACTTTTCTCTGCTTTTGAAAGAAAGTTTCCTATATTGGAGGCGACTTCTCATCATCATTAGTATTTGAATTTTAATTTTTATTTAAATTTGCAACTTTGAACCAATAAGTGTGATTATTAAAAATGTTAGTCCTTGTTCTGTTTGTATGCCTGTATGATACGTTTTGATCATCAATTCAGACACCTTTATTCGCTAGCCCATGTCGCCAAAAGCCGGATAAATTGTTAATAGTATTACTGCCCCGAAATCCCGTCCGACCGAGTGACAACGCAGGCAGTCGTCAACTTTTGGCATCATTTCCGAAACCACATTTAGTCCACACCAAACGTCACCGCTGCTGCTGCTGTCATACTTGGCGCAACGTTCGAATCACGTCCCCCATCTTTCGAACCCGAACACCCGGGTGACTATCGATCCGAAAAATCAAATTTAGATGATCGTTTTGTCGCCGCTTAGCAACATTTTATGCAAAACACTGCGCGCCCATCGGTCTCCACATTCCGGCCGTATCTTACGCCTGGGCGCACATAAGCGGAGAGGCTTACGTGAGACAGCGGAATAGATTCTCCCATGAAATCCATCCCAAATTTCCACCACCTCCGCGCGCGCAACGGGAAACCCGCAAAAGGGTTAAAGAAGGGGTGTGTGTGTGGGATGGGCATTGCCGTCAGTTATCTGGAAAATACTGATCTCGAATCCACGCCACGTTTATTTCTCCTCCCCCCTACCCCATCGCGGACGGACTCACTCACCCGGTGAGGAGATTCCCGGGAGGCTGAGTATAGCGCCAACCAACACCCGGGGCACTAATTTACAGCCTACTCGGTCGGCAGGCAGTGTGGGGCCGGAGGGAAACATCGTGCGCTATTCTGACAATGCTTGTCCCATTTGCTAATAGGGGGTTGGGGGGGAAATGAGGGACAAACATTCATCTCCGGCATGGGAAGATAAAACGAGCTCATGGTGCTCCGAGGAAGAATGATTTACTAGGTTTTTCGGTAGGTGTAGGTGGGTGAACGAAGTGTGAACACACTGGGAGAAATTCTCATCAATAGCCTAGAGGTAAATATGGATGTCTAAATTGAAGTTTGAACGTTATTTTACAACACTGTTTATTTCTGGTTGTTGTGGGATGAATTTTAAATGGAAAATTCCACTGCTTATGAATGCAAATGAAATGAAAATCATTTCACCATGCACCATCGGTTAGGTTTTGTAATTCCTTTACACTTAAACTAGGATATTATTTAAACACCACAACCCCAGGTTGAATGTGATCCATTTCCCACACCGGGATTATAATTTTTCTTCCTTTCTTATCACCACTAGGCGCGCTCAGTCCTCCCCACCACTCGTTCATTATTTTTCCTCATCCTTAGAGCGAAATCAGATTACCATACCCGGGACGTCCAGACGTCGGAGGAGATTATATTTCTTTTCACTCGCAGCGAAGCCGAGCGAAACTCCAAATCACAAACATTGATTTCATCGGAGGGTAAAGAAGAAAAAAAACAAACAGAATAGAAGCAGTTTTCATCAGAGATGGGAGCAAGGAGGAGCAAAGGAAAGAAAATGACGAAAGCCCGAAGAGACAGTACAACAAATCAAACATTCACAGAAGAAGAGAAATAGGGATAAAAAAGGACACTGAAAGGCACTGCGCTTCGTTGAACCACAGAATGAGGGACAGCATTTGCCCGTCCTTATTTTCCCCTATTCATCCCAAATCGAATCGGTTGGAGAGTTCATGGCACCGGTTGAGTTTTATCAATTCGAGCAGGAACTGCAATTGACGGAGGCGAAAAAGCTCCCCTTTATTTTTATATGAAGAAGGTTCTCTTGGCGGGTGTTACGGAAGAGTAATAGAAAACGGTTCAACCCTACAGCTAGCTATGTAATGTACGCTTTTCAATTCGCAATTCGTATAAACTCATTAATTACTCGATTGTGCATAAATCAATGAAAATAATTGTCGGAATTGCTGCCTTATTGGACGCAACGGAATAGAACGCAATTCCACCCTTTAACATGCAACCATATTAATGCTTCTTTTACGAAACCTGGAAGCAACCAACTGTATTTTCTATCTATTTCTATTTTCTATCCCCCACCACCAATGTTGGATTGCAACATGACGTCCGTATCCTTGCTTGCCCGGAAGCGCGTGATTTCAAGGTTTCTCCCCCCCACGGGTGGTCGGTCGGGACGTGTTGGAGTGAGCTCGCTCTTTGAATTCCTCTAACTACCCCTTTCGGTCGTTTTATTGAAACGTCAAATCCTGATCGTTACTCATCGAAAGTTAAAGAAGGAAAATACTTGCGAACGAGACCCTCTGTTCGCTGTTTCATTCTCACTCCTTGTGGCAAAGTGTAAAACTACCGGTAGAGCGCTGGACACTATTTCATAAACGTCAACAGCATCATCACGATTACAAAATAAAAAGCTCCCACGAGCGAGTGAGAAAAACGAAACATGAACAAACCGTTCGGTGGAGTAAAAATTTAATTTCCATCGAACGAGGTCACGATATCCGATGACGTTTTAGAAAGGAGGGGGTGGTGTCCTAGCCTCCACAGCCAAAACGTTCGCGGATGACATTTTAACTGTGCCCGTGTGTTTGTGTGTATCGATCGATGTTGCGGTCGTTTCCGGCGCTCCCGAGGACGCGCGCACTGATTGCGGACGTACGTGTGACGTGCCAGTCCCGAAGGAAAGGTCATCGTCGTCGTCGTCGTCGACGTTGTCGTTGGCTTATAGCGGGCTTTTTACATGGTTGCAACCATCGCATCATCGAGGAGAGCTTTTGGACGAGTGTGAGTGAGTTCTTTTACTAGAGTTTTCCCTTTTTCCAACTTGTGGAGCACCCGCGGGAAGTAATCGGGCTGGGAGTGTGTCGGAAGGATAGAAGGATGGGAAAATCAATACCAAAACATCAATCAATGTCACCCCATTGGGTGCGCTTTTCGTCTCGCGGAAGGAGAAGTTTTCATCGCAACATCAACGATTCGCTGGTGACTTGCGGAGGGCAAAATGCAAAGAGTAATAAAATTTGCAGAGTTGTCTCTCTCTACATATACTATACTTTCAAAAATAAATAAAAAGCGAAACGCGAAAACGATTGCGAAGTTGGGATTTGGAAAGTGAAAAGTCACCCGAGTTTCCAGAATTTGTTGGCCGTATTACAGACAGGAAATACGATGCTCCATAAGAAAACGAAAATTAATCGAAAATGTATATCAGAAAAAGGACTGAGTTTCGTTAAACACACAAGAGTCTTTTGTATGAATCGAATAAGCCGGTATTTACGATTCATTTAAACTATGACTGCATCTATCTATTTAGTTTAAAATAATATTTTAATCACTTTGAAAATTAATTGCTTTCTAGGACTTTTTATTAACACAGGCGATTCTGATGCTGCCACGAAGCTAATAAATTGTTGTAGTAGCTATAATAGTTGCAAAAACTCCTTAGAGAAGCCAAGTCCATTTTTTTAACTGTTTAAAACAAGTTCTAATATAAAAAAAAATTTACCAAAAACGAATATACTGAAAAATGTACAAAGAACGCATGGCAGTCAAAGTGTTAAGAGCAAAATTTAGAGATTGAACAGCGTAAAATATCTTGAAACGTCAATTTGTGACCTAAATGTGCACGTTCAAGTTCTTTTGTTGGAACATGTTAAAATGATGAAGAACAGATGATTGCGTTTCACTTGTGTTAATTAAAAAATATTGGTAAAATATCGACTTTCTTTGAAAACCAACCCACATTTATCAAAAACCACAACTAAGAACCTTCTTCTGACAGTAAAAAAAAACATCCCGGACCTTCCTGTGCCCCAAAGGCTTGCTAGACATTGTCTCTTGTGATGCGTGTAAAGAGGCAGGATACGATCGTTTCGATTCGAACACACGCCGCGCTTCGGTTCTCTGGTTATCCCGGCGGCCCCTTGTAATCCTCGTTGTTCCTCTTTCTTTTTGCCTTCCATGTTTCCGTTTCAAATTGTTCTACATTTCAATTTGTTCTCTTGTTCGAATGGGAAATCACCATTTAGGATAGGAACGGCCATAGTGGTACACGAAACTTCTACCGAACACGATGCACAAACTAGACCGTCCTGCGCTCCTCTCCTTTGGAAAACACAAACGTCGCCCGACGACGTTATCGATTGAATGAATATTTCACATCACACCGTTCGTTGTGCGCGGGTTGACCGCTTTCCGTTAACCCTGGTTATGTTCCCTTTGCCTTGTTCCCTAACATTACAACACAGCATTCGACAAGCAATTGCTCCCCCGTGTTCCAAACCCCGACGAATGCACCGAATTTCACTGCATCTACCACCTCCGACCCCCGCCTTCTGGTGTCAAGGCAACACCGGGAATGGATGGAAAAGTTACGAAAAGTTCCCGAGGGCAAGTACCACTCTTTCCCGTTCGACCCCAAACGAACGAACGTACGTACGAACGGAAGCTAGATGGCGCACGATGGAGGAATGCACAATCGTACGATTGGGTTGTGCAGATGCACACACTAGAACAGTAGGTTGGGGTGGGTTGGGTTGAGAACGGTGATACTAAAATATTCAATTTATTCTCGAGAGAACCGTCTCGCCTTCACTCCGGTTCGCAACAACCTTCAACACACTACGCCGTTCGTTATGGGGGAAAATGAATTTCTTCGAAAAATGTCACGTAGGTAGCAAAAAAAAACCTCCGTTAGTGGAAAATTGAAAAAGAAAGCCTTATGATTGGCAGAGATCAACAAAGTAATGGAGAGAGAGAAAAACAGAACATTTTTCCGACGCATTGGGAAACTATAACAAGTTTTCCGATTTTTTTCCCCACGGGTCTATAATCCGCTAATGATCCCTCTCCCGTCGGAAGTTGGCAGCAGAACCCACGGCATTCATCGGAAAACATGCCAATCGGCTCAATCAATCCGAAAGAATGGTTTCGATTTTTCCAACCAACATGTCCATTTCCATTTTAACCCTGGGATGAAAACGAGCACAACGATTGCGTTGAAGGAAAAGTTTCGTCACATTTACGTACGTAGGAACGACCCGAACGACAATTAATCCGCAAGCTTACAGTTTCCTGTCTGTTTCCACACATCGGGGCTTTTTATCCAAAAGCACACCTCAACTCTTACGGATGGCCATAGAACAGACGAGTGGTCGTCCACTATGGGACACAGTACTTTTTTGCTGACTTTTGTACGACAACAACTCGTTCCTTGTCGCCAACGGATGCCAAGTGAAGGTAACATGGAGCCTCCGAAGCGCTGACTTCGATTAACCGGAGTCATCGACAGTCAGAATGCACCCCTTGCTCGAGCTCGATATCCTAACGGCAAACCCAATTAAAATGTCTGTCCCAAGCCCTGATCCTTCACCTCTCGGCGTCCTGTTGCACTGCGACTTTCGGTTTTAGCCTTGGTACGAGATGTGGCGAGGGAAATTGTTCACTCCCTTCGGTACTACAACACCACAACGAGGGACGCAAAAAGGACGCACCAAAACACGCTCCCAACGGTGGTCACTCGTTGATTGGTTAAAACCAGAGATTGCTTCCCGGCAGCGAGAACGAACCATCGGGAAGTTGTCTTCCACTAAGACCGACCCCAAACCCTTGTGAGCGAGCTGCCGAGCACCACCACCACACGTGTCATCCTCGACACGTTTTATGTCGACGGTTGCAACGTGATGCAGGGACGAACGAAAGCCACCGGAGCCATTTACGCACCCCGTCTGTGTTCAAAGTTCAAGCCCAGGTGGGGTATCCTTTTAGGCAGGCTACGATTGTTACGTTCCATGTTTCGGTAGCTCTACACTGCCCCGGAGGCCCACAACCAAACCAGGCGATTCCTACTCCGAGGCTTTCTGCCGATCCGAAATGATTTTAAATGGCAATGCTGCAAGTGAGAGATTATTTGGGATGGCATTTGGAGGGAAAACTATTCCTGAATCCAATCACACTCTGACTCTGATGTTGGTGGAAATTGAATTTTCGAACGTTCGATTTCGCACCGAACGTTTCCACTTGCAAATCCCACTTTTCACGTGAAAAATGTAGTTAAATGTCAACGGTACTTAGAAACAAATCATTTATCCTTCACTTTAGCTGAGCTCAGTCTGAAAACTTTCTTGGCATAACTTTCATCAAGGAAATAAAACTTACTACCCAATCAAATGTCACGGCATGGTTTTCCCTTTTTTACAACATCCGGTCAGGATGCAATAATTCATTAGGATGGAATGTTGTTGATTTTTCTCTTGACCTTTCAAGATTACACTGGGGCTCCGTTCCCGGAACACAAAACCAACCGAGTCACTAATCATGAACTACATCAGAGTGGTTGACTTTTACTTTGTTGTGGTCATCAACTGCTAACGACGCCGAGCCTGGGTTTCGAAATTATGCAACGCTGTGGTTTGGTCTGGTTTTCAGCCTGATTAGGGCTAGCATTTTCAGGATCTTCTAAAATTTGCATCGTTTTCAAACAATTCCAATACGGTGTTATTGAAAGCTTGAGGTGACATTCAGTAGAAAGCCAAAACCGGACAAAACCGTAACGAAATCGTATGGTAAGCCCTGCGTAGGCCATTGCAGGTACCTGTCACAATCCATCATGCCGTGTGCTACTTTTTTATCAATATGAAAGTTCTGCTGATCTGCGTATTGCGTCATAGAAACTGTTTACAAATAGAATGCATTTTTATAATTGAAAAGTCAATTCATACTTCCTATTTTAGAAGAGGTATCACTCAATTCTCAGCACATTTTTGGCTGGCAAACTTTAGTTAATGTATGTGTACATAATTAATCATTTTTTGGTTGACATTTGCGCATCGTTTCCGATAGAACACGGGGTTCCTTTCGTTTCCATCGGCAGTACACGCTCTAATTGCTTTTTTTACCCGTGCCTCACCACTTCATTTAACGAACGAAGCACAAAATGGAGCTTTTTTCCCTCGATTCACTCGAAACATGGTTTTGCTGGTCCGAAGGCGCTGAGTCGATGGCCACAGCCGGAGTAACCGTTCCAAAACCCCGATGGTCACTGATCGGAATAAAACAGCAGAGCTTGGGAGGAAAACGGTTATTTCTCTCTCGTTGTGTTTCCATCAAACCACTCCATTCTGGGGCATTTGTTCGCTGCAGATGTGTTTCCTTCAGCTCTCCCCACCCAAATCCGTGTGTCCGCATGCGGATTTTTATTTTAATGAGCACGGTACAATCCCCCCCGGCATTCCCTGTCACTCCCGGTCGGTTTCGACGACCCACACAGTAGTGCCCATATTCCTCCCTACCCCCACAAGGCACTTCACGCCGGAAATGAACAGCAAAGCGTTAATGTCAAAGTGTGGCCATGGCCCCCGGGGGAAAATTGGTGCGAGAATGGATATGGGGGGGAGGGGGAACAGCTCTCCGGCAGCGACAGGTCTCCCAGCGCGGGGGGGAAGGGGGATCCGAACTGAATAACATTTCAATCAGACTCCCAATAACGTTGAGGTTTAGGCGGAGCGGAATTGAGGACCGGGAAGGGAATAACCGGGTGAAGGTTTATCTTACCGAGAGGAACAAGGACGCAAGTGATTGCGCCATAAGCAGTGATGGGGAGGGGGGGGGGGGGGGGGGGGGGGGGAGGGGTGTTTGTGGAAACGAGTGAACCGGTCGCGAACAGACGTGGCGGAAAAACTCGCTGAATAAAAATGAATAAAATAAACCCAAATTAAACCAAACGCGCGGCGGAATGGAGGCGCCTGGTGGGGTGTGGGTGGTCAGCCCGACGTGAAGGTGGCTGAATAAAACTGTCCCCCCCCAACCCGCAGCAGCATGGAGCCGCCCAGTGGTTGACGTTAATGTCGCTTATTCGTTAATGTTTGCACGGCCCCGGGGAACGGGGCGGCAGAGGGGGGGGGGGGGGGGGGGAGGGGCTCGGGGAAGACATCGGAGCAAACGACATTTGATAAAATGAACGACCCCAAAATAATCCCTTCACCTTCCCCTCCCGGAGGCAAGGGGAATATTTGACAAGGGCATTGCGGTGTATGGGACGGACGACGGTGGGGGAATGATGATTTCCTCACTACACTCTCACACACACACACACACATTCGTCCTCCACCGTGCAATGGAAGGCGCCCCCGTGGACTCCTTCCTCGGCCGCGATTGGTGTGTCGGGGACTGCATACAATAATGATTATAATACGGAAAAGCGGTGGAAAATGGAACGAATAAAATAATGAAAACAATATCCACGGTACGCACACCCCCGCACTCTTCCCGTCAACGTGCGAATCAGGAGCAAATAAATAAATTCACAGAAAATCCAGCGTTCATTTTCATCAACCCACTTCCCGGTGTTTCGGGGAGAGGGGACGACATTTTCCGCATATTCATATCGTTCCATTCTCATATGTATACTTTATTATGATTGTTCCGGGTTTCCACGAGGCGCTAATCGTAAATTAAAGCGATTATAGCCGGCAGTGACTGACACTAAGACAGACCCGATAGAGCTTAACTATCTGTCAACTTAAACGTATCGAGACGTTCGTATGGAAGAAACGAAAAACGTGTAACTAATTCCATTTCACGTGACGACACCAAAGTCCATTCCATCCATTCTAAAATGGATTCCCTGGGATTGTGAAAATTATATACTATTTTAAAACCTTTAAACAAACGTCCATTCAGAGGTATAAACTAAAACAAAATTGCCAACAAACGTTATGGCTCTTCAGCTACTAATTAAACACTCCTTGAATCCTTTACATTGGCTCTTGTCTCATCGGCAACTCAACGTATAATTTGAATATAGGATTAACATACATTCAAATAAAGACACACACACACACAGACACGCGAACATTAAATTTAAATACACTCAGCAGCCAATTTAATAAAAAAGCAATCTGATTTGCGACGAAAGAGTGAGATGGGGGGGGAGGGGAAAAGGAAAACAGGCCTACATCCGATAGCGGAGTTTTTTTTTTTTGAGAAAAGAAAATAATCCGTGCCAAACCAATTGCCGTTCCCCGCGGCGGGAAGAGAGAAAGAGTGCCCGAAAGGGTGTGTTTTGGTCATCGTCATGATCATCACGTGTCTGATTTTAATTACAATCGCTGGAATAAATTATAATTTTATTTGCCATCACGGGGGCGGCTCGAGAGTCGGATTCTTCCGGACGCTGGACGGCTTGTTTGCTTTTGTGAGCGATTTTTTCTTTCTTTTGGCCTTTTTCTCTTGCCTCATTTTGTCGCTAGGCAAGAGGGATAGGAACTTTTTTCCGGAGCCAATTTTTAATTTTATTTCGCTCCTGTTTGTTTGTTCCTCGTTGCGAGGGTTGTGTCCCATTGTTTTCACGTATGATGTACATATATGCAATGCCGAAGGGGATTGATTCTGGGAAGCAGTTCGCTTCATCCCGGGTGATTATGTTTACTAATGCATAAATTAATTAAGATCAACACAATAAATTTACAGAAAATTCAATAACACCTAAGCTAAAATAATATAAATCGAACTTATTCTACTTCATATAAGTAGAGCCTTCGCACACCATGCCCACAAAATTGCCAATTTAATTTTGAAGATTAGACCTACTCTAACAAATGACGATGTGGAATTTTCACCACCAGCAGATAAACCTCTGCTGCACTCGAGTTTCCCGGTTGGCCCCACGAAGTCCTATTTTACGAACACAACAAACAACAACCGAGCAGAGCCTGACACAAACTATCCTTCCCGACGCGGCCACACTTCAGGCGCGACACTTTGTCAAGAAGGATTAGCTTGACGTGCTGCACCCTAAATGGGTACAAAAAGCCACAAATGAAGCCCACCGCAAGGCTCGTCGCCACGGTGCCACAACAACGCCAACGAGCGACGTTGACAAAACGGTGCTCGTTTTGGAGGCTTCGGTCGCGAAAGGCTGTGGCCAGTGTTGGCCCAGGAACCACACAGAATGCCACACCCTGGACGGCACTATGAAACGCCAGATGGAGCAACCACCGTAGTACAAGGTCATTTTTACATGGGAAAACATTTTCCGAAGCACACCCATTTATTGTTGAACAAATGGACGGAAAGCTGCAAACTTACACAGTACAATATTGTAAATATTGATTTTGGTGAAAGAAAAAAGCTGCACCAACGAACGCGCGGCATGAGATGAAAAACATTAAATAACTTCACCCAGCGACAACTTCGAACTTCCACTCGGTTCGGACAAAATCGAAGTTGGAAAACACGATCGAATTTCGTATTAACATAATGCACAAAGACACACACACATAAACACTTCAACACCAATCGCGCCGGGAGCGTATTCCAGAAAAAAAAATACCACGATGCATAATAAATGAGTATCGACATTTTCCATCGTTGATTTCGTTGACCGTCCACCGAAAATAGGACGTTTCCGGATGAAGTGGAAGCGCAAACAAAATAATATACGTCATAATAATAATAATAATAATAATAATAATAATAATAATAATAATAATAATAAAGAAAAGGGTGCGAATGGCGATATGGTCGGAAGCTTCCGGAGAGTGTCACTCCGAGAGACCGGACGGATATACCGACGTCCTGTTGGTGGGTTGAACCGAAACAGGATGTGCACACGACGCACTTCCACGTTGACAGGCAGAACGAACTACAACTACTGCTTCGATTGCGATTTATTGCGATCCATCGACATTCAGCCATCGATCGACAGGTTATATTATTAAGATTTCTTGGAAATAAATCCAACGATCAAAAGCGAAAAACATAATCAAACATGCTTGCGATGAAAGCAGAAATGTTCCAAGCCTTCCTACATTTCAATACATCAATGGACATATAAATGCACATAGTTCCGTGATTCCATTGATTGATTGTATAACGCATCTTTTTTCATGAACGTTCAACCGTTATGGATTTGATTTAATCCTTTTTTATGGCTACTTGAATTATGATACCTTCTTCATTTTAATTGAACTATTCTGACTAAATTATACTTTTACAAAAATTAAAATTTCATGAACATGATATGGGGACCAGGGACTAATATCACTAACCCCTATTTAAAGTAAAAAAATATCGAATTAAACAACAATTCAGAGAAGGAAACCTTCCCCATGTCGTAACGTTAGGAAAACTTCTGGTCAAGTGCTCTGTGCTCTAGCGTAAATATTTCAACGAAACACTTTCTCTCTAAATATTGAATAGCAATACTTAGTAATGAATAAAAGGAAATGTTTAAACTCATTGATCTTATTTGAATAATTATAATTAAAATTTATGGTTTTCGCCATAGTGCAATGACTGTACGGTAACGATAACAAATTTATTTGAAATTTTACTTCTAAGATTGTATTTGTTTGCTCCACATTATTCATCGCATAATATTGGCCATACTTTCCACTTAGCCATGGTGTATGTTTAAACTCTGTGCCCCAATTCGTTAAATCGCATCAGTGTCCTCGAACCAACCCTTCCCTTTCAACTTTGTCCGTTTGTTCAGCGACAGGTTTCCAGGCTCAAAATGGTTTTCTCCAATCAAAATCGCGTCACTGGAGGTGAGAAGGAAGGCCAAATGGGTGTTCTATCGTCGCCAGCGCCAATGCGCACCACCCATTGCCACTATTCAAAGCCATTTACATTCACTCGACACCCATCGCGCGTTTCTCCACATAGAACTCACACACGTGGCCGATTGCAGGCGTAAGAAAATTTCATTACAAATGCATCTCCGCCCGTCGCCGGTCAATCGATCCGTTGCATTCACGCAGGGTGGTAACAGGCAGCCACCTCGAACCCTTTTACTGAAACCTGATGAAAGGTAGACGCCACCAGTAGCCTCACTCCCGTCTTCCCTTTCTCTGAGTTCAATCAATGTAAGTCGCAGCCGAAAGGGAAGCCAGCGGGCAGCCCTCAGGTTCATCTCCGTTTTGCATAATTTAACCTCCCCACCGGACCAAGGGAGACAAAAAGAGGACCAAGGGAAACAGAAAGGGCAGACGTAAAGTACGCCAATTCTGTGGCCAATCAAATCACGATGACAGCCACCAAATGGAGCGAGAAGCCGATGGCGATGGTGGCGGATTCCTTTCACGTCCTTCCCATTTACCGTTTGCAAATATCGTGACTACCTGCTGTAATGAAACATAAAAAAAAATGAAGGCAACAATTTAACGTCAGCGTGTGTGAGCTTTGCGATTTTCCCCATGTTTGCCCCTTTTTTTTCTCACCCCATTTTTAAATGGATTCCGAACTGGCCTGCCCTTAGCGCCATCAACAATCATTAGTGCCGTAAAGGAAAACGCGCGCGGCGCCGATCGGGTGGGTACCGTACCATCTTCTTCTCCCTTCCGCATTCCCACATCGACACCACAAACAGCAACCGAGGACGTCATCAAACGATCGAAGGCAGAACGAATTTTAATCAGTTTCCATTCCACGCAAACAAAGCAAACAACCCGACCGGGACGTTGGCCACGGTGTGTGCAAGCCTGTGTGTGTGTGTGTCCATGCGTTCGGTTGTGACGACGCAAACAATCCGAGCGAACGAAGGACCAGGATGGCAAACAAATACAAACTACCGAAATGCACTAGAGCAAAGCGAACGCGAACACGAGAGGGAATAATTTTCCACGCGCGAGTTTGACGGTGTTTGTTGATTTCGGTTAGGATTTTCACTTGATTCCGGCCAATTTATTTTATTTTGTTTTTATCCGTATTCCTTACTACCGCTTGCGTTGGGCGAGATTCAATTTTTCAATTTGCGTTGATCCTTTTTGTAAAAGTGTATGAGTGTTAGGGTGTTTTATAGTTGAGTCATGGTCAACAGGCAAGTAGAAAGGGCGTAAATTTAACCAGTTCCCGACTGGGTGGGGTATTTGTAGCTAACTTTTTGTTGGTTACAAACGTTGCTTTTAGTTAGCGCGTTTGGCTTTTTGATAGCTTGTGCAAAGCCCAAATCGTTGTCTTTCGTCACATATTGATCTAATTCGTGCCAGAAGGGGGATTTATCGCCATGAAAGACATGTATTTCCAGAAGATTGTATTTATCTGTGCATCAAACATTATGGATAATAAAATATTCAATAATCCTAAACTTCACAAAACTTTCAAGATAACAACGATCTAACTCAAGTAAAACTACTAAGCAAAACTCCAAACGGGTTACTCTCAAAAGATAGTGTAATTTGATCATCGAAAGCCAAAAACTGCTTTTAGGAAAATAATCGAAAATAATAATAAACCGTTCCTATGAAATTCCAGTACACAATTTAACACAGCATCATTCTTTAATGACTAACCCTTATATTATCTATTAGTTCAAACGTGTCATATCAGTAACCCAAACCAAACAATGATGTACCGAATTCATTCACAGATCAAATTCGCTCAAATATCGATGTCCTTAAAATGGTATCCATCATTTGATTTGCCGTAACTAAATGGATCGAAATAACGGTTGGAAGCCCGTCGACAAACCATTAGCACATCCCTATTGATTTTCCCAAATTGATTTTGCTTGATTGGAAGTGTGTTACCCGATAGCCATGCGGTCGGTGTGCGCTGATTTGACTGACGCATAAAGGGAATCCCAATTTATGCTAACTAATTTCGTTCAGCTTCCAACAGTTCATACACACTCGCCACACAAACGCCAATGGAAAGTAAATAGATCCTCGCTTTGCGGAATTTTCATTCCAACTACTGCCCATCTCTCATTACATTATGCATGATCGAGCGGATGAAGCACTACCTTTTCGCATCGCACACATTGCACACGTTTGTTTATTGCGAAATGATTTCTTTTTTGTTCCATAATTTCCACCCAGATGTACAAATGCGCCAATACTACCCCAACCGTGTTGGTGCACATCCCGGGCAATAATTCAATGGAAAGTGACCGTAGAAAACGGATGAGGCAATTTATTTACAACACTGTTCTCCAATTCCACTTCCCGGCCAGGGGTACAATTTCTCTTTTTAATTGCATTTGCCATGGAATTCAATTTGTGCAGCGGATCGAATTCGGCAAACCGAAATGTCATTCTTCCGTTACTCCCAACCACATCACGATGGAAATAATCGTGGGCGTGTGATAAAATTAGTGGCATCAAAAATGGCTGACCGACAGCACTGTCGCCATTGAAAATGTATTATTGAAGGGTTATAAGATGAAATAATAAAACAATCATACTATTTTTAGGGCCATGAAATAGTTGAACTTTTGAATGGGAAGCAATTTTGCCTGTGCAGTAGTGTATGATAAAAAGTGATTATTCAAGTGAACGCCTTTTCCGGTTCACACAGTTGTTAGAACACCAACGATATCACATTAATTGAAAGCAGAATGAAACGATTCGTTAAAGGATGTGTGTGTGTGACAGGAACAGTTTCCGGCGGAATTGTAAGTAGGAGAATGTAGGTGAAAACATTTAGCACGAAATGAAGGATGATGAGTATAATGCAAAATTACAACAAACGACACGACGAAGACGACGGCGAGAGGCTGAATTTGACGAAAAGTAAGGACATGAACGTGTTTAGAAAGGTTTTAGAGGACACAAGCGAAGGGTCGGTTCACCCTCTGCCCCCGTATCCTGGAGGTCGGAGGCTCAGAGCATGGCCATGGGCAGTGGGGATCTATAGAGCCACTTCGCTTGCATCCTCCGGAGGAACAGGGCGGCCGTCACTCACCGGTGTGTTGCGATTGCGATTGCGTAATGTTCACGGCCGTCGGTGTCGTCGAGATGTCCATCGGTATGGTCTGCGTCACGCCGCTCAGGTCTTCCGTTTTCTGCCGAAGGAGAAGGAGAGGTTAGTAAAGCGGAGGAGCGGATATAGCTTTCGTCATTCGTGGACAACGAAATTACGTACGATAATGCTCGGCATATGGTGACCCGTCTCGTCGACACTCTCCTGCGAAGACTCGTGCTGCTGCTGGTCAACATCCGAGCTCGGGCTTTCCTTGATGATGCGGATGTTGTTGCCGGCAACGGCGGCTGCGGCTGCGGCGGCCGCGGCTGCAGCGGACGCGGCTCCCAGCGCCAGCGCCCCGTGCGCCGTCGTCGTGCCGTAGGATATGTTGTCGACCTGTTGCTGGATGTGCAGATGGGGCACCAGGTTTAGCGTGGTCCCGTCCCCACTGCCACCGTGCTCGTCCGCCTGCTGTTGGGCGGCCGCGGCGGCTGCTGCTGCCGCCGCTACTGCGGCCGCCTGCTGTTGAGCCGCCGCCGCAGCTACGGCGGCCTGTTGTTGCTGCTGCTGTTGCTGCTGTTGCTGCTGAAGCCGCTCGGTCGAAAGGGAACCGGAACCGGTGGAGGTCTTTCGTAACCGCTTCCTTCGAGCCGCCGGGGACATGTTGGTTTGGGGGGAGGGAGATCGCCTTAGCTGGGGTTGTTGGTGCAACTGCTGCTGCTGTTGCTGTTGTTGCTGTTGCTGCTGCTGCTGCTGTTGTTGGTGATGATATTGTTGCTGCTGGGCTTGCTGTTGATGATGTTGTGCCTGCTGTTGCTGCTGTGCTTGCTGCTGCTGCTGCTGTTGTTGCTGCTGCTGTTGAGATTCAGCACTGCCCCATATCGCGTCACCGGCCGTTCCCGCCACGACAGCGCCCGCCTGTATCAGATCCGACGGATCGAGCTTGCTCAGGTCCGCCTTGCACACGGCCGACGCGTCCGGCATCTCCGCCAGGCCCTTGATTTTCAGCATCTCGGCCGTCTTGAGCACCTGCGGTAACTGCTCGGTCGACACGTTCACCTCGCCGTAGTACATGAAGTCCACCATCGTCTTCAGGTCGTTGTACTGCACGTCCTTCAGTATCACGATCGGGTGCTGGCAGGGATTGGCGGTGAACAGGGACTAAAATCAAACAGGAAAGCACAAACAAACAACGCAGATTAATTTCGTGTGTCACCAGCATACCAAAAAAAAGAAACCCAACCCAAAAATCAATAAATTCTTCAATCTCCGTAAATCGCGTCTTCGCGATACGACAACACGTGGCGAAACATATCCTTACACCCATCCCTACTCTACCCTCCTGAGACACATTTTCCCCCTCCATTTAATTCACTTTTCTCCCTTTTCCCTCCCAGCCAACGAAATCGTTTCCAATCGTCCCCTTTTTGAAGGGTGAGATCAGATTTTCCCCGTTCATATCCCCTTATAACCGCTGGCGGCGTCGCCGGGAGATTTTTCACGCAATATTTTACACCCTTTCGGGTTCGACTTTTCATCCCTTTTGAGATGTGGAAGAAAATAGCTAAAGGGGGGTAATAATTCACACCCCGAAAGGATATATGGGACGCCAATCTATGGGCGGGGAAGAAATTGTGATGCAAAAGAAATGTGGATTTTTTTTTTGACAAGGCATATTGCTTAAACACAACGGAAAGAAAACAAAAACAACACACATTGCACCAGATTTTTGGGAAGGAGTTGTTTGGACTAGGGAGCAAGAATTAGTTTATTCTATTTACAACAACGAAGAGAGTTTTCATAACACTACACGACTTAGTAGTTTTTGATAAGACAACAAAAAATGAAGTTGAATGTCCCACTGAATGGCAAAAAGGAATGTTGATTGATGAAATCAATCGCTCAAATGTGTGTTATTTCAGTTGAAACAAACAATTTCTTTTTCTGACGAAGATTTAATTTATTTAAAAGTAATTTTACAAAGTCGAAATTTCCTTCAATTTAAAAAATAAAGTAAAATTTCCAGCAGATTACTAAGGAAGTAGTGTGAAACCATGTTTTTGTACATGGTTGCGGTTTAATCAAAGTTTAACTTCAGTTCACCAAAGTGCAGACCAAAAAACGGCAAAAATCGATACCGACTCGACACACTTGCGCACAATTGAAAGAAATTGCCATCGCATGAACGCGGACCTATTACGGGCCGTATTTATCATCCTCCCACACACACGAATGCGCCTACGAAAACGAGATTAATTATTTGCCGTTCCACAGCTCCCATGGCAGCCGGAAAAAAGGGCCCCAACTGCGCTTTTGGGCCGTCGTGTTTTCCAAATACTCATCATTAATACGCGTCACGAGACGAGGTGGACGAAATCGTTCGTGGCATGAACGCCTTCGCTGGCACGAAGAAAAAGGGTTAGCCATTTTGTTTTCAGCTTAATTAAACGCCAACCCTTTATACGGCGACGACGCCAGTGCGTGAACTTTTCGTGTTGCGGAAGGAATATTCCGGAAGATCCGCTATCCGGGATAGCGCTGTCCCCATGGGAATGCTAATTTAATGTATCGCGCGAGCACGGTGATGATGTGCTCGACGAATGGAATGGTTTTAATCCGCCCTTTGATGGTTCCCGGTTTGTCCCTGATATGTGTTTGTTCAAATGGCGCACGCTGGAAAGTGCTCGTTGACGTCCGGCGAAACCCGTTAGGGGAAACAAACACCACTAACTCAACAGCAGCTACATTTTATAGAAATAAATTTCTACGATACATTAGAATGCAAGGATGGGGCGGGTTAGAATGAAGCAGAAAAGAGTTAACAAATACCAAATGAAATTACAATTGTTCAAAGGAGAACAATAGGGAAATCAGCGCGCCAACTAATGCTTACTCCAGACGGCGAAGATACCGGTTTCTGGTTCGTTAATCCCGACAACACAACCCGGCAACCCATTATCACGAAAGGAAGGAAGGATGGCCCTAAGAAAATATCAGACGGAATTATTCTTTCGAAACGGAAAAAACACACACAAGCACCACTTTCACCATCACCTGCGAGAGCGAGGGAAATGGAACCCTTCAAATAAATGCAAATGTGCTGTCTTGGCGGCTGAGCGAGCCTTGAAAGGGAGACGACACACGAAACGAAGCGGTCCTTCCTTGCCAAGCATCGAATTCAATTTCAGGGCATCAATCAAATGACTTCGACAGAAGCTCACCGGCATACATCACACTGCCAGACGTGAAGAAGACGAGGACGAACGGAGGGGGCAAAATGAGATGGAATTGTTGTCTTGCAAATTCCATTTCAAACGGAGAACAAGCGAGACCAAGAGACTGGCTGGAGGGTGGGTTGATTGGAGCTATTTGTGGGACGCCAGGCCATTCTTCAGTGAACATGTCGTCCAATGTCGTCTAAAATGTTCGTGATGGGCAGAAAGGGAGGGAGTGTTGCCCGTTGGTCAAACCCGTGGGAGGAGGTTTGCCGAAAACGGCACTTAATTACGGCTAAAATTTAATTATTTCCTCCATACGCCAATCATTTGTCGGGTGCCAAATAGGAACTCTTCAAATGTTGCTGGCGTTTTTTTTCAAAACTGGAAAATAGGCGAGAAAAAACGGAAATGTTTGGGGCTTTTGAGGTAAAACCAAAGCCAATACCGGGAGGATCGGTGAAAAAGATAAATCAATCAATTGAGTGCCAGGGTCCTTTTTAGCAGCAACAAAAAATCCCGATAAAACACCTCAAACCTCAAGAACTTAACTTGTTTATGGTAAGCTTCCATTTGGTTTTCTCCACCCTTGAAACAAAATGCATTTAACAGAATTGAATTTATATCCCCAGCATTTGTGTATCTTAACTTGGCAGATAAGCTTTACAGTACAGCCGAAAACATTTACGCTGCCCCATCGATCCTGGCTTCGTTCGCAAACAATCATTCAAACAACTTCATCCCAAAGCTCCCTCCCTCCCTCCACGTCAACAGGACGAAAACCTCGCTCACCTGAAAGTAGGAACTGCACGCCGAAAGGACGACCTTGTGCGCCTGCAGCTGTCGTCCTTCGGCGGCCAGCGTAACATCGACCAGGCTCTCATTGTGC
This sequence comes from Anopheles coustani, assembly GCF_943734705.1. Taxonomy (NCBI): domain Eukaryota; kingdom Metazoa; phylum Arthropoda; class Insecta; order Diptera; family Culicidae; genus Anopheles; species Anopheles coustani. Next base: position 75,872,867 of record NC_071289.1, read on the forward strand.
AGCAGCGTCGAGAAGACCGAGATGAAGTTCGGCTGATGGTTGTTCCACCGGAGACAGTACTGCTGCACGGACATCATTCACGAGCCGTTTTGGGGGGGTGGAGGAAGGGTGGTGCGAATGGTGGGTGTGATGGTCGGCCAGAGGAAGACCCAACGATGTGCTCCACTAGCAGGCGTTTGGGAACTTCCCGCCAACCGATGCCTTGGCTCGGGCTCCTTAATGCTGCACCATTAAGTTGGGGTAAATGCTGAAATGGAAGGAAAGAGAAAAACAAATAGTATCAATATAGCAGTTGTGGCGTTGAATATGTTATGGCATTGGGAACCAAGGCATGGTGAGCCATTCTTTGAAATGATTAATGCTTTCTACAATGGTGATAAAATAAACCGGTTAACAACAATAGGTAAAATTAACAAATTTTAGGAAGCTTTAGCAGTGGTTGGGAAACAACCAAAACTTTTATATTTTATTGCACAATTTGTTTGTAACTGAAAAGGACCGTTCTCTATTTTCCACGCTTTTATATACATTTTTCCATCTATCATTACCCAAAACGAAAATTGAAAACCAAGGAGTTTAAAACACATAACCAGTAAAGTGTAACTGAAAACAATAAAGAAACATTCCTGCTATTGTGAAAAACCGACAAAGATAATATACGAATAATAGAAATAAGATGTTTGACCTATTCTTTTGAATGTCATACATATGAGTCGGTGCCCATGGCGCAGCGGTAGCGCAAGGAAACACCACACCACAGGTGTGGGATCGAATCTCGAGTCTGGCACCCTCCGATCTATAATATACCGTCTTTCGGTCACACAAACTCTCTTCGGAGAGAGGCCTTGTCCCACTAGGGGATGTCGTGCCTCATAAAAAAAAAAATACATATGAGTCCTGTTTAAAGATTTATTAAAGGACGGCAACAGAAAAGTTGTATAAACATTAGATTTTGAAAAATACAATAGTTCGCTCAACGAAAACAAATTCACAATTCAGTTCAATATTTTGCCCTCCAAACGTTGGATCAATCATTAGGGTAACTGTACCAATAGTGGTGCACTTAGTACTGTAAATACCAAATAGGTGTAATTTATGAGTGTTAAGAACACAATATTCTACATATTTGAATCAATTATGATCGAAACATGACTTTTCTTCTGAAAAACATCTATTTTCACCGTAAACCATACAAAATACACGAAAAAAAACGTATTTTTCTTCCTAGTCGGTTGCTCCTATTATGGTGGTATGGTTCCTATAGTTGTGGTATCGTGTTCCTTTAGTGGTGGTAGTACAAAAAATTTGAATATATTTTGACTATAGCTTATTTTTGAAGCATATTTCAAACAGAACGGTAAAATACTCCTTGACTAATGCGTTGTCATTGAAAAGACTGTTCTGTTTTACCGAAATATGTACAATTTAAATTCATAAAAAATGCTCTGAATATTACAGCTAAAACTATAGTATATGCTTTATAGCGTATCCTTCGCCCGCTTTCTTTTTTCTTTCCTCTGCTTCTTCTGCTGAGCCTTCTCCCCAGTTCCGCTTTGTTTATTTTGTAGAAACAGCATAAAATCACTAAATTTACCTGATTAAATTGGCCAAAACCGGAATAAAACTAAAATATACTTGTGAAAAAATCTGTGGCTACTATAGGAACAACTTGGGTTTTTGTGCCTATAGTGGCACTATAGTAAAAACTATAAAAATATAATAAAATTATGCTAAAATGCACTAAGTTCGTATAAATCAATTATATTTGAGTATGTAAGTAGCGAAATCATATGGTTTTAATGATTTTGTAGTGATTTCTACCCTTAAGAAAATCATGATATCCGTTATAGATTCTTAAGGAATGCAGCATGTTGGGACAACCTGTTTAGAAAATATGAATTTTGGAGCTTACGGAATGAGATGGTTCATCTTTTTAACACTGCGCAGAAGATCAAAGAACATTTCATAGAAGAACAAATAACTCCATTGTATATATATCGGCGTAGAGCTAGAATTTTATTCCACTACAACCACTATTGGTACTAGCTCCACTATGGGTGCACTTACCCTATCAATCGTTTTCTTAGATTTTAAAGAATTTTATCTGTAACAAATAAAATCTGCACATTTTCGAATGCTTTTGTTACAGTTGTTCACTTAAAATATTTCCTCATCTTCCAAAGCTTCTTTAAGCACGTTTTCTATATCCATTAGAACACTTGCTACACACACGCAGGCTCCTTTCTTTGCCATATCGAATTTTATTACTTAACCACATAAGTTGAAACCAAACTGCACACTTCGAACACGATGGAAGCCATTCATCCCCTAATGGATGGTGGTGGTGTGGCATTCTAAACCATAGGGAAAACTACCGCCCCGGCCCAATGGCACAGAACTGCTGGTCGTTAGTGCAAGATGGTTCTCCCTGGGGAACCATGGAACTTTCAAACAAACTATCGAATTAGTGGCAACAAAAGACCGGCGCCTGGCATGTTTCTCCCGCTTCGATCGAGCTACGTTTTCTTCGTTGTTTGGGGCAGAGCTGTAAGGATAAAACCGAAACATGTGTCGAAATATGGGGAGGGTTTTGACTATTCAAAGAGACGTAACCATTGCTGAAATATGAATTTCCGTAGGAAGTGTGTTTAAATTAGAAAGATTTGTTACGAGAACAACCTTCGTCTGGTAGGTCTTGCAATCAGCATATGCAAAAGGTGAAAGTTCCTCTACATTACACCATAACATTTTACACTCACTTCTAAGGTATTTTTCCTTTGAAAAAGATTATGGCCTGATGAGTGTTCTATCCAACCGGTTTTTTTTCCACTCTCTGAAAACCACAAACCTCAATGACACAGCACCGTTTTGTCATGCCAAGTGCGGTGCTGAATGCATTTGAACTTTCTCGATGCTGCTGCAAACACGGTTATGCACAATTTACTTAAAAGACACCTCCAACCAGCCCACGCTCGTTGAACATACCCCTAAGGAGGTGGGTGTTTTGGAGCATAAAACAAAAAAGAAAACATAAACTGCTAGACACTCTCGTGATGCTGATGCTGCTGATGGCGCTGTAATGCATCCACTTATTTATGCGTGTTCGTGTGGGTTGAGGCGTGAACACACCCGTTCAACGACGCGTGCCCTACATTGACTCGAAACAATTGAGTCACGCAAATGACACACACACACACACGGACAGTAACTGTCGTCAATTCGAGCGTGATTGTTGCCATCCCCAAATGTGCACAAACATTGTTTGCAGCCGGGCTGGAGACGTACAACATCTGGCTCCACGTTTATTTGCTGCTGATTAAAGTAAATTAAATTTAAAGGGAAAGGGAAAAAATGTTTGAGGAAAATTTGTGCTATTCATTTCGTACAAAAAAAATCTCACCCCGAGCTGGTGGCAGAATTCAATGTCATGCGGGGTTTTTTTTTCTAAAAAAGGAAACACCCTAAGGACAAACCAGTAGGAGAGCTCGCGGTTCATGCAAAGCACACAAAACAAATGACGACATCGGTCGATGGCAGCGCACGAACGTGCCGAGTTCCGCCGACCGTGCGGCGGATACCCATACCAAAACAACAATGCACAATAAATAATATACTAGCGCGCACAGCTGGTACTACCACCTTCCCCCACAGGTACACTACGTTATATACCGTGTGTCCGAAAACACCCTCTTGAGGGGATTCATTTTTTTTTTATTTTTCCGGCATTTACCCCAAACGAAATGGGGTCCCCAGAGCGTGGAGCACGGTGGGGGAGAAGGACCGAAGTGTATCTAAAATAATTCCACACCTACAGCAGGGGCGGTTGGGAGAAGGGCGGAAGGAAAAAAAACGGAAGGCCTACGCGAACGATGCAAACGATGCGAGAGATAGAACGATGGGAAAACGACGAAGCACCGAAAGCGCAGGGCAAAAGGCTCGCCATTTGCGTTTAGTCCAGTTCACAGAGGTCACAACCAACTTTGAAAGTCAAGGTAAGGGACAGCATTACGTGTGGCAAACGGCTAAACGGAAAAAAGGGCACCCCATGATGTCACCGGGAAATTTTTCAATCGGTACATGACGCCATTATGGAGCGTTACTAACAGCAGTAAAACACCTTTCGCACTCCCCAAAGCCAGGCGCGGCCTCTGACGTAACCGTTTAAACACGAAGGTTGGGTTTTTAAATAAATTTTGCCTTGGAAAAAAAAGGAAAAGAACCGTCGGGAAAAGGAAAACCCGCTCTTCCACCAACCGTTTGCGACAAGTGTCAAACTGGAACGCCGTTTTGGGAACAAAGATGACGCTCGGAACCAGTTTGCCACCGAACATTCCCTCCCCACGTTCTAGGTTTCGATTTTCTGCTGGACCGGGGACCATCATCATCATCATCATCGTCATCATTATGCGACGGCGTCAAAAATTTCGACGAGCGAACGAAAAGGTGAACGACATCGGTCGACATTTGCAAAACCACGGGGTTCGCGGGTTCGCGTCACAGTGCATCACATCGCGTTTTTTCGACAGGACGTTGGCGCGCGCATTTCCGATCGATGAAGTCAACGGGAGTGTCGTGAGAAAGTGGTGAATGACTTCAAATATACCAAAATTCCCGAATACCACAAAAACAAGCTCCCAGGGTGTTGTTTCAAACCAATTTTTAAATGTATTTTGTCAAGAAACTAATGGATTGAGTGTTTTTCAAATGTATGTCTTTCTCTCTTACGATTTTGTGTAGTGTCTTCGGGAATGTGTTCCAAATTGAAGGAAAAATATTCCAAATGGGAAAGTAAAAATGTAGAGTAAAGTATCCTTTCCTAACTCCAGACTGAAGCAGCCAGAAGCAGTACAGCGAGAGCTTTGCTGTGAATAACTCTCACGACCAGAAAGGAGACTTGGTTGATTGGAAACTTCAAGTGCTGCATCCGTTTTTCCATTGTCAATTAGTGATATGGAAATTGAATAAAAGTGAGTGAATAGAATCTTAAACTGATTGATGAATTTAATGACAGATTTAAATCAACGCAAACAGTTTTTGCATCTCTTTCAATATTGGAAATGCTCGGAAGGGTTTAAATTCCACCGAGGGACGTTGAAGCAAGTGATTGACCTAAAAGAAATCTGTAGCACTAATGACAATCATCTTAAATCTATGATAATCAAAACAGCTTGCCTTGTGTTGTTCCTTTTGAACACAACGGTGGTATATAGGGTCTACGATGAAACGATTTGGGTTTTCTCAGTTCTCCTAGTTGTAATTCCTATTTATGTATTACATATTTTTCACTCAAAATATATAAAAAATAATGAACGCTTGTTTCACCCAACCATCGAGTAAGTGTTAATTATTTTTTAATAATATATCGTTTTCCAATTGTGCATTATTTTATGCACGAACATAGATCCGATAACGATGCTACACAATGTTGAAATATGTCTCCCCCGTTCAACAGTGGAGAACAATTTCTTATCAATGATCGTGCAACACAAAAGGATCACTGATCAGAGTAATGAAGGTTTCCAACATTGCCTTCAATTTCAGATCGCATTCCATTGCAGCACCCTGGTTTCGGTGGTAATTGTGCCCTTTTCGTACCAGTTTGCCTTTCCGTTCATTTTAATTACGACCTTTTCTTCTCTCATGCCGCATGCCGGAAAACTGACGCGTTGAAATGCGCCCAAACAAACGGGAGCCAAAAGCAAACCCACGATAAGGACTGGACGAATGTACGGCTACCGAGAGCAACATTTGTAAGCAAATTTTATGATTAATGCTCGGGTGCCAGCCCCCGCGGGCAACTGGTCCGATGTCCGGTCAAAGCAGGGGCCAAAAATTGCATCAACCACGTCAACACGGAGGTCGGCTCTAAGGGTAGGGGCGATGGTTTGCTGTCGCCCGGAGGTCGATCGTGAGGGTATCGTTTCTTTGGCATGTGAACCTTTCTTGTTTTTAGTTTTGCCGATCTTGATCACGATTACGAAATTTATATCAGCGAATGCGTAAGTTCACCCAGGCTTGGCGAATAAAATGGTCTGTGTCGAAGCACAATGCATGCAAAAAAAACCAAAAATTATGCGAAAGGCAAAAGGAAACGCCTGCGAAACTTTTTTTTATTTTTGAAGAAAAAATGCAAATTAGTAATCGTAAAATGCAAACGATTGTAAAGGACGTAAATTTTATTTCAGACATACTTTCTTCTGACGACTTTGTGGGAAGGAGATCGTATGTATCGAATGTGGAACGATCATAAAGCCGTATATTTTACCCCCACTTAACGAATGATTGATGTTTTACTCGATACACGTCATAAACAATTGAATGTAAAATCCATTCTTAACATACGAAACATTGATTGCATAAATCAAATTCTTCATCAAAAGTATGTTTATACACGACAGGTACAAGAGCTCAACATAAAATGTGTATTAATTAAATGGTTATTAAAATTTTCTAGCTGTTAAGAAAGAATAATCTACGGATTGAAAAATCCTCGCAAAAGTGAAAACAGTACCAAAACACGTGTTCCTCGTCCTAAGAGTACAATTTCTGAAAAAATATCTTCCCCGATGCAGAGAACACGATGCTACGTAAAAATAACCGATGGTGGCCTCTGCCAATGCCAACCTCAAACAAATCGGCATCAAGAACTGCAGCTGATATCAATAAAAAACGTACAACAACCCGCACGATGGTTGAAAGTAAAATGGAGGAACAAAAATAAAAGTTTATTATGCGTTTATAAATAACCCTGATGGTTGGAGAGGGTTGTGGGAAGGAGCAACCGGTGGTGTGTTTTGATGACACCGACTCCGATTCGGATTTGGCGCAACCGCCCACCACCATCGTACCATTTGTGCTGGTTGAGTTTTCATGAGCACATGTTCCATCAAGTCCTTCCAAAAGAATTTGTTTTCCAATGGCAAAAGAATTAATTTTACTTACTTACAAGTGTGGTAAATAAATTTTAAATATGAAGAAACAACAAAATGTTCAGTACAGTTCACTACAGTTCAGAATGTTCAGAATTCACCACCCAAAAGAAGCATCTATCGCCAGAGAAAAGAAGGTATTTCGTAGTTCAATACTTGAGTGCTTCGTCATTGGCTACCAGCTCAAGTAAGTCTTTCCAAGGCCCGTCGATAAACGATACTGATACACTTTGGAGCTCACTTATTCGAGTTATTATACACTTATGGTTGGAACGAGGAGCGAACCTTAGATCTCACCCGCGACCCCCAACCAGGACTTCTCAACCCGATGATCATCGCCACCAAACACAATTCAAACGGAGGAGTTCGATTAGTTCACCCATAAATCGAACCGCCAATCCAATCACACCAGTGTAGAAGAAACTTCCCGCTTCGATCCGATCGCTGGCAAACGAGATTAGTCAAAGGCCGCCGTGCGCAATCGCCGGGAAACGGGAAACATGGAAAAGAGAGACGCAACACTTGCAAGAACTAAGAACCGCCGAAGATGGAAACCTCAACGAGTCCGAGGAGTCTTGCGGGCGCGTGCGCTCATCTCGGACGGCTTGGCTTGAGCGCGATCCAATCGATCTCGAAATTCTTCTTCTTAAATGCTTCACAACCTTTCCCTCTTCCCCCACCTCTTCCCTCTCCCCCGGGCACCCGGCCGAGAGGCCGAGTAGACACGCCGTCGAACGGGCTTTTCCCATCATCATCCCCTTTGTGATGATGCTGTAAATGAATTCACAGGCCTGATGTCAGAGTTAGATTGGATAGAAAACGACTGCACGAAGCAAGAAGAAATGATTGGTGAGGAGAGAGGGGGAGGGGGGGGGGTCGCACGAGCAGAAGGATGGGGTGAAACCTTGAAAAATGAGCGACGTTGAACGACTCCACAACCCCGAAAGCCGCCCCAATACGATTCTCCGGTGCCGTCCCGAGAGGTTTACACAAACTGGCTTAAGTCATGACAGTCCCCCCCGCGCCCCCACCCAACCCACTAACGCCGACGTTGACGTCATCGGTATGGCGTCGTCGCGGGCATCGGCATCGGCTGGGGAGCACGCGTTTCCGAGGGAAAGAAACGCGATTCCATCCGCCGTACGCCGTAAATAGGAGGCAACCATGGGGTACCGCCGTACGTGTCGCTGTAACGTGATGCTAGGAGCTACGGTGGTGTTGGTGCATCGTCGGAAAGATTATCAGCAAATTACAACGAACGACGACGACGAGAAAAAAAGGAAAGACCCTCTGCTCCATTAACCTACGCGAATTAAGTGGCCTACGATCGATCGGAGAAGCGATGGAAACAAGAAACATTCGGAATAAAACGTTGTAGCGTTGTCAAAAACAAGTTAAATTATTAAAAATATTTAAATACTCTGCTGGTAAAACTGTAACTGAACTATTTTAATCAGTAAATATAAAACAGAAAGCTACTTGTTTAGTTTAGCTGTCGTGTAAAAACCCTCAATCGTTCAAGACCTCTGAAGACATACGAACGTGACATCGCGTGCTGGTATGATTATGATGGAGCTCCGACTTATCAGCTACGGCAGCGGGAGAGTTAACATTAATACACTTGTTCTTCGAATCGTACCCCACTCCTGCCCCCATTCTGTCACTCCATTGGCAACTAAGGACTAGAGCAATAATGTATTACAACATTGTTGAAAGGTATCCATTCCAAAACGCCCACGACAAAAAGATACTGTACATCGCGTTGAACAATTCTCATTGCACGGTGGGATTTGTTTATATAAACAACAGGACACCTTAAACTTTGCATCATAACTGAAGTTTGTACTGATTTTGTTGATTAATAGAAAGTTTATACTATGTTAATCATTCAAACAACAGTTATTTCAAAATCTATCTGTTCCTTCTTATTTCTACTTAGGTAGCCATAAGTGAGCAGTTTTTGCCTGATGAAGCTGTATCCATTCTAGAAATCCCATTGAATACTAATCATTGAACACTTTTTGGTGAGTATTACGTTAGAATTATAACAGAGGCAACAAATATTAACATTGATGTAATTGATTGTAAAAACGCTTGCGCTTTACATGCTGTACGCTTTCGTGATGTTTGTTTCGTATCATCCCACAAAACATCACGAATATTTTCGACAAATCAACGAAAACTAATATTTTCCATATTTTCAGATAGGATTATCGATTACTCTAAGGTTGGAAGATCCAGGTCAAACATTTTTATCTGAGCTTGGTTTTTTGGTTTATTATCATTCCTACTTTTACCTACTGCGAGCCTATTGTGCAAGGATATTATTTAACACTAGAACTACCGGACCAGTCATTTTGACCGGTTCGTTACTTTTTCAATCACATTTATTGCTTAAGGATAAACCATTAATTAATGCATGACTTTCACACATCCAATGGAATGTTAATTTTTATGCATCCAAAAATAAAATTTTCTATTTAATATTGAGTTTCAAGCGTCAACATCGTGGTAGTGCTAGTGTTAAGTAGTTCTCAAAGCTGTTTCAACCACATTAGAATAATTTCGAGCTACGAACACCGAGCTCCGCTTAATCTACCCCCAATAAACTTGCTGATAGCGATTGGTGATGTATTGAAAAGAGGGAGAGAGAGAAGGCGGGCGCTGTAATTGTTCGTGACGTTTCCCGCGTCTAACGCCAAGGCTCGTCGATACGACCGTCGAAAGGGGGATTTTCATCTTCACCCCAGATGGCGCTCATTAGTAAAGCACCGGCGAGGTACTTGAATGGTTTGAAGAAAAAAACCAAAATGAGCATCCACCATGCATGCAGTCAACACCTGCGATGTTGTTAATTGATTAACGATACTCTCCAAGGGTATTAGCAGCAAGCTACAACGACATAACAACACATGGGAGAACGTCGCTCGACGCAACGGATGCAGTACTCCGATAAAAGAAAAACATGCTTTCAATTTATTATTAATTTTGTGTTACCATCTATTTGGTGTAAAATTTCTCTTTGAAAAAACATGATCATGCCCCTATCAGCTTCAGCAACAGCAGCAATATTATTATAGCACATCCTCGCTCACCAAAGCACCAACCATCAGCCAGCTGCTGTGGATTGGTTTTATTGTTACAAAACGACGATAAGAAACAATCGGTGGTGTCATAAACGTTCCCTTGGCCGATCGAAGAAAACACGACACACACCGCCGCCACGACCCGGTTTTGGGTTGATGAATGTTTAATGGCGAACTTTGAACCACCATCGTGCTGTGCTCGTTAAGGTTCGGGTGACGCACGTTTCCGATAACGGAAAACATTGACAGCGTATTACATCTGCATGATAAAAGGGATTGACATTTTGCCGGGGAAGAAATTAAAATATCGTCGACGTTTTAGCACCGAGAGGTTAAGGTCATTTCTTCCGGGTGGTAACCAGATGTTGAACGGAGGTGGATCCCTTAATTATTTATGGCAATATTTTTTTTAAATCGAGTGTGAAATATGTGAATTTTTCCTTTTTTTTCTTTGAACCGCAATACCATATTCCATCGATGTGAAATGGGACGTTAAGGAGGTGCTAAATACAACACCCTCCCCATAGTGCACAAAAGCGTATGTATGTACGGATGGTGGCAACGGCAGATTCAGCTCCTAATCTCCATCAGGTGATAACGGGTGGGCGAAAATTGATTAGTTTGTTAACATGAACTCTCCCCCTCCTACAAACCCATCCAGCCAAGCATGGGGGGGTTAATTTACATTCGATGGCTTTGAACAAAGAGGGGCAAAACAAGATGAGACACTGGAGAGCGGGTAGGGCATGAACCCAAAGGGACCCCATATTAATCGGATAATTATCGGCACCGGGACGTGAGGACGGAGGATAAGAGGTACCATCCGAATTCCCACCGATTTCCCGTGTTGGCGTGTTGAGCAACGATGCACACCGAGGTGCATTCGGCCCGCGGGCATGCATGCACATGCAACCTGGCATGCAACCTGCCCATGGGTAGGCGCAACAGGCCACTAATAGGCCTGCTGGCGGGCGAGCAAGGCGAACGACTTCCAACGGCTATTGACATTTTATGGCATCGATTAACCGAGACGCAGCACCTATCATTATCTGTTTAGATTGCATCCTCCCCGTGTTCCCGTCCCGACGGAACAACATATTGCCTATTATAATATATTCATCAAAATATATAAATTCCGTACATTCATCGTTCGTCGCTGGAGTATCTTGTGTCTTAAACGTTTTTTTCTGCTTTTAAATGCTTCATTCGAGCCACAGAAAGAAACTCCAAGAGTCACAACTCTGTCAGCAACGCGCATAAACGGACCCAATGGTTTATGGCCGTAGAGCATAAGCGAGGATCTGGCAAACGAAAACCCGTTTTGGAAGGAGAATGTCTCGTAAAGGTTCATCAGGCTGTCTTCCCTGGGTTCATTGGAATTCAATCAAATTCCACCAAGAAGTGATAGCAGCGGTGAGTCACAAATTTACATTTAAAATGATTCAGTAAGTAAGTTGAATGAACTTTTAAATACTGTTCAACACAGCATTGTGGAAAAAATAGTTGAAAGTGTTAAAAAAGGCAAGAAGAATGTGCTTTATTTTCTTCTGGGACCTGAAGACATCACAAATTTCTAGTTATTTTTATTTTATTTTTTTTTTTTGTTTTGACATCATAACTTGGTAAAATGCAATCGTACAGACCATGAAAATACTAAATAACGGGGTTCAATAACTCAAGTGTGATTAACTTTACAATGCACTATGATTTTTTCATTGACTCAAGATATTTATGCAAAAGGATTTAATATCTAAAAGGGCGGTTTACACCCTGTAACTTTTTCCTTAGTTATGTTATTTAACACATTGACTGCCAAGCGTTTTTAGCACACTTTTTAGTACCATCTTTTTTAATAAATTTTGTTTATAACATTTACTAAACCAACTATTTGTGAAGGCTAAGCAAAAACTTAGCTTCCCAAAGAATTAAAACATTATAAAAGATACGATATAAAATATTATTATAATTTTTATGTTGCATTTTCATTTATTTATGGGTCAAAATTTTTTAGAACCGATTTCTGCTGTCACCGCCTGCACTTTAGGGTGACATGGCAGTCAACGTGTTAAAAGAGATGAATTAATATACAAAAATGAGGAGCAGCTATTTAGTTAGCAAAATCGAAACACGTAAGAGAAATACGAAACGAAACTGTAATGCACGTAACAAGAATTCAAAATGAAAACGGATTAATAAATCGGTGTTAAAAAATCTCAACCAAATAACCATTCCCATTGGTAATTCTCCCCTTGCCGAGTAACTTGACGCCACTCCATTCCCTCATGATCCAACTACACTCCGCAAGCGCAACCAAGCCCACATACAAGAGCCCATGAAACTGCTCACCCTGACCAGCACCCAAACACAAACATCGGCGCAGAACGGACCCGCGATCCATGAATGAATGATCACACCGCGGGGAGCGAAGATGGCGCATCGAGCAAAAGGAAATGAAAAGCATAAGTTGTCGAATCAACCGTGAGGGGCATGAATCATCGCCGCATCCAGACCGTGCACCAGCAGCAGTGGTCGTCGCAGCAGCAGCAAACGAACTCATAAAACCCACCACGTGCACCACACATTTCATCCCACACCCCGGGTAAAAGGGGAGCAGAGGCAAAAAAAAGGCAAACCCGGCGCAGTCATAAAACAATCGTAACTTCTTTTTGCGTTATCGACCCACATCCAATATATTATTTTTGTTAGACTTTTCTTGTTTGGGCGCCATAAGTTGAGGATGATTGAACGACGCGGTGCGCAGCGAGTGGGGTGCGAGAAGATGATCAATTTTGGAAAAACAAATACCACCCTAGCACAAACACCAACAATCGCGGCCGATTTCCAGCGAGGCGGTGAGGACACCGTACCGCGACGAGGGAGTCCGAAAGAAATTGATCCATTTTCGTTTGCGGGAAACACAAAACTCTCCTAACTTTTCCTTCGACGAAGAGGGAGAGGGATCAATAGTGAAGGAATGCTTGATTGGCTTTTAAGGGATTTTTATTTGATTTTTCCAACTGTACAAAATGGAAAGTCACGGCTACGTTCGGCAGCGTAACGTATACCCTAGGTTTTCCTCTCAGCCACAGCAGAGCTCGGATGGCAAAGTGCAATTGATTTATTTTATATTCGAGTAGTTTGATCAATCTTCGTCAAATAATCTAGACGAAGTACTTCATCCATACCATTTTTTTATTGTTTATTTTAAATCCAATGTTTTCCACTTACCACTTAGTATTATTAAAAAATTTCTTCAAAAAAACAAAAACCTAAAAAACGGAAGGACTTTGAGAAGTTTTAAATATTGTTCGAAAATAAAATGCTTGCTAATAGATAAAACCACCACTCGTTGCGGGCTTTACCGATTTCCATCCAACATTGGAAGCCACATTCCGCATAATCCTTCCTTGCAGGAAATAAGGCTGGGAAACTTTTAAATAGCCATTAGGGCCAGTTCCACCCTGAGGCATATTTTCCTAAGGCAAACTCCGCTGCACTGCATTCAATATCATTCCTTTTACAAAATCCTACAAAAGCAATCCCTTCAAGCTGTATTTCATGCGCCTTGAGCCTGGCCAACGAAGAAAGAGGGTTTGAATTATACGCGTGGTGTTATAGATTATTTAGATTCTTCGGTAAACAATCCGGTGGGATTTCGGTATGCTGCATATCTTGCCCAAACTACCTCCTTTTTTACAGAGAGCCAACTTTCCCTCCGTTCCAAGGAGAGTGTAGAAAGTGAGTGGGGGGGTAAAAAATGAAGCCACATCCTCCAGGAAAACTGCAGCACAATGGCTTGTACGTGATGGCTTTTGCCATCGCCCCGTGGGAACAGGAAGATGAAACCCATTCGGGAAGTAACGGATTCTGGCACAAATATTTTACCACTTTCACTTGTCCGCGGTCTCTCTTGCACGTTTCTACCATTTTCTTGTCCTTTTGATCCGGAGGACGATCGATTTTTAGAACCGAATAGGAAATAGAACGAACGCACTCCGCCGCTTCCCTGCTGGGAGGGGGGGAAAAGTTTGGGTGAATTTCTAATTTATTGCCAGCTGCAATATGCTGGGGATCGTATGTAGAGCTCCACACTGGGGAAGAGAATGACCAATGTCCTTTCGACCGATTGAAACCGGTAGAGAAGGTTGCTGCCCACCACAAGATGGAGGAATGTTTGGACAGTTTTTAGCATAGAAATCTCGATGGGCGTGAATGTTTAATGATTTCTTAGTTTATGACAGAAATTACATTGTTAAAATCGACGTTTCTGAAAACAAAACAAAATTAAAAACTATGTACGTTCATGGTTTATCCACAATCTCGCTTCTTTTCAATTACTCAAAAAATAATAGAATTTCCCAGCATTAAATGGAAGGAAATGACTCACTATTTCAAAATCCTTCGCTTCGTTCGCGTGAGAGAGAAAAGAAAACCAGAAATTAATAGATCGCAATCAACCACACCAAAGCCATCGCAGTGAAACGATCACGGTTTAGGATTTTCTGTCGGTCATCATCATCATAAAACGTCTTTTGTAAAGAGTGTAATAAAACAAATCTGACGAAGATAAAGGCAGGATGCTTTACTTTTCCACACCCCCAAATTTGCTGGAAAAACATCGACGGAAAGGTGCATAAAGATGCACGTCTATTAACTGTCCACTGCTTTAGGATGCTTTCTTTCGTTTCTCCGTGCGAACACGAAAACGATAGAATAAATCAGGCAGAATTCAGTCGCGATATTTGATTGTTCTTTTTCCTTTTTTTAAATTAATTATCGTTGAAAAACTGACCGCCACAAAGCAAACGAAAGCGGGGGACACATACAAATACCCGCTTTAGCACACGTCACCCGCTCTCGGCGATGATGATATCTTTCCTAGAGAGCCGTTGCCATTTTGGCGTGATGCAATATTACAGGGGGAGGGGGCGAGGGGGGCGGGGGGAAGTAAAAGTTAGAGTGCGCGGGGGTGATATGAATGACTCACCCCGAACCACGGCACTGTTGGGCGGGAAACAGATGAACAACACACCCTCGCCTCTTGGTGGTTTCCTCCCGCGTTCGGGTTAGCAATATCGAACAACGATGTTTACGAGCGAAATGATAAACAGTGTGGCGAACTTTCGAGATTTTTGGCCATCTATTTAGTTCATCCAGCCCGCACCCCTCGACGTACACGGCGACAAATCTGCACAAACACCAGCAACGGAGGCAAAACGGGGAGCTCTTTCGAACATTTCAGGGACCAATAAAACCAACCTGCCCAGCATCTGGATGATGGAAGGAACAGATGAGAGGAAATACGACGATTATTCCCGACCACCGGAGAAAATGATAACGAGGAGCATATTGGATTTGGGGAAAAAGAGTGTTGCCTAAACTAACTTATTTAGATAAATGTGTCTCCCCAGCCATTCCAGCAACCCATTTCTGAGACAAATTTAAATTATTTAACTTTGCGATGGATACGACCGACCGTTGCAGAGTGTCGCCACGAAAAAGAACAGACGGCATCTTCCAGGAACCACGTCTGCGGGCTCATCGGCTCGTTTTTAACCCCGTTACCATTTTCCTAGAAAGAGTTTTCCTTATCGGACTGGGCAGGCAAGTTTTATGGCGATGGTTTAAACGGTTTCGCCAGTGGAAAGATAATATTGCAACTCATTTACATTCATTCGGCTTGACCAATAAATAACCTCAAAAACATGCGACACCACGGACGGACGTCATCGAACGGATCTCGCTAGACGGCAGGATAACTCGGCATCGTAAAACCGGTCACCACACCGAACTCCGGGGACACTCCCGTCGACTGGAGTGACGCAAAACCCTCCGGTCGTCCCCTTGATTGGGCAAGTCTCGATAATATTTCCACCGTTCAATGCCGCCCGACCGCCCGGCCGCACTCTGGGGGGAGCAGAGTTGCTCAATCGGAACAGGTTCTCGGTCGCACGCCATCGCACGGTTTATACGCTCGTGGCTGTGGTGACGAGGTTGGTTTTTTGACGCAAATAGGGCCACCCAAACCCAGGACAACGACTTCGGGTCGAAAGTTGAACGTCACATTTGAAACACTACAGCATGCCTCACGGTGTGGAAAGCGCAGGGAAACGGTGGGAAAAGTTGTCTTGGAAGGGGTGGAGGGAATAACAAACTTGCAGTATCCTGTGGGAATCCATTCCTACATCATTACCGATATGGATGCAAATAGGATAAGTTTGAAGTTTGAATTTATATCACCAAACAGTACCAACACCAGGTGGGTTAATGTCTGACATCGATTATATACTCGTACAAATTTGGTAACTTATGCCATAACAAATTTTGTATTACTTTTCTGTACATTTTTTACTGACTTATTGCTATACTTGTTTACTATCAGTAGGCATTCTTCCATTGAACGTTCATGGCTAACATTGCTATTTTCTCTCAATAGAAATTTTCTTTGTCATTTTACTGCTCTTAAATTTTCCCAGATTTTATCTACACCAGTGTTATCAATATTAATACTGAGCAGAAATAATGATTACGGCAATCTATGTTAATCTTAGCAAGGAATACAAATGAAAGATTAACAGCTTTTATGTTATTGATCTTCCATTTTCATTACTAAACATAAAGTGTATACAAATTCAAAAAATCATCATAATCGAAGCAGCTTTAAAACCCCTTTTTCTACCAGTATTTTAAGAGACTGAGGTATCTATTTCGTTAAACAATATATAAGACTGAAAAGTCTCGCCTTCCTTCTGTACCACATATGCACCATCAATTTAAACATGTTAGTAAAATATTTGGACAAGGGTGGCAAAAGGGATTAATACAGTTACAAAACTAGATTGCAACACACGTTTAAATCCACGAAACTGTGTCTCTTTAATTCCCCCTTAGGTCGACAAAAAAAAACGCACCTCGAGTGAAAGGACCTAACAGGGAAAGGGGTTGGTCCGTAAACTCGGGCCGAAGAACTTTAAACCGGCTGGTTGCGCTTGATATCGCTATTACGTAGGTATGTCCCATATGTCTACGCCGTACGACGTGCTGGTAAGTGCCCGTTTGCAACCCGTACCCAAAGGCATGGGGCATGGCAGCACGGAGTGTCATGACGGGGGAATGATGTTAGAAAGTAGCGCCAACGTGAGATAATTAAGATTTGCACGTTCCCCGCGCTCGGCCAAGCAGGGTTGGAATGTTTGTTTGATTACTCTAAAAAAAAACATTTGAAATTGATTATTTGCATTTGCAGAATCGTTCTGTGTGCAAGCTAGTCTAAAACATAGCAGGCGAACGGATTCTGATCTTAATCCAAGCAATCCCCTGTGCCCTACTTATCGCTTTTGCATTTTTATGCTTTATAAGCGGAAAGAAAACTTCCGTCACGAAACGTCATGACTATTACGCATTGTTATCAATCATTTGTTTCAGATGCGTCCAGATCAAACGTGCGAAAGATATGCCACATCCAGGGCGGACGAGCTCCATGTTATCTTAGCATACACATCAAACGATGCAAGAGCCCTTGGAATCGTTGCCATGGAGCTTGGGCGAAGAGAAGAGAAAAAACTAAGTGATAAAGAAGAGTGGCTGTTTGCTTAGAGCTAGCATTTTTTTCCTCACCTTCAGAACTGTGTTTATCTTTTCCCCAGAACGGCGCGTTTCTCCGGGGACAGAATTTTCTCCCGCCGCCCCTGGCGAGCTGCAAACGGGTGGGCAGGCGGCTGGATGAAAGAACTTCTGCCCTCTATCCCTTTCTTCGGGCGTCTCGTCGGATTGATGTTTAAACTTTTCTGCGCTGTTTCGTGGAAGCAAACTTAGCTCTTTTCTCGTGTAGTGTTTTTCTTAGATTTTTCTTCGCTGTTCTTCCCCGCAACCTGGAATGGCTGCCCCAATGTAAATGCACTGCTCGCACCTTTTCCTCGCGGATGGATGCAAAACCACGGGCACACATTCACATACACACACACTCACGCGCGCGCGTCCAATCCTTGCCAAAGGTACGCCAAACCACACAAGAATTCAACGGCAACGCGCGCGCATACCTTTCTTGTAACACCGCGACAGCACCCGTCGCGGGCCACTACCGGCCCTTCCGCTTTCCAAAACACACACACACATACGCATATACACGCACGTCACACCGCAAAACTCACCGAAAACAAGCACGCACGCACGCACGCGCACTCGGCACAAACGACGAACGAGACCTTTTTTCGTCGCGGATTTCACCTTCCCGTTCGAGGGAGTTGGTTTTCCCCACGGTATTTTTCACGGGCTTCAGAATTCACGCACGGTGGCTTTCATTCAATTTCGGCTGGGCTGCATTGTTTTTTTTCTACGGGGAGCTGCAATTAAAGAAGAGCTATTATTGTCCGCAACCGGAATCGAGATGGTTGAGATGAGTGTAGGATAGGATGGCTTGCTCCGTTTTCTTTTTGCATAACCTATTACTTGCGATGCTTTCATAGGGAGGAGTGGAAAAATAAACTATCAAGAGGAAGGGTACGTGGCGGTGGACAATCAATCAAAAGAGGGAAGAAAGAAGCGGGATAGAACTCGGGAGAGCGAAGGAGAGAGAAACTGAGGGACTTTCAGCTCCTCTTCGTCTTCTTCTTCTTCTCGCGAACGGTCAAAAATTCTAGTACTACGCGCTCACACCGCGCCTCACGCACACACGAGCAGACGTTTGCTCGCTAACGCGCCGCGCGATGCACACGCGCGTTTTCTTTCGATTTTATTATCGTCGATGCCATGATGGGACGGTGATCGCAAGATTCTGATGGGGCTAACTACTCAGCAGCGAAAGGAAACTGCAGCACACTAAACACACTACTACTAGCTGCCCCCGGGAAACCCAGCCATCTTTGCGGGACGTTTGGCTTCTCTTTCGGCCACCAAGCGGATCGAAAGAGCGAACAACAAGCACGCAACTTTCCGAGCGACACGATCGATTTTCACGTTCCGTTTTTCTCGCCTGCGCTTATTTGACCACTGTCACTGCACTTCTGCAGCTTCTATTTCACTTTTGCAACCCTCCCGAAACGCTACCTTCCGCCCGACCGGATGGTAGCGTTTTTCGCTGTGTGTGAACAAAGTAAACACGGTTCGCCTGTGGCCCGCAATCAAGCGCCCTCTGGGACGAACTTTTTCGCACTCTGCACAGATGTTTACCTGCAAGGGGCGTTGTATTTTACAACGCATAAAAGCACTGCTTGGAACTATTTGGCCAGAAGGTAAATTTGTGATGCAGAACACCGCGAGCACATCCTCGCAAAAATTTATTAGCGCTGCTCCAGAAACCGACACATATGCTTCGACGGACGAATCGCGACTGAGCAAGTAGTGTTGGCAGAATCGGGATTCGGTAGACCCGAAGACTCGATCCTTGGACGGATTCTATAGATTCGAATCTCATTTTACGGGTTCTAAAGGTTTGATTCAATCGGGATTCGAATCAGATTTTTTTTGTATGGGACTCAATTTGGTTCGGTTCATGTGATTGACTTCACCTTACTTAGACATAGATCGAGTTTTTTTGAGCTATTTTACTTTGGTTCAACAAACATTTACAGCTTGCAATTTCAGAATGGATTTGAATCAAAAGATTCGAATCCCAACCAGCAATTCACTTTCCCAACACTATGAGCACCTGCTCCGGACCTGTCGAGTTCAATAATGCGTGGATCCATGGAACGGGGAACTTAGTTTCACGAAATCAGCTTGAAAAAACGTTTCATTGTACGAAACATATTGATTTATAAAACAATTCAGTTAAAGCTTTTGAATGCTGGTAAACAAGGTTAAAATAAGGATTCTTGCAGAATTATCAAAAACGGTTTTGTTTGTGAATCCCGTATACAAACTCCGCTAACTGAGTGGTTCCATTAGACAGTACGATTGAGCGAAGTGAGCACGTAAGCGAGATGCAGACAATTTCAACAATTTCTACCTTGAGTTTAGATAGCAATAGCACCGTTGAACGAGCGAAGCTAGCGTGAAAGTGAGATGCACAATTCCTACGCTCCGGTTTTCCCACGCACTTTACAGTTTCCCCAGGCGCTATACTTTTGCTAAGGATACTATGGATGCTGGATGGTAGGGGACATTTTTCTTGCGCTGAACGAGTTTTTGGTAGTCGATGGTTACTTTGGCGAAATAAAACAAAGCAAAGCGTGAACGTGCTACACAGTTTCATTCAAAGTTTGTAGTACGAAGTAAATGAAACGTTTTCCAGATTTAAGGGACAATTTTTTCGAAAATTTTTACATAAGGAAAAGTGGTGCTGCAACATGATGGAAATAACCAACGCAGAATAAAATTAAGTATATAACTAAATCCATAAGGTTAGGCCCTGTAAACGGGCCCTGCACCCGGGGCCTGTCAACGGGCCTACTTACCGGGCCCTATAAACGGGCTGTATTACCGGGCCATGTAAAAGGGACCTGTCAACGGGCCGACTTACCGGGCCCTGTAAACTGAGTCCTGTAACTGGGCAGTGCAACCGGGTCCTGTAAATTGGCCGTGTTGCTGGGCCCTGTAACTGGGACCTGTAAACGGGCCCAGTAAACGGGTCCTGTAACTGGTCCTGTAACTGGACCGTGTAACCGGGCCGTTTTACCTAGTATCATTAAAACGCACAAACTAGATTCAACATGGTTAAGCGTTAGCATAACGTTAACGCGTTACAAGCGTTCACAATATGAACATTTGTATCGGCATTATGTGGAACAGTTAAGCATCATGTAAAAGTCATAAAAAGTAGACTTATTTTTTGAAAATCAACCTATTAATAAATTATAAAACTTCATTTGATCCAAGTTATCGGATTGATTTTAACCTAGTGAAATTTCTATATCGAATTGTCAAGCTGTCACACGAAAAACGTCAAACAAGTAGAATCCAGCGAATTACATAAAACAGTGTCGAAGGATAATTTTCCGACACACTCTTCTGGGCACGAAAATCGGATTGCCCCGGTTTGGTTATCCTTCCGTGTTGGTAGTAAATCTTCCGGTCACACCATGGCCTCCATCCTGCGCTCCTTTGCATCGGCTGTCGCCAAGAGCGGTGTACTGAACGCCAATGGTAAGTGGAACAGTTGCACCTACCAAGAATTGGTGTTTGTTTTGATAAAATTCTCAAGCAATAACGTATCCTTATCCGAATATTTTAGGTCTAACCCGGGCGGCACCGGCCGTAATGCTGCGTTATAAATCGACCGAACCGGCAGCAGAAACGAGACGTGTGTTTACAGTCCCATAGAGGCAATCTTCAGTTGGCATTAACCATATTTCTGTTTCACCTTTAGCCACCGTCCGCAAACCGGATGCCGCCGCTCGTTCGGAGCTATCGGATTTTGGCAAGTACGTTGCCGAGTGCCTGCCGAAGTACGTGCAGAAGGTGCAGCTAACGTCCGGCGATGAGCTGGAGGTCCTGATCGCCCCGGAAGGTGTCGTGCCGGTGCTGCAGTTCTTGAAGGATCACCATAATGCACAGTTTGCCAATCTAGTCGACATTGCCGGTATGGATGTGCCATCGCGTCCGCATCGCTTCGAGATCATCTACAACATTCTCTCGCTGCGCTACAATTCTCGCATTCGCGTGAAGACCTACACCGACGAGTTGACCCCGATCGATTCGTGCAATGAGGTATTTAAAGCGGCCAACTGGTACGAACGCGAAATCTGGGACATGTACGGAGTGTTCTTTGCGAACCATCCGGATCTGCGCCGCATCCTGACCGACTACGGTTTCGAGGGACATCCGCAGCGTCGCGACTTTCCGCTCAGCGGCTACGTTGAGCTGCGCTACGATGACGAAAAGAAACGAGTCGTCTGTGAACCGCTTGAGCTGGCCCAGGAGTTCCGCAAGTTTGACTTGGCGGCACCGTGGGAACAGTTCCCCAATTTCCGTAACGCCAATCCGGCCTCCGAAGAGATTGCTACAAAGCCGGCGGAAAAGTAAATAGTGTTCAAAGAAACACACTGTACACGATGGGCAATTTGAGAGTAATTGTGTTTGGTTGATAGGATGAAATATAACTGGATAATACTGTAAAATCGTATATGAAGGTACTTCAAGTTTCTTTCAATCCGTATCGTTCATACTCCCCGAAAACAAAATTCATTGTGATTAAAATGTGAAACTATGTTTTTATATTATATTGTACAGGTCGAAATTAGTGATGATCACATAAATACATAAGTGTTGTGTTGTACCTTAGATTTTGTTGTTTCATCACCCGCATCAACGTTCGTTTTACCTGCGTTGTAACTTTCGCTCGAATTTCTTTTGCTTGTGCCCGATTTACCGCCGGCTTTTGCACGACCACGTTTCTGCGATCCTTCATTGGCAGGTAGAGGTTCCTCCTTTAACAACCCAATCTTCCTCCAAATGGTGGTCTTCGGAAGGGAGTATTTTCTGGCCGCCTCGGACAACGACATACTGCCCGACAGGCACTTCTGTGCGGCCTCGATGACCCGCTGCTTAAACGTGTCGCCCTTATCGCGCTGCTTCAACGCAACCGTGTCCGGTAACTCTCCCTCGCTGTACAAACGGATCTTGTCACGGTGCAGTGTCGAGATGGGAATGTCAAATCGCCGGCTCACATTCAGTAGCTTTTCTCCGGCCTTTATGGCTTCCATCGCTTCACGCCGTGGACTGGGAAACTCGTACTGGTGTGGTTTGGCTGGCCGAGCGATTTTCACCGTTTTGCGCCACAGGACTGTTTTTGGGATATTGTAGGTCACCGCTGCTTGCCGAAAACTAGCGCCAGAGTTAACGACAGCATCGACCGCCTTTTCCAAACGTTCAGCGTAACTTAACGCAGTGGATTCCTTGTCTTTGCATGACTCCTTGTCCACCGTGCCCGAGTCTGCTTTAGCGGTTTCCATGTCCTCCAGTTCGTCCGTCATAAACTTTTCAATGCAGGATAGGTTTACCGTTTCATCGAAAGGTTGCTCATCTGTTGCATCGTCAGCGCCATCCTGCTGTGGTCCATCGTCTTCGGTTAAATCATAATATTCAGCACAAGATTGGTCCTCAACAGCATGATCCTTGATGTTTTGAAAGGAATCTTCATGCACTTCCCTAACCACGGTTCCTTGAAAGACAATCTGCTCAATTGACGAACCGAATGCTTGATTTTGTTCCACCTCCAGCACGCTTCTGTCTGCAGCATCCGAATGCACCACGGACATGAGGTACGAGGTCGAGCTGGATGTAGATTTTTGTGTAACATTATCCGACAGTTCAAACGTTGCAGGACTTTGATCAACGATGCTCGCCCCCTGTACTCGGCCATCATTACTATTAACTCCACGTATTTGCAGTAGGTAGCAAGCATCAAGAAACAAGGACATATCCTCTGCGCGAAGTTTAACCTCTCCCGTGTAGATGAACTGCAAAACACACTGCATGCTTCCGACGGTAACATCGGGAATAATCACCTTTAAAGGATCCGTTCCAGAAACCGGTTGATTAGCTGTGGCTTGGAAGATGTTTTCAAAAAATGATGAAGCCATTCCAAGCACCATTCGGCTGGCTCGCAGGTGGCCATCGGAGAGAATCAGCTCGCAATCTGTATACTGTAGATGTTCGTAGATTCCAGTGTAGATGCGTAGCATGTGTTCACCGAACTTGTCCCATTTCACGCTTGAAATGGCTGACTTTATTGTAACCGCCATAATGTAGGAGTCGACTGATTGATTTTAACTTGAATCTGGAACCATAACACGATGAAATATTAACAATTAAAATCCGTCGAAGTGAAGCAAACGAATTTTCTAAACCCAGTGTTTATTTACAAACAAATCAAACGATGTAGAGTCTAAAATACGGAGCTGAACCTATATGGGTTCGAACTAACGAATGATCTTCCGACAAGCTGCAGTTCCGGGAACGGAGAAATGGGTCCGAAAAAAACGTCGTACCGACAAACGGTCATCAAGAGCAGTGATGGGGAAACTGAATCCCTACAGGGATTCGAATCTTTCGATTCAAATCCATTCTGAGATCCGGCTCTTCGAATCCGAATCCCAATCCGTCATATCATACATGCTCATCTAATGACGATTTTTCATATGATGTGTTTAATTCAATGAATGATTTACATAAGAATATCAGTATAGTTGACATTATTCTTCTAATTGTATTCAAACAACACGAACAATCTAGTCCTTTTTGGGAATATGCAGACTAAGGCAGCGCTCTGTGAGCTATTGAACAAGACAAACACGACAAACACGACAAAAAAAACGATCAAACCCATGCAATCATATGGAGGTGCTCTGTCAACCTGCATCGAACATGTCAGACAAACACGACACAGATCAAAACAGTTTGATTTTGTCGTGCAGGGCTGTATCCCACGGTGAAACTGTTATACCTTGTGTATTCTGCTACCTTGCTGCTTGGATGAATGACAGTTCTTCACGACAATTCGCAGAGCACCCTTCGAACAGTGTCGTGTTTGTCTGGTTTGTTGGACTGTTCACAGAGCGCTGCCTAACTGATTTACCCGAGTTTATTCCTTCTTCTTCATCTTTCAAACAATTTGTTCCCTTACTCGTAATCAGAGGCGTACCGACTCTGTCCGAACTCCTATGAAGGGGCTCGTCCTTTAGGACCGGCTATAAAAGCCATATGTCCACCCGCCGTCCACGGGAGGGATAATTCCTTCCGTTGTCAGGACGCAAAAACTCGTTTGAGTTTGTGTTTCGGTTTGTTTACGGTTTGTCCAGCTGTCGATTTGTTTTCGTTTCGTATTGACATTTAAAAGAGCTAGCGCGACGTCACGTTTTTCGCTGTTTCTACACTAGGCATCGTCTAGCGCGATTTGTGCGACACTTTTTTTGTATGGAGTTCGGCCACCTGTCAGGCGACGTCGCGTTTCGTGACGGGACGTCGCGCTGTAGTGTGGACCCTGAGTCAAATGGGATCCGAATCTTTGGAATCCGTCTAGGGATCGAATCTTCGAATCTTCCGAGTCCCGATTCTGCCAACACTAGATTAGTGGTCATCAAAAGTCTGTCGTCAGTATTGAACTACCAGTCGCCTTGTGCAGTACGTTCAAGTTGTTCAGTGTTTGCCGTATCGTAACGCATTCACCTCTCTCTCTCTCTCCTACTCGCCTGCCTCTCGCTACACGCGCACACGAACCTTCCAGACCAATCCGTGTCGGGTAGAGTCCACGAGGAAATATCAAAAAAGTGAAAATCGAGCACACCAAAGCGTGCTAAAGCGCCATCCACCAGCAACCACCGCGAAGCGAGCGTTAATTTTCTTCACTTGTGCCTATTTTGTTTATCGTATGTCCATCCAGAATCTTAATACATTTGGTAAGTGCCGTTTTCATTCTACTAACAACCCATCGTCTTGCTTTTACGTCGCCACTACCCGTTCGCCCCCGCCCGTCCACAATTTTTCCTCGCGTTGTAATTGGCCTCCAACACATACGCGCATCGCGGAATGTGCACACGCTACGGCGTATCGCAAAACCAGTTCCTCGAGGTCGTCTCGAGGAAGAATGCCTTTTGCTGTTAGCGACGGAAATGCATCCGTTTCCTTGTACAAAATCGTATTTTACCAGCCGTAGCGACGGCTCTTCGCGTGATCGCGCGCCATGAACACTCACTTCCCGTATGCCGCGAGTGGATGTGTGTGCGTATGCTTGTCCGTTCGTTCGATCCGATAATGTGTTGGTGGTGTTGAGTTTTCAAAATGGCCGACGGCTTTTTTGCTCGTCTTTCCGTACCTGACAGCAAACAACGTGCTGCATGCAGTCGAAACTGATACGTAAAGTAATCATTCGACGTTGAAATAATCGACCGTGATGAAATTCATAACGCGAGTCGTGTCCATCAATTGGGTATGACGGTAGAAGGGATTATTTTCTCCAAACACTTATGCATCCCCCCATCGTCCCTTTCAATACCTGAACTTTTGCTGCACTTCCTGTTCACATTTCCTACCGACCATGACCGTCCCAAGGAAATTCCATTGATTCATTGTCGTTTGCTGGGCCAGATGCGGGGTACAAAAACCTGTTTCGTTCCTTGCCATGGTTGCAGCACATCGGTCGTTGTCTTCCCACTTATCGCCATTGCCAACAAGCTCTCCCACCATTGGAATTGTCCGTCATTGAAACGAGCGGGTTGAATGAGTCACGCGGCATGCACATATCCATGCTGGGACGAATGATCGGTTGAAGGACAAAACATGAAAAAAAAAACTTCTTGGCGCTGGCGGTGGTATGGTTTTCTTTTGACGATGGCGAAATCGCCGTCTCAAGGGCTTTCGCAATGCCTACTCCGTGGTGTGTGGAAATGTATTTGCATGCTTCCTGGCGGCGTGTGAACTATGATCGGTGTACGCTGTTTTTGTGGAAGCAAGCAAAAAACTTTACCTGAATATCAAACTCGACGTATTTCTTCCACATCACGTGGAAGTTAAGGGAAATTATGTGTGACAAGGCCGCCGCCTGCTGGGTCGCACCACGGCACAGCATCTACTTCCTGTGTTTTCATCGCGTTTTCTTCCCAAACTTTCTCCAAAGTTGTTTGGTGCGCTCGTTGTGTTTGGTAGGAAGAAAGTAAAATTGTTTATCGCAACCGACAACGATGACGACGGGAGAAAATCGCAGTGTGCCATGCGACCAGGAAAATTTATTACACGTGATCGCTCGTATCTCATGGAAAATTTTCCGACAGCTTTTTTTTGCGTCATTTGGGATTTGTCTTTTTTTTTTTCTTCAATGTCAATTAACTAGTTGTTTGTTCCAGCAAATCCCATAGTATTCTCCATACAACCGACAAGACTCGCCCTGCTTTCTGCGTCTTGTCGGTAAGTTTGTCCCACACAAAGAGGTTAGCGCAAATACGCAATTAAATCTTTCTCGGACAGCACCGTTAATAATGGACCTGGTGGTGTGCTTGTCCCCTGCATCTTCAGTGCACACAAGCAAACTGCATGAATAATAAAGAACTTGAAGATGTGCACAGCAGACACAAGGTGTAGTGTGTGGATGCATTTGTGCACATCGCGAGTTGCCAATGGCAAAGAAATAGGACACTGAATATTCATTCTTGTGACGACCGTGCTCTTTGTGTCGCGTTGACCATGACGCACCGGTACGGTAGCACAAAGAATAAACTTGCAAAAAATCTATCACTTTCCGACACGACGCATATGGTGTCACGACGACGAGTGGACGTTTGTTATTGCTTGCATTTCAATGTAATCAAAGATGAACCGTGAGTCATAAGGTATGGGGCAAATTGCCTGGAGAGTGTTGTTGTGGTGACCTAGAAAGATATGCCAAACAGCCGGGAGGAAAACATTCCAGTACAGTTTTTTTTTAATTCCATCTACGTTACGTTCAAGTACGCTTTATCTCCATCTTTCCACCTCCAACGCTATTTCGTTGAAAATATAACGGAGAAAACAAATATCCCGTTGGATATCGGTAGTATTTTCAACCATGATGAACAGGTATTCGGAGATGGCAATTTAATTCAACTTTATGATCTGAACGAAAGCGACATGTCTCTGTGGTGTCCCTACTTTATTCATTTTTTAGAATTAAACGTACGTCTTGGAAGCTGTAATGTAATTGTTTTCTTTATTTCACTTTCTCCTATCCACTCTAGACCCATTTGCTGATGCAATAAAGGGTGCAGACTACGATGTGCAGGACAATCTCGTGCACATAAGAATTCAGCAGAGAAATGGTCGCAAGACATTAACCACTGTTCAGGGGCTGTCGGCGGACTATGATCTAAAGAAAATCGTGCGGGCATGTAAGAAGGTAAGTGTTCGAATTCGAATGAAGTTACTTAACCGTATGACAATACTAACATGGGCTCCCGTTTGTTTTAGGAATTCGCATGCAATGGCACTGTAATTGAGCATCCGGAGTACGGCGAGGTTCTGCAGCTGCAGGGTGACCAGCGGGAGAATATTTGCCAGTTTCTGACGAAATCCGGGCTCGCGAAGCCGGACCAGTTGAAGGTGCACGGTTTCTAAAGCGCGCCTCGAAGCAAAGCGAACGAAAGGCGTGGTGTGTGACAAGAGTCGGGGGGTAGGAAAGGCAGCAGGAAAACACGAAACACTTTATTCCACTCGGCCACCACCGTTGAGCTCCGCAATTACTGCCCGGTTCACACCCGCCCACGGAAGCCGCGACCTTGTATATTCTCACCAAAATTCATCTCAGCAGCAGCAATTGGAAGTTCCACCGCAGGAAGACGAACCGCAATAGATCAAATTACAACAATAGTGTCACCTTTCACTATCGGAACCACCAACACCATCTACTCACCACTCGGAAACCGTTTTCGCGCGTCATCAACTCAGCGTGAGCGTGTTATTCGACTTGATTTCTCCTTCTCCAACCCTACACCCTTGGGCCTGTGCGATTTTCCAGCGAAGGAATCAGACACGATCACCACGTACATCATTAGCACGACCCGCCCGCCCCTCCTAGTGGCGTTCTCTCTCCTTCAATGAAAGTTCCCAAACGAAGTGCAGCAATCTCTCCGGAGCAGCAGAAGCAGCAGCACCAGCGGCGAGGCGGACGATCCGTCGTCTTCGCTTCGCCCGGTGATTCGTCTCCGGTGTCAACCGTCTCGCGGTTGACATCGGCCATGAATCGCCGAATGCAGTAAGCGCGGACGCGAGGCACACGGAGAGCTAGAGAGAGCGAGAGAGAGAGAGGGGTGTATGTGTAGGGGTCGGACTGAATAGTAGAAGAAGAAATTATAATTGTGGGACTATTTGTGAAAACACTTTTGTAGCAATGCTATACAATCTTTTGAACAACAACAGCGCATCGAAAGCTTTCCGCTTCGGAAGGAGGTCGATTGTGAAGAGAGCGTACAGCGGAGCATTACATTTTTTTTGTCATCTAATACCGAAATAATAATGTAAAGCAAATAGCCAAATTACACCTGTTTTTATATATATCTCACGCGTTACGAATAATGATGGATGGTTTGGAAGTGGGAGTGTTGTTGTCCCCGTTTGACTACTTTGGTTGTAAAACATCGCGCCCTTTCTACGCCGATCAGTTTGGTCCTTGATGCAGCATTTTTCCATGCAGGAAACACGGCGTAGATAGCAGCAACTATAGGGACGTAGCAGACGTACCAGATGCGGATACAAACCTTGACTGATCCTCTCTATCTCATTGAGCGCAGGGAAAGGTCTTGTAGAACATTGAACAAGAGGATCTAAAAATACAACATAAATTCCATTTTTGAACGACTATAATTGAGTTTTGCCCTCACTTTTAATTTGTTTTTATTCTTTTTGAGAAACTTCCTGTTTCACTAGGGCCCTTGTTGCATCGAATGTGATTTTCAACTATAAAGTTTGTGTTTCACTTGTTACGTTTTGCATTGTAGGAGATCAAACCATTCTGTTTAACAAGAATCGCACCCCTGCGATCCATAGCAGATTCAATGTAAATTGCAATTTATTGTAAGACCATCGCCATGCGTGAAAAATGGAAGAAACACATACACACACACTTCTTATAGTACATCGAGAAACAGCATCCTGCGGGGTACCACGGGCAGAACATAGCAGCGAACAAAGTAGGCTAAGCATACCGAAAACCAAAACCACCAGATATCCAATCCACTTGATTCAAACCACATAGTCGTTTATCATCGCGCCCGAGAAGGGCTAAATAAAGGGGTTACGTGCGTTAAAGGGTTAAAGTCGGCCCGCAAGTTGTTTCCCTTCCGTCAGGGGTCCATGCGTCATTATTTGTTTGTGTAATTTAAAGAAAACGATACGGTGCTTACTAGATCAAATTCAAAATGAGTGCACACAGCAACATATTAACGGTAATAAAATCATTCGACAAGATGAGCTGACGATGAAAATGCGTGCTAGATGTTGTCCTTTTGTTCCATTACAGGCATACATAATCATAATAATATAGGTGCTTTTGATCATTTAGAGTTGGTGTCGATTGGCGGTGGATTTCAGTTATAAATTTACAACTCGATTTCTGTGAGTTCTCGAAGACGATTTTTTTTTCCTAAACTCACTACCGTAAATAAATGTTAGCGTTGATTGCTTGATGAACAACATTGTATATAGACTGTGGGGCAGAACATTACACCAACTTTACTGAACCTTCGATAAATCTTTGATCTTACTTATCTGCTTTAGGAGCCTGTCTAAAGGTACCTTAAGCTGCCTTTGCTGCCGGTGCTGCCCTCTACCGTGAACTGAGATGATCGAGTTTTGGAGCTGCATTTTTTAGCAGGATAAAATATCGTTTTCTACTAAATTTAATGATTTTGAAATTATGCTAAAGATTGAAGTTCTTATATTTCACTCAAGATTCGATACAAAGTTGGTATTGTAGTGTAGAATTTTGACATTTTTTCTATTTTTCAATTTAATCGCCAATTAACAGCTATATCATATTTTTTTTCCTTGTAAATTCACATGTGATTGTTTCCGTCTGGATGTAGCATTTTTTGTTGAATAGTTAAACATTTATGCAAAATTTTGGAGAACGTGTTGTCAAACGAAGTCGTCACATTTTTGGGGAGACCGACGACCGCTGCTCCGAGAGCACGCGAGAGCATACGCAGACGCAGCAGATATCTCGAACACCCGCTCGCCGGAACTCCATCATGCACGCGCGCGGTCAGTGTCAGTTTGTTTGCCATCTCGGACGCTGCAGGGCAACGCTCTTAGCAGTCGCGGGCTCCAACCCTCTGCTCGATAAACAGCTGCTCGTCCCCGCGAACGTCCACGGCGTCCGTGTGGACGGTATTTCCCGTACGATAGTGGTGTGTGAAGAAACTCCCAAAAAAGAAAACAAATGGTAATAGTAAGGAGTAAATATCGTTTTCGGCTATGCTGCGGGATTGTTGGAACGATAGAATAATGTTTTCCAATTGTGCAGCACATCGTTCTCCAGTTCCTACAAACGGCAGTCCTTTTTTGGTGAAGGGAGGCGTAAGACAATTCGGTAGTTTTCTTCCGCTCGTGATGTATACCAACTCCAACAGCCTTGGCCTGACCGTATCCACACTCGCCCCGCGGCTAGCGAATAAGAAAAGTGAACATTTTCCGTACCGTATGGCAGGCAGGCTGGTGCAACAAACGGACGCAGAACCGTGGCACAACAAGGGCGGGGCTGTGTGTGTGGCCCAGGGGTTGTCGTGCACAGCTGGTTCCATTGCACTCCAGGAATCGGAGATGCATCATCGTTGCCGCCGTCATCGTCGTTAGTGCAAAGTGCAATTTTTGCCGGGAGCCCGGGGATGGAAGGGATCGTCGCAGCAGGCGGCGACGACGTTTGCAACGCGTGGAAATTTGTCGGGAACGAGCGAGACCGAGGGCTGTTGTATTCCCGCGAATGCGTGGCAAGTGACCGTGGGTGCGAGCGAGTCGACTGATTCCGGTTGCCCTTTTTGCATTTGCGGTGCTCTTTGTTTAGGCCGTTTTGCGCCGTTTGACCTCTTGCGCGGGTGGTGGGTGCGTTGGTTGGACGGAACGCGGCAACGGCGGGTGGACGTTCCAGACGTCCATACGGAACGGTCGCGATGCACTACGCAACGGCTCGGGATTCTCACAAATGTCGCGAGATGCAATTATAACACCCTGCGAGAAGCCGAACCAGTGCCGGATCATCACCAGTGACCTATTGACGTGATTGAAAAACGATAAATGAAAACATCAATGACTGCTTGATGCTGGTGCGTTGGAGGGAAGAAATTGTGTGTAGGTGGTTCGAATCGAAGCGATGAGACGAGGCGAACGAATGAGAGTGTGTGATCTAGTGTGCATGTGGCACAGTGGGCCAACATGAAGGAGCTAGCTGGTCAGAGTAGCATTTAGTTTGAAATTCAAACCTTCTTGGTTTCAGTAGAAGCGTTTTTGAAAGTATACTTTCATAAAGAATAGTTTGTTTTTTTTTTACAATGTAGCTGGCCTCGAAATGTATCAACAAATATAATTTACGAATGGTTTTTCCCAAATTTGTATAATATGGTAACGAGACCACGAATGATAAAATTTCCCGTTTCAACGTACCAGAAAAGTAGATTTTTTGCTGAAAGTCCTTCATATCGCGTCTCGACGATGTTTTTGTTTTTATCAATACTGGTCTTGAACGAAAGTTTCAATTGAAAAGAAAAACTCATTACTTTACATTATTTAATATACATGTTTTATTTTTGACCGAATATGGTTCCAACGGTAGAAAAACAATGTTTTACACTTCTTTTAAATTTGGCTATTCTTTTCGATGTCACTCTCGTGTGAAGAGTTTCTACCAAACATTCAAATGCTAGGTCAGCCCCCTGGCTCACTGTGCCTAGGGGTAGGAATAGCAGCTCGTTCGCCCTCGTCCTTCGCGTGCGGCTTCCGGGAACCCCATGTGCCATAACGTCCAAATCGCGTGAAGTGATAGTGAACCAAAGTGGAGTGATTCATCTCGCAGTGTGTTCGCCTTTCTCTCTGACCGGCCTGTATGTGGTTGTGTGTGCGACCTTCCACCTTCACCCAGGATCACACGACGCACGATCCCCGATCCGCTCGGACGAGATGCTGGGGTTCGAGGAGCGTGTAGGTGGACCGTTGTTTGCAACCGCCATTGCTACTGATGGTCTCCCTTGCACCCATCGGAGTGGGTCGATTCAACGTAGCGACCCGTGTTCCTTTTTTTCCCCTCCCCACATGGTGAAACTTTATCTCCATTCGTCGTGTACTTGTTTGCGTTTTTTTTGTACACTTTTGTGCTTCTCGATTATGCGATTCCGCCGTGCCCGTCTGGTTTGCGACGGAGTAAACGTTGCGATTTTCTGCGGAATCGATATTGACTCACGGCTGGATCATCGGATGGCAGAACCGGAGGGGGGAGTAGGGCTGGTTGTTGGCACAAATGCGTGGACGATTGCCTTCATTTGTTATTTTTCGCCGAAAAGATACTTCAGCTGGATGGCGAACAGTTTTCTGGGTATTTATTTGCCCAAAAATACTAATATTTCTCTTTTTTTTTCCTGCTTCTCACACGTGGTGCGATGGAGACGCATGGTACTCGATTCCAGTTGGTTAACGAATAACCTCCAACATGAAATAAGGTAGCGAACGAACGCAACTCAAACAGATCATTGCACATTGGAGGGAATTTTATTTATTGGTTATTTGCGTTTCAAGACATTTTCCCAATTTGACTTGCAATCAGCCAAGATCCACCCGGAGGAGATTCGTGCAACCTGCTTATTTAAGCGCCACAGGTCTCCGAAACTCAGCATTGCAAATGTCCGCCCGGACGGTGACCATTCGGTTGACGGAAGTCCCCGTTGCCCCCCGTTCTTCCCTATCGTCATTCGTATGCATTTATTCACTTCTCGCAGATTCACAGATCCAGTCTTCGATGAACACTTCGAGAGGTCCGTGTTGAGATGGTGCGAATGTCTAGTGTCGCGGTTGGTGTCGAGCTTGAGGGGTCTAAAGTGCTGAAGAATTGTTTTCGTCACTGTTAGTTTGTTAATCAAGTGTGTAAAGATAAACTTATATCCGAATAAGATCGAGCCGGCGAAAGATAAACGATGCGCCAGCAGTCCAATGGCACGTGGAGCAATGTTGCGTGTGATTGATGATCCATATGGTCGCAGGGCCGACTCCAGCGGCTAACGGTGATCGGATGTGAAAAACCAGCGGCCGTATCGTCGTGGTGACAAGAGCAAGAGAGAGAGGAAGAGAACAGTCGGGTTTGATAGAGCAGCTCTTTGTGGTCTTTCCGCTCGAAGACAAATTGAATCTTCCCCCGGGCAGCCGCCTCGCCTGCTTGCCGGTGGCGCTGCGTCTCTACGGCAATGCCACTCAGAAAGTATCGTATTGTATCGTCGGTGAGCGGGAGCAGCGGGGCCACGAGCGGAACAAGCGGTGGATCGACCACCAGCACGTACACGTTGACGTCCGGCACGTCCTACAGCAACAACACCAACGCTGGCCAACCGTTCGGAGGTCCTGCGAGTCACGCGTCGACGTTTACGGCGCTACCGAGTGCCGCTGGCGCCAGCCTGGCGTCCATCGGGCATCACCATCATCACCACCATCATCATCATACGCCGTCGCAACAGCAACACGTACCGCAGCAGCTCCATCCAGCGGTCCCAGCTCAATCACGCCATAACCATCGACAATCCGCTCAACAGCAACAGCAGCAGCAGCAGCAGCAATCACATCAGCTTCTCTCGAACACCCATCATTACCATCTGCATCACCACCATCACCATCATCAACAACAGCAGCAGCAACAGCAGCAACTCCTGCACCTTTCCACCACCGGACAGCAAGCGACGGCACACTACACGACCCAGCAGCAGCATCAACAGGCACTGGTGCCACATCAGCAAACCACCCTCCCGGTGCAGCTCCTCCAGACGGTCCCATCCCTGACGGCCGCCAGTGCCCCGATCGTCGATCCGCTACCGCTCTGTCTGGACGCCAATGGGACCTACCTCTGTACGTCCTACAACCCACGCTGCTACATCATCCAAAAGGTAAGGATCCGATCTTTTATTGTCGCAAGACCGCCACCATATGGTAGGTTTCCACGTAGGAGTACTTATCTATCTATCCTTCGGTTGCAATGCCATTTACGAACCCTTGGCCGGGAGTAAGGGACTATATTTCAACGATTCCTGCGAAACTCGCGAAACCTGATCCTCGCTTTTCGCCCTCCGGGTTTGGCAACCCTTCAAGGCCTACTACAAGATGCAATGGTTGTTTTTGCTTCAGCGGTTTTTTAGCTTCACGTTTTTACACAACTGTTAAATTTAACTACTCGTGGCATACTCGCGATAAAATACAATTTCACATTTTGTTCGCACAACATTTTATTTTCTTGATAATTCTGAACCGAACTAAACGGCCATCGTATACAGTGCTTTATATTTTAATGAGCAATCAAAAGCTCGTATCGAGGTACGATCGAAAATATATGTTCGCACTACATTTTAAAAGGAGTTTAATCGTAAAAAAAGTTTACTTATGTGTTATTTCAAAGAGTTTAAATGATTAATTTCTAGAAAAAAAAACTAAAATTTACTCTACGAAGAGAAAATTAAGCCAGAGAAAGTTTAAGAAATGATTAAAAATAGTTTCAAACTTTTTTTTTTTTTTTTATGTGGCACGACATCCCCTAGTGGGACAAGGCCTCTCTCCGAAGAGAGTTTGTGTGACCGAAAGACGGTATATTATAGATCGGTGGTCAGCCGTTCGTAATACCGGAGGGTGCCAGACTCGAGATTCGATCCCTCACCTGTGGTGTGGTGTTTCCTCGCGCTACCGCTGCGCCATGGACACCCCCGTTCAAACGTTTTTAACTTTTATAAAATCAGTCGAAAAAGTACGCTGTTAGAGTTTTTACTATGAAGAAAATGCTGTGGAATATTTGCACCTCTACTGAAAAGAAGAATATGAAAATCAATTCAAAACCAACACGATGGCGAGAACAATGTGCTTGTATCGAAAAGAAAGTATGTTAAACGCCACGTGCTTTTAAGGGTTAATTGATTGAAAGGATTTAGTAAAACTGGAATGATATTGTTTGGCTTCTGCTTGTGCTTCCCTTAGGGAAATCGTGGAAACTTATTGCGTCAGATTTGGATACGGTTCGTTTGTTTTATTTTAAGATTTCAAATGAAAGATTTCGGCATTCAAGGAAGCACAGTTCCTTTTCCGCAGAAAACGATTGTTTACTTTTCGTCGTGGGACCATTCTTTATCTCTCTACTCGGCAACAATCAAAAAGTGATAAATGATGGCACGTGTTTTGTAAGACAGGACAACCGAAAGGATAAAGGAGCTATACCGGAAGGAATGAATAAAAGTGTCGCCATATGGTAGTACAAAATGAAATGATAAATAGCAAAATGAAAGGTATCAAGTAGTCCTGTTTCCAAATCATGCTAGTGTGCCCCTCGCATTAACCGTGACTGATAACTTGTTGAGCGTCCTGCCTTGCTGTGCGACAGGATTCCCGGTGAAGAGTCCTGCCCTGTCTGTCGAACTGTTGACGGAGAATGTGCGCACTCCAGACTAATCGAATGATTAATCAACAGGTATGCGCGCCCGAGTGTATTTCCCCATTGTCCCGGGGAACGGGTCTGGCGCGTGTACTATGAAGTTCAAATCATATGCTCGCAACAGTGCCAGCTGTGAAGCGTATGGTTTATGTTATTTTTTCTTCCTCTTTCTTTTCAACTGCTGGTCGTTCCGGTTTGCCTGAAGATTGACTTTTCCATAACCGAGTCCCGGTGATAAACTGAAGCGTTTGCCTGAGCAACGGTTTGGGAAATACAGAGAGTATCTAAGTAGCCATTGCGGGAGAGTGAGTCTTTCTGCAGTAAGAATCTCAGTTCAATCGGCAGCTCGTGAGCTTTTGTGATTTGAAGGTTTTTTAAGCCCATTGGGAGTCAAGGGATTTGTGTAGTAATATTCCAATCAAACTGTTTTAAATTACACTATTTAATCTGTTTTAATATTGTACCGTTTCAGCTCACTCCAACTCCCGTGAGTTGCATTACGTACGAGGTAACACCGATTGCGACCCCGTTGGTTGCCCAGCCATCGGTTGGCACACTTTCCGCTGCAACGAATTTAACTGCACCCACAGCGACGACTTCCATCGGTTCTACCGTTCAATCTTTCGGAACTCTAGAAGAGCTACTAGACTACGGTAAGATCACGGCCGCCGTACCTTTACTTGCGCCCGTTGACGGTGGTGGCAGCCCGCTGGAATTTTCCTCAGGCACACCATCAATAGGCCAAGTGCAACACTATGCAATCGGAGGCGATGCAGCACTAACAAGCGCATCAACAACCAAACCAACAACAACGGTGGCAAACAACAATGTGATATCTCTGGCCAGCTCACACACTACGACGACGACGACGACTGGTGGCGCCAGCGGAGTCCGTTTTAGTAAACGTACCCACAATGGAAACTCTCAGTTTGCAGCTGGAAAAGCGGAAACAGATTTTAATAACGGTCATTCTCATGGCGCGTGTGTGATTATTACCAGCTCCAATGAAGCTTCCAGCTTTTCCGTAGCTGGTGGCACCGATGGTGCTACCGTGGTAAGTGATAGCGGTCCGGCAATAAGTGTGATTGAAGCCGTCGGATCTAGAATGAGTGGTGCGTGTGATGTGGCAGGAGGAAACAGCAGTGTAAGTGCATCGAACACTAGCACCGTTGCGGTTCAGCAGCAGCACGTTTCCGGTGGCAGTGCTGGCGTGTACCGTGTCTCAAGCCAAAGCTTTACAAAGATGCATAATATAGTACAACCGGTGAGCGAGATGGACATCGAATCGTTTGCTGTTCCAGTTGGAGTACCGGAAGGTAGGTGGTATTGAATATTTACATCACTGTTCGTTTAAAACATATCGCATAAAAAATATAAACATTAATTTTGAAATAACGAAATAATTGTTCGGTACCCCTTCAGTAACGTGCTGTAGTTGACAGCCATCCAAGGGTTGGCAAAACACTCTTCGTCCTGCTCTAAACACAATCATTCTCTCGCTTTAGCGTAAATTTTGCTGTCAGTCGGTACTAGAGGGGATATTTTGAGTTCGGGAACTGGGTTAATACTTGCTGCAACGGTAACTTAGTTGATGTTGGGAACAAATTAGAATGCTAAACGAAAACATTGTGAAATTCACTTTCCTGAGGTACCTTTGAACTACTTATGTTAACAATCTTTCACTGAGGTCGCAGGAATTTTAAAACAAACAGGTTGTTTACCATATCACAGAACTGGGTGCAGAATTTCTCTACTTGGAACGAAACGAATCTAGGAGACGAACGAGCCGAGCCGCAGCACGGTCGTTCAAATAGGTAAAGAGATCAAGTCAGAACCGAATCAAATCGAGTCCCGAACAAATCAAACCTGATACAAATGCCAAACAAATCAAATTTGATTCGAATTGCCAAACAAATCAAATCTCATCAAATCCAATCGAAATTTGAAATCTTTATTAGAATCCGTCCGGATTCGAACCTTTTGAATCCGTCTAGAGATCGAATCTTCAAGTCTTCCAAATCCCGATTCTGCCAACACTAGACGTCAAGCTTCGAGAGCTGTCAGTCGTTTGCTAACGTTTCTCGCAGTAGCAGCAGCACTGTTCGTGTGCTCTTCGGCGAGCAAATTTTCTTAATTGACACACAGTGTAAAATCATCCGTGGGTCCTAGCATTGTTTTGGGAAAAGTGTGCATGTTTTTTTTTTGTTTGTTCTCCACTAAACAGCGAACTGGATTCTAGCCTGTGGGGTCCAAAAATATAACTCGCAGACGGTGTCAAGCACACACAGCCCAACAGCCAGTGCTGCTTTTCATCGCGGCCATTTTGGACCAAGAACGGCTCGTGCAGTTCGGTGCGGTGTCATTATACAGTTCAACCGAAACGAAGTAAAGACATGGTCGGATGATAAAAGGAAAAACGTGAATTGCTGGTGCTTCATTTTCTGTGCCTTTGTTGCTGCTGAGTGCAAGCATTCGAGTGCTGAAAAATTCGTGAAGAAACTCGGGCTTAGAATAGCTAGCACAGCACCCGGGCTGCTAAGTTAATCAAATTCGCTATCTTCCGCCATTTAACAAATCCGTTTCGCTAATTGCTGAAGCAGTGAAAAGTGGAAGTGAGAAAAAGTTGACGGTTTATAATACTAAATTGTACAGATTCGTGCAGACATAAATAATGGTCCTTTCGTATTTACGCAGAACTGTCGAGAAGGACCACGGTGTTTTACGAATCTGGAACCAATCGGTCGCCAGTGGTCGTCGTAGCGAACTGTCACAAGTAAAACGCTAAACGTCAAAATACGTCGTTTTCAACCTTCTCGATCATGGTACCTCCGGGCAACGGGCACATCCCCCATCAAACAAGGGTCGAAAGGGGCGGAACGCAGTCCGTCGTGGGGGGCAGCAGTGGCACATCGTGCCACTTTTCTTCTTCTAGCGACACTGTCCTCCACCAGCACGATGCTTTCGAGAGACACGAATACACCAAATGTACATCCGCCCCGTGGAACTATACTTTGGCAAAGCCCCATCCTTTCGTTGTTGGGTTTCCGCCGAAAGGGGGTGTGTTTAAAGGGAACCCGGCGTTGTGTCCATGCCATGCATTCGCAAAACGGCATTATGGACGATTTGTAAAATGTACGGTACTTGGAGTTTGCACTGAAACGATCGTTGTAAATACGTTGGTTAGCTTGTGGTAGTCAAATTCGGCAGTTTTGTTGAATGCGATGTGACTGCGGAACCTTCAGGTTATTATCGTTGGATAGGTTAGTCTTACGTTCTTCATGGAAAAGTGTAGTAGCATTAAATACAATAAGATAAATAGTCTCATTTCAATATATTGCATCGAAGTGCCATCCCAAAAAGCACACGCCTCGAAGGTAGGAGGTCGAACGGTCGAGACCGGTTATCTAATTCGGATGACAGACGAAAAGAATGTCTTCCCGTTGTTGATGGTGCAGTTGTTTTAGACTTCTTGTCCAACGCGACTGGTCCGTCTTTGTGACGGTGTGTTGCGGAACCGATAAAGAAAGACATGACAAAAAGGTCTGAAAAATCTACACTTCACAGTACGTGTTATTAACATTACTAACCATTGCAAGGAATTTGTGATGTTATGTTAGTTATTTGGAACCTATTTGGAATGGTTGGTGTTCGTAGGAGATAAAAACTAGAGGTGTCTTGTTTGGATTGTTCTTCTTTAAACAAAAGCCATGATGAAACACTCGTTCTCTATTGCGATGGCAAACGCAAGAATGTTCGTGAAGTCACTTTAAAACCATAGTGACCACGATAGAGGTGGTCTACCATCGAAAATGGTGGGTTCTTTGTGCCGTAAGTTTTACGAGAAAAAAGCATAATATTTCCTATAAGTCTTACGTTCTTTTACATCTTTTTTAGGACTAAAAAGATAAAATGGCCAGGAAAACGTACATTTTAGCTTGGCAAAATTAGGCTGAAGATTGTTGATTTTATTCGGAAATTGAACTATACCGGATGGTCCCGGTTGATCGGTCGGGTTCGGATGGATGTTCTGTTCTGTTTCCCGTCACAACCGCAGCGAGTCGTTTGCGAGAAGATCCGCACGGCTATTTTCATCCCCATCGTACGCTGTTGGGGCCCCTAAGCCGAGAGAAGACCGAGACCACGAGCATACTCCTCTTCGCGATCAGTGGAATCAGCCCCAAAACTCGTTTGACGACGACATCGCGACCGCGTTGTGGACGATTGCTACGAAGCAGCGAGCTTTTCGTATTCTTC
Organism: Anopheles coustani; assembly: GCF_943734705.1. Lineage (NCBI taxonomy): Eukaryota > Metazoa > Arthropoda > Insecta > Diptera > Culicidae > Anopheles > Anopheles coustani. Next base: position 75,913,198 of record NC_071289.1, read on the forward strand.
TCGCTCCCAACAACACCGGCCTTCACCGAGGGCCCACTATCATCTCCTCGGGACCAGCGGCGCACTTTGCGCCGTCTGTCGGTCACTTGGTTATGCCCCCCTTTTTGGTTGCGGTTATCCAGAAGGGGTTGGTGGGGGGGGGGGGGGGGGACTCACAGGCAAGGGATGAAGTGAGGGTATCATATTCTCTTCTCGCCCGTTTCTCAGCTTAATTTGCTCATGTTTTTTTTTATTTCACTGTTTCACTGTGATTGTTCAATCGGGTGGCGCACTCGTTCGCCGCATTCGCTCGCCATGCTCGCTGTGTGTAGTACTTCATCCGCTTTTCGGCCATTTTGGCTCGCGACGGCGGACTGAACAGTGTTAATTTTTTTTTCTTTTACTGCCTATTTTTCCGCCGGGTTTGTGTCGTGTTGGGATGGTTTGAGTTGTGCTGCAACTGGGGTGGTGGTGAGGACGTTATGATGGGTGGCGCACTGCTTGACGGTGATATTGCTTTTCTCGTCGGCGTCGTGAACGACGGGGGACGAAGCGAGAGGGCACACCCCATGTGATGTGAATGTTCAACCACCACAGAGTAACCCCCGCCAAGCCGTGTGCAGCAGTAGTAGTAGTGGTTGTGGAGCTGTGTGGCCAATTTTACCAGTTCCGCCACCCGTCTGGCTGGCTCTTGGATCGCCAACGGGGAGCAGTCGTTATGTGTGGTTGCCTGCCTGTGGAGGTTCGTTTGGTGTTGGCAGAGCATAAATATATTTTACATAGATTTTGCAAATAGTCTTTCACATCCCTTCGAAGGGCTGTGATAGTTCGGGATTGAAAAATATTCTCTTCACAGTGACTTCACAGTGACACTGCTTGGATTTAATGAAAACTACGATTTCCCATGTGTGCGCAAACGTTCCGGAGTTTCGTTGGCAAGTGAATGCCTTTAATAGGGCATTTACACGTTTTCCCTTCCCTACGGGTGGTGCGTACAGATTATGCGGGATCCCAACGTCGTCGTGCGTGGCCGTTTGGTTGATTTTTTTTACGTTTTTTTGGTTGATTAATCGTGACCTCCCCTCTCGCGCTCCCGCGATGGTTCTCATCTCACGGGAGGCAATTATGGGTCAGCACTTGTATGAATGAATTTCTATGAGGCCACCAGCATATGGGAGGAGCGATGTTGGTGTTGGAGCGCATTTATGATAAGAATTAAAAAAAAAAACAAAACATAAATGATTGATGCGTTTTGTGACCATAGTTTGCGCAACAGTATTTCGTGGTGGTGACGTGTATGCATCGGAGCTACTAGATTTGAACGAATTTGTTATTTTTTCCTATGTCTACTCAATTTAAAAAAAAAAGACATAAAATCGACGGGATGTCATTTTGACATTTCACTCGCCGCCACCAAATAGTGTTTTTTTTTGTTTTTAACCCAACCGAAGTGTGCGTGTGCAAAAACGCGAAGTGCATCGGGTGCGCGCGTTGGTGTTGGTAAAGGAAGCGACACAAGGTGCGCTGTATTGCACGAGTGCAGCAGCAAAAAAAACGTAAATGGTGCGAGGAAGATGCACAACTGTGTGCTAGTGTGTGCAGCAGTGCAAAGTGCAACAAAACTTGTTTTTTCTTCTTCTTCCGTTCCTTTCCGTTCCGTTCTCGTCCCTTTTCGACGTTTTTCCTCCCAAACTAAAGGTTGCGTGTTGTGTTGTGTTTTTCTTTCTAGTTTCCCGATCTAAAACGATTTTCGTGTTCCGCACAGTAGTAGCGAAGGAAGCAAAAAAATCATAAAATAAATAACTACTTGGCGCCTGCCCTTCGTCGGAGAAGTGAGTGAGTGAGTGATTTTGTGTCCGCGTATATGCGAGCAGTTTTTCCTACTTTTTTTTGTTATTGTTGGAAAAATTAGTGAAAGTATATACCGGAGATCCGTCCGCAAAACCAGCAGAAGCCTACGAGTGTGTGAGTGTATGTTTGTGTGTGCGAAGCATAAGGCAAAGTGCGTCCTGTTTGCCGGGATTGTGGATGCCAGTGAGAGGGGGGGTTGGTTGATGGTGGTGACCTGTGCAACAGTAAATAGTGAGGCTCCACAGCAACAACAACACAACGGCCGAATACGGGCCAATAGTGCGCGTTGTGTTCCACACCTACTTGGCGTGGCAGGAAAATAGACCGTCGCCGTTCCAAAGGAAAGGCTCTGCACACATTTCCATCAGCGACCTACTCGACAGCGTCGTCCAGCACACACAGAACCGCAGACCAGCCGGTGTGCGGAAAGTGTTTGTGTGTGTGTCTGTGTCTGCGAAATCGTTCGCTTCCGGTTGAACGTCCTTGAGTGCATCGTGTCCTGCAGGTGTGCATTAGGTGTGCAACGGGTTCGGGAGTGTGGTTTCTTGGCACTATCCTCCCATAATTCTCATTTCTGCCGAACTGATAAATTGCATCATTTCAACACACATTTAACCAATTTAACCAAGGCGCCCCGAGGGAGGGGGGATTCTCGGTGAGAGAGAAAAGTTTTCCGTTCCTGTTTGTTTCAATATTGTTTTATTATTTTTTTTTTTTGCAAAGTGGATGTTGTGAACCAGTGGGAAGAAGAACCACGCTTCCACGAAAAGAAGCTCCTCCTCTAGTCGACGACGATAAAATCGTAGAGAAATTTGTCTGCGCGCCCACGGTTCGCCGAAAAACGAAAACCGGCGGAACACACGGGTTGCGCTCGAGGGTACAGCCAGCCTCGCCGGGACATCGAAGCGCGCTAGTGTTTGCGTTCCAGTGAGTCAGGTGAGCTGAGCGCAGGTTCCAAAGCCGTGAGCAGCTGCAGTGTGCGGGAGCAGGAAAGGGATAGCATTTGGCCAAAAAATTTGAAAAAAAATCAACGACAGTCGTACGCCACCTTGAGCTACCGTTTTTCCTTTTTCCCAACCCTCCCGGGTGGAGAAAGAAGAGTGAAGTGGTTGGGAGAGAGATAGAGAGACACAGGAGAAGGGTTAGCTGCGGATCGACGTGGAAAATCGCCAAACTATGGAAACTGGTAAGGAGCAAAAACAATCCCCTTGGTGGGGCGGGGGCGGTCGGGAAAGGGGGACGGTAGGGTGTTTTACTTTTAGCTGGGAAGATTATGTCATCTTGTTTCGAGGAACAACGCGGCGAGAGGCGGGAGTTGGAAAGCCAGAACGGGCGAGCTCACTTGGTTGGTCGTTAAAGATTTCCTTGTTCCATCCGTGGGTTCGGCCAGAGAACGGCGTCGGAAAAGTATCACACGAAAATTAGCGCCACCGCGCGCCATGGTGCAGCTTTTTGTTTCAATTCGTTCGAAATCACTTCAACCCGAACGCGGATGCGTCGTTTGCTCCCTGATTTAAAATGCAAACTGCATCGCAAGCCCTTGCAGTGGCGGGCGCATTTTATTTAGACGCTCATAATTAAAGAACAGTTTCGAACGAGACACTAAACGAACGGAAAATGAGAACGATATTCTCGTTGTCAGCACGACGTGCTCAACTGTGAGCGGGCCAGAAAAGAAGAAGAAGATTCTCGTTCCCACCGTGTGCAGGCTTAAGTGCGAACTAATCAACCTCAAAAGACACGTAAAATGGTTAAAATGAATTTTCTTATAAAAGTACGGCTTTGCATTCCAACATGTTTCTTAGTGTGTGCCACATAAGGATTGGATGTGGGTGTGTGAATTTTATACTTCAAACCTGCACATACGGTTTCTAATTTCTTAAAGTTTGTCGATGTTTTCGAAATGCTTATAATCTAAGTAACCAAGGAGGAGGAGAAACTATAAGTAATCATACACTACGTGGCCAAAATAATTCAGCATGGTCCAAACAACTACTATTGACGATGTATTGTGACAAATTTTCAATTTTCTACATGTTTCAGTTTCAACGAGTTGCGAGGCTTTACGAAGCTCAAACATTTCGTAAATAATTATTATCAATGGTGTAAGAGATTTATTTATTCAGCTGAATCTTATGACCCAGTTCAGTTTCATTATTGCGTTTGAGCTTGGGCTACATCTTTCCCTACTGATTGGGTTCACAATGTTTGAAATCTAAACTTTTCTCATCTGGTCAATCTGGTTTTCTGAAATGGATGGTTGATGTAGGTAATATGATACTTTCATTAGCCCATTAGCTTGAATCAAATTTAATGGTTTGATTGGAAACTTACTTTTGTTTAAAGTGTTTACTTCTTACGGATTCAATAAACGGATTGAAACAATTTGCTGTATTATTGCCACTCGATTGTCTCTTTGATGCTGAAATTCGGAGTAAACTAATTGAGGCTCTCACAGCTTGAAGAAGTGCTGTGCTCTGCTGTGCTCATGCTAAATTAAATTCCGCACAACACACTCCAGATTGCTCATCAATCTAAGGGAATTTTCTTGTTCAATCACCATTTTTCTTTCGAAGCGAAACATTCTTCCGATAAGATACGCTGCGAACGCGTTGGCGTCCCGTGCTTTGTCTACCGTCGAGATACGACAACAAACTACTGTTATCTTTATCGCCCCGGACACGACGTTTTCTCCGGTGCCGGAGATCTGCGTGGCAGATGTTGCCGATTGTTTTTGGGGGCTTCCAGTTGGATGTGATGGCTCGTTGACGACGGTTCGCCGTTATCTCCACACGTCTCTCGGGTTCGCTTTCGTCTCGTAAATGTCGCACATTAACACACAATCACGGTCGGCGGTCGTCACCCGGAATTCCCGGAGCGCAGGACGACGAGAGGAGGGAACGAAACGAACATTGGAAAAACGTTGCCGTTCCGTTGGCGAGCGAGATACGGTCGATGGAAATTTTCCGATCATTCATTCCCGACGGCCGACTCTTATCTCGCATTATCGCTCTCTCTCGCTTTTCAAGGATGTTGTCTTGTGGGTTGTCGTTGGCAGACAAATTTTCTTCCCATAAAAGCATACAACACTGGGAATGCAACATTTGTGAACGTGATAAAATAATCATTACCGTTGAGTAAAAACCAACGAATTCTTTAACAGAAATCAGCCTCTTGAAATTACAAAAAAAAACATCTTTCTTTTCAAGCTTTGGTTCGTTCCACAATTGGTAAACAGAGGACCACACAAACCGAGTGAGAAAGACAAGAGTTGGTTTCCGTTCCGTGCCTTACCCACTTACTGATAACGTGGCGTATCATGATGGATTTACTAAAACCGGTGCATTCCAGTCGGGGCGAAGAGGAGGGAATGAGAAAGGCAATGGGGTTTCCTCCCCTTGAAAAAGAATACTTCAACTTCCAGCTACGCAAAGATAAGGGGCAAAGGTTTTCCTTCTCTCTTCGCGTTCAAGTTCGCACGACGGTGGGGTAAGAAAATCTCGCTGAGATAAGAAAATGTCATAATCGGTTGCGCTTTGACCAAAACTTTACTGCAACATTGAAATTCCTTAGGTTCGAGCTTACGTGAGACAATATTTTAATGTGTTTCAAGAAACTCGTTTATTGTGCCCCGACTAAACGCAACTGTTTATGACCGAGCTTAGCGAATTGCATCCGGGCTTGTTGACGTGAGTCATCGGCCAAACGGATGCAACATCTACGCTGCACAAATGCATTCGAAGCGATCGGTGACGGTGGTTCTGGGGACGACGAAGTATGAAATGGCTGGAAGGCGGCGGGTTAGGTTATCTATGGTGCTGCTGTTGATGCCCTCCGTGCGACCCCCACGTCATATGCTTCATTCGCTATTTGACGGGAAATTGGTTGCAAACTAATAGTTACTTATTAGTCATTCCCCGCCCGGTCGCCCAACGTCTTCCCATCTCGCAGCGGCTGAGTGTGACAAAGATGGGGAGAAAGTCGAATCACATTGACTATTTCGTTGGTTCCGGACGAAGCTCGCACGACGTACTTGGCAGGTAGGAGAAAAGTTGAAGTCGCACTTCAAAAAGTGCACTCATCATGAATCGGGCGGGCACCTGCTTCACTTGACACTACAGTGACTACTGCAATACCGGATTCCGAAGGCTTTGTTTTTACCGCTTGTCAATAGATCGACCTAACTGGTAGGAGAGTTTGCCTTCGATATACGAAAATGGGATGTGATAAGGAATAATAGTGGTGCCGCCGTCACAGCCACCATATTTGTTTGTTTGTTTGTTTGTTCCGTTCTCATAATCAAGATGGGCACTTCCGCCCTTTGACTTTATGCAAGCGGATTTATGGATTTACGGGCCGCTATCAGTACCGGCCGGTCATCAGCTGATCAGGATGCAAAATGCCATCATTTGGCAACGGGATTGTTCAATTCCTCCTCTTATCAATTTGACTGAATCTTCCTTCGAATGGTATGACGTTGAGGTCTGTTTGACTATTAGAGGTAGATCCCCTTTTTTTCGGAGAGTCGGTGGTTTGTTCTTTAATGTTAATAGCTGACTCGGTTGATCATTTTTGAAAAAGTTGTATGTCACAACTGTTGAACATATTTGGTTTTTAACTACACATTTTGTTTGTTTGTTCTATAGGGGCCGTGCTCTGTAAATATCAAAAAGTTCATAGATACCAAAACTAAACAAATTTGTTGTTATTAATGACAAATAACATAGATTAACATTCTTGTTATTGAAAAGAAACGATTTGTTCGAAATCAACTCACCACGCTCTAGGGAAATGCACTCTGTTGTGAAGGTTTATACTTGCGAGTTGAGATTACACTTCATATGTCATCACTGAATGTAAACAAACAAACCAATGGAAAATCGTAATTAATTAAAAAAGTATAAAGTTTTCAGACGTGAGATATAGTTAAAAATCTATTCTCATGCCTAAGAAACATGTGTGCAAAGTTTGATTAAAAATGGGTCAACCGTTTAGGAGCGGGGTTTAACCACTATCACCGTGACACAAGAGTTTTATCTATGTAGATATCATTTTAAGATTGTGATGCTTAATTTTATGTCCTTTCGAGGACGTTTCGTTTTCTACTGGTTAGTCGAAACTAAAAATTCACCATTATATGTAAATTGTGCTATTTTCTAACAATCTAGTAGTAAATTGTTTTATGGCAAAGAATAATACTGAAACCAATATCCACTAAATCGGAATATTGCATTAAAAAAAGGAAACATAGTTATGATGTTGCAGGAAGAAAAGTTTTTTTTCCGTAAACCTTCTTGTTGTTAGCTGCACCTTTTTTGTTGCGTTTTTTACTTGGGCGAATTGTGTGTTCCTCTGTCGGAGGTCTGAAGAATTTTCGTTTTCGCGTTTTCATGCTGACGAACTTTGCGTGAACCGAATGGGGTGTAAAACCAATCCTCCTTTCCACACCCTCGGGGACTTCACTGGTTCGATTCTTAAGCCGCGAACACCACCGTAGTTTTGAGCAAATATATAAAATATATTTTCCTGTGTGCACTCTTACACACTGAAGCACAGAAGACCCAGCACATACAACAACCCCAAGGTACGCGTTCGTTTCCGTTCAAGCTCTCGAGGTTCCCTCGAAGTTCGATCACGGCAGGAACGCTGCTTACTTACTTAGTTTTACCTTTTTTTATGTTTTACTTCACCACAAGGGGTCGTGTCTCACCTTTGCAAACGGCTGGTGGTGGTGGCCATCCCGGGGGGTGTCCGTTTCGGTTGTCTAATTTTTCGCGATTTTGCAAATTCCAAACCCCACTCTTCCGTCTCAGTCTCAACTAATTGATGTACGTGGGCTCAAGACCAAGGAGGCATGGGTGGTGGTGGTGGTGGGTCAAGAGCTCTCGCAAGTCGTCTGACTTTGACTTTGCGAATGTGCGTTTTGACGACGTTTGACTTCGCGGGTGTTCGCGGATCTTCTTCGAGCGAGCTCCGTTTTCTGTGGCGAACGAAAGATAGAAAAAGGTTGAACCAAAAAAAAAAACGAGAACGAAAGGAAGTGTAAAGTACGTCAGAGCCACACGTTCACTGTGGTTTGTCGAGGGAAATGCACACAACCATCGTTAGAGTCTCAAACCGGACCTGTAAAGGGGGGTTTTTGCCATAGACATATATTTAAATAAAATGGTTAGATATACGAACTTAAATATAAATATAAAAGATTTAAGATATCGGTCGGGATATTCTTTGACATTGGTAAAGTGAGTGTACATACTCTTCGTAATTTAACACATCGGTATACCTTTACCTCGAAGCTCCTGGAGACAGTTTGACACCTCGACGACTGACTGGCTGAGCTAAATCGCTTGGCGGATGTCGTGCGTGTAAAAGCTTTCCTAAGATCACTAATTAGCGCTTTTTGTCGGTCGATGGTGCACCGGTTTACACTGTCAGTGTGTGCTGTGTGTTGTTTAATTGGCTGGCTTAGGAGGGTTAAGAAGAAGAAAGGCTTCGAGATGAAAAAACGACTCCTTTTCTTCTATCCTGTTACATGTTTCTTAACTGGTTGCGGCCATTTTATCTTATCGCATTTCATATACATAAAGGTCAGCTTTGGTGTTTGACATATTTAGAGACATTCGGGGTCAAATATTTGAAACAACCCTTACTTGTGTGGAGCATTTCATTAAGTCATTTTCATTTCGTTTCGTTAAAAAGGCTCTTGGAGCGAAACAAAATATACCTGCGTTTGGTTTTTTAAAGCTCACCATTCGAACTCACGTTTTAGGAGCAGTGTGTTCTATCTAGTGAACCGGCAAGGCCATCCTTGAATTCCATCCTATTGCTCTTCAACATATGTGGTGCATCGTAGTGTATATTTTGTTTATTAACTCCTACATTTGATATTGAGAAAATCAACTGACAAGCAGCTCCGTAACAAACCGGGCGACTGAAATGGACAAGTAAACGTGTTCCACTTTGTCATAGAACATCGATTCTCCTGACATACAAAATGCCTAGCTTTGTGAACGTATCACAGGTGGCACTATCATCTGAGACGCCCTTGTTACCTTGAGCGAAAATGAATATTAAATATTAGTTCTAATAATAAACCATAGCTCCAGCTACTGCTGGAATGTTGTTTAGAATGCAACCACGAAAGGACCTCCAAGGGACGGGCTGGTTGGATGGTGGTGCAAGAAGGTTGCTCGCAATCAAATAGGGCTCGGATGTAAAAGTCAGTTGCGCGCGGTGACACACCCATCCGTGCTTCTTGGCGATGATTCTAGAAGACTGCACTGCTGGGCGATTTCGCAAAGGAAGAAGAAGCTTGTCGCATTTTCCTTCGTGATCGAAAATCAATCGTCGTCATGGCTTGATGGCAATCGCGATTTGCGTGCGGTTTCGCACACTCGGGGACACTCTCGACAGCTGTTCCGATGTTTCTGCCGCTTACATTGTAACCACCACCGATGTGTGGGGTGTGTCAAGGTGGCGCAGTGGTGTTCCAGTTTGCCAGGATTAATTGCAACGGTTTCATTACACTTTGCCCTGTGGATCGATGCAGTTAATTGAATGTGGAGTAAATACTGGTAACGGCTGAATAAAAGAATGTCCCGAAGATTTCTTCAAACGGGTTTTAAAATATGCAATAAGTAAATGTTAGTAATAAGAGAAATTGTTAACGTGGTATGCCAATTTTCTAAATACTTTTGCTTTTACTATTTTTTTACCTTGCTTACCTCACGACGAACTGAAGTAGTTTTTCTTTTCTTTCAAATCTTACCCTTTTCTCCGAGCAGAAAAGCGCAAACAACAATTGCCCATTGGTTCTGCCACCTATGTGCCTTATTTGCACATCCATTTCCTCCCTTTTCCCCGAGGGTCTGTGTCTGCACTCTCCTCACAAAACGTTTGTTGTTTGGTATTTTATTAGCACCTACTTAGCCACAACACTACACGCCCCATTCCATCACTTTACCTCCCTGCTGGTGGGGGAGAAGAAAGAGCATTGGCCAGGTGGTGGATTTTGCGTTCGAAAACATGTCGGTAGTTGTCCTCTGTAATGAGTGGCTCGAAGTGTGAATGGCTTGTGTCGAGTAAACATGATGCCATACGAGAGGAGAAGCGAGAAATGTCGTGCTAATAGTGTTTGCATGCGAAGGCACGATATGATAGCGCCTTTATCCTACCATTTGAACATTAATGTTGCGAAGAACAGAAGGATTTGCTCAAGTATGCAAGTTGCAACATAATTTCCTCGTCCTGAGAATTGTTTGTTTACGTGTTAATCTCACTTACTAATGCCAATTTATTAAAGTATGTTATCAAGGTTTTTTTTTATGAATGCATTGTTCGAATTATGCCTTACGAACTTATCACGGTTTCTGATCGACAAATTTGACAAAAAACAAATTGATCATTGAGCCGTTTCATAGCCCACAAGTTTAATTTTAAATATATGTTAATTACCATAATCAGTTGGAAATAAATCGAATTGACGAATTTCGATTAAATAATACTATGCCGGTAGAACTGTAAAATTTTAAGAGAACAAATACAGTTGTAAATGTTGCTTTTTTATATGAATATTTACAAGATAACATCATTATAAAAACTCTCGAAACATACATTTGTTTCTTGTATATAAAATGCTTAATGAATTGATTCAGAAAATGAAGATTTTTGTTCCATATACTCCTAAATGGATGGACAAACCTATAAACCAGCAAAGCTTTGAACATCAAGGAATGGCTTTTTTCTGCTCCCCGGGAAGCTGCTTCTACAATTTATTGCATGGCACAAGAAACTATGCGAAGCGTGCGCTTTCGACTGGCATATGAATTTATCTCATCACACTAACCGGAATGAGGAATGTGTTTATGAGTAATGCTGTTCAATCAACCACACAAGCATTCACTATATCCACTCCCCTCACACACGAAGCCAGCTCGTCGTTGGGTGGCGATGGTGACAAATTCTTTCGTGGCGTCACTATACTCAACCCTTCGCCGCGCGAGACAAACCGCACCCTTTCTTGGGGACAGTTGGTGGTGGAGGCGGAATGATGATTTACTACTCGGCACGCACCCGGGGAAGTACTGGCAGCATCTTACGCTCGTCAGCACACTAGAGCCTGGCTAATATTAAAAGCTACACCAACCAGGGTGTAGGACGTTGTGCCAAAAATTCTTATCCTACCCCTACCAGAGTGTTCGGCGGTTGATGCCAATTTGCTGATGGCAGCAGATGGTTGCCCGATCGTGGCAGCTACGGTATCGTCCGTGTGTAAGAGTGTTCGACGGGCATGAGGAGGAGGTATCTGATCAGGTGCCAATCGGTTGTCAAATACGCAGCGAGGTGGAAGTTACTGCTCTGGTACTTGTTTGACAGGCAGGAATCTTTCCGCACTTCACCCCAAAACCGTGCAATCGATGTTGGAAATCGGCCATCGACAGCCATCGCGGAATGCTGCTGCACACACGCGAATTGCAGCCGCCCCAAGTTGCCGCAAGTTGTTTGGCCTCGCGTGTGAATCCCCAAATTAAAGAGAGATGGTGTTGGTACCTTCCTGTCTAACGACGATGGTTTCTTGTCAGCTTTAGATCGCGATCGTAGCGATCCCCGGACACAACGACGATGCGTGTGATAGCTTCGGTTATCTTTCAGTCTTGGTCTTATGCACCGTTTGTTATTATCATGGCCAGCATTTTGACAGCTAGCAGTTGTTCAGGGAGATTTTGAACTATTTGTTCAACCACCGATAGATGTCCAACTTCTTCCCTGCTGAAGCTGTCGCCACAAAGTCACACCACCATCATCATCATCATCACGAAACTCGTTCCCGCGGCGTTACGAAACCTAACCTCAGAATACCGCCGGGACCGATGGGGGGAACGCCAAGCTTGGTTAAATAACAATGCTCGCCAACCGTAGGTGTCCGAGCAGAATGTGACGCAGAAATGTTGGAACACTTTCGCGCGGCTAATGTCCCGTCTCGTTCCGTCCCCCCGCCCGTCGTTCTGCTTGCTGGTAGTTATCTCGTCGTGAGGGAGTTTTTTTTTCTGTTGGGTTCGTTCCGTGGCGCAAGCCGCCCTGTCATGGCGTGTTAACCGACAGGGGTACTCCTTTCACTTTCGCACAGGTGTGAAACACGTTGCCTTGCCGAGGGGTGACGTGCGCGTGGTGCCCTCTCAAAAGGGATGAGAGTCCGCATGGTTCGAAGATGTAAACGATACGACAATGTTTGAATCCTTGAAATGAAATGCAAACAAGACTAATTGATCTAAACAGCAACATTTGGCATCTTGGGGATGTCAAATTAATAGGTTCTTTGGTTCATTTATGTGAAAATTTTGAAAAATACCAAGATCCATTATTATCTACTACTATCGTTACCAACAAAGATGCATTTTTTCCCTAGTTAGACAATGAGGTTTTCATAAGTAATGCCTTGACTTCGATGTATGTATGTAATGAAAAAATACAATTTTAAATTGAAAGCATTGATTTTACGTTTTAAATCAACAACTATAATATATTACTTGTTTGATTGAACACAAATATAAGTCTTAATTGCAAAATATCTGCGGTGCGGAATCAAAATATTATTGAAAATCTTTAAGGAAAAAAACAAAGCATGACCAATATGTTTATCTACACCCAGAAAACTTTATTAAAAATACAAATTACAAACAAGAAATGAAATTAATTTTGGAAGTCTTAGAAAGGGTACTAAATCTGAGCTACTTTTGTGGACCACTGACTCACCCCAAGACGAAACCGAAAGGAAACACACAAGATGAAAAATGGTACATCCATGCAGCGGGTCTCGTCGATTTTTGCTCGACCTCGAACATATAGAGAGAGATCGTTGGGGCGCTTCGTTAAAGGTTATACGAGCATCGTCGCGGCGGGGATGGTTGTGCAGAGGAGCGGGGTAGCCGTGCTGCTTCCTCTTCTACGAGACTAAACTCTCGTAAAACATCATCTGGCACGAAGTTTAGCGTTCGAAATCGATCAGGGTGAATCCGTTTGCCCTCGAACGGTTGGTTGGTCCACGAAACCTTCGAAAGGAAAACTAACACACCACGATCATCATCTCGGGAAGTCGATCGACGATTGGGAGAGCCGAGTGAAGTGGTAAATATTTTGTTGCCCCTTTTTTTTTTTTTTTTATTTCGAGTTTTATTCTCCGCGTTCGTGTGATCTTCCTCGCATTTATGATTGTGGCAAGGCAAGATGATTTCCGCCGGCTGACTTCGTCGCTGAGAAGCCATTTTGAAGGTGATTTTCTTCGGTGGCTACAAATGTCAAATGTGCCTTTTATTGCCGCCTGAGAGAGAATACTAATGCTTCTTTGTGCAGCACACATGAAAACACCTCATCCTCTCGTTCGCAGGTTGGGATCCATTTGGGGGGAAGAAAAAGAAGAAGAGAAGGAGTTCGCTCAAGTGTTGCAAATTTTTTCCAATGAGCAGCAGCAGCAGCGTTCATTTTTTCTCGAGTTCATTGTTGCAGGAGAAGGCCAGCACAGGAAACCTGTGGCGAAAGCACGCCGGGGCGAAACCTGTTACACACGCCGCAAAATTGGCTTTCGGCAAAATAGTTTATACTCGCCCAGGCGTCTCTCGCGTTCGGGGCCCCGAGACCAGATATACGTAGCTGTCTTTGGAAATGAAATATCTATTGTGGGGTTTTTTTCTTCAGGTGTTTGCTATTACCAAAAATGATACATCCACTTTGTTTGCGTACCGGTTGATTGGGATTCGTGCTATTTGTTTAGGTGTCTAACGAACGGCATGATGAACATTGGACTCGATTCGTAACACTTTGGTCTAGGCTTTGTTTTGGAACTCCGTCACTTTAGGTTGAAAATAATTTAAAATCAAGAACACTTCATCGTCGTCCTTCGAGCTTCGAAAACTTTGTTGTTAAATCATGATGATTGAGTTAGGTTATGCAAGGGGTTCGATCGAAGACGAAGAAATTATTAAGCCAATCGAGTATAGGTGTCCAAGGAATTCGCAAAAGTCTCTCTGGGGTGTCTGGGGTAGTGCTTACCAACGTCGTCAACAATTTGTCCAACGACTTCTGTCTCGCTACCGTCGATTAGTGATGACTAGCCACGGTGTCCATATAATCGCTATATCCGGTGGAACGGATGTTCCGAAGTGGTTGCGTAAAGCAGAGGCTTTCGTCGTCGGGGGGTTTTCGTGACGGCTCTCGATCTATTACCGCTCCGGGAGTCAAGGGCGCCTTATCAGATATTGCTGCCCGCCCTGCAATGTCCGGTAGAATGTAGTGGCAGGAAATAATAAGGCACTGATGACGACGGGGAACGCGACTCACCTCTTCGCGTTGGTATTTCTTCGAGTTGGTCCTGTTGATGTGGGAAATTGTGTCCCCGTGTGGTGGCTCTGTTTAAACATGACGGGAGAGAAGTTGGAATTGCAGAAAGTCTCATTAGCACTACCGATGGTGTCTCGCGTTAATATTTTTTGTACGGCGTAGTAGTACCATCTCCATTTCGGTCCCTGTATGCACACGTGTTCGAAAAACCGTTAGAAATGAAAAAAAAAACATCTCCGGCTGGAGTTAGGGGAGTTAGCCTCGCGAAGCGAATGTAATGTGTGGCGCGAGCTGTTTTCATGCGGCACATCGGGAGTGCAAAGCAAAGAGGCAGAGAAAAAAAAATATACCCCGATGGCCGATAATAACGTACCGTTCACCATCTCCAATCATTCATCTCGGGCAGCCGCCAAACGCATCTCTTCCAGCGGACCACCGACCACCTGGCGAGGGAAGGAAGGAATAAACACGGTCGGGGGCTGTGTGTGCCTGTTTTGGACGTGCGAGAAAGTGGAGCACTGGCAACATATTTCTCAGACCATACCACCACCCCCCGCGTTCAGCGTCGTTTTGTGTTCGCAGTAACCGGAGACCGGAGAGGCCTAAGAGATTCTTCAATACTATGTTGCGGAAGTTCAGCATCTCGGAAAGTCTCAGCGTTTAGGTGTTGGGAATTATGGAATGCCGCTCGCATTGGGAGGGACATTAGACCAACCATATCCATGTATCGGTTTGCCGGTTTGTGAAAACACCTTGGGGAACTCGTCTAGTCCATTACGGATTTATTGGTGACGGGAATGTTGGGATCTTGATTTAATTGAACAGTGATCCATTTGAGGCTTCATAGCGCTGAGGGGAAGCCCTGGTGTGAAGTCACAACAATGTCGCGAGGAAAAATCAACTCCTAAAAGAACATATATGACGGATATTCCTTCTCCATACTAGTTTTTGAACGGGCAGAAATTGGAGTTCTTTTAAAATCAGGAGTAACTCACGAAGATTCTACTGACAATCGTGTTTACAAATTAGAATAAAACTGCGAATAGGAATTAGAAGAAAGTTGAACGATAAAACTGCGATTACTTCTTTTTGGTGAATTATTTTTCTGTTGCAAACCAATTAACTACTGTAATACGATTTTAAAAGCCTATAAATGTATTTTTACGCACTTGACCATAAGCCCCCCGAAAACAAAAAAAAAACTTCAACTCACAAATCATTTCTGAGCCGACGGTAGGTAGTCCTCTGGGTTACTCTTTTCTAGCGAAATCATTTTCTCACCAAATGTCTTTGCCCCGAAGATCATCCACCCGGACCGTCACGACACGGACGGGGGCCTATGTGTGTTGCACGGTGGTGTTTTTATTTTTCGTGTCTAGAGCACGAGATTTGCTCCTCACGTCCGTGTCCGCGGTTGCCCTTTTCCATCGGTTCCGTTTGCTTGCTCTCCCTCGTAGCGGTGCTGGCATGGCACCGGTGTCTAAAGTTAGGTTATGTCATCGCCGCCGCCGCCGGCGCAGTACACATACACACACACATACACACATCGGGGTGGCCAACCGCTGGCGCAAAAGCCCGAGCCGATGTCGGTCGGTTTGCCTTTGCGAGCTCTCGTCGACGGTTTTTGTCCGTTTGGCGAACGAAAATAACCTACGAACTCGCGGGCCTTCCCCGCCGTTGTTTTCCCCCTTTCGCCGTCCGTGTAGCTGCTGGCTCCACGCGAACCTCCCGGAACGGTCTCACGTACGACAGTCTATTTTTTGCCTCCTTTTCTCTCCCCCTGTGCGAGAGCACGTGAACAAATAGTTCTTTCTCTCTTCAACCGCTCTGGTATGGGGCGGTGGGTATGGTATGTTGAGTTTTTCGAATTTTTCGACACCGAAATCGTCTCCCCAGCAGGCAATCTGTGAACCGAACTGTCCCCTCTTCTACATCGTCAGTAAAGAAGGGTGGGGCGAGGGCGGGAGCATGATCTCCTGCCAAGAAAAGGCGGCCAGCTTCTCGTCGTCGTTCGTCCCATTTTGCCATCGCCGATGACAGATGGAGGAATTGACCGAGCCACAAGTCCGATCCCCCGGCTTCGCCGATTCTTTTGGGATTTCCACCGTTTTCGTTTCCCTTTCCTTCTTCTCCACCACCAGCGACAAGTACGGTTTTATCCTCCAACACTTCCGTCCGGGTAGCCGGTGCAATCGTCTTGTGTCCACGGGGTGTGTGTGTACCCGTGGGTGCGTTTTGTGATTTGCAGTTTTGCGCAAAAGCGTCTAAGGCAATACGACGACGACGTTCCGTTGGGTCGTTCACGTACAACGTCTGTTGTGACGGCCCGTATCGACTGCACGACACAAAGAGGCAAAGAACTGCACACCAAATGAGGTATTTAATGTGTGCCCACACGGCCCTGTATTAACCGACTCCATCTGGGGATCTTCCGCCTAAGCCGGCGCCGTCTCAGCGTGTCTTGACGCTGGTAGTTGCCCTCCCAGCTGTTCATCGATGCTCTGGAGCTAGACGGTTTTATTGTGTGCGGCATAGCCATGTATACTCCCGTTGTACAATCGGTTAGTCGACTGTGGCATTCCCTTTTAAGTCCCCGATATAGTTAACGTATTAACCTCAAAGGGTCGAGTTCTTGCAAGAAGTATTTAATCAATAATAAACATGAGTCTATTTCTGTAGCATCAAAATAACCTTCGATTCTGTTGTCTTACGTTATGTTTTCCATTTTTTTTTTCAAATTGACGGTTAATTGATACCTATGTAAAATCCAATTAAAACCCCTCCAGTGTTACCGCTTTGTACTATCGAATAAAGTCGAGCAATGAAGGACACTAAATGTGACTGTCTCCATTCCATCGACGTGTAATAAAAAATGCCCCGCAATCGGGATAGAATTTCGTCCGATTAGTAGACGGACACACGGGGCCGGCCGGTTCTTGTGTATCTCATTCCTGTTCGCTGAATACTTTAAGCGCTTCAGTTTTAGACCAACGGAGGCGCAGCAGCAAGGTTCGATCGACCGACCTCTTCCTGGGGTTCACAAAATCCCTTCTTATTTCGGTTCCATGTTCTGTTTTTACTGTTTTATTTTTTACGGACTTTGGGCATCGGAGGATGGTGCGATGGTTTCTCTCACTAATTTGGCCACATTCAGCAACTTCTTCATACACCACTGGCTCTCTGCCACTGGATGGTGGAAAGGGAGCAGGAGTAGGAGGAGAGTCAGCACAGAAGTAGCTGCCGGATGAATAATTTATGAAGTTCTTTTCAGTTTGTCTCGGGCCGCGCGCACCACCGCGCAACCAAGAAGCAATGCGACCTATCGAAAGAATTGTGCTGTGCTTCGGCTATCGATACGAACGGAACGAACGATGGCAAACGATCGTCGAAAAGTTTTCCGTTCCGGCCCGGGTTTCCCTTTTTTTTCTTTGCCAGTGTTTGCACCCACCCCGCGCCCGCCGCGTACCTTTGCGACGGATTGGCCAGACCTTTCCTCCACGTGTCCTCCGGGTGGTGATTGCTTCCGATCGACCGGCGCGAGTCCATCCCCCCGAAAGCAATCTTCGAATCCGTGTATGGTGGGGGGGGCGTTGTACTTTTTGGGGTTATTTTGTTCGTTTGATTTTGTGCTGCAACCATCCGCCCTTTTTGGAATGAGTCCGGAGTAAAATGGTGTACCTTTTTTCGCTCTCTTGCTTTCTTTATTTTTCCCCTTCTGTATTGGCAGTTGATACAAAACATATAAACTCTTGAAGATGTAAGACAACCGTGAAAAACCCCTTAGGCAATGCAGTTCGACAACACATGTGTGTGAAACGGAAGCAGGTCCTCTTAAAAAAATGGAGGCCCCCGCAACACAATCCGTGGATGAGAAAAGTTTTGTCGAGCCACGAGGTATTAAAAAAACACGGTGCCACGTGTTTCACGAAGAACACTCGCAAACGTTATTAAAATTGGGCATTAATGAGCTCTTTTTAACTGCTCAACATGTTTCGCTTCGATATAGTGGAGTTACAATAAGATACTCTTGAACACCACTTTATTTAATGTTTGGATAATTCAATACTTCAATGTATGTTTTTTTTTCATTGATTTAATATTCTTTTATTTTGTTGTTGTTATACATAGATACATGTATGCACTTTTCTTTTTCCTTTCCTTGCTGGCGACGTAATTCTGAAAGCTTCCTTTTTTATTTTAAAACCGTATAAAAATACACGTTTTAGATTGATTAAGGTCCAACAACATGGATTTTATGTGTTTCATCCCATTGCCTTGATTTAACGTGCGAACGTTTTAACGATTTAATTTAAATGATTGTTACCTACATTTGGTATTGGTTTGAATTTGCAAACGGTCTCGGGTGGCTTTCAGACGCTTTATAGCTTAATTTAGATTATTGGGTGACACTTTTATTGAACACTAGTGATCGGGCGTATCGAAGCGTTGAGGAAGCGGCCCACAGAAGATAGTGTGATTACGGCGTACATAATGAACTTTCTACCACTTCCCCCAAGGAACGCATTGGGGTTGCTCCCGATATTACTCTCGGTGTGCAAATAGATTGGATAAGGTGGCTCTCTTTTCCTATCGCTCGAGGGCGGGCGGGGATAGATTGAACTGCTGCAGATGTTGAATTGGATTGGCCTTTCCTTGCAGCCATTACATTTGCCATTTCTATCGAAGTGTACGACCGTGTGGATAATCAATTTCTTGATATCCTTTGCCCACACGCCCACCGAGGTCCTTGCAACGAGTAGCGACGTTCCGTGCGACGCAAAGTGGATGTTACTTTTCATTACCATTCCTCTCAATATTCTTCGTTTAAGCCCCCGTTCTTTTGTTAATGGAGTTGGTCTTTTCTTTGGTCTTCCGCAGGCTACGTGCTGATGAATGGAGATACAGGAAAATTGTCCGCTACCGCCGCCGCCCCGACAGCGATCTATCCAGCGCCCGGCACAGCCGCGGCCACAGCTGCAGCAGCAGCAGCAGCCAGCACAATCATCACTAGCGGAATTTCCAGCCTAACGCTGGTCGGTCAACAGCAGCCACAGCCAACGCCTCCCGGTTCCGGCGCGATGCACAACGTCAACAACAACACACTCGTGGGCGCCGCTCCCTCCGTGACGCCCGCACCGGTAGACTATTCCGCACTGAATGGTGGTGGTGGTGGTGGTGTTGGTGGACTCGCTTCCGGTGGGGAATCTCCGGCCACCGCCAGCGACTATTACGCCGACGGTCCGGTCGCCTCCACCCTTATTACCAACGACACCGCGGGCTCCACTCCAAGCAGCAGCAACATTACCTACACCAACAGTCCTGCCCTCGCCAGTAGCCTGCCGGGCGCTGCTGCTGCTGCTACTGCTGTCGCCGCCATGCCGCTAGCAGGAGGAGGAATCATCGTAGTTCCCGCCGCCGTCGCCGTCGCCACCCACGAGGACGAGGACGCCACCGGCAGCGTCGAGGATGCGCTGGTGCAAGGCAATAGTAGCAGCAGTAGTAGCAGCAATAACAACAACATCATGAACAACAACCAGATCGTCACCAGTGATAGCAACAATCCTACTAGTAGCAGTAGTAGTACCGAACACAACGGGATGCCTTTAGAGCAGCTGAAGCAGCTGCTGCAAACACAGCTTGATTACTATTTTTCGCGGTAAGTGTGGGTCCAGTTGAAGGAGGAACTCTAATACGGGTTGGAAACTTGCCGGAATGCTTTTTAGGGGTCATTTTGACCCCTATTTTGAAAACGCTATAGCTTCACTATTTTTGAAGATTTTTCAAATCAGTAAAGTGTTACTTTTTGGTATACTTATTGACTATCTTTTGGCGTTTTCAATTTTTTTATGTACCTTGCATGTATCGATATGACTCGTAATTTAATCCTTTTAATTTTGTAGTTTTTCAGAAATTATTATGTAAATTCAGAAAAAAAAAACTCATTTTCGACCATTTTTGCTTTACATCGAGCTAGCGGAATGATGAAGAAATGCATCGAAAAACCAAAAACGTCAAAAGATAGAAAACAAATATAAAAATAATAAAATAACAGTTTGCGGATTTAAAAAATCTTCAAAAATAGTACAGTTATAGCGTTTTAAAAATAGGGGTCAAAATGACCCCTAAAAAGCATTCTAGGGATAGTCAAGTTGGTTTTCGGAACTGGTCGAACAGGAAAATCTGAAATTTTTGGTTTAGATGTAGCTTTGGATTTTAAGAAAAGCATTAATTTATATTGTAAAACTATTCAGCCGTCTTCGAGATATTAAAATCGAAAACTGCGTTGGGGTCAAAATGACCCCAATTTAGAATCTAGTGTTAAAGATACTTAGACTAATACTGTCTTGGGTCAATGCAATTTTTCAAACAACCGGTATTATTCGAAAAGCTAGGAACGACATACGTAAAAAAGCTAGAAACATTCCCGCTCGCAGGAGGGAAGATGTTAAGATAAGATTAATTGTTGATAGACTAATTATACCTTGTGTTTCCTTCCCAACGCAGAGAGAATCTCGCGAACGACACATATCTCCTGACGCAAATGGACAACGATCAGTACGTGCCAATCTGGACCGTTGCGAACTTCAATCAGGTGAAGAAGCTTACCAAGGACATCAAGCTGATTACGGAGGTGCTGCGCGAGTCCCCGAACGTGCAGGTGGACGAGGAAGGCCTAAAGGTGCGCCCGAACCACAAGCGGTGCATCGTGATATTGCGCGAAATACCGGACAATACGCCCGTGGAGGAGGTGAAGGTAAGGGTGGAGCCAGAGAGTGGAGAGGGTAGCTAATGGTTGATACGTTTTATTGATGTGTTTTGTTTTCCCGTTTGGCTTGTTTTTTGCAGAATATTTTCCAGGGAGAAAACTGTCCGCGCTTCATTTCCTGTGAGTTTGCCCACAACAACTCCTGGTACATTACGTTCGAGTCGGACGAGGATGCCCAGCGTGCGTTCCGATATTTGCGCGAGGAGGTGAAGGAATTTCAGGTGCGTCGTGGGTGTTATTGCAGATGCAGAGACGAAGGAAAAGGGAGTGAAAACGAGAGCAGCGTAAACAATGAGTTTCTTTTCGTTTGTTTTTCTTCCCACAGGGTAAGCCAATTATGGCACGAATAAAGGCCAAACCGATGAACCGGCTACCGATCACACCGGTCGGCGGTGTGCCGATGAAGAACGGGTTGAACGGCTTCCGGACGACGCCACCGCCGGGCACGGCGGTCGCCGTCACCGCGGCCGTCCCATCGATGGCGACAACGACGGCGGTGGCGGCACTGACGGCGGCCGGGGTCCCGGGCGCCACCTACGACCCGGTGCAGCCGACGTCCGTCACGGCGGCCACCCTGACTGCCTACCCGACCGGACAGCGCTACATTCTGCAGCACAACGGTCCACTTCCACAGGGCGCCGTGCCGAGCTTCAACGCTCCGGTGCATATGTTTGTAAGTGGTCATTCATAATTACTCAATTAAGGTTGGTCTTAAAGGGTGTGTCTCATACGACTCGCCCTTGTGGATTGTGTCGCCCTTTGGAAAATAATAATAATTTCAGGCATCAGTAAATTGAGTTTAATGTGATGTTACATACAAAAATCACCTTAGAGCATGTAGCCTGGCTAAATAACGTTATAAAACAACAAAAGTAATCGAGAACGATGTATAAAATGGATAGTACTGATAGTATAGCTTTTACTTCTTCGTACCGTTTTTACCCTATCAAGAATGTCGTTTAATCCGTCAAGAACATTGTTCTGTTGTTGCTATATATAGTTTATTTGTTAAAGTTAATTAAAGTTAAAATTAAAAAAAAAATAAGCGGAACTTTGCATTGTGTCATACCTTCCCTCTTTTTTATAGAAACCAGTAGTTTTACTTCTAACTCCTTTATTATTTTACGATAAATGATCAATGCATGGAAATATTATTGCAAATATCAGCACCAAAGTAACCGAGAAAGCCCAGGATAAGGCCTAATGATAGGGAGGAAATGCCCTAAGAACAAAAAAGTAAGTTAGAACATGTTGGCTCTAACCATACGGCAACGTCCGTCATACCTTAATAAATAAACTATAAAAATATAAATAAACTGCACCAAAGTAAAATGTTCTTAAGATTCCCTTTTACCAATGGATACATGTGCGAAGGGATGTCTTTTAAAAACACGAATCATATTAAATGGACACCCGTTAAACAAAACCAGTGTGAGCCACAACCTTACAGTAAACTATGGGGCGCATATAGAACTTACTTTGAAGTATCGTTTCGTATGCCTGATTGATTTGTTTTTTTCGTTTTCCCCTCCTTGCAGCCATTCCATCAGCAGCAGCCATTGTATCCCGGGTTTATGCAATCGTGGCAGCCCACCCAGGGCAGCTTCTTTGAGATGACGCCGTACATGGCCAACGGGATTCCGCAGGTCGCGGTCTACAACACCGGCGGCGCTGCTGCCGGCGGTGGTGGCGGTAGTGGTGGCGGCGGTGGCGGCGTTGCCGGCGGAGGCAAACAACAGAACGGCCGGTACGGTGGCGGAGTGCCAGGCGGGGGTGGTGGTGGTGGCGGCGTAGGCGGTGGCCACCGGCAGAATCCTCGTAACAAACGCCAAACAACGCAGCAGCAGGGAGTAGTCAATGACAGTCAACAGTCGTCGGTATCATCGAACAACAATCGAATGTCGAACGCGCAGCAGCAATCGCAGGGCTATCAGGGGCAGAATGCTGGCGGTGCTAATGTGGTCACTAGTAGCGGTGCGGTACAATCCGCCGGTGGTGGTGTCGCCTCTTACCAACCGAACGCGGGTGGCAAGAGTGTCGGTTTGCTCGGTGGCAAACCAGCTTCGTCGTCCGGGGCGGTAGCTTCGTCGGCGTACCTTAAAGATGCAACCGGGGCACCGTTGACGACGATTCCCGGCACGGTGTTTGTCCCACAGTACTACGTTTCTGCTCCGCAACATCCACAGCACTACGTCAGCCAACAACAACAGCAGCAGCAGCAGCAGCAGTCGAGCGACGGTGGAGTGGTTGATGTGATCGTACGAACGGACATGCAGCAACAGCAGACCCAATCGTACCACGAGGATGGTTCATCCCTCGGTGCCAACACGGTGCTCGTAGTGCCAGCCTACACCACAGGCGGTGGTGGTGGCGGTGGAGGCCGTAAAAACAACAACCCGAACGTTACCGGAACCAACACGACGATGCACATCGACAACGCGCAGCAGCAGCAGCAGTGGACATCCAATCAACCCCGACGGAATCCACGGCGGCGGAAAGATGAGATGATGCCGATGGAGGTCGGAACCGGTGGCGGTGGAGGAACGGGGGTGACAATGATGATGTACGGTGCCGGTGGCAACCTCAGGCATGCGGCAGCTGCTTCAGCGGGATACAACGCAAATAGCAGCAGCAGCACCACCAACCGCACCAACAGCGCAAACAACGCGAACGGTGCAGCCAATACTAATAATAATAGTAATAGCGGTAATAACGGTAACAATAACAGTGGTAGTAGTAACAATAATATAAATAGTGGTAAGGTTATCATGCATACAACTAGTCTCAACCAATTGGCGCCCTCCGCCGGTGGAGGAGGTGGAGGCGGAAAGTACCAAGGCCGCGGGCGCGGCGGTGATAACAATAATGGATATGGCGGTGGCATGATGGTCGCAGATGGCGGTTCCCATCACGGCGGCGGTGGTGGATATCATTTGGACGGCCACGGTCACCATCACAGTAGGAACACGGCGACTGCATCGGCTGGTGGTGGCGGTTTGCTCGATTCCAGTGCTTCCTTCCCGCAGCAGCAGCAGCAGCAGCAACACGCTGCTGGCGGTGGCAATGCGGCGGGCCATAAGTTGCAGCAAGACATGATGCACCATCGGCAGTTCCATCACACGGAGCCGCACTTGCATCATGTGCATCATCAGCAGCAGCAGCACCACCAGCATCAGCAGTCGTCGTCCCAGTCTTCTGCCAGTAGTCACCATCACCATCATCAGACCTCCGCCAACAGTAGCAACAGTAGCAGCCACCACCACAGCCATCATAGTCAGCCAGCAGGTGGTGGTGGTGGGCCGCAGGCAACCGGCCAGCAACAGCAACATCATCCTCCGCAGCAGCAATCAGTTCCACCGCAGCATACTCATGCCCAACAACAACAGCACCAGCAGCATTCGGCAGCGGCATCATCGGCTCAGGCATCCCACCATCACCATCATCACCAAGGTCACCATCTGCAGCACCAGCAGACGGGGGCCGGAGGTTCGTCGAGCAGTGGGACAACGGCAGCGACGGCGGGGGGCAGTAGTGGTGGCAATAGCTCCAGCTCCAACACCGGGAGTACCGGTGGCCATAACACCACCGCCAGTACCAACACCGCTGGCAGCAGCGGTGGTGGGGGGTCAGCATCAAACCACGGCAACGCTAGCAGCAGCAGCAGCACCAGCGTTCAGTTCGATCTCGAGCCAGCGGCATTTCCGCCCCTTCCCGGGCACGATGGACGGAGTGGCACCGGTGGCGGGAGTAATGCCACGGGTGGAGGCCGCTCGAACGCGAAGGGAAGTCACCATGGCTCCGGCCCTTCGTTCGGAGGTCATCAGCAGCAGCAGCACCAATCCCATGGTGGTGCGTATGGGACCTCTGGCGCCCATCAACAGCATCCATCGGGAGCAGCAGCAACAGGTGGTCCGAGTGCATCCATCGCTACTGGTGTTTCCGGCTCCTCAGCGTCCTCCTCCTCCGGTGCTCATCACAGTTCCACCACCGATGGTCTTGCTGAGGGCCACGGTGCCTCCGGTGGTGTTTCGTCGGGAAACAACACTGCCTCCGGCGGTAATGGGACACACCAGCAGCCGTCGATCGGAGCCACCACCATTGTCCCGGCACCGGCTTGGGGCGAGAATCATCGCTTAGCGGATGTGGTGAAGGGTACGGCAAAGGCACGCCCTCTCCCGGGAGCAACGGTAGCTGCCATTGTGGCCGGTACAGCTCTTCTTCCGACGCCAACAACGACCACGGGTAGCACCACCGAGCATAGTCAAAAAGGCACGACCACTTCAGGAGCGACGACCGGCTCCGAGCAGAAGCCGAACGAACCCGCTGGAAACACTGGCACCAGCTCCACTAACGCTAATCAGCAGATACATCCTCTACCTGTGATAAAATGCACTGTGAATGTCGCAACGAACGTTGGTGGCAGTCAAACTGCACCATCAACCGGAACTGCCGTCGCCACCACAACCGGTAGTAGTGGTGGTGGCCATTCTTCAGCTACTGTCCCTCCTCCTACTACTTCCGCCACGACCACCACCACGGCTGACAAATCAACCAAGACTGACGAGTCGTTGCTGCAGATGTCAGCAAGCTCCACGGTAACGGCCCGCGCAGCGACCACTGCCAACCCGACGGATAGCAGCAGCGGCGGTAACCCGCCCGTTGTTTCCGCCTCCGCAGTGTCCGCACCAACGACGGCCAATGCGGCCACAATGACTTCGACTGATTTCGCCACCGCAACCAAATCCTCCGCCGCCTCGGCCTTAAAAGCTGCTCCCCACGCTAACACCGGTACCGGCGGAACTGCTGCCACAGGAAAGCAGCAACCTCTGGCGGGCGCCGGTGGTAAATCCAGCGTGGCAACAACGGCAACATCGTCATTGAATGCTGGTGCTCAACCACCACCACCGCCAACCTTCTCGCTGCAAAACCATCCGCCACTGGTTCCGCTCGACCCGAGCAGCGCGAACAGTAATAGCGCTGCTGGAGCCACCACCACTACCACGCCTCAGGTACGTCTTAGCTATGCACAAGTGGCACAGCATCTGGCCGAGCAGAAGAAGGAGAAGGAGCAGTCCGTCGTCGTCGCCGGTGCCGCTCATCCCCATCATCATCCGCATCAACATGCGGCCGAACATGGGGCGAGCGGCAACAAGGCGGGCTCTTCTGCAATCACGGGTACTGCAGCAGCAGCAGCAGCGACTGCAGCGGAGAAGGAGAACAGCAATCACAATGCACCGGTAGCAGTTACGGTGACGGACGTAGCTTCCGGTACAGCAACGGTCGGGGCTTCTGCGGCTACCAGCGCAACCGGTGCCTCTGGTGCGGGTGTTAGTTCCTCGGCTGTGAACGCCAAGCACGATACCGCCGGGTTCGTCGGTGTGGCCAGCAGAAAGAAAGACACGGCAGCCGGTGGTGGTGCCGGCGCCACAACGAAGGGAGGACCGGCCACCTCCCATCACCACGGAGATGGTTTCCGAGAGCAACGAGGTAGGTGGAAAACTTTTGATAGTCATTATCTTTTGTCTCTCAAATTTTGAAAAAACCGCATCAACTTCAGTCTCTAATGCATCTGAGTTTGCTTTGTAGTCGTCCATTTTTTTCCTTTGCTGAAAACAACAAAGTAAAACAGATTTTTTTTTGTTTTTCCTGGATCATTACTTGCGCCAATTAATAATTTTCCATAATTTCCTTTTTGTAGCCCGCTTTATTATATAATTCTTACTACACCCAATATCTTCAAACTCGTCTGTATCAAGATGAATTTACATTCATGTCAACCAAATGTTTCGATAGGGACAACATTGAAATCCACAGACAAAATTCCAGATAAACACGAGACAAAAGCTGATGAGCTAGAGACAGAAGTGTATGAGCTAAAAATAATACTACACATCGATCATTGCCAGGACTTTTCAATTTTGTTTAATTCTTATTTTAGTAAGTACTGGGTGGGTTTTCGAATAATTTAATACCTTCACGTACCATAATCTGCATGTGCTAGTGAATTAAACGTTTGATACGGTAGGTAGCTGGTGAAATCGATTTGTTCGTTGTGAAATTTTTAAAAATGTTTCTCTACCGGCGAACAGAGAGGCTCCAGGGATTTGCTTGCGATTGGAATGCAAAACTTATTTTATGGTAATTTATAACCGTTGCCCTTTCGACCAACCACAACCACCCCCAAGATGGTTCAAGTCATAAAAATTGCGACTGTAGGCGGTTTCAATTTCTTAGGCACCACCCATCCCCACCCCACCTCATGGGTAAAACCGAAAAGGATAGCATAAAAACATCCTTGTGATGGCTTAACTTTACACCACATTTTACTTACTTCTCTTCACTGAGCCGCCAAGCCAAGGGCGCGCTGAGTGTATAGTGTGTGTTTGTGTGTCTGACGCACGCAGGCACCAAACGAACCGTGACGAACTGTCGCCGCCGTCTTTATGTCTCGCCGTCGTCGCGGAAGCTCGACTCCGAAGGTCGTTTTGCTGGCGGCGACAAACACATGTGTGTGTGTGTGTGTGTTTGTGTCAGCCCCGTACGTCCTTATCCGGCGAAAGTGTCTTCCCTTAAGTTTCTCATAAACCTATCGGTCGATCTGGTCGCCGGTGGCTGTTGGAGCATTAGAGGGTGATGTGATGACTGTTTTTTTTCTGTTTTTTTTTCCTGTATTCCTATCCGTTTGCATGCAATATGTTTATTAGGAAAAAAACTCGGCAAGTTTACTTTAATTTTTCGTGCCCTCGTTGCAGAGTCCTTGGCTATGTTTGGGAGGGTGGAAGGAGCAAGGAATAAGAGATAACGAATTCCAGTTTTATTTTCGTTTACCGGAGGCAAACGAAAGTCGTGTGTTTTTGTCTGCAAAGTCTCGTTCCAAACGTGTGTTTGTGTGTGCAGTGTGAATCCTATTTTTAGGATTCTATTGATTTTCAAGAAGCACCCTCCTTCGCCTTCTCTATTGCTACTTTGGAGTCCCTTCCAGTATCATCTTTTTTGCTTTTTGTTATGCCTATTATATCGGTATTAAGTTATTTATGGAAATTGATTAATTATTCCCAATAAGTTAATATGTTATTTTTAGATTTTTTTCGGGTTCGAAAAATCGTAGTAAAATTGATCTGTCTTAAGTTGAATTTCTGAAACATATATTAATCCTATTTTTTCCATTACCTCCTTTACAGAAACGCGCTACAATCAACACGGTGCCGGTGGTAACACTCATTCACGCAACTCCAAAGATTATCGTCAGTCTTCCGGTGCTGGTGGTGCCGGTGGCCACAGCAACCATGTTGCCGCCGGTTCCCTTCCCTCTGCCGGCCTCCGGAATGTGGCCGAACAAAACAACAATCATTCGCAGCATCATCCGCATCAGCAGCAGCACGGTGGTAGCAGTGGAGGAGGTCCTCGCACTGGTGGAAATAATGGCAATACCAACCACCACCATCATCACCATCATCACCAGAGCAACAACAACAATGGCGCCAAAACAATGGGTGCAGGTGGTGGTGGTGGTGGACCCCGTTCGGCTCGACCGCATCAGCTGAAGGACTACGTCACGACCCCGCACCAACAGTCACACCATCACCAGCAGCAGCAGGGGGGGCACCCGCGGAGTCCCAAATGATGGCGCTTAATATGGATCTAAAACGTACGGCCCGTCCTCCTTCTCAAACAAAGCCACCACCAGCAGCAGGATCACGTGCTGGAGCAAGACCAAAACCAAACGCATTACCTGCCGCCACTGTTCTTCTACACCACCGATCAGTAGCGCCCGGCTCGGAAAACATGAAAGTTCGCAATCTTGTGCAATCTTGGAAGGATGCTGTAATTATGGTTCCCCTAAAGGATCTGAAATGTGTTTTGAAGTTTGTGGAATGAGCCGTTTCCACTTGTAAGAGATGTCAGGATAAGCGCTGGCGGAAAGTTGGACGGGCATTACTGTGCTTTTCTTCAGCGGCAATAAGAGCTTGCCATTAGTAGCAAGAGCAAAGTGCGTACCAAGGTGTCGGTATTGATAGAGCAGATCGGGGCGCATGATCGATAAATGATGCGAGAGAGGGTTTATTTGTTTTCTAGGCAATCTATTGTCGTAAACGCTTGGTTTTTTTTCTTTTATTTCTTTTTTTCCTACGCAATAATCAAACTCTGCGGATAACACTCAAGGCGATGTAGTTCGAGATGCAACTCTAGGTAGTGTGGTTTACACCAGGCTTACACCGAAACTATTTAAAATGGATATGATATTATTCGGGTTCAAATGAGTTTTTTTCTTCCAACTTTTTTGCGAATCTCACATGCACACATTATTGTTGTTTGGAAATGTTGTACTGCTTCTGTCAAATCCAAAACGGTAAAGGATCCGCTCAGTTTCAAAGGTATAGCTCTCGGAATCCTTAAAATCATACTCCTTTTTATTGCCTTTGCTTCCCGTGCCTGGTCCGCCACTTGTTTTCTCCAAACTAATCCAGATGTATCCAGAAGTGAACAACTCCTAATTTTGATTATTTGCTTTTCTTCCGGCGTGCTGATTATTATTATACTAATAAGTGCAAAGGTGAAACAAAAAACCGAATGTACCACCATATGGAGCGCAAATAATAGTTAACCTCGAGAATACCACTATTTTCGCTACCCACAAATACCTTGTTTATTTATGTGTTATGTGTTAAACAGACAGATGTTTGTTTTCCTAGTTATGGTTTATGTTTGGAGTTGCAAATGCAACAGACAAAAGGGGGAAAAGAAGAACAAAAAAAATGCAGGGAACGACAGACAGTCGAAAAGAAAGAGCACGCGAGGATCAAGCGGCATCTTGACACATACATTTTGCTTGATTTCTTACTATTATGATTATTATTATTATCATTATTGCTACGCTATTATTGCTATTATTATTAATCTTATTACTATTTTTATTGCAATTCCTTGTTACGTTGTTGATAGTCGGTAGGAGAGGGAGGCAGCGAGGAGGATGATAAGGAAGAGCTCAGAGTCGTGCGGAATGCAAAGAAAAAAATAAACAAAAAGAGGAACCAGAGAGAGACGTGAGCGACGGGGTGGTCCTTGCGCAGGGTTGTTCTCATAAAAAAGGAAAGGAAGAAATTAATATTACTGTTATCAGATTGCTGCTGCATGTTAATTGCAAATGTTGAATCTTCGGAATAGTAGACCCCCGATGTGTACTAAACAAAAAGGCCAAGCCCAGAAGCGCACGCAGGTACACAAACAGGCAAACCACGGCCATCCTTTTCGTTAAAACCACACCCTGTGTAATATAAACGCGTTGTCGTGTAGCTGTGCCGTGTACAAGGCGCTCGATCCCAGTTGGCGACGCTCGGGAAAGCAGACAAACAAAAATCGCAGGGGCAACTAGTTGATAATTGATTCTTGATTTAGTGCGTAAGCGTAGTAATGGTGGTATATAGGATCTCCCGGGGGAACATTTAAGCAACAGGTAGCAAACGCGTCAAATGCAGCAAAACCGATGGAAATGGCGCGCTAAAAAGTACGCGAGATACAGAAAGACGACAAAAGCAAGTTACTGCCGCCCATACACAGGGGGAAGAGAGTGAATGTGGGGGAATGTAGGGTATTGAATTAGCAAACGCTAGGAACCGGGACCTTCCACCCCGTCGTGTGGTGGAACCAACGAGTGAAGTTAGTCGAATCGGGGGCTTTGCATGCAGTGGGTATGAAGCCTACATGTGTGTGTAAGCTTAAGCTAGTGATGTGTAAGTCTAAGACTAAAACAAACCGACAAACGCGAATATGAAAAACACAAACAACTATCCTACTACATAAAAATTTGCCTACAAACAATGAAAACATCTTAACGAGAGCAAAAACACACACAAAAACATACAATCCTGCAAAATTAGACACAGCTGAATCAAATTTAAAGATAGATCGAATATTAGGATAAAAATAGATACAAAAGCATCAAAATAAGCCAATAGTTTCTAGAGTGCACCTAAAGTGATTAAAACAATATGGTGTCCAAACATAACTACAAACAAACAAACGGAAACGATACAAAACAGCACACTAAACACGGCAAATAGGATAATCAAATTTATTTCTCCCGGGCTAGGAGAAAACTAAATAAATATTTAGAAGCACTATACTTTATATACACAGACACACACATACACACGCAAACGTGCGCATTAGATGGCCAGGCGAGTTAAGAGACGACAGAATTAAGGATACAGTAAGAACTCTATGGTCTTTTCCGTTCTACCCTTTTATTACTGCCATTTAAGTAGACGGCGTAATGGCCTCCGAGTTGCTAGAATTACGTGAATTATTTCATTCTATATAATTTTCTACTGCAAACAACTCAACAAACACTGCTCTTCGCGTATGAGTGCGAATATAGGCGTGTTATATAAATATATATATGTTTTCTTTTCCTAAACGATCCAACACGTTTTTGGTGAGAAGTATCGGTTATACTTTCGTCGTCATTTCTTTTAGCATTTGTAACATTCCTATCATATTGCCCATTACATCTTCCCAATAGATGCATCACTATATCTTATAACATGTCCCATTTTTCTTGATCGAAAGAGTTCCATTAACATGTTCAATGATTGCCTGATCGGAGTCACTCACTTTGCCCACAAGATCCTCAGTGACATTCTTCATACACATTCATGATTTTCAACTACTCGCTTCTTCTTTCACTCTTTAATGCACGTTCTTTTATTTTTATGAGCTCAAAACGGTTTGTATTCATTGGACCACATTCTGTGCAGTTGCTGCGTGCAAAATATACGTTTGTCGCTTCTCATTTATTAGCTTTGTAGGAAACAATGTATGGATTTCAGGTTACCTCCTTCTATACCAGAGACGCAATGGGGGATGAAACATGTCCCTTGCTCACCAGTGGGAATGCCGTGTGCCTAATTTTTATGGTTTTATATGAAACGAAAGCGAGTAACGTTTACTAGTTGATATTTGCTTTTCACGATCAATTCGGCCCGATTCGTTGTTCTCCCAATGTTTGCAGACCGTTGGTCAAACGTAGAATGTGGGAAAATTTAAAAAAAAAAATCCTCTATACGATTAGATAACCAGTTCCATTGCCTTGGACAATTACAGTACCGATCGTTTGGTCGCACATTTGAAAATGTTTCGTTTATTGCGGTAGTTGAAACAGTAGGAGTAAAGTAAAGCTCGCGCATAGCCTTGCGAGGGCTAGCGAATCGATCTTACGTTGTTGTCATACACTAAACAATGCTCTCACAAATCGCGCGTCCTCAAAATACACAGATACACACACGCATCTTCAACAGCCGAACACGTACAGCCCAAACGGAAGGGAAACTATAGCTGAAGAGAGACGTGAAGATGTAAGCCGTAGGAAGAAAATTATATATACAACCGTAGGTTAGCTTTGTATAGAAATGTCGAAATGAATACCGGCAAGTGGACAGTTAAAAACAAAAATGAACGCAATGGAGGACTATAAGTGGAACGAATGGGCATAGCAAGGCTTAAGGATTGCTTGCGTGAATTTAGAAGCAGAAAGCGGCTGCAATCATTTACTACTACGGTGGTTAAAGGCGAAAATGCTGAATTTAATGAAACCCTATCAAAAAAAAAAAAAACAAACAAACAAACCATGTTCGGCTTTTCCCAGTCTGTGTGCAGAGGTTAGGTCGGTAGAGGTAGCAAACTAAAGTAAACTAGAATTAAACGAAATAAGATGAACGAAAATGGGGAGGGAAAAATAAAGAAAGATATATGGACTATATATATAAACGTAAGGAAAAAGTATATACATTATATAAATATATATATATACATTACTATATACACAACTCTAATGATAAAGAAATGAAATGGTTACAAAATAAGCAACGTTAAAAAAAGTGGGCAATACACACATAAGTTAAACACACGAGAGAAAAACCTTACCTGCAGAGGGTTTCTTATGAGTGACTGAGAGTGCGCAGCAACGAATATGGGGAATCAAAATGAAGCGCTGAGAGGTGATAGGGAAAAGGGAGTGTTGTGAAGTCCTTCGATTTCAGCATGGATGAGGGAAAGGAAGACAAAGGGGTGGACTGCCACGACTCGCTAGTTGGTAGTCGGTAATGGTGATAAAGTTACTGTTTGTTGAGAGTGTACCGAGGCGGGGGATTTGCGAGGAAAGTAGAAAAAGAAAAATCATTAGCAGCAACAAATACAGACAAACAAATACACACACACACACACACACACACACACACACACACACACACACACACACACACACAAACAGACACACTAAACAGGGTGATTAAAATTGGAACATTTGAGCATATGTAAATGTAAACAAAATAACAAAGTTGGCCTGAAAGACTGCAGATATCGTGGGCGAAGGAAAGCGAATTAAATCAAGTCAAATACGCGCACTTCTCTCGTATGTGTGTGCGTGTGTATGTGTGTGTAGGTACGCGCCATCATCAGGAAACGAACTAGCCTAGCAAATGGGACGTTTGATAAAATGGAACCAAATTGAATTTGAATATAAATCGTGAATCAAACGATAAACAATGGCAGGTGGAAGTCAAGTAGAACAAAATGGTGATGAAAGTTTCGTCAAAGCACACATACACACATACACACGTACACACCTCCCCCTTCACAAACACACAACTGATACTGATACCGATCTGGACCGACCAAGCCACGTGTTTCTACTGGTAGCGAGGGGGGAGGAGGAGGAGGAAGTGTGAGAAAACAGGGAATGGGTCAGAAAAAAAAGAAATGTTAGAAAGCAGCAAACATTATTGCTACAAAACGCTACTAGTTGCTGCAAGCAGACAATGGGAAAACAAATAAGAAAAGAAGAAAAAAACGTTAAGCAAGTGGTGGTTAAGAGTGGTAGAGTTATAAAACTAAAGAGAATGAGAAAAATATGAAAAAAAATACATTTGTTGTAAAATAAGCTGAGAAAAGGTTATAACCTTAGGGAGAGATAAAAGAGCGGTGAAAACGAAAGGAAAAGAGAAAAAAAAGATGAAAAATACTGTGCGATATGAAGTATAACATAAAAAAAAGAGAAAAAAACGAAACTACAAAAGAAACAAAAAAATACAAAACAAACACAAAAAAGAGAAACAAACATGTGGTGTATTTCATTTTTCATTGAAGAAAACCTAGATGATATATTAAAGAACGATATTATGTTCATGATCTGAGGATCATGAAGAAACCTGATTTTCAGGACGGGTGAGTATTTTTAAGTATTTATGAAGTAGTTTTCGTATAATTGATAATGATTCATGTTGGAAATGTTGGATATGCAAGGGGTCGTTTCTATTACTGTACGTTTCTATAGTGAATTACTCTTAGAAAAAAAGAAAAATATGTTGATATCCATTTTAAAATCCATACAACCATTCCCGCATGACGTTCGTTCGCTTTCTCCCCAACTTGACCGCTAATCGTAAGAACAGTAACACTTGGGTCCACTTCCGCCCAAACTGGTTATGCGTGAACGGCACGATCGAAGAATCGACCCGGGAAAAGGGCGATCCGTCGGATGGACGGCAAGAGCAACGGAAAAGCGCATCCAAATAATCGCCTTCCACCGGCCGCAGAGAACGCAAAAGAGCAAAACATACCGAACAGGTTACCCTTCTCGCTAACAACCGTAATTAAATACGGATCATTCGTCCACTTTTTTCCACTTTATTTGCCTCATTCTCGAACACATAAGCGCGTATACACGCACTGCCCGATTGGTCGTTGTTTTTCTGCCCTAGGGGCGACTCATCTTCGTGCGAATGAAGAAAGTAAAGAAAAAAAAAACACTAATTACATAAACGTGCACCACCATAGCGTCGATCTGAAACGCATCTTTAGTCGGTGCGGTGGGACTTGTATGTTTGCGATCTTCTCCATGCTCGGATGACTCATCCTCCGAGGGAAGACACACCCGGAGGGCCAATTTTATCATCCCCTTTTTTTTCTTCTTGTTTGTCACATTTCGTCTTGTTTTGATTTTGTTTCCCAAGTCAAGTTCTAAACGGAAACACCCCGCTGGTGCGGCCTAACCGAGTGAGAGTGTTGTATTTTTTCACATTTCATATTCTACAATCGTGCGATCGCTCGAAATGTCGCTAGAACATGCAAGGGCGGACGAGGGATAGGGAGAGGCAAAAACAAACCCAACCGAAAACCTGATCAAACACAGAAAACGAGCCAAGTGTGGTTGAAAAGATGCTAAAGGGGGAACAAAAGGAAATCTTCTTTCCAAGACGGGACGCGAAGGGAAATGAGGGAAGTCGAAGTGGTAATAAACTGACAGCAAAAGAAGCCAACAATCCCGGCGAAAGACGTAGCGGGCGAACAATCAACAGGAAAGTGAAACAGGTCAAACATATTCGAGTCGTAAAATAAGAAGAATATAATAGAACGTTCGATGCACGGAAGGGAAAAGGGGCGGCTAGTAAGGGCAGCGAGGAGGGGAGCGATATGTTGTGGAGTCCTTTGGGATCGATTTCGGCGGGGATCGACGACGGGCTCGGCTCGATAACGACTCGCACAAAATCCCCTCCCGGAACGATCACAGATTTGGAAAAGGGAACAGAAAGACTTGATCGCGCCGAAAAGCGACGAACTTGACTTAACCTTTTGGGCTGTGTGTTGTTTGTTGGCGAGCAAAAGAAATAAGGTACGAAAGCAAGGGGGCGACAAGAGGACAAGAAAAAGAAGCTGCGGGATGTCGTACGGGTTCGGATCGACAGTGGATGAAAGCCGATATGAGTCATGAAGGAAGTATGTGATGTTTATGTGCTGACCGGCAGCACCAGCAGCAGCAATGTCCGAATAGCTGGCCCAAGGTATTGGGGGGTGGGGTTATGATGATCGTGGTGTTTGAAGGTGCGTTGACCAAAGATTGTGGAACGAGAAGATCTTTGTTTAGCAACACACCCCATCGTATCTTTGCGAATATAAAGAAGCAACAATTAATGCAAATTAATTCTAAAAGAAAGAAAAGTCGAGCGGCTTAGTCATCCCAGTGATCTCTTTTCAATCCAACCATTTTAATTGGTAGAGTAATAATTTATTTTGAAAATGTAGCTTCAATACTTGAAACGTAAACGTGTAAATTAAAAAATTATAAATATTATCGTTCGATGATAGACCTAGTGCTTTACACAACTCATGACGATGATGAAACATGATGAATGATGGTCATGAACATGATGAAATTATTGTCCTTTTCGTAACTCTTGATCTTTCCGTTAATTTTATGGTTGCCATCTTCTGTATTTTTGTAGCATTTCTCCTTCGTTGCTTCGTTTTCGAAAGATCACGCAAACAACAAGTTTTAGACGAAAGGAAGAAGCAATTTTACGACCCTAAATTCGAAGGATACTGCACCGGTCGAAGAAAGAAAACGGAAAAGCAACATGGGAAGAAATGATGGCAGAATTGGAAACATTCCTTCCTTCCAATGCACCACCGTCTCCGTGTTCTTTCAGTGCAGGTAGCTGTACCTGCCCTCCGATCCCTTATTCTTTCAGGTGCACAAACAGCAACCATTCTTCACTGGGTTTTCTTTTCCAAAATCCACCCTTCTGACCGCTGCGAAAACGAAGGGTTCTTTTGTTTACCAACTTCTTCTTGGATTTATGTTCAGTCCCATTTCACGAAAAACTACTTTCTCAAGTGTGGGGACGCATTGCATTCTTTATGTATGGCTAGGGAAATAGACAAATTTATGTACTTTAAAAAAATGAAACTTGTTTGAGGTCATTTAACTTGTGTATGTTATATATATTTTATTTTTATTTAAAGTTCAACGGTTTAGTTTGTTTTTCCATTGTTTATAAATCAAAATTTAAAGGACAGGATTAAAACTGTGAACTAAAAGGGATGGAAAAATAAAGCCGGAAAAGATATGTTGCGCAGAAGAGGGAGAAAAAGTTAAAGCACCTTCTCTCACTCTCCATCCTTTTCATTCTCCCTTCCACAGGCTCTCTTTCTCCGTTGTTCCGCTTTTCGCTCACGTTCCTATGGTTTGATGTTTGCTCTTCGAAACAGGTAGAGCAGAGCACGAAAGCGCACAACTGGTCGTCTCGCTCTCACCGACGTCCTACGTCGCGTTAACTTCGATCCTATCCACGGTGGTTTCAGTTTCCATCGAAGTCGCTCGGCGAACGGTTGTCAGGACCGTCGCGGTTCGTTGTGCTTTTCCCATCTAGTGTGCCGTGTTTGTGGTCCCCCCCTCCGTGTGAAGCAAACTCTCCATTTGCCAATGTTGAGCGCCGAAGAAATGATTGTGAAAAACGCGTCTCATTCGAGCCATCGTCGGGTTTAGTGTAAGAGTAACTAAAAGTGTTGCTAATTGCAAAAACGCAAGAAAAAATTAGCGCACGTAAAAGGTGTCCTCGAAGCCCCAGCAGCGGCAGCCTTAGCACAACTGTGCTATAATTTGATTGGGTCCGTTCACTGGTGTGTGCGAGTGGTGTTGTACGGTGGATACAAAAAGGTTCTTCGCCACTCTAAAGGCAGAAATATTGGATAAATGTTTGAATTGAAAAATCTTCCCTCGCGAAGAAAAGTGAATGTGTCGATGCAAAAAGCGTGTACCGTCTAAAGGCGAGCGTTTTGGTCCAGCAAACCAAGCGGTGGTGCCACACTAAGGTTATGCGAAGCTCGCCTTTCGGGCAGCCATTTTGAGCCGCAGATCAGTGTTTGTGGGTAGAGCTACTAGCAGCGCACAGGCAGCAAGAGGAGGTAGGTGTAAGGGAACCGAACGGTGTGCGCTTGCGCTTGCGAGAGCGAGCGAGGGAAGCTGTAGCAAAGTTGGCGGAGGGAAAAAGAGGCCGATAGAAAATACAGCTTGTGGAAGAAGAAGGGGCGGCGGGCAGTGAAGTGCGGAAGGTACAATCCACAACAAAACAACCAAAACATACTCTACTCGACTATACGCACAAACTAGCATCTCTCGAACGGTTCGAAAGATCGATTTTCGCGATGAAAGCTAGGGCTGAACTATCAAATTCGCGAGCATCACATGTGTGTGGTTTTGCGCTAAGCGAAATCTGCCCGGAACGAGTGGAGTAGGGCAGACAAGGAGTAGGATAGGGGTATGCACGTGTCAGCAAGGAAGAAAAATGACTACGGCATCCTCTTGCCTTCCCTTCTCCATGGTTGCAGCGGGTACCGCATACCGTACCGTTTGTTGTTCACTGTATTTTGAAGGGCTATGTTCTAGAAACGATGTGCTGGGTTTTCCCCGAGAACCTGTGTTTGTGTGCCTTATTTGCCGCATGGGAGTTAACGGTGCCTAATACACGTAAAATTTGTTAATGAATTTTTCCCTCTATTGGTTATTATTCTTTTACGAACACCGCGGTTGACATGTGGCGATAAAAAAAATGAACGCACGACATTCAAAGCATTCTTCTGAAGGTATTGCGGTGGAGAGATGTAGCGATATAAAAAGAAAAGGATTGTTTAAAAAATCACACAGCAAGCGACGAACCTCGATGATCGCGTACGTGTTGATCGTTTTGGCGCAGGAGTTTTCTTCAATGACTAGATCATGGAACACGGTCTCTCTCCAACTTTTGTTTCAGACAATCAGATTGAACAAAATTATAAATCGAACTTGTATTATAAAAACTGCAAAAAAGTTAGTAAAGTAAAATTTAGCTAGCACAATATCACTTACGAAAAAAAATTCAGCTAATGCGACAAAATTTAACACAAAACTGAATATTTCCCTATACAGCAACAAAATCATGCAAAAGTGTATTTTTGCAATGCGAAATTAAACCATCCATTGGGGTTCAATGTAGCACTTTGGTTTAACATATAAAAAAAAGTAATTTAAAGTTATCAATGAAATCATTATATGCTTGCAGTTTCATTTTCTCTGCAGACAAATCTGTTCTAGTCCGTCATTAGAAAAGATGCGTGTAATAAACACGCATTTCAATGCTGCACGTCGCACGGCGGTTTCTCCGAGTGGAATAGCTTATTGATTTTTATTCGATCGTTTAGTTCTTCTCTTCTCGTAAAGGCTTGCTATGCTATTAATGCCAGTTACCTTCCCCTCTCCCTTCACTGCCACTGTTACTTTTCGATTCACAGATTTCCTTCAATATCCTCCGCGAATTGTGGTGATGGTTCTCGTGCGTCACAATTTCGTCACGATGTTTCAGTGACGCTGGGGGTAGGGATGAGGTCCGGGTACGCCGTGGCAACGCATGGCCCCACGGTGGTTTGTCCTCGATATCGGTTCGGTGCGGTATTTTCTTTTTTAAATGCTCTCGATGACCCGCCGAGAAAACCAATGGAAGAGTGAGCGAGCCAAGACGTCGAGGTTCGATCCGCCGAACCGTGTGAGCCGAAACCGTGAAACTTCACGGCGATCGGGGAACGGGAAAGCGGCCAGATGGGAGGAGACCGGTGTCTTGAAGAGACACCAAGGCGCGTGTGGCGTGATGCAATAGCAGAAATGGTTTTATTGCCACCAGAAGCTGCGGCGTGGAAAGTCCGTGAGGGCCGCGCGCTGTACAGAACCCGCCCCGTTACGCCCCGCGGGTTCCATTTTGCATTCCGATGCGAATGGAATGTCGCATAGTCTTCTTTTTTACCCTTTCTTGAAAGCGTCCGCCCAGGGGAAATGCTAATCTGTGGAATTCAAGTGTGATGTAGTGTATTTATCCTTCGAATATTTTGTATTGTGAAAGAATTGCAAAAAAAAAAATCAATTTAAAATATTACTTGAATACTTTCAACCTCTTTCCTCTTTATGGCTATTTTACAAACAATGTTTTAGTTGCAATAAAGAAACAAAAATATATATTGCATTTCCATGTCGCTTTCGTTTTAATCATGAAAACAGATAAGACCTTTTTGGAATGAAAAAATTGCCGGCCCAAACCGCCACTAAGGAACGGAAAGCAATAAATCTTACCCAGCAATAATTTTTCCAACCAATAAGAGACATTTGGCATGGAACAGCACCAGGAGCAGCTAGGGGAACGGTGGTGGCCAATTTTTGGCACGGGTTGAGTTTTGTTTGCCAGCCACCCACCTCGGTGCAGTTTATTTTTTTCTCATTTGTATTTGGCCACAGCAAAGGGAGAAAGAGCCGTTTAGGTTGGTTCGACCTCTTTAGGGTTGGTAGGCAGCGAACACGTGCGTGTGGTTGCGTTTTACGGCCGTGTTGCCGCCATGTGGCCGAGTGCAGCCGCGTTTGGCCATTGTCCCTTTAGTATTTTTTTTATTTAACTGGTCAGTGTTGGCAACGCCGCTGCAACGATGCAACTCACCGCTGTTTGCTGTGCGCACGTCTTAGACAGCTGAAAACCGAACGAACGAAGGGTTCTTTGCAGTCGCTAGCCCCAGGTGTTTTTTTCACATTTAATGCGTTTCATGCGCCCCCTTTTCCAGCTGGGGGATTAACGCGTTAAGTCACTGCGTCGCATGCGGTCACGCGAAAAACAAAAAGAAAAACCCGCCTGTGGTCAACGAAGGAGGGGAGCGCTTTTCCAGAATGGCGATTCGTTAATGAGACATCACAAAACAAAAACCCTTCGAACGTACGAACCTGAACGGTGGTCACCCAACGTATGAACGAGTGTTTTTTTATACGGGGACGATACGTGTTTTTAAAGGTAGTTCTCCCTTCCAAGAAAAAGTAAGGGTCGACACATCTTCTATCAATGGACGCGAGAGAACTAAACAATTATTCGGGCGTTGTCGTAATTGCGTGTCTACGTACGTTATCTACAATATGTGCAATTGCATACGCATTCGGGGGTTCAGCGAGTGCACTTTGATCCACAGAACGAAAAAGTTGTTTTTTTTTGATAATCCAAACCTAAAGCCCCCTTTTTCCGGTCTTGACATGATGAATGAATAAGCTGAGAGGAATGTGGCGTGTACTTGAGCCCTTAATAATTGTTGGAAAAAATGGCATTGTTTCATTTTCCATCCAGGAAATATAGGGTTGTTTCGAAGATAAGTGATTGTTTCATATTACCTAACAATTAATTTCGCCATAAATAAACGATGATCTTTTTAAACGATATGAAATGTATGGCTTTCTTTGTGAAATAGCATTCTGCAGGACTAGAACCCAGACATTTTAGTATGTTTGGACCAATGGACAATTGCAACTGTCACCATCAAACAAAAGGCAATGAAAACAAATTTCCATGCCCTTATGAACCAAAGGAATAATACTAAGGTCGTTTTTAATAAAAATCGTCTTCAGTAAAATAGTTTTAACGGGAAAAATGCTCCTTTTCTGCAGCTGGGATCAATAAACCCTCCTACTTAGCTATACTTCTACGAAAGTCGAGCATTCTTGGAAGCCGTCTCTTTGCGCCACAGACTCATTCATAGTCCAGAGCGAAGTTTATTTTCCTTTGGCACCAGGCCAACCGATTTGAGAAGAGACGATGGCCGCTGCTGTTCGTTCCGATGCTTCTTGGCTCGACACATAATCACCGCAAGACGTTTTATTTATGGTTGTTTTCTCCTCCTGCATCACCCGAAAACGCTCGATGATGGCAATCGTTAGTTTTTCCACTGATGGCTTCGAGACGACATGGCGACATGGCAATGTCCTTTTGTTTCCTTTGCGTCGTCGGGGTAATCGTCTCTGTACGTAGGATGGATAATCAGTCGGGGAGGGAATATTATTCGCATTGCTTGATGCGTGGAAGGAGAATTTTTCATTTTATTTCATAATGTCTTTGCCAAGAAATTCACAAGAGCATTTTACTCAACTTGGCTACATGAAAAACAGTAAAGAAAAATCATTAGAAAATCCATTTTTTTAAACTATCTATTTTTCATCCTCTGACTTTCTGCTTCGTTCTCTCTTTCCCAATAGGTGTGCGTGATTTGCATTGAATCGACTTGTCCGGGAATACTCCACGTCAGCGCTAAAACATAAGAAAAAACGTCAAAGCTCGTGAGAAAAGAAGCAGATCGTCCGACGGAATCGATTATCGATCGCGATCGTTCAAACAATCGCATCCACCGGATTTAGCTAAGTGTATTGGAACACGTGCCCAGGAAGCAGGTTTCTGTGTTTTTTGCTCCGTTTGAACCGCATAACCCTATTAGCCAAAACAAAACTTCAAGCCAGTGTTTGTCATAACACGCGTGTGTGCGCCTCGCGAAGCGTACCTTATCTCACTTAACGGCCATCCGTACCGAAAGGGAAAAGGGTGTAGCCCTCCAAAAGGCAC
Source organism: Anopheles coustani (assembly GCF_943734705.1). NCBI lineage: Eukaryota > Metazoa > Arthropoda > Insecta > Diptera > Culicidae > Anopheles > Anopheles coustani. Next base: position 75,955,348 of record NC_071289.1, read on the forward strand.
AAAAGTAAAAGTTCTACCCCGCGGGAGTAGGGTTGCAAAATGTTGAGTGATGCGGTTAAAAACATCTCTGGCCGTGGCTAGTGGTGGTGGTGGTGTTGGGTGAGAAAAGTGCTACGAAGAGCTAGAGTGATAAACGAGAAAGGTGGAAAGTACAGGAGGTGGGCCATTAACAGCCCGAAACAATTGTTGTTTTTCCACGGAAAACGGGATTACCGCGATCGAAGGCAACGTCAGAATGGAGCATTCGGGTGAAACGCGAGCTACCTCGAGCCAGGCTCGCATCGACGACTATCAGAAGATGAGCACTTCGCTGCAAAACCTGGCCACCGATCAACCGGATCATCATCTCAGGAAAAGGTAAGTTTCAAGGCCTGCGGGAAACTGTGAGAATGACGTTAGAGCAAACGGAAACGAGAATGTATTTACATAATGTATTTGAGGGAAATGTGCATTATGAAACAATATCGGTATTACTTTCGTTTTGATAGAGAATGAATGCCTTTGAATGTAAATTGTTGAATGTAATTGTTTTGAACAATATCAAAGATAATGTTTATGTGTTTAATTTCTATCAACATTTTTTAGCGCCAAGAACAAGAATAGTTGGATGCAATGGATTATTCTTATCGTTCAGCATATCTTTCAATTGTAATTTTGTGCAGATATGAACCAATGTCAGTTGCTAATTGACTATCGTTGATGGAATTAGGTTTGTAAACATATCCATGTGGCGAATTTTTAACAATAGAGTTTACAAAATATTCACAAAAAATGGTGTTACATCACTTCTTCTTCTTCTTCTTGGCGTAACGGCCTCTTGGTCATGCCTGCCCGTTAAGGGCTTGTTTCCCTGTTGTACGTGGAGTCAGTCGTCTCGTACAGGGGAGGGTCCGGTCTCTGTTGGGATTCGAACCCACGCCGTCGAGGTGGTGTGCCCCGGCGCTGCTTATGGGCCGATTTTCTAAGCGGCGCTACCGCTCGACTGTCGCGGACCCCCTATACATAGGAGTTACATCACTATACATAGGAGAAAAAGAATTTCATCATGTAATCGAACAAACGATGATTGAGACGCGTTAACTCCTGTCCTGTGGGCTATGAGACTAATTCCCATAGTGTGCGATATTCTATTCCTATTGAGATTCCAACTCCAACAATTTTGGGTTTGTCTTTTTGCGTTGTCTTCATTACATTAAAACAACCTGGGACATTTGACATGATTGTCATTGGCAAAAGGATCGTATTTTATATTGATTAAGCTTTCTTATCTTATATTAAGGGTATTGTAAACTATCTATAATGAAATGATGAAATACTTATAACCCTTCATTGTAACAGAACCCCTTTTGCTCCATTCGTTCCATTCGCTCCACCAACTAAACTAAACGAATCCTTGAATTGGTCAACCTTGATTGAACCCGCTCGAGCTCGATTCAATCCGTCCGTGTAACCGCAGCTCCTTAGTCCCGAACGTTCCGTTGCCTAGCCAACTGGAGCCATTGGGGATTATTTGACAACAGCGCGGCAGAAGCTTAAACGTTGCGCGAGGCTCGCTTCCCTTCGCGAACCTATCTCGTGCGCTCTCTGCTCGATGGAGGCACGCGAGTGTTCCGTTACTCTCGGCGCCAGCTGCCATCTTCTCCGGCCGCGAGCGAACTAAACCCGCGCGGCCTCGGTTCGATTAAATACTCGCGGAGAGTGGAACCAGCGTTTTTGTCGCTTGCGCCGCGAAACGTTCCGTCGGATGGCGGCAGTAGAGTTGCTGTGATCATTGTGAACGAACGCACTTTTGTGTCCGGGACAGACTTGGCCGTCGCGCTTAGTATTCCGCCTTCGCGCGTTTACCCCCGGCCCCGTCGGAGCCGGCCCCCGCGTTGGTCCGTACCACCACCCTACTTTCTCTATCAGCCTTTGTGTGCGCCAATGTGTGTGAGCGAATGTGTGTAAGTGTGCGGATGGGGTGGTTTTTGTTTTGCAATTGTGTTTCGCGACTACATCTGTGCTCGGGGAGGAGATACCCTTGAATGTGGACTGTCAAGGCCCAGCCACTAGCGGGGTGGGGAGAGGGTACCGGAGACGAGAAAGTCGAGAGGCCCTTTTTGCCTTTTTTCGGACGCGCTTGTGAGCACAGCCTACTCGATTGGGATATAGTAGTAACGCCTTTGTAACCGCACCGTGCATCTCCCAGCGTTGGCTCAGAGTAGAGACACCTGCGGATGAACTACTACACAACTGGTCCGTGTGTGTGTGTGTGAATCGAATTCTGCCTCTTTGACGGACCTCGCGAGAAACGTCCTCGCGGTGCTTACCTGGTGGCGGATGTTTCGCGTGTCATCCGAACGCAGACAGATGCACAGATGACAACCAGGTGTGCAAAGGACGGCACAGTTTCTCTCCATCTCTCTCCTTCTCCTCCCCTGCGTGAACTGTAGGAGGCAATGGCGTTTTATTAGGTGTACACTGTGTTTTTATTACCTTCCAACTCGGCCCGGCTCGTTATGAGTTGCGTTAAAAGTGTGCAGTGACGGAAGAAAAACGGAAAAATCGAAGCAAACCAAACGCTCGAAAAATCGCCCCCTAGCAACTGGAAAATTTTCGCGCGAGCCTCAGAAGATCGAGTGATAAAAATCCGTCCAATTCCCTTCGCTCACTCGACCGAGGGTTTCGGCAGAAGGCTGTTTGTGGCGAACCTCATCTCGTCAGTTTGTTTCTTGCTACCCCAACCCCTCCGCAAGGGGTGCAGTGTTTTGATTGTGGTTTGTTTCAAAAAAGTTCCTGAAGACGAGACGGTGGAGCCGTCGCGGTGGCCTACTTTGGGTGGTGTTGGTGGCTGGTGGCATCGTTTCGGCCCAGCGGTTGCGACCTTTCGCGCCGTTGGCGGTGGTGGTGATTTTCTAGAAGTGGACAGTGGTGGTGGGAGTGAGGGAGATTGCAGAGAAGACAGGTGGCAACGGGGTCGGTGGTTTAATATTCGACTTATTTAATGGTTGTTTTATTTTCAAAAGGTGCAGTTAATGAAATAAAAGGTCGTTATTGAAAAAAAAACAAAAATAGTGTGTAACAAAGAGGAAATACCAATTGAATTTAAATATTCCACAAACAAAACATCCAGACAGACATCGCTATTTCTTTGTACCTGGATGGAGGGTACATAAAATCCGCGTAAACAACGTGACTCGCCTGATAGATGCAACCCATGCTGCATTGCGAGACCGGGGCAGCCATATTTTGTTTGCTGTACGAGAAGAAAATTGCAAACCCCCATTCGATGCAAGTGGTCAGTTTGAGAAAGTGAAAAACAAAATTCCGCAAGCGTACGAGTGTCGATAGGTGTCACCGTGCGTGACTGACGCGTCCGAGCAATATTGGATTCCCAGCAGCAGACGAAGCAGCAACCATCCTCACCGATCGGTTTCCAACGGCAACCTTCAACATCGGCGCACAGCGAAGGTGGCCAAGACAATCGCACGATGGTGTTCATGGCCTCCTGCTTCGAGCGCACCAGCGACCCCCCGGATAAGCCAGCCCTCGAGAATGCCATCGTTAAGAAAGGGTTGGTATTTCGCAGGACTATGGGATTGATTGATCATTCGATCGAGTCCCGAGCAGCGACAAAATGCAAAAGGAGGGCTATAAAAACGTACAGGAAACATAAAACCCTTTCGACGAACCATCCTGCGACGGTTGTCTTTTTGGACCGAGAATGTCGTGCGCATGCGCAAAATTTGCTGCGTGGTAGCAACGTGCACAACAGCAGCGTGTCTTCTGCAGTCATGGCAGAAATCGCTCGGCCAAACGTGCAAAATCCCACGTGTGGAGGCAGCAAGCGCGAACGCGCACACTTCCACAAATGGCGAACTCTTTGTCGTGCGATGCAATACGCCGGGGTGGGCAATTGGTTGGGACAGGAAGCTCATAAAACAACCCTACACATCATTTCCGGTTGCTAGCTGACGTCTAGCTGGCAAACGATTTCGCCATTTTAATGGGAAATCGTTGTTTTCGTATTGAAATCTTGGATTAGATTATCAGATCATTTAAATCGTTCGCGTTGTTCCTGAAGTAAAACTCGAGCACCATTTATTTCCCCATCGGTTTTAATTGGTTTGGCATGCGCAGGTAAAGGCGTCATATGTCTTCCTTCCTGCAATCAGGCCAAATTTGTTTACAAATATATTATTTTTAGCTTTCGGTAGTTTTTAGTGAAATATTGTTTGCAATTAATCGCACGCCGTCTGATCATGATTGAACTTGATCAACCGTGAATTGCCGGGTGGAAAATGCAAATAAACTCCGATAAGACTGGGAGTAGACACACACTGGCACACTCGATCATCGGTCATTTCCGTTCCAATCGGTGCGTCTCAATAAAACCGACGACTTCCTACACCGACGGGGTGGGTTGGGTAAAAAGTGCACTGTTGGGACAAGATTAAGATGGGAAGATAAAGACGACATTAACTAGACACAGGCAAAGCAACGGCAGACCACTGTGGAGATGTAATGTATTTTCTTCGATGGCGGTTTTTTCCACCTTGCTATTTTTTGTTATCGTTTTTTCTCCCTCAGGCTGTTGTCTATCGCTATAAAGCCGCAAGACTTTCAACATTTGGTGAAATTTAACGAAGTTGTTCCGTGTGTTTCATTCTTTGACAACCTGTACTTCAGTCAGAATTTCAAAAGCTATGAGATTTGTGTCAAAGATTATTTAATTTAAAAGCTTGTTGCATGCTTCACTACCTTAGAAGCAACTCAAGTACTTGTTCCTTGGTTCCTTTTTGAACAAACACGAATCTAACACACACTCGAATGGAATGATGGCAGGATTTCCTACCGTGTCGTAATACTTTTGTATACAAAAAAATGCCTATTTTGGTTTTACTTTCTTTTCCCTTCAGGCTGAGGTCGCATTCTCATTTGCCTCATTTGTGTCGCCTTCGGGAAGATCGATGATCCCCTCCCGCTTATGTCGGCTTGGAAAGAAAATGTACACAACAGAAATAAGGTAACGAGAGGGGAAGGCGGCTGGAAGCGGATCGACCTCCGCTCAAAGTTCATCACCGCGAGTCTAATGTTTTTTCCTTCGCTGCCCTAGGCCCCACAATCATTGTGCCTTCGGTTAACCTCCTCCCTCTTTCTCTCTCTCTCTCTATCTCCGAGCGACCCGATGAGTTCGATTTGATGCTTTGTTTCCTTCGACTGATAAGAACCGATCGGAACGTTGGTACACTACGGACCGGCCCAGCACGGGTGCGGTAATGTCCTAATCGGATTAAATGTGCCCTATACCTGCCCGTCTGCCCCGCCTGCACAACTTATTCCCACCCGCTCCCGTTGGGTGACTGCCGTTCTGGAATTCCTTGGGCGAACCGACACCCCTGGCGTGATTTTCCGCCCGATTGCCGCCACCCAGACGCGTTGTAAGGGCACGTTCGGCGGCTAGCAAGCGATCCAACCAGCTGTGCTCTTCCTTATCGCACACAAACATCTTCACGACGAGAGACGAGTGACCGTCCACCATCTTGACCTATTCGCGGCCGACGACGCGACAGCAGGGCGAGAGATCGGGGGCGCTCTGAGTTTCATTAGCAGCCGGAAATCGTTAATCGAATTAAATTGTGCACCTTTTTCGCTTCCTTTTTGAAAACATTAAAATCTTTCATTAATCCGCATCCGCGTGGTTCTTCGGAGCAGAATTTTACGAACATTAATTATGCCCGGCAAGGGCTAATGACGATCGCGGAATAGCATGTGTCGAGGCGTCTTCGGTAGGTGTTCAAGGCTAACTGATGCGCAATTGTTTCAAATCAATCTAAAAGCGAAGAGAATTAAATCTTTATTTGTATTTCAATCGGACTTAACTTCTTTCGAGTTTTGTCCTATTGTTTAATCATCAATTCTAATTCATTGCTGTTCACTTATCAACTAACTTACTTTTTTTCCTGCAGTTTTGTAAACCCTTTTTAATGTTATTTGTAATTCGAACGTTTTTTTTTAATTTGTGATTGTAAAATTGGTTTAATTTTCATTCAACGATTTTGCTCGTTTGTTGCCGGAACATCCCTGCCAAGTTTCATAGTGGCTTTCCATTCCACTCTTTTGTCGTAATATCACCTTAATTTTTGTTTTACAAAAACTGTACTTTACTCGCGTGGAACTAGATTTATAAATTACCAGCTCCAAATCACATCAACTGTTCGATACACTCGTAAACTTTCTAAGCCAAAGCGAGACGAAAAATATATCGGCACAAACTGCTGGCATGGCAGTGTTTTGGAATCTTCTAGATGGAGAGGGTCGTGTTTTGGTTCAGTTGTGATTGGCCGTGTCAAAACACACACCCCAACCACGCAGTCCAGTGGAACAAATTATGTCGCTACGCGTGACAAACACCACCGCGGCCACAGCGCCATCCCGGAGTCGCCATCAACGATAGGGGTCAAGTGCATCCGACGATGCGATGCGATTCGGCTGGCGGACGAACACAGAAAAACGCCAATCACGAGGTACCGTGGACGAACGCTCCGATGCTATTTAGTTGAAGACACAACCGAACCGAATGTCGACGGGGTTTCATGTTTCCTCCGCCGCACGATGTGAAAGGTGTGCTTGGTGGTTTTTTGTACGCTCGATCAATAGCCATTTTTGCTGTTTGAAAATGCGATTCTTTTATTTGCACGATCGCACGAGAGCAAAACGAACCACACGAAACGATTGATTTAATATTTGAAACATGAACCGGCTACCCACGAACGCCGCAACCACCTAACGGGTCAAGGACCCTTTGATGGGGTTTGAAACAATATAAGTAGGCTATTTAATCATAGAATCTGCCCAAAAGGTTATCGATCGTGAAAATAGTAAAGATCTAAACACTTGTTCAGAAGAAGATAAGGAGCTGTCAAAAGGGAACACTTTGCACAGACCCGATTCTTTACTGCGCAGCAATGATTGACGGTGGAATTCTGAAATAGCAAAACGGGATAGTTGACGGAAGATTATTGCCACCAACAGTACACAAATAAACACACCACCAGGCACATGCCACCCCGTCTTGCATCTTTCCATCTCGACCAGGGAAAAAGGTTTCAGGAAAACATCGTGTTCCGTTCGATGACCGATCGCTCCCTCTCTCTCTCCTTCTGGTGTGTCGCGCGATCGTGTTCATGTTTTGCCATTTGGTTTTCAAACAAAGAAACCAACAAAGACCATTCGTTCGGAGGGGAAAGGAAAGGGGTTCCGCGAGATCAAGCCAAAGGCAACACGTTAGAACGTTGGTTTACTTTTTTTTCCAATCGCGTCTTCCAGATCAGCGCACCTTGCCGTCTTTTCACCGTCTTGCCATCTTTGGCGAGGGGCTGTCGCTTTTAATATTATATCGTCTACTCAACCGAGTCAACCACCGGTGTGTTACTAACGGTAACATCCTGGCGAGATCCGGTGGTTCCCCTTTCGCTTCGCAGGGGAATTTATCGAAGTCACGTCGTGTGGAACCATAAGCAGGGTGTCTGACCGTGCCGTGCTAATTGTGTGTGCGAAAAAGAAATAGTCCCCGGTGATAATTTGTTTAGAAGTTAGATGACAACAAAGGAAAAAATCGTATGACATGAAAAGACAGATGTCTCCCCAGGAGATAACCAAGATGGAAAGAATGTGAGCTTGAGTGGAAATGTGCAGTGCGTTGAGGCAAAACAATTTTGCCACAATGTTGATAATGACATGAAGCAACAGAGTTAGCTTCCAACAACAACCTTGTTTTAGCTCCGATTATCTACAACAATGAACATATAATAATGTGAACTGATTGATTGATTTTCTAGAATCGCACTAAACTTGAACAAAGTTCTGTTTTCTAGTTCAATGCTTCCTTTGGACATGTTAAATGTATTTGTTTTTTTAATCAATTTCAATTTCAATAATTTGTAAGTTAAATTTCTTTCCTCAGATAAGCATATTGTAATTTGTACAATGTTTTTATGTTATAGTTTAATGCTTTTTAATAATTTCTCACTGAGTTTTTCTGAAGCAATCTCGAGTTCATTCTTATTCAATTGTTTTCGAATGCCATTTCAAATTTGATTGAAATGACTATAGCAAAAAATGCGGATTAACGATTGTTCTAAAGTATTTCTCCAGTAATTATCGGTTAAGCAACGTGATCAAAATTTCACAATTGAATCTAAAAAAGTTCATTGAACGTTATCTTTATGTAAGTTTTTACTTTTTGAAGAATTTGGTTCTTCATGTATTTGCCCAGGAGATCTAAAACTAGTAAGAAAGTGTTTATCCTTTGTTAACATGTTCTCATCATTATCTACACGTCTAAACGATACTTCCTCTTGGGGAAAACTGATGTAAAATAAATCACCGTCTGGAGGATTACCTAATGGTATTTAATGAGTTTCCCCTGTCCTCCGCACCGTACTTTGCCCATTATCGGTCAAAAATCTAATCGTAAATCTCTACCCGGTACTAAGACGCAAAATGCTGCGCAGACTAGCATTACTTGACGTTTTTGTGTTTTATTCTCCTTGTTCCGCCATGTTTTGCCCCTTCCCTGGCGATAATGATGATGTCCGTGCCATCGTGCAATCAAAGCTCGAATCGATTGAATCTGATCCAACTACGTATGTGTGCGGTTCTACACACGTCCTTTGGGGGGGGACTTGCGAATGGATGTATAAACGATACCCTCTGCGAAATCAACGTTTTATTCAGCATGTGCGTTTGTCAGTGTGATTTATGGAAAATTAGTTTTTCCCTCCCTTAGCCCATTGCTGGGCCTGGCGTGAAGACGGTAGACTGCTACCGCGGAAATAGAGATAAGTTTTTCCCCCCTTCCGGCAGGTTGGGAAGTCGTTTTCCATGGTCCGAATTTTCGGCCCCAAAAAAACATGCATTGGTTTCCTTTTTTTTTAGGGACACACACACACACAACCCACCAATCCCATTTGGTTGCGGTAGGGTTTGTTGTTTACGGTGATTTGGAAGAGAAGGGCGGGGGTGGTGGGGGCATATTTGTTTTTCTCTTCGCATGCCCTTCCCTCCTTGGGTGGATGTTTTTTCCCGGCGGTTCGACTTTGTTTTGACAACCTACATTTGGTTGTTCTTGTTTTCGGTCGCCCTTTTTCGGCTTGTGTTTGAAAACGCATTTCCATTTTTTAGTCGCCACACAACAATCGCCGATTGGCAGTGTGTCTTGGTAATGATGCATAAGATGACGCTGGCAGAAATAATTCACCTAGCGTTTGCCAACCAACACACATGCCAAACCCATGCGCATCCGACGACATAACCTGGTGTATGAAAATTCCTCACTGGTGGAGGGAAAGTGTGGGGGAGGGGGAAAAGGTACTGTTACTGTTCGCAAACAAGACACTGGCACATGTTCCAGATCCTACGAGACAAGAAGATGGGAGAGAGCGCGAGCGAGAGGGGCAGGGCACGTAAGCATGGACTGATAAGATAAAGTATAAACTCTGTCGAACGATGCGAATCGATGCGGATATTCGAACGGACCGGTCCAAGGCAGTGTAGGATGCGAGGAGGGCCCGGTGGGAAGGTGTGTGTTTGACGAGGGAGCGGTTAAAAACAAGTTTGGGCTTTCAAGTGGGAGAAGTTGCGGGGGTCGGGTCGTGTGGTCGCGCCACGGAGAAAATGTTTGACGCATTTACCCGAAAGGTGCTAGATCGGGGATTGGGTCAGCCCTCAGGTGTTCCGCAATGGCATGATGTTTGTGCGTGGCTTTGCATCATCTTCAAATACATATTTTGAAAAAGAAAGATAGGCGCAGGTTTTTAACTAGAGTATGGTCATCCAGAATCAGGTTCGCGAACCTGAAAGTGATGCGTTATCTTTTTATTTATTTTTGCCGTTGGTCAACACGGTTGAATATCTTTGTGATTTCGTTTGGAATGATTCTTGAATCAATTCGAATAACAAACACTGTTATTACCCCATTGTTCGCAAAAAATGCTAATATTAGGATGCGCCAAACTTAACAGGATATTACTTACTCATTTGAAGAACTAAACAAAATTTTCCATTACTCTTCAATTTTGTCAAAACATACTAAACTAGCTTGAAGTCCCAGCGATGCTCGGTGAAGTACATGTTGGGAAAAGAGCTATGGTTTTTACACTTTTCTTGAGAGTTATGTACTAATTTAATAGTTACAATAACAACATATGTAAAATGGTTGATATTTCATCGACTTCCCCTTGTTGTATAAACTGTGCTGTATAACTTTTGATAGATACACCTTGACATAAATGTTTTTGTCATTGGATTACAGTACAGTGGTCACCGATGGATTTAGGGTTATACATGGTTCATGGTTATTTTTGAATTTATTTTTATTATTCAAATAAAAATTTTTTATTTGTTATATTTTAGTTATTTTTATTAATTAGAACCAAATTTGGGTTAATATAAATGAAAACCCCGTAATTGCTATGAATAACTATTGTTTTACCTAAAAACTACAGAAAGCTGCAGACAATTGTTGGGAAATGCAACCAAAATAATGATTTTATGCATTTTTATGATACGTTGTTTTTTTGTTAAGAAGTGTAGAATGTGTACATGCTTATTTTGTTTGGGATGCACTGAGTTTCAATTGTAAAATTAAGATGATTTTATCGAAAAATAGAGATGAAAACGAATCTTCAACAACATCTGCATTGCTCAAACGTTATGTGAGGAATGCTTCAGAATCGATGGATGGAGTTGGTCGAGTTTTTGGTGTACATAAAACTCCATACGGAAATAAAGCTACAATCTATAATAGATAACTATTCAATAAATTCTACTGTTGCTTGGATTATAAAATTGAACACAGTCCAGCAAAGGAAATTTTTTAAATAATATATTTAAACAATCAGCCAATAAGAAACATAATCTACACACAATTTTAACATTTAATCAGTCCATTTTTTGAACCGTTTCATATCCACCGGTAAGCTTCTAATAATAGACATAAGAGATTGGGATCGAGGGGAGGGTTTTCCTAGGCATTCAATTGCGCGATAAGATGTTGGATGTCTTCCAAGAGAGAGAGAGGGGAAGTATTATTTTATTACTACGTCTCCAAAGGCCGATGGCTGCTTTGCCTTCTAAGGAAGTGTACGTGAAGTACGTTCCGGGGGAGGCAGGAATGCATTCTTATTTTACGTTTATTGTCATGTTCTATTCCGATACATTCCTCCTCCGTTCCATATACGGAAGTGGTGCGCTTGGGAATGTCGTTCCACGACATCCCCTCCTCCAACGTAAAGGATGGATGTTGCAAGAGTGTTTATTTTTCGCTCACACTTTTCTCTATTTGCACCCGATTGTGGAAGGTTGATGTGTTTTCCCTTCCGTTGGACGTGGCAACGTGCCCAGGGGTGGTCGGTGCCCAATGAGGCGTTTCCTCCCCTCCCCCTCGCCCTGGGTGCTCGCTGAAGCCTAACGTCCTCCCTTGCCGCCGCTTTTTCGTCACCTTCCATCCGGAAGGGGTTACAGTGGAAACAAACACGCCTCAGGTGGTTAGCGTAGGCCACCTGCGCCTCAGTGTATACAGATCTAAACACTAACCTTCACCGGCTCGTTCGTTATCATCATGTTGGGTTTGGTTTGGGTGCGTCGATTTCGAAACGCAAACGGGGAAGTAATGGCCCCGGACGACCCTGGACGGGCGTGTGGAAACCGATATCCCTTAGTTGACCTTGCCGTTGAACTTCGGAAACTATCGGAGAGTTTGGGTAATCTTCCGCCGTCCGTGACTTCGGCCATTGCTGGGGAGATAAGATAAAATAGGGAGGAAGTTTGTCTGTGACCCATGATGGTTTGTTGCTGATCTCTCTCCCTCTCTTCTGTTTTTTCTCTTTTGCAGTATGATGTCCATACAAGAGGAGCTGGATCAGCTGGGACTGAACAACAATGAGCCGCAGAAGCAGCCACAGCTGCACCAGCAGCAACCGGCCCCGCCGTACCATCCGCAGCTGATCTACGCCGGCGAGTACCCGGCCGGAGCGAACACGGACAGCAGTCCGGATCTGATGCACCATCAGCTGCACCATCACCACCATCACCATCACGTGGCGGCCACGATGACGAACGGGTGGCCCCGGCTTCCGGTGGTGACGGGTGCGGCCGGCGAGCCTGTGGTTGGTGTCGGCGTCGGCATCGGTGTGGGACTGCCGGGGGGCAAACCGGCGGCGGCCACCAGCTGGATGGACGGGCTGTTCGGGTGCATGCGACCGGTGCTGTCGCTGATCGGCAAGGGCCACATCATGGAGATGAAGAGCAAACAGACTGAGGACTGGGAGATCCCGTACGAGACGATCACCGACATGGTGTGGCTCGGCAGTGGCGCCCAGGGTGCGGTGTTTCGGGGCAAGTGGCGCCACGAGCTGGTCGCCGTCAAGAAGGTGCGCGAGGTCAAAGAGACGGACATCAAGCACCTGCGCAAGCTGGACCACGAGAACATCGTCAAGTTCAAGTAAGTTAGTTAAAAAGGCCAAACCCTTTCGGTGTCCCCATTTCTGCCCCGTTGGCGGCGAAAGCGACACAGTGTCGCGTGCGTCACGTGTCGCGGGCGCCTCGCCATGCTTGAGGTTCTTGGGATCCGACTCGACGCTAGGTCAAAGCTATTTATATCCGGTGGCTTTTTGCTGGTGGCGTGTTGAAGGTTCCCTTTAGCGTTCTTTCCAATTCTCGTTCCGGACAGCCAGCAGTCCTTTGCGCCAACAAATGTCCGTAGTAGAGAACGGGTAACCCTTGAGTTCCTTTGGCGTTCTTGTGGAGGAGTCTCTAAACCAGGGATCGGCAAAGTCCGGCCCGCGGCCCAAATCCGGCCCGCCAACTGATTTTATCCGGCCCGTAAGAAAATTTTAGTGGTTCATACAAAAACCTCATCTCAACTTTGATCGGATTTGTCAGGTTTGTTTTCTTGCCAAAAATTGGATTAAAATTGTTCAACGAGGTGTTCCTGTTATATGTTGGGATCCAAAATCAAAATTCAACAAAAACAAGTATGAAAATGATTTAAAAAGTATAATGCTAAAATGTATATAACTTTATAACACTTTTTATATAACTTTACTATTTAGAAAGATGATACTCCATTAAAAAGGTTACTACTTTGAAAATATTCAGTCATCGTTTAAGGTATCCGGCCCGCGGTTTCAGTTTCCTTTGAATCATCTGGCCCTTTAGGGAAATGTATGCCGACCCCTGCTCTAAACTATAATTCAAGGCCCTGAAGCGGGCAGATAAAAGAATCAAAATAGCAAGTATTCTAGTAGAAAAAAAACGTTTTAAGAATTGGTAAAATGGAAATCAAAACGAACCTTAATCATACTTGATTTTTCTTAAATTTATTTTAAACTGTTGCTTCAAAGATAATTCGGCACATACACTGATAATGTATGAAACTCGTTTTATGGATTTAAGCTTTAGAATTCAGTACCATAAATAAAGCAAAACTTTAAAGACAATATCTTATGCCTTTAGAAATGATTAAGTCATGCAGAATATGTAGGAATTGATAAAAATAATTGGAATCTACCACCTCTTATATCATTGATCTAATTGAAATAAGTTTTGTAAAATATTTTCATTGAATTACTTCCTTCTCGATATTTGCTCGTTCTCTCATAACCATAAGTATAAACGGTTAATGTTAATATTCCTTGTTCATCCAAGAGTTATATCGTGCCGCGCTTGTGCATGATTTAGGGATTGGTGCATCGCGTGACGAGACCGACCGGACTGTGGAGTCCTTCCTGAGTGTACCTGACTCGTATTTCCCTTATTCCCCCTCGATCCCGCGAAAAAATCCTTCGCCCGTTTAGAACAAACTTCTCATGCACCACTCGTTCGTTACCCGTCGCAATACTAATTCATTTGATGTGTTCTTCCTTATTTTTGCTCCCCATTTCCTGCGTGGCCTGGATTCTTCGCTGGGGCGTTTCACACCATACCACCGGTTCCTCCGCAGAGGGGTGTGCACACAGGCGCCGGCGTTCTGCATCATCATGGAGTACTGTGCGCACGGGCCGCTGCATAAGAAGCTGCAGGACAGCGGTGGCATCATATCGCCCCAGCAGCTCGTCTCCTGGTCGCAGCAGATCGCCCACGGGATGCAGTACCTTCACTCGCACAAGATCATCCATCGTGACCTGAAGAGCCCGAAGTAAGTAACCGCCGACCGACCGGGGACTGTGGTAGTTCCGGGGCCGTTGTAATGATTTTTACAATTAGGTCGCCCTGGCGGAGGTTGTTTATCGTAAACAGAAAAAAGACAGGAAAAACCACCGTATATCAAACATTTATGCCAGCTGAAGGGAACTCCGTGTTGGACATTTGTTCGGACACAAAAGGTCCCGAGGGGCATAATCTACCCAAAAAAAAATTTTAGTGCTTTGATTCAACTGCTACCACTGCAGTATGGAACAGTAGAACTTGTACCAGAGTGATAAAAGCACCGCTATGGCTCGATAGGATTTTTTCCATCAAGCTAAGCTTGAGATAGAGGATTATAAAAACTATGGCACATGTGTTTGCCCCCCTTTTTTGTTGCGCTCTTTCTGACGTCATATAGAACTTCCAAAGCGAATGAGGTACGCGTTATTAAACGCTTATCAAGATCAACTTTCTTCTTACTTTTGTTCATCTCTGGAGAGAAATGTTGACAGCACGCCGAAGTTCTTAATGCAGGCAGAAAATAAAACCCGGTTCTGATTCGATAAAACTTTGACGTCGGCAGTGGTTTTTTACACGTAAAACAAAGTTATATAAGTTCGAATAGGGCTTAATAGCGTCTTATCAACACGTGTTCATCCTACTTTTTTCAAAGAATTTTCTGTATTGATAAGGCAGAAAAACGTTGAGTTAGTGCAACCTAAGGAAAGAATACTGATTAAAGCAATGGGTTTTAGCGATTAGGAAAATTGATAAAAAATACTGCTCCAACACTTTCACTATGTTTAGAATCTATTTCGAGTAATTGTCGCTAGATAGGTTTATATGGCAAAAAACCCACTAAGTGGTAGTTGGTTGACCACTAAAAAAGGTTTGTTTAGAATTCTTATCGAAAAGTTACATTTTAGAGGCTTCTCGCATTATTAGTTTAATATTTAATAACTGAAAACACAAGCGACATAATTATACAATTCTTTTTTATCGATCAATTTATTTTTAGATCTAAACGCAAGGTTTTTTTAAAGCAAGGTTACATAATTTTCGTTTAATAATATTTTTATCAGTATTTATCCATAAATCATTCACTCAGCCCTCCGTTACCTTCCGGTACTCCGTCGTTGTAGGCCTCGATTCGTCACGTACAACTTTCCGCAGTAGATACCCCGCACAATACAAATTTTCCGACGAGTTTTACTTTTTGAAAGTTTTCCCCCAATTTCCCTGCCTTTTGACTGGTGTGCTCGTGTGTGATTTTTTGCACAATTATTTCGTTACTCGTTTGTTGTACTAACGCGTCACGTTAAACCGTTCAGCGGACCATTGCCGTGTGTTAAGTTTTTTTTTCTCCTAAGTTCCTTTTCGACAACCCGGAATTAATTTTAGACAACGACGAAGACGACGCGTGTGAAGGGTGGTGAAGCGAAAAACTTTTTCCCATTTTCCGTGACGCATCTTCGGCAGGAATGGAGAAATGAATGGAAAGATGGGGTAGAAGTAAAAACAAAAAACAAACCGGTACAAGTCCGTAAACCTCAGTAAATAATCGCATGACTGTTTCATCTATCGATTGCAGATAGTTGAAAGCTGTACTTTCTTCCATCTATCGTTTTGTTTTAATTTTGATAAGTTCCGGAAAGTCGTGTTAAAAAAAATACAAAAAACACAAACCTCGTTAAGGTAGTGAGACTGTTACTTTCGGATCGGCATATACCTTCATCGGTGAATTTCGTTTTCAATCGAATTCAGCCTTCCACTGCCGAGCGATTGATTGAGCGTGCGTTGAATCTTCTTCTTCAAACCCGAGATTCATATAAAAAAATACCCCTAGTGTGATGCAAACTTAACACTCCGAATCCGCGAACGTGCCGGTGAATGGCTTTTTAGGCGCGTTTTTCCCGTTTTCGATTTATTAATAGATGGAGTCGAGTGTTTTATTAAACTTTCTGTTTTTTTTTGTTGAGTCTTGGCCGTCCTTGCCTTCGGTTGGCGTGTGGATGTGCCTTCGCTATCTTGGGTGAAAAATTCACCACTCAGAGATATGACCTTCACACTCTTGAGAAGGCGAAAACCGCCACAACCCAACGGCCGAAGAGGTCGCACCGAACGGAGGTTTTTTTTCTTTTTAGTGAACGGCACTGGCCGCGCGTTGGAAGCGTATCTTGAAACGCCGCTGTGTGCGTCGTCGGGGTTGTGTCGGTTTATGTTGGGAAAATCCAAAAATTGATCGACCCGGAACCTAGCAGGCGATGGTGGTCGCGCCGGCATAACGAAGGAGAGGGCAGGTGAAGACACACGAGAGGAAGGGATACAGTTACTTCGGTGGAGTAAAAGGAAATCGTAGCTGCATCGTATCGTTTCCACGCAGTGGTTGAAAAAACGACAGGGATACCAACGGGAAAAGGGAAAAGTACCGCCGCGTTGTGTGAACGATGGTGAAGGAAAGGACATACTTTATGCTTTCGTAACGAAAACAAACGCATGCGCAAAACAGTGCGACGCATTCGCGCGTACGGCGGTGGGTTGGGTATCCTTTGCCAAGCGAGGGGTGAATGATTGGACGGTGTTCCGGTTTCCAACGATGTTCCCTGGCTTCTGATGACGTCATGGAATGCAACGCACCGGTTAAAAGGACACATCCTTATGCAATAACTCGATAGGGAGGACGAAACAATGACGCAATAGAATGGTGTTAACCCATGGCATGTTTTGTTTCTCCAAATAGTACAAAACTATTTGAATGCTGTTCTGCACATCAACTGAGATGAACATCAAAGTAACCATAGGATTTTTTGTTGCTTTTAACTGTATGCATCTAAAACTGTTTCGAACTCCTAACCTTACTTTCTAACCTGGGTGTTTTTGTGGTTCCTTTTTCCAACCAATCTAATTTAGCATCCTGATCGGCGAGAACGACGTGATAAAGATCAGCGACTTTGGCACGTCGCGCGAGTGGAACGAAATCAGCACGAAGATGAGCTTCGCCGGCACGGTGGCGTGGATGGCCCCGGAGGTGATCCGCAACGAGCCGTGCAACGAGAAGGTGGACATCTGGTCGTACGGCGTCGTCCTGTGGGAGCTGCTGACCGGCGAGGTACCTTACAAGAACGTCGACTCGTCGCAGATCATCTTCGGGGTGGGCAACAACTCGCTGTACCTGCCGATACCGACCTCCTGCCCGGATGGGTTCAAGAAGTTGATCAAGCAGTGCTGGAACGTGAAACCGCGCAACAGGCCATCGTTCACGATCCTGCTGAAGCACCTGGACAGTGCCGGGTGGGAGCTGCTCGAGGCGTGGGAGAAGGAACAGTGCGCCGGGTATTACGAGACGCAGAAGTCGTGGCGCGAGGAGATCCGCAGCCACATGACGAAGCTGACGAGCAACGGGATGAACATACAGAAGTACGAGCAGGACCTGATCCAGAAGCGCAAGGACGAGTGGAAGCACGCGCAGGATATTCGCATGACGTACGAGCGGAAGTTGGAGCGTACGAACGAGCTGTACTTGCAACTGACCGCGTACTATCTGCAGTTGGAGCAGAAAGAGCAGGAAATTGCTGAGTAAGTGACATGTTTTGCAAGCTTTAAGTTTGTATACCGATACCGATGACCAATGTTTAATTGTATTTTCTCCTATTCATCAATTAGACGAGAGAAACATCTCCCATATAAACCGCAACGAAAGTGTGGCATCCTCAAGCGCACCGGTGACAAATCGAACCGTAAGCGACCGTTCAGTTTCCCTTCCATGGCAGCGGCCCTTCCCGGTGGTTGTGGCGAGTCGACGACACCTAGTCCAACGGCTTCTGGCTACACCGGCGTAACCGTATCTCCACCAAGGGCAACCCTGTACGCTCAAGTAAACCCATCCGGCCCGCACGGTGCAAGGTCGGTTGTGGTGGCTCCACCACCCCCCTACAACACGCTTGCCCATATGGCGGCCGCCACTAACACCACCACCACAGCAACGGCGGCCACGGTAACGCTGCAACAGCAGCAGCATCAGCAGCAATCGACGCCCCTTGCCCCAACGCCAAACTCTTCCGGACGGACGAAAAAGCTACGCCACCGGCGCGTCGGTTCCGGCACCTTCAACTCCCAAAGCCCCAAGTCGAGCCCGAGCCGAGACCGGCGGGTGCAGAGCGAACCGGAGACGCGCCACGTCAAGCTGGTCGACATGGAAACGCAGACGGAAGCGATGGAGGTAAGCGAAACGGATGCGAGTCCGAGCCCGAACGTCGCTACGAAGCGCATGTCGACGAGTTTGCGCGAGGAAGAGCAGGAGGGAGAAAGTCGGCTCCGGGAAGAGGTGGAAGATGAGAAGAAATCAGCAAATGATGCGGATGGGGCGTCGCGGCCAGCAGTCAGTAGTGTGTACAGATGTAGCAGCAAGCCGCAGTCGGAGGACGATGGTGAAGTGCCTGAGGACGAGGAGAACGGAAATTCCATCTCGATCTCGACGATGACAAATAGTCGAAGCAGCGACATGATGACGACGAGCGGCGGAGGTACGGAGCAGAATTACCGGTATGGAGGTGTATTGCGGCGGCAGCAAAGTACCCAACAGCAGCAGCAGCAAAGGCATGGAAACCTCCAGGAGGAGGAAGCGGACGGAGATGTGGAGGAGTACGACGATGAGCGGGAAGGCTCGAGTCCGGATCCGATCATGGACGCGATGAACAGCAACGATGAGCGGCTCGATCGGGCGTGCAGTGACGACGATAAGATCGACACGCTCGATCGGAAGGTGAACCTCATCTCGGAGAAGCTGCAGCAAAGTGCGGCCGCTTACGGCAACCTGTTGAACGACAACAATGTCATCGTGTACCGCTGCCAACCGAAGCTGAGCCAACAACCGCAGCAGTCGCCGGGATCGGCACGTCGAACCGGCGGGGGCGTTGAGAGTCCTCTCGGATCCACGATACTGCTCAAACATCCGGGTGCCGCTAGCAACATCAACGTTGGCGGTGGTGGCGTTGGTGTGTACCTCTACAGTGGACCATTGTCAGCCGGACTTTCCGCCAATGGGGATGGACCGAGAACGGCCGGCAAACAGCAACCACAGCAGCAGCAGCAGCAGCAGCAGCAGCAGCAACCCGCCAGCGGAGACGTAGAGCTTCGGTTGGCGGAACATGCCGCCGGCAATAATGGTCATCCTCTGCATCACCTGCACCACCAGCACCTGCAGGGTCGGCTGCGGGAAGACGAACGCCAGACGGACAGCTGGACCGACGAGGAGGGTGAGGAACCGGTCGAGAAGCAGTACAACAATAGTTACGCACTTCGCCGTAAAAGGTAAGTCGTTGGATGACTCACCGCAGTAGATTCCGATCAACGACGGTCCACCAACGCCGCCGGTGAGAAGTATTCGCAAGATAAGAGATGGCATGATAAGATGAATTTCGAATCAAATTTTACACCCAAACGCGGCCGGCCTTTGTGTGCAATCAATTAGCAAAGCTATTTTCCCTCGACAACTGTTCACCGTTGGACCACAGCTGGAGCGATTAGATGATATGGTATTTGTTTCTTCTTTCTTGATCGCGAAGAAGAAATGTTGTATTTTTTCTTATCGCACACCCACCCGCATGTGACAATGATTGCGTGTCTGTGTCCCGTGGCTACGAAAACCCGCGTTTCATTTATCACGGATTGCATGTGACATAGGGTATTTCGGAGGTTTGTCTTGTTCACCTGATCTTAGTTTCCCGTTTTATGGATCGATTGATTGGTCTTCTGACAGTGAATATCAATGTGATGATTTGTTTTTCGTTGTCGAAACCGGTTTTACACCGAATATGTAGCTGTATTTTAAGATGACGAAGTAGGGAGACCAACACATTTTTGTTTATGGAAAGCAAAAAGATTTGAAAGTATTTATATTTCGTTGTTCATGATTCAGTTTAGTTTATTTATGTCTTCGTTGCCTTGGCAAGCATCTCCCTTGGTAACGCCTGGCGAAGGTTACTTAGAGCTCCCATTTTAAAATGAAATGGTATCACATTAATGACATGCTAGGAGGATAATTACTGACATTTTCTCACTTTATCATCTTACCCCTCTAGTGTTGGACGTCTTCCAATCAAACGTGGTCGCCGCGGAAAACACTCCGGCCCGATGGCAGCTCAAGCACTCGACCACCTGCCGAAGGTGCACCGCAAGATCCCCTCGAACGTGACGGTGACCGACGAGGAGAACACGTCCGAGTACAGCCACGCCCCGTCCAGCCAACGGTCGACGCTCGAGTCCAACCCGGACCTGCCGTCGATGGTGATGAAGGTGGGCGGACGGCGTGGTGCCGTCCAGCAGCCGATGCAAAGGAGCACCACCTCGGCGAAGGACACCGACGACGATGACGACGACGGTGACATTGATGAGCACGACGATGGAAACGTCGCCGACAGTGACCTCGAGCAGGACTCCAGCGATAGCAGCTCGGACGATGAACGCCGCCAGCGTCATACGATCGCATCCCCGGCGCATCCCGTAGCCGATGTCGTCAATGGAAATCGGGTATAAATGGGTGTAGCAAATAGAAAACAGAGAGAGAGAGACAGAGAGAGAAAGAGAGAAAGTCGATGCCATTTAGTGTTGAGATTATGAATTGATGCTCTAGCCCCTAGGGAGAAGGTTAAGTGCAATGCATTCCTTTCTTCACGTTCAGGATTATTTGTACATTGTCCCTTATCTAGATACGTTTATACTTCGTCCTTTGTTTGTAGTGTGTAACATATTGCAATTCTTTCCATCTTCCATTGGGTTTTCCTCGTTAGCCTCTTTTGTTGCATATATTTATCCAGCTTATCTTTTGCGTGTGTAAAATTATTTTCTTTCTTACACTATTTGTACATTCGTTACCGGTTAGTTCCGTCCTTCATCTCGTTCACTTCCGGCAACCCTTTAAGAGCCCCCCTTGGTTAGCCTTTAAGTATGCATGTGTACACTGACCCGACTGCAAAGAAAGGTGCAAGCTCAGGGCGAAAGGATATTACATTAGGGTTACGATTGTTTATGTATCTGTATGTGTGTGTGTGTCTGTGTGTGCCGCCCGTGTGTGGGCATAATTGTGAATGCAGAGAGACTGAAACGAACGATAGCTGATGCGCGGGGGTACGTGAAACATTGTAGGTCTAGGATAAGCGATAAGGCAAGCAACTGCTAATAACTGCATTGGTAAATAATAGTCCGTAGCGTCGTACACGAAACGAGAAGAAAATCGTGCGCGCACGCGCGTACAAATCCTGGTGGCCTATTTAATGGACGGAAAATCTGTCAAACTTAGTGGTAAGGAACTGAAGTGTAAGCTACGGGAATGTAGGCTCGAAGACAAGCGGCAGTTTAGGGGAAAACCCTCAATCGTCGAAAGATTAGGGTCTCAGGGGAAGTGATGGTGGTAATTAGGTTATAAAGTACCTTTTTTCGTTTGTGTTTTTCGATGCGGATGCTCTATAATGGTTGCACCAATTATGCGTACTCTTTTTTTGTTGTTGTTATTAGTTCCTATTTTTCGTAATTTGTACGAGTTTCACTCATCACTGGACACTTCCACTCAGTTATATATGTACGTTTTGTTTGTAAACTTTCGATTCGATTTCATCAACTTTACGATCCGCTGCTCCGAATATGCTTCCTACGTGGACTACATTCAAATAGATCAGATGAAAAAAAAAACAAAAGAATCAAATGCAATATACCCGAGTGTAACGTTGGTAAATTTAAACAATAATCCGTAAATTCTGCATTTGCGTGTACACGAAATGCGCTTGTTAGTGCTACGAACTCTATTTCAATCTAAACAAAACTGTGCAGATAGATTAAAAATATGTATATGAAACACAGTCTACAAAAAAATGTACGTCCGACTGAAGTAAGAGTCAAACTTAGGCCCCCCCGTTAAGCATTGTATTGTTTAAACAACGAAACAAAACAAAAAAGAAGTCCTAGTGAAAAACTCCATTATTGAATGAACGGTGAACGGTGAACATAGATACACATTCCAAATTGCCTTGAAATTTTATGTAGCGCCTATATTCGCCTCTTGTAGGAAAAAAACACAGACAAAGATGTTGCCTAAGTGTAAAACTTCAATTAAAGTGTCCGCCGTTTAGCAGCAGTAGCAGCAAGTGTCGAGCAATAGCATAGCATTTAACACATCCTACAAAAACTCATCGGTACCTGGCTAGAGACATTGAAGAATAGAAACGTTGTTGTAGTAGAAGTGCGCTCAACAAAAGGCAACGACATATGGTTTTAAAATGCGAGACACGTGGTGGAAAGCAAAAAGAAAGAATACACACTAATCGTTGCTTAAAGCACCAGGCTGAAGAAAAAGATATTAGTTTTCGATGGATTTTATTCTCTTCGCACCTCATCCCAACGAACGGTTTTGCAATATTTGACTCGCGTAAAACGTTGCTATCGAAAGCATGCAGGAACAATTAAATGGACTAACAAACAAAAACGAGTTCTAGGCAGATTTATGTAATAGTATATACAACCACCTTCTGAAGTATCTGACGCTGAACACTAGTGGTGGGTAAATTCGACAAAAAATCGGAACCGCTTCCGAATGACTCCACCAATATCGGAAGCGGCTCCATAAGGTAGGTGCAATACTCCGAGCTCGGAACCGTCCGGAGCCGTCCGGAACCGTCCGGAACCGTCCGGAACCGTCCGGAATCGTCCGGAGCCGCTAGTCGGCAGCCGGAACCGACCGGAGCCGGAGTCGTTCGGAACCGTCCGGAACCGTCCGGAACCGTCCGGAACCGTCCGGAACCGTCCGGAACCGTCCGGAGCCGGAGCCGTCCGGAGCCGTCCGGAGTCGTTTGGAGCCGTCCGGAGCCGGCTCCGGCTGCCGACTAGCGGCTCCGGACGGTTCCGGACGGTTCCGGACGGCTCCGGACGGCTCCGGACGGCTCCGGCTCCGGTCGGTTCCGGCTGCCGACTAGCGGCTCCGGATGACTCCGGATGACTCCGGACGGCTCCGGACGGTTCCGGGCGGAATCGTGGGTTTTACTAAGCCGGAATCGGAGCCGGTTTAAAGATGCTCGGAAGCGGTTCCGGGCGGTGGGTGCGGTTCCGAGAACCCATCACTACTGAACACGCCGGGCTTGTGTCACACCTTTTTTAGGCCTTTTTTCTACTGCTCATAGCAGACAATAGAGATTAGTTTATTTTTGCAATGTTGAAAACGAAAGTAGAAACGTATGATAATATATAAACTCCAATTAAAACATAAGGTAAGCAGCCAAGCAAGAGAGCAGGTGTGGGAGTCCAGTATATTAAATAACCGTTCAAAAGACACTTTAAATCCCATTCAAAAGTAACCGTTAAAAGAATAAGAAAAAAAAATCAAAAACTATGCAAAAATTGGTTCAAGGAAACGTCTCCAGTCGAAACGTGCTTAAATACAAAAACAATATACAGGAAGATGGTGGACGAACGAATGGCTGCATATGCGGGAACGCGGCGGTACGCAGGAAAACTGCATGGAAGCGCTATGTGCTAGAGTTAAGTTAAAGGCAGTTAAAAAATAAACCTCGTGTAAATCCACTTCTACTGGTACGATACTTAAGCGAAGGAGAAGGCAGAGTATGAATGTTGAATGCGGTGAGCAGAACAGAATGTACGCAACGTGCAAGGTATGAAATGATTGTCGAAGAAATAAACAAAAATGTGAAATAATTTGTGGATGTTAGTTTATCCTTATTCAATTTTGTCTTTAATTCACATCGATAGTTTAAATTATATCGCGATAAATTAAAACCCACGTGGTCGGTACGGATTTCGAATTCGTTTTGTTTACTATTTCAAACAAATCTACTGTAAACTGAATACGAATTGTATCGTATATTTTTCCTACTCCTTTTCGCTAGCTTTATGTTTTGCAAAATATTTGTCTTTTCAGGGGTTAATAGATAATCGGCTGAAACCTTCGAATAGTTTTAATTACAATAAATGAAAATTAAAAATTGGATAAATGCATAATTTCTTCTTGTGACCGTTGCTATAATCCTTATTTTAGTAACCTTAGTCATAAGGTAAATATGTTCAAAAAGCATCGCGACGCGCTGGTATTCCGATAGAGGTGGGTGTCGAAGCTCGAGGAGAGTGATTCCTTACTTTTTAAGCGGCAAAACAGTAAACCATTGAGCAAAAAGTAAATTTGCATTATCTTTACTTCGTTCACTTCGATATATCCACGTTAAACTGCCTCATTAGAGTTCAAGATTTAAAATTGAAAGGACTGTTCAGACCTTAATCGACACATTTATCAATAACAACAAAAGAACTGTGGAGCGAATTGTCAATATACCGCTAAGAGAAACACATTGCTTGAAATTTTCTTAACGTCTTGAAAGCACTTTCACCACATATTTCATGCAGCATGAGGAGCAAAACACACTACAGCTTGGATCTGATTGAAAAGCTCCCTGTTGGGATCGGATCCGGCTCCGACTTTGCATCTCTCACCGACTGACAGAAGGCGCTGGAGACAACGAAACGGCCACAGTGGCGATTGTGGAAAATTGATTTTTTCTCGTAAAAACAAACCGCGTTTGGGAGGACACTGTGGCGTTTCGTGTTGTCGTGCAAAACGTTCATGAAAAGCGCCTTCCCTGTCATGATCGCCAACGAAATAGGTGCAATCGTTTGCGTTCGGTGAAGACGGTGAAAAGTGTTTGTTGCGGTGAAAGTATTCGGCAGATACTCCGTTGGGAACACATTTCTAAAACTTTCCTCACCCACCCCAACCCCCACATCCAACCACGTTTTGGCAAGAGATTTTTGTGTTGAAACAGGTTTTTTTGTGTGGCAGGGGAGGAGGCAGGAGGGTTTTGTGGAGCATCTCTGTCGAACGTGGACGGTTTTTGGAGGTCGAATTTCCCTAGTGTTTAGCCGTGGTGTGTAGCCTAGCACAATGGCCAGTCCACGTACACGTCGCGTTCTGAGCGAACTGAAACCATCGGATGGGAACAATGTAAGCAATGACTTTTCGCTATGCTTGATTAGTTCTGCTCGCTGGTACCATATGTGACCGTACGCTGCCCTAACGAGCGGTTGACTAATTACCTTTCCGTGCTCAACAATCACCAATTTGCAGAAATGTTTCGAGTGTGGAACCCACAATCCCCAGTGGGTTTCGGTAACGTACGGCATCTGGATATGCCTCGAGTGTTCCGGCAAGCACCGTGGCCTCGGGGTGCACCTTTCCTTCGTGCGCTCTGTCTCGATGGACAAGTGGAAGGACATCGAGCTGGAGAAGATGAAGGTCGGTGGTAATCGGAAGGCACGAGACTTTTTCGACACGCAGGACGACTGGGATGATACGGCACCGATCCAGCGAAAGTACAACACTCGGGCGGCCGCCCTCTATCGGGATAAAATTAACGCGCTTGCCCAGGGCCAGTCGTGGGATGCGTCCAGCGCGGCGGCACGGGTAAAGGCTGCCGGGCACTCGGGTGGTGGCGGTAGCAGCAGTGGCCACAGTTCGGCCAGCAGTGGCAGCTCACATTCCAGGGGCGGTGGATCGACGGGAGGCTATCAGAATGGCGGCGATTCGTACTATCAGGATGGTGGCAGCTACCAGCAGTATCAGACGCCGGAATTCAAGGCTCAGAAGGAAGACTTCTTTAGTCGCAAGCAGGAGGAAAACGCTTCCAGACCAGAGTAGGTACATCCTAGAGTGGAGATGTTGATCATTATTAATCCATGTTTCGGGGTGCCCTTTTCTTTTCTACAGAAATTTGCCACCCAACCAAGGAGGAAAGTATGCCGGGTTCGGCTACACGATGGATCCGCCACCGCGCAGTCAATCGCACGAGCTTTTCGATACCGTTCAATCATCACTGGCTACTGTGAGTTTCTTATTTCCCGTTACCTTGGCGACGGTTATACTGTGCTCCCAGCATTCTTAGAATCTACATTTCTAATCTTCTACAGGGCTGGAATGTGTTCTCGAAGGTGGCCAACGTGGCCAAGGAAAACGCTCTCAAGTACGGAAGCATGGCCTCGCAAAAGGTAGTTGAAGTTTCTAGCAACGTTTCAGAGAAGGTAGATGTCTCACGCACTTTATCTTTTATTTGCTTATTGCGGTTTTCATATTGTTTTGTATTCATCTCATACAAACCCCTTATGTTGTCTGTTTTTATTTTTCCTTCGGTTCTTTCACCCGCACCAAACGTATGTTTGTGTTGTTTATGTACGTGCGAAAATGGCGCACAGGTTAAGGAAGGTACGCTACTGGAAGGAGTCGGGTCTCAAGTGTCCAGTTTGGCGACAAAGGTTCGTATGTTTGCGATATAGAGCCTCCGCTATGAATCGCCATTGGTGCCTTTTGTTAGCTTTTCATCAATGCACACTGTTTTAATTTGCGCGTTTCTGACGCCATAAGAAGTTCCATGAAATTAACATGCTTACCCTTTTCGATGCAGGTAACCGAAGTAAGTCGCAAAGGATGGGGTGGAATCGGAGCCCCAGGCGGAAGTTACAGCACCCCGTCCGGAAGCAACGATCAGTACAGCAACATTTCCTCGGACAGCGGCGTCAACAGCCCGATCAATGGACGCCAGCAGCAGCACCGCGGTTCTTCCGGATCGAACCGCAACGGCGGCGGCGATTCTTGGTCCAACGGTAGCGGTGGTGGTGGAGCCGGTGGCTGGCAGAATGATAGCAATTCCAACAGCTTGCCACAATCGTACCAGAATGCCGACAATGGCGACGATGATGGCTGGACCGGATTCGAGTCGTACTCGGGACCAACGCAGGGGTCCTCCACAAAGCCGACTTACGGCGCTTCCTCCGCCGATCCGGCCAGTGTTGACCTGCGCAATGATAACTTCGAGCGGCAGTCAAAGTCCGGTGGATCGCGCCGAACCAGTAACAACGGTGCTAACGGCAGCAGGCAGTCGATGAAATCCCAGTCCAGCGTGGAGCAGGACTTTGCCGGCCTTGATATTAAAAACAACCGAGCACCGAAGAGTGGCGGCAAGAAGGCGAACAATAACGCCGAGGATGACCTCTGGAACATGTTGAACAACTAAACCAGGGGGGGTAGAGAGAGCTGTGCTCCTATTTCCTTTCCCCCCGGGATGGTGTGTGAATTTTATCGAATCGAACTACGAGACTTACCCATTGCCAGATGAATGACTTACGTCCCGAGCCCCTTCCGCCCTCCGTTTCCCTGAATCCTTAAACTTTCGTGGATTCCGATATGTACCCGCAGAATGTGTTATCCGATGTATTATAAGGTTGAAGCGTGCGATCATGCGTCGGTCGTTTCCTTGCAGAACATCACTCCGAATTCAGATCTGGTGGACGTTAAGCGTGTGTAGTGCAAGGATATAAACAAAGCAGGCTTCTTATCGGAGGAAGAAAAAAAAGAAAGAGATAATAGACAGAAAGAGAAAGATAGAGAGAGAGAGAGAGATAGAGAGAAAGAATTAGGCTGGCAAAAAAGAAAAAAATGGTATATATATACACATATTCTATATTCTAGTTGAAAGTGAAAGCGGCAACGAAAGTGGACCGTCCTCAGGACGGCCACCTTAGTGCAAATCAATCCCCGATTGTCTCCCCGCCCCGAACCTCCCCACGTATCCATATTTTAGCAAAATGACTATGTTTATGAAGATGAGGAAAAAAAAACAGATCGTGCGCCACGCCGATGATGATAATAAAATTGGTCGTACTTGTATAATCCCCAAACGGGCTTCGGGGTTTGTGATGGAAAATGTAGCATCCGAAGTGTGTTTCGCAGTGGTCAATACATTGTTAGAGGGAGTAATTTTCTTGATATTTGTTTTGGCTCTCGAACGGCAGATTGAAAAGGATTATTGAATAACCAATGTCGGAAACAAGTCAGCAAATCAGTTTTAATTTCGTTGATAGGAAAATTATCACCTCGAAATACGTCGTTTTTATGATGCCTTTTCCAAAGGAACTATTTCTTCGTACTGACGTAATATATTAGGTCATGTTGCTACTCAAGACCTATCACTTTATAGAATTTCTTTTTAATCTTCTAAGGGCCTGCGAATGTTTGTAAAATATACCTAGAGTTCTCACAGGTCAAAACCACGTAACTCCCGCGGAATGCTTATACAGTAATAACCGAAACGGTGCGCGTGTCTATTGACTCGGATGGTTATCAACGTTACGTGTGCGGCTAGAGTTTTTAAATTTATCAAACGACTAAAGCCGTCGAAAAAGCGCTCATACCGCGATCGCGTCCAGCGCTTTAGTTTGTGATCGTGGATGGAATATAATTGCTCATCAACGAGGAGCTGTGTTGGGGAACCTAAGCGCGAGTGTTGGCCGTCAAGGGGTTACCACAAACGAGAGGCAATTTATCATTCAGGCAAATGGGAGGTCCGGGTCCGTCGTCGACTCCTACGGAACTACGATGTTGCTGCTTTCGCATTCACGTCACTAATCGCATCTTTGACTCCAACCTGCTACCGTATATTTCGATTGAAGAATAATATTTCCCCCATGTGACGCCATAGAAGCGGTTCGTCCTGTGATGGACTCGCGGTGAACTGTTGACATGTAATCGTCGTGGGTCATTTGATGGAGGGAGGACTGGTTGCGGGCAAAACACCCACCGTCACAAAGGGGTGTTGAGCCTGAGAGCAGATTGATCTTCAAGCAAGGTAGAACATAAACCAACGCACTTAAAGGCCGCGATGCTGAAGCGCTGCGCGATCGCTCGTCATCCCGGAACTTGACAGCCAGCCAGCTGAGCTCCCACAGTGACACATTTTGTAGCCAGTATGGGGGCCGATTTGAAATCGACTGTCGTTTGTCCCACAACCAGAATAAGGTTACGCGGGGGATGAATCAGAGAAATGTGCTTTTAGTTTCCTATCTGAAAATATCGAAATGCTTGAATTCAATTTTAGAAAAACGTAAAAAGAAGCCGTAACGTCGGCGAAATGTTAAACCCGGAAGTTTGTCCCTCGCTGTAGTCGACATTAAATTTTAAAGATGCCCCATCCTAGTCTTGTATGGTATTTAGTTTCTCATTCGAACAGGTTTTCTTTAGTCGTCTCGGAGGGGTTCGTCTTATAAAAAAAGGTTCTTTTATAAGGCACCAAGGATTAAGGAAGGGTGGGGCCGTACAAGAACACCGTTTCTCATTCTCAACCTCACCGAACGATTCGGAGTAGTTGATGAGAGTCGTTTGAAAGCCAATTAGAGGAACAAAAGAAATCTAATCTTCTATCGTTTTCGTGAAGAAGAGCTGAAGATCTGTGTTTTAACTATTGTGTGTTAAACGAGGACATTACAGGTGCGTCCTTGCGTGATTAAGAAAGAGTTCCTTTTTCGTTGTTTCGTTGTAGAAAAAATACCACACCAACCGTTGCGATATTTAACCTTTCTATCGGCGCGACAAGAGTTCGATTGATGCCGCGTTTCGGCTCGTGAATGAACGGAAATAACCATGATCTGAGAGCTTAATAGGTACTTTGTTGCTCGGTTCCGCATTGAGGGGTTGAATGAGGTAATTGTTGTGGGATTAGATACGCGGTTGCCCCTTTTAGGATATCTTTCGAAAGGTTCGCCGGACCTAACCCCGTTGTGGCAAGTAATTTTGGAAGATATTTTAGTTTGTTTAAAAAAAACCTTCACCTACAACTGATATGATACAATTCACAATATGCAAACTTTATTGAAAGACTATCTTTAAAACGACCGCCTATTACCAATCGAACCGGTGATCACTCACCAGATGATGATGATGGTGATGATCATGATGATCTCCACAGAAATGAGTCGTTTTGACACGCAAATGTGCTGCCGGGACCATTTAAATGCAAAATGGTTTGGCGACGCTGTCACAATCCTCCCGCTAGGTTCGAAGGTCTCAAGAGCGGCCACACGCGCTTGACCGTGTCCTTGAGGCACATGCGCATGCGGCGCAAATCCTCCGTGCCTGCGATATTATAAAAGTTATAATTTACCGCTTCCAGGGACTTCGTTGGCGGTATTCGATCCTTTTGGTTAAGACGACGCTGATGAAGTTTTCGAGCGGACGAAAGGTACGCAGAGTAATGATGCGACATGTTGGAGGAACTGTTCCTGTACAGAAAAAAAACATTGAAGATTGTGACGGCAAACTTGTCCGATAAGTGCTGGATGACAAATTTATCGCCACTTGAGTGGAAATATTTATAGCTGATTTTTCATCGGAAATTTTTGGCGCTGCCTTGCGCTGACACTCGAAATGTTTGACCGCGTCCCCTTTGACGGTGACAACCGTTTCTGTGGACGGAAAGGAAGCCACCCGCCCTTGAACTTCTTGCGCCGATCAATGGGCCATCGATAAGTGATCGCTGAAGGAGATGGATCGTTTGAGCGGTTTGTTTCAATGCTATTAAAACTGAGTTGAGTGCATTTTCCACGTTCACCCTCGTAAGGCAGGTTATAAGCTTCTTTGCAGATGCATGTTTAACCTTTAAAGTCACAGTATCGTTTTAAAATTACAGATCGCTAAAAGCATCCACGTGGTAGCCATATTTTTAAATTTTGATAGTAATTATTTATCGTTAACTAAAAATGCTCAATTTAGTAAGTGTTTTAGCGTTCAAAGTTGATGTTAGGAAATTTTGAATTGTAAAAAATTTCGTTTTATCTGGTTTAAAAGTCCTTATTGTTAAAAGTACCTGTGAAAGTTTATAGTTGTAAGATACACGATGGTTTCAAAAGCATATTGTTTTTTATTTGCAACAATTTTTTTTACTTTCGATACTATTTAAAAAATAATTGGTTTTGGTGCATGTTATTTCCACCACCATTGTTGTTTGTCTTTTACCCAAATTTCTTTTTTTAACTTCATTTTTAATATTGAGTGACACTAGAAAAGCAACGAAAAACATTTAAATTACCACGATGCATATCAATTGTAAGAAAAAAATTCGTTTTGGTATTGAGATATGACAAAATTTCCTTATTTCTTAATTAAATTTTTAAATTACGGAAATTTATGCAAAAGACGTTACAGTAAACAGAGAATAGCATATTTTGCAGGATTGATTTGATAAGGAATATTGTAGTTAAAAAAAAAATGCTACAATACACAGATGGTACATGTTTTGTATTTCGTCCCAGAGCATAAATAATATTTTGCTTTGGGTTAAAAATGTTCAACTCTAATTAAAAATTAAAATCTTAAAAGCATAATGCTGTTGTTAAGCAACATATCCGTTTTGAGACTTGAGTTTTTGAGGGTTAAGATGTCCAAAACTCCAAAAGTTTCTACAGTTTAAGGCCGTCCACAAAACCTCTTCAGCAGGCTTGAAGGAAGTGTCCGTTACCTCGGGGCGTTTGCTGGCATCATTTGTTTCGCCCGGCGACGGCCATCTTTTCCACTCGATAGCTTGATAGCGTCGGTATCAACCGCGCGACAAGGCGACATCGTTCGGGCTTTTCATCGTTCATGTCGCAGCGAGCGCATTTTTGGGGGATAATCTCGATCGCCTCGAGAAGCAGAAGTAACGCCGCCCCGAAAGGCCGGTAGGTACGGCCGGATCGCTCCACACCCGTCGCTCTGTAACCGGTCTCGGGCGTCCCAGGGAGGGCCGACGGCGAAAAAGGTCGCCCGGTTTGTAAATTGACTTCTTTTTTAAACTCGTTCGAACGCACCGTGAGCGTCTTGCGCAAAGCGCGTCTTCGCGGGAGGAGGATCATCATCCACGTGGGTCGGAGATGAAAATTCATCTCCATTTACCTAGCGGAAAAGGGGGTAAAAATTAGCCTCAAAATTTCCAACTTTATAGCCCCGTTTCTGATTGCACGTTCGATGCAGTTTTATTGCCTTTCCATTTTGTTAAAACTTCCTCTAACGCTCTGTGAGGGTCAATATCCTTCCTAGAAGCGAATTGGGTGAACAAAAACAAATCGAATCCAATAAAAGGAAGCCGACACCGATGGCGATTTTTCGTTTTTATGGCGATGTGAAAATGTGCACGACAGTTCGCCGGAGGCCAAGGGCAACGCGCGTTGGTCGGTATGTCGCGCGGAACTTGAATCGGCGGACGTTACTTGTTGCATTCCTTAGAAGAAGTAGAAGAAGAAAAAAATACTAACCTTTAAATGTCTTTACATCCAAAGGCAATGATTGTTGGCAAGTAGAGACGGTGAGGAATTTTTTTTGTTTCTCGTCAACTAGGAAATCTTTTGCAAACATTAGATGTCGATCGATATCGTATTTTATGTGCGGCTTCGCGCAAAAACAAAACGAAGATGGCGCATCCTCGTAGGATATTTACCATGGGAATACAAAAAAAAGGCCAAGTGAATGTCACTGCCAAACTCATCAATTCGGAAGAGAACAATTATCGTTAATCATTGGGTCGAGGTTGTGATCGAGTCGAGCGTCTGTCCCTACAGTTTGTCCGGGAGTTGAGTTTGCATGCTCCATCAAGTAATTCTGCTCCCGGGTTCTGACAGACAGATTGACAGCAGGGATCGTCGGCCATTATCGCACCACCTGTCGCAGAACTGTGAAAAGGAGCGGTCGCCAAAAAAAACAGAAGCATCTGGGCGAAGGAAAAGTGCATCCCAATTAACGCAAGGACGTGTGCGATAATTGACGAAAATGTGTGAACACCGATTTGCATCAAAAGGCCGGACAACGTGAAGGTGAACTAGACATCAGTGTGGCTCCTGGAGCTTGGAATTAATTTTATTGAACTCTCGGAAAAAAAGTCATCACCAAGAGTAGCGCTGGGGGTTGTTAAATTAAAAGCCGTGAAAAACCCATCTCCGATCCAATTTTCCTTTCATCTCACGATAAGATTAAGCTCACGAATTAAGACCCATCGGTGCCAGGTGTGAACGGATTATTTTGACGAATCGTTATCGTGGATGAAAAAAAGGAACAAACCTATCTCGGGCGTTGCGTTTGCGGCGCTTTAGCAATTCTGTACCGAATATGACAAATCGACTTCCACCGTTCGGTTCGGTAAGGATTAGCATACAGATCGGGGCGGTAATTTGTCTTCCGTCGATGCCTGCGCGCGGTGTGGCTTACCAGAAGATCCTCCTTCAAGATTAATGAGCCTCCAAAATAAGCCGCACCAGTCTTAAGCGTTGTCATTCCATTTGGATCGCTTCTGTCTTCTTTCAAACATTGTTGATTCTTCAAGACTTACTGCTTCTTCTTTTGCCTGATTTGATTTTGTTTAAATGTAATCACAAGCGTGGATCACAAAACAATAGTTGAACGGTGTTTTGGTGATCGTCGATAATGTGCACATGAGCTTCCATCATCGGGTAGGGTCATTATGAATTAATTTCTCGGCTCCATAGCATGGTGATAAATCACCAACGTGCGAGGCTACCGAGCCAAAGGTCAAGGATGGGAGGGATGGTTTCAGATTTGCGATTTTTCTTTAGCATATTTTTATAATACTCTTTTTGGTTTTGGTTCATATTTTTCCACGAACTACAACGATTCAGATTGAACCATAGGTATTGGCTCAAAATTGAACTTTTGTACGAGATTTTGAGTTATGAATTACTAAAATATTGAAATATGGAAACAAGTAAAAGTTTGATAGTAGGATTACATTGTAGCAGGTTTCTGTTACAAGATATCCGATGTGTTGCAAAATGGGAAAAAAACAGAGATGCGTTTAATTTTTATTTAGAATAAATAAAACAAAACTACGATCGAATGTAAACTGTCATCCTTAGGTTTGGTTCTTCAGGGTCCTGTTAACATAAATAGCGATCGCTGAAAGAAATCGAATGATTTCCTGTTTCGAATTTTATTATTAACAATTTGGCAAACTGTCGACAACGAACGTTGCTGAGTTGTGAATAATTAACTTGTGTTAATGAATAACAATATCAAACAACCCTGAGTCTTCTGTTAGTAATAAAAGGTATATAAATTTGGGGATTTGGCTTGATAAAACGCATCGCTCTAAAGGCAACCGGATCACGCATTCTCACCAATCGCTCGCGATTATTTCTTGGTGTGCGTATTTTTAAACACAACATGAAAGAAAACCTGTTCACTATTCTAAGGAAGCAGGAAAAATGAAACACAAAATTTACATTTACGATCAAAAATGTGACAATGGTACAGGGAAACGTTGGGAGAATGGTTAGTTGGGATTTAAAATATTAAAAATTCATCATTTGAATTCTTGATGAAGGTCAAAGGAAGGATGCGAAATTATTAAAGATTACCGGTTGGCTTTAGCAGCCGTTTTGCATAGCGGCCTTTTCATTCGATCGCTGCTCGCTGGGCCGATACGATCTCGTTCTATTTGCGATGGCAATGGACATCAATAGGAACTAGTTCAATGTTGGCGTGCACTTCATGTCCCTGACCATCTCTGTGTCCGGATGCCCGCGTATCGGTTGACAGTTTCCTTGTTGCATCATTCTAGGTTCTATTGAACGCCGGCTCTTCCACTTCATCCCTCGCGAGATCGATTTTCCCATTCCCCGCACGGAGTCGCGTTCGTTTCGTCCGTCAAAATATTCACCTCACACAACGCAACAAAGTAGCAAAACCTCAGCGTAGGTGACAAAATGAAACATGTACAAGAGTCTTCAGACACAGGTCGGAACCCCAGACGGCGACCAGATGCTCCACTGTCGCTGGGAACCGGTTTCCGGTATTTGTGGACGCCAAAAAGGACGCGCTCACGATGCGAACTCGTGGGCCGGTTTGCTAGCGATTTCGGATTCCGCAGCTGTTTGTTGTAAAAATAGGATCCACCCCAAAAAGCCTCCGCCTGAGAATAGAAATTGAATTCTAGCACCGGTTCGATGTTGAATCCGGTTGGGGTGTTATTTTTCTTTGATGCTATTAATTTATACGAGCCAGTTTAAAACTGTATGCCTATTTTTGTGCTTGAAACGTCTGAGGATCGTATCGATGGTTTGCCGCTCCTTTGTCGAAGAATTTTGAACCATAAAAACACGTAAATTCGTGGTTGGATCTTCAATCCACTCGGACGGTTCGGCTGACCTTCACGACGATAACGACGGAGCGGAAGGGTAATGGAGTGGTTTGATTGTGATTATCTGCCCGACAGCCTTCAGCCGAAGGTACGGATGCATAAAACCGATGCTCGAACGGTGAAGATGAGTGTGCGTCAGTAAATGAAGGTGGCTAAATAAACCAATCAAAATTCGACCCACCAATCAAGAAGGCTTATCCAATCCGTGGGGCTGCACTTTGGGCACTCTTCATTGCATCTTGTCGGCACGTTCGCCTCCGAGGGCTTGATAATGTCATGCATACCACTGTGACTTCATTCTGAGGAACGATGGCACGCGCGCTGGGCTTGAACTTTTCCACTTGCGTGCCGAACAAGGCGAGCAGCATCCTGGGCGAGTGTCATGAGTTTTATCAGTTTTATTGCTAGCCTTTTCACCTGCCGTTTTGGCCCCGAAACTCGACCCGGTCTGGAGGCTGTTGTTTTGGAAAAGGAAAACACCGGGGGAGAACCGCCAGAGACCGCGTCGCAGGGCGCTATAAATTACACCGTTCCGATAGCGATAGCTTTGCTCAACAATTGTGTGTGCGTTTAACCTCATGGGGCGCATGTTGCGAGGAGCCATTACTTTCAAGGGCGGCCTGGTTGCGGTCAGCATGGAGTGAAGATGCCAGTTAAATGCTGCAGATTTAAAGAAGATTTTTGCGCGACGGCTACCGTCGGCGGTAAAGTTCAAAGTTAATAAGCTCCGTCTCGCTGTTCTCATCGATAGTGGATTGGAATGTATACTTATAAGGGGTTGCCTAAGTGATCATATGTCAAATTTTAAATTTACATTAAGTCAAAAGTTGTCATTTCAGAATTGTCCAAGGATTGGATTGGCGAAAATTATTCAAACACACAACAATCTCAAAACTATAAATACTGTTTAATCAAACAAAAAAAAAAAAAATCAAAATCTTTCAATACATATTTGACTGTTTGTGTTTTCTTCAATACATTTTTGTTTACATTTTTTTTCAATACATTTTTGATTAGTCATACAATTGTTACACAATTGTTATTGTGCATATTCCAATTGGTTTTAAATTGCAATGAAAAGGACATATCATTCAAAAATTGAAATATAGGAAAATTATTTGCTACATTTTGGTTTCTGTTCATGCATAACAATGCTTTGAACATTACGTAACAAAAACATAAACTTTTCCAAAAATATTATTGTTATCGTGGACACTTTTTAAAAGTAGGTTTACACACCCATCCCGGCAAGGACGAATAGAAAAAATTAACCTTTCCCGCGACATTCCATCCGACCACGTTTTCCTAAACCGGGTTCGTCGCTTGTCGCCTCGTCGAGCTTCTTTCGCGACGGTTTTGCATTTTCAACTCGGCAAGAAAGCAAGAAATACGATCGCTCGATCGACCTGCCCGTTCTAGTTGAGTTGTTTTGCTTTTATCAGCTTTGGCGAACCGTAGAAACCTCACAGTTTCCCCGTGTTTCGTGATGTTTTATCGCGTTTGTTTGCTTCTTGTTTGCATATTTTACGCACTCATTCATGCGACTGATGGTGGAGAAGCTGGCGGGTCGTTTGGGGGTCGAAATGCTGCCACTGAGGCCATTTCTTCTGCCACCGCTTGGGGGAATGAAACAAGAAATTAAATAAATTCACCTATTTTGGAACGCTGACCGGGTTATATGTGGATGAGGTTTTTGTTTGTTTGTTCCTCGAACGGTACGGTTAGTATTATTTCAATATTCGGCTATATCGGTCCGTCTGGAGCCCGTTATCTTGCGCGTGGTCGTGCACGTTGAGACTGGGTCGCCCGTGTCGTAGGTCAGACGTGTGTTTGGAACGGGTTTTCCTCCTGCAACCGGTCAGCAAAACTACTTTCGAAGGATGAGACCCGCTGCTGGGCAGGCGTCGAGCGGGCCAAAGGAGGTGGGGGTATGCTGATTCGAGGCTATCGATGCGTCGTTCGGAATTGGCATGCGTTTCATTTCATTTTCATCATTTCACGAAATCGAAAGTGCCTTTCGCACTCGCTTCGATTCTGAAGATGTTGCGTTCGAGTGCTTTCTACGTCAACGATACATCTCTATTCTCAAACTAATCCCCCGGAACGGAAGAGCTAATGATTCGTCCCATGCAAATGAAGGATACTTCAGCTGTCCTTGCTATAATTAGTCACTGACACTGACGGTTGAAAATTTTCCACGCTCGCGTCAACGACCGGCACAGGCAGCTCGCCCATGACATTCGGGGCGCCTTTGAGTCAGCTAATTTTTGGGATCTTTTTTACCTCGAGTTTCCGGCCCGGACAAGAGGCTTCCAACATCTCGTTGGGAAATGTTCGAAAAGATGTCGTTCGCTTGATGAGCAACAGAAGATGGTTTCACAGCGTCAAAAGTGGACAAAATTCGACCTGATTTCAGCGAAGGAAGGAAATGGGAGCCATTTTTCCTCACTTCCATTGGACCGAGGGAGGGCTAGAAGGCTACTGATAGGCACCGGTTACGCGCGCTCGGATTAACTACCACTTGTTGGTGCAATAGATGTGTTCATCTAATCACTCTTTTATCTTGTTAACGACGTGTTGATGGGCTGAAGATCATCGAGTGAGTCCCAGTGGGGTAATAAAACTAAACAAGCCTATCCAACCGACTGCCGGGTAATATGTGATATGGTTATTGCGGTGATATAATGTATACCTTCCTTCGGATCGGTTAAGGCACGATCTTCAGGGTGCGCACTCCGGAATTCATCCATCGCTGAACCTCTGGACGAGTGTGTTCTCTGCCGCCGTATGACACGTTCTGATCTTTCATTGCATTTACAATGCTGTTACGGTGCAGCTAGGACATGCATGCTAATTTGCCCTGCAACTATGTGCTTACGATGCAAAATTATCGGTATTACAATCTAGGTGACATTCTCGCAAAGGTGATGGAAGCCATACAAATTAATGTGGGGGGAAGATCTTTCCCGGATAGAACATCCCGGATATTCCTGTCGATTGCTTGCTGTTTTTTCACTTAAGGTTTGTTTGAATTAATTTTTAAAAATTGTCTCAATTCAGTTTCACAAGAGATTGTAGAAGCTGTAGGATTATTATTTCTTAACAGTTTCGTCCATTTGACGATCGATAGTGATCGACGATAAGCCAAACAAGCCTTCACTGATTGACCTAATGGCTGTGTAATAGCTATAGCTTCATGAAAATGTCAACCATGTCCAAGCTACCATCGCGTTTACTGTTGTATCCCAAATCGCAACCGCCGTCTTATGACCCCTTGGCTCACCCCATATGGTTTTGCAGCTTCATAGCGTCCTCTAGCGGGTGCCGTGCCGGCCATCGGGTTAACCGTTAAAGCAGTAAGACCTCCCGGCCTACAACAAATCTAAAATCAATGTTCACCAAACCGCCATCCACCTTTATGGCCACGCCGGTGAAAGAGAAGTCTACTGTTGAGGCTGCTTCTCGTCATTTGAAACTGTCATAAACGGTAGGACGTTTGACCGGGGGAGGAGTAGAAACGATGAGTTCAAACCGCACCAGCCGAAGGCTACCGTTTGAACTTGAAGGCAACACAAGTGTCCCTGAGGGCAGCCGATCGGTGTAGTGGTTGGATGGTTGGCTTGTCCGCAAGAATGTTGAACTGAGAAGATGAAAGTTGAAAGGAGGTAGCATCCGGCGTGACTAGGTGACAAAAATAGGGTCAGTTCTAAGGGAAGCCGGGATTTTCTGAGCGTCCTGATTGGAAGCAGTTGATTGTGTTCAACTGATAACTGATGAATTAAACATTTAAAGTTCATCTAGGGTTTAATATGACTATTTGAATCAAGATTTCATATCGCAATGTTCTTACTTGTCGTATTTATGACACAGATTGTTTCAACGTTGTTGTCTTCTAACAAAAACAGTTATATTCACTATTGTTTTCCTTAATATACGGTTTAACCTAAATATACACTTTAACCAAGATTTTTAAGCATGGGAGAGTCCTGCGAGATTCAAAGGTCTTTTAACTTTTGGATGAGAGTGGATTCAGCAACAGGAAGCAGCAGGAAATACAAAATGTGTGTGACCATGCTCAACTCAGCTCAACTTTAAATAAAAACACATATGGTACACACATTTTCAATTGGCTATCAGAGCCTTTATCAATCACTTGGTTTCATTGAACTCTTTAGAAACTGTTGCACAAGATAAACATTGCCCTATGCTGATAAGACTAAGTTTACTGGATTAGAACAAATTGTCTATCTCCTGAATCATTTTTCTAAGAGAACAAGGATTTGGCTCAGGATAGTGATCAAGACAACGCCTCATCCAACGAGCAATGCATCCAACGAATAATGCAACTCAGCATTCTTGGAACATCGCGACTCGGCCCCTGGATCGTTGCGACTTGGACCACCATGATTATGCTGCGTTGCAGTTCTAGAATGCTAACCGCTAGAACTCGAAAGTTCAGGTGATATTCAGTCGTAGACCAAGTTAGGCAGCTATCAACCTGCATAGGTTATGGTAAATAAAGTTAAGTGTTTTTAAAAACCCAACCACCATGCAGTCGTGCGATAACTGATGTTTAAAACAAACACTATGCTTAAAAAAAGTTATAACTAAAGGTAGCACCTTACCATAATTTCACATTTACAAACGGTATACCGCTAGCATAGTGCACTGGCATTCGGTATCTATCACTAAAGATAACTTTGTGTTAACCCCACGCACGCTACAGCATCCGAAAGATCGCGACGATCGCGCGAACATCGCTTCCATACAGTCTTCATGATCGCGCGACATCTCCGAGATGATAGTGTCTCCACGGGCTGTCCGCATCATCTTCTTCTCGCTGCTTGGCCGGCTGAGAACAGCACGCGCGTGGTGAAGTAGGAGTACGCAGCCACCATGCGCGCGCGCGCGCGCGCGTGTATAAATAAGCCTTTGAAATTCGCAGCGCATTTCAGTCCGCTGTGGATTTTGGCGCGCTTTGGATCGTTCTGCGTTCGACCCGTACCCGGGTCCATTCCGGGGAACAGACTCGTGTTTAGGGCGTCCGTGCTAGGGGGAACTCCCGTGACCACGGTGTGGTGTGTGCGTGTGTGACCGTCGGTAATGAGTTAAACTGAAGAGAAAGGACTAAAGAATCCTTGCACTGCCAAGTGAACATAGTGTTACCAATCCGTGATAGTGAAAGTGCCATTCTTAGTAGTGATTATTTGACCCAACGAAACACCGTTTCGTTGATGGATTACCAGTTCGTGAGTTAGTCAGAAATAAACCCTCAGAAACACCCAAAAACGATCCCGGTTTATACTGTCTTGTGAAGTTCTTCCAGTGCTCAAAAATGGTGAGTTAACATTTGATTTGTGCAGATGTGTTTCTTGTACTGTTGAATAA
Organism: Anopheles coustani; assembly: GCF_943734705.1. NCBI lineage: Eukaryota > Metazoa > Arthropoda > Insecta > Diptera > Culicidae > Anopheles > Anopheles coustani. The sequence goes on from NC_071289.1 coordinate 75,995,904, forward strand.
CGGACTCGTAAAACTTCGTTCGTGGTGTCGAGGACTATACGTGATGAGATTTTGGACTAGAATCCCGAAGACTTAAATAGTGTATGTTAAGCACGTCCGAGTGGCGAGCACTTTTGCTTTTGTGTTCCATTCCGTGGGTGTAAGAACGAATGGTCTTTAGATCCCTTTGTTAGAACACTCCGTTCAGGAGGTGAAAATTCTGGTTCTACTTTATCGTGCCATGGCGCCTGGACGTGTGAATGTGGGAGTCGGAAGGGACTGCGGAAAGATCCACTGTGTGGGTTTTAAAGTTGACAAGATTCTTGATGAACTGTCGTTGCGTGAAGTGGCTGCTCGCTTGCAAATAGATGGAAGAATGTAGATATTCTGTTGAGTTTGTCATGTCCGATGTAGATTCAATCGCTAGCTCGTGCTGGCCAGCAGCTTGGACGAGAACAGGACCTCCGAGCGTTGGCTCTGTGTGTAGGGATTTAATTTGTGCTTAGTAAAAACTTGCCGGACCTTCGTAAGGAGCACGGCAGAATAGCCACTGCACGTACCGATAAAAACGCTGGATAAATGGTCATGATTTACGACGAATGTGTTGCTTATGCAAATGTTTCACTGGCGAACAAGAGATCCTCCTCAGATGTGGGTTGTCACTCTTCTTCAAAAGGGCAAACAGGAGGATGAAGCTGGTCTAAGTACATTCCCGGGGTTTCTTTTGACTCTCCGCTCAATAAGCATTTTTGATAAATTTCTCTCGAGAAAATGAGTCAGTTACGACGAATTCTAAACAGGTAACCGTCCTAAACTTGCACCAGCTCTGCATCCGGTATTGAAAACACTAAAATGCATACATTACAAATCGGGATACAACAATCGCATAGTGCTTTGGTGACTCACATAGCATTAGAAATTCCAACCCCGACCAAGGATAGTGATACCGTGAACTTATACCTGGGAAATACAAGGCAAGGACATCGACAATAATTGGTCGATAGTAGAATCGGTTTTTAGTCATAGTTGCAACGGTGACTAATACAAACGGAGTGTCGAACGAGGTTGGATGATGCGCATCAAACGACTACAGGAATGTGGGAGGAAAATTTATTATTATAGTGTGATCAACAAGATTTGTTTTAGTTTGCTTGATTAGTTTCGATCGAATGTGGTTTCCTCCTTTTTTTGGGTTTCTTAAAATATAGTGAACACTACGAGTATAAAATATTTGAGTTGATATATTGCTCAGTCATTGTAAAATATTCTGAGAATGTTTTAAGATATTTTTTTTTATCTTCAATAATTGCTCCACTTATTGTTTTATGTTACTGTTAAGTGATGCTATCATATGTTACATTTGAAATTATTACACATATAACATTTTTCGATCATTTATCAGTTCTTTAAAAAACATTTACATTTTTCAATCATTCATCCGTTTGCAATAGGAACATTTCAAAATTTCCTACTTATTTGGTTTTGCTAATAATTTTTTTTTTTTGAATGCGATCTTTGGTATACTATGCGATCATATCGCGTATTATATGATCGTTGCTAAGTTGCATTCTGGTGACATTATTGAATCTCAATCCATTATAGTAAGAAATGGTCAAGGAAACCACATCAAAAAGAGACATTTAAATAAAGTTTTAAAAAATGCTACATCTATTAGATCACGATCCAATATTTATCACCCCAACACTTCCTGTTGCATCACTGTTTAATCGTTGGTTGAGCTTTCTTCCTGACTTATATAATCATGTGTTGATATTTGGATTGCTTTAACTTACCGATTAAATGGGTTCATTTGTTTTTTGTTTAGCGTGAACCAAATCGAAAAAGAAACTCAAAACGCTTACCCCTTCTCTAAGCCGTTCCCAAATAAAACATCTAAATTCACTTCTGTAACTGTTACGGACCGACGCCACCGTCCTCACCTACATGTCGTCCAGGGTGTGCGACATTTAACGAGCTCATTGTTTGATCTTCCAACGGGCCGGGTCCAGGTGATATGGTTTCGGAATGGTTCCATTGGAAGCTGGAGCGAAAACCTGGGGGGAAAATCTGCGCCAATACTAACAAAATGCATAACTCGAAGGGGTAAGGGTGGGCAAGGAGTCGTAAAGAGGGACGGAATGCGAAATGTTGGGTTGCTCGGCGTTCGCCGGTGCTACATGGAAACTTCATTATCATTTCGCTGCTCTCAAGCCTTAAGATGGCGGGATTGAAGATATGCAACCCTCTTGCCCGGACGGTATCTTTCCAACCGTTCACCCTGTTTTCCGCCACCAAAAAACCCCGGCGAGGTCAAAGGCTAGCGAGCCGATTTGTCACGGCACTAAACGAGCACCGTTGTTCTGTTCCGGGGGGTACTCGACGTTCGCTTGCATTTGATTGCAGGAAACAACAACACCACGGCACGGCCCGGCGTGGTTCTGCACCTCTCGGGGCCACCTGACACGGGTTGGATGACGACGTTGGACACGCGCCGTCTCATAAATATGTATGATTGATATTTGGCTATGCTAATGCTCCACTTTTTCGGCCGGCGTTCACAAACAGATCTGAGGCGCTTGCAACAGGCCGGTTTGTTTGGTGTTTGTGTATGTGTGTGGATGTCCCACTTCTTCCCTAAAGGAAGCCAACGTCCAAATGCAGGCAAAGTGCAACCCAACGGAGGTTTCGGGTTCAGGCGATCCCATTTGAGTGTGGGATCATGGAACCCACTCTCGATTTCACGCACTGCATTCGACGCTGGACGTCGCATAATTCATCCGGTTGATGAGCATCAGCTGGATTGCAGCAGGTTGCAACCAAACCCCCCGGTCGGTGGACCGGCCTGGATCTCAACATAGATGAAATGGGCGCAGGTTTTGTCGTCGGTAGGCGTGTTGCATAACTGTTCCATTTGACGAACGCCAGAAAGATTGAACGTCGCTGGCGCTGACACTGACACAGCGACCGGCGCGGTCTATGCTAATTAGCTGGACCGTGAACGCGATGGGGGGACAGGTCAAAACCCGCCCGAAACGGGCTCCTCTGCCAGCGACAGCGAAAACACAAGAATCGGAACGACCGTTTGCCGAAGGTTTCAATTTCGATTGCTCGTATCGATACGGGAAATTGGTCCATTCGGGCCGTTTCGGGGCGGTGCAGTTCGATAGGCCGTTTGCATAGCAGCATATGTGGGGGGCTTTAAGGTCAAAGCCCGTGAGAAGACGGAGGGATGGGCTACACAGCTTCTCCTGATAACGATTATTGTCTATCGACGCGGGGTATCCAACGGGTTTCGATATCGATTAGGCAGCCGCTAAACGAACCATCATGCGTTTCGACCAGTTTTTGGCCGATCGTGATATACGACTTAGTGATGAGGCAAGATTGCTGTCCTCTTGAGGATACAACGATTGATTTTTTGACTCATTTCATGTTCGGTATGTTTTGAACATATGCTCATAATGTGTGTCCTTCAATAGTCGTATGTCCTTGTTTGGAACGAATTGCTTAATGCGTCTTGATTGCTTCTGATTTTGAAATGTCCTTAAACATTGTTATTAAAAAAATGCTTTTTAGAATTAAACCAATTAAAGAGAATGGTTTAAAACACGAACATAAAAATAACGCTTAAAGGCCCCATTAAAGGTAATCTTAGAAGCAGTTTTTTTTAGTAAAAATGAAAAGTAAAAGTGCTGGTAAGCCCTTTAATAATATTGTGCTAGATCGATATACGTGAAACAGTATTTCGTTTTTATGGCTAAATAAAACGGATTTTTTGGTTCTATAGTAAAACTTCAACCTTAATATCTACCTATTATTTTAGATCAAAACTGAATTTCTAATTGTTTTAAATAATGAATTCTTTCAAGAACTTTTGAGATAAATATGTAAAGTTTAGTTTCATTTGCAAGATATAAAATTTCCTGTGCATCACGATTGTTTTTTATTTTGAACTTCGAAGTGTCAGATTTTACGCAAAAAAAAAAACAATCAACTTCTAATGCTGATAGTTTTGTTTAATTTATTTTAATTCGATCAATAAATTTCTTGAATCAAGTAAAATGTCAATTTTACCAAAAAAGGACTTTGCCCTCAAGGGATAAATCAACAAAGATTCCTCCCATCAACAGGGAGGACAAAATTCCTTAAAAGTGCTAATTTGATGATCATTTTTAATGTTTTTACCCGCAATCGCTGAATCTTCTTTTCAGGTTTTGATAATGAACGAAAAGACATCCCATGCAATAACACAACGTTGAGTTGATTAATCGATCGAAGATACGAAGGGAAGCAAGCACGGTGTGTGGGCTTATTTAGAGTTCGGTGCAAAACAAAGCTCAAGGCACAATGAGTGACCATCTGTGTGAAACACCTTAAGTTCCTAACTACTCAAAGGTTGCAATCAGATAGGCAGCATCATCAAAAGACATTAGCATCCTACCAATCGGATTCCAAATTTTGTTGAGCCTATATTCGTTGACCTCACAACTCATTAGATCATGTGACGGTGTTTTAATCTTATTATCCTACGCGGTGTTTTTTTTTCGAGCATAGCCTCCACGTTAATTGGCCAAAGCTAAGTTAAGAACATGGCACGAAGAGCGCTCGGTAAATTAATTTCTCCTGGTAGTAAGCTGAGGTGTGGGCTAGGAAGGTTGGTAGTTTTAGTCAACATGTTTCTATCATTTGGATCGTTAAAGTAATTTGGATATGGCAGACAAGCGGGTACTTTCGGCTTACGTCAGATTTCGCCTGCCATTCTAACGACGCCTCTATGAGTCGTTGAACCCGCGCCGCTCGGAGTGTGTGTCTTCCAGGAACTCTCCACCGACACGCGACTTTGGACTTCGGCTGGATGTAGTTTTTAATATTTTCCTGCCTTCGGTAAGATGAAAAAGCCTACGGCCAACAAAATCTGTTTATCTGTTTGTTTGTTTTACTACCCACTTTCCTGGCACAGATTCCGGCTCCATTCGGGCTTCTTGGGGTCGATTTTGTGGTTCTTGCTGAGAGAACTCCAGGTGTACGGCGTTCCTACCCCTTTTTATGCAAATAAATATATGTATCTGGCGAAATTGTTTGTCGCAACAAATGTGTACATTTTTCAAACCATCACCGCTCGTCGCTTTATCTGTTCAAATATCAGATTTCCCGTTTTGGTTTTGAGGTTAAATTTTATGATTGAACGACTCGGTTGTGGCCGTTCCTCCGGGTAGAACCTGTCTCCTGGGGAGAAAACAACTTTCCGTCATGTACCGACAATCCATGTGTGTTTGTGTTCTGTAGCCGTAGTATGATTAATTACAACCAAGAATGCATTTACCTAAAAAAAGGCTAATGAGTTCGAATGACACGAATAAATGAGGTTGGTCCATGACACGATTCGCGTCTGTTTGCCGCAAGCCGTCTTCCTCGGGCAAGGGTGACGATGGTTCCCACCTGATTGCATTCAATCGCTTGATATTAGCATACGGATGTCACACTGGAAGCATTTTGGCAGCGTTGCATTGTTGCATAAAAGTGGTCTCGTTTCCCTCCTCTAACTTGATGTGTTTTTCTTTATATTTTTGTTTCTCCAAACACCACACTTCCATCCAAAGTTGGTCAAAGTGGCAAAGATTAAACATCCAACGCCGTTCTGCGCAATCTTCGGTGGTGCTGCGAATTTAGCACGATCCGATCGTGGGTCACGCGGAGTCGTGTGACGGCGCACAAGACCCCCCACACACTCGGGCAGCCTTCAACTCGCGCCCGTCCGGCCAGCGTTTCTGTGTGCCCCGCAATCCGTCACAGTTGCTTTTAGATAATTCAATTAAGATAACACATTTCCACAGCAATTTGTCTTCGGAGGAGTTTTTTACTGTTTTTTTTTCGTTTGACTACCAACGACTATGTGTGAAGCCTTTTTTTTACGATTAATTTCAATGTCTGGTTGTCGTAATGTGTGACCGATGTCCGCAACCACAAAACGGGGCGAGCTGTGAGGAGAAGATTAGATTAGAGGGCGCACGGAAGCGGGCCGAGGTTCAGGGCGTGCCATTAACAGTACACTGGCGTGTAAGTTTTTATGATTTTATCGGCGATCTTTGTCACCTCCAGGCTGCCCGATTTGCTTACAATCATCTAATTGGGCTTATGTAGTTTAATGCGTGTGTGAAGTATCTCCCGATTCGCTTTAAGTCCCCGAATCTAACGGTCGGACTCTTCAGCTGTTTGTCGTTCCACAAACCAACCCAACTGAACGTTGAAAGGGAAAGGGTGATCCGGTTTATACTTTTACGCATCGATTGGCTTGAGAACTCCATTAGCATCTTCCCAATGGCGACCTTGAAATAGTATCATCTTCCCACCTCTCGGCCAACGACGCTCTTCGGTGTGCGTGTGTCTGTCTGGTGTTAATTCGGCTCCACTCGTCCGCGCTCCATTGCCCATTACCGATCGACCGAAATATATGGTCGGTTTTGAAAAGGGAAACTAACCGAGAGGAGTGGGTTTTTGATTCGCGTAAGCGTAACTTCGATCGTTTGATGCATTTCAAACCGTCACCTGATGGTCGTCCGGATCATCCGAGGCGGACGGGTCCGTGTTGGACACGCAGGGATTTTAATTGATCGAAGGACGCTCGTCGTGTTTCACCGGCAAACGAAAGGAGATGTTTTTACCCCGTTCTTATACGAATATACTTTGTCCGTTATCAACAAGGCGCTTAATGAAGATGGTGGTTAAAACACGGCCCCGTTTCCTTTTTCGGCACGAAAGTGCCTTAGGGGTCAGCTTGGTTCATTGAAACAAAATTGTTTTTCATGCTTTAGGGATCTATATTCATGGGAAGAAGCATATCTATCCCAGGGATGGGAAAGAAGAAATGTTTTCTTCATGATTTAAAAATTGTGAATGTTTAAAAATAATCACAATAATATTGTTCTCCTTGAACAAAATATTGAAAGGTTATCACAACATGTGGCATAATTTATCGACGAACGTACAGTCCATGAATTCATTTATCGAGCACGACTTTATCAACCATTCATTTCTTACCCTCGCGGGGACACGATTAACCCTGATCCTTCCCTCGCGGTGAAATCCGGTGGGTGGTTTCGGACGCCAGGAGTTTCGTAGGAGAAAACCGATGATTCAAGATGCCCTTCGACGGTGGTTCAGATTCCCCCCGGCAGAGCCCCATGTGTCGAACCAGTTATAATGCGACCGGAGCAGTGAAGCCACACACAATCGGCTTCGGGTGCTGAAGATTGCGTAACCGGCGTCATCTTTGTTGGTCGCGACCCGAAGATGCCGGGTTTTTTTTATCATGGTTTTGTTTTCGTCTTGCCTTCCAATTGACCACTACAGCAGGATGTGACCTTCATTGAGTGGGGCGAGGGGTTGGGAGATGGGAGAGGAAGTGCACCACCGAGAGGTTACACCGCGAGAAGGTTATCGAGTATGCAGCCAGTATTCTGCCCCGTGAGCATCGAAGTCCCCTTTTTGGATGATTAAAAGAATGAAAAAAATGACCACAGTTCAATGTCGCCTGCAAAGATGTCGCTGCGAGTGCTGGAGAAATTCGAAATAAATTTCGAGAAAAACACCGTCGCGCTGTAGGCCAACTAATTTGTGCTATCCTTGCGAGCCATTTTTGGTAAACGGTTGAACACCGATGGACGTGTGGATAATCTACGTTTATATCTCGGTAGACGAAAGCTAAGGCTTAACAGGAGAACGAAACGGCCGGTAATGAGTTTCCTTTTGAGGTTCGTTTTCCGCTGTGAGTGTGTGTGCGTGTTTCTGTTTTTGTTGCTTCCGTTTTCGCGAGTACAAGAGCTCGGGGCAATTGCGGGCAATTATTGTCAGTCGAGTTATGGTGCTGATGGTGACAAAAATGGGGTTCGTCACTTGCTGTAGAGTTGTACTTATTCGTATGGACTGTTTTTTTCTCCTTTATCCTTTGACTAGCTGAGGAGGGTGAATATACTCGTAATGTTTTTCTAAATGAAATAATTTTAAAAATTATATTCCATTAAAATTGACTAATTTTTATAGTAATAAATTATTACTTAAGCTTTTTTTCAGTGCATTTTTTACTTTTTGAAAAATCGCCCACTATCTTCCCAAAGTACTACCCTGTCTGTCTGTACAAATATTCTCCGCAAACAGTCCCAAATCAAGCAAAAAATAAATAAGATATTGCTGGTTGTGATCGCTCGTAGAACCATTCCGAAGTGGGTTAATATTTGCATATCTTTTGGCTAGAAACCTGCAGAGGACGTGAGAACACTGATCTTACCCAGCAGGTACGACAGTCTGGTATTCGAGTGGAACTTGATGACACCTACAAAAATGTACCACGTATATCTCAAGAGATCGTCTTGCGTCGCGTGGTGGATAAGATTGGGGCGACATCAACATTTATGTGTGTGTGTGTACACGGGGTAGCTTCCACTCTTCACGCGATTCCGTTCATCACAGTTGGAATCGCTTCGAAGAAGACTTACGGGCCAACTGCGGTGGAGCCAACTTCTGTGACCATGTTTACTATTCATAAAGTGGTCGATAATCGAAAGCAATTAGTTATTGTTGTTGCCGGCGATGCTAATGTGGGGACGACCGGTAAAGCATGAGCGAGAGCAATCACCACAGAGTACAGCATGGGCCACGAAGGTGGTCGAAGGGTGAGGTGCACAAGGCAACCAAGCTGTTCGAGAACGAGCTGAAGACACGGGTTTCACCGGCGACGATTATGTTGTCGTGTGAGCGGTGGCAGCTACCATTGCGGATGGGTCGCGTTGAGTTCAATCAAATAACAGCGTGTTTAGGTGAGAAACATGTCGCCAGTTGCTTCCAACAACTCACACGAGATCTCCGACACCCGATATGGTGTTCTTCTCCGTGAACTGGCGTTGAACTTCCTCGACGGTTCGTGCCGGACTAGTGACACACTTTCCGGAGGGATTACTTCTCATTTATTCTCTAATCTGTTCCACCCGCCGAAGCCTGGCCGTGTGAGGGTATTTCTGGCCGTGGTGATTAATTGCACCAAACACTTGACACGATGCAACGTTTCGAGAAATCCTAAACGACGGATTTTTTTCGCATCACACTACTTTGTTGCCAGCATGTTGTTATCATCGGTATGTGGGTCACACACGTCGATAAAAAGTGGTCACGTGAAGGCCGTGAGTCTCATCATATGATTATTTGACGTAATTGATAGGAATAAAATGTTAATTGATTGGAAACCTTAAAGCACGATCCTAGAGACGATCTTGATAAAAAAAATGGCAACGAATGAAATCGATAAGGAAACAGTGATGTTATTGACTTCATATAAATAGTTTTTATGTGATGCAAATTGCATGATTTGGTACGTCATAAAAGTTCTATTTGACTTCCTCTAGCCGAAGGTAACATGAATTAATATCCAGCAATATTGAAGCTCGTTACAAAGACGGATAATTAACCGTTTCCATCAACCAAGCACCAACCTAAATGTCAAGTTTATTTAACGTTAACGCGCCTTGCAGCTATTCAACGCTATTTGGTATGTAATTAGCAGAGCGATTGGTTCTATTGATCTTCACAATCGGTAGGAGGGTAAACAAAACAAAGGCGTTCAAATGAGATGAAGTTTTTTTTGAAGAGCATTCCAGAAATAGATCGGTCTTGTCCTCTTCAACCCTTAAACCGGCGGAACATTCAAAATGGCGGCGCCACGATAAAACTTGACAATGTGATTCGTTGGATAAAAGATTGGTTTATAATTCATTTACGCAAAGTATTTGACAGCCCAATCAAATAATATGGATTTACAAAAATAGGAACGACAGGTGTTATTGTAATTATGCTCCTCTCAGTAAATAATAAAATTTTCTAAAATCTTCAATAAATTTACCCACATAAATACAAGCAATTAATTTCCTTCTTGAAAAGGTTAAGAGACTCATTTAATAACATTTACTGTATTTTTCCTTAGCGTTCCTTCAAAACGCATTAGAACGTTTTCTATATTTAAAAAAGTTAATCAACTTCTTTATCTGTTTACAAACAGGGTTAGAGTGGTTAATTTAGCATACAAAATAGCATGGTAAAGGTTAACCTCATCGCACAGTAAACCAGATCTCTTCAAGCAGTTAGGCCTAAGCGCGTTGCAAATATTGAGATCAATAATGGAATTTTAAGTACCGACTTGGGAACAACGGACAAAGACAAACGCTCATTAGTAACACACACATATTATAGATAACGATCTGCTACATCTCCACGTGTGGTACTCGACTATATACTCAATAGGATGCACTAGGATTGCAAATAAGCGACGAACTCCGCGACATTGCACAATCGATCAATCCGGCAAATCATACACGATCATTCTACACCCCCTTCTAGCGGGTCGCGGGATCAAAGGAAGTGGTTACCGTGGGTCGGGAGGAAATCGAAAGTACGGCCAAACGATCGGTCGCGGCGTTGCGTCGGTTAACGATCATCATCCTCCGATACACTGGAGTGCGGGGATGGACCTTGGGCAAATTAATTTCATTCCCGAGAAGAGAATGTAGTTGGCGAGTGGAAGAAAAACGTCGAGTATCCTCGAATACCATAGAGAACACCGTAAGTGCTTAGTACCCTTAGCCGATCCACGGGGTTTCCTTTTTGGATGCGAGACATCTGACGACGGCGAGGGCGAATAATCTCCCACTCGACCGGTTCTCGACGTTAGACCATTCCGCCGCTGGACGCTAGTCGTGTGGTCGTCACTGGAGCAGGCGATCGTAAATTGGATTGACATCCGTCCGGTGGTCTCCGAACGGGGAAAGAGAGCCTTGCCGCTGGACCTTGACAGACCTTGACGCTTAACCTTTTCGCGCGCGCGCGCGCTTCATCCATCGTTAGTGGACGCGCAAAGCAAGCCATCTTCCTTATCGAAATGAGATGGGACCTGTCAACGGTGCGTTACAAATGGCTCTGACACGAGCATGTGCCTCCGGAGTCGGTTGGAATTGGGACTAGACACGCACGCCTAGTTCCTAGCCTTCCCTCGAGGTGATTTACTACCTAACACCACAAAGGTGTCGCGAAAGCGGTGGCGCAAGGTGGCTCTTCCGAATGACGTTGCCGATTGCGTTTGGGTCGATAAATCATGGGGCCTTTAACCGACGACCTGCGCGGTTGATCAGTGCTACCATGGGGAGCCATAAACATGCAGTTACTGTTGAGGGTAACCTCTCCTTTTCTCTATCGCAGCTACCGGAGTGATTAGTGATCTTTGTAGGTCATAAATGAATTCCTCACTTACCGTTCTTTTTTTCCTTTTTCAGGGGAGCACACTTGTGCTGCTCACTACCGTGTTAGCGTTGGTGTTGGGGGCGGCCCAGGCGGACATTTCCACCCTTCTGCGCGGCGGTTACTCGAACAACAACATCCTGCAAGCCGATGGATACCACTACGATAAGCCGAAGGTCCCGTTCGAGGAGCCACCGCGCAAGTGTGCGGCATCGGAACAGAACCCGGACGGAAGCTGCGGCTACGACTATCCGAAACCGGATCAATCGTTTACGCTGCCCAACGAGTATCTTCCACCGACGACCACGGTGAGTAGCAGTGATGAGTGATTTGTGTACGTTGACGTAGGTGATGATGGGTTTTATTCGCTTCTCGCAGACCACCCGTAGGACAACGACGACAACACGTCCCACAACGACGACGACGAGAAGAACGACGACCACAACGCGTCCTACAACAACGGTAAGCGAGAGAGTGGATTTATTATTATGAGAAGATTGTGAACGATACCTTAGGTTGCCCTTTACAAAAGTCTTGACAAGCCTAGGAAAGGATGAAATAATGTATTTTTCTTTAAACTATTAGACAACCCGCCGAACCACCACCACAACGAGGCCTACAACGACCACAACTCGTAGAACAACGACTCCGCGGCTCGTAACGACGACCAAGTGTCCACCGTCCGCTCAGAATCCTGATGGCAGCTGTGGCTACGATTACCCCAAGCCAGATCAATCATTCACTCTACCGAACCGAGTGTCTACCACCACAACTACCAGAAGACCACCTACGGTAAGGAACTTAGGAGGATTTTATTTACCTTTAACTAGAACAACTGCTAATCGCTACTGTTAATTTTTCTGTGCTCAGACAACGCGTCTTGTGACCACCACAAAGTGTCCACCGTCGGCCCAGAACCCGGACGGAAGCTGTGGCTACGATTATCCGAAGCCAGATCAATCCTTCACTCTTCCGAACCGAGTGTCCACCACCACAACCACCCGAAGACCGCCAACGGTAAGCTAAGAACTTTTCCTTTTCAGCCATTTGCTATAATTACTTATCTTTGGTGTTTAATTTTCTTGAAACAGACAACACGTCTAGTGACCACCACAAAGTGTCCACCATCGGCCCAGAACCCGGACGGAAGCTGTGGCTACGATTATCCGAAGCCGGATCAGTCCTTCACACTTCCTAATCGTGTGTCGACCACAACGCCGAGGCCTACGGTAAGTCGAATGTATTATGTTTTAGCAATTGGTTCTACTCAGATAAAATATAAGCTTCATGTGAATAATTAATAGCAACTATAATTGGATCGTTCATATTTGGGATCCGAGCGGTCGGATCAAGATAGATTTTTCTAAATTAAGGTTGCTGGTATCTAATAATGTACGAGTGGATTAGCTATCGAATTAGATCTGAATAGACTTAATTTTTTATTATTCATTAGAGATCGAATTATAATGCATAAATTTCCAACTAATTTAAAAGCATCTTAGGGTACACCCTGTAAGGGAAAACCTTGAGAGAACTCAAGGGTGGGTCATCCCACTTGTTACTGACCCTTTGGATGTTGGTGCTGGATTATGGAAATGTGATTCTCAAGTTGGATACTATGAAATATATTCAAATATTGGGTGGATGAAACGAAAACGGATTTTTGGTGAGCGAATGATCAATTGGGTGTCTGTTTTCACTTTTTTTTTAGACCACAACTCGTCGAACGACGACCACCACGAGACCAACGACGACGGTATGTTTTAGATTAAATAAATCTCCGAGCTTCTGCCAAGCTAGGCCCCGAAGTTAAATCAACACAAGAAGATTCTATGGAGGACATTATTTGTTTTCAGACAACTCGTCGAACCACGACTACAACGCGTCCGACCACTAGAACCACGCAGCGGATCGTGACGACCACCAAGTGTGCCCCTTCAGCTCAGAATCCTGACGGAAGCTGCGGCTATGACTATCCGAAACCGGATCAATCGTTTACCCTGCCAAACCGGGTTTCTACGACAACAACGCGTCCTACGACGGTAAGGCTAAGAAGGGAAGGGTTATGAAAAGGAACTTGAGAGATAAATCGATTCCGATGGTATCGTTTTAGACCACCCGACGAACAACAACCACCACCCGTAGGACGACGCCTCCACAGGAATATCTTCCACCAACGACAACCACCAGACGTACGACCACCACAACTCGCCCAACAACAACGGTGAGTTTGGCTTGCACCAAGAAAGCTTTAACACTCCATCACTATAATCTTGATCGCTATCCTTTTGGCCCTTAGACGACTCGTCGTACAACAACCACCACCCGGCGACCACCAACTACAACCACTCCTCGGCGTGTGACTACAACCAAGTGTCCACCGTCGGCTCAAAACCCAGATGGAAGCTGTGGCTACGACTATCCCAAGCCGGATCAATCCTTCACTCTCCCGAACCGAGTTTCTACTACCACAACAAGGCGACCTACACCAACGGTGAGCATTTCACTGAAGACAATCCAATACAGGTGTCTGACGCAAGATTCTTTCTATAGACAACACGTCGTACAACGACAACCAGCCGTAGGACAACGCCAGCGCAGGAGTATTTGCCTCCAACGACAACTACGCGCCGGACAACAACCACTACCCGTCCAACAACCACTACCACTCGTCGTACAACGACCACAACGCGGCCTACAACAACGGTAAGATATGGCGAACTAATAGTGAAAACCCGTGTGGAACTTGCTATATAATTGTGTTCATTTTAGACCACTCGAAGGACCACGACAACTACTCGTCCCACAACCAGGACGACGCCGCGTATTGTAACTACAACCAAGTGTCCCCCTTCATCTCGGAATCCGGATGGAAGCTGCGGCTATGATTATCCTAAACCGGATGAGTCTTTCACTCTACCGAACCGTGTTTCAACAACTACCACACGAAGACCAACGACGGTCAGTACATACAAGAAGGGGAACGATTTCCATCGTGTGTTAAATACGATTACCATTTTATTACCTTGTAGACTACACGTCGTATTACAACGACTACGCGAAGGACTACTCCTGCCCAGGAATACCTGCCACCAACGACCACAACTCGTCGTACGACAACACGTCCCACTACGACAACCCGTCGTACCACCACAACCACGCGTCCGACGACGACGGTAATTAACAAATCCACTTGGGTTTCAGATTATAGGACATTAATAGTTCAATGATTGTTGGTTTTAGACTACGAGAAGAACTACAACAACGACGAGACCGACGACCAGAACAACGCCAAGAATCGTAACTACCACTAAGTGTCCCCCATCGGCCCAGAACCCTGATGGCAGCTGTGGTTACGATTATCCGAAGCCGGATCAGTCCTTCACCTTACCGAATCGAGTGTCAACAACCACTACCAGACCTACAACGGTATGTTAAGCTACGGAGTATTATTTACTATTCTAGGGTTACAAAGTTTAACTGTTTTTTGGTTGATTTTTCGAAAGACAACGCGTCGTACAACGGCCACTACACGCAGGACGACACCGGCCCAGGAGTATCTCCCACCGACAACCACCACTCGCCGACCAACGACGACCACCACTCGACCAACAACAACCGTAAGCCGATTTCTGATTGCGATTTTTGCCACGACAAAACACCATTTTACACGCAATCTACTGTTTTAGACAACCCGTCGTACGACGACCACTACGAGGCCAACCACCACGACTAGGTTGACAACTACCACCCGCCGTACTACAACCCCACCGAGGATCGTTACGACAACCAAGTGTCCACCATCAGCGCGGAATCCCGATGGAAGCTGTGGCTACGATTATCCAAAGCCGGATCAGTCGTTCACTTTGCCCAATCGGGTGTCTACAACCACGCGAAAGCCAACAACGGTAAATTAGTTCAGAAGTATTGTATGGATTTCAGAGTTTTGATTGGAATATCTTATTTCAGACCACACGTCGAACGACAACCACTACCCGAAGGACTACACCAGCTCAGGAGTATCTGCCACCGACTACTACGACTAGGCGAACAACCACCACTACGCGGCCAACGACCACAACTACGCGCCGTACAACGACAACCACGAGGCCAACGACCACAACTCGGTTGACAACTACCACCAGGCGTACAACAACGCCGCCAAGGATTGTAACCACGACCAAGTGTCCACCTTCAGAGCGGAATCCCGATGGAAGCTGTGGCTACGATTACCCTAAGCCAGATCAGTCCTTTACTCTACCAAACCGGGTGTCTACAACTACTCCAAGGCCAACTACGGTACGAGTGGATACATTTTGTTCTAGTAGTGAGAACTGTGTTATACTAACCTTGGGTTTACATGTTTTCAGACCACACGTCGTACGACGACAACCACTCGAAGAACTACTCCGGCTCAGGAATATCTACCGCCTACGACTACGACGAGGCGAACAACGACCACGACCAGGCCAACGACCACAACGCGCCGTACGACGACCACTACACGACCTACGACGACGGTAAGTGAGGGATAAGCCGAATCCTTCGAGAAACGGATGGTAAATTTTGATATTTCTACCGCAGACAACACGAAGAACCACTCCAGCGCAAGAGTACCTTCCACCGACAACAACTACGAGACGAACGACTACAACCACACGGCCTACTACAACGGTAAGTGTTGATATTCCTAGGGGTGTTTTGTAAGTTTATTAAACATGATTGGTTCAATTGTAGACCACTCGTCGCACTACAACGACTACTCGGCCAACCACCCGAACCACTCCAAGGGTGGTGACTACAACCAAGTGCCCGCTGTCGGCCCAGAATCCTGACGGAAGCTGCGGTTATGACTATCCAAAGCCGGATGAGTCTTTCACACTGCCAAATCGAGTTTCTACGACTACCACACGAAGGCCTACTACGGTGAGTCGATACTAAGGTTCCTTAAAGTTGAGGAATTAATTTTAACTCCGCCTCATCTTCCTTGCAGACAACCACAACAACACGCCGCACGACGCCATCGCAGGAATATCTTCCACCATCGACTACCACGCGGGTAGGTGATCCTTGCCACTCATAGCAGGATAAGAGGAACACGATTGTTATACTTACTTTTCTTTTTGCAGCGTACTACAACGAGGCCACCAACAACGACCACAACGACTACGACCACGCCGCGTCCTACGACCACAAAAACCACCACAACCCGTCGGCCAACAACAACCACGGAGAAGGGAGGATGCAGCGAATCGGAGCTGAACGCAGATGGTACCTGCGGTTACGAGTACCCGAAACCCCCGAACCCTCTCACGCTGCCACCAAAGATCCCCACCGTGCGACCGACGACAGCTCCCGAGTACCTTCCGCCGGAGGTGTCAACCGGCTACTCCTACCCGAAGCCGGCCGTTCCTTTCAACTTCTAGAACCGTCAATCGATCATCATCGTCACCTCATCGTACCAATTGATTCTCCCCACGGATCAGATACATACACACACACACCCGCAAACTCACACTGCCACTCAATTTCCCATTCGACTTCATCCTCTCTTATGCCGTTCGTTGAAGTATTGATACTTTTGGTTTCATCTGATTAGCATATGTGCTGTGTACATCGGTCTGCGGTCTTACTCGTTGGGACCAAATCATTCTTCGTTTCGCTGCTCCAGAGTTCAGTTAGTTTAAGTTAGGCATAGAAAGTCAAACATCAAAAGTCCTTCCTTTTTTGTTCATCTAGTTCCAGCAAAAGGCCTCTAATACTCCTCTCACATTTTGTTGAATTCCCTTTGTACAGCAAGGATATACAATGTGCAAGTTCACCATAAAATCAAATACTCACTAGCCGACGATTTGATAGGTTAAGCAGAAGCTTGTAGATGTCAGAGCAACAAGGACTTCATCTCATCGGGTGAACTAGGCCAGTAGCTATAGTCAAGCATTGGTTGCTCGTTGAAAGCAGGTTATCAATTGTCTTCATCCACGGTTCCAATAGTAAGTTTTAGAGAACGTGCAGGAATTGATTGTAGAGAAAAATGTTAGTAGGTCCACGTGGTTGTACACACAAATTGTACGAGAGATGTGAATATAGTGAAATAAGCGTTTGAATACATATTTGAATGATACATGAGTTTATATTTACTTTTGTTGGCACTTTTGCAGTCTTCCGTGGGAACTTTCTCTTCGGTTATGTGAACACATATAGTGCATATTTTATTTAGTTCCTTCGCTCCTCCCGAACGCCCTATGATTTATGGGTGATGCGTTTTTATGGGTTGTGTATTTTAGCACCATATGGAAGTCGTAAAACCCGGTGGCTCCCTCGTGGGTTGCTCACTCTGATTCGGATTTGCAAAAAGCAACGAAAAACAAACGAACTAGTCCTCCATCGGCGATGATGCAAGCGAAGACGACTTCGACCGCAAAAACCTGTTGAACAGCATTAATATTCTAGGCACGCGGATCGGATGCCCCAGCAGCTGCCTTCCTCGAGCCCGGCTGGCCAACCGAACTGGGCTTGATCTTGGAACGGTTCGGCTCCTCCGGAGTGAAACGAAAGCGCAAGTTAAAGCGCTCACCCACCCGAGCCCGTTCTCACCTGTTTCGTGGCTTGCGTACGCCGAAATCATAAAAAAGAGAAGACCTGCGACGATGGTCGATGGTATGCGCTGTTGCCTCATCGGTCGCCGGTGTCCCCAAACCTGCGAATTGATGTCAAACACACACGGGCTCTGGTTGGAGGTTGCTTTAGTATACACTGTGTCGTTCCTATCGTTCCCATAGACGCCCACAGGGGTGTCGTTTTTAGTGACTAGAAAATTGGGAAGCGACCTCCAAGGCGTCGGCCTAAAACAAACGCTTTCATGGTTCGGCGAGAATCGAGAGGGAAAATTTGACTTCCAATCACTTCCACGTCCCGGTGGTTGTTGACGGAAATAAAAAGGAAAACCATTGAAGTACCATCGCGTGAATGAGTTGGTCTCACCTGAAAGTCGAGTAAGCAATTCCTCAAACCATCCGGAATGTCGTTTGTCTCCAGCGAGGGACCGTGTCGAAGAGGTAATTACCCGCTTCACGGTCTCTTGGATCGCTTTCGTTGCGAGTTCTCGGTAGATCTAAGGCGCGAGGTGTCACCGGAAAATGTGTGACTTGCCAGTCTCCTCTGATTATGAATACTCGATAAGAGCTAGACGCTTAGAGTCTGCCGAAGGGTGGTCTATGCTTCCATGATTTCCGTTTCTGTCGGTGCAGAAGTTGGAAAGCGTAGCCAGCGTATCGGTTGGGTGCCGGTGGGATAGGGATCACCTTGAATCTAGCCAGCAGGAGACTTTATGACTACACGACTATGATGGCACTTCAAATCGCCGATCAACAGGGACGTTTCCTTTGCTTAATTTCCCGCCATCCAAACGCATTCCGTTGATAGGGAAGAGTGTTTTCACTCGGTGGAAAAATCAACTACTGGAAGGGTGCGTCGACAAATTGTATGGCAAGTAAGTCACGCGGCCATATCCGTGCGGCTACGAATTACAACCCTCTCTGTAAACATGCGCACACAAGCGCGAGTGCATGAGGGAGCTTTTACAAGGGACAATTGGTTTTTCGGTGTGGACTGGCAAGTAGGCTTGCGAGTAGGCTCACCTATTCCATTGGAGACAGTTTCGCGGTGACAGTGAACACGTTCGGTGGTGATGGAGTTGCTGCACGGGCGACAAGTGTTCAGCATAAATTGATTGTGCCCCTTTGCTCGTTCCTTGGTACACGATATGAAGAGTGAGACATCAACCGTTTGGATTGATCAAGTTCGATGAATTGTTGGTTGACGTTCGTGTGATCTTTGAGGATCAACCCTTTGGCTTATGTTCGACCAATGCGTGCTGACCAAGTACCGGAAACAATGTTCAACGAAAGAAAGCTTACGACAAGCCACGGTTTTGTGAAGGCGTACAGTAACAACTGGTTGTCCCAGCTGGGTGCAGTGTACAAGTGAGTTTTGAATGTGTGGTGGCGTGTGGTTTTGTGTTTATTTAAAGCTGGAACGTTCGTTTATTTTAAACAGTTAAAAATATGTGTTTAAACAAGATGCATGTGCATTTCCATGCATGCTGGGATTATATATACAGTCTATCAAGAAAGTATCCGTACAGTCATCAATTGCAACTTCAAGCCTAGTTATCTCAGCGACTACGTGACCTAGGACAATTATTTAAACGACATCACGTAGATAAACTTCTATTCTATCCAATGAGGTCTTAACATTTCGAAAAAGTTACTTGTAGGTCACTTTGTTCTATAGAAACCCAAAAAAAGGCTCAAAATCGATGACAAAAAAGTATCCGTACATGATGAGTATTGATGATGTGCCATCGGTATCTGATGTGCCAATATGGTGCAATCAATGCCACTTGCCTCTATAATAGCCTGTAAGTGCCAAGAAATAATTTCTACCAGTTTTCTTTTCGAAAGATGCTGGAAATTTGGCCCGAATCCATAATAGTTCTAAAGATGTCTACTAAGATCAGGATAATGTTCCGTTGGTGGTAAATCTAGGCATCTTTCGACAAATGTTGTATAGAGATCGATTCCGGACACTTTTCGAGTATCGTCAACACTTGTATGATCTCATAAAGTGGTCACTCTTGGACAATACATGGCCTATTCTTAGGATCGTTATTTTACTCAGAGAGAACATTGTAGAAAATCTAAACTTTTACCAAAGGTTGGCTTGTCCAAGGAATAACATGGGTGAAGTAGACCATGTCCCACAGATGATTTATAATTAGTTCAATGTTTCCAGTTCGATTAATGGCCTCCGAACACCATAACACATACTCTCAACTACTGTGTTTTATAGTTGGAACAACGTTGCTCGTATTGATGATTGAGTTCGACGTCAAGTCTCTATTGTTGTTCGTTTTTTTGGCCACAATTGCTTAATTTTGTCTGTATGAAGTCTGTATATAGTGTATAAAACACTGTGCCGACACGCCAATGGCATCAAAATACAGCGATTTGCAAATCCTCAGTCTTCCTTATTCTTTCCTTAGAAATGAAAAATTTGCAACGTACAATTATGCAATGTTATTGTTATTTACAAAACACCTTCTTAAGAGTTGTAATCCAAATCATATGATTGGTGATCTAGACACTTCTTTCTTCATGTTTGAGAACTCTAAGTTTGGAGGACTTCATAGCTTTTCGAGCAATCACCCCCTCATAGCGATTGAGTAAGCAAGAAAGATGTCTGTTTGAAGGGTTTAGTCTAGTTGTACCCTGGTTAATTCGACAAATTGTAAGTTCCTGAGACTTAGCATGATATTTGCCACAGGGTTCATCAACTTCCCAAGTTAGGTTCCCTTTACTTCACATGAAAAAGATAGTTCTCTATCGGTTGCAGCTGTTTGCCTAGTTTCACCGGCCATTTCACGTTGGATGATGATATAAAATTGTTGCCACCATACTTTTAGACCCTTAATAACTCGAAATAATGGCTAGATTGATATTTTGACTACTAGAACTTCACCAAACCGGTGTTTTTGGTCAAGAAAGTCGGGTGTACGGATACTTTTTTGTCATCGATTTTGAGCCTTTTTTTGGGTTTCTATAGAACAAAGTGACCTACAAGTAACTTTCTCGAAATGTTAAGACCTCATTGGATAGAATAGAAGTTTATCTACGATATGTCGTTTAAATAATTGTCCTAGGTCACGTAGTCGCTGAGATAACTAGGCTTGAAGTTGAAATTGGTGACTGTACGGATACTTTCTTGTCAGACTGTATGTGATTTAATAAAACGTGACAGTGTAAAACAAGGGACATCACGTTGAAAAAGTGCTACACAGAATTGAAGTTTTATGCAACTCTTGGATAGACTTTTAAAAGGCTCGAATAACAACCCTTTTTATGCTCAAAATAAATGTAAAAACAATTATAAATTTAAAGTTTACAAAAAATATTTGAATCGTATATTGTGAAGTAAATCAATCAAAAATATATAGTAGGAATGAATGGTTTTCGGTGTATGAAATCATGGAAGCCGCTGATTTTAGCTTTTCTGTTATGTCAATTAGTTAATCAATTATACAAAAGATCTCACCAGGCAACGTTTCATTTGATGTTTATCTTTTTTCAACGCTAAACAAAATTATACGGTATATAATTATGTGGTTGCTGCTTAATAACTCATAAAAAAAAATATTTATTCTTTATAAATTACAAGCTCAACGCACAAGTTTGAGATCTAACTCTTACAAAAGTAGAAATAGAACTGAACTGGTCCCTACTTGCTGCCCTGCTTTTATAGTAGCGCTCGTGAGAATGCCGATAGGGGGTGATGTTCCTGATGATTTGTTTTGCTTCCAGGCCGTCGTGGAATGTCGCCTTGAATGTCTGCTGCACTTCCGTAGCCAGGGAACATGCATGATCATGCTTTATCGTTGATGATCTGTCGCCTTGAAGATATTGCGTCAGCCAGAACTCTTGAGCCGTTGTTGTGAAGACTGCAACAATGTCATCTATCGGATGTTATGTCTAGCGTGATGCTTTCTACGTGCCGTTGTTGTGAAGACTGCAACAATGTCATCTATCGGATGTTGTGTCTAGCGTGATGCTTTCTGTCTAGACTGGTTGAGTGTAACGTAACTCCTCCGGGGGTAGACTAAAGTACGTCCTCGAACTTCTGGTTATCTTTAGCCTTTTTCCGTCGTTTCTCGATCTTCGTAGTTTGCGGTGTTATGATTTTCATGGATTGTTTCTTTTTCTGGCAAACAATTACTACAATTATCAAGAGTATAAATGCAATCGAAGTTCCACCGAATAATGAAAATGTCATTTTCATATGGGAATATTGCTTTAATGCTATGTGCTCAAGCTGTTTTCGATGCAGCGTTGTTTCATTCTGCATGATTGTTATGTTTGGTAGGTGTATGACGTTCCAATTTAGTTTGAGATTGGGATAGGCACCTTGTATTTCCTTCGCATTGTTCGTTATTTCTTCCGCTTCGAACGTTTGGTTATTAATTGTCACCGTACAATTATAGAAGTTAAGGATGAAGTTGCCTTGCAGTGTTCGGTCATCCGGTCCGCAATCTGATTTAACTTCTAAATCGGCGCTGTTTCTGATCAAAATCTTGTTATTGCCAATGAGGGTAACTTTCGTGTTTTTATCTGTAACTGCCATACAGCTGCTTTCTTTTCCCTTTAACATTGGTTTGAGACAACTATCTTCAAATGGTCTGATGTATTCTCCCAATTGTATGCTATCGAATGGTTTGATAGTCTCGTATAATTCTTCTTCGCTTTGTACAACGTACATCGGGATGTTTGTTATTGTTGTATCGTTGATTGGTAGCGGTTCAATCTGAAAGATTTTGCATGTAGCTTTCAGTTTTGGAACTTGTAGTATGTAGAGAAGTGTTTTCCCATTCATTGCTATTTTTGGTATAGCGAAGTTTAATGCTTGCTCGGGAAAATCTGTACTTATTCCTTGATCGTTGATAATTTTTTCGACTGCGAGTATCTCGTTTAATGACAACAATTTACTATTTGTCAATTGGATACGTGTTCGAAGTACAGTATCTTCTATGTCTTCGAGGATTCGATTGGTGGCGTCCATGTAGACTAGTAGTGTGATCGCATCTAATTCTTGTAGTAGAATTTTATCTTTGTTTGCGTGTTTTCCAATGAGTTCATTGATAGTTTCTGTCATTTCGGCTATCTTTGAATTAACTACGTTGTTGATGCTGATTTGCGCGTTGTTTTCGCTTATAAGATCGTTCAATGTTTTGTTGATTATACCAAGGTCTACGGCATCTGGTGATCCTGCAATCCATTTCCATGCGGTGCCTATGGCATCCCAACGTTTAACACGTTTACTTGGTGTTAGTTGTCCTAACCTGCTCCTTATTTCCCTACTGCGTTCTGCTATGAGGTTCGATATAGGCAAGCTTTTATCAATCTTACTAGCTATTGTTTGAAATCTCATAACATTATCTCCTATATTAGTGAGGTTAATTGGGTGGACAATTTTCAGGTTTCCTGTCTGAATTTTGCAATCTTGTTTTTCCAGTAATAAGATCGGGTCCTGATTTAGGTTTCGTATTTGAAGGGTTCCTCCGAGGGTATTCGCGACATATGAGATTATAATCATCGTGATTAAGTACATCTGTAATGAGTAATGTAATGGTTACTTTTTAATGCGTTTAATTTTTGATTTATGTCTCTTAATATTCTTAATATTTTTAAACGTTTTATCCCTTGAGCTGTGTACTTTAAATGGTTTGGCTCTAGGATCTAGTTTTTTCCTAACGTTTGGTAAAACAAAAACTTCATCATTTTGTTTAAGTTCTGGAGGGGTTTCTCGTTTATCGTTTCTTTTAATTTGAGTAATCCTAGCTTTTTCCAAGTTAGTTTTTATTTTCTTAAATAGTTCTTCTGTGTTCAGGAAATTGTTCGTTTGGTTAAAAATGATTTTGTGGTGGATATACGGTATCCATAACTCGTGGTCACCTTGTATCAACGCATACTGCGTGAAACCACTCGCGGTAGCGGACTTATCAAAGCGGAGTGTTTGTCATCGTGTACAACTTGGACTTAGATGAAAACTCAGAAGTTTTTAACTTACTGGATGCGCGACGGGCATTACGACCACGTCCGATCAGTGTCCACCGAATCGTTTCTTTCTCTATTCGGCATCGATTTATTTATACTGTTTCTTAAGGCTAGTTTACAGGTAGTTGGATAAGTGTTGGGTTTGAGACTGACCTAGTTTACAAACTTTTGTTTATCGATTCTATAAATGCTGGTTGGATAATTTTGGTGTTTTTAATCATGGTTAGATTATTGACGTCGATCGCGCAAACGTTTTTGCGCGCATCGTTCCCTGCCTGTTTCATAACATCCGGCCCGAAGTGGGTCATGCTAACTTGGCTCAAATGCCCGAACCCGTTGGTTCCCTGTTTTTCATGCACCGGCTTGCCGTGGGTCATATTACTTATGTGCAATGCTCGCGCACGATCGTGTCGCAACTTGTTTGCGCGGTATCGCTGGGTGCGTCGATCTATCAATTTGCCTAGATTGCAGTTTTGGGTGTTTTGCGGTTGTTTCTGGGTTGAGGTTTTACCGAAATGGGTTTTGTTTGTTTTGAGGCGGTGTCACCTGATTTTGTTGTTTTCGATACTTAGTTTATAACATTTGATTATGAAATGGAGAGTTCATTGTACTTTCCACGCTCAGCAAAAACGCGGTACTTCTGTGGTGGTTGATTTTCAGCCGTATAGCATAGGCATGCTACACGCCCCCCTTTTCTTGAGGAAGGTTATGGTTCTTACTCAATTGTCAAGAATCATGACCTTACTCACTAGGTTGTTTAATTATTCTGTTTTTATGAACTGTACTCTCCTTGTTAGATTGACAATTTTGTATTAGGCAATTGGTATCCTGTATGCTTTTTATGAAAAATGGTCCAATGTACATGGGATCTAGTTTTCTTCCGGTTTCATTTGTAATGTACACTGTATCTCCTATTTTTAAGTTTATTGGATTTGTGATTTTGTTCAAGGTTACCTGTCGTTTTTCTTTTGTTCTGATTAAATTTTCCCTGGCTATTTCGTTTGATTTTTGCAATTTGAATTTCATTTCATTGTAGTATTGCTCGATATTATAAACTGGTTCTGTTTTTGCTTTATATAAATCTTGTGGTAAATTTGCTGTTCTCCCGAAAACTAGTTCAAATGGTGGATATCTTGTATCTGTATGGGTTGTGGTATTGTACACGAATTCGTAAAATTTAGTCCAGGTATCCCAATCATTATGGTGTTCGTTTGAGAATGACCTTAAATATTCGTTTAAGCATCTATGGTTTCTTTCTAACGCTCCTATGGTTTGTGGATGATATGCGGTTGCAAATGTTTGTTTTATTTTGAGAATTTCTGCTACTTTGCTTAAAATTTCATTGTTGTACTCCAGACCTTGATCAGATTTTAGTTCTAAGAAATTACCAAAAGTGAGAATAAAGTTTTCTACCAATGCTCTGGCTATTGTGTTTGCTTCTTTGTTTTGTATGGGGATTATAACAACGTATTTTGTTAGGTCACATTGAATTGTAATTGCATATCTATTTTCGTTGTTTGTTTTTGGAAGTGGTCCAACTGTGTCTATGGATATTACGCTAAATGGTTTCGAAGGGGTTGTCGTCACAACTGTCTCTTCTTTAGTATGCTTAATTGTTTTATTCCTAATACACGCGTTACAATTTCGTACGTAATTTTTTATGTCTTCCTTCATGTTTTTCCATCTATACTTCTCTCTAAGTTTTAGATACGTTCTGTACTGGCCTATATGTCCTCCCGAAGGGGTCATATGATAATCGTGGATTATTCTCAGCTGATTTTCCCTTTCTGTGATCCAACTGGTTGGAGTGAACAGAATTATACTGAAATTAGAAATAGTCCTATTGGCTACTTCCTTTACCATTTCATGGGAGAAGTACTTGAACAATATATCTTGCATTGACAAAGCTAACTTGTCTCTGTGGTAGTCTTTTGCTACTTGGCACAACTTTAGAAGAGCAAGCTCTAGTGCTTGACTTCCATTTTTCGGTGCATCATTATTAGAGGGGATTATTATCGACCCTAGCGCTTTATTTCCTTTATGGTTATATACCATGAGCTCTATTCCTTTTATATTTTCATTTGTCTTTATTTTCAGTATTTTGGATACCTCGGAAGGTCTATCCGTTTCCCACATCGCAGGATGATCAGTCCTCGATTCATTTTTCTTCTTCTTTTCCTCACTCTTCTCAGATTTGTTTATCTCCTTCTTCTTTAACATTGCTCTCGTTGTCACTGTTAAGATTGTGCTCTTCATCTGCACATTCATCTTATCCTCCTTATTTTTGGGAATAAATGATTTTAGTTCATCTGAATTGGTGACTATTCTGGACAATGCATCTGCAGCTACATTGGCTTTACCTGCTAAAAATTCAATCTCGAAATCGAATTCTTCTAAATCTACAAAATACTTTATCTAGGTTACTGATATGATGCTGTGCACCGCATCCAGTAACAATTTTATCATCTATATATACAAATGCGAGTTCAGGTGCCCATACTTGCTGCATCGAGCTCCTGCATTCTTTGCACTGCTTCTGAGACAGTTGCAAACTTAGTTGCCATTAGCAATGTCTTCGTTCTCTCGCCACTAATTTTTTCCACAAGTGTATCGACTGCCAGTCCTACTACCATCTTATTTGCAAAGTCGTCAGGGACTTTATTTTCCCTATACAAAGCCATCAGCTTGTTGGTGAGGAGTTCAATCTCCTCTCCTATTGCCTTATTGTCCGACTTCCTGATTGCTTTGATAGCAGCGATCACTTTCAATGGATCCGTTTTTTCTTCAAATCTCTTCTTGATTTCGGCGATGAAGTCATCAATTTTCATAATGTCCTCGGGCATCGCTTGAGCTGCCTTCCCTATCAGCTTTGTTTCTAATACCCTTACTAATATTGGCTCATTATCCTTGGCCAGATCCTTGGCTATCTTGATCGCCTTGATGAACATTTTCACATTTTCTGGCTTGCCATCAAACGACGGTACAACCGCGTTAATCGTTTTGAAATCGAACGTAGCCATTTTCTTATGCTTTTTGTGTAATTTTGTCAAATTAATAATGCAACGTACCAGTATACTGAACTGTACGTGTTGCGGTTTTGACATATGCAATTTGATTAACTCTTTAATCTTTGTCAGCAAGTTTCTTGCTGTTACCATATATGCAGTTACTTCGTGGTCCGAGTACTTGCTCTCATGCTTAAGGAAATAATGTTGTAACCCTTCGAATGTTTCTTCTGAAGTTAATTCGATTGCTCTTAATGTGGCCTTTCTATGCCTTTTCGTACAATCTTTAATCCTATCTAAGATCCTTTCTAATTTTTTAATTCCATCCGCGGGTTTAATATTGTCTGGCATCGTTCATCTTGTAACTATTTGTTGGATTAATTGTAAACTTTGTTATAGAAATTCTCATTTATACGTATATTATCCCCAATGTCTCATATTTTCATATTTTTTCGTTCATATTCTGTTTCATTGTCGTATTATTTTCTTTTATCCGTAGAGCATCTTTCTTTACTTTAGTTCTTATTCTTACTCTAATATATTTATGATAAAAATGTAATAAACTTAACTTTCATGCTTCTCGCCACCATCGTGTATCGTTGACCTGGGGTGCAGGGATATTCATCATCATCCTATATTGCTGCTATCGTCATCCTTCCTTCCTTCCTTCCTTCCTTCGGTAGAGTCGTCTTCACTGCTGTAGTCGCTTGGTGTGCGCCTTTTCCTTTGATACAAGTGCCGTTCCGGTTACCACTCGATTCATTTCCGCCAATAACTGTGTTTTGCGTAACATAGTCACTCATACACACAACAAGATTTTCTAACGATAGGCGTTAAGCATTTCACTCTGTTTTGTTTGCTGCGTGCGTCGACACTGCTTTTTCACGCACCATTATTTTAATTGTTTTTATCTTTGTATAATTGGCACTTTGTGTCTGTGTCCGTTAAACTCAAATTTGCGATAACTATCGTCACTTTTATCGTGGTAGCTCTAATGCCTTTAATGCTTGTTTTTTGGCGTTTTTCACAACGAGTTTGTAAGCATATTTCAAACACTGCAGCAGTAAGATTGCTGTCACCAAAACCAAAAGAATGTTGAGCTTGAGCTCATGTCCTTCGTGCATTTCTGTATGCACTTCCTGATTTTGCACAATTGTAATGTCTTTTGTTCCAGAGACATCAGCCTGCGGTTTTGACGATTTTCCTCCCATTTTGTCTATTTTTAAAGGTTATCGTTTTTGAATGTATAATTACACTTTTCCGCACTCTCAACCATCAAGGTTCTTGTTGGTCACGATGATTCGAGTCACTTATTAATCACTTCACTCCGAAGATTGCTGATTATTATCACGGTCGCCATGTGGTGGATATACGGTATCCATAACTCGTGGTCACCTTGTATCAACGCATACTGCGTGAAACCACTCGCGGTAGCGGACTTATCAAAGCGGAGTGTTTGTCATCGTGTACAACTTGGACTTAGATGAAAACTCAGAAGTTTTTAACTTACTGGATGCGCGACGGGCATTACGACCACGTCCGATCAGTGTCCACCGAATCGTTTCTTTCTCTATTCGGCATCGATTTATTTATACTGTTTCTTAAGGCTAGTTTACAGGTAGTTGGATAAGTGTTGGGTTTGAGACTGACCTAGTTTACAAACTTTTGTTTATCGATTCTATAAATGCTGGTTGGATAATTTTGGTGTTTTTAATCATGGTTAGGTTATTGACGTCGATCGCGCAAACGTTTTTGCGCGCATCGTTCCCTGCCTGTTTCATAACATCCGGCCCGAAGTGGGTCATGCTAACTTGGCTCAAATGCCCGAACCCGTTGGTTCCCTGTTTTTCATGCACCGGCTTGCCGTGGGTCATATTACTTATGTGCAATGCTCGCGCACGATCGTGTCGCAACTTGTTTGCGCGGTATCGCTGGGTGCGTCGATCTATCAATTTGCCTAGATTGCAGTTTTGGGTGTTTTGCGGTTGTTTCTGGGTTGAGGTTTTACCGAAATGGGTTTTGTTTGTTTTGAGGCGGTGTCACCTGATTTTGTTGTTTTCGATACTTAGTTTATAACATTTGATTATGAAATGGAGAGTTCATTGTACTTTCCACGCTCAGCAAAAACGCGGTACTTCTGTGGTGGTTGATTTTCAGCCGTATAGCATAGGCATGCTACAATTTCATTTGGTGCGTATTTAGTTGACGAGTGAACAGAATTGTTGTACAGGGAAACTGCTATCGCAACTTTTGTTACTGTATCTGTATCTGAGAATTTATGTTTATTTGTGTTGAATATTTCGATTATTGTTGAATGTGTTTTTTCTACCTGCCCATTAGATTCTGACGAGGATGCATAGAGTAATTCAACATTTAGGTTTGCTAAATAATTTTTCAATTGTACCGATCTAAAGGTTGTTTCGTGATCTGTAACGATTTGTGACGGTATATTAAATGATGCAAAGTATTGGGCTAATGCATTTTTTACGTCGGTAAGATTTTTTGTCTCCATTTTAATAAATTGTGCATGTTTTGAGAATGAATCTACCAGTGACAAGAAATTGTTATTATCAATTTGAAAGATATCCATATGAACACGTTCAAAAGGTTTTGAAGTTATTGGTCGAGGTGAAAGTTTAATGTTATATGGTTTTCTCTCATATTTGTGTATGTTGCAGATCCTACATGAGTTGCAAGCTATTTTAATTTTTGATACCATTTTTGGAAAGAAAAAACTTCTTCTTATTTGGGATTCCATTTCGGTTATGCCTCGATGAGCACGCTCATGTTCTTTTGTAACGATCGCGTCTTGTCTTTGCTCATTTGTCACATCTTCCACAATGTTTTGCGTAAGAACGAAATGGCCATGGTCACTAAAAAGATTTTTGTAAACATTTTGAATTATAGGGATTATGCTTTCAGGGGCCATTATTGCTGTTTGTTTATTGTTGTGGTATCGTAGTAGGCAATCCTTTATAATGCTTTCCGTATATTCTTTGTTGCAAATTGTGACTCTTTGATAGTTGGTGAATGGGGTTTCTCTTAGTTCAGTTGAGAAATTTGCCAACTTGAAGATTATCTGATTCCGATAATAGTTGATTGGTCTCTCTGAAAAGTGGATAAAATAATTATCTGATGTGTCTGCAGAGTGTACTGTATCATCATCAGAAGTGTTCTCAGATATCAATGGGTCATCCATTCGGGATTCCGGGGGATTATTTATTTGAGAATCTGAAATAGAAAGATTTTCGTTAACGTTGATATCCATTGTGCATTGTTTTTCCTTTGGATTTTCTTGCTTCTCTGAAAAAAGACAATTTTGATTAATATTTTCAGGATCTTTACGACTTAGGGCGTCTGCCACTACGTTAGTTTTTCCTTCTTTGTATTTAATTTCGTAATCGAAATTTTCTAGTTCCAACCTCCATCTTAGGATTTTAGAATTCTTTGTCGATGTTTTAATAAAGGTTAGTGGTTTATGGTCAGTTAAAAGTGTGAATTTGTGGCCATAAAGATAGGGGTAATATTTGTTTACTGCCCAGATAATTGCTAAGGCTTCCTTTTCTGTTGTTGAGTAATTTATTTCGGCTTTGTTTAATGTACGACTAGCGAAAGCTATGGGTCTTTCAATTCCATTTTGTATTTGAGATAATACTGCACCTAAAGCAAAATTGCTAGCGTCAGTGGTCAATATAAATGGTACATTAAAGTCAGGATACGATAATATTTGATCGGACGTCAAAATGTTTCTAAGCGTGTCAAAGGCTTTAATGAATTGTTCATCCTTATGATTCACGGTTTGATCCTTTTTTAAATATTTCGTAAGAGGTTTTGTTAGTTTGGCGTAATCTTTGATAAAACGTCTGTAATATCCGGTTAATCCGAGAAATTGTTTTATTTGCTTTTGCGTTTTGGGTAAACTCCAGTTTCCTATTTTTTCTATTTTCGAGGGATCCGGTTTTATTCCTTCTGGTGTTATGACATGTCCCAAAAATTCGGTTTCCTTTTTCAAAAATTGACATTTGTCTAGCTGAATTTTTAAATTAAATTCAGAAAGTCTTTTAAGTATTGTTGACACATTTTCTAAATGTTTTCTTAAATTGTGTCCAATTATGATTATGTCATCTAAATAAACGTAGCAAATTCTTCCAATGAATTCTTGAAGAATGCTGTTCATTGCACGTTGAAATGTTGCTGGTGCATTTTTCAATCCAAAAGGCATTCGAGTAAATTCGAAATGTCCTCTATCTGTTGAGAAGGCTGTTTTTTGACTGTCAATAGGATCCATTTCTATTTGATGAAATCCTGATTTGAGATCTAGAGTAGTAAAATATTCCGATTTTCCTAAGCTGTCGAGAATATCTTCTATTTGTGGAATAGGAAATTTATCATCGATGGTTTTTTCGTTCAACTTTCGATAATCGATGACAACTCTTATTTTCTTTTTCCCTGAGGCATCCATCTTCTTGGGTACGACCCAAATTGGTGAAGAGTATGGACTTGTGGAATGCTTAATTATTCCTGTTTCTAACATTTCCTCGATTTGGTCTTCCACATCCTTTTTGAAGTGATGGGGATACCTGTAGGATTTAGAGTACGTGGGTAGTTCGTCGTTAGTAACAATTTGATGTTTGATTACTGTAGTGGACGATAGTTTTTCATTTGGTTTCAATAACACTTGCTGGTTATCAATTAAAATTTTAATCAACTGTTCTTTTTCAATGCTTGTTAGATGATTCATAGCTATTAGCTTCGTAATGTCTTCTTTGTTTAAGTATTTTGCATTGATCGGTATTGGAGTTAACGTTTCGAAATTGTTAACATTCAAGGAAAGTTTTCCGTTTTCAAAAACTGGTGGTTTTTGACGGTTTGTGATTATGCGTACAGTGGTTTTCTTGTTTATCGACCGATATAATCCGGGTTCGATAAAAGATCCATCTTGTAGTTTTTGATAAGTTGGGACAAACCAGTCACCATCTTTGTTAGAATCCAATTCAATATTATGTGAGTACGTTTTGGTTTTCGGGTAGTATTTATAAAATGGGATTATAGTTGTTCCGATCATAATATTTTCATCTTTGTAGCTAACATTAGCTTTAGTCTTTGCTAGGTATTCTGATCCTAGTATTCCATCAAAAAAGTTATGGAATTTGAACACATAATAGGTTTGTGCGGGCACATTTTTTCCTATTAGATTTGCAACTGCTCTTTGCTTTATTTTCTGGGTTCCAGAAATATTTTTTATGTTAACTTCGGGTACATCTTTAACGTTAGTAAGTATGTCAGGTTTAATTATGTTTTTATTAGCTCCGGTATCTATCAGAATCCTTATTGTTTTTTTAGTAACGTAGTTAGTGCTGATGAAGTATGGAAAATAATTTACGTCTTTTCTTCGTGATTCTGCGTCCAACAAAAATTTAGATCGACGTCCTCGCATGGTTCGTCGTCTGAAATTTCATTGTTATTGATCTGTTTCCTGTTCAGGGTTAGTTTACTGCGCACAGATCCTATTTCCATGGGTTGTGGAAGGTTATTATTATTAGTTTTTATTTGGGTGTTTTGGGTTTTGTTGTAACCCTCCGATTTCCTATATTCTTCCTTATGGTGTCTGTTGTCTTCCCTGTAAGACCTGAAGTCTTCCTTCTTTGGTGGGAATCTTTTCTCCTGAGGTTTCCTATTAATTTCCATATTTGTCGCGGTCACTTCCCGTGACTGGAATTTACATACAAAAGCGTA